>NC_141685.1:1968816455-1970171455 GCF_964263255.1 Lissotriton vulgaris
ATCACCAACATGGCTCTAAATTATTTGTCTTGCCCACTCGCAAGCGTGTCTTCTGAACGTGTTTTCAGTGCTGCTGGTGCCATTGTAACTTCAAAAAGGTCCCGGCTCTCGGCCAAAAATGTAGAGAGGTTAACACTGATCAAGATGAATCAGCACTTGATACCACCAGATTACAAAGTACGTGAATGCACGCAGGAAGAAGAGGAGACCGACTTAGGTGACGGAAGTTCTTCTCTGTTACCTGACCTACTCCTGTCTCAAATCATGGAGTTAGAGGACGAGCTCTACTTCCCTGACACCGAGCCATGAAAATGACTTCCTTTTTTTCGTCCTTATTCACTTTTATTCCTGTGTACCTTTCTTTGTTTTGCAACTTTTACCACAACAAAACTATAATCATCTAATCACAACAAGTCCACCAGCAGCACTGACTTCATCTTATATTCCTTATTGATTTGAAGGTGCCTCAGTCTGCATTCCTGAGGTTCACAAGTTCCCTCAGCATTTAGGCCCTGTTCTGTCCCTGTCCTCAGCTGCCCAGCAAGGTTTTGGTGCAGTGGCTCAACCTGGACTTTGATGTAAGTTCTGTGCTAAGGTAATTTCTGCGAATTCTCCTGTGCTGCACCTCTGAATGTGTTTTGATGCATCATGTGCCTTGTTCTTTCACCTCTGAATGTGTTGTTTATGCATCATGTGTTCTCCTGTGCTGCACCTCTGAATGTGTTTTATGCATCATGTGCCTTGTTCTTACACCGCTGAATGTATGTTTATGCATCATGTGTTTTGTTCCCAGGCCTATACCCCTAAATGTACGGTCATATTTAGTTGGTTGTTTTCTCCTACTACAGGTGTTCCCTGTGAGGTCCTGGTTCCCTGCGTAATATTCTCCTAAGGATGGTTAGGGTTGCGTAGGTGGTACTTACCGGTTACCAGTAGTTACTGGTTGTGTACTAGAGTGATTTATACTCTATGTTCTAAGTGCTAATTCGAACAGTATTTCTAGTTATAAAAGTGCTGATTCCTGACAGTGGTACAGGTGGCCCTGTCTTGTACATATCCCCTGTAAATTCTGCCTGTGCCTGTTGGCACATTGTGAAGTGTGTGTTTTTATCTAATGTGTTTTGGTGTAATACAAAGGCTATTTTTATACATAACCTTGTGTGGAGTTTCCTTTGTGGTGGGCCTTGGGTGTTGTTGCTGGGGGTGCATGCACAGACACTTAACTCACATTGCCTCCGAGTTTAGCCTTACTGCTCGTGCTACGTTACCAAAGGGGTGAGCAGGGGTTATCTTGGAGCGTAACTCCCTTGCCCTGACGTGGAAGTGGTGGTCTCTGACTGACTCTGGCCCAAGCCCTGGCCGGCCAGGGATCCCATTTCTAACATTGTCTTGTTCATAATGATGTTGGCAATGTTTTAGGGGGGTTTGGTGTTCTTTGGTCCAGAATTGGCACAATTTTGGCCTTTTTGGGTGTTTTGTGGGTGCGTGTGTTTGGGTGAAAACTAGTCGTAGAATTTCCTTCTTCTTCTTCAAAGAGGGCAGTGGTTCGATTTTGTTCTGCCTTGCTGAGATTCTTGTGAATCGCTGGAACAAGTGACTGTCCATGTGAGTTTCAAGAGGATCGAAGTAGTGGAAGTGCTGAAAACAGCAATGTTTTGTAAACAGCACAATTTGCCATGTTTTGAATATACCAGTATTGCATGTTTTTGGGGGGCTGTTTGGGGGGCTTCTAGGTTTCTGTGGGCGGGTTTTGGGGTCTGGGAGCACTGCTGGCACAGTCTAATGTTGATTGCGTTTGTTTTTCATGTAATCCAAGGTGGAAAAGGGGAGTTAGGGCCTAGCTGCAGAGCGTATTTGGACTGAATTGAAGGTAGGCCCATTTTTGCTTTTTGCCTGTTTGGGGGTGTTCTGCTTTTGGGCGGGTGGCTTTAGGGGTCTGGGGGCATAGCTCGGAAGGTCTAATGTCGGAATCAAGTGTTTTGGACCAATTCGGAGGTGAAAAAGTGTTTGCGTTTTTGCTCACTTGCCTTTCTTTGGGGTGCTGTTTGGGGGCTTCTAGGTTTTTGTGGATGGGTTTTGGGGTCTGGGAGCACTGCTGGCACAGTCTATTGCTGATTGCATTTGTTTTTCAGGAAATCCATGGTGGAAAAGTGGGGTTATGACTTAGCTGCACAGCGTATTTGGACTGAATTGAAGGTAGGCCCATGTTTGCTTTTTGCCTGTTTGGGGGTGTTCTGCTTTTGGGCAGGTGGCTGCAGTGGTCTGGGGGCATAGCTCAGAAGGTCTAATATCGGAATCAAGTGTTTTGGACCAAATTGGAGGTGAAAAAAGTTTTTCCATTTTCAGGAATTTCGCTCACTTTAGCGTTTTCGGGGGCCTGCTTGGGGGGGGTTCCTGGTGTTTGGGAGGGGTTGGGGGGTCTTGAGGCAAGGCTGGGTATAGATACTTTTGATTGCAAGTGGTTTGGAGAAAATCCATGGTGGCAAAGGGGAGTTAGGGCCTAGCTGCAGAGCGCGCACGGAGTGATTTTGGAAGTAGGGCAAAATATTTCTAAGTCCCCGTTTTTGTACTTTTGCATTTTGCCTGTTTGGGGGTGTTAAACTTGTTTCCGCCTGGGTTGACGGGTCTGGGGGCATTGCTGTGAAGGTTCAATACCGGATAAAAGTGGTTTGGAGAAAATCGGAGGTGAATTTTTTTTTCCATTTTCAGGAATTTCGCTCACTTTAGCGTTTTCGGGGTGCTGTTTGGTGGGGTTCCTGGTTTTTGTGGGTGGGTTTTGGGGTCTTGGAGCAACGCTGGGTATGGATACTTTTGATTGCAAGAGGTTTGAAGCAAATGCTTTTTGGCTGTTTGGAGGTCTTCTACTTGTTTTCGCCTGGGTTGACGGGTCTGGGGGCATTGCTGGGAAGGTCTAATACCGGATAAAAGTGTTTTGGAGAAAATCGGAGGTGAAAAAGTTTTTACGTTTTTGCTCACTTGCTTGTCTTTGGGGTGCTGTTTGGGGGTTTCCTGGTGTTTGGGGGTGGGTTTTGGGGTCTTGGAGCACTGCTGGCACAGTCTAATTTTGATTGCATTTATTTTTCAGGAAATCCATGGTGGAAAAGTGGAGTTATGACCTAGCTGCACAGCATGTTTGAACAGAATTGAAAGAAGGCCGAAAATATGAGATTTTCCATTTTTGCTTTTTGCCTGTTTGGGGTTGTTCTGCTATTTTGCTGGTGGGTTGGCGGGTCTTGGGGCATTGCTGGGAAGGTCTAATAACGGATAAAAGTGGTTTGGAGAAAATCCATGCTGAAAAGCGTTTTGGCACAGTATTGCATGTGTTTGGGGGTGTTCTAGATTTTTGCAACTGGGTTCTGGTATCTTAGAGCACCCGTGGGAATGTGTAATTTTGGTTGCAAGTGGTTTGAAGAAAATCCGTGTTGGGAAAGGCGGGATTTGGCCTAGTTAAAGACAGAGTTTGCCACTATTCTTAACTTAGGGCTTGTTAGGGATAGCAGTATTGTATTGCATGTGTTTGGGCGGGGGTTCTAGATTTTTACGACTGGGTGGGGTCTTGGAACACTTGTTGGAATGTCTAATTTTGATTGCAAGTGGTTTGAAGAAAATCCATGGTGGGAAAGGGGGTTTTGGACATACTTTCTGAGTGCGTTTTGGCACGATTTGAAATTTGGCCTCTGCGGTGTAGCAGCAGTATTCTGCACGTTTTTGGGAGGGTAATGTGGGGTGTTCTAGATTTTGTGGATTGTCATCTCTGAAAGTGAAAGTATAATTTTTGCACTACACACGTGCCTTATATATTTTTTCTCCCTGGTGTCTTTAACACTTACTGTTGTGTTTTTCCATCATCAATTACAGGCAGGCTTTTACCCTGTGCCATCGATGTACTACTCAGGCTTACAATTAGCGATCCGCAAATCCGCATCAGGCAGGCAGTGGACAGTGTGTCTGGTCACCAAGATTGATCGACGGAGCATCCGATGGAATGAAGGAGTACCGCGAATAAGAGGAATGGCTGGATGCATCAACTTCACAAATTCAACGGGACAACTACAAAAAACAGTAACAGTATCCACAATTCTCCTTATCTTTGAAATTATATTCTTGTGAACTTGAACTTACTTCTACGAGTGTGACTCTGTGCGTTTGTTTGATCTCTGCTTCAAATTCATCCCTCCAGCTATTTGATGCGTCTTTGCTATGTTTAACACTAATTTAATGTTCTAAGTGATTATTCTCTCTGAGGGCAGAGAGGAAAGTAAAATTGCGTAATGACTGCAGCCCTTTACTGTCAACTTGTTTCTTCGTAGTTACTAGTAAGTTGCAGTAAGTAGTAGTACTACTTTTCAGTAACCTAACCATCCATTTAGTAAACAACTTCTGGCATGCAGTAGTGCACTTCCTTTATGTCCCTTTCAATATTTATCAATATCTTCTAATCCAAAGATTTGTTTCTCTTCATTTTTTGTTTGACTGTCCATGCTGTGTTTTTTTTCCTCTCTACCAAACTTTCCCAAAAACCCCAATTTTCATCCAATTTTCAAACCCTAACCCTCTTCCCCTTCTTCTGTGTGGTATTTCATTTAGGTGTGACTGACAACAACAATAAATTTCACACACTTGCTGGGGAGGATAAGGTCAAAGCAACCAGAAGTTCATGTGCGCCATTGTGGATTGATAAGAACATCCTCTTCCTACACGATGTGAACAATCAAATGCTTAATGCTTACCTTACGTTGGCACTGCTTAGGCTACAATTTAGGGCACTGTTCTGTACCGTACTATCTATAGTACTGTTTCTAATGCTACGCTCAGGCCACTCAATGTTTACCGGCTACCGGGTACTGTGGAGGTTCTCGCTGATTTGTCTCAGTCGTCTCAGCTTTCCAGCGTCTCTGTGTGTAAATGACTTCCGCATTCACACGTGGAGACGCTGGAAAGCAGTACAGCTTAACCTGCCGCTCACACAGATACTCCTATGGTGTGTCGCATCGTTGGTATTAACCATCACACGGACGGCTGAGACAAATCACCGAGAACCTCTACAGTACCCAGGTAGCCGGGTCTGAATTAGAAGCGGCTGAGAACACATAGCCATTGTGGCAATAGCTTTGGAACCGCTGCCCGCGGGAGCCCTGATGAAGTCGTGGGCTACTAGCCCTGACGAAACACGTGTTGGCTGGGCGTGGTGGATAAAATCTGAATTGAAGAAAAACTTCTATCAAGACTACTTCCACATTCTTTGTCTATTGGTTGTGCTGTTTGATTGCCTACAGCATTTACTCTGTAAAAGGCGACATGCGCACAGATAACTGTTGTAACAGTATAACATTTTGGCATGTATCTTTGTAAGCCTGTGACATTACTGGGAGTTTCAGGAATTCCACTAGCAGCACTATGGGTGGACTCATTACTACATACATAGTCAGAGAGCCTTTTTTACTTTTTTTCTCTTGTGTTGCAAAAGAAATTACTGGTACGTGAACTTGTTGTAGCCGCCATAATGGCAGCTCACTCAGCTTTCACCCAAGAAATACAGATGCAGGCCATGATGATGCAGACTCGCAGTACTTTAAGCAGTACATGCAAGTGGGGATCTGAATGTCTTACTTTTCTATAGGGGTGGCACTGCCACTGGCCATACTTCATCCACTCAGCGTCTGCTCTACTACATCACACACCTCTGCTATCGACAAGGAGGATAAAGAAGATAACATCCAGGCTTCCAAAGTACGTCTATGATTCTTCTTAATGTCTCAAATGTACCACAATGTATTTTTGTCAAAAACCATCTAACACCCTTTTCACTATATTTTGGAAACCGCCGCCTTCTTATGTTGAATAGCATTCAACAAAACCATTCTTTACAGTCATAAATATTAAGACTCGCTCGTCCTTTGTTTCACCCTTCTTAAACTTTTCGTTCTTCACATCCCTAAACTTCATCTGATATGACTTGGCTTCACAATAAAAATTTGCCGGCTGAGTTGAAGTGAAATAGAGGGGGCCATTAGTTACCAGTGAAGTACCGCCGCTAATGCTATTAAAAGTCAAGTTTGACTGTCTTCTCTGTGATAACCCAAAAAGTAGTTCTAAATTAGTAAATGTTCTTGACAGTACAGTGTACTCATACTAGTGTACTCTGTACTGTACAGTACATCATACACTCCTTTGCGAGCCTGCTCAGAAAAATTTCAATAAGTAAGGAGTATAATAACTTACCACCGTCTGCCGCCGCTGAGTCTTCCTCCCCAGCTCCTCCTGTTGGCGCCGCCACATCCAGAGTGGACCCCTCCGCACTGCTGGCCCCGGCACTGGTCGTTATCTGTGCCGCCTGTGACGTCTAGGAAAAACATGTCATATTTTCAGATGCCATACACAACCCCCTATTTTGTCTTGTAATGGAAGAAAATGTTACATAACACATTTTTTATTACTGGGATTGAAAAAAAGTAACGGTTTTGGGGAGGGTGTTAACATTTTATATGCTTATTCCATTAAATGCTACACTTCTTCTTATGAAAAATGATGAATGCTTGCTTAACGTGCACAATTTTTCTCATTACAGAAAGAAGATTCCATTGCCCTTCTGCCAGACGATTCACCAACTACTACTAAATCATCACCAGCAGTACTTTAAGTACTTTAAAGAAGGTGGGGGCTCTTGCACAGTTATTCTAATAATTTCATGTGTCTGTTAACTATTATTAAGTTTGAGTCATACTAATTTCATTCATGGGAATGTTGTTTAAACTTTAACGTCATCTTCATTCATCAGAATAATATGCTATTAAAAATAAAGAAATAATGTTTTCATTCCTTAATTGAAAATAAAACTTTAAAACTAACAAACACTGTGTGGTTTTTGTTTATGAGTGAGTGAGCGGAAAGGTTTTAACTACTGCACTTGACAGTCATGTTTCAGTGACTCAGATAGGCCGGGACTCGGAGATAGTCTTCTTCTGTTCTTCTGGGTTGTAAAATCATTGGTCAGTCATTCTAGATAGTCGATCAGGGGATTGGGGGTTCAACTTCTGTTCGGACTGAGGTATGTCGAACGTCGAACTGCACCTATCATCAACAATGTCCTATTTATCTTGTCCATACTTCTTTGTGTGCAGAATAGTCCCTGAAACACTAGCGGTATGGGATGTGCTCCTCTCAAATCAAAAAGGCAACTGCTACCTTTTACTTGGTGTAAACAATTACATTTTGTTGTTGGAAATTGTCAAAGCACTTACATTAAGAAGACTGGAATAGACAGCAAGGGCAACCCAGAGGACTGCACTCAGTGCCTAGAGCTATTGCTGTATCAGAGTTTTGTTTCACACCGTTTGCCGAATGAGCAAGCTTAGCTACCTACACAGACCGACTCATAATTGTAAATAGTTGTAGCACAAAGAGTGATGGTAGAGACAGGATAAGAATGTAGAAAGTAGTCTACATTAGAAGAAGATCAAAGACTATTTTGTAAAACATAGAATTATTAGGAACCAGTTTGTAATGAATAGGAGCTGTAAAAGTTAGGGAAGTATAAGTATTAATAGAACAATAGAACAACTTACTGGGGACAGCAGAAAAGCCTGCAAGGGACTGCTCCTGTCCACCTTCTGCCAACGGAGTCTCAGTCGCCTCTGGCGCCTTGCCCCTGGAAGTTGCTGGTGAACATGAAATAAAGAAACACAACAAGGATTTTTGGAAATATTTGATTTCTTTGAACACAATCTAAAATTATGTCAGGGATACAAATTAACAACTATTGCATCTGATCTAGTCAACTAGGAGGATAGTAGTACAGTATTGCAGGATTCGCAGACCGTCTAATAGGACAGTTATGTAATTCACTAAATACACCAACAACAAAAAGGTTCTACTACTACTGCCATCAGTCAGCAGCACGAGACCTCGCGTGACAGACACAGTCCATCATCATGATTGCAGACCACTAACCAATGTCCTATAACAAGTAATAAATAATATACTCAACGTATCAATCCACCACTATCTCTTCAAAGTGGCAGCAGCAGGAGTACAGAGAAGGACTAGACTTGAATCTACTGTCTCTAGCATTACGCAGTAATGCTCTCAAATGACTAAAAAGTTGCAAACAAGTAAGCATAGTAGCAACGCCAATACCCAGACGAGCACCTGCAATGACAGAAGCTATTTAAACATTAATTTACCTGCAATGTAATCGAATCAGCAGCATTCGTACTCTTCAGGAAATAAAAAGATTAGCAATATAACAGAACAGAAGGAAAAAAAGTAGTTATTAAATAGCAATTTACCAAGGCCAGGGATCTCCAATCCTAGCAGGTCGAGCATGTCATGCTCCCGGTCCAGGATGTCACTCCACCGGTGCGTCACTTGTTGGGAGGTGCGCCGGACCCCAGACTCCTTATACATGCGCCGGCACACCTTCATCCACAGCTGGTGATGCTCCCAGAGGCCGTAACCAGAAGCAATCTGCCCACCTGCTGCCACGGTCTTAGGGAGGTGGACTTGGACAAATACGATCAAGGCGGACACCTCCACCGCAGAGAAGATCTCCCTTGCCTGGACTTCCTTCCCCCTCAAACGCCCGCAAGGGAGCCGGGTACGGGGTGCTAGGCCGCTCCCCTTACCCTTGTCGCCTCCCTGAGCCATGGTCCTGGGCACAAGAAGAAGGAAAGAAGAATAGGTGTGAAAAAAATAAGAGAGAGAGCGAAAGAAATAAAGTAGGTAATAAAGTAACAAAAAGAAAAAAAAACACAAAATATAGATGTAGGAAATTAAAGAGAGAGATAATAAGCAAAAAAAAAACTCAAAAAAGTTCAGAAAAACATAGGATTACAAAGATGTAAGATGGATAGAAAGGTAGCATGCCCAAAACCATAGCAGTGAATGAAAAACAAGATGGCCGCTCCCATAGAGGACTGTGTGGGGAAGTTCGCACAATATTTCCCCCGAGAGCACGCAAAAACGCCTACGAACACGTAATCGCGCGCCGCATACGACGCGAGCATGCAACTAGCGCCCGGAAACGAAAACACGTCACGCAAACAAGATGGCCGCGCCCATACACGACCGCATGGGCAACCTCGGGGTCGGTGCGCTGCAAGCGGTCCGCGAATAAGCAAAATACAGCGAGAAAAGGCAAAAAAAAGAAATCCGCAAATTCGCACAAATTTGCGGACTGCAAGTTTGATTTCGCATGAATTCGCTCCCCGCGTATCTCGCGAAATGGCAGAAAAATGAATTTTGGAAAACTGACAGCACTTAGCAGGTGCATAAGTTCAAGCTAATTTGTAACCATTCCCTGTAGTGCTTCCTGAGGGGCCCCTCCAGAGTTCAGTTGCCTACTTGCAACTATTCTCTGACCCTCAAAGCAGGGTCAGGGAATAGTTACAAGTATGGCACAATGCTCCTGTAAAAAAAATTAAACTGCAACAGGAAGCACTTACAGCTAAGGAAGCAGGTGCCAGACTTGAAGCTCGAATTCAGTGACACATTAACCAGCCCCAAATGAATTCATCTTAGTTCAGGCTGGGAAGGTGTGTTTTGCTTTCCCCCCATAATATACAGTGGTGAACAAGTGGGTGGTAGTGGTGAACCAGAGGGTGCTGTGATAAACCAGATGGGGACAGTGATGATCCAGAGGGTGGCAGTGATAAACCAGAGGGTAGCAGTGATGAACCAGAGGGTGTCAGTGATGATCAAGAGGGTGGCAGTGGCAAACCAGAGGGTGGCAGTGATGAACCAGAGGGTGGCAGTGATAATCCAGAGGGTGGCACTGGTGAACCAGAAGGTGGCAGTGATGAATCAAAGGGTGGCAGGGATGAACCAGAGGATGGCAGTGATCAACCAGAGGGTGGCAGCCTTGAATCAGAGGGTGGCAGTGATCAACCAGAGGGTGGCAGTGATGATCCAGAGGTGGCAGTGATAATCCAGAGGGTGTCACTGGTAAACCAGAGGGTGGCAGTGATGAACCAGAGGGTGGCACTGGTGAACCAGAGGGTGGCAGTGCAGAACCAGAGGGTGGCAGTGATGAACCAGAGGGTGGCAGGGATGAACCAGAGGATGGCAGTGATCAACCAGAGGGTAGCAGCTTTGAATCAGAGGGTGGCAGTCATCAAACAGAGGGTGGCAGTAATCAACCAGAAGGTGGCACTGGTGAACCACAGGGTGGCATTGATGATCCAGAGGGTGGCAGTGGCAAACCAGAGGGTGGCAGTGATGAACCAGAGGGTGGCAGTCATCAAACAGAGGGTGGCAGTAATGAACCAGAAGGTGGCACTGGTGAACCACAGGGTGGCATTGATGATCCAGAGGGTGGCAGTGGCAAACCAGAGGGTGGCAGTGATGAACCAGAGGGTGGCAGTGATCAACCAGAGGGTGGAAGTCATGAACCTGAGGGTGCTGTGATGAACCAGAGGGTGGCAGTGATGAACCAGAGGGTGGCAGTGATGATCCAGAGGGTGGCAGTGATGAACCAGAGGGTGGTACTGGTGAACCAGAGGGTGGCAGTGCAGAACCAGAAGGTGGCAGTGATGAACCACAGGGTGGCAGGGATGAACCAGAGGATGACAGTGATCAACCAGAGGGTAGCAGCTTTGAATCAGAGGGTGGCAGTCATCAACCAGAGGGTGGCAGTGATGAACCAGAGGGTGGCACTGGTGAACCACAGGGTGGCAGTGATGATCCAGAGGGTGGCAGTGGCAAACCAGAGGGTGGCAGTGATGAACCAGAGGGTGGCAGTGATCAACCAGAGGGTGGAAGTCGTGAACCTGTGGGTGCTCTGATGAACCAGAGGGTGGCAGTGATGAACCAGAGGGTCGCAGTGATGATCCAGAGGGTGGCAGTGTTATGTTATGGTATGTTATTTGTTTTTTTTATAGCGCACGGCTACTCCAAAGAGTGTCCCGGTGCTTTTATTTACGAACCAGTAAAAAGAAAAAACACAACACAGTAAAAATAGACCAGAGATAAAGAGAGCACAAAGCCACCTAGAGGGCAAAAAGCCAAGTTTTAAGGCCCTTCCTGAAGTTCAACAGATTAGAGGTACAACGTAATGCTAGGGGCAGAGTATTCCAAAGCTGTGGCGCCAGCAGCTTAAAAGAGCGACCTCCAATCAGAGCCCTTTTAACTTGTGGGACCACAGCGAAGAAAAGTGCTTCAGACCTCAGAGATCTGGCCGGGTGGTAAAAGGCAAGCCTCTTCCGGAGGTAATTGGCTCCCGAGGCACAAAGCGCCTTATGGGCCAGGGTCAGAGCCTTGAACACTATCCGCTTACGGATAGGCAGCCAATGCAGCGACTGCAGAAGGCCAGAAACTCTGGCTAGCCTGTGTAGACCAAAAATGGCCCTTGCGGCGGCGTTCTGGACCACCTGCAGCCGCTGTAGGAGATATTCCGGCAGGCCAAGATACAGGACGTTGGAATAATCCAGTCTTGAGCCTATTAAGGCCTGCACCGTCGTCTTCCTGTGCTCCTCAGAAAGCAGCGGAAGGAACTTACGGAGCATCCTGAGGAGGCCAAAGCATGTTCCGGTAAGACCAAGGATCTGAGATCTTAACACCAAATCGTTGTCAATCTTGACCCCCAAGTTCTTTGCCAGCTGGGACGAGCCCACTGGAGGGAACATATTGACCGGCCACCACTCCTGCCAATCAGGATCGGATGAACAACCGAAGAAGAGTACCTCAGATTTATCTGAGTTGCACTTGAGGCAGTTAAGCTGGAACCATTTGAAAACAGCCCCAAGGCACTCACGGATACTCTCTCCATCAAAATCTTCACCTTTCCTGCACGTAAAGAGGAGCTGGGTATCGTCGGCGTGAGAAACGATCTGGGCCCCGAAAGACTCTGCCAGTGCCGCCAGAGGGGTCATAAAGATGTTAAAAAGAGTCGGGCTCAACACAGAGCCCTGCGGAACTCCGACTCCCAAAGGCGGCATCATGGCAGAGCTAGGTGGGACCCAGACCGTTTGTCGACGGTCAGCCAAAAAAGATTTAAACCGGCTGAGCACCGTCCCCCTCAGACCGATCTCATAAAGTCTGGCGAGGAGACCCTCATGGGGGACGGTGTCGAACGCCGCCGACAGGTCTAGCATTACAAGCATAGCCTTGCCTCTCGCATCCAGTGCCTCTTTAATGGCTTCAGACACCTCCAAGAGCGCCGTCTCGGTGCTTAAATTGGGGCGGAAGCCAGATTGAGAAGGGTGCAGGAGATTGTGCCATTCCAGAAAATTGGAGAGCACAGTGTGCACATGCTTCTCCAAGATCTTGACCAGCGCCGGGAGAAGAGAAATCGGCCTATAGTTGGCCAGAACCTCAGGATCCAGGCCAGGTTTCTTGAGGAGGGGGATAACATTCGCCTGCTTCCAGACCTGTGGTACCACCCCCTGACTTAAGGAGAGATTCAGAAGTGGGTTTGCCAGCGGATTCACCACTTCCGCCATTTTAGCCAGAAATTTGGCCGGACAAGGGTCAAGGGGCGACCCAGATTTAAGATTGGCCATAAGTGCCAGTGAAGATATAGCTGCGATAGGCGGAAAGTGCGCCAGAACTGGACCCACGGGGGCCACTAACGCAGAGCCGTCCTCAAAACTAGGAGGTACTTCAACCACCTTCAAGGAAAAGGAATCCTGGATCAGTTTGATCTTGGTGGTGAAGAAATCAGCAAGGGCAAAAACCCACGGCTCAGAGGGAGTAGC
The DNA here is from genome assembly GCF_964263255.1 of Lissotriton vulgaris. NCBI lineage: Eukaryota > Metazoa > Chordata > Amphibia > Caudata > Salamandridae > Lissotriton > Lissotriton vulgaris. Next base: position 1,968,829,148 of record NC_141685.1, read on the forward strand.
CTTGGTTGAATTGGAACGAGGGGCAGTAAACTCCCTAACGATCGTAAAAATATCTTTACAGGAGTTTGATGCGGCCTCTATCCTCCTTGCCAAGTAATCTTTCTTTCCAAGGAGAATATCCCAGTGGTATGCTTTAACCGCTGTCCTATAGGCAAGCCTGGCCATGGGATCATATTGAGATCGCCAAGCCCTTTCCGCAACCTTGCACTGCCGACGAGAGGCCGATAGTGCTTCCGTGAACCAAGGGGCCGAGGCTCGCTTGGATGTTAGTCGGGGGGCCATCTCAGGGGCTAGATCGTTCAGCCTATCCATTAACCAAGCTTGCAAGGCCTCTAGATCCCTCTCCAAGTCTCCTGTCACAGGGCACGGATGATCAAGGGCCGTCTGGGCCAACATTTCAGGAGTCACCCGATGAAGTGCCCTAGAGGCTCGACCCTGCTGCCTAGGAGCAATACTAGATGGTTTCTTTGTTCCAAATACATGAAATTTAGCTAGCTTATGGTCTGACCAAAGCACCGGCAGGAGTGCTAACACCTCCAAAGGAGACGTAGAGAACACCTGATCCAGGGTATGACCCCTTTCATGCATTTGTCCAGAGAGGTAGGGGACAAGACCTAAGGAGGCTGTGATATCAACCAATTTAATCACTTCAGGAACCTATTTCTACTCCATATGAAAGTTAAAGTCGCCGGCCAATATACAATGCTCAGCTCTCAGAGCCAGCATCGAAATTACAGTTTCGAGCTCATCAAAAAAGGAGCCCACTGGTCCAGGGGGCCTGTAAACTAAAAGCCCTTTAAAAGATTGATGGGGCTCCAATGCTATGGTAAAAGCAAGGGATTCCGATCCCGTGATATCATCAGTAGGGAGAATAGAACAGGCGACAAGTTTGTTCACTACCAGTGCCACACCACCGCCCCTCCCTTTTTGATCTATCCTGCCTGTAGATATTATATTCTGGGGGAATTGCAATGGCTATGTCGGGGTTAGATGAAACTCCTAGCCAAGTCTCTGTCAGCATCAGGCATAACGGTTTCTCATTGGCCAGAATGTCATAGATGTCCTGAGCATGTCTGTGCACTGATCTGGTATTTAAAAGCAGACAGAGATGTTTTACACTAACCTCCTCCCTATTAAGTATAGTAATCGGGGTATTGCCTGGCGACCAACCACGACCAGGGCATCGTCTCTTGCCCCTATAGCGGCCGGGAAAGACTTTATGACAAGCACAAGAGACATCTCGCAAAGCCCGTAACTCAAGAGACGTATAGCATTCCATAATGGCAAAAGATATCCCAAACGCGTTGTTACAGCCCAGTCCACCACTCCAGCCGCCTCCTCAGTGGCAAACCAGAGGGTGGTAGTGATGAACCAGAGGGTGGCAGTGATGATCCAGAGGGTGGCAGTGATAATCCAGAGGGTGGTACTGGTGAACCAGAGGGTGGCAGTGCGGAACCAGAGGGTGGCAGTGATCAACCAGAGGGTGGCAGTGGCAAACCAGAGGGTGACAGTGATGAACCAGAGGGTGGCAGTGATGATCCAGAGGGTGGCAGTGGCGAACCAGAGGGTGGAGGTAATGACCAGATGGTGGCAGTGACAAACCAGAGGGTGGCAGTGGTGAACCACAAAGTAATAAACCAGAGGATAGCAGTGATGAACCAGAGGGTGGCAACCTTGAACCAGAGGTTGGCAGTGATCAACCAGAGGGTGGCAGTGATCAACCAGAGGGTGGCACTGGTGAACCATAGGGTGGCAGTGATGATCCAGAGGGTGGCAGTGGCAAACCAGGGGGTGGCAGTGATGAACCAGAGGGTGGCAGTGATAATCCAGAGGGTGGCTCTGGTGAACCAGAGGGTGGCAGTGCGGAACCAGAGGGTGGCAGTGATGAACCAGAGGTTGGCAGGGATGAACCAGAGGATGACAGTGATCAACTAGAGGGTGGCAGCCTTGAATCAGAGGGTGGCAGTGATGAACCAGAGGGTGGCAGTGATGAACCAGAGGGTGGCACTGGTGAACCAGAGGGTGGCAGTGATGATCCAGAGGATGGCAGTGGCAAACCAGAGGGTGGCAGTGATGAACCAGAGGGTGGCAGTGGCAAGCCAGAGGGTGGCAGTGGTGAGCCACAAGGTGATGAACCAAAGGATAGCAGTGATGAACCAGAGGGTGGCAGTGGTGAACCAGAGGGTGGCAGTGATAATCCAGAGGATGGCAGTGGCAAACCAGAGGGTGGTATTGGAGAACCAGAGGGTGGCAGTAATGAACCAGAGGGTGGCTGCGATGAACCACAGGGTCGCAAATAGGCTGGACACGTACAAACAACATGGTCGCGACCGTTGCGACCACAAAAGTAAGTTCGCATTCCCGAACTTCTAAAAAACCCAGCGAACTGTCAAAACCAGCAAATTCGCAAAATCAAACAAATTCACGAATTTTGCGAATTGCAAGTTCGCTTTCGCACGAATTCGTGGATCGCAAATTCGTAAATTTCACCCATACGTAAAAACAATAATGAACATGTGGGCTTTTGCGAGGGTCTGCCATTCAGTTAGAAATCATTGATGGTGTATCTGCTCCTCCTGGGGTACCATTTTCTTTTTGAGGTTTATATAGCTGGAATTGACGTGAGAGAATTAGAGAGTTTTAAAAGAGAAACAGATTATGTTACACATCAATTTTTGGGGGCTTGCGGAGATGAAGTGACGACTGGAATCACAGGATATTGAAACAAGGCTGGGATTTAAACCTGGTACTCAATTTCTAAGGTCGGCAGCTCTAGCAGCAAGACCGCATCTACACCATCTCCACTTTGGGCAAATATGCATAAATAGCTCCACTGGCTTACAGAGTGAGTTTTCCACTGCAGCTAAACCTTTGATAAAGTCACTGTGGGACAGTTTTCCATTTTATCTTTTTCTTTGTTAAAAATCAGGTGCCCCTGTTCCCAAATGTGTGGCATCTGGACCTCAGGGCCCAAGACCAATGCAGGTGCGTAGGTGCCTATGCCCATGCTATGATCAGCTCCCCTCCCACCAGTCATGGATCATTTGTGCCAGCATGAAGTTAATTTTACTTTCTTGGTCAGGAAAAGCCTGGCAGTCCTGCTTTCCTGGAAACAGGGATCAGCGAGTGAAGGGGCTGGCTGTGGGTCCGCTTGGCGTTCCCCTGGAGCCCTAACCCTCCCTGAGGAAATGGGCAAAACACAGTCTTTAGCAGTTGGCCCTCGGAGGCACTGAACCTTCTTGGAGGTGGTTACTGGTCCTAGATGCATGTTTGATTGGTTGATTGGTTGTTTGAGGGTCAGCCTTCTCCTCCCTTGGCACTGAACATCCTTAATCATCAAACCACTGCTCATGGTTGGGCTTTCCTCAGCCTGGTGACCCTGGGAACACACTGATGAGCCTGTCATTTAGCAGGCAAGTACATGGGAGATTTCTCTGGCCCTGGCACTGCTAAAGCAATGGGGTTCTGTGCACTTTGCTCCTGGTGGCGAGCTTAATTCAAACAGAGTTTTTGATTTTGGGTCTCTTGACCTTCAAAATGTTCAATATTTCTGGGTAGAGTTTTTTTTTAATTTAGGTAGCTCGTTCTCCAGTGCAGAATAATACAGGATCTGCTCTCTTGCCCTGCAGTTTCTTTACAGTTGGCTTGAGCCAGGAAATCCTTGCAGCACCACCTTTGCATCTCTCAAAGCAGATCCCATTGTCTCCCTGTACACCTTAGGTCGCATGGCCTCCTGGCCTTTTGAAGGACACGTCTTTGCCTTTCAACTATCTGTAATACCCTTGACACTTGCACCTCCAGAAAGAACTGGTCCATAGAAGTTTCAGGGAACTCTCCCCTCCAGACTCCCCAGCAGGATCACCCTATACTGTCCTTTGAGGGGGTGTAGAGACCCATGTCACTTTCTTAGGAAACAAAGGTCGAATACAATCCAAGAAAGTAAAGTCCAAAGTGTCCTAGCACTTCAGACGGTGGTAAATTCAAGCAGGGTCTGTCCATTCTTGTCTTCTGCAGCTCCCAGTGCTTCCTAGAGTCCTCTCTTTATGCAGGGGTTTATAAGTGACAGAGAGTTCTAGAAGCTACTCATCTCAGTCTAATCCAACAATGCCACATCACCCTTCCACTCATAATTGATCTCCTAGAACAGAATCGTCTGAATTTCCAAGATGGCAAATTCAAGATTTAGTCAATCACATCTAGGTCATGTAATTACACTCCTAACAGACACAGCAAACTGATGTCTTCCCTGCAAGACTTCAAAGAGATCCCCTTATGTGACTGGCTGCCTCCCTTTGTCTCTGGGAAAAAGGGCATGCTCAGGCATGGCAGGTGTCAGTAATTCTGAATTAATTATCCCATGCAGATTTCTCTCTCACCCTCTTCTTCTCCCACTTGAAGATTAATGCCAGGGGAAGGCATAAATGGGCCTTTTGTCTGGGGTAGAGTTTGGTATAAGTGCTGATTAGGCAAGGTAATTAGCTGACCCAGCAGGGTAGTTTACAATTTGAATCTCAATAATGGCTAATTCAAGGGAATACAGTAAAACCCAAATAATATGAAGAAGTGTAAATATGGTAAAATGGATATTACATTTGCATTTGGAAGCTTTTTGAACATAGAAAAACAGACTTTTATCTTTTCTGTATGTTGTCTCATCATCATGAAAATCTTTATTCGTCTGTGAATACAATCATAAAAGAACATACATTAATATGTCTATTTGAAATATTTAAAAAGGTTAAAAACAACAGCATTAAAATACAGTTAACAAAGCAGACACTGAGGACACGGAAAAATTATTCTTGCCTATATATCCTAGATCTTACACCAGCATATAAAAACTCGAAACCCTAGAAAAAATATGCACATTATTCAGTAGCTGCAGATACATAAGCGCCAGGTAAACTTGGGCAATGTCTATAGCTTTCAAAATTGGAAGAAGGAAACGCTTCTTGGGGATGCTAAAATATTTACACAACAATACAAAATGGAGGATATCCTGTGGAAACACATTCTCACAGCAACAGGGCCCTAAGGTGCCTGAGCTGGACCAGCCACTCCAGGAGGCTAGGAGGTGATATAACGAATGGAACCTAAATTGAGCCACCACAAATGTGTCACTTTCGTTGGGTAACACAGAAATGTATGACTCCATACCCTGTACAGATTTTAATAATAGATGTCCCTGAACCATGGGGTTCCCAGGGTCTAGCTGATCACGTTGCATAAAGGCACTTTAAAAAACAACTCCACAAGCCTTTTCCTCTTCGACAGGCATAGGATATTATGATTGTAAAACATATCTGCCCGCCCTAGACTAGTCAGAGCCACCTACTCATATGCTATTCAGGGGACTTTATGCATATGATCAAGAGACAGACAATCCAAAAAGATCAACCTATTAAGCTGTAAGCCTTCCCCAGTCACATCTTAACGCAACAAAGCAGGGACCTAGGAGCTATAAGATCGCTGATATACCTAGGGCCAAGCTCCTCATGATCCCTGACTGGGAGTGAGTGTCTGAAAAGTTTCAGCTCTCCGTCCATCATCTCTTTGTGTTTGCCCAAATCCTCATGGACCGAAAACGCAGGAGTACTTTGTTGGACCAGCAGGATATGCCTCAGAAATCTATTATCTGCTGTCTGGTTCTTATCCACCCACCTGTAGCCCCAAACGTCGCTGCCATATAGCACCTTGGAAGTGCACGTTCAGCCGCAGCGGTAATTCCAGTTTGCAGACATAGGTACTGCTTGAGCTAAAACATCCAAGACATAGTAGACAGCTGAAACAGTAATTTAGCCACTATAACTGGTCAAGGCAGAGTGGGTGAGAGCTTTGGGAACATAGCTCAGTTAGGGTGTGTAGTGAACCTGTCCAGCAAAGACTGCAATCCTATGGCAGTGCGAGCCATAAGCACTGCATTTTCAGCATACATCAAGACCGGCAATGATCTTGTTCCTACCCTGGGGCAATCAACCTGCGCTGACACAAGAACTTGCTCCAAACCATTAATATAAAGGTGAATAAAAATGGTGCGAGTATGCAGCCCTGACTAAATCCCCTACTGGTAGCAAAAAGTTTCAAAAGCTCCGCCCCCTGAGAGTACCTTATAACAGCAGAGGTGCTGGAATGGAGATTTGAGAGAAGAGATACAGTTTCTGGGTCCACCCCTATCAAGGAGCAAAACCCTTAGCTTACTACTGTTAACCCTGTTAAATGCAGACATGAGGTCCATAAATTCTAAATGAAGTGAGCCGGAGTGGGCAATGGTATACTTATTTATGATTGGATATAAGTTAACAACCTGGTCAATAGTCAACCTGCCTGGCTGGAAACCATATTGGGCCGCAGAAAATATATTGTTTTCGTCTGCCCACAAAGAAAGCCAATTTAATAAAATTGTCCCTAGTACTTATACAACAGCATCTATATGCAATATTAGGTGATAGCACTGTGGGTTGTCCTTATACCCCTTTTTGAAAATCAGGACAATAATGGCAGAGGACCGTGAAAGTGGAGTTCCCTCCCTTACCACAGCATTTAGAAGCAGGGTTAAACTGGCCCCAGATATCAATGTTGTCCTAAAATAAATCAGGCGGTATACGATCAGGGCCTGGGTCTTTGTTTTGGGATAGGGCCAGAATACCCTGGCAAATGTCCTCAAGAGTAAAGACTACATTAGCTCTCCCCGGCGTGAGGCATGTCTGGCCCACCCCACCATCCAGCAGGCCAACATTATAAATGCCCTTAAAATGTTCAACCCGTTACTGCAAAATATGATGGCACAATGCTGGTCCTGAAGATTCAGTAAAACAGGGCTTGTTATTTACCTACCAGAAGAAAGTACCGTCTTTCAACTCCCACGCCTGTGCTAGATCCTCCCATTCTGGCTTACATAATGTCTGTTTGCAGTTCTTGGGAGCAGTCTTGTACTCTTTCTGTCATTTATCAACAAGCTCCTTACCTCTGGGGGATTGTTTAAGAGTGGCTTTCAAAAGGAGGAAACTTGGTAAAACCATCTAGTGTGATCAGATTTAGACTGAAACGCTGGGCCCGTAAGCAAGACCACGATCTTCCATGTAATCCCCTTAAAGTCTCCACAACTAAGACACCCATATCCAGACAAGTGAAAATCTCCTGCAGACACTCAAAGAAGAGAGACAGGTTAAATGACTTGGGGTCCACAAGTGACCATCTCAACCGTCTGCTTTGATCAGAAACATTAGACTCACCCTGTATCGCTAGCACTAGCTTAATACCATCCCTAATTCCCCCAATACATAATGACAGTTGGTTGTGATTACTGAAAAGGCTATGCGTTATGTTGAAATTTGAAATGAACAAAAACAAATGAGCTTAACAATGATAAAATCTAGTATTGACTCACAGCCCCTCCCTTTAAATATTGGGGTGAAATGAGGATATATCGAGTTAGCCAGCTTTTCTAAAGCAAAAAGCAGATTGTGGGTGTGTAAAATAGTGTTAAACAGCACTGCCTTCAGTTGTGTGTACCATATGGAGTCCTTTCTCAAGCATGCATTTCGAGCTCACATCACCAGGATCTAGAGGGAAAACACACATAAGACTCCTGCTAGCATAAGCTTCTCCCTTCCCATGCCCCGCCTTTCCAGAGAGTTAATGGCCGTCCATAAGTCACAAAGAATAGACATCCCACATGACTCTGACTTTGCGTTATAATAGTTAATCAGGACAATCAATTTAGAGCCTGGAACATGCAGTTTGAGGGCCTGAAACAAACGTGAATCCCACTCTAAGACTTTGATGTAACCACAGAGCTCCAATGTCACAAAAATGACCAAGCCACCCGAAGACCTCCTAGATGCATATGCGACTGCTGGAACAAAATTGGTTTTATATACTCTACTTTCCAAGTTTCCTGCAGACAAATCACCTAGTATGCCTCAACAAGCTGCACCTAGTTGTCATCTTGCAACTTTGCGGACAAACCAGCAATGATCCAAGACAACACCCCCAATTTATCAGCATTACAAGAACGAATATGCTGATAAGGGGCCAATGGCGCAGCCAGTGCCAGGAATTTCTTCACTGTAGGGAGTCAGTCACAGGAATCAAGATATCTCAAGTTCGCAAATCTTTTACTGAAGAGCAGAGGGACAGTGACCGCTAAGCCCGGTATAGAACATCAAGGACACACTAGACCACATTTTGGAGAAATCCATGGAGTATTACATACAGTACCCGACTTGTAAAAATACCTTAGAGGAAACCCCCTGCTATCCATCAGTTTGGGTGATTTATTAAGACCAACTGTGTTAAAGGTGCACGCTGTTATGTGGGGATTATTGAAATCAAACACTATGCAGCCTCAGCCCATCTCTTTACTAATCCAGGGTAATGATAAGTTGGCAAGCACAAGCAAGGAAACTCCCAAGCTAGACTGCTTCCCAGCAAGATTTCTCAATGCAGGCGCTCGCTGATGGTTGCTACCGATCATGTTGAGAATCCTTCCGTTCACGTTGAAGAAGCTGCTGCTCGAGTAGAACTTGAACATGGGCAGCAGAAAGAAGCTGCTCCATCTTTCGCTGTGCATGAGGCAGTGTGGGCTGATTTGACAGCACAGACCAAACACCATGCGCTAAAAATTAGCATGAACGTCGTGAGGTAACACACTCCACCGCGTGTGGAACTCCAGTACCTTGACAGAGTTATGCGGAACTCCGTGAACTATGCCCAGGCCACTCTTGACATCTGGTTCTAGTTGTCCCACCCTCCTAACCATAATGATAAAATCATAGATTTCCATGCCTAGGTAAGCATGAGCCCTGAACCAATCCACTACCTTATTCTTCAGTTCCCCACACGTTTCTGGCATTGGGCTATTAAGAATAAAGACATTTTCCTAGGACTACCACATATGGGGTTGCCTCTGGGGGTAAGTTAATCACCAACCCAGTTCGGGAGGCAGACGATTGAGTGACTTCAGAGGGGCATGTGGCTGTCAGGTAGGTACTGAAGGTTGAATTTATATGAGAGACAACTGACGTTGACTTAAATGATAGTAACAGTAACGAGGCATTATCCTCCTGGCTCACTTCGGGGCATTGAAGCCTTACTGCATCACTAGATGCGGTGCCCCCTCTAACAGGGTGTCTTTACTGATGTATATGACATTTAGAGCTTTTAACAGAACCCCCAACTGCGCAATGTGTTCTTGAATTAATTCCGATCTTGAGGAAATAGAATCTAACTGCAATATCTCTGTGCAACTGATAACTCCAGGCTCAACCTCCTGCCCCTGAGCAGCCAGACCCACAGGTTGGGGGCACATAAAATGGCTCAGTCTGAACCCCAATAGTAGCTAAAATAACTTTTGATTTGGAGACAACAATCCTCCTGCTGTGCATACACCTCGAACTAATGATGGGGCTAGCAACAGTGTGAGACCCATGGGCACCACCCTCACTAACAACACCTCTAGAAATTACACAAGGATGTTCCTGAGGCCCTCCCTCACCATGCCCACGGATGTGAACAGGTTTAAAGGTGTAGTTGGGGTCTCCACATGACTGCATGTGGTGGGGGAAATCAGAGGAAAATCTTCCCTTGTCATAGAAAACCTTTTCTCCGTTAATTCTATCTCTTTTGATTCCATATTCACAGCTCGAGAAAGAAACCCCTCAATGGTCGCTGCCTGAGGAGCTAACGGGGATACTTAAGAGCAAAGACACCCACTTTTCTCCTCCCCATCTCTGATCTCTGAACATTTTGGAGAAATTTGGAGCAATAAACTCAAATTCTGCTATCACCCTTTAAGGTAAAAAAAAGCAACTGTTCCTCCAATAAGATGATGTCATATATGCCCAGCAAATTAGACATAGATGTCCAATAAGCCGCTTAAGTCCCTTAGTCAGCGAGTACTCTTCCTCTTCCGGGTCAGACAGACTGTCAAGAATAAAGGAGGCACAGCAGGAAAACTCAAATGTCACTGGTAGAGAGCACCAGATCATGTAAAACTGATGTTTCCCACAGTGTCAGGCCTCTGAGTCTAGGAAGGGGCCCCACCCAGCACTTCGTGGTGGTGACGGGTGTAGGGCATCCTGACCTTGGTCCGGGCTTTGGCCACGCACGTCCCATGCATGTCCCGCACTGAAGGAAGTCAAAAACGCTACTGCGCACAACAATGTTGGAGGCCCAGAGGAAAGCACAGGCTGCAACTGCACCTCCTGGCACATTGCAACGTGAATGCTGTAGTCCACAAGAGTCCTTGGAGGCTCTGAGGGTCGGTCACCCACACCGGATACAACCACAATGTCTACGTTGAGTCAATGTAAAGTTAACAATTTGGGGCAGCTTTCATCTACAGTGTGAATACAGTGAATTGAAGTGCTACAATCTGTCAGCATAACACCAGAGGCTTATAGTAGTACGTCACAGACCCATGTTACAGTCTAAACAAAATGGAGTTATTTCTTTATAGATGACCAATTAAATGATAGGTCTGCACAGGCCAAAATCAATTTACTCAAGGTCTCATCTGTGACAGATACCAGGCTGAGTTAGATTGTCTCAGTCACTCAGACCACTCATGTACACATATGTATGCACAGAATTTCACATGTAAACAGCACAGAATCTCTTACTACAGCAGCGGACCCTATTATGAGAGGCCGGCACTGGCAGCTATCAATCATACTGTGAATTACTCGCTCTTGGTTAACTGCCGCATAGAGGTAAGCCACGCTGTCCTGTAGTCTCCCTGCCAGACCGGTTAGCTAATCTCTGCTTAGCCCTTACCCATTGTTAAATTTCTTCTTCGGCAACCTGAAATCATCGCACAAATAAATTTCCAGCGGCTACCCCCCTGTGCTTCAAATTCACCGCACCATCAGACTGATTAACTGGTTCTTGGTTTACCATCGGATAGGGCACCGCTCCTGCGGCCACACCCATACTCTCAGTTCCACAGGTAAACCGCGCATCGCTACTTATGGTCACTTTGCCACTCACTTAATTATGCAATCAGTTATCGCTAATTGTGCCCTTCCCCTCCAGAACTACCTTGAAGAATCACTAGCGGAAGGAACCTTCACTCATGGTTTAATTGACGTATAGCGGCGCACCTTGGTTTTCATGCGCCTCATCCTGCAATACCAATCAACCCTCACCCTAAGGTGAGATTGGGCCTGTAGCCCTTGGAACTCGTGTGCCCTAGTCACCATCCTCTAGGGTATTTAGATAACGCGTGAGTCCTCACGCCCACACGGACCTCCGCAAAAGTTACCGACTCACTACAGTAGGCACAATAACTCACCGTTGACACTTCGTCCAGCATTTAGACCTTGTCACACCTAATTCATTTATCGTCATCATTTGATTTCTTGATACCTTGCATGCCATTCACTGATCATATCACGTATGAAAGTTTTCTTGAAGCATGGTCAGCATTTAATTATTGTAACTTTGCAGCTTTATGTTTTCACTAGCAATGGTAGCTAACCTATTGTTTCTTGCCTTCTTTTTCCCTGTCTTTCAACAGGCTTGTATGCTTTTTATTCAGGCAATGTAATTTTCAGTCCTGATGATGATCCTTGCAATGTCGCGTAAAGGATCGAAACGCCGTCGACAGTTGATAGAAGTTACACACTAGTTTTCCATTGTGTTACCAATTTTGTGTTAACTATATGAGGATAGCCAGGTTCACTTTTATCTGATTACTAGCATCCCTTCTCCATATTTTGCCTGAAAATACCCCACCCCTCTTCATTACTTTCTGTTCATGCCTTATATGTTCATGTTTTATATGTACTGGATACAGGATTGTATCCCACTGTATATTTGTGCACTAATATCATTTGAATCCTTCTTATATTGATTAAATTAGTGCCCAGCTGGACACTTCTTTGTTTAATGTACACATTGTTGTCTACAATTATTTTGTTCTTTGAATACATGATACGTTAAGGACCACTGTTGCCTTAAAGAATTGTTACCCCAGGTCCTTAACTACCTAGAGGGTTCCCTTGTTGTCACAATACCAGCTATCAATCATATAGCACAGAAAAGGTGATGGGAGGAATGTCCAAGGTGGGTACCCAAGCCATAGTTTTTTGCCCACTGTGTCACTCTATACAGGGGCCAACCTTACTTATAGCAATATTTATCCTGCTCGTCATGGAAGTAGTCCATTCCAAACTGCTAGGCTTGGCCCCCTCCAAGTGGAAACACGTGCGACCTCAGACCTATTCAGCCTTATTAGGGCTCATCACTAAGGTATAACTTGGATGTTGTTTCACAGTGTTCAAGTGACCCATGCCCTTTGCCACTTTGTGTGTTACATTTAACTCACAAAAGTGAATGGATGAATTCTTGCAAATAGTCAAAACCATTAGCAATTACTCTAGGCAGCATTTGAAGCCATTGTTTTTTATCCACTGTTCCACTCTAGATAGAGGCCCACCTTATGCCAATTGGTACTAACTCTGCTCTCTATGAAATCTGTTCACCTCAAAGTTCCATGCAAAGCCCCTCAAAGAGAGAACACAAGCAACTACAGATTGGTTTCAGCCTTATTAGACAGTGTCAGTGAGGTAAAGCTTGGATTTTGTGGTTTAGGGATCAAGAGACACACATCTGTGCAAACACTTGGCCACATGGTGTGTGACATCAAATAACATAAGTTGAGAGTGAGTTGGGGAAATGCTTGCAAATATTCTAAACCGCTGTCACAAACTATGAGTAATAAAGCAGCCCATTATTTTTCACCAAGTATGTTAGTTTGACAGAGCCCCACCTTAAGCAGTCTTCTTGCCAAGTTCATTGTCTCAGAAAGTTTCTGCTTTTGGTAAATTTTAGAACTTCTTACACAGTGTCAGTTCAAAAAATTCCTCACATCATTGGCACTCTTAAAATAATGTTCTTGAAAGTTTGAAATCTTTGAGCTCTTCCAGTCATGTCTACAGAGGTATCAAGCATGTGATTAGCTAGGTAGAGATACATATGCTTGTTTTGTTCGTGGAACTGCTCTTGAACTATACCTTACATCTACATATTGGAACTCTGCCTAGCCTTGTAAGTTGTGCTGTAAAAACTGTGTCTTGAAGTTGAAGTTGAAAGGGATTTATTGAGCGCTCTATCACCGAACGGTTTCTTGGCGCTGTAGACAGAAGCTGAGACTGAGAGAGAGAGAGAGAGAGGGGAGATTAGGAGGGGTAGGCTAGAGAGAACAAGTGGGTTTTAAGATTGGCGCGGATGTCTGAATAGGAGGGGGTGGATCTAATCATGAGAGGGAGTGAATTCCAGAAAAGAGGAGCAAGGGTAGAGAATCTGGAGCCACCAGATTTCTTCTTACGAAAGCGGGGGACTTTGAGTAGCAACTGGGTGGAAGAGCGAAGGTTCCTGCTGGGAACATATGAGTTTATTTTAGATCTGATGAATGCAGGGGCAGTGCCAGCCAGGGACATGAAGGTCAAGCAGCCTATCTTGAAGGGCAAGCGTTCCCTGATGGGGAGCCAATGCAGAGTCTTTAGCAAAGGGGTGATGTGACTCGATTTTGGCAGCCTGTAAATAAGGCGGGCCGCTTGATTCTGGATGAGCTGCAGACGGCGACATTCATAGGCAGAAATGCCGACATAAAGGGCATTGCCATAATCCAGGAAGACGAGATAAGTGCTAAGATGATGAGTTTGAGGGCTTCAGCCGAGAAGTAACGCAAGACTTTACGGATGGTTCTAAGAGACAGGAAGCACAAGGAGGCTACGGAGCTGATCTGGGGGCGCATGGAAAGATCTTGACTGACTTTAATAACCAGGGTTTTCACAGAGGCTGAGGGGGCCGGAGGGGAACCAAAAATGGGGGGCCAAAAAGCAGAGGACCAGGTGTTGGAGGGACCACCAAGGAGAACCAACTCGGTCTTATCCGTGTTCAGTTTGAGTTGGTTGAGGTTCATCCAGTTGAAGATGAACGTGAGGGTGGAGTGGACCTTGGAAATAGAGTCAGAGGAGGAAGAGAGATTAAAAATGAGCTGGAGGTCATCAGCGTAATTAAACACTGTGACCTCCATGTCATGTAGAGCATCAATAAGGGGATGTATGTAGAGGTTAAACAGGAGAGGGGATAGTGAAGAGCCCTGGGGTACCCCGCAGGTGACAGAGTTAGTGGGAGCAAGAAAGTTCTCCAAGCGGACAGCCTGTGTGCGACCTGCTAAAAACGAGGCGAGCCAGGCTAGGGCCGGCCCCCGCAGGCCCGCGCCCCCGACACGGTCGAGGAGGATGGAGTGGTCGACCGTGTCGAAGGCAGCAGAAAGATCGAGAAGGACTAGGGCCTGGGGGGAGTTGGTATCGGCACTGTGCCTGAGCTCATCAACTACAGAGAGGACAACGGATTCCGTAGAGTGGGCTGGCCGAAAGCCAGCCTGATGGGTCGCCAGGAAGTGATGAGCCTCAATACGATTGAAGAGTGAAGATGTGATGTGGCTCTCCAAGATTTTACTTAGGAGTGGCAACAGTGAGATGGGTCTGAAATTGGAGGGGACGGTGGGATTGGCATCGGTTTTTTTGAGAATGGGGATTACTGTGGCCGATTTGAACGAGTCTGGTACAATGCCAAGAGTGATGGAGGTGTTGAGAAGGGTAATAAGAGGGACTGGGCAGCGGGAGAGAATGTCTCTCAAGATGTGAGCCGGGCAGAAGCCGGTGGGAGAGCCCGAGGTAACTTCCCCAAGAGAGTGCGGAAGGCCTCTTCAGAGATCAAAGTAAATTGGTCGATGAACCAGGAGGGCAGATGCAGTAGGGGACAGATGAAGGAAGCGGGGGCCAAGGGGATGTTCAGCTTTATAGTAGCAATCTTCTCAATAAAGAAGTCATTGAGGGCATTGCAGAGGGTTTGGGAAGGGATGGGCCTGGGAACGGCTCTCTCGGAGGCAGAAAGTTTGTGCACAATCGCAAAAATTTTCTTAGGTTTGTTAGCTGCCTGATGAATTTTCTGATAGAAATATTCCTGCTTAGCGGAAAGGATGGATTTTTTGTAGGCCTGCAGAAGGGTCAGAAATTGAAGCTTGGAGTCGGGCAGTAGTTGCGGCGCCAAAGGCGCTCCGCCTGACGGAGTACAAGTTTCTGGGATTTGAGGGCATTGGAGAACCATCTGTTGGCGTTGTGGGGGCGACAAGTTCTGACACGTCTTAGAGATGAAACTTGATTGCAGGCTTCAGAGAGCCAGGTGTTGATAAGGGCTGCCTGCCTATTAGGAAGAATGTCTGTCAGGATGGGGGCTGAGGAGGCTAGACTGTGTCCTAGGGCGACCATGTCTACCTTGTTCCAGTTTCAGGCATAGGTGTTTTTAGGGCAGGGGGGAGAATTGATCTCAGTCAAGAGAACAGAAAAAGTTATCAGGGAATGATCAGACCAGACGTAGGGGGAAATATTGGGGTGGAGATGGGTAGATTGACAGACCAAACTTGGTCAAGAGTATGACTGTGAATGTGGGTGGGAAGGAAGATATGGGGGATAAGATTGATACTGTGGAGGGTATCAGAGAAGTCTTTAGACATAGTGTCTTCACACAGGTCCCCTGGCCAGAAATTGAAATCGCCTAATAGGAGAACAGAGGAGTTGTTGACGACCAGGGTGGCTACTAGGTCCTGTATGGCTGGGATGAAATGCGTCATGGAGTGAGGGGGGCGATAAAGCAATACCACGGTGAGAGGGATCGCAAGATTGGTAGAGCGCACCGCCAAGAGGTCAACAGATGCGATGGGAGGATGGGGAAGGGGTTGAAATCGAAGATTGGAGCAAACTACCATAGCCACTCCGCCGCCAGTCTTCCCCTCAGGGCGGTCAGCGCGTAGGATATAATAAGAGTCGGGAAGGGAAGTAAGAACATCAGGTAGGGATTCGGCAGTGTACCAGGTTTCAGTTAGAAAAAGGATCTCGGGTTTGGTGGTGTCGAGGAGGTCAAAAAGCTCCAGTTGGTGCTTGACCGCGGATCGGGTGTTGAGGAAGGAGAACAAGGCCATAGAAGGGGTGGTTCCCAAAAGTTTAGGGAGAAAAGAAGAGGAGGTGAGGCGTGACAGCGTAGCATAAGTTGTAGGTGTGGGGTTAGAGAGGCTAATGTGGATGGGTGGCGCAATATCAAGAATTTTGATCCTGGCCAGTGTGGATGGACTGGTGGGTCTTGATCCTTCATAGTATTATTTACAAATCCTGAGTGACCCTTTGTTTCAGTTTAATGCCTCAAGTTGTGAACTAACAAGGGTATGTAAGATGTTGCAATAGGATCAATCTCACAATGATTCCTTTGGGTCTAGAAAAATAAAAGTACCCTGCTGTTAGACTTGGCACCATTGGCGTGGGTCTGCCTTCCATTTTTGCTGTTGCCTCGTGTTTTTGCTGGTGTTAGATGCTTTGGGCTTTGTGCCACTGCTGTCCAGTGCCACAGTGCAAGTGCTCCCTATTGTATATTAATGTATGAATTTGTGATTTCCATGATTGGCTGGTTTGGTTTACCTGTCAGACCCTAATACAGTTCAAGTTCAGGAATTTGTATAGCGCACTACTCACCCAGAGGGTCTCAAGGAGCTAGAGGGAGGGTGTGTGCATTACTTATCGAATAGGCAGGTTTTTAGCTGCTTTCTGAAGGAGAGGTGGTTCTGTGTAAGGCGGAGGTGAGTGGGGAGAGAATTCCAGGTTTTGGCCGCTAAGTAGGAGAAGGATCTTCCTTCCATGGTGGATCTATGGATGCGCGGCGAGGGCTTGATTGGATGATCGTAGTTGGCGGGTGGGTGTGTAGAAGGACAGTCGTGTGTTGAGGCATTCAGGACCTAGGTCGTAGAGGGCCTTGTGTGCGTGGGTGAGGAGACGTAATGTTATTCTCTTGTTGACGGGGAGCCAGTGGAGGTCTTTCAGGTGACCGGAAATGTGAGCTTGACGGAGAATGCCTAATATGAGTCTGGCTGAGGCGTTTTGAATGCGTTAGAGTTTTTTCTGTAGTTTGGCTGTGGTTCCGGCGTAGAGGGTATTTCCATAATCCAGTCGGCTAGTGACCAGTGCGTGGGTGACTGTCTTTCTTGTTTCGGTGGGGATACAACGGAAGATTTTTTTGAGCATGCGAAGGATGTTGAAGCATGAGGATGAGACGGCGTTGACTTGTCTGGTCATCGAGAGGGAGGAGTCTAGAATGACGCCCAGGTTACGTGCGTGATCTGTAGGTATGGGTGCTGTACCCAGGGCCGGTGGCCACCATGAGTCGTCCCAGGCAGAGGGGGATGATCCTAAGATGAGGACTTCCGTTTTGTCCGAGTTTAGTTTTAAGCGGCTGTTCTTCATCCATTCGGCTACTTCTTTCATTCCTTCGTGTAGATTGGTTTTGGTGGTGTTTGGGTCTTTGGTGAGGGAGAGAATCAGCTGGGTGTTGTCTGCATAGGAGATGATGTTGAGGTTGTGTAGTCGCGCGATGGATGCGAGGGGACTCATGTAAACGTTGAAGAGGGTGGGACTGAGCGAAGATCCATGTGGTACGCCGCAGATGACTTCGGTGGCCTTAGATTTGAATGGGGGGAGGCGGACTCTCTGGGTTCTCCCGGCGAGGAACGAGATGATCCAGTCCAGAGCTTTTCCTTGTATTCCGACGTTGCTGAGGCGTTGTATGAGGGTGCTATGACAGACTGTGTCGAAGGCTGCGGAGAAGTCAAGTAGGATGAGGGCAACTGTTTCTCTGTTGTCCAGTAGCGTTCGGATGTCGTCTGTAGCTGCGATGAGGGCGGTTTCGGTGCTGTGTTTGGCTCGGAAGCCGGACTGTGAGGGGTCGAGGGAATTGTTGGATTCAAGGAAGGCGGCGACCTGACTATTGACGGCTTTCTCAATGACTTTGGCAGGGAATCGGAGGAGCGAGATGGGGCGGTAGTTCTTAAGTTCAAACGGGTCTGCTGTGGGTTTCTTCAGATGGGCGCTGAGTTCAGCATGTTTCCAGCTTTCTGGGAAGGTAGCGGAGTTGAAGGAACAGTTGATGACATCGTGGAGATGGGGTGCGATGATGGAGTCAGCTTTGTTGAAAATGTGGTGGGGGCATGGGTCGGTTGGCGATCCTGAGTGGATGGAGTTCATCAGGCGGATGGTGTCTTCAGTCATGATTGGGTTCCAGGTGCAAAGGTTGTGAGGGTGCTGTTTTGGTTCGGAGGTGGGTGGAGTGGACTGTTCTTCGGACCAGTTTTCAAAGCTGTTATGTATGTCGGCGATTTTGTTGTGGAAGAAAGAGGATAAAGAGTTGCAGAGGTCTTGGGAGGGATTGATGTCATTGGTGCCTGTGGTGGGGTTGGTAAATTCTTCGACGATGTTGAATAGTTCCTTGCTGTTATGGGCGTTATTGTCGAGTCGATCCTTGAATGCTGATTTCTTGGTGGATCGGATCAATTGGTGGTGTTTGCTGGTGGCGTCCTTGAAGGTGGTCAGCTTGTCAGTGGTTGGGTTTTTTCTCCAGGTTTTCTTGAGAGTACGACATAACTTCTTGGATTTCTTATGGTCATCGTTGAACCAGGGGGCCTTTTTGCTACCTTGTTTGATCTGGTGGTTTTTCAGGGGTGCTAATTCGCCAGCGCTGTGGGTGATCCATTGTGTGAGTTTGGTGGCAGCTTGGTTTGGGTCCGATGATATGGCACAAGGGTTTTGGTTAAGCGATATGAAGAGTTGGTCGGTGGTGATTTTGTTCCAGTTTCTTCGAGGAATAGGTTGTGGGGGGTTGTGGGTCGAGGTCTTTTTGTAGCAGAAGTGAACGCAGCTGTGGTCCATCCAATGGAGAGCTGTGGTGTGATCGAAGGAGATGTGTTTGCTGGAGGTGAAGATAGGGTCGAGCGTGTGTCCGGCAAGGTGGGTGGGGTTGTCAACAAGTTGTTTGAGTCCGAGATTGGCCAGGTTGTCCAGAAGGGTGGTGGTGTTGCTGTCGTTTTTCTTTTCCATGTGGAAGTTGAGGTCTCCCAGTAGAATGTAGTTCTCGGAGGTGAGGGCATGTGGGCTGACGAAGTCGGTGATGTCTTCGTTGAATTGTGTGCGCGTTCCTGGTGGTCTGTAGATGAGGGTGCCTTTAAGTGTGGTCCTGGGGTCGGTGTGGATCTGGAAGTGAAGGTGTTCGGCGGTAGCGAGGTTATCGTCGGAGCTGGTCGTGATGCGGATGGTGTTCTTATGGACGATGGCGATGCCTCCTCCTGTTTGGTTGGTGCGATCTTTTCGGATGATCTTGAAAACGTCCGGGATGGCTATGGCGATGTCGGGCGCTGATGAGGCATTCATCCAGGTTTCTGTAAGGAAGGCGACGTCCGGCGATGCAGTGTCGAGTACATCCCAGAGTTCAGTGGCATGTCTGTGGATCGAGCGGGTGTTCAGCAGGATGCACTTCAGGTGGTTAGAGTTGGAGCTGTTGCAGGCAGCACAGCACAAGAACTGATGTCGGACAAGCGCACCTTGGCAGTCGAGCGCTACAATCTAATTAGCCTCGGCAGATCTAATAAATAATGCGAAGCAGGCGGGGCAATCTAGCGCTACGAACTAGCTAGGTGATTATGCAGGCTGAGGCAGAAGGCGAGATAGGCGCTCAGTAGTCAACGATACCAGGTGAGGAGGCTGGGAGCAGCGTGTGGAGCGGCCGCTTCTGCTGAAAGCAGGACGGTCACAGCGCAAGCACGGCGGAGCGGGGAGGTCAGTATCAGTGGGAGGGAGGGTCAGCTGGGAGGCGGGGTGGAGCTCAAGGGAAGGAAGCAGGACAACAACAAACATAATGGCAGCAAGCAGGCAATATCGAAACAACACTGGGGCACAATCTAAACTAGCGCGATGTAAATGGCGGAGGCGCAGGCAATCAGGCACAAATACAATTGCAGGCAGCACAGCACAAGAACTGATGTCGGACAAGACCACCTTGGCAGTCAAGCACTACAATCTAATTAGCCTCAGCAGGTCTAATAAATAATGCGAAGCAGGCGGGGCAATCTAGCGCTACCAACTAGCTAGATGATTATGCAGGCGAAGGCAGAAGGCAAGATAGGCGCTCAGTAGTCAACAATACCAGGTGAGGAGGCTGGGAGCAGCGTGTGGGGCGGCCGCTTCTGCAGGGTGTGTACCAAATGCTGCTGGTGGGCTTGCAGTACTGATTGTGCCACCCACAGAAGCAACCTGTAAAAGTGTGTCTAAGGTCTGCCATTGCAGAGCCTGTGTGCAGTCTGGTACTGCCATGGTGACTGGACAAGTGCAACCGCTTGCCAGTCCCTAAACCTTCCCTTTTCTTCATATCAGACACCCCTATGGTAGGCCCACGGGCAGGGTGCATTGTAAGTATAAGGTAGGACAAGCCCTGATGTGTGTGGCATGTCCTAATAGTGAATTACAGCCATTTTAGTTTTTCACTATTGCAAGGCTACCTGTTCTCCAGAGGCCAGAATGGGCAGTTAGATTATTACATTTTAAAATCCTAACTGACTCAGGGAACATGGTGGAAATTCGAGTTTAATATGCCTGAACTGAATGATAAAATACATCTTTTAGTGAAGTTGGTTTTAACATTTTGTGTTTGAAAATGCCACTTTGAGAAAGTAGGTATTTTCTTGTCTAACTATCCAAGCCTGCCTCTGCTAGGTTGTGTATTCCTTTTCTGGAGTTTGAGTGACAGGGCTGGGGGATTCCAGGAGACAGAATGAGTCAGCTCACTGGTGAATAGAGAGATCTGCATCTAGATTGGAGGGAGGAGTTGCACCTGGGACCTGAATAGGGCTGTGCCTTTCCTCCACAACACTGGCTCCACCTCCTGTGGTGCGGCTGATGTCTCTGCCCTGCACTGTGAAAGAATAGAAGGAGTCATGTAAACAGAATGCTCTAGAACTGGTTTGGACTAAGCAAAGGCCCCTCTGCCCTCAGAGGACAAAGGATTTTTGGGAATAAGTATTGGGACCCTGATCCCAAGAAGTTAGATCACTTTTGGACTATAAGAAGAAACCTTTACTGAGGAGAGGAACATGAAGAATCTGAGGAGAGACTATCCCTAAGTTGAAGTGCTGCTTGGGGAATTGGCCTGCAGTGGTTGCCTGACTGTCAAAGAAAAGAGAGAGGAACTTTGTGTGTACTTTCATCAACTTGTGTAAGGATCTCCAAGGGCTTGGAACAGGGCTTCCCTCATGCTGAAGTCTCAGGGACAACAGACTTCACCCACCAGCTCCTCAAGAGTTCTCCTGAAGTGCCTACAGTTGTGTTGGACTTTTTGGGAATTGCGTGTCGCAAGGAGCTGGAAGCGCGACTCAAGATCGATAAGCGTATCGCAGAACTGCCACTTCGCAACACGAAGCGCCCCGCATTGCGGGAGGAGAGGATCAACGTTGCTGCTGATGCCGCCGCATAACTGGGAAGCGTGTCGCAGGAGTAGAGGATCGACGTCGCATCAGATGCCGCCGCATCTCTGAGAAGCATGTCGGAGGGCCTGTTGCGGCTCATCACCGGAGAAGAGGATCAACGTCACCGCAGGTGCTGCCGCATCACCGGGAAGAGTGTTGCAGGGCCTGTCGTGGCTCGCATCATTGTAGAAGCAACTTGCATCACCAGGAGAGAGAATCAACGTTGCCACAGATTCCACCGCATCGCTAGGAAGCGTGTCGCAGGGTCTGTCGCGGCTCGCATCATGTCAAGCATCTCGCATCGCCGGGGGAGAGGATCAACATCGCAGCAGATGCAGCTGCATCACCGGGAAGCGTGTTGCATCAAGGAGAACGCGCCATCTTCATTTCTTTGCACCAGATTTTTGCTGCATTTCCCTCGGTGCAACACTTTTGTTGCCCTGCGTGTCGCATCTTAAGGTACATTGACTCAAAGTGTTACATTTTAAGAACTAAAGAGAACTAAGCAAATTCTACCATTTTAAGTACAGTATTTTGGATTTTTGTCGTTTGTGGTCTTGTGATAAGTCTATATAAAGAATACTTATTCTTTATATAAAACCTGTGAGGTGTCCATCTGTAGTGTTGTCAACTTGATTACTGTATGTGTTCACAAATGCTCTACACCCTGCCTCTGAGATAAGCCTGTCTGCTCGCGCCAAGCTACCAAGGGGGTGAGCAGGGGTTATTTTAAGAGTGTACCCCCTTATCCTGACTAGAAGCAAGGGTCCCTATTTGTAACAAGTACCTGAATTGCCAACTAGAGACCTCCAAATCTAACACCTGCACCATTAGTGCAGTGAGTGTTATAATGCTCTTGTTGCGAGAGCAATTTTTGGCTATTTTTCCATTTTCTCTAGAATGTTACTGTAAGAAATTAGTTGGTTGCATGAGTGTGCATACTGGTCAAGCAGTAACCACAATCCTTGTCAGGGTCAGGCACAAGCCATCTTTAAATTTACTTGTGCTCAACTCTCTGGTAGCTTGGCATAGAGCAGTCAGAGTTAAATTAGAGGCAATGTGTAAATTGTTTGTGTGATACGTCAAACAGTAATAAAGTAAAAACACCACACGAAATGGATCCCACACTAAGTTAGTAAAATAGGGTACATTTAATAAATACATTAAAAAAATTAAACAAGTCTAAAATGACAAAGATCCAATCAGTAGAACCGAATATATTCAATTTGAAAGCTTTTAGTGAAAATCGCACCAAGAAGCCTAAAGCACCAACTGTGGATATCTGGTCGCACTGGACAAAGAAAAAGTCACAAGTTCAGGCTGACCACAATGAAGCTCTGTAATGTAAAGAGAGAGGCCCTTTGCTAATAGGGTAGACGTTCCTTAAGGTAGGGATCAATAAATCAATGTAAAGACTTAAGGCAACAAAAATATTATAATCATACAACAATGACACTTGGAAAAAGAAAGAACCAAATCAGATACTGTTATTATCCAAAAATACAAAACATGTTTGTATTAATAAAATGGAATACAATAACATAGCCCATTCATACTATCCTCATGCATACCTCACCACAAATAGCTCAATTAAAATCAATGTCACAATAGTGATGACAGCAATGCATTGGTATAACACTACTTTATGTGTGTAGTTGTATTTTTTTTCTCATGTTTATACATTTTTTGCATCAATAATAAGGCAAAACAATGTGGAACAAATTAAATTGACAATTGTTGTATTCTAAGTGTGTTTTGTCACTGGAAGGTGCCTTCATCAGGAAAAGGCCACAGCTAAACCAACGGCAGTATTCTACATTTGAGTGACAATGAAAACAATGAGACGTCTAAGTGTGGTACACATAGATCAGCACCTAGGTACATGGCGTCTAGGTTCAAGATAGGCCGATGAAAAACTGATATGAAGTTCTTTAACAGTAAAAGCACTGTGGTATTGATGCAGATAAGTGCTTAACTCGATTCGTCCATGTGGGAATAACCACATTTGGCAAACTCGTAAAAGATGAAGATAAATTATGTAAGCTGATATGGAGCCTCAGGATTAAGGGTTCCTCCTTGCACCATCAAGTCTGCATGAGAGCTCTCACAATGAAGCTCTGGACAGCTGAATTGACCCACTTAGACCAGCTGAATAGAGCACCATAAATCCTGGTTTGTGGTTTGTGGAGCGATGTGAGTATCCGCATTGAAGATGCATCGCTTTCCTGAGGAGACGCATCTGTTCCGAGATGCGGCAAGGCTGCATTGTGCGGGCCTGCATCGTCAACGAGGATCTCGTTGATGGGACTTGTGATGCATTTAGGATGCGGCGTCAAACCAGCAGATTTGCAGAATCTGCCCCTTTGAGACTGTTATTTATGCATTTGAGATGCATCAACCCAAATGCAAATTCGAAATTTAAGTAATCTCAAAATTTGCGATTATTTAAATTGCAAGTGCATTTAGGGAATCACAAATTGTGATTCCATAAATGCAATGCATGATGCAATTTCAAATTATGGATTGCAAATTACCATCAATTTGAACTTGATGGTAATTGGCAAAAACTTTGAAAATGCACCAAAGTGCATTTTTCAAAGTTTGCAACATGTGGTAACATCTCAATTTCAGGTGTGCAACAGGGCACCCTTGCACTCTTGAAATTTCACATGCAATTCTCATTCATTAATATGGGCCTGTAGGCCCATAAGAGTGAATGGGAAGCAATTTCTTAATTAAGATTCGCAACTTGCGAGTAGCAATTAAGGAAGTTATGGGAATCTCAATAAATTTTACGATACCTACATGCATAGGGATTTGTGAATCCTAAATAGCGATTTCCTAAAATTCGCTGTTTAGGATTCACAAAACTTGACTTTGATGCATGTGGAACTTAGTATTTTCTGCTGGTTTTCCATGGAAAAATCTAAATGAACCATATCTCTGGTACCCTCAATACATGGTAATCATTACATATATTTTTCCTATTAAATATGGCTTGAGTTTTCCACATTTGTTTAGAACTTTATTATTTTGTGATCTTGACTTTAATGTTATTTAGTACAGTTTGAAATTGTCACAAATTCCTCGTAGTGAGACGCCTGTTCTTTGTGTCATAGCTGCCAGAGATTCAACAGATTTTTCTCAGTGAACTGTTCTGTAAATTAGCCATACAGTGTCTTATTACCTTATTTGGCACTCACTGATATTTCACTTTCTCACATATCTCATATATCCATGCCCTGAAAGTACCTTACTTGGTTGGTGTGAGAAAGTGAATTATCCGTGAGTGCCAAATAAGGTAATAAGACACTGTATTGCTAATTTACAGAAGCACTGGACTAACTGTAAATGAAGAACATAAATAACAATGTAAAGCCAGATGCAAAAGAATGGGTTATTCTTACTATGAACAAATACGAATATAGACAAGAAGTGATAACACACGTAATACCAAACAACTACTTCTTTTAGTTGAACAGAAGAAAAAAATTGAAAGTCTTAATTATAGTTGCGGAGGACAAAGTTTAATAGTGGAACTCTAAAAAAAAGGCAGAATTGTTGAGGAAACTCCACAAATACATTTGATTTACATAATCCCCAAAATTCGTAGGAAAAAACCACCACCATCAAGCAGACATTTTGTGCCTGTTAAAGATTTATTTGTCTCAAGCTTAGTCTGAGGCAAATGCTCACTTAAGAGTGCTGTTAAATACTTATCCTTCTCTACCAAAGATAGCTAAATCAGGATTCATTCTCATTTGACCATCATTGGAGCCCATAAACATCTAAAGAGTTAAACATCTATTGAGCTCAGGGATGAGCTACTTCAGATGAACCATTGCATTTAGACATAAAAGCTGTTCTATCTGTATGTGGTTGTGGATCTTCCGTCCTGTGCTAAACAACAACTCTGGAAATAAACGCAAGAATGGGAAGCGATCCACTGGCATGAAGAACATTGTTATCAAGCGTAGGTTCCCCATATTGATGTTGCTACAACACAATTCTTCAAATGGTCTCATTCCTCCTGACAGCTTTAGAATCAAAGGAAAAAATGGGAAACTTTGTGCTGAAAACATGTTTGTCTGTGGTTGCTGGTATACATTTAACACACGGGATTCACGTTCCTGTCTCAAGCTGCAAATGTTGGTAATCTCTGTTAATAAATACTTTGCAAACATATCCGCTCAAATTAACTTCATATTTCCATAACTAAAATGAGAGCCACATCTAGTCAGAGGCATCCATCAGATAATACATACGATTATCTTATCGTTATTATTAAACAAATACATCCAGAAGTCCTCCCACAATTTCCAGTACATACTCTAGCTCATGGGTACTCACAAACTGAGGGCCACACCGGTAGGGTTGGGGTCAGTGGGGGGCGGGGCTAAAGTAAAACAAATCAAACCCATTTCAAAACATACAATGGGACAATGCTGTATTTCAAAAGCAGATGTAACTACAAAGATCACATTTTGATAATACATTTTTATTAACAGACAATAGCAGTCTTAAGAGGCATTGCAAAGCTTCATACACACTTTGACCTCAATTCCATCACAGTCTGTCTCTCTCTCTTAGTCAGTCAGTCTCTTTCAGTCAGTCAGTCAGGCTCTCTCTCTGTCAGTCAGTCTCTCTCTCTATGTCAGTCAGTTTCTCCCTCTCTGTCAGTCAGTCTCTAAGTCAGTCAGTCTCTCTCTTAGTCAGTCAGTCTCTCTCTGTCAGTCAGTCTCTCTCTCAGTCAGTCAGTCTCCCTCTCAGACAGTCTTTCTCTCAGTCAGTCTCTCTCTCTCTCTCTTTCAGTCTCTCTCTCTCTGTCAGTCTCTCTCAGTCAGTCTCTCTCTGTCAGTCTCTCTCTCAATCAGTCAGTCTCTCTCTCTCAATCAGTCGCTCTCTCTCTCAGTCAGTCTCTCTCTGTCAGTCAGTCTCTCTTTGTCAGTCAGTCTCTCAGTCAGTCTCTCTATCATTCTCTATATCAGTCAGTCTCAGACTGTCATTCTTTCTCTCAGTCAGTCAGTCAGTCTCTCTCTCTATCACTCTCTCTCTCTCTTTCTGTCAGTCAGTCTGTCCTCTCCCTCTCTGTCAGTCAGTGTCTCTCTCTCTGTCAGTCAGTGTCTCTCTCTCTCCCTGTCAGTCAGGGTCTCTCTCTCTAGCAGTGTCTCTCTATCTCTCTCTCTGTCAGTGTCTCTCTCTCTCAGTCAGTCAGTCTCTCTCTCTGTCAGTCTCTCTCTCTCTCTCAGTCAGTCTCTGTACCTCGGTCAGTCAGTCTCTCTACCTCAGTCAGTCTCTCTGTCCGTCAGTCAGTCTCTCTCTGTCAGCCAGTTTCTCTCCCAGTCAGTTAGTCTCTCAGTCAGTCTCTCTCTCACAGCCATTCTCTCTCTCTCAGTCAGTCTCTCTCTCTGTCAGTCAGTCTCTCTCTGTCAGTCTCTCTCTTTCGGTCAATCAGTCTCTCTCCCTCTCTGTCAGTCAGTGTCTTTCTCTGTTAGTCACTGTCTCTCTCTCTCTGTCAGTGTCTCTCTCTCTCTGTCAGCATTTCTCTCTCTATGTATCTGTCAGTGTCTCTCTCTTTCTGTCAGTCAGTCTCTCTCTCTTAGTCATTCAATCTCTCTCATTCAGATTCTCTCTCTCTGTCAGCCAGTCAGTCTCTCTCTCTCTCAGTCAGTCTCTCACTGTCAGTCAGTATGTATCTCAGTTAGTCAGTCTCTCTCTCCACTCTCTCTCCAGTCTCCACTCTCTCTTACTCCCTCTCTCCAGTCTCTCTCTCTCTCCATTCTCTCTACTATTCACTCTTTACTCTCTCCACTCTCTCTCCCTCCACTCTCTGTCTCTCTCTCTCTGGGGGGCCATGGGTACATTACCTGAAAGGTCCACAGGCTGCCAAGAAAGGCCTGCCAGGCTGCTGGCAGCCCACTGGCGGTACTATGAGTACCACAGCTCTAGCTGAACCCTCCTCATAGTATGAGGTACCATAGTGCTGAAAATCTGTCCCCACGAGTGAACACAACATTGTATCCTGTGCTTGCCAAACCCTTTATCATTTAGAAACCAGCTTATAACTCCATGTAAATGACAGCTAAATGACCCTTTCCCAGAGACCACTTATTTACCTGCCCATATTCTCATCCACCTAGCAACAAAAGGTCAGCCCCCCCCCAAGTTTGTTTTTGCATTAAACACTTCTATGTCTTCCAACCCTACTTAAGTTCATGACTAGCGTTCACACTGAGAACCTTCAATAAGCATCCTTAGATCTGTGGTGAGATAGCCAGTCCCTTACATCCAAAGTATTTCTGAGTACATGAGTTCCCCACTTTTCATGAAATACCAGTATAGTACCAACTTGATGACCTTATATAAATGTCTTAAATATAATTGTCTTTGTACACAATAGAAAATATTCCTTAAACAGCCTGTAGTATCTTTGAAAACATTCAAACACAAAGTTTGGCAATACTACCCATGTGTGTTAAGGCCACATGATGACTATATCATCCTGTCTGCAATATTTAAGGAGATACCAGGACAAGCCCTGGAAATGTTTCTGCAAGACAACTTTGTGGATGCTGAGTAACTGTACAGTTTGCATCTTTCCTCAAGACATTGAACCTTGACCATGAAAGTCTCACAAAATACTGACCCATTATATAACTGCGGTTTCTTGGCATATTTATCACGAAGGTCTTTAAGATACAGCTCCATAATAGAACATGTTGGCTTCCAGTCTGGCTTTACAACATGTTGTTGCAGAAAGGCAGCAAACATTTAAGTACTCAAAACACCATCAGATCACAGATAATGTTGACCTCTCCCTTCTCACCCATTTCAATCTCTACACAGTCTTTCTCAGAACTTCTGGGGATCCTCAGCTTCAGTCGCTTTTAATGAATTCATTTACCTCCAATGTGCCTGGGCGTCCTGCTAAGAGGGCTAAAAACGGACCACTAAGTAGGCCTGTTTATTACTAAGCCAGGGTGAAATAGTACATAACTTCCAACATTTCACATAATGGATGTAACAAGCATGCCAGTTAAGCAACATCATGTAAACAAGATTTTGCTTGGGTAAACAAAATATTGCAGGAACACTGGAACAATGTGAGACGACTTGAGCAACTGTTGATTAACAAAAATGTTATTCGCGTATCTGCTGCAACAGCCTCAATGCTGTACATGTGGAGCAGGTCCATCTCATAATAAATAAAGTTGTCCCAGTGCATAATTGAGGCTTTTCGATTGGTCTCTAGAATGCATAGATTGTTCTGGTTATTGAAATGGGTGACATTATAAACCACGGGAATGTTACTATAAACTAGATCTGAACCAAATTTAATTGGCGTAATTTCCGTAATTTTGCATTCCGCTTTGTTATGCAAAATTCTGGAAATTAGGCCATTACGCCACTTAGTGCAATTAATTGCTAGTTGGAGAAAAATGTGTAGTGAATCTGGGTTTCAAGTAAAAAATGTACTGCAAATGCACGGGAACAGCAGAACACGAGGGGTGCTGTTTGTGGTGCGTTTGTTAAAAATTGTTGCAAGGACTCACGCTCTTCTAAAATGTAGTGAAAAATGGCAAATTAGCATTTTCGCTAATTATGTGAAAGCAAATTACTCACATTTCACACTACCCTACAGTAAACAGAGAAAACAACTTTAATAAGATATTTACATTTTCTTTCAAATTAGGTTAGAAGTTAAAATGTGTTTTGCATCTAAGAAGAAGATTATATTATCTCCATGAAACAGCTGATGCACTTAAAGTAGGCTTTTATTTCTCCATTGTTTAAAATAAAAAATTAGACATGAATTGTTTTGATATATTTATGATATCAGATTAGAATTTTTAAAATTCTGTCTCATTTCAATGTATGATCAAATTAATGGTTCTAATGTGGTTCTTATGTTTTAAAGTAAAGGAGTAGACATATATGTGGTCTCTGTGTAAAAGAAAGACATTCTAATTCTGAAAAATGTAAATGAATGAATAACATGTTCCTCCATTTCCATTCACAAAGGATAATACCTGTGAATCATATAACCAATAAACAGACTGTTTCAATAGAAATGCTTTCCGATAACTTTTGAAATCTATTAAGTTCACACCCACTTCTTGTTTAATATTTTGAAGCTTTTAAAAAAGAAGTGAATTGAAGAAATTAAAGCATTTCTTGTCTTTAAATATGGGGATGGAACGTTATT
Organism: Lissotriton vulgaris; assembly: GCF_964263255.1. Lineage (NCBI taxonomy): Eukaryota > Metazoa > Chordata > Amphibia > Caudata > Salamandridae > Lissotriton > Lissotriton vulgaris. The sequence continues at coordinate 1,968,858,697 of NC_141685.1, forward strand.
AGGAAGTGTAGACACTGTGGATAATATAATAAGTACTAATATCATATTTAATTGTACTGGTAGTTATAGACAAAAAAATGAGTTTGAGCTAAAACGGAGAGAAGATTTTAAATTAATTTGGGCAACATCTCTCTGGAATAAAAGTGGGTTGAAAAATGGGGAAATTTACTTGCAGACTAAACATTACCTCAATGGTATTCATTGTATATCAAATACTCATAAATGCACCCTCATCTCTAGAATACAAGTGGGTTAAAAAATGGGGAAATTTACTTGCAGCATAAACATTACCTCAATGTTATTCATTGTATATAAAATACTCTTAAATGCACCCTCAACTCTGGAATACAAGTGGGTTAAAAAATAGGGAAAATTACTTGTAGTATAAACGTTATCTAAATGTTATTCATTGTATATGAAAGACTCTTAAATGCACCCTCACCATTTAATACAATTAAGCTTAGTATTACTATTTCTTCTTTATAATGTAATAATGAACATGTTGACGTGAAGCACATTCTTTTCCCCTATCATGGTATTGATGACTTTGGCACAAGGTTGCAAGTCAGATTCACACTATTTTTAATCCTAACGTTTCTTGTAATTTCACTAATATATGCACCCTCTGCACTTTCTTACGTTTTTCTTTTCACACATCTCTCCTGAAGAATATCACACATTTTGTCTTTGTTTTTCTTTTTGTAATCTTGTATAATCTCTAGTTTCTCTCACCTGTGCTCCCCTTTACTGGCTGCTGTATGGTGCTCTACAAGCGGGTTCATTTTTGAAGTGTAGTACCCTGATGATAGTCCCATCACATTTTGACAATTTTAAAATGTTTTGTTATTGCCTTTCTTGCTGTTTTCTTCGACATGCACATTTTTAACGGATTAATCCCAGAGCATAATCGCTTCCATGCTTTAGTAATGTTTATATGTGTGCCATTTCTTCTAGACAGTATGTTTTGTTACAAATGTATCTATGTTGTGAGGTTTGTCTTTTTTAAATGTATTTTTTTGATTTAATATTTCGAAATTGTGTTAAAAAATGTTGTTTGTCTAGTGCAGATGTGCCTATTATGTGTATATTTATGTTTGTATGTATGTATTATCCACAGCCCTGATGAAGTTCAAACAATCAATCTGAACGAAATGTGTTGGCTGGATGATGCTATTTTGTACTAACTAAACAAAACTGTTGACAAAATTGGATACTTTGCCAGACTCATTATCTTGACAGTAGTGAACGAATTACTATCGCTGGTGCACCATTCCATTAATTAGGACTAATATATTTTTAGGAAGTTCTCAGATGATTGGGAAGATTTTCCTTCAAATGTTGCTAGGATTGACCCTATGCTGATGGTTGCTTGTTTTTCCAACAGATTACAAAGAATTGGCAAAATATTCAATTAAATATCTTTTTAAGCAAAACGGTATTGAAGCTGCTATTCTCATAGACTTGATACAGCTTATGTTTCTTTTGCTTCCTTTGCTACCAAGAATGATTTTATTTGGTCAACATTTAAAAAAATCTAAATTGCTCTGAGGTAATTCATAGATTACATTAATACTTCATTGAGGTAGTAGCCAAGCCTCCTTGACTCTAATTATTTCGAAATTATTATATATGGTATAATACCATATGATGTACTCTGTATAAATTATGTTTTTATCAGGCCATTCTGTAGTATAAATTAACTTTATGATAGACATGAGATGTTTGCACTTCCATAACTCTGCTCTTCCCTATTCTTTCGCTACTATATTTTTAGGTACAACTTACCCAAAAGGTGTTCTTTAGTCATAAGATATTATATTTATTGATAGGAATACGTAATGTTATATATCCCTTATTTTCTAAGAAACATATATTAAACTAAAAAAAACATACTTTTGGCTCAGTGGTGCACAAACTACCAGTAGGTCTGGGTAATGTGAGTACTTTGACATATGCTGAGCTGCACCCCTCAACCCCCCGTGGAGCGTGTGCTGCTCTAGTATTTAATTATTCCAGGCCTGCTGCCAAAATGAAGAGGAGGTAGTCTCGCACATATAAGTATCATCATCATCTCCTCATCAAACATGTTGCAGGGTGTCATGCCCATGCAGTGCTGACACAACATGCTGCCTGCATATGTTACTACAGGGCCATGGGTGCCTAAGGACACAGGGGTTCCGTTGAGATGGGACCTAGTTGCAAGATGGCTTAAGCACTCATTTTGCGGCTAGCCTTTACCCTTATGGGCATCTTTTTGTCTACTAAAAGCACTATTTGCTGTATGTCTCTCTTATCTGTTTTATTCCCATACAGAATTTCAAAGTGAGTAACCACAAAAACGTACATCAATGACTTCTTGAAACTGACACGCATGCCTTAGCGCACTTGCATAAATAGTCCTGAAGAAAGACACATTGACCACTTCGGGCGGTATTGTTATTGTGGCTGAAACATGTAAACATGGCTGAAAGATGTCACTAATTCCACACCATACATCCATCACTAATGTTCACCTTGTCTAAAGGTAACATTATTAAAACATGCACCTCGTGAGACGGGAAACAACCTTTACAATGCAACTTTTACAACGCACTACCATTACAATGAAACTTTTACAACGCAACATCCATTACAACGCATGCATTTACAACGCAATCATTACAACGCATGACACTGCAACGCACACCACTACAACGCATGCCATTACAACGCAGTCATTACAACGCATACCATTACAACACATAGTACCCTTACACTATCCAACACTTACCCTACTGTTGCACCCCCTGGAGTTAGAATAGTAATTGTAACCCCTACACTATCCAACACTTACCCTACTGTTACACCCCCTGGAGTTAGAATAGTAATTGTAACCCCTACACTATCCAATACTTACCTTACATGCAATGTAATGTTATGCGTTGTAATGGTATGCGTTGTAAATGTAGTATGCGTTGTAGTGGAATGCGTTGTAAAGGTAGTTTCAAAATATTCGTTGTAATGGTATGCGTTGTAATGGTATGCGTTGTAATGGATGTTGCGGTGTAAAAAATGCGTTGTAAAGGTAGGCGTTGTAAAAGTATGCCTTGTAATGTCATACATCCCGTGAGACTTGCAACCCAGAAAATAATTTTAACTCACCTTCTGATCATTTTGAACGAAACAAAATCATCAAACAGGAAATCGAGCTCCACTGTAATCAGGAATTGAAGCATACCTGTTACACACTAGGTGCCGTGGGTGGGTTCCCAATCATGAAGTAGGCCACCAACTAGGTTGATGGGTGAGGGGTCTTTTAGAAAACAAAAGGAGTTTGTTTACACTCTTCATGTGAGAGACATCCTTAGAATATTTGGTAGCTTAGCTAACTCTATTTTTGTTTTTGAACACTAATTCAGGAATGTGAGTGAGCTCTCTTGTCTCACTCTCCTCTATGCTATTCAGTTGTTTCTACTGAAGATGTGAGTGTGGGAGAGGTTTATTTGCAATCAGGGCATGTGAAAAAGCCTATAGCAGGAGAAAAACAAGCAGCATAGTCCTAACCATGAAAGTGACCCAGGACAAAAGCAAAGAAAGTGCAAGGAAGCATGAGAGGTGTGAACTGAGTGTAACATGAGTAACATATCAATTGCTGTTGCCATGCAAGGACATTCTAGAGACTGGCTTCATATCCTCACTATGCTCTTTCCGCACCAAATGTCTTTCTGGGCTACAATGTCAGACAATGCTACCCTGTACGTGCCCTATTTTGAGTGCCTGTGGCACTGCTAAATATCATTGACTGTTGCTCCAACCCCATTTCAGCCTTAGGCTCCGTGGCTGTCCCCATATTGGCACAGTTCTCTTTGACTGCTGTATTGGATGTTGACCTAGTATTATCAATGGTGTCAGGACTGGATGTTCCTATGAATCCTGACACCTAGTACTTCATCAACATCACAAGCCCTTGGCACCTTTCAGGTATAAATATACCAACGTTGCCTTAAGCAAGCACACGGTGGTGGTGAATACTGGAGCAGAACAGCTGTCCCCTTGCAGAGAGCCCAGCAGATGCGAGAAGCCCACGGACGCTGCCCCTCCTCCTTGACACGCTGAGAAAAACGCTGTCTTTTCTCTTGCCGAGAAAATCCAGCTCCGGCGTTTCCAGCCTACCCTTGCGGGTGACTGGGATATCGGGTCCTAAGAAGGAGATACCAGACCTCCTGCATTCTATTCCAGAGGTACGGTGCTGACTAAACCCTTAGAGAGAATTCTTGAAACAAACTCTTGGCAAAACCAACTTAACTTAAACTGCCACTTACTTACTCCCTCCGATGTATTAGGCTTAGGTCAGGTACACCGGTGTAGGCGTAGTTAGAAGCACCAGTTGAGGTCGTTAGCCAATGTATATATGAATGTATATATTTTATTAATTTTAACCATCTTATGGCTAAGAAACCATATCAATGCTTTTACAGTATTATTTCATAATACTCCTTTTACTGTACGCACTTTTCATAATAACAAGTCTTGCAATTGTGGCAATTCATTTCTCTTGCATGAGAAGGAAGACTGCTCAATAAATAATATATTTTATTGAAAATGCCCGTCTCTCCATTCTCTGCACTCTGGTGAAAGTAAATCTGCACAACTGACTGAGTGAAATAGCTGTCTATTGTTTCACACGACTCTAGAGATTGACTCTTATTCTGAGGAGCAAAGTTGTCATGGTTAAGCGGTTGTCGGAAGCTAAATCCCTTCTTGTCTGAGCCAGGGAAGCTGATCACTTCCTATTCAGTCAAGAAAGTTTCCAGTGACCTCTGAGCTAGCTGGCGCAAACCTAAATTAAGTCTAACATAGTCAGTAGAGACCTAGAAGACCGCAGTCCTACGTCTACACTGCTGTTTATGTTATTCCAATGTGCAGGGCCTATAGGGAAAATAGGAACTACACTACACCTCTAGTAACAAAAAAAATTGTCTCCACAGGTGTCTTTGCAATTTCCTTTATCTGGTATATTTGCATGTCATCTCTATTTGTACTGTTGTCTTACCCTTCACTCTATAACTCAACAACACCTTACTGCCAAATCCCTCCCAGCTGCACCCCTAGCTAAAAATAACTAACCAACATGTCACACTTGCATGTCCTTGTCATTAGTCTAAGATGTACCTCAAACTAAACATTTTCCTAATGCCCCTTTGAATCACAACAACTAAGCTGGGAGTTACACACTCCCATCACTTTTGTTGCCCTAGTTTTATGTACAATTTAACTGCCAAAGAAAAGCATGGAACTTCCTCAATTGTCCATTTTAATGTAAACTCAGCACAGGACTTGTCCTTGAGAAAGTAACTAGAGATATCTAAATCCATACAGTATTGTTCCCAGTTAAGTAAACCTCCGAGATTTGCATCGATCTAGCCATTTTCTACTACAGCACATGAATGGTGCATACTGTCATTTTGCCAAAAAAGTGTCTAGTAGATATTTTTCTGACTGCCCTCTCTCTCCCAGGAGACAGGCATCGATGAGGCGGGTATGGCACAATAGAATAAGCCTGGCTCCATTCCCACTCCGAAGGAATATTTTTTTTTTGCTTGACAATTGGTACTTCACTTTTTCGAGTCAGGAACTGAATGTGGCACTGAATAAGTGTCTGACGTTTTAATACTCCTCTTTTTAAGTTTGATAACAGACTTCAATGTATGAAGTAAGGATAAAAATATCTCATTGAAACGCATTTAAATGTAAATATATATCTTTTTATATACAATAAAAAATTACAGAAATAAAAAAAAATAAAAAAAGAAACGCATTTAATAAGATCCTGGCAGATTCCTCATTGTAACTGACTAATTTACGATCTAGAGGGCACCTATGTTATCGCACAGACATTAAAAACGCGCATTTCTGAATATCTAACCCTGCCAGCCGTGCACACATAGCAAAAATCAGCACTCGATTTAGACACAATCGTTTCAAATAAACTTTCAGATTGTACTGCGGATTGGTACAATCAGAAGTTATGTGCACTGAGCATGTTTCAATAAAGGACTTTTATAATTAAAACACATATAGTAGAAAAAGCTGCTGTAAATTGTGTGCACATTTTAAGACATTTTTATGCAAAGTCGATGTAAACGTTGGTATGTTAATAGAGCTTAATAGGCTCTTGTTTTGACATGTGAAACCCCATAATTACAGAATCCTTTTATTCCGAAGGCCAAACACAGACGGCGGAATGGAGGCAGACAGTACTTCTGGCATGCTGTTCAAAACAGAATAAATGCATGCAGCGTTCATCAGAGTGACTGCTTCTCTTCAAGGGCACGACTTTGATAGCAGCGTTACACCAAGTCACATATAGGTCGATTGTTTAACATTTTCAAGTGAAGCTCATTCAGTCTATATGTTGGATAGAGCAGTTAATTTCTAAACAGCGTCAATGACTTGGGAGAGACTAATCTGTTTACAAGTTTTCCTCCTCAAAGGCTCAAATTCTACTCCGTACAACCACATTTCATCTTGTAAATTGCAGCTCTAAAGGGGGTATTGTCAGCAGATTATGTGGCCAAGTTGTGTATTTATACTACTAAGTGCGAAGCAGCGCATCTACCATTGTTTGCCACTGTAATGCAGGATTCGTCCATCTGGGAATACTTAAGGAAAGTAAACAAAAAAGAATGAATACAAAGTTAAGGTTTAACACGAATTTAGATACATTAAAAACATTTTGGTATATAAAAAAAGATCAGAAAGAATTGTAACCAGTCGATAAACATTTAAAAGCCATTGGTCGTGCTAGGACAGGCCCTAGACGCAAATTGAAGCTGACTGCGAAGGAGCACAGATCAGATAAACAAAACAGGTTTGTCCTGGTCACAGATTTTACTTTCTGACTTTATTCACCTGAATCCCAATCCAGCACATGTGTACACTTCTAAAGCCCCCAGGACCTCGGGGCAGGCACTTTGAGATTCTCAAAGTGGCAGTTAGAGGTCACAGAAGGATCCTGTCCTGATCAACTGGGCAGTTGCAGGAAAAGGTCCCTTGCTGCTTGCAATGCCACTGTAGCTTGAACAGGAGGTTAGCCAACTGACCCTTGGGGTCACTACTAGGATACTGGGTTCAAGGCAAACCGGCCCAGCCAGGAGTGTTCTAAAGAGAGGTTCTAACGGTACCAAGTGCTCCTTTTTACAACCTTAACGTCAGTTCTCACCCTTCCCCTGGGTCAGGCTCCAATCTGTTCACAGTAACAAAGGGTAGGGAGGCCTAGATGGGAGTTGCCAGTGACAGGGGAGGCAGCTTCTAAAGTAAGGAAGTGGGTTCCCACAGCACTCAGACTACCCTTTGTAGCTCAGGAAGGGTTGAGTACACTCTTCAGGCCATTCAACTCTGGAGAGGAACACCTTTTCCCCACCCAAGGCACTTTGGTCCCCTGTCTGGAATGAGCAGACATCACACCATGGGCAAGCCAATAACAGTCATGTGACCCTGGACACTGGAAGAAAGGCACATTTGATTTGGGCAAAAAAATGCCAAGTTTAGGATAGTAACTTAAAATGTTATCAGTAACAAGATTTTAAGTTACAATTCAAATTATCAAAGAAGTATTTCCTTATCTGCTCCCAAACTGAAGTTATCACTCATTAAGTGTAATAAGGTAAAACAGTACTGGTCTTTGGGAGAACCAGTCTTGCGTCAATGAGAAACAAATGTAGGTGTGCTTTACTATTAGGATATGTAAAACCTAAGTACACATGCCCTCCTTTTAAATACCATTCACCCTGTCCAATAAGCATTTAGGGTCTACATTAAGGGTGGTAACATAAATACAAAAAAACAGGGCTTGGGCCTGGCAAAAAGGTTTATTTTGCAGGGTTGAAATGGCAGTTTAAAACGTCACTACTGCCTTCAGTGGCAGGCCTTAGACACAGGGACAACACAAGCACGTTAACAGTGGTTATCAGAAGTAAAGTGTGCAGAGTCCTAATGCCAACACAAATAGGTTCAACATAGGAAGGGGAAAATCTGGGCCAAGTTCAAACAAGTTTTAATAGCATAATGTAACAGTAAAATAGCTATTATCATCATCTTGCTGTACATATTTCTCTCAAAACATCACTGTGATTGTAGCCCAAAGTAGAATGGAAAATTTATAAGCGCCCACTTAACATTTCTCTACAAATAATTTGTTCTGGGGAGAGAGAATTGTTCAGATCTCACGATTTATTGCACCTATCGTAATCAGCAATAATTGATTATCATTTTCAGAATATTCAGTAATGTTTACTCAGTCTACTGAGAGATGTTAGAATTGGCCACTTCTGATCTCATATTTGCCAATCACCTTCCTCATCTTGAACCAGGAGGGTGCTGAAATTGAATATTCATCTTTACATGATATTTGTACCAAATCATTAGGATAAATGCCAATGACTCTAGCACCAGTCAAGACCAAGCTCAACTCCAAACATAAAGGTAGTTGTGGGGAATACTAACTTACATGGAAAAGATTTTGAATGGCTTTCTTTTTTTTCTTTTTAATTAAGCATTTCCAGAAAATACAAATATATCAAACATCGGTCATTGACATAGAAATATCCAATAAATACAGTACAGTAGAGTGATTATTAAAAAAAAAGCAATTGATACAGAAGCAGCAGTTAAGACCTATACAGTACCTTTGAAAAAATGTAAAAAAGTCAAAAAATTCAATGCATTCTATCCCCTATTGTTGCTATAGGCCACCTCAGTTAGCTTCCTCCTAAGTCACCCTTGCGTCTCTGCTCCAATCGGCAATATATGCCCAAACTTTCCACCCCCGAATTCTTGCCTGTCTGTACCTACAGGCATAGATAGCCCTTGCTTGATTATAAATTCTGAGGAGCCTAGAAAGCCATATATGGAATGTTGGTGGTTTAGAATCTTTCCATCTTGCAGCTAATAAAATCCTGTATACCGCTGACCCCAGGAACAGACAGTATTTCTGCTCAGTGCTAAGACCCATAGTTCTATTGTATCCAAGGATCAGCAGAGTAGGAGATAATTCTAGTCTAAGGCCTAATACTTCCTCCCAATACCCTAGCAGCCCTTTTTTTAACAGAGCTACTTTATCACAGTCATACAACATGTGAATGAGAGTGGCTGGTCCTAGCCCACATCTGGGGCACTTATCGTCTATCCTTTTCCCCCATGTGTACAATTTGGCAGGTGTAAAAGAGAGATTAAAAATAGTTTTATACAATTGGGCTTTTAAATTCGAGGATAAAAGTACTTTAGTCGTTAAAGAAAGGCTCATATAAATATCCACATCGGCGTTTCCCAAATTATTTGCCCAATATATCTCAGCTTTTTCTAGGTCGTCTTGGATCTTATTGAGAAGTAAACTATAAAAATTTCTAATTCTGCTGGATTTCCTGGTTACAGTGTCCAAAATTGGTATCTTGTCGAGCTTAATTTTAGGGCTGCTGAGTACGCTCCTGATCTGAACAAATTGAAAATAATGGTTGTCAGGTATATTAAAGACCCACTGTAGCCTAGGAAATTGAAAATCTTGCTCTCCCCCACAAACGTCCCCAATTGTTCCCACCCCATACCTTTCCCACTTCTTCCCCATTGCATCGTTGATCAGGGGTGGAAACAGAGATGAGCGCCAAAGGGGGTTATGTCTACAAACTTTCGGGATAGCCATAAATTTGCAGACATGCTTCCATACTTTCAATGCACTGTAGATAACTTTAAACCGTACCTTTTTGTAGTAGCTTGGTTCAAGTTGCCTCAGTAGCAACCCAGGAGCTTCCTTCCCTATAGACAGTTCGTAAATAGTGGGTATTTTTGGGCGTTGCTCTGTTCCAGGATCATTATCCACAACAAACAGGGTGGCCATTCGATGGAGGAGAGCTGCCCAGTAATATAGCGTGAAGTTGGGGATTACAGGGTTGCCCCAATCTTGTGGCAAGGCAAGAAATGTCATCGCCCTCCTTACCTTCCCATATTGACACATAAAACTGGAAAACATTGGCTCCAATGCTCTCAATATGCTATCTTCCACAGTCATAGGTATAGCACGAAACAGATATAATATCTTTGGTAGCATGGTCATTTTTGAAATGTTTCCCCTCCCTGAAATGGACAGATGCAACCCGTTAACCCTCATTAGGTAATTCCCTATGGTTTTGATCATAGGTTCGAAATTACATTTAATAATTTCATCCATCTAGCACAGTGGTTCCCAAACTTTTTTGACCCTTGGCTCCCTTGACCTAATTGGCAGTTGGCTGTGGCTCCCCACCATTTGTTTACCGGTGCACCGCGGCGCACACTTTGGGAACCACTGGTCTACATGAAGAATCAAGCCTAGACGTGATGTAGGATTCAGAGTAGCCATCACCATTTAAAACTTTATTTGCAATCACAAAAATCTTATAAAGTACATCGCAATGCATACAACACCATCATAGAGTAGCTGAGGGGCTGGCAGGTAGCTGTGCGCCAACCAGGGCAGACGGGACTGATTTAGGGAATTAATGAATTGGGAGAGTATAATACACTACATCAGCGCACCCTTGGTGCCCGCTGTGAGTTATGTGACTGTGTGTGCCTCAGCTGAGGCTTGCCCAATTAATGTCCAGTGCCTGTCAGTGTTCGCGAGTCAACTGACTTTATTGATTTAGTATTACCTTTCCTATTTAACTGCATGTCTGCAAATGTGCACAGGACTATAATAAAATACTTCCTCGAAACGACTTGTTTAATATCATGATTGCACATTTATATAACAGTACGATCTTACAAGGGCATTAGTTTAGTGCGCCTCCATTTCTGGTTCTTCGGAGCAGTTTAAAGATCATCTTGTAGTTTCTTGTTGCTCAGACGGCTGTAATTTCTGATATTTATATGTTGCCTAGTTTTCTTCATTGCTTGATTTTGATTGGGTGAAAGTGTCACTCATAGTCGTTCAAATTCACTCATAATTACAATGAAATCATGAAAATGTCACACATAACAATCTGAAACCTTGGCAGCTATGTAAAATGCACACCTGACATTAGCTGTTATCACAGAGCCCCCGCCCTGGCCAGCCTTATCTGCACAGTCAATGGAGTCCAGTAATTAGCAGCTCCTTACTGAGGCAGCAGAAGCAGGCAAGGCGCTGGGGCTGATGAGCACAGCCCTGGAGCCATTCATATGCAGAGGGCGAGGGCCGGGATCAATTGACCTGGCAGCACAAAGGAGGGGGAGGACTTGTGGCTGCAGTTTTCACGACCCACATCCTGCACGGCGTCGCGGCACCCCTGGCTTCTCATCACAGCGCACCAGGGCGCCGCGGCGCACACTTTGGGAACCACTGATCTAGCACTTACACGAACCCCAAGATAGACCGCTGAATCTGCTTTCCTTGGATAAAGACAATCTATGTTGTCTGGACATAGTATAATAGTTTCCCCCTTGTTCAGTGCATATCCAGAGAGATGCCAGTAGCTCTCAGCGATTTTATTTATCTCAATAATTGCCTCAGCTGGATTCGGGGTTAGAACAGAAACATCATCGGCATAAGCCAGTACTTTAGTCTCCTACTCGCCGGCACTTATTGGCTTAATGTTATGATTCAGTATGAGTTTAACCACTAAAGGATTAATATATGAAGCAAATAAAATTGGGGAGCAGGGACATCCCTGCCTGGTCCCTCTTGAAATATTGAATTTATTTTTTTCTTATTTTTTTTTTGTCCTCATATCACCGTAAGCGTCTGCCATCGTCACATATAAGACCCAACAGATACTAATCGCCCTGGGTCTATGTTCCTGCATCCGCTTTCGGCCCCACCAGGCCAGCATCTTTGTACGAGGTGTGGTGTAATCATCAGACCAAAAATAAGATCCGCCTTAGTTCCTTTCCCCAGCAAACCAAGGGCGACCAGATGTTTCTCTCACTACGTTCCAGGCTTGCCATGTTCAAAACCACTCAGACCCATTTCTCATACGAGGGGGGGCAGGATCTTTCCATAATATACAGATCTCTCGTCGGGCCAGTAGGATCAAACATAAGAAGAGGCCCATATTTTGTCCTGAGTAGAAGGTGGTGATACCTAAACCCAATCCAAATACAACTAGCTGTAGATCTAAAGTGATTTCCACCCCGAAGATACCCGTCAATGCCTTCTCTATATTGCCCCAGTAGCTCTTTAGCTGAATGCACTCATAGAACATATGCAGATCATCTGCTTCTATCAGTCCACATCTGGGACATCTGGGGGGTGGATTCGGGGCAAACAGCAATTTTTTGGGGGGTATAGTACAACCTGTTGATGGTGTAGAAATGGCTTTTTTTAAGAGAAGCAGGCTTCACAAATGTATACAAATTTTTAAGAGACAGGAAGTAAATCTCTAGGGAACTGTCCTCCAATGTGGATGCTCTCCAAACTAAGTGTGATGACGGTAATTCAGTGTCTTCCCAATCTAACAAACTACTATACCATAGACCTATTTCTTTCTTAATTGGAGCTATATTTTGGAGCTTTGCTATGTTGATATTGTTGGATTCCTTTCCCATAAGTTGTAGTCGGGCCCTTGATTGACATTACATTACCTTAATAGCTTTTATAAATTGTGGCTCAAAACCATTTACCTCCAATATCCCCCATAAAAACTCAAAGCCACCCGATAGAAAGCTTTCTCAGCATTGAGAAGGATCATAGCCATCTGGCCCCGTCCCATTTATGACATCAAAAAGAGAGATAACTCTGCTGGTATGGTCAGTTGTTCCCTTACCTGGAATAAAACCCATGTTGCCAGGGGGAGACGAGGCGTTCTACGACCTTCCCTAGCCGATTGGCTAGTATTTTAGAATATAATTTAGTATCAGAGTTGACCAAAGAGATCGCCGGTATAAGGGGGACTATCTACCGGCTTGCGTCTCTTAGGGAATATTATGATGTCTGTCTCCTTCCAGGACTCAGGGGAGGTTCCATTATACTGCACTCCCTTAGACAGGTCCAGAGGAAGAGGTGTTATAATTGTACCTAAGATCTTATAAACCTCGAGCAGGATTCTATCATGGCCTGCAGCCTTCCCAGATGCCATTCCTAGCAGTGCTAAATTAACTTCTTCTAAAGTAATTTCTTCTTCTAGTTCATCAATTGTTAGCCTATCCAAGCCCCCTTCGAGTTCGGTACCATCAATTAAACTTGCTAACCCCCGGGCAACTGCTAGTCGATCTTTATTAATGTCATCCTGGTAATAGTGTTGAAACGCTTTGACTATGTCTTCTGGATCGGTATATACTTGTCCGTCTATTTATACCAACTTGTTCTCCGTTTTCATGAGTACTATTCCTATGGGATTGATATTCCTCAGCTGATCTCTGCTTGAGCCAGCTATTTAATTCTACTTTTAAGGCTATTATCCGATGTTGAATGTAGCCCCCCTCTTGACCCTGCATTATTGTTAAAACATACTCCTCTTCAGCCATGGCCAACTCCTGAGATAATTGTTGGTTCTTCTTAGTCTCCTGCTGCATCTCAGCCCTGGCAACAAAGCTTATAGTTTCCCCTCTAAGACTAGCCTTAAAAGAGTCCCAAACCACCCCCCTGCTAGCACTAAAGCGGCTAATATTAAAATAATCCTGTGCCCACTTTTTAATAAATTCGATGTATTCATTGTTCACTAGCAGCTTCCTCTCAGTCGTCCACTTACTCTGTGGTCTCATAAAGCTAGGTATTTCTATTTCTAGGATCAAGGGATTGTGGTCTGATATTATTTTGGGAGGTTTCTTAATCCCAGCTCGTTCTAGTAGATCCCTTGTACCATAAAAGTAGTCAATCCTGACAATTTTTTTATGAGGGCAGGAGAGGTATGTATATCCAGGGTTGGTTGGTTTTTTAAATCCCAAATATCAACGAGGCCGTGACCATTCTTTAGAGAATTTAAAGCCCTGCAAACTCTAGGTTTACGCCCGGAAAAGCCCCCTTGCCTCTGCTTTCCATTTCCTACATCTAACGAGATATTTAAATCTCCACAGAAAATTAAGGGATTTGGCCATGCAGCCAGTTCTGTTTCCAGGACTTCAAATATCTAGGGGTCATCTTGATTTGATCCATAGACCGAACATACTGTAACTCCTATTGCAAGTTCTACTATGACCCACCTTCCCAGCCTTTCATTTAGCTAAGCCTAATAAAGTTTTGGCCAAAATGGCCACCCCACAGATATTAGAAGTCTGAGTTGTGCAAGACAAAATATTATACCCTACGACCCACAATAGGTCTCTTTCCCCAAGAGAATGTGTGTCTCCTGTAAGAAAACTACATCCATAAAGTTTAACTGCATAAGTTCTACATATCTAAACCTTTTTTTAATTTACCTTCGGATTCTAGAGATAGCCCCTTTAGTAGTCTCTTACTCCCATACTCATCCACTTTGAATCTCACGATCTGCCTTTCCTTAATCTTTTTTTGACTGCTTCTTAGTTTTGTTATTATTTCTGGAAATGCTCTTTTTAATCCTGCTTTTTAGCCACCACCCTAGCCTTCCCCCCGACTCCCTTCTGTTACCCCCCCAACTCCACCCACCCCCACCTCCGCACACGAAGCATACAGACTCAATCCGGAATCCATTCCTTATGAATGTGCTACACAGAGCAAGAGCCCTGATGCTAAGAATTTCCACTAATACTTGGTAAATGCTGCTCCTAGAGCCCCAATCTTGATGCACAATTCATTCAGATTTTTAATTCGATCTACATGTATCCTAAAAAGAAAAAGAGGAAACCCAAAAATATCAATACACACATAGTACTTTGACTCCTTTTACCCCTAACAATTAATTCACCCTAGTGAGTGCTTAGGACCTGGAGCATTGACAGCTGGTCTGAACCTAGCCAGACAGCCCATCCACGTATTCCTTAGCCTTTATTTCTGACAGAAAGAATGTGGTTTCCCCCCCCAGATCACCTTAAGCCGAGCTGGATTGCTTAAAAAAGCTTGCGCTTTCTTGCCTTTAAATGGTTTAATAAGCTGATGCAGCCTCCACCGTCTTTTGACCGTGGAGAGGCATAAGTACGGGCGGACAAAATAAAAAAATCTTGTTCCTGGTTCTTTTTGCTTCTGGTCTTGCTTTCTCAAAAATAGCTTGGCGTAGCAAAAAATTGCCAAAATACACCATGATGGACCGAGGGAGAGCCCCTGCCCTTACTGGCTGTTTCTGAACGAAGGGGACACGGTGGGCACATTGCACCTCTAAAGCTTAATTCCAGTCAGTCAGTTCCAGCAAGGAGTCTTGTAACATGTCCACCACATATGAGCAAACATCTGCCCCCTCTAACCCTTCGGGAACCCCAAATACCCATAGGTTGTTTCTCCGCTGGCAGTTCTCAAATTCCTCCAGCTTCCACTTGACGTCGACTAGCTGTGCCTCATGGGAGTCCACTAACATTTGATTCGTGGCCAGGTCATCTTCAGTAGAGACAATCCTAGACTTGAGATCGGTCAGCCACTCCCTGAATGCACCGCACTTCTTGGTTAGCTTTCGCACAACCCCCTACATCTTACGCATGGCAACCTGAGCCTTACGCCCATCCTGGCGCGTTTCTTCCCGATGCATTGAGATAGCCTGGAAGATAGCCTCTAGTGTTGGAGGGGTTGACCCAGGGGGGTCAGATTTAGATTGATCAATAGGCATAGGATTGGTAAATTGGTTTGTGGAGGTATAGTCCCAGGCCAGTTCCTTCCCTCCCTGTCTCTTTTTCTTTTTCCTCAAAATAGTTTTTGATATGGTCCTCTCAGGCTCTTTCTGGTCACTATAGCTCATATCTGTGGTGTATGTTGAATCATCTGATTATTCACCACCATCAGACAATGAAAAGAAAAAGTCACTAGGTTCTTTATCCAGATCCAGTTGCCCCATATTAATATTGCTGGCTTTAGAGGTGACTTGCAATTGACTTGTGTGCACAATGTTGAGGTCCCTGCTAAGTGCTTGAGGCGGTGTAATAACAGTGACTTGACCCCCAATCTAATCCTCAGAATCAACCAGGCTATGGATTTTACTGAGTTTTGCTACAGCTGATATATCAGTCTGTACAGCAGGCAAGGAACATTCTAATCCCCCAGCAAGAGTCATAGTCAGAGGCAAAGAGGGAGAACCCCGAGCATACCTTCTGTGTTAGTTTGACCCTCTTCCAGCTTGCCTATCCCCACGTTAGGTAGATTCTCTACCTCACCCCGTCTTTCTGGTGCGTCCTGCTCCACATTCTAGGCCTCACAGATATTTGTAGCATTCGCAATCGGCTCAGGACAGAGCTTGCCCTGTGTCCGCCCCTCATGACCCGGAGCTGTTTTCCTGGCCGGCCCTCTCAACAGATCAACCACAGTGGGGCCGGCCAGGCGTCCCTTCTAAGCTGCCCCACCTCTTCCTCTATTCTCCAGGTCCGGATCGACCCCTGTAACTCGTCGGCCACGTCTTGGTGGCTGCGTAGGTGTCCTGGGGCGCCGCCGTCCCCATGCCCACATCCCCTGACTCCGACATCCCCCGTAGCGCCTGTATGGCTGTTCTCACCTTGGTGGCTGTGGCAGCCGTCTTGGGACCCATTCTGGCTGATCCCGCAGGCTCTGCCGCACCCCGGGGCCCGCTGTCAAGCACTGTTCCCCGCAATGGACCACGCCAGTCTCAGAGAGCACGCGTCCAAGATGCTGCAACACACCCAGTCCGATTGCTTTTCCAAGCACGTGAAGGCAGTTCCTGCCGGGCTT
Source organism: Lissotriton vulgaris (assembly GCF_964263255.1). NCBI lineage: Eukaryota > Metazoa > Chordata > Amphibia > Caudata > Salamandridae > Lissotriton > Lissotriton vulgaris. The sequence goes on from NC_141685.1 coordinate 1,968,875,429, forward strand.
AGGTCTGCGCTACTAATTGCTAGGGTCATCCCTCCGAATTCCTTAACAGCAGCATTATTTATTTTCGTCTCTCTCCGCTCTGTATGCACCAACAGTCTCAAGCGACCTCCATCTTGCCTCCCAAAACCAATCTGAATGGCTTTCGATGCAATTAATTCTGGCTATATGGTTACTTTGCCTATCCAGTTTATGGCCAGTACACACGATTGTGCTTCAAATATCTTAAATAATGAGGCAACAGTTCACTCTATGAAATGCTTCTGGAATCCCTACAATTCTGACACTACACTTGTGAACCTCGCACTTTGAGATAGGTAGTATATGCTATTGATCAAAAAGTAGATATATTTGACAATGCGAAATGAATATGGCTTAGCACACAATAACTCGGATGAGACTGTAAAAATATTGCTACTTGCAAATCATTTTCTTTCTTACAGCAAAAATAACTTGGATTTAGTGGCATTCACCTTTGTGTTATTAGCTAGATAGTACTGGTCTACCAGGAAGTGTTTTCAGTGTAGACTAATTAATTGAAAGAGAGGGGAATGCCTTAATGCAGCTGCACTAGCCCCGGAGGCTGTTAGGGTTCCTGTGACACCTGCTTCCCACGCTGGAGTGCCACAAAAAGCATTGCGGATTCCGGTTGCATGACCCGGGCCAAGATGGGCCCATCTTAACCCGTCCCAGCCCGGAAGAGGCTGGACTGGGCTACCATCCCCAGACCTGCCCCTGGATATTCCTGGCGCTTGGACATGGGCACTTAAGCTTATTTTCATCACTGAAGGTACTGTTTTTTTCCTTTTTTTGCACCTTCCCCCTGCATATGCTTTTGCTTGGGAGCCTGAGGTCCCTTGACATTGCCTATATGTGAACTGGGTTACTGTGTGCTCAAGCATGGGCAAAACAAAGGATAACTCCACATGCCCTAAGTGCGCTACCACCACCCCGTACTCAGTTTACCAATAACAAATACCTAACTCGGGCAGTGGATATGGTCACAAATGAAATAAGACTGGTTGAGCAACGTCTCTCCCTTACCCCGGAGGATCTTGCCCTAGCAACTCCCCTGCAAGAGCCCAATTTTCAAAATCCGAAAAAATTCACCAGGTTAAGTAAACCTAGGGACATATTCACAAGGAGCTACCGCCAAATTAACTGCACTTTATCATAGCCAAAGTCATGATAAATTTACCCCACCATTCACAACAGTACCAGTTTTCCCAGGATGGCAGCCGCAAAAAACATCGCCACAGAGGACCCCCGCAACTGTCGCTAATGAGATACAGAGTAGGCGTTCCCGTGACAAAACCTGCAACACACCTTAACATTCACAACAACCAGCCAGACCGGCGATAAGAACACAAAACACACGATAAGGCACATTAGCAGCAGGAAATTTACAACTGCCCTGACATGGTGTAAAGTCGGACAACAGCCTGCACTATAAAAGGGCGCACAGCCCACATCCACACCTGAAGACAAACAGATGCCATAGAGCAACTGATCATGCAGCACGGACACAACACCCACCAACACCACGCCCAGGATCACCCCTCCCTGGCACCCCGACCAAAGACATGCTACATCAGCTACAGAGAAACATGTGCAAAAGAATCCGCCTGATGTTGCAGAATCACAACTGGTAACATGCATGTGTCATCACAGAAATGAGCATCACGCAGTGACTTTTCAAAGCAAACAAAGAAACGTTATTGAAATAAACACAGAACTCAGTTGAAGGCACATGGTGGCTCCCCTTGACACAATCCGTAGGTCACAGCCTGCAAGACAAAAAACATGATGAGAAGGTGTGTCCTGCCCACAACAAAGGACAGAGATAGAGCGAAGGAGAGAAAAAGGAGGAAAGGGGGAGAGAGAGAGAGAGAAGAGAGGGGGAGAGAGAGAGAAGAGGAGGGGGGAGAGAGAGAGAAGAGGAGAGGAGCGAGAGAAGATGAGAGGAGGAGAGAGAGAAGAGGAGAGGGGGAGAGAGAGGGCCGACCATGTGCACCCATGCCACATTGATCGCCTGCTGCCACTGGTGTGTCTCAAACCACTTGCCGGTATGTATGGCAGTACACCTGGTCACACATTTGCGACAGAGGCGTCATCTAAAACAGAGTCCAGAGACATGGCTGGCACAGTGCACACAACTGCGCAAGATAACATTGCCTGCATGCCCGCCCATGCACACTTAGGCAGAGGCATACCAGGCACTCCCACCGCCCATTGTAGCATGACCACCCATGCACACACAAGCCTCAATGCTCACCTTCCACCCCTGGCGTGTAGATTGCAGGTCCCACCACGTGCGGCTGCAAGCCAAAAGTCCAGGGCCATGGACATGGCACCCTCCACACCATGCATCCACGCTGCACAGCTCACCAGGTCTCACATTTTGTGCTGGGTCTTGATTACACCATGGGATGGGACATACCAGGGCACTCGGCAACATCGCAGCCTGCACAGCTGCTCAGCCCAATGGGTGCCATTAACTCTGTGATCCCAGAAGCGAGGGCACGTGGCGGTAGGCCTGCGCAGTCCTCTGGCTCAGCCTACACTGCGATCCAGCAAGGCACAAAAATCCTGAGCAGCCTGGACCGCCGGGACAGGTCATCATTACAGGCTACACTCCGCTCAGCAGCTCAAGGTGCCAATGACTCAGTGCACCCTAAGTCACCATCCCGTGGCGGGTGGCTTATGCCGTCCGCAATGCAGTGTGTGCTACAAACCCTGTTCAACCCCAGTCAGCACCACGTGGTGGTAGGCCTGTGCCGGCCTCAAGGACTCTGGTCCGTCATACAGTCACCACCGGCAGAGGGGTATGTGACGTCGTTGGCCCCTTATATTTGCAGGGTCACATGGCCTGTGCCGGATGGGTGTGGTGTGCATGCAAACCCAACCTCAGGGAGTGGATGTGACATGCTGACAACTAGACCAGTGACCTGCACACCACCAGCGAGTACGCCTGCGACAGGTAGCAATGAGGTCCCCCTGGGAGCGTGAGCGGAGTGGTCTGGCCTGCTGTGCCCCGGAACAGTGCATGGCTTGCAAAAATTAATGGTGGGCACTGGGCTTGGTTCAGTCCATGTCCAGACAAGAAAGTGGCTGGTGAGTGTGTCCCTGTTCTCGTGTCCACATAACCCGTGCACACATCGCTATGCAGCACCCTCAGACTGGCATCACACAAGATGAGCATATTTGACGCAAGGGAAATCACTGTCCCTACATTCATCCACACATACATACATGACTGATGAAAGACATGACACAGCAGTGCGTCACTGAATGTTTATTGCACATCCAGTGCAGTTCCACTCCCTCCGCAACTGGAGTGGTACAGGGCACTGCCGAATACACCACACCAATAGGCCTGTGGAGGGCCAGCCAGAGTCCATCCGTGGAAGACAAGTACTGCAGAAGAGGAGGGGTGCAGTTCACAAACTGGTTGCTGTGTCATTGGTCATTAAACAGGATGTGGCAGTCCATGTCGCTGTCCAAGTTGAGTGCAGCTGAGTGAATCAGGGGTCAGTGGAAGGTCATGAATCCATATGCGGGACCAACCAGGAACAGGCCAGGTGGCGGAAATGAATGATACTGAGCCCTTCTGATCACAATCCCATCCACATACTCGACCCCGGATGTGTGCCCTGCCCCACCTGGGGGTGTTTCTATACCGACTGCGGCACTGTGTGCCACTGACACATCAGGTGACGAAGGTGGTTTGTCGGCCGCATTGTGTGACACTGTAACATCAGTTGCCGGAGTGGTTAGGCCTGCCACACAGAGAGGCATGGACACACCAGGGGGTGGAGATGTGGATGGTGTGGGGGCAGCAGCATTCAACATTGCCACGCCTTGTGGCAGCAATGCCATGATGATGATCTGCAGGGCAGGGTAGATCCCAGTTACATTCTGCTGATGTGCAGCGGTGGCTGCCATCCTTTTTGCCTTTTCTCCATGAGCCTCCGAATATGTGCCAGCTCACAGCTGGTATTGCTGGAGCCACTCTGAGTGGACAGGTGTACTTTTCTTCATGTCATGACTCCATCGATGTCAGTCAAGGCTCATTGGAGAACATGGAGTGAGGCTACACACTCAAGGATGACGTCAAGTTTGGTTGCCATGTTGCTGAAGCCCAACTGCACCTGCTCTGGGGTCTCCCTCTGGCACTCCAGCCCACGGCGTTGGAAGGCCATGTGTTGTTCCTGGAGGTCTTGGAGGAGTGCCTGGCTGTTGGGTGCCTCCTGCTGGGGGCTTTGGGTAGTGGGTGGGGTCTCCTCAATGTAGCTGGCCTGCCCTGATCCTGGAGGTGAGTGGTGGATGAGGTTAATGATTGCTTGGATGGTTTTGGTGTTGATGCTAGTGTTGTCCTCCTCGTCATCAGTGAAGACTGACTGGGACTGCTCTGCAGGAGGTGTTGATGGTGCCCCTGCGATGTAAAGGAGAAATGATGTGTTACAACGTGTCCACATCTATGTGGCCGCATGGTACACGTTGACAATCTGACAGCATGGCATTGTACATTGTGACAGTCTGTAGATCTGGGCGAGGACCCAGAGTCATTGTGGGTGTGCACTGTGCTCTGCTTGATTGTGCATGTGTGCCATTGTGCCCATCTCCACCCGTGCCCCCACTACCTGGTGGTCACTCACCCTGTTGCGGTTGTGTTGTGTCATGGCGAGCAGTGTCCAATCCCCCGACTTCGGCCACTGTCTCCACACTGATGACTGTTGACACCAGCTCCTCCATGTCATCCAGCTCGAACTGTGGTGCTGCTCCCCCACCTCCAGTCTGCATTGCTGCCTTCTGGTTGGCGGAGAGTTTCTCCTTGATCCTCTGCTTGATATCATTCCATCGCCTCTTGACCTCGTCCATTGTCCTCTTGTGCTCCCCGACGGCATTCACCTTGTCCACGATGTCCCGCCAGATTCCATTTTTTGCGCCCAATGACATGTTGGAGGTGACGAACAGTTGTTGATGGTGGTCCATCACCTCCGTGACTATGATCCTGTTCGCCTGCGGACTGAACTTCCTCTTCTTATTGTCCTTGCCCTTCCCTGTCCCTGAGGTCCCAGGCTGGTCGTCCGAGGTGCTTGTGGGGTTGAGCTCATCCTCTACGCCTGCTTCGGCTGCCTCCTTTATGCTTGGTTGTTGGACAGTTTGTGTTTAGGTGGTTTTTCAAATTTTATGGTGATTTGTCCCATCTGCCAGGTGTGTGTTGCGGGCCTGGCGCTACTTATTGCTGATTTCCCCATCGTGCTTTCGCCCGCCGCAGGTTTTTTGGTGTTGTGGTTTGTGTTTTAGACTCCATCAAGGTGGTTCTCTCGCGGACATTTCCCGCAGTTTCGGCAGACTATAGTATGCTACTGCCGCGTTGTGAATTTCACGTTGCCACAAGGTTATTTTCCCACGATAGGCTGTGATGTTGAAAGTTGCGTTACACTACTCTTACGGTAGTTATCACAATTTCTGTGGAATATACCCCCTAGTGTCTTGGCCCTAAGCCCGCCTTTTGGCTTACCCGGGTACGCCCAATCAGGGTCGTTTGGGCTGAGTGGGTTACCCACTCAAGACAGGTTGGTCTGCCTGGAGGGCTTGCCTACAGAAAAGGGAAAGGGGAAGGGATCCAAGTCCATGTTATTGAGTGTAGTCCCACTGGCATGGTGGATAGTGAGCAATACTGAGAGCCCGACCCAGAGAGTAGCCCAAAACCAAAGCACAGAAGGAAACACGCTAAAATTACCAAAAATAAACATCCTGAAGCTAAAGATAAACTGGACCCCCCAAAATAGGCACTGTAATGTGAAGGAGCAGGTGCCAGTGTCTGCCGCCGCTGAGAATATCTGGGTCCAGCTCATCGGCCCATAAGTTAGCTATTGGATGTGAAATTGCGACCCATTATTGACTGTCTCCCCCATCTGGAAGCCAGAAGACCCGGTGCTTTCCAATTCCCCAAATTAATTAATCTTCTAATCATAGGGGTGAAGGGGCAGATGACAACAAACATCTTGATTCTGACGATTGGCACAGCTCCTACCAGAAACACCAGGAACAATGAAGGACACCCAATTAGGGATTAACAAGCTGCCCATATACTATCAACATGTGACACCAGCACGGACATGCTTCCTGGGATTGACTTACCTCCTTCATCTGCTCCTTATGTTATTGTCTTGGCTAACGTTCCCAGTCTTACAGTTTGCAACCCGGAAACTACACACGGCCACATGAATAAAACTATCCCCTGGGTAAACACTAACGTGTCTGGTCACTGGGACACATCTAAAGAGATTTTACTGACAAGATGTGTGGGAGGGTTTGGGAGGCTGGAAAAACTGTACAAGGGTGATGATATAGTGGTTAACTTTCGCAACCCTTCGGTTGTAATAGAAATCCTGAGACAAGCCAGCGCCGGACTGGTCAAAACCAGTGCTGACAAGATCCTGCCACTTGGGTATTTGTACAGGCACTTTTCAACCCCTAACCGCAACCTCACTGGGTCAGCTGTTATAAAGAGCATACCCCAGGCCTTCTCCGAGACCTCCCCAATCGACTGCCCCCTTAATAAAAGATTCACAGTCTTGGGTGGGCTGGAGGATAGAAATTGATGGTCAAGTGAGTAGTGTGAATGCCTTGGCTCCCCGGAGGAGGGTGGAGTATTTCCTAGGTCTTCTCCTGCTGGCCAATTGACTACTTATGCATCTCAGATTAATTCTCCAAAAGGTCCAGAAGTGTTTGCTCCAATGGTAGTAGGTATTTTAGATCATGTCTGTATTACATTTTTAATCTGGAATGTGGCAAGACTAACTTCCAAAGTCAAGATTGAAGATTGGCAAACTTTTATCTTGAGGTATGATATAGTCTTCATGCAGGAAACATAGGCTGAGAAAGAGATAGCCTTTGATGGTTTTGTTTGTTTTAGCCTGCCAGCGACTCCATCCCCAGCAGGAAGAGCAAAAGGGGGGTTGACAGCTTGGTTTAAAGCAAATATTGGCTGTTCAATCTCTCCCATTTTTGTGGAGCAGGGGGAGGCGCAAGTCTTTTGCCTTAGCTGGAATAATATTTTTAAGATTTATATGGTGATTTTTTGTAACAATAACTTCTCCAGTAAGGGTGATTGCAATTTCCAGGGCCTCTTCGAGGTAATTGATATGCTGGTGGAAAAAGAGGCTCAGGCAGAATGTCCTCACAACCTGTTAGTGGCAGGGGACTTTAATGCCAAATTAGGGCACTTACCATCCTTATCTTCAATATTTCTGAATTCCCCTAATTGTGAAGCAGTTTACAACATGATGGACAATAGGGGGCGGATCTTATTTTACTTATTGGCTGAATGGGGCCTGGTCAATAAGATTACTAAACCCACTGGGTGTGATATTCCAACTTTTACAGGCAAAGGGGCAGGGAGCTCTATAGACTACATCTTTACTTTTAGGAGCATGTCCTTAATCACTAAAAATAGTGAGGTCATAGTCCAGATCTACAGTGCCCATAACCTGATTGCTGCACAAACATTGACCCCATTCATGAACCAGAAGCCCAAGCTATCATCCTCCCAGGCCTTAAATACATAGGATGCAGGGCCTTAAATTGGTCTGGGGTACTGCGAACTTGAAGCACATTATGCCCCAGGAAGTTAGTATTAGCTTGACTTTGGTGAACAGCTGTCATTTGGCCAGCTGTAACCCGGCCATTATTTTAACCCACTTCACTAACCTTTTGCTGTGGATAAGAGAAAAGTTGACTAGGCCTATTGCGCAGCCACATCCCCAAGCAAAATACTGATTTGACAAAGAATGTAGACTTGCAATCTCCCAGAGTGCCATTATAGAAAGCAGGAAAATGTACCAGCATTCTGTAAAGAGAAGAAAACAGGCCATAAAAGAGGAAAATGGGAATCCATTGGTAGAGCTTGCCAACTAAAACCCACAGTCCTTCGGGAAAGCAGTGCGCTCTGTTTATCTCCTCCTTCATAGCAAAACAGAGTAATGGTTCATATACTGGGGGACGCTTGGGTGAGGCATTTCTCTGGGATTTAGTCCTCTAACGGTGGGGCCGATGAAGTATTGCAGCCACAAGTCCCACAAGGTTTAAACCTGGAGTTTAGAGAGGAAGAGGTCCTGAAAGCAATCGCTGATAGCAGTTGTCAGAAGGCTCCAGGCACGGATGGTGTCCCCCGTGATCTGTTCAGGGAGGACTCAGGATTCTGGACTCCCATCCTCACTTCTGTATTTAATTTTATTAGTTGTTTAGAAGTAACCAGGACTTGGTGTACATCCATAATAGTTTCTGTTTTAAAAAAAGGTAACATGCATGACGTTAAATGCTATCGCACAATATCCCTCCTCGGTTCTACAGCCAGTTTCGTTTTAGAAAGGGCCTAGTAACAATTGAGCAGTGCCTCAACCTTCACTTAATCGTGGCCAAATACAAATAGGCTAAAGGAGTTTCCACCCATTTGGGATTTATGGAACTGTCAAGCGCTTTTGACTGTGGATCCAGAGCTAAGTTGCGTTCTATTTTAGAGAATATGGGGGCATATTACCAAGCAATAGCGATAATTATCGCTATTGCTTGGTTAGAGACAAAAATTTACCGCTGAGCTGCGGCGATTTTTATCGCAGATAAACCTTGGCATTACCAAGGTTTATCGCAAATGTGATAAAAATCGGCCGTAATGCATGAATATCGCTGAAAAGTCAGCGACATTCATGCATTACCGAGCTAATGCTCTTAGCCATGTTATCCACCTCCCATTGGATAACATGGCTAAGAACTGCTCAGGGCATGTGTTAGCTTTTGTAGATATTCGCGCTTAGCGCGAATATCTACAAAAGTTGGCAATAGGAGATAGCGATGTTAGCGACTGTTTCCAGTTGCTAACATCTTGGCACGCCCACTTTGCATGTCATTAGTGGTAAATATCACTGACATGCAAAGTGGGGCCCAAGATGGTTGCTATCTCCTACTAGCTGTCGCTAACTGGTGTTAGCGACAGCTAGGTAATAGGGAGCTTTCTTGGCTTTTAAAGCCAAAAAAGCGGAGATAATCCCCCTTGATAATATGCCCCATGGGCTTTGATGAGGGGCTGGTCTCTTTTTTAAGACTTCTTCACTATGACCTTACAGCAACAGTTAGGTATGGTAGTGCCAAAATTGTTTAGTATTAGTATTAAGCAGGGGGGTGCTCCAAGGATGCATGCTTACCCCAATTCATTTTTTCCTTTACATGAACGATCTGGAAAAACCCTAATTTTAGAAGGGGCTGACGTGCTGTGTGTGGAGAAAAAGCCTGTCCCAGCATTCCTATTTACAGACAATGCTGTGCTCCTGGCAAGAATGGCAATTGCCTTAAGAGGCTCATTTTCAGCTATGTCAGTTTCTTAGTGTACTGGGTTTGGAGACCAACCATAAGAAAACTTTTACAATGGTTTGTGGATCTAGAAACATGAAAACACGCACTCTTAACATCACTGGTAAAATGTTAGATTGGTTTAGCTCCTTTCCTTTTTTGGGCTTGGATTTTGATGATGGCTGGACCTAAATTAAAAACAGGATAATGCGCTTTATCCAAGCTGTTGGCACTACTTCTGCGCTTGCCATTTCCATTGGCAAAAAAATATTGCGCCGGTTGTAGAGATCTATAATCAGAAGTGTTTGCCAATCCCAACATATGGAATGGGTATCTGGGGATATACGGATGCACTTGCTATGCAAACAGAAGAAAATAGATTCTGTCGCCGGCTACTAGGTGTCCTTCCCTCAACTCAGTATTTTCCATTGCATCTGGAGTTAGGCTTGGGATATTTTCAAGACACTATTAACGCCGCACCCGTGGCTCTTTGGTGTTCCATCTGGCACAATAAAGAAACTGTAATTCATCAGTCAGTCATCATAGACTGTATGTCTTGTGACGGTGGTTCGGCCATCCCATGGTTAAAATATATCAAAGAGAGTTTCTCTGTGCTGGGATGTGCATACCTGTTTGAACATCCCGAGACAATTGGGAAGAAAGATAGAAACTGGGTCCAGGATTGTTTACTTTAGCTTAAACAAGCATCCAGGGAACATATGGAAGTGCCAACCTGTAGTTCAAGACTATTAATAATAATAATAATAAAGAGCTTATAGAGCGCTCAGTAACGCCATCGCGGCGTGTCCCCGCGCTAAGCTACCAGTAAAACCTGCCTAGAAACATCCAGCCTCTATGCAGTATATAGGTGAGTTTTGAGCAGAGCCCTGAAACGTAGTTCATTGCCCTCCAGCCGCAGCACGGGAGGTAATTTATTCCAATTTTGCGCTGCTAGTAACGCGAAGGAACGTCCACCTATTCTCGCCTTCCTGATCCTGGGGACTGTCAGCAGACCGGTACCCTCTGACCGGAGGGTCCTGGTAGGCTCATATCGGCTGACTAGCTCCTTCAGATATGTAGGTGACTTGTCCCAGACAATACGATGGCAAAAAAGGAGGCACTTAAATAGCACACGCTTCTTCACCGGCAGCCAATGAAGCGCATCCAGCGCCAATTTCGAGCTGGCTCTCCTGGGTCTTCTTAACACCAGTCTGGCGGAGGAATTCTGGATGACTTGTAGGCGACCTATGCTGCCCTCGGTTGCCCCCAAGAACAGAATGTTGCCGTAATCTAACCGCGAGGTCACCAGTGCCTGCGTTAGAGTTCTTCTGGCTGATAAAGGCAGGAGGTCTAAGGTTTTATTTAGGGTCTTTAGGACTCCAAAACATTTGCCCACAAGGCGCCTTATGTGGCCTTCATATGAGAGCGAGGGATTCATCCAAATTCCCAGATTCTTAGCCTCCTGACATGGTATGGGGGTAGGGCCCAGGCATGACGGCCACCACTCATCCGACCATTTCTCGCTTTTTCCCCCTACCACCAACACCTCTGTTTTGGAGCCATTGAGTTTTAGACAATGGGCATCCATCCACTCTGCTAGTGCCTGCATACAGGATTTAAAGTTTTTAGGGGTGTTGGAGGTACTCTGCGATAGGGAGATTAGCAGCTGAGTGTCGTCAGCGTACGACACTAATTCCACCCCAAAAGAGTGTACAACTTTCGCCAGGGAGGCCATGTATAAATTAAAAAGAGTGGGGCTCAAAGCCGAGCCCTGAGGCACTCCCTGGTCTAGTGACATCTCCCCTGAGCGGCATGTCCCCTGCTGAACCTGGAAACATCTCTCTGTAAGGAAAGATTGTAGCCAGCCCAGCGCAGGACCAGCGACCCCAGCTTCGTTCAGACACCGTAGCAAGATGGAATGCGCTACGGTGTCAAAAGCCGCGCTCAGGTCAAGCATGATCAGGGCCATTGTATGACCAGCATCTGCCCCTGCTCTTAGAGTCTCAGTGGCTCTTAGGAGGGCCGTCTCCGTCGAGTAGCCTGCCCTAAATCCCGATTGCGAGGGGTGGAGTAGACTACATTTTTCCAAGTGCTCCGTGAGCTGAGCATTAACCACCTTCTCGGCTACCTTCGCCACGTACGGCAATAAGGAGATCGGTCTGAGGTTTTCTAGTACCTCCATGCTGACATTAGGTTTTTTCCTTATTGGAAGTACTATTGCCTTCTTCCACTCTCTGGGGACTTGTTGAGTGGAAAAGGAGGTTTGTAGGACGTGTCTAATGTGAGGTTCCAAAGCTGTCAGACCCTCAGATAAGACCCAGGCAGGGGCCGGGTCATTGGGGGAGCCAGACTTGACGCTCCGACAGATGGTTGCTAGCTTGTCAGCTGCCGGAACCTCAAAGGTTAAGAGTGCGGAGTCCGGGGCTGCCAATGAGCTGTTTGCTCTGAAATCAGTGCCCTTAGCTGGTACATGGGAAAAGGAAGCATAAATCTTCTTGACTTTACTAGAGAAGAAGTCAGCGACTTTATTACATACCTCCTTGGAGGATTTTACGGGGGTATTGGAGCTAGAAACCAACGATATTTCTTTATATATTTTAAACAGTTCCCGCGAGGAGCTCTCGGCTTCCTCAATACGAGTCTGAAAATATTTGGCTTTAGCTCTACGCACCGCATATTGGTAGCTCCGGTGTGCTAAGCTGTAACTATTTTTTGCTTGCTCACTCGGGGTCCTTCTCTCTTGCATCATCCAAACAGTGCCAACCTCGGCTCCATACTTATTATAAGTGTCCAATGTGTACGAGAGAACCCTGCTAGCAAGGTTCAGGTTAGGCTCCTTCCGTTGACCTATCTGCTTTCCCCTTGGTCAGTATTCCTCGGATTCCATTTGTTCTTGTCCATGTGACAAACACTCTTGTCAAACTATTTTACACTTCATCTTCTTTTATCAATTTTACTTCCCATTCACCAGGAAATTTGTATTACCCCTATTACGCAGACATAAATTCTCTGTGTGAAGTCCCCCCGATTTTACCTGTTGCAACTCAATGGCCACTGTGCATGCCTCGCAGACGCTGGCTTCTTGAAGTGTGTTTTGGCCAAAAGAAGGAGCATGTTGTTCTGATGAAAGTTTTTTATTTTATTTTTAGTAGCATTGTGGGACTTGTATTGTAAAGTTGAAGTTAGTCCCTGGCATCTTACTGTTTACCTACCTTTCTACTGGATTTTATGGCCTTGGATTTATAATGTATGCACTGACACTTTACATATTGTAAATTATCCTGTAATTTCTAGATTTTTATTAACATATGCGTTTTATACTGTATGTTTTTTTAAGTATTGTATTATCTTTTATGATCTGCCCTTCGGGTGATCAAATAAAGATAATGATGATGATGAAAAAACTTTAAAAACTTGAATTCAGTGGCATTCACCTTTGCATTATTAGCTAGAAAGTACTGGTCTAGCAGAAAGTGTTTTCAGTGTAGACTAATTAACCCCTCCCATGCTCGTGACCGAACCGTTCAGTCACGAGCCTCAGGTGGGCTGTGCTGGTGACGGAACGGTTCCATCACGGCCCTCTTGCCGCCGCTGCGTGGCGTGAATTCCGCACCTGCGCTAACATTCTGAAGCACGGGCGGGGCCGTGACGGAACCGTTCCGTCACAAGCACAGCTCACCCGCATGCCATGACGGAGCGGTTCCGTCACGAGCACGGGACCGCCGCGCGGCTCCCCATCCCCTTAGCACTGCGGCGGAATAGCTGCCGACGTGAAGGGGTTAATTAAGAGAGAGTGATCTAGGACGTTGCAGAGGAAATGTCCACAGGTATATAAGTACCAGAAGTGAGTACATCAATTAATGATGGATCCAACGCAAAAACTCTGTTTAAATCTCTTGGACATTCATATCTGAAGCGTTAGCTGGTTTCTTTTCCCAAGTCCCTTCACTCTCAGGCACACAATTGTAATTCAGTTCCTCCTTTCAGTAAATTGCTATTAATATTCAGATGGGTAAATTTGGGGTGAACAACTGGGATTCCTCTTGTCAAAATTGTTGCTATAATAGACGTAGAAGACACAGAGGTCCAGCGTCCGGCAGTGATAGGGTCTTCTGCAGCCTTGATGACTCCATAATATTATTGAAGGATGACCCACCAGTTACGAACACTGTTTCATTTCTGGGCAGTTTTTAAAAATTGTTTTCAACCCATTCTGTTAAAGCTTCTAAGAGAAGGTTGCCAAAAAAGTTCTCCCCTCACTGTCAGACAATGCGATTAGTTTATAATTAAGCCTCCATTTTTTCAGTTTGTTACAGATAAATACAGAAAGAAAACATTTAATTTTTGTCTGTATTTATTTATAAATGTGGATAAAAATAGAAATTGGGTGGCTTTTTGAGTAATTCTAAATACTGTGCGCCATGACTGGCAGACCAATAGCTGTGTGGATTGATAGGCAAGGGGGGGAGGGGGTAAAATAAAAGTACTTTAAGTAAAAACAGGCATTAACAGCAGTAGATATGTACAAGGTTGGTACTGAAATGTGTGAATTTTCTCACAAGTGCATTGATTTATCTTCCGCAGGTGTCTACGGAGTTGAAACCTAGTAGGATTCAAGCTCGAGTGCATATTTACCGGTTAAGTAAATGTGGAAATATTATAATTTCAGCTTCGTTTTTCCACAACTTTACCAAAATAAATATGGATAGATGCAGATAAAAATTGCAAAAAATAAATATGGATAAACACAGACTGAAATGTCAAAAAAATAAATACTATAAAACCAGGAGCCCTATTTATGATTAGCAATATCGGATGGATGTCAAGCTTTTTACAGGCAGGAGTAATCTTACTCTTTGGGGAGAGGGACATTTCCCAAAGCTTCAGAGAGTAAAGGAAATGTTACAATATAGTGCATGCCACTCTGTTTTTCAAAAATGTATCTACCACTTTAAAGCAAGTGGGAAAAGAACAAAGAGGGAAGCCATTATTTATCTAACATTCACAAAGGCGTTATTCAGTACGGATTACAAGGTGGTAGTTGTGTTAATTTTTTGTGACGTGCAACCTGAACCTTGAATTTGTTCTGCGTGAGTGCAGATAGTAGCAGCACAACCACAAAGGCGTCCAATAACTTTGACAGGTCACAGGTGCTCATTCTTGTGAAGTCAAGAGTGACTCAAAACAACTGTCCTCCTTTCCAGATGTGTAAGCATTCACATTTCACTTTCTCCCTTCTGGCAAAGAAAACGTATTCTTTAGCAGGGAGAAAGCCAGAGTTAAATTTCAAGAAAAGTGTTCATGTTAAATGCAGTTACGTTTTCAAAAGGGTATACTTGAACATACTCTGTATTTCTGCATTAGTACACAGTTATCATTGATATCAGGGGCTAGATGTAGGTAATTATATTTTACCGACTCATAAATACCGAATTTTACCGATTCGGTATTTATGAATCGGTAAAATAGAAGCAGGGGCCCACATGCATCATTGTGTCATTTTGCATTTCTTAATTTGCGAAAAATAAGGAATCGCAAATTAAGAAGTGCAAAATGCTATGCATCATTTTTTTCGGTATTTCTTTGTGATTCAGAAAAATCGCAATTTTTACCGAATCCCAAAGAAATACCGAATTCTTAAGTTAATTTTCGCAATTCCCATTGATTCCTATGGGCCAAAAGGCCCATAGGAGTCAATGCAAATTGCGAGTGGCACTTAGAAAATTTCATGGGTGCAGGGGGGGGTCCAAAGGACCCCCCCATGCACCCCTGAAATTTATTTTTCGCATCATGTTGCACACACACATGTCCTAAGGACATGTGTGTCCGTAACATGAATGTTGAAAAAAAAGCATTTTCAACATTTTAAACACTTTTTCCAAATTTACCGAGTGGTTCAACCACTCGGTAAATTTGGCACCCTATTTGCGAATTTTCACTTTTTAACCACATGCGCGCTGCTCTTATTCTGCTGCTATGCTGATATTTTTAAAAACCCATTGTTCATGACGAGCTGGGCTCATCATCAGTGTTTGAGGAGGCTACACCATGACGAGCCCAGCTCGTCATCAGCCTCGAAGGGGTTAAAATAATGATGCATTGCTTTTAAGAAATCGCACATCTGCGACTTCTTAAAAGCACCCGCAATTTTAGAATTCGCAAACATGTTACGAATTCTAAAATTGCTTCATACATCCCAAAAAGCACTTTTGCATTTGCAAACGGCCGATTTTAAGGAATCGCACCGTTTGCGAATGAAAAAGTGCTTGATGCATGTGGGCCAGGGAGATTTAGGTAAATTCGGTAATTGAATTACCGAATCTGTAAAAATCGGTATTTACCAAATCTGTAAATACCGATTCGGTAATGCCCATTGATTCCTATGGGCCTTAAAGCCCATAGGAATCAATGGGCAATACTGAATCGGTATTTACCGATTCGGTAAATACCGAATCCTGCAAGGGTGCAGGGGGTGTCACTTAGACACCCTCTAGCACCCTAAATACAGGCATGTGTGCCATGTGGCACACAGACATGCCCTAAGGGCATGTCTGTCTGTCACATGGCATAGGTGTGCATGCACAAATGTGCATGCACACCTTGATTCAGTATTTTACCACCCAATTGGATTGGGTGGTAAAATACCGAATCTGTAAGGCCTTTGGGACTCAGAAGAGTCCCACCTACATCAGGAAGTTACCGAATCGGTAAATTTACTGAATCGGTAAATATACCGATTCGGTAAATTTACCGAATTGGTAAAATAGGGCCCCTACATCACAAATATCCATTTACCGGTCGGTAAATGGTCACCTACATCTGGCCCTAGGTGTTCGGTTTGTTGCTTTTATACGAGGCACTTGTATTTAACTTGCTTACATTTATATTTGCTGCCCCTTCCTTACTCACATATTCTCAGTTACACTTAAGAACTAAGGTACCTGGCATCGCTTCCAAGTGACCTTTCCGGACAAGAGAAACTCATCAACGCGCTACACGAACACAGGGGCATATTTACAAGGGCTTTATCTCCGCTTTTTTGGCTTACAAGGCCAAAAAAGCGGAGATAAAACTAGCACCCTATTTACAAGAGGGTGCTAACCTGCATAATCGCATGTTAGCACCCTTTTTTCCCAACGCCTCCCTTTGCATCTCCAATGCGATGCAAAGTGGGCATTACTGGGCGTACCCCAGATGGACTACCTTGCAAATATTCCTGATGTTTACATCGCAATATTTACAAGGCAGCCCACATCATTTTAGCACAGATTAGATTTTGGCGAAAGCAAAATGTAACATCTGCTAATATCCTGACTTAGCCATCCCTAACATAGGGGGTGGATTATGCTGATACGACGATGTGGGTCGTATCAGCAAGGTTATCACCGTTTTTCAGGGAACATCGCTGGAAAACCAGCAATGTTCCCTGCAAAACTGCGATAACCTCGCTATCTCTGGAATTTTTATCGCCCTGGAGTAACGCGTTGTTAATAACGAGCTACCAGGGCGATGAATTATAGAGATAGCCTGCGATAACAAAATTATCGCTAAGCACGTCCAGCGATAATTATCACTGGCCGTTGATAATATGCCCCCTAATCTTTTGGTTGGAAGTGTCTAAACCTTTAATGTTGCAGAATGCGCCTGACGGTATTCAAAAGGTGATATTCCGTGATTTCCATGTGGTGTTTTCTGAAGAAAGGCCCGCTCCTGGTAGCATGTCTCATTACATGACATGTCCTAGTGAGTGACCAACAATGTGAGCTCTCTGAAGCGGGTCTTTGGTAAAGATCCAGGAAAGTCCCAAACACCATCCGAAAATCTTTCACTTTACAGAATCCTCTCGTCCCTAGATTTTAAAGGCCAGTCTCACTGCCTACACAGCTCATACAATAGTATCCCTCTGTATGTGGCCGTGGGCAACCTCGGTTGTAGCCTCAAGGCCATAGCCAAGAGGTAGGCAACCCGGACCGAACGCTCAGAACTAAAAAACACATGCCACCCATTATAAAGGCAGGACATAAATAGTGGAGGTAATGGCATCAGCACTGTCTGGTGGGGCAATTACTTGTAGGTTAGAAAAAAATATATGCAAGTCTTTTGGACTACTTCTGCCACTCAAAATGTAACATACTACTATATATTTAGAAACAAATATAAATTACCAAGGTGTTTCTTTGCGAGAAGATGATATATAATGCTTTGAGCTCTATAGTTCTGCCTGAATCTTGAGTTTATTAAGTGTAGTCCCTAAATTCTAACAGCGCCTGGAGTGAGACACGACTGCACACCCTTGTTCGGTTAGCGTACCAATGTGATCATGTTATTATTTTACTGAGTGCATTAGTTCTAGAAGTCAGTGGCATAGCAAGGTTGGCAAGAACCATAATACGAACATGGAAAATGGGTGTAATAGGGCTGCTAAAGGCCACTCCCATCCCTGGGCCAAGGTGCCACTGCACCTGATGCATTAATGATATCTATGTCCCTGAGAAGCGCTGTAGGCCACAAATGGAAAAAGGGCGGCACCCACCATGTATATTGCCCAGCATTCTTATGACTCAGAGAAAAGCAATGATTCACTTTAACTGGTGTGTTTCCTTTCACTACCTCATACTACAGTACAGCTGAATACTCTGTAACTAACTACTACATTCACAAACAATAACACAATTTCCCCTGAGGTCGCGGCTCAATTGTATCTTTTGCAATTCCCTGTCTCACGCTCTCGCAGCATTAGGGTTGGTGGCTATTCCCCATTCACCATTGGTAACATCCAGTTTATTTCACACTAGCATACTGAGTCTTAAGAGTCCACGTTTGACTCTAAGTTGAAGTCAACAGTCTTCCAGTGCTGCAGCGATGCTAGCAGAAGGTTCTCAAGGAGTCAACAGACCTGAAACCAGTCTTACCTGCATTGGTAGACAAGAAGAATCTGGAGATACTGAGTGTGCCCCCTCTGCGGGTGCTCACAGCAGCCGAGTTAAGGTGAGTCTGCCCCATGTAGCCCAGGCGGCTACACTGAGTGGGTGCACATTTCCAAAGTGACTGGAGGCTGTGAATGGTTCCTCTGCTTTTGGGGGGTTGTTTGCAATGATTCTGTCTTTAGTCCCATTCTTGGGCGATGGTGTGCAGGTGTTCTCATGGCATCCTCACTTCTCTGAAGGGTGATAGCAGGTTGGGTTGCAAAACGTGAGGATCACACTCATTGCCTCTGGCATGAGGGGTCACCACATCTCACAGCACATGGGCTCCTGTCCGATCAGTACTGTGTAATCCTTCATGACATCATCTCCTGGCATATGGGGTTGCGTCTGCTACAGCACAAAGCTATAGCCTTCACCATACAGCAGCTGGCCTCCCCTGGCATACAAGGGTTACCAACTTTGTCTTGCACTTGGGCAAACAACCAAAAGGTGTAGCAGCCATTTCTTTAGACCTCGTACAGTGAGTTCACTTGACAGGGCTCCCTACTGGACCTTGCTTTCTCCGAAGCACGCTTCTTCCTCCCAGGACCCATGGTTCTGGACAGAAGACAGGCGTTGGTTCTCTAGGCTCCAGGATAGGTGGTCTTGGAACCCCTGGGTGATTTCCCTTCACCCAATAGGGAGAATAGCACGCATTAGCCCCATGCCCTGGTCACAGGCAAAAGTCTTGCAAAGATTTCCTTCCACACACAGCCCGTCTGACTGCTTGGCAGATGACATTTTTTTTTTTTACTTTATTTTCAGTTTTACATATAATTGTCATACATAATGTTCACAGCGATGCATAGCAAAAGAGTATTCATATCTTACTGGAGCACAATATATGATACATTTTATATCCAGGACAACAGTAAGCAGTAGAATACGAATGCAAGACAAGATTTGTTAACCCCTCGGTCTGTAGGCCCCTGCCAGCATCTAACACAGTCCAGCCAGTGCAAGCCCCACCCCACTTCTTGGCTGCCATCACACAAAGATCGTAGAAACTATTATAACATATAAATATCATTTGGTACCCTTCCGTCCAAACCTACCCCTTCGGGGACAATGCCATTCATGACTTGCGGGCCTTTCTTACCACTTTAATTAGCAATGTATGCTCTGTTAGGGCCCCATATATCCACCGGGTGTGAGGAACCGGGCACTAAAGTAGCATATTCCTCGCTGTTCACATTACAAAATGCTAAGCTGCAAAGCCAAGCCTTTAGCGTAGGGACCCTTTCACTGTCCCATAGTAATGCCACCTCACGTTTAGCCAACAGAAACCCCAGGGCTCCGAACCTCCTGACCTTTTTTGGGGAAGTTAACCGTGTATCCCAACAGTGCAATCTCCGGCATTGGAACCAATGTAATGGAACGTATGTCGCCTAAAGTGGCGTGTATCCGTACCCAATATTGTTGCAACTTAGGTCAGGTCCATGAGAGATGGGCAAAGTCGGCTTGTGGAGCCGAACATTTCTGGCATTGGTCAGGCCTAGTGGGATCGATCTTGTGGGACCACGCTGGAGTGTGGTACATCCTGCGAAGAAAATTTAAAATCCAGCAGTTTATGTCTACTGTTTAAGGACACCCCTCTCGTTATCCTGCAGCAGTGTTCCCATTGGTCATCAGTTATAGGTCGACCCAAGTCTTGTTCCTATGCAGTGCGGATTTTGACGTCGGAGAAGCGGAGTTCCATCACACATTGTCTATACAATTTGGAAATCAAATGCGCCCCAGATTGACTTTCAATACCTAATGTCAGAGGAGCAGCCGGCTCAGGAGCTATCGTGAAGGAAGCGAAGGTAGCCATTAACATGGAAAGCATGCAGCGCAGCACAAAGCCATCCATAAAGGAGCAATCTTTGAATCGTGCCTCCTCCGCAACTGAGAAAATATGGTTGTCAGGGAAATGGCCACCTATCGTGTGGATTTGGAAATTTAGCCAGAGTGCGCTGCACTAAAATCTAACACGTTATGGGGAGCTACGTGGAGTTCGGAAGTGGCAACGCCAGGGAATACAACAGGTCTAAACCTAACAATTTAGGTAACTTCTCCCATGCCCAGCACGTGGTGTATACAGTCTGAATATCATGCGGGTCCCTCGGGATCCCTTTAGGCAAAACTGAGGACAGATTCTGCGGAAGAACCAGATTTGCCTCCGGCTTCAATTAGGGGACATGTGCATCTGGATGATACCAGGCATAGGAATAACAGCACTGCGCCTTCAAATAGTAGAGATACATGTCAGGAACCCCAAACCTGCCTCGTTCGTATGTGTCAAAGTCTGCCAGCTCAACCTTGGTCTTTTGTCATCCCATACAAGCCATAATAACAATCGCCGCAGCTGCAAAAAGAAGGCCTGAGTGAGAGGGATGGGGATGTTGTTAAAAAAATATAAAAATTTCGGGAGTACCACCATTTTAATAATGGCCACTCTACCCGCCATTGACAAAGGTAGCCGTAACCACCTCTCGACCTGCGATTCAAGCGAGCTGATTGCGCGTCCATAGTTCAATCTGATGATAGTGGCTGCATCTAACTGTATATACACCCCGAGATTATTAACTGTGTCGCCGCACCACTCCAAGGGAAACTCACAGTCCCATCCAGCTGTGCTGGTCGTCAACGGGAAAATTACAGACTTGTGCCAATTAACACTCATGCCTGAGAACCTACCAAATCGGATAATTTCCCTTATGAGGGGTTCCAAGTTAATTTGGGGCTGCCGTACGTACAGAATAGTATAAAAAGCAACGGGGACAGGGGACAACCCTGTCGGGTGCCTCGGGACAGACAAAATGGCGGGGAAAAAGTACAGTTCAGGCGCAGTCTAGCTATGGGTTCAGTATATCTCAGAGCAGCTGTAGAGACAAAACATTCAGGCATTCCCATATGGCGCATCACAGAAAGAAAAAAGGGCCACTCAAGGGAATCAAATGCCTTCTCTGCACCAAGAAGTACCGCAGCACGGGAGTATTGGGATCAATCCTATGTAATACTGTAAATAAGGTTCGCAAATTGAGAGAGGTGGACCTATGGGGAACGAAGCCTGACTGTGCCTGCGAAATGATATATTCTAGCAATAAGGACAGCCGGGTAGCGATAACTTTGACTAATATTTTGTAATCCAGATTAAGCAGGGACAATGGACGATAGAAACTGCAGAGAGTAGGGTCCTTACCAGGCTTAGGGAGAAGTACAATTAAAGCCTCTCTGAATGTTGATGGGAGGATACCAATTTCAAGAGTATACCTCTATCAACCGTGGAACCAGTACACCCTTATAAGCCTTATAAAAATCAGCAGAAAACCCATCAAGACCGGGTGCTGAGGAACCACTAAGTGCATCAATCGCCTCCAATACGCTATCCGGAGAAATGGAAAGGGCAAGGAATTCTTGCATATGCTTTTCAAGATAAACCAGAGCAATTTCCGCAAGGTACTCTTCTTGCTCCCGGAGGTCCGCAGCGTGTTTAGAGGTGTACAGAGTTTTAAAATGTGAAAGGAAGGTGTCGCAGGTATCTGGAGTGGAATGGAACACCTGGTCATTCGGGCCTTTAATTTCAGTGATATAGGCTTTATCGTGTGTAGGGCGGAGCGTGTGCTCTAAAATCTCTCGAAATTGCAACAGCCGACCCCTTCTCTAGCAATTCCAAATCAAGGGCAGCCATTTCTTGCTCGATGCAGCTTAAAGTGGATCGCAAAGCTCTCAAGACACCTGAGTTCTTAGCTATGCATACCCCCTTGACGTAGGCCTTAAAACCCTCCCAAAGCACCGCCCAGGTATCCACTGAACCCGTATTTATTTCAAAATAGTCCTCGATGGCCTCCCTAACTTCCTCAAGGAACACCTGATCCTGGGGTGGCCTCCCAGGGAAGCGCCATTGCTTCTCATAGCCCCCGGGTCTCGGAATGTTGAGTGGAAGCAGGATTGGGGAGTGATCCGAGAACGCTCTTGGTAGTGTCTCCAACCCTGCGAGCCAACCAGCCACCCTAGTTGAGACTAACCAGCAGTCTATTCTGGTCCAGGTATTGTGGAACCCGGAATAATGTGTAAAAGCTGCGAGGTGTGGGTGATGTATACATTCAATATCCACCAGAGAAAAGTGTCTACAGATATCCTGCAATGCTATACGTGAATGGTGCTTGGAGTCAGGTGCGGAGGAGGTGCCGTCCCTGGCGGGATCTAACAACGAATTAAAATCAGCTCTCAGTATCAATAAACAGGGATCCAAAGCCAAAAGGGGAACCTGCAGCGCGTAGACGAATTCTGGTGAGTCCACATTCGGACCATATATGCCCACTAGAGCCACATTATGTCCCATCAAGGAGCCCACTACTATCAACAAGCGGCCCTCGCCATCAGTTACCACCTTGTGCAGCGCGAATGGAACTCTCCTATGGATGAATATGGCGACCCCTCTTGCGTAACTGCTGTAATTAGAGAAGTATCTGTGGGATCCCCAGCATGCCGTCACAGCTGTTGCATCGGATTTAGACAAGTGAGTCTCCTGCATGAAGACAAAATCTATGCTATGTATATCAACGTAATTAGGGACCTGCCGTCTTTTGCGGGTATTATTCAACCCCCTGACATTCCAAGACATCAGAGAGAGCCTGGAAGTATCTGCGCCATTCGGACAGTATCACTACAATCATGAAATTAGCAAACTCAACCCAAAATGTAAAACATTCTGAAAACCTGTGAAAGAACCGCAAATGACCCCCCACCACCCAGCCTCACCCTGCCCCTGGCGAGGCAGACCCCATCCCTGCAAACCAACTGACGGTACAATTCAAACAAGCTTCCTAATACAGTTATCGCATATACACAAATGTCTGACAAAATATCGATTACACAATTATCGATATACAAAAATATCGGGACAAAAATATCGATGGCAAAAATATCGGAATCCTATCCCTAACAAGGTAAGTACAAATATATATGTATATATTAACAAAATAATACTTACAAATGTAATAAACATATTTAAAACTGTGCTATAATATTTAAAATTAATACATAACGTAATACAAATTAATATTAATAAATATGTAATACATAATATATTTTTCATTAATAATAACTCTAAATTAATTATTTTCATAACTTATAAACAAATAAAAATATAATAACTTACTAATACATTTATATATATAAAATAATCATCTAAATAACAAATAATGACAACATAAAACTAATAAAAAAGCTAAATACATTTTAGATAGCGTATGAGTAAAAATTACTATTATTACTATGCGACAGTAGGGAAAGTGTTGGATAGCGTAGGAGTAACAATTACTATTCCCACTCCAGAGAGTGCAACAGTAGGGAAAGTGTTGGATAGCGTAGGGGTAACAATTACTATTCCCACTCCAGAGAGTGCAACAGTAGGGAAAGTGTTGGATAGCGTAGGGATAAAAATTACTCTTCCAACTCCAGAGAGTGCAACAGTAGGGAAAGTGTTGGATAGCGTAGGGGTAAAAATTACTATTCCAACTCCAAAGAGTGCAACAGTAGGGAAAGCGTTGGATAGCGTAGGGAGTAACAATTACTATTCCATCTCCAGAGAGTGCAACAGTAGGGAAAGTGTTGGATAGCGTAGGGTTAAAAATTACTATTCTAACTCCAGAGAGTGCAACAGTAGAGAAAGTGTTGGATAGCGTAGGGGTAACAATTACTATTCCAACTCCAGAGAGTGCAACAGTAGGGAAAGTGTTGGATAGCGTAGGGTTAAAAATTACTATTCCAACTCCAGAGAGTGCAATAGTAGGGAAAGTGTTGGATAGCGTAGGGGTAAAAATTACTATTCCCACTCCAGACAGTGCAACAGTAGGGAAAGTGTTGGATAGCGTAGGGGTAACAATTACTATTCCAACTCCAGAGAATGCAACAGTAGGGAAAGTGTTGGATAGCGTAGGGTTAAAAATTACTATTCCAACTCCAGAGAGTGCAACAGTAGGGAAAGTGTTGGATAGCGTAGGGGTAACAATTACTATTCCAACTCCAGAGAGTGCAACAGTAGGGAAAGTGTTGGATAGCGTAGGGGTAACAATTACTATTCCAACTCCAGAGAGTGCAACAGTAGGGAAAGTGTTGGATAGAGTAAGGGTTAAAAGGACATACTTATAAAAAAATATTTTTTTTAAATAATACAAATATGAAGTATTAAATAAATATAAACCATTTACAACACATATGCATAATTATTAAAAACATGATTAGGTAAATATATGTATCAAAAATATTCATTAAAAAATACAATTTTATAATATTTAATTACCAATTATTAAATTATTAACAATTATATAATTAACTTAACAATGATTTTTAATTCATTATTACTTGATTACATTTACCTTAGTTCCCACCATATTCCCCTATAAACAAACAACCCACAACAGAACACATTTACCAATTAATGAATTATTTATATTTAATTACCAATTAATTAAAATTAATTACCAATTAATAAAAATTAATGTATACTTCCTACTAATTAATAATTATTCAACATAATGAAATTACTTCCCACCCTATTCCCCTATAAACCCATAACCCGCCACAGAACATATTTATCAATTAATCAATTAATTACAATTAATTAAAAAATGCTCAATTAATTAATTATTAAATCCTACTAAATATTAATTATTTAACATAATTAAATTAATTCCCACCCTATTCCCCTATAAACCCATAACCCGCTACAGAACATATTTATCAATTAATCAATTAATTAAAATTATTTAAAAATAATTCTCAATTAATTAATTAATAATTCCTACTAATTAATAATTAATTTAACATAATTAAATTACTTCCCACCCTATTCCCCTATAAACCCACAACCCGCTACAGTAGTAAAACACAACATTTAACCCCTTCCATGCTGATGACGGAACGGTTCCGTCATCAGCGTCGGTTGAGCTGTGCTGATGACAGAACCGTTCCGTCATGACTCCGCCCACGCAAGGCGGAGTCAGCACAGGCGGGGAATATGCCCCGCACGCAAGGGATTAATTAAATTACATCATAAATAAATTATAAAACATATTAAATACAATATAATACACACAAAATGTATTTAAAAATCGATATTAGTAACATCGAAATTATTTACTTCGATATTACTGACATCGATATTTAAAAATTCGATATTACTAATATCGATATTAAAAGTTTCGATATTACTTACCTTCTATATTATGTCCCTTCGATATTTAAACTTCGATATAATTGTATATCGAAATTTAAAACTCGATATTTTGTCTGTGCACCCATATACATACCGTAAACTTGGCATTTTGAACAAACAAACCACTGTGTTCACCATGAGGAGCGGCAACGCCACGCAGGCCGGGCAAAACTGAATACTACAATGACGAATGGAAGATATCTCAACTATGGTAATAACCTAACAGAGTCTTCCCATACAAAAATTAATCAACCAGTCCCAGGGTTGGAGAAGAGTTCCATACTGGCATCAGAACCGCTATGTGGTGGAGATGTTGCATGTGTGGCTGTCACCACTCCATTGTTGCTCCTCCTGCATCCTTGGCAAAACTCTTGCGCCCCAGTCGGAGTTTCAAAGATGCAGGATCTGCCATCCACATATACGTTTAGCCTAGCCGGATAGAGCATCCCATACCTCAGGCCAAATTTTTGTAAAGTGGCTTTCACTCTGTTAAATTTACGCTGAGCATCTTGAACCATGACAGTGAAGTCTGGGAAAAAGGATAATTTATTTCTCTGCCATTGGACCTCCTCCCGCTCATGGGCCAAACGGAGTGTTGTGTCCCTGTCCCTAAAGTTCATAAGTCTGGTGATGATAGGCTTTGGATGCAGCCCGGGCCAGGGACCGGGTCCTAATGACCTGTGTGCACACTCCACCACAAACCCCTGAGTGAAAATCTCTCTGCCAAAGAGATCGATAGTAGTTGTTCCACAAATGTGTCCATGCGACCGGAGGTGGCAGTTTCTGGCACACTAATAATGCGCACGTTGTTCCGTCGGCTATGGGATTCTAAATCTTCGTTCTTTATATGAACTTCTTTCAGAATTCTTTCCACTCTTTGTAGGTGCTTCTGAGATTGCGTCTCTCCATCTTCTATATCCGAGACCCTTGCTTCCACGACATCAAGCCAACGGTCATGAGCTTGGACCTTCGTACCCATATCAGCCAGCCTTTTATCCAACGCATCAAATCTGCCATCTAGGGTTCTGAAGCCAGCCCGCATCGCCGCAGTTAGTGAGGTAGAATCTTCAGCGTCATCCTCGCCTTGCGCCCCATCCGCCGAGTCAACATGGTCGCCAGAAGTTGTGTCAGGGACTTTGTCGAACTGCAGCGTACATTGTTTAGGGTCCTTCTGTCCCATGGCTGCACGCGGCTGGCTGTGTTTACCAACACAGGCGGAGCAATGGAAGTCGCGCTTCGGATAGAAAGCAGGTAGATAGAACCACCAAATGGCCGATACCTGCGCATCAACCACCAGCAGGGGCCAAACCAGCAACGCAGCCCAGAGTACAGAGGGGATTTATTCTGTGAGAGTCAATTGCCCCCAGTCGCCAGTAGTGCAGGGCACAGCCAAACAGACGAGGCACCAGGATAGCCCTGCGTCTGTTCACCGCCAAAGAAGATGTCAGTCGGTAGTAGACAGCTGTGCAGTAAAAAACGAAAGCAGGCACTGTGGAGGAGACGTATCATGTGGCCCCAATCCAACGCACAAGCACCAGCTCAGTAGCTTAGGGTCTCAACAAAGCAATGCAGCCCAGACTCAGCAGATAACAAACTGACTGGAAACAAGAGGACTGTTCATTATATCACCATAGCAGGAACTCAGGAGCAAAGAGAGCCACCTCTCCACTCATGCAGGAAGCCCTTGACTGTGGCCAGAGTCCGTAGGCATCAGCGCAGGTGTAATCCACAGTGAGGGATCATGTTGGCAGCCACCCCGTTGTATTCCGGTGACCCTCGCCTTTTCCAGGGCCATACATTGATGAATGAGGGAACCAACACAACCAATCCTGCCCAGTGCCACTCGACCCCTAAAGCAGCAACTGGAGGCTTCCACTCTCTAACCCGCAACACCCACAGCCGCCAAACAGTGCCCGCGGCCCAGCGCGACTGCAACCGCAAGGCCAGAAAAGAACCGTAGCCGCTGTGTTAGCAAAGGGGCCGCTGCACCGCCAAAGCAGGGGGGGAGGGTCACCACAGTGGTGGGGGTGCCCCCTCCGTCACCGGACACTAAACAGCGGCCACCGCTCACATCCGCTGACGTGGTAGTGCTCCACGCCACAGCGCTGCACGCAGCCAGGCCTTCAGCCCCTAGCGCAGATCACAACAATGCCTGGTCAAGAAAAGGGCTGCTCCACTTCTCGGACCCATCCGATACTGGCACCGATCATCTCTGTGTCGGCCATCTGGTCGCACGCAGTGCTTTCAAATTTTGCGACCATATGGCCGGGCCACCCTGGAAGTCCCAATGGGGGCTCATTCGCCTCCCTGATCCCAGCCAGGGCTCCAGGAGGTCGGGCGCGTCTGGGCCTAGGGTCCCCTGAGTCTCACAGTGCGCACAGGTTCCCAGAAAGAGGGGTAGCCTTTCTGCAGATTAGTAGGGGCAGGGTATGCCGGAACACCCCTACCGGGCTGGCTGTTCTTTGCCGGGGACCAGATGGGCTATCCCCGGACAACACCTTCCCTCCGTCTGGGGGCTCATTACTCCGGCCAATGGCAGGCTACTCCGGCCAACGGCACGTGTCCGGGACAGGCTCAACGGGTACATGGCAGTCCTTCCCAGGGCATCCAGGCCCGAGAGATCGGGTCGTCCTCCCCTTGCCTGAGGCCCAGCCGGGGTCTCCAAGCCCCCCGGGACGCAAAGCCCCAGAGCCCTGTGTGGGCAGGCAGGAGCCTTACTGCGAAGGCTCAGGGGCTGGCAGATGGGAGTCCTTTCGGTCCCGGCCATCTGGTCACACTTTTCCCCTCGGCCATCTGGTCGCACGCAATGCTTTCCAATGGGGTGACCAGATGGCTGGGCCTCCCTAGTAGTCCTGATGGGGGCTCATTCGCCCCCCTGATCCAAGCCAGGGCTCTAGGACGTCCGGCACGTCTGGGCCTAGGGTCTCCTGAGTTTCGCAGTCCGCATGGGGTCCCAGAAAGAGCCCGGCCCTCTCCCTGTCTTTCTCCTCCATCTCCTCCTCCTCCCCCCTCACAACAAGATCCCAGGGGTTAAACCTTCCAGTGCCATTCTATTCTTTTCCAGGCGTCGAAGCGTATATCTTGAGACCCCCTCTGCCGGAGTACTCCCATACGCCACCTTAATCATACCTTTTATTTAACCAGGGCAGGGTCCTGAGTCAGTGGAACCTCCTTGGAAAACCCCTCCTTTCTTCCCTTTTGAGAAAGTAACTTGACTTGGCCCGTCCAGCTGCTCCTCTATTCCGGTAACCCTCACGGACTTGGCTCTAATGCTGCAGCCTCCACGCCCTCCCTTCCCCCGGAAGGCAATCCTTGCAACCGCACCTCTCCTCCGCCGAGTTCCCGGGCCGCTCTGCCCCACAACTGCTCCATCTCTGACGCCATCTTGCTGTCAAACGTTCCACTGCAACTCAAGCAAAAAGGTATACATTTTGCGCTATTATGATATTACGAACCCGTTCTCGGGTAAATTGGCACTTGATTTCTTGGGTAGGTTTAGGGAAACAGCAAGCTCCTTCACTCGTTGCTTATCGCTAGAACCACGGATGCACTGGAGAACCTCCCGTGACCAGCTACTCGCCGGCCACCATGTTTTCCCTCTACCCATTCAATTAACACATTGATCTTAATGTGTCTCCCCTTACAGGAATTGTGATTACTTGACTTTGTGTTTCGAATGATTTTGTCACTTAGTTGCCACTTTGTCTTTTTAGTCATTGTCTCATCTTAAAGAAACTCTCACTTCTGACTGATATTACATTTTCACAAACCCCTATTCAGCATTGTTGCATATGCTTCTTTATTCCAGGTGTTCCAGACAGTACCCTTTATATGTGTCTTATTATCTCACTGGGTGTGGAATCCAAACACGTCCCACAGCAATGCTAAGGGTCAGTGATACGACCCCTTCCTTGACATTTTTTAACTGATTATTTAAAAATTGTCAATCATGTTATTCATTGACTTGCCATTCTGACGGACAATGTCCGATTTAGCAGCTATTCTCTAACTCATTCTTTCGGTATGTTTTCAACAGGAGAATCCTGTGGTTTTCTGGAACTCATATTTCCGGTTTCATTTGTGAAATATTCAGTAAAAATTAACTAAAAATAGTGATTGCCTACATTTGTCTCTACAAATAAGTACCAAGTGTTTTCCCTTCTTTATAAATAAATGGCATGATTCTTGCTAGTTCTGAAAGACTTCTTCTACATGTTGATTTTGCAGTGAGTTTTAAAGACATTAGTGTTTCCTTACCATTTTCCCGTGTTATTTTTTATGATAACTTTGTGGACTGCAACCAAATATTTATTTGAACGAGTTACAACACATGAAATTTTGTTAAACTATTTTACTGACACACATAATGAGAGTGTTCATTGTGCTACGATTGGTTACACCCAACATAAGAGTCTAGAGAGCAGGCGTTTCCAAGCCTTGAAAAGCACTTAGGTAGGCAAAGAGTGATCTTTAGTGTACACCTACAACAAGAGTACTGATTTCATTCCCTGTGGGTCGGACCTTTTCATCTTTCAATAAAACTGTTTCTATTACAGCATGAACATCTTTTGTAAATCAGTGATCTGTGAAAGGGTGGGATAAGCTTCACAAACAGTCTCTCTTCCAGTAATTGCTTTCAGAGGAGACATATTGATCAAATTACCTTTTCCATTCCATCCCTTCCTGGATTCTTCTATGACTCACTGTCAGACACTGATCTCCAGGTGAAATGTAATAAATCATTTTGACACATATTTACGTGGCCGGTAAATCCTCAAAAAGTAACATTTAATCTCTGTTGCACAATTCAGTAGCAGTGCTGTATTGCACCATCTCAATTATCCATAATGTCTGATATTGGCGTCGGCTATTTAAGACAATTCCCGATTTGTAAATCTGTATTTCTTCTAAATAAAATATTGAATTGCATAATGTATGACTGGTGATGCTTTTTTCTTCCCTACTAACTGGCAAAGGGGTGGTAATTAACATCCAGTTTCAAGTATTAAGAAAAAATCAAATACTTTAGCAGTACAATTTAGGTTCATCATATTTTGTGGACCTAAATATTTAAAAAGTGGTATCTTGTTTGCCAAACTAGCATTGTTGTGCGCGAAATTATAAAAAGAAAAGTTCGATAAACAAATCTTTGTTTGTGATTTATGCAATTTCTTTTATAAATAAACAAAAACGCTGCAGTTCTAAACTGCTACCGTTATCATTTATTTTAGGACAAGCTCCATATTTGATCAAAAATGATAACGCATTGCATGCTGCTGAACTCTAAATTGAATTATTCATTGATGATGGTATGCATAAGTTCATTTTGCTAGTAGATGCTAACGCCTGCTATAAAATCTGCCAAAATATCAGTAATAAACTTACCATATAAAAGATGAAGTGTGAAAAAATATGTCTCTTATTTCACTGGGATTATCATCACAGGGTTTGAGCTCAGGAGTACACGCGCATACACATGTACAGATGCTCATCTTGGGAATTCATTTTCTGGCACTTTACGACATGAATGTGTGTCCATTTTGCACTGGTGTTTTATATAAAGGAAAATCGTTATAAAATAGTTTCTCGTGCATACGCACGAATAATAATGAATATGTGGCCTATTTCTCATTTTATCAAAGTTTAATTTACTATTCCGAGATGTTTCATGGCTATATATGAGTGGTAAGTTAAAAAAGTGCACTAAATAAAGCACAAAAGCTAAGGGTGGTCCACTAGCAGTGTATATGTCCCAATTCCTCAAAGAAATAACTAAAATAGGAAAAAATAAAACAAAGCATTGAAAAAGAAGTGGTGGACAGCAATAGGCAAGTGGGGAAGCAAGAGGACTCGTAGCGGTGTGCAGCTTACCTCATACTATCATTGGAAAGAAAGTAACAAATGAAAAAACAATGAAGCAGAGAAGCTAGGAGCCATAGATGAGTTGGAGGAGTGGATGCGTTTTATCAAAAAAGTTTTGGCTTGTGTCTTTAGACGATGTAAAGTATGTATCTGTGTTTAGATTATTAATTGGTAATCATTTTTATTATCATTTATAGTGATGCCTGATGAAGGGCGCTTCGCAGCCAGAAATGCATTGGGATTTTAATGAAATACTGCTGGTGATGAACATTTTCATCATTCATATTCTTTCAAGAGGCCTGGATGGGCACAGTTTGAATATTAGAAACCTGAAAATAGGCAATATTTTCCAAAGGTGGATTCAAATTACAAAACAGAAATGAAGGTTAAAAGACAATTAATATAGATTCACACGATTACATGGATGAACTTAATAGGCATATATGATCGCCAAAGAAGGCGGCATTCAGCTGTGTGTCTGGTAGGGGGCAAGAGGTTGCCCCATTTCAAACAAAGGTTTTAATTTGCCAGGTCGAAATAAAGATTTCATTAACCCCTCCCATGCTGAAGACGAGCTGAGCTCGTCATCAGCCACGGTGCTCCTGTGCTGATGACGAGCTGAGCTCGTCATGGCCGTTAGAACGCTCACACGCGGGGATAATTTCCCTGCTGTGCTGAGCGTTCTAAGGAACGGGCGTAGCCGTGACAAGCTCAGCTTGTCATCAGCACACGAGCACTGTGGCTGACGATCAGCACCGGGGCACTGTGCGCGCCCCCTCAACCCCAGCACAGCGGGGAAATGGGGGAATAACCTCCGCTGTGAAGGGGTTAAAGGGATACTTAATTGGGTAGCACAATCAATGCTGCAGGCCCACTTGTAGCACTTCATTTTCAGGCTCTGGGTATGTAAAGTACCACTTTACTAGGAACTTCTAAGTACATTTTATATGCCAGTTGGGGATAAGCCAATATTGCCATGTTTTGAGGAGTGAGCACATGCGCATACACACTAGTTAGCAGTGGTAAAGAAGGCCCGGACTGGTGGACGCTCCTTCAAACGTCTTGCTCCTCAGCTCTGGAACACTCTCCCCTTATCACTCCGCAGCACTGCCAATTTGCTTGCTTTTAGAAAGGGACTTAAAACCTGGTTGTTTTGTCTCTAGTCTTCTGTTTTCTTTTTCCACTAGTCCTATTTCCTGTTGTGTTATGTGTTAGTTGCTGACCTGTTGGTCTGAAAGCGCTGGGACACTCCTTCGGAGTAGCTGAGCGCTATACAAAACCCCCCCATAACATAACATAACAAAGTGCACAGAGTCCTAAGGCCAGCAAAAACGAGATAAGCAAAAAATGGAAAAGGAAGGCAAAATGTTTGGGGTAAAACCACCCTAAGACTTACAGTTCCAACTACATTTGGGAAATATAGTAAAATAAGTTATTTTGTAGGTTAAAAAAACTTCAGGATTACCCTGCCTAAATTAAGTGGTAGGCTAAAACTAGTCTGGGGTGCTTGTGTTCTCATCTAAAGGGGAAAGGGAGTGGCAGATTGGGCTGGACTGCTCCTGCTAGAGGAGGATTGTTAGAAAGTGGGTTTCTGGGTGACAGAGGTATGCACCCTGTCCAAGCAGGAACCACAATCCTAGTCTGGGTAAGTCATAACACACCCTAATTCTTTCTGTGCTCACCATCTGGTAGTTTGGCACAGAGCACTCAGGTTAAACTTAAGCGGCAATGAGTAAATTATTTGTGAAACACTTCAAACAGCAACACCGGGAAAAAACTACAAAAGACTCCACACACGGTTAGAAAAATAGAGACTAATTTTATAAAGAAAAATTACAAAAATGTAATAATTAGAATTTTTGATATGAATTTTCAAAGGATAAAGATGAAAATAGCACTTAGAAACAATAAGCGCTTAAATGGGTCATCTGGTCTTACTGGACCTGGACAAAAATCAAATGTTCAGGCCGACTGCAATGGAGAAAGGGCCGATACAGGGGCCAATTTGGGCCTGCTGAACGGAAGTACCTTTATCTGGGATGTGTCATCGTCGACAAGATGAGAGGGGCAGCCAAAGCGATGCGTTGGTGTCGAGCCACGCAGTGGACGAGATGCGTCGATTTTCTCCACTCAGTTGGGGTGATGCAGCAGTTCCAAGTGCAATGTGCTGGTTCCGAAAGCAATACTGATCACGCAGTGGGCGATGTGTCTATTCATAAGGTAATGCGCTGGTTTCAGTGGCGATGCGCTGGGTCTGCTCCACACAACTGCAAGGATGCCCTGATTCCAACTCATACAAAGGTGAAGACGCGCTGTTTCTGATGAGGATGTTTGGGTTCTGGTTGAAGCAGCCCTTTACTCTCACTTTCAAGGGCAAGGACTGGGTTGGCACCTCTTGTCAGGGCAGGACTTGCAGCAAACAAAGTCCATGTTCTGTAGCAGGACGAGTTGAAGTCTTTTATGTCCCAGAGACATAGAACAGGAGGAAAGACAGCAAGCCCTTGGAGCCCGTCTGGGTTCAATTGAGGCAGGTCTAGTCCTTCTCACCCAGGCAGGAGAACAGCAGGCAGCAGGGCAGCTTGGCAAGAGTCCAGCAAAGCAGAAGATCTGCAGCGTGGCAGTTTTTCAGCAGTATAGCAGTTCTTCTTCCTGGCAGACTGGTCACAGATCCATAAATGCACTAAAGTCATGGTGTCTGGGGTCCAGAACTTATACCTAGTCCTGCCTTTGAAGTGTGGGAGACATCAAAGAAAGCTTTGAAGTGCACATATGTCCACTCTTTCTGCCATGGCTCCAAACTCACTACAGGAGGGGATATGCAGCCCTTTGGGTGTAAAAAGGACCCAGCCTATTAAGGCGTATGCGTGATGCTGGGCCCAGCTCCTTCCTTCCATCTCCCAGGAAGGCCCATCAAGACACACCTAGGCTCCCTTTGTGTGTTGCCCGTGTAGGGAGAAAAAACAAAGCCAAGCGGTCACCCAACCCAGACTGAACAGAGACAGACAGCAGGCAGCAAGTGGCTAAAGTAACTGAATGCCAACTTTCTAAAAGCAGCTTTTGTTAAGCTGCAATTTAAAATTCAACTGCACCATAATTTGGGATTTTCAATTGTGAGTTGAGTGACACCAAACTTGAAAAGTCTATCACCTCACAATTGGGAATTACACTGACAAATGTAATAAGGTAACCCAATGTTATCCTGTGGTCTTGGAGGAATGAAAATCGAAATTGCGAGTTTTTTCACTCTCACACACAAGGCATGTCCTGCCTTTTAAATAAATTGCACCCTGCACTGTGAGTAATACAGTGCCTACTTTTGAGGTGACATATGTATTAAAAAGGTAAGTTTATGCCTGGCATTAGGTTTATCTTGCAAAAACAATTGGCACAGGAAAACTGGAAATACAGGTTCTGCAATGGTAGTCTGCGCCATGGTGAGAGGGCTACTTGAGTGGGTAGCACAATAAGGGCTGCAGGCCAATTGTAGCATTTCATTTTCAGGCTGTGAGCACATGTAGTGCACTTTACTAGGGACTTATAAGTAAATTAAATATGCCAATTGTGTTACGCTAATATTGCTATATTTAGGGGAGGGAGCACAAGCACTTTAACACTAGTAATCAGTGGTAAAGTGCACAGAATCCTAAAGCCAACAAGAACAAGTTCAGGAAATGGAGGAAGGCAGGCAAAAAGTTGGGGGACAACCACCCTAAGTCTGTCAAGTCTAGCAACGATCAAGTCTGATTTGCTCATGGCAGGTCTCTTTCTAGAGTGGCATAGTGGGTAAAAAATATTGACTGGAATGCTGCCACAATTGATTGGATTGGATTGAGTTTAATACAAGCTTTCCTTTCATTACTTTGCTGCTTTTTGCAGTAAAAACCATAAATGTGTCAGGTATGCTCAGACATGACATATCTAGCTGTCCTGATATGCTGTGTTGTTGGTTTTGGTGGGTGCCTTAGATATACTTCTCTATTCTGTGTTGGGCTGTGCTGCTGGTTTTAGTGGATGCCTTAGATATATTTCTATATTCTGCGTTGGGTGTTACAGGTATCAAGGGATGTGTTGTTAGTGATGCTCAGACATGTTGACCTTGGTAACGTCAATATCATAAAGCTTCTTTACAGCCTGGTTTATCTGGTGCTTGTTAGCCTTGACATCAACAATGAAGACCAGCGTGTTGTTATCTTCAATCCTCTTCATGGCAGACTCCGTGGTAAGGAGGAACCAAGCTATGCTTCCCTGCTGAGACATAAGTTGTATGAAACTGGGGTGGGGTTGCTTGTGTTCCTATGTGAAAGGGAACTGCTTTGGCCATTTGGGCAGATCTGCCCCGATTGGAGCAGGATAAAGCCTGAATTGTATATTGAAGATCTAGAATGATAATATGGGCAAAGCCTGTGGACTGTAATGTGGCCTGATTCATTCAATCATTTCTTTCATCAATTTGTTGTTTGTTTAAATTGAGTGATGGCAATCCCACCTTCCTATTTATTGCAATATGGTGAGTGGAATGTTAATATAACATTTAAGACACTGTCAATTAGAAATACTTTTATTGAATGAAGTAGTGACGATGCACACTAGTAAAAATGTGAACTTTATCAATTGTGAATTATTATAACACTATATGATATATTGAAATGGATGATTCTCTGTGTCAAAAAACAGAAAGAATTCAGAGAACACAAACCTGCTCTCTAGAGCTTCTCTACAGCTTAGAACACCCGCTGGCTGAGTTTCAGAAAGAAGGGCAATGAAGTGGAACAGCCCAAGTTCCTACACTGTGGTGTGCAAGGAGTAGAGCTGGACAGAGCTATATTTACCAAATTTGACCTGCTGCTGCTCTCTTCCACCTGTGCCAGTGCTGATTAGGACTGCCTAGTAACACACACATACTTCACCATATTGCAAAGTTTGTGCATACTGATTAGCATAGATTTTGTACTAGAAGAATACCTCAATGAGGTGTTACTTGTTGAAGCAAAGTCAGGCCTGACAACATTTGCTAATTTGGCTAGCATTAAAAACTATTGATGGTAGAGTTGGACTACCCATGGAACGCCCTCTTGACACCACGCAGTGTAAGTCACTATTTAAGCTATAAAAAGGGCACTTTAAGAAAATACCATATGAACATATGAAGGCTTTGCGGTGCTTCATGTCTTTCTGAATGACTTTGTGGGTGCAAAAAGTCCTGATCAATTTGCAAC
Source organism: Lissotriton vulgaris (assembly GCF_964263255.1). NCBI lineage: Eukaryota > Metazoa > Chordata > Amphibia > Caudata > Salamandridae > Lissotriton > Lissotriton vulgaris. Next base: position 1,968,912,031 of record NC_141685.1, read on the forward strand.
GCCTCGTCCCACAATGTCACTCATAAAAGTTCATTTTAGCAATAGAGAAAAGAGCTGAGGCAGCCTCAAGGGAAATGAGGTTTCCTGGCGGCATATCGCAACCGTTAACGTTTCGGTTAGCCACATCAATGGTTAATTATAATAGCAACAATTAAAGAAATGTGTTTATGGTTTCTTTAAGCCCCTGCAATTTTTATCTGCTCTGAGGACAACAACAAGCTGATCGTTGGACTAGTTTAATTAATCTGAGTTCAGACAGAAATTTCGCTCTTGAATTGTATGTATCTGTAAAGTGTGTGGTAATCCCAAACACCTGTTTTGTTTTAAATATAAGTGTTTTCCTTTCTTTTGAAAACAGACTTAGATCGGTGTTTCTCCAGAAGGAAAAGTAAGCTGATGTATTTTATGGAGTGCTATTGTAAAATCTAGCTTGCAAGGACATTCCATAGCTTGTGTGTTAGTTATGATGTATGCATATCAATAGTTACAAAAGTAGATTTAGCTGCATACTGTAAAGCAAAGAGGTGTTTTTTTTAAATGACTGAAAGTTCCTTACTTTGCTATATGCTGCGATCCGACCAGTAAGCAAGACAATATGAAGGGGCTACACAAAGCGTAGGTCAAATGTTGAGAAATCCCTGTTGCCTCAAGAATCTGTGGTCAGCACATCATATGCAAATTAGGCTTGGTTATGCCCCAATAGGAACAGTCCAACCGTAACTGCTATACAATCTCTGCCAACAATGCTTAACAATCCCAGCCCGTATGTTTCCTTATGGAGGCTCAGCAGTGATATGCAGTCTGAGCATTAGTCTTAGTGAAGTATGAGCCCCATGTCTGAACATAAGCATGATAATAAGGGACTGATTACGAGTTTGGAGGATGGAATACTCCGCAGCAAACATGATGGATATCCCATCCGCCGTATTACAAGTTCCACAGGATATAATTGAATTGTAATTTGGCAGACAGGATATAACCCTGTCCGTAAAACCCGTAATCAGGCCCTTAGAGTATTTCACCATAAAACAAAGGGGCATATTATCAAGGGGGTTTATCTCCGCTTTTTTGGCTTTAAAAGCCAAGTAAGCAGAGATAAAATTATCTCCCTATTACCTAGCTGTCGCTAACACCAGTTAGCGACAGCTAGTAGGAGATAGCGACCATCTTGGGCCCCACTTTGCAATGTCAGTGATATTTATCACTAATGACATGCAAAGTGGGCGTGCCAAGATGTTAGCGACTGGAAACAGTCTCTAACATCGCTATCTCCTATTACCAACTTTTGCAGATATTCGCGCTAAGCGCAAATATCTCCAAAAGCTAACACCTGCCCTGAGCAGTTCTTAGCTATGTTATCCAATGGGAGGTGGATAACATGGCTAAGAGCATTAGCTCGGTAATGCATGAATATTGCGGACTTTTCAGCGATATTCATGCATTGCGGCTGATTTTTATCGCATTTGCGATAATCCTTGGTAATACCAAGGTTTATCTGCGATAAAAATCGCCGCAGGTCGGCGATAAATTTTTGTCTCTAACGAAGCAACAGCGATAATTATCGCTATTGCTTGGTAATATGCCCCAAAGTTTTCAAAAAAGCGGCGGATGTAATACTCAAATTATTCTTAGCCATTGGTAATATCTTCGGCTTTCATCTACATTCTTACGTCCTCTGAAATGTATATTTTTATAGAAATAACTCATGGTTGATCTCAAAACCTAAGTTTGTCAATTAGCTGAGATGGACAGAGAACATTTTTCTCAGTCGCTATTTAGAGAAGTAAAATGGAGTGTTCTCAACTACCATAACCTCAGTAATACACCTGTTTAAAGCAAGCACATTTGCATATAAATCAAAAGTCAGATGCAGTTTTTGATAAAGTCAGCCTTGCCTATAGGCCCTAACCTCTGTCATTGACCCCATGTCAACTCCACAGTCGGGCTTGGCTGATTTAGAGTATTATTTCAACAGTTAGATCAGTGAGACAGAAATGGCCCTCTTCATTCTTTAACTTTGTTGGCAATTTTAGCTTTGAGTTCAAGACATTTAGGGAGTAGGGTGTGATTGCATGTTATCCCACCAACTGGTAGGTCCAATAAAATCCAGATCCTGCCTTTCCCTCATCCTTAGCCTACATTAGATGATCCCCGTTAGGTATGATATCTAACTCTAAACCACAGCTGTGACACAAGCCTGAGTAGGAGGAAGGAAAAGTTCTGTCAAGGTATGGACATGGATTGAGCAGCATCGAATAATGACAACTTGGAAAAACGCTGAGAGATACATTTTACTGCTTCTTTTTAGCCCCAAGTTATGTGTGCTACCTGAATCAGTTTGATTGCTTCTGTTAGATCAATTTAGAGAACATGGTGTGAAGTTACAAACATGACATTTTTCAAAACATGATTATGATGAAACACCCCACTATTATTGATGCACTCTTATTCAACCAAAATGCTGACACTAGACCATTACATATACTGCAGAAGGTAACTAAGGGGAATATCCTCATACAGTTCAGATATAGACTTGAGATTCTCAACTTATTCTCAACTTTGAAAATCAAGAAAAATTAGGGAATACACATTACCTTCCAGAAGCACATTTTTATTATTATTAACAATGTCCTAATTATATCATGGCTATTTCTCTTCAAGTTGGCCATCATGGAAAAGTTAAGGCTACAAGTTACTAATGGTGCATAGTAAGCCTGGGTGAACCTAGTCAAAAGACACCTGTGAGTATTTACCAATGCTGCCAGGAAAATCTGACTTATTTTGAAAAAGTGTGTAATGTGCTAGGGCACAATTAATTCAGACCTTTTTTATCTTTGTTGAAAGACTGCTCTAGTTTACAAGACCCCATAAGGCAGTGCAGCCTTCATTACTATTTTAAGAGTACTCTTGAGGTGGAATATGCCCCTTCAAGGGAGCATAGCTTGTTTTATTATTACACCCTGCAATGGTAGGCAGACAGTTTCCTACCGCAAAGCCCTGCAAGGACACTATGAATTTACAGTCAACCCTTGACCTCCATGGTCCTAATTGCTGCTCTCCGGCTGCTGCTAACTCTCTGTCTGGCTCCCTGGTACAGTGACTGTGCCATAGGTTCTCAGCCCCCGGTTTGGTCTCATTGTGGGGACCTGATCTGACTGGCAGGAATTGATTCTTTTTTTTTTTTCCTTGCTCTTATTTTAGTCACCTGATTAGCCGCAATTGTTTCTTTATTGGTTACCTTGCGCTTTTATTCTTGTTAATCTTTTATTCATAATACTACTTTTGTCACATCTGTGTTGTGTTTTCTTTTGGATGCCATTTTCTCTCGCCATCTCTCCGCTTCTTACTCCCACTGGCCCCTCCCACCTCCCAGGACTCCTTATGCATGCCACTGTGTGGCCCCTATGAGCAGCCTTTGACCTTCATGCTCCTGAATGTCGCTCTTCTGCTGTGCTGCCGCTTACTCTCTGTCTGGCTTCTTGGTGTAGTGGCTTTGCAGTAGGCCAGGAGCCCCCAGTTCAATTGCGCTGTGGGGACCTGACCTGACTGCCCTGAATTGTTTCTTTTTGGTTGTTGTTCCTTGCCCTTTTCTTCTAGTTACACCTTGATTTGTAATACTGCGTTTGTCACATATGGTTTTGCTATTTACTGTTGGACTGCATTTCTTCCCTCTTCCTACTCCCTCCCCCCTCCCAGGACCTCTATGGAGGCAGATGCATCCAAAGGCAAGCCTGTCTTCACCCGTCCACACGTGGACCATGCCTAGCACCAGGACCCCTGGCCCTCCTGCCAACGCCACTACACCACTGAAGAGCACCTGGCTCTGAACCCCGGAACACCATAGCAACTCCTGCTATAATGTCTCTCTGAAATCAATCAAAGTACCATTTGCCTGCCGCCAGTGCCAGATCTCTTGCAACACAGAACCACCAGCCTGGATTGGACACCATGCTGAAGACCACAAATGAGCCAGAGCCACTCCAATACAACCTCCTCAATGTCCCTTACCTCTGCAAACGCACCATGAAAACCTGGGACCAGTTGTGGCCCGTGGAGGGAGTTCTGTGGGGCAGAAGAGCGGGGAGGGGGAGGGGCAGGGTGGGTATAGTAAACAATGAAATATGGGTGATTGGAGGTAAGTAAACAATTAAATAAATAAAATGAATTTCGTTGAGTGCCCTGCATCGCAAAATGCATGCTAGGAAATTTGCACTACTGTCCCTAGAGCCGTACAAATCAGCTCCAACTCTGTTCTTCCAAATGCCAGTCCAAACTGAGTCAGAAGGACCGAACGGTTAATTACCATTATAATCAGTTGGTCGGAAACGTTTCCGAGTCAGTCGTAAACACAGGTTCCGACACCGATTTGAACAAACAAAATTATTCAATTTGTGTTAACTCTGTCCATGAAAATGTATAAACAGAATGTCTACATGCCAGGTCATTAAATAACCTTACTTCTAAATTATGGTATACATTCACCTTCTGATAAAGAATAGCTTGATACAATTTGAACTGTAGGTAAAATTAACTGATATGATATACATTTTTCAAGACACTGGGTTTAAATGTTATTCCAAAGTTCCGCAAAGAACTAGGAACATATCAGCCAGGAGGTAAGTAAATATGTGTCATGTCTGTTTTGCCTTTTCCAGAATAGGATGAATAGAACTAATCATATGTTCACTAGCTGCATTTGGCTAGTTTTCTTCAAATCTGCTTCTTCATACACAAAGCGTATTTCACACTGACTAGGATGACATATAATCATTTGTCCTCTCTCTGGGCAGGCCAGACCATATGGTTCAAACTCAGCATCGAAGCTCATCCCTCTACACTTTTCCCCACTTTAAGGGATCACTTTTTAATACCAAGATAATTAAAAGAAAGCTACAAAATAGTTATTGTCCATAAGTGGGGCCCCCTGCGCCATAATGGAATTAAATCACACAAAGATAATTTATTTACCCCAAAATAACTCTCACAGGAGTAAATGGTTATTGGTCTGTAAGGTATCCCTACTGGTTACAGAAATGAAGAATGACCACCTGATACTCATGAACGTTTACATACAATGGGGTTCCCAAGTAGAGTGTAAGGTGGAAATGGGGCATATCAAGGAAGACATGGATGTTTTGTGTGAAATGTATGAGAATGATTTGATTATCATAAAGGGAGATTTTAATCACAAATTAAACCCTAAAGAATTAAACCCCTGGTTCAAAGAAATACTGAGCTCATGTGATATAGTGCCAGCTGATTTCCCCAACTGCACTCAGACTAGACAAGATGAAGCACTTGGGAAGCACTTGGGATCAAAGGGGTAATTTAGCTTGAATGGCAGGATGGAATCCGACCTCCAGGCCAAACAGACCTATAGGATAGGTTCCCAATACTGCCCCATTGACTATGTGTTTGTACACATCTGGAACTATGCCATAGTAAAAGAGTTCAAGGTAACCTGGTAAAAAGGCAGCAATCATAATTTATTTATTTATTACTTATTTTTTTTAGAAGTTTTGTATAGCGCTAGCTGGACCGGGGGGTATCAGAGCGCTTCACAGCATATACAGTAATGAGCAAACATATGATACTGGGGAATGGTAGAAAATGAGGGTTCAAGCAGGGAAGGGAACAAGTATGTGGGTGAAGGGGCAGAGGAGAAGAGGATGCAGGACGAGTCAGATGATCTAAATCAGTGTCGTCAGGCACGAGGTTTGAGGTAAGATGAAGTGTCGGCTAAGGAGCTACCTGGGCTCTATCTGTACTCTTGAGATCGGTTGAGGAAGAGGGCTTTGAGTAGACTCTTGAATTTTGGAAACGAGGGGGTTGTTCTGATGTGGGGGTGGATGGAGTTCCAGATTTTTGGAGCGTTACCGGCAAAAGATTTGGCTGAGGTTTTATGCTTGCGAGTTCTTGGCGGGATGAGTAGTAGAGAATTGGAGCTCCTGAGATTTCTTGACTGGCCTGCCCTTTTGAGTTTGTCGGCCAGGTATTCCAGTTTGACTGTGTGCAGTGCTCTGTGAGTGAGGCAGACTGTTCTGAAGCTGACTCCAACTCAACTGGGAGCCATCTGAGTTCTCTGAGAGCTGGCAAAATGTGTTCAAATTTCTTAATTCTAGTGACCATTCTGGCAGTTGCATTTAGGGTTGTCTTCAGGGGGGCGAGGTGGGATTTTGCTGTTCCAGTCAAGGTAGCGATCCCGTAGTCTATTCTGGAGAGGACAAGTGCTTAGGTGGCTTGTTGAAGGTCCTTGGGTGGGAGGAAGGGTTTAATTTTGTAAAGTAGTTTTAGGTTGAGAAAGGCACTTTTGGCAGATCTTGACATGTGTTTCTTCATGTCCAGTTTTGAGTCCAGGGTGATCCCTAGCGATTTTACTGATTCTGCTAAGGTGAGGTCGCCATTGAGGGCATCAATGGCTTTGAGCCATTCTTCAATTTGTGGGTTTTCCTCTTTGTTGGAGATGAGGAGTATTTCTGTGTTTTCTTGTTTGAGTTTGAGTTGTGAGCCAGTGTTGAACTTCCTTGAGCGTGTTGTTAAGTCTCTGGATGTCGTCAATTGAGGTGGTTTCCAGATAGAGTTGCGTGTCGTCTGCATATAAATGAAAGGGGATGTTGGATTTCCTGAGTAGAGAGGTAAGGGGTTCCATGTAGATGTTGAAGAGCTGGGGGGAGAGTACTGATCCTTGAGGAACACCTCTGATGACTGAGTGCAGGTCAGACTGAAAGTTTTTGATTTTTATTCTTTGTGAATCGTTATGGAGAAAGGAAGAGAACCAGTGGAGGACCAACCCTTGGACACCGGCCCTTTCTTGTAGAACCTTTATGAGTAATTTGTGGTCAACTGTATCAAATGCGATAAATCTAGGAGGATGAGCAGGCAGCATTGATCCGAGTCGAGTGACTTGAGTAGGTCGTCTCTGACGTTGAGGATTGCTGATTCCTCTGCTGCATCCCTTTCTGAAGACGGATTGATGGGGATCTAGTAGATTGATGTTATCCAGGTGTTGGGTCAACTGTGGGAATACACAATTTTCCATGATTTTGGATAGAAAAGGTAGGTTTGGTAAAGGTCGGAAGTTATTCAGATCGTCAGTGTCTAGACCTGTTTTTTTTAGCAATGGCGTGACTTGTCCTACTGTGAGGCAGTCAGGTACGGATGCGGAGCTCAGTGAACTGTTGATGATCTTGCACCATAGTGGGGCAAAGACGAGCTTCAAGTCTTTGGCCAGTTGAGGAAGTAGCTGATCCAGGGCGTGAGATCAGGGCTTGGTGTTGGAGATTAGTTTGACTATCTCTGCTTCATTGATTAGAGAGAAGTGGGACCACTGTTTTGGAGAGTTCTGGGGGGTTCTAATAGGAATTTTGGACTCTTTCATCTCGTTAGAGGTGATGGGATTTGAACCAAGTGAGAGGTCAATCGTGGCGATTTTGTCATTGAAAAAGAATGCGAAGTTGTCGCGTCGTTCTTTGGATACCTGTGTTGAGGAAGGTGTGGGTTTGGAGGTTTGATGCCCTATGATATTGAAAAGCTCTTTGGGTCGTTTTTTTTGCATTTTCTAGTGCAGAGCAGAAGAAAGCTGACTTTTTGATCTTAATGTGATTTTGTATGTCCTGCAGACTGTTTGGGGTTTATCTCTGTGGAGGGCTGAGGGGTTATTTCTCCAGATTCTTTCTGCAGCTCTTGGCTGTATTCTTTCTTCATTGATGTCAGTGGTAAACCATGATCTGGAAGGGGTCTTCTTGGATTTCTTTAGCTTCAGGAGGGCAATTTGATTCAGGGTGAGCGTCATATTGGAGTTGTAAAGAGAGGTGAGTTTGGGAGTGGAGAGGTGGTCAGTGGAGGAAGGGAGCAGCAAACTAATTCTTTCTGCTAGGTCAGCTAGCGGGATCTGGGCTGTATTCCCGACCCATTTGGGGGGGGTCAAGTTTGGAAGTTAGATTGGTCATGATCGGATGGTTGATGTGAAAGAGAACCATGTGATAATCCGACCAGTCAACGGGGTGGATGTGGTTGATGGAAATCTCCTTCAGTCACACCACAGTTCTCCATTGGACGGACCACAGCTGCGTTCACTTTGTCTTCAAAAAGACCACAACACACAACCATCCTCAACCTACTCTGCGAAGAAACTGGAACAAAATCACCATCGACCAGATCTCCTCATCGCTTCTTCAAACCCCACCTGCCCACTCATCGAACGCCAACCAAGCAGCCATTAACCTCACTCAATGGCTAACCAACAGCGCCGATCACCTAGCACCTCTGAAAAAACGTCAAATCAAACTAGGTAACAAAAAGGCCCCCTGGTTCAACGATGATCTCAAGAAATCCAAGAAACTCTGTCGCTCCCTTGAGAAGGCCTGGAAAAAAGACCCAAACACCAGCACCAAGGACGCCCTCAAAAACGCCACCCGCATACACCACCAACTGATCCGAACTGCCAAGAAAGCCGCATTCAAAGATCGACTAGACAACAACGCCCACAACAGCAGGGAACTATTCAACATCGTCAAAGAGTTTACCAACCCTACCGCCAACTCCAACGACATCACTCCCTCGCAAACCCTTTGCGACTCCCTAGCCTCCTTCTTCCATGACAAAATCGCAGACATCCACAACAGCTTCGACAACCAACCAGAAGACCAACCCACCCAACCTGCTGTTGCACCCTCACCCCCCCTGAACATCCTTAATGACTGGAACCCAATCTCCACTGAGGACACCATCTGCCTGATGAACTCCATCCACTCAGGATCCCCAACAGACCCATGCCCTCACCACATCTTCAACAAAGCAGACTCCATCATAGCACCACACCTTCGAGACGTCATCAACTGCTCCCTCAGCTCCGCCACCTTCCCGGAAAGCTGAAAACACGCCAAACTCAGCGCTCTTCTAAAAAAACCCACAGCTGACCCCACCGAACTAAAAAACTACTGTCCCATCTCGCTCCTTCCATACCCGGCCAAAGTCATCGAGAAAGCTGTCAACAACCAGCTCGCCGCTTTCCTCGAATCCAACAAATCCCTCGACTCCTCACAGTCCGGCTTCCGAGCCAAACACAGCACTGAGACCGCACTCATCGCAGCAATAGACAACATTGGAACCTTACTGGACAATGGAGACACAGTCGCCCTCATCCTCCTCGACCTCTCTGCAGCCTTCGACACAGTCTGTCATAGCACCCTCATACAACGGCTCAGAAACATTGGAATCCAAGGAAAAGCACTGGAATGGATTACCTCGTTCCGTGCCGGTAGGACTCAGAGAGTCCGCCTCCCATCATTCAAGTCAGAGGCCACCGAAGTCATCTGCGGAGTACCACAAGGATCATCTCTCAGCCCCACCCTCTTCAACGTATACATGAGCCCCCTCGCGGCCATCGCACGCCAACACAACCTCAACATCATCTCCTATTCGGATGACACTCAACTGATCCTCTCACTCACCAAATACCCTAGCACCGCCAAAACCAACCTACATGAAGGGATGAAAGAAGTAGCCAAGTGGATGAAGCACAGCCGTTTGAAACTGAATTCAGACAAAACAGAAGTCCTGATCTTGGGTACCTCCCCCTCCGCCTGGGATGACTCTTGGTGGCCAGAGGCCCTTGGAAAAGCACCCATCCCAACGGACCACGCACGGAACCTGGGCTTCATCCTGGACTCCTCACTTTCAATGACCAGACAAGTCAACGCCGTTTCATCATCTTGCTTCAACATTCTTCACATGCTCAAAAAAACATTCCGCTGGATCCCCACCGAAACTAGGAAAACAGTCACCCACGCACTGGTTACAAGCCGACTGGACTACGGAAACACCCTATACGCCGGTACCGCCGCAAACCTTCAGAAAAAACTCCAACGCATCCAGAACGCATCAGCCAGACTCATACTAGACATCCCGCGTAGAGACCACATTTCTGGTCACCTGAAAGACCTCCACTGGCTCCCCGTCAATAAGAGGATAACATTTCGCCTCCTAACCCATGCACACAAAGCACTCTACGAACTTGGCCCAGATTGCCTCAACACACGACTTTCCTTCTACACCCCCCCTCGCCAGCTTCGCTCTTCCAACCAAGCCCTTGCTGCTGTACCTCGCATCAACAAAACTACCATGGGAGGAAGATCCTTCTCCTACCTGGCGGCTAAAACCTGGAACTCACTTCCCATTCACCTTCGCCTCACTCAGAACCACCTAGCATTCAGAAAGCAACTTAAAACATGGATGTTCGACCTATAATCCCCCACCCCTCTCCAAGCGCCTTGAGACCCTCTGGGTATGTAGCGCGCTATATACATCATTTGAATTGAATTGAATTGAATTAGATTGAAATCGCCCAGAATTATGTTGTTAGAGGTGCAATGGGCAATCAGGTCGGAAAGATGAACCCCGAATTCTGTGGAGTTGCCTGGGGGGTGGTATAGGAGATGACAGAGTGTCAGCCTGGTATCCTGTGTTTTGATATTGACTGAGAGACAATCAAAGGAGCTGTACAAGCAAGAGGGAGTTTCCGTGATAGAGATGTTGTTCTTGTGAATGACTGCAATGCCCCCACCTCTTTTCCCTTGCCTGTCTTTGTTAATCATAGTGAATCCGGGAGGGACCAGCATGTCCATGCTTTGGTAGGCGAGATTATTGAGCCAGGTCTCTGTTTTGAATGCTATGTCAATGTCATGGGAGAGGATGGCTTTGGCTAGATCGGTTGCAGGTTTAGAGGCAGATCTGCAGTTTAGGAGCAAGCAATTGATGGGGGGTTCTTCTTTGCATCTGATCTCGCTGGATTGGACTCTAGGAAGGAAGGCTAGGTGGGCAGGGGTCCTGGGGATTCTCGGAAGATGTTTTCTTTTCTAATTCCTGTAATTACTTGGATCGCGGATTTAGGTAAGGAATTTGTCGAGGTCGTAGGAAGTGGCTCGGTGTGTCACTTCCTGCGGGGAAAGTGAGGTAATAGCTCTTCTAGGTCTTTTGTAGCCGCTATCCTTCCCCTTACTGGATGACCCGGGTCGGGGTCTGGGGGGACTTGAGACTCTGTGGAGGGTGGTGCCTTGTTTAGACTGGGTTGGGTGAGATTAGATAGCTCTCTGGGAGGCTGGGTGGGATTCCGGAACAAAGAAAGGTTGCATAGAAGTTCATTCAGGCCTCGCGTCAGGATTTCCAGCTGGGTTTCTAGGAGGGAGAGGTGTTGCGTCATGTTGTCTAAGGAGGGTGGGATGGTGTCTGTGGCATCACTGTCCTTTGGTGCGGGGGGAGGGACAAGAGGGGTGAGAGGGTGATAGGGGCACTTTTGTCTTTGGGGGAGGGGGATGGGTCCATAACGTGATGGTAGTTGAAGGAGGGATGTGAGTCCCAGTCCTGATGAATATTAGGGGAGGGGCTGTAATATGAAGTATTAAGGGGGGGATGAGCAGGCAGCATTGATCCGAGTCGAGTGACTTGAGTAGGTCGTCTCTGACGTTGAGGATTGCTGATTCCTCTGCTGCATCCCTTTCTGAAGCCCGATTGATGGGGATCTAGTAGATTGATGTTATCCAGGTGTTGGGTCAACTGTGGGAATACACAATTTTCCATGATTTTGGATAGAAAAGGTAGGTTTGGTAAAGGTCGGAAGTTATTCAGATCGTCAGTGTCTAGACCTGTTTTTTTTAGCAATGGCGTGACTTGTCCTACTGTGAGGCAGTCAGGTACGGATGCGGAGCTCAGTGAACTGTTGATGATCTTGCACCATAGTGGGGCAAAGACGAGCTTCAAGTCTTTGGCCAGTTGAGGAAGTAGCTGATCCAGGGCGTGAGATCAGGGCTTGGTATTGGAGATTAGTTTGACTATCTCTGCTTCATTGATTAGAGAGAAGTGGGACCACTGTTTTGGAGAGTTCTGGGGGGTTCTAATAGGAATTTCGGACTCTTTCATCTCGTTGGAGGTGATGGGATTTGAACCAAGTGAGAGGTCAATCGTGGCGATTTTGTCATTGAAAAAGAATGCGAAGTTGTCGCGTCGTTCTTTGGATACCTGTGTTGAGGAAGGTGTGGGTTTGGAGGTTTGATGCCCTATGATATTGAAAAGCTCTTTGGGTCGTTTTTTTTGCATTTTCCAGTGCAGAGCAGAAGAAAGCTGACTTTTTGATCTTAATGTGATTTTTGTATGTCCTGCAGACTGTTTGGGGTTTATCTCTGTGGAGGGCTGAGGGGTTATTTCTCCAGATTCTTTCTGCAGCTCTTGGCTGTATTCTTTCTTCATTGATGTCAGTGGTAAACCATGATCTGGAAGGGGTCTTCTTGGATTTCTTTAGCTTCAGGAGGGCAATTTGATTCAGGGTGAGCGTCATATTGGAGTTGTAAAGAGAGGTGAGTTTGGGAGTGGAGAGGTGGTCAGTGGAGGAAGGGAGCAGCAAACTAATTCTTTCTGCTAGGTCAGCTCGCGGGATCTGGGCTGTATTCCCGACCCATTTGGGGAGGGTCAAGTTTGGAAGTTAGATTGGTCATGATCGGATGGTTGATGTGAAAGAGAACCATGTGATAATCCGACCAGTCAACGGGGTGGATGTGGTTGATGGAAATCTCCTTCAGTCACACCACAGTTCTCCATTGGACGGACCACAGCTGCGTTCACTTTGTCTTCAAAAAGACCACAACACACAACCATCCTCAACCTACTCTGCGAAGAAACTGGAACAAAATCACCATCGACCAGATCTCCTCATCGCTTCTTCAAACCCCACCTGCCCACTCATCGAACGCCAACCAAGCAGCCATTAACCTCACTCAATGGCTAACCAACAGCGCCGATCACCTAGCACCTCTGAAAAAACGTCAAATCAAACTAGGTAACAAAAAGGCCCCCTGGTTCAACGATGATCTCAAGAAATCCAAGAAACTCTGTCGCTCCCTTGAGAAGGCCTGGAAAAAAGACCCAAACACCAGCACCAAGGACGCCCTCAAAAACGCCACCCGCATACACCACCAACTGATCCGAACTGCCAAGAAAGCCGCATTCAAAGATCGACTAGACAACAACGCCCACAACAGCAGGGAACTATTCAACATCGTCAAAGAGTTTACCAACCCTACCGCCAACTCCAACGACATCACTCCCTCGCAAACCCTTTGCGACTCCCTAGCCTCCTTCTTCCATGACAAAATCGCAGACATCCACAACAGCTTCGACAACCAACCCGAAGACCAACCCACCCAACCTGCTGTTGCACCCTCACCCCCCTGAACATCCTTAATGACTGGAACCCAATCTCCACTGAGGACACCATCTGCCTGATGAACTCCATCCACTCAGGATCCCCAACAGACCCATGCCCTCACCACATCTTCAACAAAGCAGACTCCATCATAGCACCACACCTTCGAGACGTCATCAACTGCTCCCTCAGCTCCGCCACCTTCCCGGAAAGCTGAAAATACGCCAAACTCAGCGCTCTTCTAAAAAAACCCACAGCTGACCCCACCGAACTAAAAAACTACTGTCCCATCTCGCTCCTTCCATACCCGGCCAAAGTCATCGAGAAAGCTGTCAACAACCAGCTCGCCGCTTTCCTCGAATCCAACAAATCCCTCGACTCCTCACAGTCCGGCTTCCGAGCCAAACACAGCACTGAGACCGCACTCATCGCAGCAATAGACAACATTGGAACCTTACTGGACAATGGAGACACAGTCGCCCTCATCCTCCTCGACCTCTCTGCAGCCTTCGACACAGTCTGTCATAGCACCCTCATACAACGGCTCAGAAACATTGGAATCCAAGGAAAAGCACTGGAATGGATTACCTCGTTCCGTGCCGGTAGGACTCAGAGAGTCCGCCTCCCATCATTCAAGTCAGAGGCCACCGAAGTCATCTGCGGAGTACCACAAGGATCATCTCTCAGCCCCACCCTCTTCAACGTATACATGAGCCCCCTCGCGGCCATCGCACGCCAACACAACCTCAACATCATCTCCTATTCGGATGACACTCAACTGATCCTCTCACTCACCAAAGACCCTAGCACCGCCAAAACCAACCTACATGAAGGGATGAAAGAAGTAGCCAAGTGGATGAAGCACAGCGGTTTGAAACTGAATTCAGACAAAACAGAAGTCCTGATCTTGGGTACCTCCCCCTCCGCCTGGGACGACTCTTGGTGGCCAGAGGCCCTTGGAAAAGCACCCATCCCAACGGACCACGCACGGAACCTGGGCTTCATCCTGGACTCCTCACTTTCAATGACCAGACAAGTCAACGCCGTTTCATCATCTTGCTTCAACATTCTTCACATGCTCAAAAAAACATTCCGCTGGATCCCCACCGAAACTAGGAAAACAGTCACCCACGCACTGGTTACTAGTCGACTGGACTACGGAAACACCCTATACGCCGGTACCGCCGCAAACCTTCAGAAAAAACTCCAACGCATCCAGAACGCATCAGCCAGACTCATACTAAACATCCCACGTAGAGACCACATTTCTGGTCACCTGAAAGACCTCCACTGGCTCCCCGTCAATAAGAGGATAACATTTCGCCTCCTAACCCATGCACACAAAGCACTCTACGAACTTGGCCCAGATTGCCTCAACACACGACTTTCCTTCTACACCCCCCCTCGCCAGCTTCGCTCTTCCAACCAAGCCCTTGCTGCTGTACCTCGCATCAACAAAACTACCATGGGAGGAAGATCCTTCTCCTACCTGGCGGCTAAAACCTGGAACTCACTTCCCATTCACCTTCGCCTCACTCAGAACCACCTAGCATTCAGAAAGCAACTTAAAACATGGATGTTCGACCTATAATCCCCCACCCCTCTCCAAGCGCCTTGAGACCCTCTGGGTATGTAGCGCGCTATATACATCATTTGAAATGAATGGAATTGAATTAGATTGAAATCGCCCAGAATTATGTTGTTAGAGGTGCAATGGGCAATCAGGTCGGAAAGATGAACCCCGAATTCTGTGGAGTTGCCTGGGGGGTGGTATAGGAGATGACAGAGTGTCGGCCTGGTATCCTGTATTTATATATTGACTGAGAGACAATCAAAGGAGCTGTACAAGCAAGAGGGAGTTTCCGTGATAGAGATGTTGTTCTTGTGAATGACTGCAATGCCCCCACCTCTTTTCCCTTGCCTGTCTTTGTTAATCATAGTGAATCCGGGAGGGACCAGCATGTCCATGCTTTGGTAGGCAAGATTATTGAGCCAGGTCTCTGTTTTGAATGCTATGTCAATGTCATGGGAGAGGATGGCTTTGGCTAGATCGGTTGCAGGTTTAGAGGCAGATCTGCAGTTTAGGAGCAAGCAATTGATGGGGGGTTCTTCTTTGCATCTGATCTCGCTGGATTGGACTCTAGGAAGGAAGGCTAGGTGGGCAGGGGTCCTGGGGATTCTCAGAAGAGGTTTTCTTTTCTAATTCCTGTAATTACTTGGATCGCGGATTTAGGGGAGGAATTTGTCGAGGTCGTAGGAAGTGGCTCGGTGTGTCACTTCCTGCGGGGAAAGTGAGGTAATAGCTCTTCTAGGTCTTTTGTAGCCGCTATCCTTCCCCTTACTGGATGACCCGGGTCGGGGTCTGGGGGGACTTGAGACTCTGTGGAGGGTGGTGCCTTGTTTAGACTGGGTTGGGTGAGATTAGATAGCTCTGTGGGAGGCTGGGTGGGATTCCGGAACAAAGAAAGGTTGCATAGAAGTTCATTCAGGCCTCGCGTCAGGATTTCCAGCTGGGTTTCTAGGAGGGAGAGGTGTTGCGTCATGTTGTCTAAGGAGGGTGGGATGGTGTCTGTGGCATCACTGTCCTTTGGTGCGGGGGGAGGGACAAGAGGGGTGAGAGGGTGATAGGGGCACTTTTGTCTTTGGGGGAGGGGGATGGGTCCATAACGTGATGGTAGTTGAAGGAGGGATGTGAGTCCCAGTCCTGATGAATATTAGGGGAGGGGCTGTAATATGAAGTATTAAGGGGGGCCTATAAGTCACCGCAAAAAATCCCTTCCCCAACAAATGGAATACCCTAAAGACCTGACTACAAAACTAACAGATGTACATTGATCGAAACTGGCAAGTTTTCAACAGAAATTAAATATGGAATGTGCTAAGAATCAGAAAGTAGCCTGGTTTGTGGAAACAATAGAACAGGTTGTACAATGCCTTAGAGTAGAACTAAAATGCAAGAAAGTTTGCACCAAAGACATACAATTTATACAAGGTAGGCAATTAAGGTGGTTCAATCTAGAGTGTAAGAACAAGAAAAGGTTAATACGGAGAGAAGAGAGATGTCTGAGGATAAGGTATGACCAGGGTAGGCTAGCTAACCTGAAAAAACTGAGAAAGGAATATACAACCCTAGTAAGGAATCAATAGGGTTTTTAAAGAAAAATATTGGGAAAATCTGCTGGAAACATTTGAAGCAAATATTATAGAAGGGTTTTGGAAGTTGATAAATGATGCCTCCGGTCGCTTCCCGGGGACCATGAGCTGCGTAGTGGATGAAACAGCTATGGAGACATATTAAGGGAAAGTGTACGGGGCAAGTGAAGTGCCGTACAAAGTAAAAAACACACTGGGGAGGGGCTGTAGAAGAGCTACAAACATCCTTTACAGTAGAAATAGTAAAGGATATAATAAGAAAGTTAAATTTAACTCGCGCTGCAGGGCCCTACAATTTTCCTGCTATCATGATTAAATCACTAATAAACTGGTGGGCTGAATTCCTATCCCACATGTTCTCAGCCATATTAGACTCTGGTCATATCTCAATATCCTGAAGGAGGGCAGTAATTAGACCAATTCATAAGAAAGGTGATATGACGGCCCCAAAGAATTACAGATTGATCAATCTGCTGGATGTTGGTGAGAAGGTTTTTGCCAAAATATTCCTGGGCAGATTGAAGAATTGCCTGGAGAAGCGGTCAATTGTGCCAGCTGAACAAGGAGGATTTAAGGAGGGACACTCTACGGTTTACCACTGCTTTGCCCTTTGGGCAGTGGCACGGAAGTCTATGAAGCAACAAGGTAGACTGTATTGCTGTATTGTAGATTTCTGCGCAGCCTTTGACCTGGTGGATAGGAAATGCCTCTGGGAGACCCTGAGAAGGTATGAGGTTCCTGAAGGACTCCTAATAGTAATACAGGAGTTGCATAGTCAGAATTGGGCTCAGGTTATTAAGGATACGGCGGGAGGTTTGACAGCTGAAATAGCCATCAATATCAGCCTAAGACAGGGTTGTGTACTGGCCCCACTACTTTTTGCCGTATTCCTACCAGATCTGCCATCTATCCTGTCGGCAGAGGGAAGTGCTAGCCCAAAAGTGAATGGGAAACATTTATTCTGTTTACTGTAGGCCGACGATTTAGTGATCCTCGATCAGACAGAGTTGGGCCTGCAGAGGAAGCTAAACGCATTTTGCATATATTGTGCAGTAAAATGACTACCGGTAAATATGGATAAAACAAAAATCCTATGTTTTGTGAACAGAGATCAGAAGTTTAAATGGTGTTTGGGCCAAACAAAATTAGAGACTGTGAATGAGTATAAATACCTTGGGATCTGGTTTGACAAGTCTCTAAAGTGGTGCACGCACTTCGAGGCACAGAAAGCAATAGCCCATACATCTGTGTATGGGCTGAAAAAATGTAATCGCAGTTATGGTGACATGTCCCTTAGACCACTGTTAAAGGCCTACAATGCAATGATACCTTCGCAACTACAGTATGGAGCAGAAATTCTCTGCTTAGGCGGTAAAAGCAACTGGGATAGCGAGGAAGGAAAATGCATAAAATCTTTAATGTCATTGCCTAGCTCATCTATGATTCAGGCAAATAAATTGGAGTTGGTCAAGATCTCATGGAATGCACAGGTGCAAGTGGGCCTATTACGATTTTGGAAATGATGGTGGACACAAGAAGATACGGAAGTGTCACAATGGTGTAAGAATGAGATTCAGCTTGGTAAACTAAAATGGGCCAAAGCGGCCAGAAAGAAACTCTACACCATCTGTGAAAATTTAGATGTGAAAATCGATCTGCAGACTCTTTATATACAAGCGACAAAGAGCACACTCAGAACGTTAGGGAAGGTAACCTCTAGGTTGGACGACATGGAGTACCTGAGAAAGAATCAGTGAAATTCCTGAGAAATAGCTGGGTGAAAGAAATCTGGTACCCCTATCTAGCTATACTTCCTAACCAATAGCTTAGATTGGAAGTACTAAGGTCGAGAATTGGAATCAATCCTGCTATGTCAAATGGTAAAACAAAAACAGACTGAGGTTGGGTATGAAATGTGATAGCTTACATATCCTAATGGACTGCCAAAAATTGTTCACGCTACAGAAACAGTTTTTACGCCCTATCATTTTAAAATATGGTACTAGGTTGCATGCACAAGCAATTGAACTCCTCACAGATAGGACAAATCTTGAAATTGCAATTGCCATTCGAAGTATATGGAGGCTGTAAAAAGATTTTTTATAGAATAGGAAATGGTTGACTGTAAGCTAGGTTGAAGCTATGATGTATAAGGATTTTAGGTAAATTTCATTTCTATCCCCTTTAAGTTTTAAAATAGGACTTTTTCTATTTTTTAATATGTTTATATGTTGATATATAGATGCAAATATGACTTATTTATATTGCATTATGTAACTATTGAGAGGAAATACATGAAAATCAGGCTTCCATAATGGCGTCGGTTGATGAACTTATGATGATTTTAAAATATTTATAAAAACTGTCATGTTTTTATGTTGCTAAAAGAGAAATGGTCTAAATAAACTTATATATGACTGACTAACTGAACTCTCATTGGATTTTGGTTAGGTCACTGCATTGTGAATGTAGGTGTAGGTTAGTTAAGATCTATTTTACTTTAACTGCAGTTTTGGGTTTAAATACACCACCATCTTTTCCAAATATAGTAATTTTCAGGGACCCCCAGATATTTCAATTAGTCCTGGATACATTTCTTCCAGAGTCCTGCGAGAAAAGAAACCTTGTTGATTTGTATCAAAGTCCATGTTGGACTGAACTTAGGGCCAGATGTACTAAACACTTGTTGAAAAATTCTGGTTGCAATTTTCGAGCAGGATTCTTTTGATCAGTGTGGTATTTTGCAAACTAAACTATGTACTAATAGGTCTGTTGGCAAAATATCAAATTGAAGTGGGTAGCAATTTGACCAACCTAATGAATATTATTGAGATAGGTCACAAATAGCAATCTGCTTTATTCGCTGCCGTCATAGGGATGATGGTCTGCTGGGATCAGCAGACCACCATGTCTGTGATTGCTTTTAAATAAAGCAATCTTTTTTAGAACGAGAATATCATCAGAGCGCATGCGCTGCTCTACGAGACCTGCTATAGTGGAGTAGGGAATAGAAGCACCACCCACTCTTTGCCCATATTTGTCATTTCCGTATGTCATTGTCCTTCCGAGGTGCTGGCTTCTGATTTGTAAATAGGCTTGTTAGTCCCTCCTTAGTACCGCCTCGTCTTCATTTGTCACCTCCCATGGCCACTGGCCCTTTTACTTCGGTTGCTATACGGTACCTGTTACCGAGTGTTTAAGCACTATTTTCTTTATTGTGTTTCTCTTTCTGCAGGCACAATATACTTTGCTTACATTCAGACCATGGTGCCTTCTATACAACACCGCTCCCCCACTTTAGTCCCCCCCCCTCCTTGACTTTTTTACCCCCACCCTCCCTGCCTTCTTTATCCCATCTCCCTCCCATTGCCCATGCCTTCTTTACCCTCCGCACTCCCACCTGTTGCTGTTCCTTCTTTAACACCCCCACCAGCCCTCCCTCATGTTGTCCATGTATATTTTACCCCCGCCCTCTCTCCTGTTGTCCATGCCTTCTCCCCTGACCAGCCCTCTCTCCCTCCCGTTGTCCGTGATGCCTACCTTACCCCCGCCCTCACTCCATCCCGTTTTCCATAATGCCTACCTTACACCCGCCCTCACTCCCTCCCATTGCCTGTTGTCAGCTATGTCAATGTTTTCTTATTTATTTATATGTTTCTTTTCACATGTAACACTGTACGTTTCCTACAGTCATCCTACCTCGAATGAAAATTCTACAGTAAAGGTAAGCAACAGGAATGCGCCCTCTGGGAACCAGAGCTGACATCTTATTTATGGCAAGTTCTTTATTATAGAGCGATAGATTCACAGAGCAGGGCATGTTGCCATGTTGTATGGCATTGGTACAGATAGTTGCCAGGTCCATTCTAACTGGAAAGGCACATGTGTCTAATGCACAGTGGTGATTGGCCGTCAATGAAATTTTAGAGCTTAGGCTTTTTCTATGCTATTAGCACAAAGTACTGAGAGCAGTGCACCCGTTGCCACCCTCTGTACCGAGCAGTGTTTGTCACCTAGTTACAGAAGACAGCACAATCGCGTAGTGCTCCGAGGGACTTGAGGGGCTTCAGTGAGATGACCTCTTTGTTGAAACAGGGATTTTCAAAGAACATGGCATGTGGGCGTGGTACATCAACAGGCTTTAAAAACAAGCATTTGCAATGCAGTAGGTCTCGCATTTACGCGAGATTAAGCTAGTGGCAATGTAAATGACAAAGCATTTTATTTTTGTTTTAAAAACCAAAACATAAATAAAAGGCATTGTTATTTTCAATGCCAATAGCTCAAACTCAGGTAAATGCAAGACCTATGGCAAACGCTTGTTTTAAATGCAGACAGTTTTCCTCAAAGAAAAAAGTGATGTTTTAAAAAAAGGAAATGAAAAGTGTTTAGTCCTAAAAATGTCACCATTCACTAGGGGGAATGGGTCTTTTGGGAACCACTTCCCATTTGCAAATGGATTACCGCTAATTTTGTATGGTCAGTAAATTATTAAAATTTGCAACTGGGTTTCAGCCACAGAGCATGAACAAATCCCTTTTTAAATCACTATTTGGAAGGATCATCCTATGCAACCTCCTGCCAAACACCGATTTGCTATGAAATCGCAAACGCGATTGTGATTCAGTAACATATTACTGCATCGCAATTTGTGTTTAGTGCATAAAAAAGGCCATTTTAGAGTCGCAAGCTATCTGAACTTAGGATGTAGACCCTTTGCAACCACAAAAAGACCAAGTACCTCTGGTCCTTAATTATCAGTATTTGACTAGGCATCTTCTTCAGTTACCTTTCAGGACAGTAAGGTGCTTTAACCACTTCTTTGCCGTGGGACATCCAGGCTCTTGGAAGTCAATGCAACATAGTATTCTGGGGCCAAAAGAGACTGGAATAGTTAGACTTTAATTTAGCTTGAAAGCCTTTGTGCGCCTTGTGCCTTATTCCTTCTTGTTTCAGGACATTTGCCTGAAGGCATGTGCGTACTTTGCTGGAAATAAAGCATGAATAACTGAATTAAAGTCTTACTTAGCTGGAGTCCTAAATCTCTGGACAGTAAAACAGACCCATTCAAGGAATAGAAGAACAATATCTATTAAAAATAAGAATACTTTTCTTGCTGTGATTAAAAAAAATGCAACATTCTCGAGAACCATCTCCTCACCTTAATATTCGCAACTCTTTGATATTGAGCATTTTTAGAAGCTAGTGTTCACATGGTTAGGTTTCTGGATACTGGAGCAACATACTTCTATTTAAGGAATTATTATTGATTGAAAATAAATGTTTTTAAACCCTTTTTTAATATAGCATGGTGAGGAAGATTGTGTATCGGTACCAATTTACAACTTTTGATTGTAGACACTCTTGCAAACATTTTAAATCTCTTGTTTTGAAAAGTGTTGTAGAACATTTCTTGACATTGAAAAAGTAGAGTTTTTCAGCCTAGCAAAATATAATGATCTCTCCATAAAACAGTTTGAAGAAAGGTGTTTAAAAACTGCATTGTTCAAGATGAAGCACATGATACAATACTAACTTAGGGGCATATTATCAAGGACTGAGTTAAAATTATCGCCGCTTTAACAGCAAGAAACTGCCGCTAAAGAGGCGATAATGGGTTGATAATATGCCCCTGAGATTTCCCATAGAAGCCCATGTTCACACCAAACGATTCAGAAAAGGGGGTGGTGATGAACAGAGTGTCTGAATTTAGCAGACCACTCTTACCTAGTCCAAAGATCAGGGCTTTATCCATCACCGTTATTTATCTCACTGTACCATCCCAGCTCAGAACCTGGCTATATGCAAATCAGTCTGTCCCTGGCCCAGTGCATCATGGGAACAGGGCAGACTAAACTACCAAGCCAATTCTTCACCAGAAAGGAGACAAGCTACCGGGGACCGGTTTCTGGCATTTCAGCCGTCTTCGGCCCGGCTTGCTTGAATCCTGATGGTGCAGTGAGAAAGGGACTCATGTCTGAGCATACCCTGCCACACCTATAGTGGCCAAAAACGATTCAGAAAAGGGGGTGGTGATGAACAGAGTGTCTGAATTTAGCAGACCACTCTTACCCAGTCCAAAGATCAGGGCTTTATCCATCACTGTTATTTATCTCACTGCACCATCCCAGCTCAGAACCTGGCTATATGCAAATCAGTCTGTCCCTGGCCCAGTGCATCATGGGAACAAGGCAGACTAAACTACCAAGCCAATTCTTCACCAGAAAGGAGACAAGCTACCGGGGACCGGTTTCTGGCATTTCAGCCGTCTTCGGCCCGGCTTGCTTGAATCCTGATGGTGCAGTGAGAAAGGGACTCATGTCTGAGCATACCCTGCCACACCTATAGTGGCCAAAAACGATTCAGAAAAGGGGGTGGTGATGAACAGAGTGTCTGAATTTAGCAGACCACTCTTACCCAGTCCAAAGATCAGGGCTTTATCCATCACCCTTATTTATCTCACTGCACCATCCCAGCTCTGAACCTGGCTATATGCAAATCAGTCTGTCCCTGGCCCAGTGCATCATGGGAACAGGGCAGACTAAACTACCAAGCCAATTCTTCACCAGAAAGGAGACAAGCTACCGGGGGCCGGTTTCTGGCATTTCAGCCGTCTTCGGCCCGGCTTGCTTGAATCCTGATGGTGCAGTGAGAAAGGGACTCATGTCTGAGCATACCCTGCTACACCTATAGTGGCCAAAAACGATTCAGAAAAGGGGGTGGTGATGAACAGAGTGTCTGAATTTAGCAGACCACTCTTACCCAGTCCAAAGATCAGGGCTTTATCCATCACCGTTATTTATCTCACTGCACCATCCCAGCTCAGAACCTGGCTATATGCAAATCAGTCTGTCCCTGGCCCAGTGCATCATGGGAACAGGGCAGACTAAACTACCAAGCCAATTCTTCACCAGAAAGGAGACAAGCTACCGGGGACCGGTTTCTGGCATTTCAGCCGTCTTCGGCCCGGCTTGCTTGAATCCTGATGGTGCAGTGAGAAAGGGACTCATGTCTGAGCATACCCTGCCACACCTATAGTGGCCAAAAACGATTCAGAAAAGGGGGTGGTGATGAACAGAGTGTCTGAATTTAGCAGACCACTCTTACCCAGTCCAAAGATCAGGGCTTTATCCATCACCGTTATTTATCTCACTGCACCATCCCAGCTCAGAACCTGGCTATATGCAAATCAGTCTGTCCCTGGCCCAGTGCATCATGGGAACAGGGCAGACTAAACTACCAAGCCAATTCTTCACCAGAAAGGAGACAAGCTACCGGGGACCGGTTTCTGGCATTTCAGCCGTCTTCGGCCCGGCTTGCTTGAATCCTGATGGTGCAGTGAGAAAGGGACTCATGTCTGAGCATACCCTGCCACACCTATAGTGGCCAAAAACGATTCAGAAAAGGGAGTGGTGATGAACAGAGTGTCTGAATTTAGCAGACCACTCTTACCCAGTCCAAAGATCAGGGCTTTATCCATCACCGTTATTTATCTCACTGCACCATCCCAGCTCAGAACCTGGCTATATGCAAATCAGTCTGTCCCTGGCCCAGTGCATCATGGGAACAGGGCAGACTAAACTACCAAGCCAATTCTTCACCAGAAAGGAGACAAGCTACCGGGGACCGGTTTATGGCATTTCAGCCGTCTTCGGCCCGGCTTGCTTGAATCCTGATGGTGCAGTGAGAAAGGGACTCATGTATGAGCATACCCTGCCACACCTATAGTGGCCAAAAACGATTCAGAAAAGGGGGTGGTGATGAACAGAGTGTCTGAATTTAGCAGACCACTCTTACCCAGTCCAAAGATCAGGGCTTTATCCATCACCGTTATTTATCTCACTGCACCATCCCAGCTCAGAACCTGGCTATATGCAAATCAGTCTGTCCCTGGCCCAGTGCATCATGGGAACAGGGCAGACTAAACTACCAAGCCAATTCTTCACCAGAAAGGAGACAAGCTACCGGGGACCGGTTTCTGGCATTTCAGCCGTCTTCGGCCCGGCTTGCTTGAATCCTGATGGTGCAGTGAGAAAGAGACTCATGTCAGAGCATGGGCTTCTATGGGAATTCACAAGGGCATATTATCAAGCCCATTATCGCTGCTTTAGCGGCAGTTTGCTGTCGCTAAAGCAGCAATCATTTTAACTCTGTTTCTTGATAATATGCCCCTAAATTACTCCATGCAACGACTTTCATCCAGATCACTAATGGCCCCAATCAGACAACTGGAAATCTATTGGATTTAGTTTGAGAGTGTCATGCACTAACAGACTTCTCCGGGATGGACCATTTATCTCAGGTGGATCATTACTTTATATCATTTCATACACCATTTTTGCAAATTTTATTATTTGCAATAGGTACAATTGCAAATCATTACTTTCAGTTATTGTTCCCACAGACCTTAGCATAAATAATGAATCAATGAGGCCTCAACTTTGAAAAAAGATAAAAAACACCTCAAGAATAATAAAACTTTTTACTCTATCACTTATGTCACCAGAATTGAGAAATCAACATATGTCTTCTTCCTGTTTGATGGATTAAGGAATCGTGCTGCTATGGCCAATATGAATTCTACCATCTAAACTCTGAATCAGGTGTTTGACTTTTCTATTTTTCCCCATCTGCTTGCACTGAGATTATTAGAAGGCTATGCTGACAGCTGGTATTACTGACTTCTTCACAAGCATTATAAAAGCCAGCAGGTCTAGTGATTTGGCTTTGCCAATGCTTTTTTCTGAAGGCATCAGCATGATGTCTACTACCACTTGTTGAGAGAAATGAGCACATATGTATCACGACTATGACATGCCCATGTGTCACCACGCATATACCTGCATAAATCTTGGTGCCTTAACCATTTACTTTGTTTTTTTAATTTGCCATTCATAGATGGTTTACACTCATTCTAGAGCCGTAAGAAAAGATGCATGAAGGGAGCAGATAAGTATCAAACAGAGGCTGGTGACTCATCTAAAAAACAAAAAAATATGTCATTAAAAACAGATATGGAGAGGCAAGGGAAGAAAGGAGGATTGGAGAGAAAAGTAGGGAGAAGAAATGTTTGCTGTCAGTGGTGATCGTTAGGGGCAGGGGAGCAATTGGGAAGCAACTGGGGGATAGATTGAGTAATAAAAAAGCTGAAAGGAGGAGGGTAGGTAAAGTAACAGATGAACTGGGGTGGGAAGCATCATGAAGAGTGCGGTGGTGAAGGAAAAAGCACTGAGGAGAGACTCTTTTTCATCCCTATTTTTTGGACTCATGCTGCTTGATTTGTGACCAGGTGCACTTGGACTATGCTAACCAGAGCCCAATGCATGTGATTTTACCCTAAAATATGTCAAAATTGGCTATACTCCAAACTGGCATATTTATCTTACCTATAAGTCCCTAGTATATGGTACAAAGTGTTCCCAGGGCCTGTAAGCCAAATGTCACTGGTTAACTGCAGCACCTATTGTGCCACCCCCTACACTGACAATGCAAACATGACTGCACATCTACCACCATAGCCTATCTGATCAGTTTTCAAACTGCATATGCAACCTGTCAAAATAACCCTTTTCAACAGGTACAAACCATCCTTTTAATTACATCTTAATACTCCTAAGGACTTTTAAAAGTGTAGTTTTAAACAAGTACTTGCACTGACAAGGCCCTGAAAGCTATTCCCACTGTAGCATGGTTAGCTATTCCATAGGAAAGCACTGGGATGCATTATTAAAACTCAATAATGTTATTTCCCTTTAGAAAAAGTCGAAGAGTGAATTCTTAGGCTTTTTGAAATATTGTTTACCAGTCCAATTCACTGGTAAAGATGGAACTGTAAGAATATGTTAAGAAAGAATCTTTCAAAAAAAGTTACATTCTCTGAACCTGTAGTCTCTAGAAGGGCCTCTGAATGGTACTTTTGATGAGGTGTGAACTTTCTCCCCAAGCAGAGGAAAATACTTTGGGTGTGGGGAGGTGTTCTGATTATCGGACAGGATATCCATCAACTTAATTAACTTCAAAGAGGCCTACACCTGGGACTGCCCTCTTCTTTGTCTTTGTCCCTTTGGTTAGCCAGGCACAAATCTGTGTGAGAGGAGCTACCCCCAGAACCAGTTTTGAGTGATCACAGAGGACGGATTGCTAATTTCTCTAACCACACCTTTAAGGTGGGCACGAGAGCTCAGCATGGGAAGAAGAAAGGTTCTGCCATATTAAATGTATGTAGAGAAGAGCACTGTGGTATTTTTTTCAGTAGGAGGAGTAGGAGGAGTGTGGCTCACTGATTAGAGCGGCAGACCCTGATGCAGAGGTCTGGCACGGGACCAGGATTCAATTCCCAACGCGGCAGGGTCCTGAGCCCAAAAAATGTCCACGGACTTGATAATTCTCGCCTCGGTGCCTACTCTAATCATTGGGTCCCATGCTGCAACTCTGGGCAATAGCTTGCTTAATCTCCACCACGGCGGCCCACCCGCTGCAGGATGCCTGGCTTTCACCTTGGGGATGCCCAGTAGGGGTTATCTCACAGGGAAAAAGCCAGGACGGGTTCCCAAGGCAAGCGCCTTGATGCCTTCGGGTGATACGTGCGCTATATAAGTCGCAATACATTTACATTTAGGACACACATACACTGCTGCAAATGTAGGTAGTGTTCCCCTGGGAACTGTTTCCTTATTGGTTAGGGAGGAGCCCTGAGCCCCTCACAGGTACAGTCAAGTGGCAGAAATGAATGTGGCACCTCTGGGCACCCTCCTCTGAAGGGTGACAGAAGACGGACTACACCTACTCTTAAGACCTGTGATGAGACATGAAAGTCTGGACCTGCTCCCTCTTGTAACAAGAACAAATACATGGCTGATCTCCTGATCAGCTACAGGAACACAACACGCTACTAGAAGTTATTTTTCTGAGGAACTCATTTGACCATTTACAACCGGACCTGTCCTGGATCCTGCCGGTAGCTTCTGGTGGAGTGACTCTATATATCCAAGTGCTGTTCCTCAGTTCCTGTGACTACCGGCTGCCCAAGGAGTACTCCTTCTAACATCTTTGAGATTCCAGGGAATTAAAAACTTTCAGGCTCTGAAGACCTCCAAAGTATGATGACAAACCCACCAAGTCAATCTGACAAAGGTGCATTACCAAAGATTCAGGTTGCTCCCTTTTGGACATTTTCCACAGGAGAAAACCCATTTCAGTTGGATGACATGGAGAGGCTATATGAACTTATGGAGCCCTGTTCGGGTGCAGCTTGCAGCCTTCTCCCGTTCAGAAAATCCAAGCTCCAAAAAGTGGCAAAGTCATAATGTAGAAATCTTCACCGGGCAAAGAAACCAAAAGTATCAGGCCATTGTGGGACCATCCCTATTTGCAAAATTTTAATTTCTCCCGCTCAGAGCTTTCCCCACAAAAGTCAACAGCTTTACCGGGACATAAACCAATTGCTATCAGGCCTTGTGGAGCTCGTCTCAGCCATAGCATGCTGCCTCTCCCTGCTGAGTATTTGTGAATTTCATTTCAGAGACCAATCAATCAATTAATCAAAGACATTTATAGAGCGCACTACTTACCCGTAGGGTCTCAAGGCGCTGGGGGGAGGGGGGTGCCGTTACTGCTCGAACAGCCAGGTATTCAGCTTCTTCCTGAAGGAGAGGTGGTCTTGGGTCAGGCGCATGTCGGTCGGGAGGGAGTTCCAGGTCTTGGCGGCCAGGTAGGAGAAGGACCTTCCTCCTGTTGTCGCTCTTCGGATGCGGGGAACGGCGGCGAGGGCGTGGTTGGCTGCTCGGAGGTGGCGTTTGGGAGCGTAGAAGTTGATTCGGTTGTTGAGGTAGCTCGGGCCTTGGTCGTGTAGGGCTTTGTGTGCGTGGGTGAGGAGGCGGAAGGAGATTCTTTTGTTGACGGGGAGCCAATGCAGGTCTCTCAGATGTCCGGAGATGTGGCTGGTTCGTGGGATGTCGGGGATGAGTCTGGCTGAGGCGTTCTGGATCCGCTGGAGTCTCTTCTGGAGCTTGGCGGTGGTCCCGGCGTAGAGGGCGTTGCCGTAGTCCAGTCGGCTGGTGACGAGGGCCTGGGTGACGGTCTTCCTGGTCTCGGTGGGGATCCACCAGAAGATCTTCCGTAGCATGCGTAGGATGTTGAAGCATGCCGAGGAGACGTTGTTGACTTGCCTGGTCATGGAGAGGGAGGAGTCCAGGATGAAGCCCAGGTTGCGTGCGTGGTCTGTCGGTTTGGGTGCGGTGCCCAGGGCTGGAGGCCACCAGGAGTCGTCCCAGGCGGAGGGCGAAGAGCCCAGGATGAGGACCTCCGTCTTGTCTGAGTTCAGTTTCAGGCGGCTGGTCGTCATCCACTCGGCTACCTCTTTCATCCCTTCGTGCAGGTTGGCTCTGGCGGCGGCGGGGTCGTTGGTCAGAGAGAGGATCAGCTGGGTGTCGTCGGCGTAGGAGATTATGTTCAGGTTGTGTTGGCGTGCGATGGCCGCGAGGGGGCTCATGTGGACGTTGAAGAGGGTGGGGCTCAGCGAGGATCCTTGAGGGACGCCGCAGATGACTTCGGTGGCCTCTGACTTGTACGGTGGTAGGCGGACTCTCTGTGTTCTTCCGTCGAGGAAGGAGATGATCCATTCCAGAGCCTTCTCCTGGATTCCGACGTTGCTGAGGCGTTGTACTAGGGTGCGGTGGCAGACAGTGTCGAATGCCGCTGAGAGGTCTAGGAGGATGAGGGCCGCTGTTTCTCCGTTGTCCATCAGGGCTCGGATGTCATCGGTGGCGGCGATGAGGGCGGTCTCGGTGCTGTGGTTGGCTCGGAAGCCAGACTGTGAGGGGTCTAGGGATCCATTCGTCTCAAGGAAGGCGGCCAGCTGCTTGTTGACGGTCTTCTCGATGACTTTGGCTGGAAACGGGAGGAGCGAGATGGGGCGGTAATTCTTGAGTTCGGTGGGGTCCGCTGTGGGTTTCTTGAGTAGAGCGCTGAGTTCGGTGTGCTTCCAGCTCTCAGGGAAGGTGGCGGTGTCGAAGGAGGTGTTGATGATGTCTCGCAGGTGGGGTGCGATGACAGCGTCGGCCTTGTTGAAGACGTGGTGAGGGCAGGGGTCGGTCGGAGATCCGGAGTGGACGGAGTTCATCGTGCGGATGGTGTCTTCGGTGCTGATCGGAGTCCAGGCGCGGAGGGTGGTGGTGGGGGGTGGTGGTTCGGTCGTGGTGTGCGCTGGTTGGTTGTTGAAGCTGTTGTGTATGTCCGCGATCTTGTTGTGGAAGTATGAGGCGAGGGAGTTGCAGAGGTCTTGCGATGGGGTGATGTCGTTGTTTCCTGCGCTGGGGTTGGATAGCTCTTTCACGATGTTGAAGAGTTCCTTGCAGTTGTGTGCGTTGTTGTCCAGCCGGTTCTTGAATGCAGTTTTCTTGGCGGCACGGATCAGCTGGTGGTGCTTCCGGGTGGCAAGCTTGAAGGTGGTCATGTTGTCCGGTGTTGGTTCCCTTCTCCAGACTTTCTCGAGGGCTCGGCAGTTCTTCTTGGAGCTCTTGAGTTCGTCGGTGAACCATGGGGCTTTCTTGCTGCCGGGTCTGCTGGGCGGGGTCCTCAGCGGGGCGAGCTCGTCCGCGCAGTTGCTGATCCACTTCGTGAGGTTGTCGGCGGCCTGGCTGGGGTTCGCTGAGCTGGCAGGAGGGTGCTGGCTCAGGGAGGTGGCGAGCTGGTCGGCTGTGATCTTGTTCCAGCTTCTGCGGGCAGCCTGTTGCTGGTGGTGGTGGGTCGTCGTTCTTTTGAAGGTGAAGTGGACGCAGCTGTGGTCCGTCCATTGAAGCTCTGTGGCGTGGCTGAAGGCGATGTCTGTGCTGGATGAGAAGACTGCGTCGAGTGTGTGTCCGGCGAGGTGGGTGGGGGTGGACATCAGCTGCTTGAGTCCAAGATTGGCGATGTTGTCGAGCAGGGTGCTGGTGTTGCGGTCGTTGTTGTTCTCCAGGTGGAAGTTGAGGTCTCCCAGGAGGATGTAGTCAGCGGAGGGGAGGGCATGCGGGCTGACGAAGTCGGCGATGTCCTCGCTGAATTGGGTGCGTGGTCCCGGAGGACAGTAGATCAGAGTGCCTCTGAGGGTGGTCTTCGGGTCGGTGTGGATCTGGAAGTGCAGGTGTTCGGCGGTGGTAAGGGTGTTGTCGGTGCTGGTCGTGATACGGATGGTGTTCCTGTGGATGATGGCGATGCCTCCTCCCATCTGGTTGGCGGTGCGGTCCCTCCGGGTGATCTTGTAGCCCTCTGGGATGGCGATGGCGATGTCGGGAGCTGAAGAGGCGTTCATCCAGGTCTCCGTGAGGAAGGTAACGTCAGGGGCTGTGGTGTCGAGGAGGTTCCAGAGTTCGATGGCGTGTCTGTGGACGGAGCGGGTGTTGAGCAGGATGCACTTGAGGCGGGTGCTGCTGGTGTTTGACTTGGCGGGTGCTGGTGCGATGCAGGTCCGGATGCAGGTGAACTTGCAGGCGTGGCAGCTGAAGGGTCCGTGGGTGCGTCGTGGTGTGGCGTGGTAGCACCCTGGGAGTCGACCGGCGTTGAGTGCGCTGAGGTTGGCGGCGGTGTACGTCAGGCGGGTCGGCCGGGGTCTTCGGGGGCCAGGGGTCCTGGCACTGGGCGCGGTCCAGGCGCGGACGGGCGTAGACGGACTTACCTTTGGCGCGCCTTCGGCGCGCAATCGGCGCGCCCGCTGCGCGTGACCGCTGCGCGTTCGCACGGTCGCCATATATGGCGAAGTGCGCGGGGGGCGGAGCAGCTGGGAGGCGGGAGCGGGGAGGGTACAGAAGGCAAAAGGGGCGGGGTTAGCGGCGGTGGCGGGAAGCGGGGAGCGGGGAGGGGGGACGAAGGGGCTAACGCAGCAAGGAAAAACAGAAGGCTAAACTCGGCAACTTACAGGGAGACAGGCAACAATACAATAAATACAGTGAGAAAAACAGCAATAACGACGGGGGCAGGTCGCGGACCACGCCGCTAGAAGGCAGGGGGCGTGGTCACGCGGCGGAGCTCGACTAGCGAGGCAGAAGGCAGGGGACACGCACGCAGCAGCTGGTGGCCGTGCGGCGCGGGGGTGTCCTAGAGCTAGGTCACACTCACCTGCGTCGCACGGTCGCCATATATGGCCAAGTGCGCGGGGGGGCGGAGCAGCTGGGAGGCGGGAGCGGGGAGGGTACAGAAGGCAAAAGGGGCGGGGTTAGCGGCGGTGGCGGGAAGCGGGCAGCGGGGAGGGGGGACGAAGGGGCTAACGCAGCAAGGAAAAACAGAAGGCTAAACTCGGCAACTTACAGGGAGACAGGCAACAATACAATAAATACAGTGAGAAAAACAGCAATAACGACGGGGGCAGGTCGCGGACCACGCCGCTAGAAGGCAGGGGGCGTGGTCACGCGGCGGATCTCGGCTAGCGAGGCAGAAGGCAGGGGACACGCACGCAGCAGCTGGTGGCCGTGCGGCGCGGGGGTGTCCTAGAGCTAGGTCACACTCACCTGCGTCGCACGGTCGCCATATATGGCCAAGTGCGCGGGGGGGCGGAGCAGCTGGGAGGCGGGAGCGGGGAGGGTACAGAAGGCAAAAGGGGCGGAGTTAGCGGCGGTGGCGGGAAGCAGGGAGCGGGGAGGGGGGACGAAGGGGCTAATGCAGCAAGGAAAAACAGAAGGCTAAACTCGGCAACTTACAGGGAGACAGGCAACAATACAATAAATACAGTGAGAAAAACAGCAATAACGACGGGGGCAGGTCGCGGACCACGCCGCTAGAAGGCAGGGGGCGTGGTCACGCGGCGGAGCTCGGCTACCGAGGCAGAAGGCAGGGGACACGCACGCAGCAGCTGGTGGCCGTGCGGCGCGGGGGTGTCCTAGAGCTAGGTCACACTCACCTGCGTCGCACGGTCGCCATATATGGCCAAGTGCGCGGGGGGCGGAGCAGCTGGGAGGCGGGAGCGGGGAGGGTACAGAAGGCAAAAGGGGCGGGGTTAGCGGCGGTGGCGGGAAGCGGGGAGCGGGGAGGGGGGACGAAGGGGCTAATGCAGCAAGGAAAAACAGAAGGCTAAACTCGGCAACTTACAGGGAGACAGGCAACAATACAATAAATACAGTGAGAAAAACAGCAATAACGACGGGGGCAGGTCGCGGACCACGCCGCTAGAAGGCAGGGGGCGTGGTCACGCGGCGGAGCTCGGCTAGCGAGGCAGAAGGCATGGGACACGCACGCAGCAGCTGGTGGCCGTGCGGCGCGGGGGTGTCCTAGAGCTAGGTCACTGAGACTGAGTCAGAAGGCAAACCATCTGACCAAGAAAAAAGAAGGTTTCTATATTTTCCTGCCCTCCATCAATATAAGCCTTAAATATTAAACAGATGACAGCAGTTGGCACATAACAGTTTTTGGCACTATATTCATTTAAAACGTTAAATATTCATATCTCCAGTTTCTCCTATTGGTGCTTTTTAATTGTATTAATTAAAATATTTTATATTTTATAAATTGGAGTGGAGTTTTTAGTGTGTTGTGTATTTTAATTTTTAACTGTCCTCTAAATGCTTTAGACATTTTCTTAAGTTAAACTTGTCTGCTCTGTTCCAGAATTAAAAGGGGTTGAGCTCAGGTTTAAGTTACTGAAAGCTTAACTGGACCGAGCAAGAATAGTGACATTATTACTTGTGTTGAACTACTATCCACCCCAACTAATAACCCACTGTCTCACAGACATGCACTTCCATGAGGGCTTACAGATGAAAACAAGTATACCATCCACATAAATAATCATGGATGGAAATTGATCAATTCTATAAAAATCTACTTTTTTGTTCATCAATTCATGGCCCAAATTTTCAAACACTATGTGGTGTGTATCCCTGATAATATAGCATTGAGGTATTTTTCAAAATATAATCTAGAATGCACACCACACCACCTGCTGTAGCTATTATTGACTGAAAAACCAAAAGGCCAATAAACTAAGTGAACACGCGATTTAGACATGTGTGTTAATAGCATTGATGGTCTACCCAGAAATGGATCCAACCAGTAATAAGGTCATTTTTAAAAATGTGTCCTTCTCTTTTACATTGTAATGCTGACCTTGAAAATGTTTTCCTGTCTCCTCCTTCACCTATACGATGCAGCCAAAATACTGATCCTCTTTATATTTGCATATAGTGCAGAACCATTTTGGAAACACTGATGTGCTTTCTGACTCCACCATTTATACATTGTAGCTGCTAGTACATTGTTCCATTTAATCTTAAACTACTAGTGGGAAAACACATTTTTCAAATATGTGCAAATAGAAAAGAGATAATAACGAATCAGTATTAAGTAATCATTATTTGTGATTTAAAAATTATATGACATTACTATTTGGTTAACTATGCAATGTTATTGAACTCTAATTTAGCACTCACAAAGTTTCGTACATTGGGGCCATGGTGTGGAAACAAGGATGACACCTTGAAAATGGGCAGGTGTTACCCAGTTACTTAATTTCTGCAGGACAGGTAAATGTCTTGAGATTTTCAAAGTACAGGGATGTTGTCACCCGACTAATCCACACTAGAGTGCCTACGATAAGTTGGGAGCTCTTGCCATCTGCAGCATTGGAAGGGATGAGGAGGAGGAGCCACCTTGAGTTAACGGAAAGTATAGTACCATCGCAGATGGTCCTTCATGTGTGATCCAGCGATCTGGGACTAATACATTTTTTACAAGAAAGGCCCGTTTCATTATCCAGAAAGTCCCTTCGAGTAAGATTTAGTGTATTACATATTAAATATGTACCAAACTTACCAATCACCAACTTGTATCTTCATTCTAGTATATCAATTACGGCGACGCAATCTTTTTATAGTTGTCAGGGTTTGGCCAACTAATACTTAGTTCAAAATAATACTCATAATCTAAATAAATACTCCACTAAATAAAGAGAGACTCATATGTATATTTATAATGTTTATCTAAATAATGGGAAATAATGCTCATCAGTACCATCATACAGCACAAATCATAGATCGTCACAGAGCAAACAATTTCAGAAGAGAAAATTACAAATTCATATCATTGACAATGCATAATGGAGAGGAAAGGCGTAGAGACAAAAGATTCTGAGACAAAATACATTTGCAAATGATTATAAAAATTCAGATTTCAATATATACTAACCCAAATAGAAATAAGAAATCTACTCTCTGGTCATGAGCGCAGCATGGGCCCTCAAGAACATTTGAAGATGCGTGTAGTGGGAGGTTGATCTTTCATTTCCTGCTCAAATACAGCAGGTGACAGCCACCTGTTTCAGCAAATTGAGAAATTTGCAGACATTTCTGTATCTGCTACCAGAGGATTGCCACAAAATCATATTCCACGCCATGGTGCCATCTATTCTGGGTTATGCTAAAGGCCTCTATTTGGGCTTGCCAAAGTACCTAATTAGACTATTACAGATGGTACAAAATGCGGCTGCGAGACTGATTAGACGTGTTCCATTCCATCAGCATTTCTCTCCGCATATAAGTGAGCTCCATTGGTTACCGATGGCAAAAATAATTGAATTCAAGGCTTTGACTTTGGCATTTCGAGCTATGCATGGTAACTGCCCCAGCTACCTGAAACAAAGGCTATGCTGCTATAAGCAGTATCGCTCATTGAGGTCCAATTCACAAAAGCTGCTCTGTATCCCTCGCTTTAGGAAGGCTCGTATAGGCGGCGTGTCCTTCATGGTCGGGGCTGCCAAATTGTGGAACTCCTTGCCAGGCAACTTTCATCACAATGTTTCAGAGCCTCTTTTTAGGAAAGCGGTGAAGACTTAGGGGCATATTAATAAGAACGGCGATAAAATTATCGCCCCTTTAGTGGCAGGAAACTGCTACTAAAGCGGCGCTAATGGGCTTGATAATATGCTCTTTTGAATTCCCATAGAAGCCAAGGTTCTGGTGTTAACCTGGGCTGCTATGGGAATTCACAAGGGCATATTATCAAGCCCATTATCAACGCTAGCGGCGATAATTTTATCGCCGTTCTTGTTAATATGCCCCTTGGCTCTTTCTGTCAGAGTAGTGGTTTAGGGTCGCTGCTATGATTTTTTCGTCGGTTTACTGCCTACTGCTAGAGCACTGGGACACCTCTGTTTGAGGTAGCTGTTTGCGCTTCATAAATGTCAGTATTATTATTATTAATAAATACTAAGTCGGGTATCAATGGACAGGAACAGAACAGCAAACAGACTACAGCAACAGTCTCCCAGACAGTCTGATCACCTCAATCATCAGAACGCGTAACCCTAAATCCTCCCACCAGGCACCTCAATTATACCCTAAACCCCAAAATGTCCAACCCACACTTGTATCTAACTAAGGCTTATTTTTCATTTGATTGGTTAAGGAAGGGGGTGTATTGTCACACCACTCGCTGCATGTCCATCACTTTAAATGACCCATTGTCTTATTTATTTATGACAACAACTTCCACCCCAGGAAATATGATTCAAACCATCATCAAATGTTCCCTTCCTTCATTCGAATCATGTAGCAAACTCTGTACTGCGCGTGCCTCTCTAGAGGAAGTGCTTCCGTCGCTCTAAGAACTAAATCTTGTTTTTCATGCAAAGTTCTTGGCAGGCACTCAGCACCTCATGAAGGACACATCCTTCTCCACCTTCATTTCTGTTTTCAAGCTTTTTAATTCTGCTCATTTATTTCTCCACACCGTTAACCCTATAACTTCATGCAGAGTAGAAAACCATGCTTCTATGGAAAACAAACACAGGCATTATTATTCACTTGTAATGCTTTTTCACTACACACCAACCCAATTTGCTGCATCTATCCATGCCCAACCTGTGTTAAAAATGTTTTCCTAGCAAACGTTAATAAAATGCACTTAAACAGCATTAGTCTTTTACTTGTATTTTGCCCAAAGCAGTTTTACAATAATACCACCTAATAAGCGGTTCAGGTAAATAATTCTAAATTAGACCATCAAAATTTGGAAAGAAATAGAATTATGCAAAAGAAAGTAAATGAAGAAGCCTATATAAACAATTAAACAGTTTTACAAAAATACTTATATATATATTAAGCATATAGTTATTAAAAAGGTTCAAGGAAGAACCAAAACCGCTCAAAAAGAGGACTGTTGGCAAAACAAAAACAAACAATTCACATGCCAAACAAGTGGCTAACAAACAAACATTATATATACAAAAAGGAACAAGCAATACAAAATGATGTTTCATTCACAAATACTGGCCACAAAAAGCCTCGACGGCGTTTCAACCGCCAATTTGGTGCGGTGAGTGGTCTCTGGGTTACACACCACCAATATACCCAATAAATCGGCAGACCCGTTCTCGGAGTATGTTCACGGACGGTCCCGACTCCGTGAACATACTCCGAGAACGGGTCTGCCGATTTATTGGGTATATTGGTGGTGTGAAACCCAGAGACCACTCACCGCACCAATTTGTATTGGTGTCATTGGAAGGCAGTATTCATACGCCTGAAGTAAAGTGTTGGATTGCTTCCATGATTGATCACTCTAAAGTTGTAATCTTCATCTACTCGCCATTTTATTCACAATTGGCTTGTTTTACCTTGAGAAATTTATACGCTCAAATGAACCTTCTGTCCTGATGATGACCGCACATTCATCTAGCGGTTGAAACGCCATTGACGTTTTTTGTGGCCATAATTTGTGAAGGACACATCATTTTGTATTGGTTGTTCCTTTTTGTATATATAATGTTTGTTTGTTAGCCACTTGTTTGGCATGTGAATTGTTTGTTTTTGATTTGCCAACAGTCCTCTTTTTGAGCGGTTTTGGTTCTTCCTTGAACCTTTTTAATAACTATGGGGCAGATTTACAATAACTGGCGCATCCCCAGGGATACGCCAGTTATTGTGCGCCGCAGCACCGCCACCCATGGTGTGCCGCATTTACAATGCGGCGCACCATGGGGCAAAAACGGCACAGATGCATGACGCATCTGTGCCGTAAAGGAGGCGCATTGCTGGAGTTGCGTCGCAAGCGCGGCACAGCTCCAGCAAGGCTCGGAGGTGCCCTATCTGTCCAATGCTGCGTCAAGCCTTACGCCTGCTTCAAGCAGGCGCAGGGTTTTGACGCAGCATTGGCCTAAAAGTGACTGAGTGAAATCTCGTAGATTTCACTCAGCCACTTTTGCGAGGCGTACCTGCCCCGGAACGCCCACCCTGCGCCGGAACGCCCACATGTGGCGCAGGGCTTTACAACGTGTCGCATCTGCCTAGATGCGTCACGTTGTAAATGGGTCGCGGGGATGCGCCATGTTTAGGCCGTCGTTGCGTGACGCAAACATGGCGCTGTCCAACATAAATCTGCCCCTATATGCTTAATAAATTATCAGTATTTTTGTAAAACTGTTTAATTGTTTATATAGGCTTCTTCATTTTCTTTCTTTTACATAATTCTTTTTCTTTCCAAATTTTGATTGTCTAATTTAGAATTATTTACCTGAACCGCTTGTTAGGTGGTATTATTGATTGTCCCTGGTTCAGGGTTTTGGACAGCCCTTGTAGTCTGTCAAACAGAGCAGTTTTACAGCCTAGTTCAGTACTTTAGTATGCTCTTGCGCAGTAGCATTTTCCACCATGTTAGACATCCGTATAAATTTTCACCACACCATGTTAGTAAATGTTATTGAAGGTTCGTCCAGGCAGGTTTTATTTCACGAAAATCCTGCTCCATCATGTGTGAGATGATCAGCATGCTGGCCAGTGTACCATTCTATGTTACAGACACCATATGAGATTGACTGCAATCTACAATTCTGTCAGGACTCCCCTTTGTCATTTATTGCTGCTTTAGAGAGGCCGATGACAGCCAGGAGCAGAAAATTCACACTTCATTCTGCCTGTCTTGAGGGGGCTTTAAGTTGGTGATGGCCCAGTGATAACTGCTGTGAACAGCAATATTCTGCACAAAGGCTATGTTTGGCGAGTCAGCCTTAGTAGGACACGTCAAAAGAGAACCACTACAAACATATTCTTAGGTTTAAGCCAGTAGTCCCACATCCTCTGTCTAGAAAATGTGCACTAATGTGGGACTCAAACTACCTCACTTTATACCCAGTTCTAAGTCCCTCAAGACCTGGGAAGGGAGTTCTATTCAGAGTACTTGAAGGACTGCTCTGTGAGCAGGGCTTGTGTCTGCCTAGCAGCCAGTATCCACAGAAGAGCGGACATCACCTGACAGATGCATTGTCTGCTAGAGGAGGAGACTGTTCTAATATGACCCACAGTTTAGATCTGACAACATTGTCAGAACTAAACTGTGCATGGAACTGCACTTACCTTCCGTATACTTGCTGATAAAGTGCCTAGAAGCCTGTCTGCCTGCTGAGAGGGAAGGAGTCTGCCTGCTGAGAGGGAAGGAGTCTGCCTGGCCCTCCAGTAGGAAAGGAGGATAAGCCCATCATGTCCCCGGAACTGAGGGACATCCAGAGTAAGTTGACTACTATAGTGCAAGCAATGACGGGCGTGGGCTGATAGGGATACCCAAGTTTCTCAAGACTGGCTATTACAAGAAAATCTCAAGTTTTGTTACTGAAAGAAATCATCAAAGATAAAGAAACCGTTTTAAGTTACAACTAATGCAACAGATATGTCAAGCTTTGCAGATTAGTACTACTAATAGTAAGCTTTTTCATTCATTTAAAAATAACCATAAAAGCACAGGCAAATATCAATAGGTACATAAGCATAATATTAAAAGTACATTAAAGAGTCCAGCAGTTCATAATAGAACAATAATTCATACAGTAAAGTGCAGAATATGAAATCCCAGTAGGGTTAAAACATGAGAGATTTCCTATGTCGCAGTGCAATGTTCAAAAAAGAACACGCACTAAAACAGACTAAGAAATAGAAAGGCGGGTCTGCACCTCACCAACCCCACCACGCTGAAAATGGGAATGTAAGACTTTTTAGAAAATGGTTGATAACATTTTCAAAAAAAGATAACATGTACAAAGTTTGTACCAAGTGCTCATCAAATGAACAAATATAAATGGCCGCAGACTCATACTGGCCCGTGTGAAGTATAAATGACTTCTGATTACCCGTCTAAATTTAGTTGATAAAATCAGTCCCAAGTTGAAAGCACCAATCACAATATGGCTCCAGACCCATACTGCTTTGTATCATGGGATGCACAACAGATGGTTTGCGCAACTTCATAGCCACTAGTTGCTGTTGCCATAGTAACAAGAAATTCAATCCTGGGTCGCAAAACATACAGTTCTCAATAATCTCCCTGTTTAAAGTAACCTGTAGTTTTAACCATATTGATCACCATAACAGTAAAGGGGCCAGATTAATATTACCTCCACCAATATAGAGCCCAATGCCCTCATGAATTATATAGGCTGGCGAGCTGGTTGGCAAACCTAACATAAGGATGCATACTCTATTTTCCTCAAGTTGAAGAGAACGCACATTTTCATAACTTCGAACACCAGAACCATGTGCTAGAACTGATAAAAACTTTCTTTTTATACACCTCTAGCAGGGGGTGATAGGCTTCCTTATGGTGGTTTAAGCCAAGTTAAAAAGAAATCCCACAGCATTTACACATTTCTGGATTCTTCTTCTCAGGCAAGGCATCCAAGTGCCCAGAGAATCAAACAAACTCCCAGAATAGAGTACTTGTGCGTTCTAGATATTGTTTTACCATGGATCACCAAGCAACGAAGCTTGAGATTGCTTGGGGCACAGGCCATAACAATGGTTTTAGTAAGGTTAGCCTCGAGATCAAATTGGCCAAGAAAAAAAAAAGGTGTCCCAAAAAAAGCTTAAGCTGTTCTGGCCAAAAGCACGGATTGGTGGCATACAGAAGAACTGTAACTGCTTTATTAATGTCTTTGGGCATATACTTACATTCCTAATCAATTCAGCTTCAAGTCCATTAATATATAATAAATGTAACACAGGGGCAAGGACACAGCAGTCCTGCCATACCCCTGTAGATAGTTCAGAGGGCTTGGTAAATTCCACCAGTCCCATATCTGAAAGTAGCTGAAAGGTCAAAATGCAAGGCTCGTAGACTGTTCTAATATGACCCACAGTTTAGATCTGACAACATTGTCAGAACTAAACTGTGTATGGAACTGCACTTACCTTCCGTATACTTGCTGATAAGAAGATGTAGGTGTAATCACAGGTCCATTGTTCCTAGCCCTGCCCCGAAACCATACTTCACCCTTAAAATTATATTATTGCTCTGCATCTAAAGAGTTAACATATCTATGACCATTCTTCGTAGTGAAGGTGCATTTTTAACAATTTTCAGTTGCTGTGAAACCATAAAAGTAGATTGTGCCCAGTTTATCAAAGTCATCAAAACCCTTAGGGCTATCCTGTTAGTGTCCAAGTCAGCTAAGTATCAACATCAAATGCTGGGCACATAAATTGTGAAATGATTCAACCATGTTTGCTGAAAGCCAAACTGGTCTTCGCCCATTATCTCTGAGGGGAATATTCCTAATTGCACCCTTCTAAT
Organism: Lissotriton vulgaris; assembly: GCF_964263255.1. Lineage (NCBI taxonomy): Eukaryota > Metazoa > Chordata > Amphibia > Caudata > Salamandridae > Lissotriton > Lissotriton vulgaris. Next base: position 1,968,952,898 of record NC_141685.1, read on the forward strand.
CGTCTTCCTATATATGCATATTAAGACTTTAATATATCATTCCTAACCTTACGTGAAAAGCCATCAGCCTTAATGAGAATGATTGAGGCGAAATTTTGTCTATTATGCTTTTCACTCACTAGAGCATACCACGGGCATCTATTAGGTTCAGGCCATCTGAGCTCTATTTTAGCAAATAATCACGAACCTTGCTTGACATAGCGCATTAAGAGTAAAAATTAGAAAGGGTAGAAAAAACACCCTTCATGCACTATGTCTTGTTGTCTCTCTATAAATCAGTTACAGGCAGTATGAGGGGTGGCTGCAGCAAACCTAAAAGCAGCACAATCTCTCTGGTTGTTTGAAATTCGTAATCATTTTGCTTCTGGCGTTATTTCAGCAAATTTAGGGGAAATGCAAATCTGTCATTTAGGGTTATATTTTAGCACAAACTACAGCCTCATATACATTTTTTATGCAGGAACACATTTCATGCTAATAAAATAGAGCAAAAAAAGCACTGCGAACAACAGCTGCTCGCATTCTTTTATTCCTGTGTGTTCACAGTAAATATTTATACAGAATGATGTGTCTTTGGTGGTACATTTTTACTGTGGATAGTGTATAGTTACATAAAGTGCCATAATGATCTGATTTCTGGAATTTCATGCAGCAAGCCAAAAGTACAAGGGTAATTTAAGTTTTACCCAGGTCTAGTATGGGCTCTGCAGCCTGGTCACAATGAGTTGGCTCCACTACCTAGTTCAGAAAACTAAATTATGGCTCAATGGCATGACCCATACATGTTAATATATGTTAATATATGTTAATAGCAACTGTCCGGAAAGTTACATACAGGATATTTCAACCAAACAAAAATCCCCCAAAAAGTATACCATACAAATATACTGAAGTATAGGGAAGGCCCTAAAATCAATCGTATGATTTGTAGGCCATTATTCCCAACCCCCAGAATGAGATGTTTCTGATCACAACACAGATAGCTGGTACCATCTGGTAGAAAACTTGCCTGCACTGATAATAGAACCAGTGCATAAAATCAGTGAGATACATATTTTCTTGGTTTCCTGGAAAGCCTACCATGGCAGAACATAATATCGAAACACCAGAAAATAGTGAAGATTTGAATCAAGCAAAACCACGTCCCTGAGGGACAAAGAAAAGCAGTCCATCTGAAAGTGGATAATTTGTTAAAACATGGAACCATTCAGGAGTGGTCCCCAAGCACTTTGGCATCATATGCTTCTTTTTTTAAGTTCAAGAAATGTTTTATTTGATATTAAAAAGAGAAAAGCAAGGTGTCAATACAAAGTACAATGGAAATATAAAACATTGAGAATTATGATAAATAAACCAAGCATAAGGTTGCAAATAATATCAAAAGGAACATCCGGGCAATGGAATTAAAAAAGGAAAAGGCATATAAACATTAATCATAAAAGCAAGAAAAAACCTGAAATAAATGTAAAAAATGATACAATGAGGAAAAGAAAAATGGAATGCAGTGAGCATTTAAGGAGGTTTGAGGACTTCTTGTTGCGAGGGCAGTGGACGAAACGAGCGAGTAGCACAAGTATCCAAGTAAAGCGTGATAGGGAGCCATAAGTCCAAACGCTTTGCGGCCATGTGAGCCGGAAAAACAAAAGCAGTGTCAAGTCTGTGGTTATGGCAAACATTAAACCACCACGCCTTAAAGGAGATATTGGAGGAGTCCTTCCAGTTTACCGTTATCTGCTGGAATGCAGCGGCCAGTAGCAAGTCAATAATCTGAGGCTTTAGTTCAACATTATCCCAACAAGGGGAAAGGCTGCCTAAGAAAATGTTTATGTGAGAGAAAGGGATACTTGTGTGAAAAATCAAGTTAATTTGAGCCCAGACCTGTAATCAAAAAGCATGAACAGAGGTACATAAGAACAACATATGAAACAAAGTTGCTTGTGGGGATGAGCAAGACCAGCATGTATGAGAAGTGCTTCGGAAGCGCTTATGTAGGTCAAAAGGTGTATAGAGAAGTCTGTTATAAATAAAAAACAGGGATTGTGTCAAGGTTGCCGCTCTTGAGGATTTACGGATCTTGATCCAAACTTTGTCCCAAAGTGAAATTGGCCAGGACGTGGAGAGGTCATGTTCCCAACATTCTTCTACTTTGGATTTAGGCCTAGGGGAGTCAGTAGTGTGAAGGTATTTATAAATGGAGGAGGCCTTTGGAGTCTTGCGCAAAAATGAGTGAAGTAAGGAGACGGGAGTGGGAGAAGCAGGAGATGAATGTAGCTGAGAGAGCTGATTGTAAGTTGTTAGTGCAGCCTCCCTAAGTATATGATAGTTACGAGTGAAGGAGGTAGGTAAGTCATAGAGAGAACGGAGAATGGTGAAAGACAAGAAAGAGGATTGAAAAAAGAGTTGGGAGACCCATATCAGCCCCCTGTGATGCCATGCTTTCCAAAAGAAGGGTTTGTTACGAATAAGTAGGGCGGTGTTATTCCAAATGGTGGAGGAAAGGAAATCAGCAATGGTCGTGGGAGGGGAATGGGAAGAAGATAGGAGCAGTTTAGAAGTAAATTTATGGATGGGAGTGGAAATGGAAGAGGGTTTACGGGAGAAGGAAAGATATTCAGCAAAGGAAAAAGGAGAAAGAAGAAGGCGTTCAAATTTCGCCCATAAAGGACAGGGGGGGTATGCACCTGTTACAACGCATTTTTTACAACGCACTACCACTACAACGCAGGCATTACAACGCATACCATTACAACGCATAGCGCTGGGGGGCGCTCTAGGATAAGAGGTAAGTTTAATTTACTATCCAACACCTTCCCTAGGGTCCACGGGGACTGGAGTTAGAATAGTAAATTATACTTACCACTATCCAGCACCCCAAAGCGCTATGCGTTGTAACGGTATGCGTTGTAAATACCGCGTTGTAATGGTATGCGGAGTAAAAGTATGCGTTGTAACGTCATACATCCGACAGGGGGTGCTGGGATCTTGCAGCCAGAAAGAAGCTTGTCGTAATAAGAACACTTTATGGTAAGCAGGGAAGTTTGAAAAGTTAACTCCAACCTCCGCCTTAGGACGAGTCAGTCGGGCAAGAGACATTCTAGGCTTTTTCTTATTCCAAAGAAAGGACATCAGAATGGAGTTAATTTTTTTTTAAATTTGGAAGGAATAGATACAGGGATATTGGAAATAGTATAGAGGACTATGGGAGACAACATCATTTTAATAGTGTCAAGGCGGCCCCACCAGGACAAGTAAAGAGGATGCCACTTGGACGTTAAGTCCACTAATTTTTGGGTGCATTTGGATAGACAGAGGGAAACAGTATCTGGAATGGTAGGGGTAATATGCAAGCCGAGGTATTTAATATGGGAGGATTTCCATGTGAAGTTGGAGGCAGTAAAATCGGGTTTAAATGTGAATTTCGTTAAGGGTAGGATCTCACATTTATCATTATTGAGTTTATAGCCAGATATTTGGGAGTATTCATGCACTTCAGCAAGGAAGGCGGGAATCGAATCAGTGGGGTTAGAAATAAAGAGAAGGATGTCATCCGCGTATGCAGCTAGCTTAACTTGAGAATCTAATATTTGAAAGCCTTGAATAGTAGGGTTCTGACGAAGTTTAGACAGAAAGCGTTCTAAGGCCAAATTAAAAAGAAAAGGAGATAAGGGGCACCCTTGACGAACACCTCTTTCCAAATCAAAAAAGGAGGATATTTGACCATTAGCACAAACAGCTGCACATGGATTGGAGTAAAGTAAGGAGATCAGAGAAATAAATTTGGGACCAAAACCAAACCAATGAAGGGTGTGAAAAAGATAGGTCCATTCAACTCTATCAAATGCCTTTTCAGCATCAAGGGCAATGGCCGCAAGGGAATGGGGCAAATGACGGGACTTAGATAAAACATTGAATAACAGTCTAGTGTTGTCAGTGATAAAGCGTCCCTTGACAAAGCCTGACTGTTCCTCACCCAGAAGATCCGGGAGAAGAAGATCGAGACTTCGCAAATATTTTATAATCAATGTTAACCAAGGAGATTGGCCTATAATTCTTACAATGTTGAGCATCTTTTCCCTCCTTGGGTATGAGGCAAATATGTGCATCAGAGAAAGAGCCTGAGGAAGAACCCAAGGTGAGGCTAGCATCAATGAGGGAGTGTAGTTTAGGGATGAGAAGTTTTGAGAAGTGAAGGAAAAATTCAACAGTAAAGCCATCCGGCCCAGGAGCTTTGTCTTTTTGGAGATTCTGAAGTGCTGTAAGTAACTCTCGTTGAGAGATATTAAGCTCTGAATGAGAGAGGTCAAGCGGGAAGTGAGCTGGTTTTTGGATGTTGGAGAAAAAGCGATCTGAGGATTGAGAGGAGGGTTGGGTTTCGGAAGAGTATAATGTTTTGTAAAAGGCAGAAAATTCAGCAAGAATATCTGTATCTTTATGTTTGAGAACAGAGTGTGTGTCATAGATTGATTCAATATTTAATTTGTTATGCTTTACTTTCAAATAATTAGCAAGAATCTTCTCAGCCTTATTTTTACCCCCGTAAAACTTTGCACTCGATTTCAATAAATATAAAGAAGCATCATCCGTGGACTTTTTGTTAAATTTCATTTTGGCATTAATCAAGGCTGTTAAGCTGTCCTGCGAATGGGAGGTAAAATAAGAATGCTCCAATTTCTTAATGTCAAGAAGGAGAGTAGCTGTGAAGCTACGAGCAGCTCTCCGTTTTTTTGCCACAAAGCCAATTATAAAATCCCTTGCTGCAGCCTTGAAGGCATCCCAGATGGTGTGCTTAGGAATGGAGGGAGTATCATTAAGTGAAAAAAATTCATCGGAAAATTCAGTGAAGGATGCAGCGAACTTGGGGTCCAAGAGAAGGGAATTGTTAAAGCGCCATCGCTTGGGTCCAACTGATTTAGGAAGAATGTCAAGTTGAACTAAAGTGAGGGCATGGTCTGAAAGTAGTATCGGGCCTATCTCTGCACGAGTAAGGGTTTGGGCAATGTCATGAGTAACAAAAATGTAATCAATCCGGGATTGGGAATGATGACAGGGAGAGTAAAAAGTGAATTCCTGCAGCTCTGGATTACATAAATGCCAGGCATCAGTGAGTTTATGTTGAGAGATAGCTTGAGAGAAGAGTTTATGTGACTTATTAGGAACAAAGTGAGCCTTGGAGTGTCTATCCAAAAAGGGGTCAAGGGGCTGATTGCAATCTCCCGCTAAAATAAAGTTACTATCAATAAATCTGGTAATATGATGGGAAAAGATGTACCAGAAAGTAGGATCGCCAGCAGTGGGGGCATAGACATTTAGAACGGAAATTGGAACATTCTTAATAGAAAGCTTAACAAATGTCCAGCGACCAACATCATCTGATTCCTGATTAAGCAAAGAGTGAGAGAGATTTTTGTGGCATAAGATGGCTACTCCATTACGCTTGCCATCCCCTGGAGAGTAATATACATCTCCCACCCAACTTCTCTTCAACTTAACAGATTCTTCAGCAGATAAATGAGTTTCTTGCAAGAAAGCAATATCAACATTTAAGCGTGCAAGGTGTGACAAAATTCTCTGTCGCTTGATGGGAGAATTAACGCCCTTAACATTCCATGTAACTATTTTTAACGACATGTCATAAAAATGAAAAAGAAAATATCAATAAAAAAAGGAGAATAATAAGTGCCCAGAACAGTAAAATGAGTAAAAAGGGATATGAAAGTCAAAAAGGGGTAAGGTAATGTGAAGTTGAAAAGTAGTGAGGAGGAAGTACAGGTGAAGAAGCAGGAAAATGCTAGAAGAGTGAGAAAAAACAAAGAAAGAATATGGAAAAGAGGAAATAAAAAAAGATGAAGAAAGAAAATTCAGTAGAAAAAGGAACAAGGTCGAGAAAAAATGATAAGCAACAAGGAAAGGGAAAAAAGAAAGGAAAGAATGTGAATAAAGAGCAAATATGTAAACTGAAAAAGTGGTAGTGAGAGTCAGATGAATGAAGAGACAAAGTAGAGGATTACAAATGCGAGGAATAGAAACATGAAAAAGGTAAAGACATAGAAGTGGATGAGAGAGAGGAAGAGAAGACACCTTTGAACAGAGAAGAACTAGAGATAAGAACAAGATCAAAGACAGAAAGGGAATAACGAAGAACAAGGGAAGGAAGGAAAACATACTTACGAAGGGTGAAACTGAGGAAGGGCGATCACGGGGGAGGGGAGACGAGAAGAGAAAACTGAGGGGGGAGCGCCCTCTGGGGGAGGCGGTACAACCGATGTAAACGAACCATCAAACCAAGGGAAGGACATAATGTAAACTGTGAAACCTGTGGGAAAAATAAGAAAACAAAAGAGTTGAGGAGAAGAAAACATCAAGAGGTTTACTGATAGAAATGAAATACCAGAATAATTGGGAAAGAAATTAACATATTATGGAGCTAGAAGGGAACAAATATGAAGGGAGAGGATTCAGATAGGAGAGGGGTAGAAACAACATGATAAGAACAAACATATGTAACATCAACACAAACTATGCAAACTAGTGAATGAACCACAATAGTAGGTTATGAAAGTCATGGAGGGAAAGCTGACGAGGAACTGGAGAGGTCCATTTCAGATGTTTGGCAGGCATTAAGGAAGCTCCGAAGGCGAACAGGATCCTCGTAGGTCGTCGTTTTGTTGTTATGAGTGACTCTAAAAAGGCAAGGGTGGAAAAGGCCATATCTGGCGCCAATGGATTGGAGCTCCGGTCGCATACCCAGGAAAGCTTTATGGCGGCTGGCTGTGGCTCTAGCGTAATCCTGCGCAAAGAAGAGGGTAGATCCTGACCATGTGAGGCGAGGAGAAGCGCAGGTCGCCGATAAAACTTTGAGAAGATCGGTATATTCCAGAAAGTACATGATGACACCTCGTGGTCTGGAAGAGGCAGAGGAAGATGAAGAGATGCGGCCGAGCCTATGTGCTCGCTGGATATTAAGCGTGGTTCCCTCAGGTAAATGGAGGAGCTTAGGCAGGAAAGATTTGTAAAAAGCAACGGGATCATTCCCCTCACAATTCTCCGCCAGGCCGTAAATACGGAGGTTGTTGCGTCGATTGCGATTCTCAAGCTCCTCGACCTGCTTCTGGAGAGAGGAAATCTGCGATTGCATGTGCGTCACCTTGGAAGATGATTCCTGAAGAGAAGATATGGAGTGTTCCACAGTCGTCACTCTCGTATCCATCTGTGACCAATTGTCGTTTAAGACCTGCAACTTAGAGTTGGTTTCCTCCATGAAAGGTCGAAGAGCACGTATGTCCTCCAACAGTAGCTCCATAGATACAGCTGAAGTAGAGCCTGACGGTGATGGAGGATCTTTTTTGAGGCGTTTTGACGTAGCTTTCCCTGAGGCCTGAACAGGACGTTCTGTGTTGGACTGCGACATTTGGACAGCAAGTGCTTGAGACGCTTCCAGATGCGCCAGTGCAGAAAAGACTTTGGAATTTTTTATGAAAACTCGTCGTGGAGTTTTGGAAACATGACCAATTGCGCCTCTCTCCATATGATGAAAGCCGCCAGCAAAAAGAAAGGAATAGAGAGACTAGAACCTGAAATATTCCATGTCTGCGAGAGTCAATAGGGGAATGGAGGAGGGTTAAACAACAAAAGCGTGCAAGAAAAGAGGTCCGAAGGAAACTTCTTCATAACCACTTAGGAGCTGCAGAGGTACACATGAAGACATATAGCAGTCTCCACTTGCGTAAGTCAGGAAGCCTTTATGCTAGAAAGTAGAGCGCAAAATGTCCATAACATGAGAAGCAAAATGCTAGCATGTGTTTAAAGAAAAAGACGGAATCCAACAGGAAAATTCCAGCTTCATGGTAAATGAGGGCAGCCACGAAAATGTGCGCAGTCAGAAGGAGGCGCTGGTGGCAAGAAGAAAGGTGAGCATTGTGTTGAAAACATTCAGGGAAGACAAAATGGCCGCCGAGATCGCAATACTCACAAATATTGCTTATGCAGGATAAGGCAGGCAGGGTAAAAGCATTGGCACGTTAAAAGATGAAGAAATAAGCTCACCATGAGCATTTGCGGGGGTCTGGAGCAGCAAATGAAGGCAGGATTGTCCGAGGTAATTAGCGCGTCGGACGTGCGAAGGAAAAACAAAATGGCGGTCGCGGCTGAAAGGGAGCTGCGGCCGCTCGTAATTGCCAAAAAGAAAGCTTGTGAGAGGCCGAAACATGCTGCCGCTGGAGTCACGACGTTCTCTCCATACTCCGACTGGGGAAGCTTCTCTCTATAAGCAGCCGGCACAGGTGAAAGAGGGTGAATCCCTCGGCTGAATCGGAGCGCTCATATCAGAGCCACCATCCGCGTCGGGCGCTAAGCCACGCCCCCCGCATCATATGCTTCTTAAATAGATTTTGGCAAGTTAATGACCTGCTATCCTTCAATTCATATTCCAGTAAATGAGTGAATTGAATGACTTGGAGAAACAACCTACGTCATTACACTACATGTCAATCAAGGTTATTGGCAGGATCCTTCACAACCTTGTGGCCATCATAGGAACCTTTTAGATTCCTCTGCGGTTATAACAGTTGACTTTGTGATGTTCTGACCACTTTTCAAAGATTAAAGAATGTCATACTGAAAACACACGAGTCCCATTCAACAGCATTACTTGATAATACAAGGGACAGATTGATTAGATCAGATGTCTCTAACACCTTGAAGTCCTCCTCCAGGACTTGTGAAACAAAAGGCTTAGGGGCCCGATATAGGTAAATCTTTTTTACCACTTCATAAATACCGATTCATACCGAATCGGTATTTAAGAAGTGGTAAAAAAGAGAAGGGCAGATGTAGGTAATATTATTTTAAAAATTACCGAATCGGAAGGAATCAGTATTTACCGATACCGATACCGATTCGGTAATGCCCATTGATTCCTATGGGCTTCAATGCCCATAGGAATCAATGGGCATTACCGATTCGGTATTTACCGAATCGGTAATGCCCATTGATTCCTATGGGCATTGAAGCCCATAGGAATCAATGGGCATTACCGAATCGGTATTTACCGATTCGGTAATTACCGATTTCTGCAAGGGTGCAGGGGGTGTCACTTTGACACCCTCTAGCACCCCCAATACTGGCTTGTGTGCCATGTGGCACACAGACATGCCCTAAGGGCATGTCTGTCTGTCACATGGCATAGGTGTGCATGCACACATGTGCATGCACACCTGGATTCGGTATTTTAACACCCAATTGGATTGGGTGTTAAAATACAGAATCTGAAGGGCCTGTGGGACTGAAAGTAGTCCCACCTACATCCCGAATTTTGAAAATCTGTAAACTTACCGATTCGGTATTTTTCCGATTCGGTAATTTTACCGAATTGGTAAAATACCGAATCGGACAAAAAAAGGTCCCCTACATCTCAGTAGGCCAAATACCGGTCGGAAACGGCCGAAATCGGCCGTTTCCGACCGGTATTTGGTACCTACATCGGTCCCTTAGTGTCAATCCTGAAAAATATATCTTTACCGCACAGAAAGTGTGTATTTGGGATGCTTACTTGGAACCACAAAAAAGAGAAATAAAAAACAAAAAACGTATGCAAGATACCCAGAACAAACTGTACAATCAGTTTTGTTCTCGTTGTTTATTATTGATTATTTTCCCACACTGTTTTAGACATTGCTGCTCTCCTTACATCCTTAACTCAGAAGACAATTTTTCTATATGGATCCTAACTGCAAGTTTTGTGGAGAAGTATTTTGAGGGCATTGATGAATAAGTGTGGACAGAGATGAGCAAGGAGGATGAACTGTGGTAAAATGTAAAAGAGTATGTGTTGAGAGGATGGCCCAAGAAAAGTGTTTTGTTGCCAGAAATGTTACCTATTTGGAAGGTTGTAGATGAGTTAGAGCTATAAGGGGAATTATTGTTTAAGAGTGGTAAATGTATTCCCCCGGTGAGGATACAAGATTTATTCTCCAGTTGGCAGATAGGCAGCATTTGGGTATTTCCTCCATGAAAAGGATGGTTAGGTCCTGTTTTTGGTGGCAGAGTTTAGAAAGAATGGTGGACCGTGTTGTAAGAGAATGTGAGGATTGTGTGAATGGAGAAAGAGGTCTTAGAGTTGTTCATGCACCTTTGAAGCCGGTAGCCTGGTCGGAGTTTCCTCTGGCAGAAAGTCACCATGGATATTTCAGGACATTTTCATTCTTTACTGCAAGAAGAAAGATTTGCTTTTGTTGTGATTGATTACCAGTTGAAATGTCCTGAAGTCAAATTTGTCACTCATATTACTACCCATGTGAATATTGAATTTCTAAAGAAGATATTCACTAGAGAGGGGCATCCAGAAGTGGTGATCACGGACAATGGAGTCCAATAAATTCTAAATAAATGGAAGAAATTCTTGTGCATTGTAGCATTTGCCATATTACCACTGCCTTGTCAGAACCTCAAGGGAATGGTCAGGTTGAAAGGTTTACCTTTGTTTTGATGGAATGGATAACAGGAGCATGCAAGTGTGGAGGTGAATGGAATATTTAGTTATGGGAAAAGATTTGGATGTATCGTACTACGTTCCACACGGTCACAGAGATTAGCCCATTTAGATTGCTCAAAGGGAGAAATCCAACAACCAAAATTGTGTCCATGGTGGTTCAAGAAGAAGTGAGAAAAGAAATTTGAAAGTGTGAATGTGGAATAAGTTGGCAGAAAGGTGGGAAATAAGCAGAATAAAAACAAAGGATTGGTATGATGACACATGGAAAGTTAAAAGACCCAATTTGTATGTTGGTGATCGGGTCAAGATTTTGTTGCCAGGTATCATATCAAAAGGTATGCCTAGATTCAGCAAAGCTCTCAAAATTGTAAAGGTGAACATTAACAGTGTGGTCACGCAGGATGGTAAAGTTTGGAATGTCAGACGTGTGGCAAGATGCAAAGACATCAAAGGTGGTAAATTGGTTGAAGATTATGGTCTTGACGTGGAAGAAGAAGATGGGAGTGGAGATTTTTAGTTGCACTGTAGAATGGAAACTGTACCATGTGAGTGTGTAGCATCTAGAGTCAGGGAGACCTGAAGAACGAGACGTGCACCTTGCAAGTTTAAAGACTTCACAGTGTATTAATGTGTTTGTTCTTTATGCAAAATGGAGATGTGTTACATTCTGCATGGTATTATTTCTTTACACACATATGGTTCATGCGTTGTTTCATAAATATTCTTCTTATGCTTTTAATGTGTTATTACTTATGCAAGGGACTGTTTAGAATGTGGAATGCTCTTAGGGCATATTTCTCCTGAGATGCCTTGACTCAAGACATGCGATTCTGTGCTGCTCATTAAAGACTTATATTTTCTACATCCTGAGTGTGAAAAGTGAATCTAACACTAGGCCTTTGAGAGCTGTTGCTGGACAGGTGCTGAGGACTGCAGCATGCCCGGTCCCTCCCATCCACTATACCATTTTAGGGAGTGCATACAAAGCTCCTCTATGACAGTGTCAAGCTTGCCTTCAACCACTGTGCCTCACCATTGATTCATGATCACAGCTATCAAGTACATTTATAGACCACATCCTCAATGAGGATGACTCCTGTTCCATCTCAGAAAAGATAGCACTACATATACCATGAAGTAACTCTACAGCATCACAACATTTAAGAAGCTTTGGGGTTCAGAGTATAAATAGGATCATCCCTCCTTTCCAGTGTATATATTAAGCCGACACCCGATTAATCTACATGGTGGCGACTACCAGGAGCTAACAATGCCTGACTCTATATTTTTATGAGTTTCAAGTACTCTGTCTAATAACTGACTTGCATTGTGTGTGCTGTTTCCTACATATTACAAGAGTGAAAACAAAGGAACGATTCTGATGTTCCATTGCATGAAAAAGATGAACTTTGTTATTGGTGTTGCAGAATGCAGATACAGTGGTACCTAGACTCACAAAGTGATTGTGTCTGTTCAGAAAGTGCAGCATGTGCCTACATTTCTTTGCGGACTTGCTTTTGTCCCTGAAGTTAAATCTCAGTGATGTGTTAGGAGATGTGGCAGGTTCTGGTATCAGTTCATCGCACATTCACATAAAGATTCACTGGCAAATTTGTGAACTTTACTTACATCCACTCTGCACAGCCCTACTTTTCTTGAGGTGCAGTTAAAGATATACAAACTGTACGATGCTGGTCGTACATTGAGACTATGATGTTGTGATGTTTCTCGTGCTTTCCATTCACATTCTGTACATTGTAATGTGCTATTGTGAGAACAACAAAACACAATACAAAATAAAGAAACTTAAATGCAAACTTTTATGTATATTAAAACTATGAACTAACGTAGTTAGGATGGCCAAAGGGACCATAAATGATATGTGTAGTCAACCCTTAGCCCAAACTAACATCAGAGTGTAATCAATGCAAATTAATATCATATTTTGGTCATTTTTCATACGATATCCGAAAACAATGACAGCTTTAAAATAAATTGTTGGCAATGCATGCCGTAAGTAAGCTCATTTGATGTTGGACATTCTTTCGTTTGCAGAAACTGTTTTCTGCAGTTCCGTCCAGTGATTCAGACCATGTGTGTGGTATGACATAAGTCATAGTTGCGATGTTTATTGTAAATACAATACCAGCAGTACAGCGTACATCCAGTTCTAATTTAGGAAATGTCTCCACTATTCTATTTGAAGTGAGACTGCACTCAAAAAAACATTTGCTTCTTTAAAGTAGAAAAAAACAAGTAGGTTCATAAGCAAAGGAGTTGAACCCAGGTTAGTCTTGCTTAGATGAAACTGTCCATATGTTTGTAGCCCTTTCAAGGATGTTAGACTATAGATTGTAGAAATAACCAACAACTGCACTGGAAAGGATCACATTTGCGCAATTGATTATTTCTATGTATTTTTGTTTCTTTATGCCCAACAGTGACACAGCTGTTTAAGCATTTCCATGTAACAAACACAGACGAAAGCCACATAGATACAACCGGTGTCATATTTTGTATTTAGACTCAGAACTTTTATTAAAGGAAGGTGCTTACTTTCTTTACTTTCAGTGTCCAAAAAGTATGTCGATCAGTGAATGTCACAGTTATGGACATTCTTTAGATATCTATTTTAGCCAAGCAGTGTAGTGAGTTCTATGCCCCTGACTTATGCCCGTGTCACTTTAAAAACTACAAATCTCAAAATGGGTGGGGGTATGAATGTATGTGTGTGTATATATATATATATATATATATTTATATATAATAATCGAAAAAGGTTACCCTTTTGGAAGGAACCTCCCAGCACGCCAATCTTGCACTTTTAAATGATGAAGAGCCAGCAGAGTAGTGCAGGGATTCGTGCTTTATTCAATACCAACAGCTCCTGCCAGACGCGTTTCAGGTACTTCTTTCCTCAGTGGCAGATGGTGCTTTGAAAATCATGCCTCATGTGCTACACATTTTTATCCCATAGTGAACCTCCCCAAGTGGGCGTAACCGTAGAGCACGGCATGCTGGTTCACGGAGTCCGCACATGTTCAATGTTATCAAGTGAGCATTTGCATGAAAGTTTTTTCATTGTCTCTTTCTTCCCCAGTGGGTAAAACTACTTATTCCTGCAACAGCTCTGCCGTTCTTACGCTTTCCATCAGGCTTGTGCTTCCCGCTTGTATGATCAACTTCTGTAGACCACTGTGGGTCTGCTTCAACAGAGTGGTTCCCTCCGCGACTGGGCCAGCCGCGCACATAATAATCGAAAAAGGTTACCCTTTTGGAAGGAACCTCTGAGGTTCCGTGACAATTGTAAGTGGTGTTTTCGACTCGCACGAATGTGGTCGAGTCTGGTATCTATGAACCGCAAATGGCGAGTTTAGTGGGTGTGCGCAGTTTCGCTGTGCTAACTTAAACCGTTCGTTTGTTATGTGGGTTTTTCATCTGTACCCACGGGTTCCATCTTAGATACGGCATCCATTTTGTCTCTTGCCCTCAAAGTAGCCAGCGAACGGACGATGTCCGCTTCGCGACCCTGGGACTCCCAAGAGATTTGCGGAAGACACATGTTCTTTGTAAGTGTCAGATGGCGCCGCTCGAGGCTCATCTTGCTGCACGGACTTATTGTCTCAGCCGTGCATCTCATTAGGCACGTCCCTTTGATGCCTGTATCTCGTGTTTCCTCGATACCTCCCCTTTTACACCCTTTCCGATCTCCCCACTGTCTCCGTCTTCCTCTGCACCTGTCTTTGTTCCTACTTCGATCTGTTTATTATCGATTGGAATGCACTAATGTTGGGAAGATGGGTTTTTACAGTTGGGAACCGCCAAATGTTTCCGCACTTATGATCCGGACCTTGTGTGTTTCAAAGTGACCAAAGCGACCCCTCTGGGGGATGATGGTGGGAACCGGGTTGTAAACTTTTGTGTGCCATGTTGTCTTATGGGTAAAAACTGTATAAAAGGAGCGACCCACAGAACCAATTCGAAGCAGTCTCCCCGAACTACACTCGATGTACTTCCTGTGATATCTGTGTTCCCTGCAGCAAATAAACCTTGAATCTTTGACGCCGAAGGAAGTGTCCCGTGTCTCTATCATTCGTACGCCGGAGCAGGTTACCCACGAAGGTTTCAGGTGTTGTGCCCTGGCACCGCTGGGTCCTACAGAACCCAGTCCTTCAGTTGGCGCCCAACGTAGGGCTGCATCAGTGGTACCGGTCCAAGCCCGACGATCGTGAGGAACTTCATGTGAAATCTCCGAGGGAAGGTGCACCCCGCTTCATCAATCCTGTTGTCGAAATAAGTGGCCCGAAGACTTTTCCCGCGAAGATTCCCGCCTCCTGACGGCTGCAACGGACTGCTGCCCTGACTGTAGACCTGTTTTGGCGCCTGGCGTAGACCTTGGTAGAGCGAGACGATAGACGGGCCTTCCTGGTGACGCCATTGATCTTTGAGTTAAGTATTTGTGGGTCGCTCCCAGAGTCCTTGGTTGTTGACACTTTAGCGAGTGTTTTTGTTGTTAACGCTGTGAGAGTGTTTTTGTCGATGACATTTTTCTAGCGTTTTTGTTGTTGTTGTGTTGTTTGACGACTGCAGCCGCCAAAAACCGAGGGTTTTGTTTTTTTGCTGGGACTTGGTAAATCCCGTAACCCTTGAAGTTTGTGAAACTCGGCTAGTGTGCAAGATGCCTGGTCGCAGTACTTTGTTTAGTTGTTTCAGGCCTTGTGGTACGGATTCCCGACTGGAGGACTCGTGTCCGATACCTCCGGTTGGAACTCCCACGTATGAACTATATAGTAAACATGGATTGGGTCCGATTACTTTTAATGATTATTGGATTAAATACACGAAGAAGGACGGTGACCTTCGTTGGCCACCTCATGGTAGCTTCGAGGCCCCGATCTTAGATAATTTAGAAATTAAATTGTTCGAAAGAAAATCAAGGCCGGCCATGTTTGATGCCTTTCGGTTGTGGCGCAAAGAAGCCCGACAGAAAGAAATAAGACAGACT
The DNA here is from genome assembly GCF_964263255.1 of Lissotriton vulgaris. Taxonomy (NCBI): domain Eukaryota; kingdom Metazoa; phylum Chordata; class Amphibia; order Caudata; family Salamandridae; genus Lissotriton; species Lissotriton vulgaris. Next base: position 1,968,968,392 of record NC_141685.1, read on the forward strand.
AAACGTAGTCAGCGAGATAATGTTGCTACTATAGTGAAGAAAGCAGAGCAATTTCAGCGTGATAAGGAGGTTAAGGATAAGGAAGTGTTTGATAGACTACAGCGTATGACCGTTGATAAATGTTATCCCGCTTTGCCTACGGAGTCGGAAAAGAAGGAAGAGCCAGTTGAGGATCCTTTAATGTCTTATCTCATGAAGTCGCCACCTCCGTACGTACAGGGTACCGCAGCTCCTGTGGTTCCCGCCGTACCTATTCTTCCGCCTATTCTTTCCCCGCCTGTTCCTCAGCCTGCACCCGCTCTTCCGACTGTTCCTGCTCCTTTGCCTGTTTCTATCCCTACTGCTCCTCCGCTTCCACATACTCCTGCTCCCGCTGCTGCTCCTGTTTTGTTAACTCCTGCTGTTGCTACTGTTTCTACTCCTTCACTTGTTAGTCCTGTGTCCTATACTTCTCCCTCGACTCGTTCTCGTACTACTCCTCTTGCGGCTAGCTTCTTTCATTCGCTCGGACCTGTTCATGGGTCCGCTAGCTCCGATGGTCCTCAGAGACGTAGTCAGCTTCCTGGAAACAGAGAACGTGTTGCGCTATATAATATGGCGATGGGTTGGATGGTAAACCCTCTTAGAAATCCGCCCCGTGTTGTACTCGAAACGTTTTGTCAATTCAATATACCAACCCAAAGATACGTGTTTGATGAAATGTGTAAGTTCCTTCGCGATCAGATATCGGCTGATGCGCCTGACGAGGTGCTGGCCGCTTTGTCTGATCTTCAGCTTCAGTTCTCAAATGGACTGATAGTGGATACTAATGTTCGACGTGCTGTTGAGCGGTTGCTATCTTTTCGCCCCGCTCCGATCCCTCATGCATTGTTTATCGAGGATATTGAAAGACTACCAGATGAGTCTGGTCAGTTTCCCATGCGTGAATTTCCACCAGTGTGGATGCCAGGTGATGCTACAGCTAATCCTGTTATTCCGCCACATTTCCAGAGAGTATGGATACATCTCCCATGGAAACGCTCAAGAGTGTTGCAGGTGAAGCAATCTTTGCCTGATCCTCGCAAAAATCCTACAGGGTATTACAAAGAATTATCGCAGCTTGTAGACGCTACGATAATGAATCTTGCCGATATTGATATGTTGTTCGGCAATGTCGTACCGCAACCTGTTTGGGCTAAGATTCGGCAGGAAAATCATCCGAATGAATTAGGTGGTGATTGGGCTGCCATTGTGGCGGCGGATGGGTTACAAACTGGTGGGGCTAAACCTGAGCAGATGATTACTGCTCTTCCTCAGCGAATAATAACGTTAATGAAAACTCTTATGCCAGCCATGAGGGTAAATTGGGACAAATTGTCAGCTTGTAAGCAAAAGAAGGACGAGAGTGTTTCCGACTTCTTTACGAGGTTTGAGGAAGCATTCATTGACCATAGTGGACAGGATATGGGTACCGAGGGTGGTCAGCGATTGTTTGTGGATAAATTTGTTTCAAACTTATTGCCCGATTTGAGCAATAAATTAAAGAATTCGGAAAGTGCATGGGCCGTTTCTACCTCAGCTCAGATATTGGCTACAGCACAATATTATGAGAATAGAGAGAAAGAGGAGAACGACCGTGCTGATAAAAAGACGAAAGAACTAAAAACTGTGTTGCTTCAACAAGCATATCCTCCGCGTTCAAATCAGAATGCATCCCAACAGAATAGGTCGCAGTCGCAATCGAATCGATCACAGCCACGTAATGATTCCTCCTCCCAAAGATCATCGTTAGGGTACAATCAATGTGCTTATTGCAGACAGGAGGGACACATTAAATTCAATTGCCCTGTTTTGAATGAACGTAATAGTGGTAACTCATCTAGAGGAGGTCGTGGTGGTTCGCAGCAGGCATCACGTGGTAGAGGCCGTGGTGCTCAGAATGATCGTTCCGATAACTCCTCTAATTCTAATAATTGTTTCGATCAACGTGGATCATCGCAAGGACGATCTGCGCAGTACAATGTAGACGATTATTACGTCGATCAGGGAACTGACGACAGTAATTACTAGGACAGCCAAAGACAAGGAGAGGGAGTGGTATCAGTTCCGGTTGATCAGAGAGGGCCTTACGTCGCAGTTGCTACATCGGGCGTCGTTGAGCCTTTTCTGTTGGACACTGGTGCAGCGAAAAGTTCTATTCAGCATTCGAAACTCCCTGGCGCACCTTTGTCTGGCTTAACAAATGTTTCCGTTGGATTCTCTGGCGCCCCCGTTAGCAATCCAGTTTCGCGCCCTTTGCCCCTTACGATAGGGCCACGTGAGCTTCAAGCTCCGTTAATTTTGACTACTGGTTGTGGTGAAAATCTTTTGGGCCTGGATTTGCTTAAACGTTTGTATGCAACTTTGTATTGTTCTCCTGCGGGTGTAAAGCTTACGTTAGGAGAGAGGGTTGTCTCTCCTATGTATTTGTCTCTCGATAAGCTTCCACCGGAATTGAGTTCTCTTCCTGCGTCTTTGTGGGCAACGGGTCCGAATGACGTGGGCCTACTTGATATCTCCCCTTATGTTGTTCAGTTGAAGTCTAATGTGCGATTGCCACGTATTCCCCAGTATCGTATCTCTCTTGATGGTGAACGAGCGTTGTTGGCGATCATTTATGATTTGATCGAGAAAGATGTTATTGAAGAGACTCGGGGAAACGTGTGCAATAGCCCTGTGCTGCCCATTCTTAAACGTACGGATCCTTCCAAACCGCCTGTTTATCGCTTTGTTATCGATTTACGGGAGGTGAATAAAATTGTGGTTCCTCAATTCCCTGTTGTGCCTGACATCACGGCATTACTGACTCTGATTCCAGCCTCTGCATCGTGGTTTTCGGTAATTGACCTAAAGAATGCGTTCTTTAGTATCCCGATTGCCGAGGAAAGCAGAGACCTTTTCGGTTTCTCTCTCGGTGGACGCAGCTTCCGGTTCAAACGCGCTCCTCAGGGCTACTGTGAAAGTCCATCGATTTACAGTCAAGCCTTGAAGGGTCAACTGGATGCGTTTAGGTTGCCGGTCGGTGCGGCCTTAATCCAATACGTCGACGACTTATTGGTGGCTGCCGATACTCAGGACATTTGCAAAATTGCTACAGTGTCGTTGCTGCAACATCTCTGTGAGTTGAATCACAAGGTGTCACCTACTAAACTCCAATATTGTTGTCAAGAAGTAACCTATCTAGGTCACTTATTGTCAAAGGAGGGAAGGAGGTTGACCCCAGAAAGAATTGCAGCGATTGCGCGAATGGCTGTGCCAAAAACCCAAAGAGATGTGCGTGCCTTTCTAGGTATCACGTCGTACTGCAGGCAATGGATTCCTAATTTTTCATTGCTGGCGAAGCCATTAGTGGCTCTTACGTGCAAGGATGTTTCAACTCCTTTACCATGGACGGAAGAATGTCAGGAAAGTTTTTCTGAACTGCGTGATTCATTGTGTTCGGCTCCTGTGTTGGGTACTCCTGACTACAGTAAGCCGTTTACATTATATGTTCACGAGAGGGAAGGTTGTGCTTTGAGTGTCTTGACGCAACCTTTTGGTGGTAAGCAGGGTCCATGCGCATATTTTTCCTCGACCTTGGACCCAGTAGCTAGAGCATTGCCGAGTTGTTTGAGAGCAACTGCGGCAGCTGCGGTCTCCATCCGCCAATCAGCAGGATTGGTCATGGATAATATGCTTACGGTGATGGTTCCGCATGCAGTCGATACTCGTACGAAAACTCAGCACTTGACGAGTGCGAGGTTGTCTGGGTACGAGTTGACGTTGCTGGCAAGTCATATTCAGATAAAACGTTGTAATGTTCTGAACCCGGCAACTTTGTTACCAATTAGCACAGAGTCAGATGAAGTAGCAGAACATGATTGCTACTTGAGGACCGAAGAAGAAACAAAAGGTCGAGTGGACCTTAAAAACACCCCATTGGAAGATCCGGATGGTACACTATATGTGGATGGGTCATGTTTTAAGTTGCCGAATGGCGATGTGACTACTGCTTATGCTGTTGTAACGTTGAATACTGTTGTTGAGACTGCAAGGTTGAACCAGAATTCTGCCCAAGCTGCAGAATTGATTGCTCTCACTAGAGCATGTGTGTTAGCAAAAGGGAAACGTGTGAATGTGTTTACCGACAGCCAATACGCATTTGGCGTCGCACATAGTTTTGGACGATTGTGGAGAGAGAGAGGTTTCTTGACGTCGCACGGTACGAAGATTCAGCATGGCCAACTTGTGAATGATCTTTTGGATGCACTGACGTTGCCTAAGCAAGTAGCGATTGTTAAATGTAGTGCGCATCGTAAGGTGACGGATGATGTTGGTCGTGGTAATGCGTTTGCAGACGAGATTGCTAAGGAGACTGCCCGGAACCTTAGCACTCGGATGTATGTGACGAGTTCGGTTAGGTGGCCTACAGAATCGAGCATGTGTGAGGACACTATCGAAAGTGTGAAAGAAATTCAGAATGAGGCCACCGAGACTGAAAAGATGAAGTGGAAAGAAAGCACGGGAAAGTTGGATGCGAGTGGTTGTTGGATTGATTTGTCGGATCAGAAAAGATGGTTGTTGCCCGATGCGTATGTGCTGGCCGTTGTGACAATGGCGCATGGGTTAGCACATATTAGCGCGAAAGGTATTTGTAAGTTGCTGTCTCCTGTATGGAAGAATGATGGTATCACGAAATGTGCTGAACGTCTGGTGAAGAATTGTATGGTGTGTATGATGTACAATCCTGGCAAAGGAACCCCAACTCCTCCTGGCAGTTTTGCTCCCCCTTCATGTCCCTTTGAGGTGATCCAATTGGACTTCATCCATATGGAGCGATGCAATAACCTGAAATACGTTTTAGTTGTGGTTTGCGCATTCTCCCGATGGATCGAGGCCTATCCTCTCAAAGACAATACTGCTTTGTCTACTGCAAAAATCCTACTGAAGGAATATTTTCCTCGGTACGGAATGCCTAGAGTCGTGTGGTCAGATAACGGAAGTGAGTTCGTGGGTAGTGTGATGAAGAGTGTGTGTAAGGGCCTTGGAATTAATCAGAAATTCCATAGCGCCAATCATCCCCAGTCAGCTGGTTTGGTTGAAGGGTACAACGGCACCCTTAAACTAAAGCTAGCGAAGATTCAGGCTACGACTGGTCTTTCGTGGCCTGACGCTTTACCTCTAGCATTACTGTCAACTAGGGCGACTGTACACTCCAGAGTAGGGCTTAGTCCCTATGAAATAGTGTTCGGCCGTCCTGCGAATGTGTGGGGGGTTCCTAGGCCAGGAATGTTCTCTGATCTTGAGTACCCAATGTTGATCGATTATCTACATGACTTGACTGCTAAACTGAGGTTAATTCACCAACAGGTTTACGACGCATTGCCAACGCAGACGGAGGGTCCAGGCCACCAGCTCCAGCCCGGAGATTGGGTGGTGACAAGAAATTTTTCACGCAAGAATAACCTGGACCCGAGGTTTACTGGACCCTACCAGGTGCTCCTGGCCACGAGGACTGCCGTTCGTCTCGAGGGACGCAAGAATTGGGTGCATGCCACCCATACCAAGCGAGTCCCTATCCCTTTGCCGGCAGATCCGTGGGTGAGGAAAGGCATTGCATCAACTGAAACCGAAGCATTGCCAGCGTTTGTGCCTTTTAGCGACGCGCAGCCTGTTGGAGAAACCTCAGCGCAGCAGAAAGACTCTGTTGAACAATTATCATCGAAAGACTCAAGACCAGAACACTCGACTGATCAGCAGGACGCTGTCTCTTCAACGGATCCTTTGTTCGACGAGCAGACACGTCCTGGGAAAACCCGATACTTTCTGCGATCTCGTACTAAGAACTAATAAAAGATCCTGCTTTGTTGTATTGACAACTGCATTATCCCGTTTTCCGTGATCAGTTTTGAACATTTATATTACTGTAATTATTCCTATATATATATATTGAGCTTCATTCCTTATACTTTTTGCTTTCACAGCTGAGAGACTTTGTTTTTGCATATATATACATATTGTGCATTGAAGGCCGTAGGACCGCGCGCGTACTTCCTTCTGGATAGTAGGTCTTGACGCTAGGTTAAAGGCCGTCGGTTCCTGGGAACTCCTAGGGATTGACTATTGCTACACAGAACGAAGTGCGTCAAGAAACGTTGCGGACGGTCGTAGGGAATGGCATTCTCGAAGCTGAACGATTTGGAAGAAGCACAAGCTCATAGATTCAAGCTGCAGCAACTCAGTCGTACCAAATGTTTTATATTCCAACTGTTTGTATTGTTTTTGACTGCTTCTGCACTTTTGGCGGGTGGGGTGTATTACACGATGTCTTACTTCTTACTTTCTGCTACACCTACTCCTACTCCTGACCCTAACCTTATCTCTACCGTTTCTCCTCATTCCTTTCATATGTTGCCTGAACATGAGCAGGCTAGACGTGTAGAATTCCGCAATAATTCCTTTATTCAGCTCCTTCATCAACATCAGTTAGTGGTTAACACTACTAATTGTTGGGTGTGTGGGTTGATGCCACATACTACGGATAAGGGAATTCCATATCTGGTGTTACCGTATAGTTCCCAAGGGTCTGCTCGAGCATTTCAAACAATGTTTCGAAGCGCACTGGGTTTCCACCCCATTCGAGAACCACGTTCTCCCTACTCTGGTCCTACCTCGTATCAAAAACCTTTGTCAATAGCAATAGAGGATTTAGATAGCGATATCTATGATCCCTCGCTTATTCCCGAAGAAGAGGTACAAGCCTATAGGGTCCTAAGTAGAGGTGAATATAGTGCGTTCACTAGCGAAAAGCAGCTTAAAAGCTCGCCTCCAATATGGGTCGTACCCCACACTGGTAATTTTTGTCTCATGGGTCGTGGCCGAAGATCGCAAGCCCGACTTGGAGCAAGTGCTTGCATTGAAAATTACATACTGCTGATGGTCTCGTCCCCTGTGTTTCTGGCTGCCAAGGGTACATACTTTATCTGCTATGATCGTGCATACGCATGGTTGCCCGCTGACTTCATGGGCTCATGCTTCATTGCAAATCTGTTGCCTCCGACGTTCACTGTAGATGCCGATTATCACAAGACTAGAGTTGTGAGAGGCGTAATTAGCGAAGAGGATACTGCCGGTCAAGAGGCAGGAGACTTTTTCAAGGGTTTCCTCCCGTTTTGGGGACCTATGGTTAATAGTAGGAACCTGAGACAGTTGACTCGAGTGGTAGAATCAACAGCTAATATTACTGCCAGTGCCCTTGGTAATATCACCACTGAACTTCAGGCGGAGAGACTTATGACGTTACAAAACCGTATGGTTTTAGATGTCATCTTAGCAGATCGAGGTGGGGTATGTAAGGTGATCCATTCGAGCTGCTGCATTTTCATTCCAGATAATGCTCCAACTGTTTATCAAGCCATCTCGAGGTTGCATAAAATCTCCGAATCCATACACGTGGAAGTAGGGGATTGGACGCTACTTGGATGGTTTTGGGGCCTGATGTCGACTTGGGGTTAGAAAATTCTGATGATCATCGGAGTTGTTGTGGTGTTCCTGTTCACGTGTTGCCTTTGTGTGCAGTGCGGTCCTGCCTTATGTGGCCTCTGTGCTACAACGTGTATGAGACAGCCACCTGTTACCAAGGGGACTCGGTTGGACAGAGCTATGCTACAGCAACATCTCGATGGTCTGATGAATATCGAATATGATTCCGACTAGTGCTTGCCTACATGAGGGCAAAAGGAGCGTCTGAGGTTCCGTGACAATTGTAAGTGGTGTTTTCGACTCGCACGAATGTGGTCGAGTCTGGTATCTATGAACCGCAAATGGCGAGTTTAGTGGGTGTGCGCAGTTTCGCTGTGCTAACTTATACCGTTCGTTTGTTATGTGGGTTTTTCATCTGTACCCACGGGTTCCATCTTAGATACGGCATCCATTTTGTCTCTTGCCCTCAAAGTAGCCAGCGAACGGACGATGTCCGCTTCGCGACCCTGGGACTCCCAAGAGATTTGCGGAAGACACATGTTCTTTGTAAGTGTCAGATGGCGCCGCTCGAGGCTCATCTTGCTGCACGGACTTATTGTCTCAGCCGTGCATCTCATTAGGCACGTCCCTTTGATGCCTGTATCTCGTGTTTCCTCGATACCTCCCCTTTTACACCCTTTCCGATCTCCCCACTGTCTCCGTCTTCCTCTGCACCTGTCTTTGTTCCTACTTCGATCTGTTTATTATCGATTGGAATGCACTAATGTTGGGAAGATGGGTTTTTACAGTTGGGAACCGCCAAATGTTTCCGCACTTATGATCCGGACCTTGTGTGTTTCAAAGTGACCAAAGCGACCCCTCTGGGGGATGATGGTGGGAACCGGGTTGTAAACTTTTGTGTGCCATGTTGTCTTATGGGTAAAAACTGTATAAAAGGAGCGACCCACAGAACCAATTCGAAGCAGTCTCCCCGAACAACACTCGATGTACTTCCTGTGATATCTGTGTTCCCTGCAGCAAATAAACCTTGAATCTTTGACGCCGAAGGAAGTGTCCTGTGTCTCTGTCATTCGTACGCCGGAGCAGGTTACCCACGAAAGTTTCAGGTGTTGTGCCCTGGCACCGCTGGGTCCTACAGAACCCAGTCCTTCACCTCCCAGCACGCCAATCTTGCACTTTTAAATGATGAAGAGCCAGCAGAGTAGTGCAGGGATTCGTGCTTTATTCAATACCAACAGCTCCTGCCAGACGCGTTTCAGGTACTTCTTTCCTCAGTGGCAGATGGTGTCACTGACCATGTCATGAATGATGTAATATGTGACATGATCAGCAGTGGATTGCGGGTGCGCGATATATAGTTAGTGCAACTAACTATATATGCAAATTTCAATGGTTTTGTGTGACTAAAATAAGGTTTTGTAAATGCTAATTCCTAACTATATATGGTCTATAACCTATGGTTTATATATATATATATATATATATATATATATATATATATATATATATATATATATATATATATATATATATATATATATATATATATATATATATATATATATCTTTTTTTACTGAAAAAACAAAGGTTACAGGGATGTCATAGTTAAGTTCAGGTGTCACTCACACAAATCTATAGAAATTCAGCTATTATAGTTAGTGAGGTAACTATAACTCACACCCTTGGAATGCGCTACTTATGAGTTCACATATTACAGCACTTGTGACATGGTTAGTGACATCACTGATGACATCTCCAATAACATCATTGATGACATAATCCAGTGACTTTGACTGTTTTAAAAAGTGTACAAGTATTAAATACATATGCCAAGGGGTGCTGGTGAATCAGTGGGTGTATGAGTTCTTGGATGAATGATTCTGTGGGTGTGTGACTGACAGTATAAGGGAGTGATTAGGTGTTTCAGTGAAAGCATGGATGAGTGACTGGTCGTATGAATGTCTGTATCTGTCAGTTGAGTGAGTGGGTACATGAGTGTCTGTATAGGTGAGTGATTGGTTGTCTGAGTACCTGTATTGATAGCTGAGTGACAGAGTGGGTCAGTCATGAGTGAGTGGGTGAGGCAGTGTGCATGTGTGGTGCTGTATGAGTGAATGAGTGTGTGTAGGACTGTGTCGGTGAGTGAGTGCATGTCTCAGTTGTATATGGGTGTGTAACTGGGTATGTGAGGAAGTCCAGGTGAGTGATAGGGTATATGAGTGACTGTATGGGTGAATAAGTGAATATGAGAGTGGCTAAAAGGGTGAGTGTCTGTTAGGTGTCAGTGACTGTATACGTGTGTGAGTATGCGTTAGTATCTATATGAGTGCGTGAATGAGTGTGTGTGTGTGTGTCACTGTTTGGGTGAGGAAGTAGCTGTGTGATTGACTGCATGGGTGAGTAAGTAGGTTTGTGAGTATATCTATGGGTGACTGGCTCAGTGTGTGAGTGGATATGTCAGTGGTTATTTTAGTCAGTGAGTGGGTGTATGAGTGCCTGTATGGATGAGTGAGTGGATGTGTGTGTTGCTGTATGAATCAGTGAGTGGCTTTAAAAGTACTGGTATGTGTTTTTGAATGGGTTTGAGAATGGTAGTGTGGAAGTTGGGATGGATGTATGAAAGGTTATATGGGGGTGTGAGTTGGTCCATCAGAGATTGTGTGGATGATGTCACCAGTGATGTCTTCAGAGATGTCATCAGTGATACAATCCATTCACCATTATAGTTACCTCACTAACTATAATGGCTGAATTTCTATGGTTTTGTATGAGTGGCACATGAGTTTAACTATAATTTGCCCGTAACCTTTGTTTTTTTCAGTGAATTTCAAAGGCTTTCTTTAAATGCTAATTCTTATCCTTAATGTCCCTGTAATGTTTGTGTTTTTTCAGTCAATTTCTATGGTTTTTTTAACTAGTAGTCATGTCTGTAGAATGGTGGAGAAAGAGGGCTGGGCCTTTAACTGGCTCTCAGGAATCACACTGTGTCGGACTTACAAGAGGTACCAAGAGGGCTTCTTGGCCCCAAAGGTCCCTCAGGAGTAAGGTGTACCTCATCTTTCAACAAGTATTGCACCATGAGCCACGTTTGCAGAGTAGTAGTGAAAAGGGGCGTGCCTCTGATGACCTCTTAGCAATAGTGCTGTGTGGGACTTATTGTAGATAGGAGGAGGGGTAGTTGGCCTCCATGGACGTTCTTGGAGGCCCAATTCCCCTTCTGTTACCGCCAGTAAGACCCACACAGCAGGATTGCTGAAACCTAGTAGAAGACCATGCCCCCTTTCTCACAGTGGATTTGCTGAGAGGTTTTTGGTGGCCACGCCCCCTTTCTCCAACACTCTGAAAATGCACCTCCTGGCGCACTATTAGTTGGGGAATTAAGTCTCCTTGGCTCTTGAGGGTCCTTGGGGCCAACTAGCCCTCCTGTTACCTCTATTAGGAAGCACACAGGTAAATTGCTTAGAGGTCATCAGAAGCCACTCCCCATTTCTACACCTCTCTGCAAATGCACCTCCTGGCATACTACTCGTTGAGGGAAGCAATCCACATTAGTCCTGAGGCCCTCAGAAGGCAAGCGGACCAATACCCCCACCAGCAGTGCACTGAGAGATGCATTTGCAGAGTGGTGAAGAAATGGAGTGTGGCCTCAACCACCTCTCAGCAATCCCACAGTGTTTTTTGAGATAACGGGAGGTCTTGTTGGCCGCTAAGGACCATCAGCAGCCAAGAGGACTTCATCCCCCAACCTGGAGTACTGCAGGAGGCGCATTTGCAGAGTAGTGGAGAAAGGGGGCGGGGCATCCCGTGACTTGGCAGCTTTTTTTTAGGATGGGGGCTTCGTGGACTCCCTATCTGGAACATTTTGGGCCCCAGGGACCCCATCCCCGGGGCCAGACCTGTTTTATATTTTTTATAAAAAAAATAAGAGGGGCAGTGCAGTACCCCATCCATGGCCTTCATTTATTTTGTTTATAATTCAAAGGGATGGTGGGCCTGCACGCCCCCATCCTGGGCATTTTTCAGTCCTGGGGATCCCATCCATTGAGGATTGCCTTTTATTTTATAAATAATTTGAAAAGGGAGGAGCGCCCTGTCCATGTGGGACCCACCCCATCAAGAGGTATAAGGGGTTAGGGTGTTTCTACCCTGCCCCTTTTTAAAAAAAATCTTTCTTCTGTGACTACAAGATGGCTGCCCACACTTCCTGGTTTGAGGTGTTGGCAGCCAATCAGATCTCAAGCATGAGATCAGAAGGGGTTGCGGATCACCTCGACCTCAGTTGTATAGCTGAAAAATCTTTATCTTTCTCAGCAACTACTGAATTGATTTACATCATTTAACAAAAAGGGGGCTTCTGGTCCAAGAGCTACCTTTCTGTTAAATGTGTTGAAATTCTGTTCAGCAGTTCGGGCTGTAGCAATATCTAAAGTTTCTGTGGAAATTAACATGGAGAAAAAGCATTTTGGGTAATTCTGAATTGTGAACTCCGCCCTGCTCATGGAGTTTGCAGAGTTTTCCGCACTCCGCATTAAGTGGAGCTTGCGGAGTTCTGAAAACCTCAGAGCAGAGTTTTTTGCCTCACTCATGTTCGTCAAAGTCAAGTTGGCGAGCAAGGATAATCCACCTCCACTGTGAGATTTTTCCTCGTTCGCGATCGTCAACATCGAGTTGGCGAGCGCGGGCGTGGAAAATCAACCTCCCGGTGAGATTTCTCAATTGCAGGTGGTCACGTATGCTTGTCACCATTTGTTTTGAGAAAGGTGCTGCATGAGTAAAAATCTACTCTTGCGGTAGAAAGGAAAAAACGCCCACTTGCGCTGTACCTGGTGCCATTCGTGTTGATTACACAGTGCGGAGAAGCACCTGGCACTGAGAATCACAGCGAACCGCATTTACCTAACTATACCTAGCAACTGCTGACCGCCAGTAGGTAATTATAGTTAGGACCTAGTTTCCATAGCAAAACTGTTTTTTTACTTGCTTATATCTTTGGTGCCATTTGACGACTCTTCACAACATTTAGCAAAACACATTTTCCCCCATGTTAATTCCTATAGGAATTTTGAATATGACTACAGTGCAAAGTGCTGGACAGAATTATACCAAATATGGCAGAAAGCTAGCTCTTGGTCCGCAAAGAAGCCTTTTTGTGATTTGGTGTAAGCCTGTTCAGTAGTTTTACAGCTATTAAACAAAAAAGCAAATTTGTATATCTAGGGGCGTGGGTCCTCCATGGAGCCAACAATCCTGTGTTGAAATCTGATTCGCTGCCAAGACTTCAACCAGGAAGTGTTGGCAGCCATCTTGGGACTTGGCTTCAGCCGAGTTCTTCCGAAATTTTAAAAACAATGAAAAGGTGCCAGGGTAGGAATAGGCTGAACCCCAAGGTGTGGTGATGGGGTCCAACAGGGACCCTTCTGGGGATTAAAAATACTCTTTGCAATTTTGCAATTACATCACAGGTGCCTTTACAAATTTGCAGCAACATTTTACAAACAAACAAATGTGGCCTCCTTTGTTTTCTTTTGCTTCAGTCCTTGGGTGGGCCAGGTCCTGGGGTTATGTGGGCATGGGAAAAGATAAAGAAGGGGGCGCATGGAGCCCCCATTGTATGCTCTTTTTCAGCCACAGCCCGTGGAGGGAGTTTCGTAGCGCACCAAGCATCGCAAAACATGATGCAGGGTGCGCTACGAAATTCGTTTTATTTATTACATTGTTTACTTACCTTCAATTTTCCATACTCCCGTTTTTAGCACCTCCCCACCCCGCTTTTCCACCCCACCGTGGCTGCTCTTTTTTGCTCCAGGGACCACCACCTCCCCTCGGCTATTTTATAAAAAATGTTTATAAAATTGGAGTTGGTCCACACAGACCCCCCTGCATGGGCTATTTTGAGTACCGGGAACCACCATCTCCTTAGGGCTTTATTTAAAATATTGGAGGGAGGCCACGCAGACACCCCTCCATGGGCTCTTTAGACCACCACCTGCCCTTAAAACCAATAATTAGTGGGGGGGCCACGCAGACCGACCCACCCATCCCACGAGGACCACCATCTCCCTGGTACTAGCAATTAAAATAGATGAGTGGGGGGTCGCGCATCAGCAGTGATGTCATTTGAGATGTCATCAGTGATGTCACTGGCCAGGTCATGAGTGGTGTAAGATGTGAGGTCATAAGCAGTTCATTGCAGCGGTGTATGTTATAGTTAGATGAGCTAACTATAGCTGCTGAATTTCACTGGTTTTGTATGAGTGAAAATTAAGCCTAAGTATAACATTCCTGTAACCTTTGTTTTTTAGTGAATATATTTTTAGTAGGTGTTGAGAAGTCCTTTATTGATGTTAATGTTTTAATTCTGAATGTGATTGGTCCAGAATTATTTAAAGGCACCCTAAAGGAATGACGCCACTACCATGAACAAGGGTTTTTGCTGAAATGCCTCGATATAACCCTTAGCCATCAAACAGATTTTGGCCAGATAATGCTGCTGGTGTGCCATTCTCTTAACTAATTTTAAGAGTTGGACTTTGTATATTTACACACAGGAGGGAGCGTTTAGCCAGCTCTGTTGGGGTTCAAGTTTGCACTGTCAATTTTCAAAAACACAAACTCACTGCCTGTAATTGATAATAAATATGTTTTTCATCTAGGATAAAAGGAGGGACAAATGCAAATTCCTGCCCCCAAAGACCGAAGGACATTGTGCAAGGGAAGGGGGGAAACAGCAAAGAACACTGAATAGCTGGTGCAAATTAAGCCAAGATAATAGGGTATTTATTCCAACTTATTTGACCAAGTAGCAGAATATAAACTATACAGTTAAAAAAAAAATCATAAATACTCTGATAAGGAGAGAAACATAATAACAGATTATTGAATAACGATACCCAGGCACAACAATCACACTATGAACCCCCACATACCCACAGCAGGTTCAAACTCACTCACTCACACCCACTCATTGCTCAATGGCGGTCCACTATATCAAATATGAGATAGCTCCTAAACACTGTTTCACATACATTTGAGCATAGAGAGTTGCATGAATCTTGCTTCTCGCTTAGTAGTCATACTATAAACTTGTGTGTCAATGGGTCTCACATTGACATATTTCCTTGTGGATACTTTTGATTCCTAAGAGAAAAGGTACAGATGAATGTTTATGTCAACAGGAGACATTATAATCATTGGACTCCTGCGCTGACGCGTGTTTCGGGAATGATCCACAAGCAGGTCATACCTTCTTCAAGGCGCAAAACAGGATGAACAGGAGATTGAAGGAGCCTAGGGGATCTACAAAGGAAAAAAATAACCTGGATTAAGATGTCTCCCCATAAAGTACAATATAGCACACTGTGGCCCAAGGGGCAGGGAAAAACCTCAAGAGATAAAACGCAATGAAGTTGTACAAGGGAGGGAGAGGGTACACTCTACGTCCCCATGCATGATGCATTCTCTCTTAAACAGTATATGTGTATAAAAAAGAAAAGAAAAACTGTGTAGTAAGAAAAGTAGAAGTGAAAGCAAACTTAAACACCCACAAAGATTGACATCCTCAGAGTGATAAGTGAGATAAAAATAGCTATGTGTACTGGTGTCAGTACCCTATGGAACTGGATGACAGATTCCCTCGTGGGGGTAAAACTTCAAAAGAGCACAGCTTCCTCATGGGCTGAGCTGAAGCTGAAGAAACAATGGACAGAAGTATAAATGTCCTGTTAGGGTTCCTGCATAATGGTGGGATGAAATTTGGTATGTGCTGTCGACCGCAATTCAGGCTCAATATTCAGCGTGCCCCCTGTTGTACCACATCAGGAACTAACCAGAGGCGAAGTATGTGAGTTGGTAGTTGAAAGTCCTCCAGCGTTTACGTATTTCTCCCCGGTAATGGAAGACAAGCAGGCAGCTGGAATTGGATCCGAACTGGAAATTAAACAGATTGAACCAGAAAATTACTTTTCAGCTCTGTCAGCAGCTGTAAAGTTTAATGATGTATTTGACTGAGGACGAGTTCTGATGGTAGAAACACGTGGTAGAAACTCGCCTCCGGTATGTACTCCCTTAAGAGGTACTTTTGTGCTGTGATATAACTTAGGGGTGATGAAATAACCGAAGGCCTGGCAAAGCTAATAACTTACAATCCGTGTTGGCAACTGAGGTCGAGCAATCAGCTGTTGTTGTGCTCAAGGTGGATCAGCAAAATCAGAATGGGAGATCGGTCCTTTTCTTACCTTGCGCCCTCCCAATGGAATAAGCTGCCTGACGACATTCGTGATAGTCCCACCTTTGGGCTGTTCAAAACACGTCTTAAAACCTGGTTGTTCAGTCACTAATCAGCGGTTTCTCTCCTTTACTCTTCTGATATTGTGGCGCCGTGAGATCACTATGGGGATGATCCGTTTTGCGCCTAACAAATGCTAATAATAATAATAATAGTAAAATGGTCCTTGAACTGTATTATGCTTTAAGTGCCAGCCGTCTTGTGGGCTTTTACAATGTGTGCAATGTTTGCATTTAACTTAGTTACATTACATCAAAGGAGAAGATATACATTATTTCATTATGGACATATGTAAAGAAGACATCCATTTTGAAAGAGTAAGTACAGCGTAGTATTTTGGGAACCAGTAGAATGTTAAGGTTGCCCCAAATTATTCTATTCCTAACATGCAGGGAGACCAAAAACGAACAATGGGTGCCCACTAGAGCTAATTACTTAACTTTCTACTTTGGATGTATGTTGTTTACTGGCATACAGGACAAGAGCAACACTTGACTGATTTACATTTGGCAAAAACAGGATTTGTAGTAAAACCTTGCATAAATCTAATAATTTTCCATGTTTCAAGTCTTAAGTACTACTTTATGTAAACATATTAGTCTTCTCAAATATTGTGGTATTTTTTGTACATTTTGATAAGTCCTTTATTGATGTTAATGTTTTAATGATTGGTGCAAAATTATTTAAATGCACCCTAAAGGAATGACGCCACTCTTATGAACAAGGCTTTTTGCCGAAATATGTTGAAATAGAACCAGACATTAAACAGTTTTGCCCATATACTGCTGCTGGTGTGTGGTTCTCTTAATTAAGGTTAAGTATTGGACTTACTGTGTGTGTGTGTGTGTGTGTGTGTGTGTGTGTGTGTGTGTGTGTGTGTGTGTATATATATATATATAGAGATAGATAGATAGATAGATAGATAGATAGATAGATAGATAGATAGATAGATAGATAGATAGATAGATAGATAGCTAGATAGATAGATAGATAGATAGATAGATAGATAGATAGATAGATAGATAGATAGATAGATAGATAGATAGATAGATAGATAGATAGATAGATAGATAGATAGATAGATAGATAGTCGCAGCTTATAACTTTAGCGTTGTTTGATGAATCTTCATGAAATTTGCCAAATTCTTTGTTGATATCAGCTCCTATGTTAAATGTTTGGGGGTGATTCATTAAGAAAAAAGGGGGGTCCTAAAACGTGTTTTCTCCATGCAATGTCCATTGAAAAGTTAGACATGGCTACAGGTTGAACAGGTGAACAGAATTACCTCAAATTCGGCAGGGAGAAGGGTCTTGGGCTAGAAAGCACGCTTTTGTTTATTTGGTTAAATTCGTTCAGTAGTTTTGTAGAAATATTGGAGTTTACAGATAGCGATATTTAGAAATTCTGCCATCTGGTTGGCTGAGGTGTTACAAGCACAAGCTTGCTGCTTATTGGCTGTGAGCTGTTGCAACTAGGAAGTGTTGGCAGCCATTTTGTGATTCCGTTGAAATGAGTAAGGGAAAAAAGGGTGAAAACAGTTGAAACAGGAGGATACAAGCACTATAAACTCTGTAGGTGAGTGTGAAACAGAGTAGTCACTCCTCCCGGTCTGAAAGTGCGATGTTGCTCAGAGTGACATGGTGCTGAAGATGCTACTACACTTGGGTATGAAACTGAGAGCCTAAACCGTGAGCTCATTGTTGTAAAGAGATTGGCTTTGGTCTTTGTAGCATACGTGTACAAGTAGTGTTAGTAGGCGTTTATACCATACAGGGAGTGGGAAGCGAACTACTGACCCCTACTGTGTGTTTATTATATACCGGAAGTTGGAAGCGAAGTACTCACACCTACAGGTGTGAAGAATCGGGGATCAAACCGAGCTGATTGCTGTAAAGTGATGGGCTCTGGGCAGGGTAGCATACTGGTCGCTGTAGTATAACTGTGTAAGTAGTGTTAGTATGTGTTTATACTAACAAGGGAGTGGGAAGCAAATTAATCAACCCTACTGGTCTGAAGCTTTAGGGATTAAACCGTGAACCTAAACCGTGAGCTCATTGCTGGAAAGTCATGTGCGCTGGGCGCTGTAGCATACCTGTGGAAGTAGTGTTATTATGAGTTTTTACAATACAGGGAGTGGAAAGTGGGAAGCGAACTACTCACCCCTACCGGTCTCAAGACTCGTGAATGAAACCATGAGCTCATTGCTGTAAAGTCATGTGGTCTGTGTATTAGTATGTAATGCTACTAGAATGTAAGTATGTAATGTTAGAATGTAGGGCTGTCATGAGAGAATCTTGGAGAGTTTGTACACAGTGCTGGAGAAGACGGTTGATTTGCTCTCTGCTCATGTTGGTGGCTGTTTGAGCTATCTTGTTTTCCTGCAATTAATCTACTTATCGTATCCACTGCTGTCTGCCTCTTCTCTACATAAATTTGGGGACGAGCAGGAGGATGTAAAAAGAAGGCAGCACTCACCAATATTTCGAACTTCCTTGTGTTCTGCTGAAGTCTTGTTTTCTTCATGAAGCTGTTTCTACTCATCTGAGGGTCATTCGCTCGTCAAACTATGTCATCCGATCTCTGGTAGGATTTATATTTTTTGATTTTGGGCTTCCTCTGCCTCTTCACTACACTCTAGTCGCTGTACTACATGTGTGCAAGTATTGTTGTTAGTATGCGTTTATACTAATTCTGAAGTTATGCAGTAACCAATGCATCAAGGCCCTATGGAGCGCCACCTCCCAGGCGCAGCTCATACAATGTCCCGGGGTGTGCATCCGCGGGACATTTATATTTGCTATTACAGGGCGGAAGTATGGCCTCCACCCTGTAATAGCAAATCCTTGTTTGCCTTGTTGAAGCGAGAGGAGGAAAACCTTGTATCGCTTCAATAAAGCAGATCCGAATAGTAAAAATGGACAAATTAAGCAGGGTCTCACCTGTTCATTTAAATAAGCCCCCTGGTGGGTAATGTTCCGGAGCCAATCCTAATATCATATTGCGGGGTCTCTGCAGCACTGGGGACCTTAATCTCACATGTAAATTAGGCGTGGGAGGGCACAGAGATGTTTCGTAGCCTAGGGGATTGCTACATCCCCGGGTATTGTTTACTAATTGTTTGAGGGGCTTCAATACCAACTCAAGTCCGTGAATCGTCACCCTCCGGGACTTTATTTAAATATGCAGGGTGGGCTTCGCCAGTCCCTGAAGACTCGTTGGCCCTAGGCAGTGCCTTATTGGTTCTGTAATCACATGGGCTGTACTCATGGTGTTATAAAGTGATGCAGTGAAGTATTCTCAATAAATCCAGTAGAAGTTAGGGTTCATAAAAAGAAGTTTAATCCAGGAATAAAGATCCCATCCACATACAATGCCAGCAGACATCAACTGACAACAAATGGAACATTTCTATGACACTAGCATTGACATAGCTGGTGATGTACATGAGATTCTATTAAAGCTGTAGAGCTAAATATCACACATCCTCCTCCCTTAAAACAAATAAGAATGTAAAAATAAATAACTAAATAAGATATAGTAATTACACGACATAACAAGATGTACATATTATACAAAATCAGTAAGATAACCAGGCCTTTTAGACACCCGTGTAGAAGACCTAATGTTACCAGAAACATTTGCTCTACCTTTCACCAAATTCTCATCCTTGGAATCAAAAGTCGATCCATTTTGCAATTTCCTTCTAACAACAACAATTCTATTTAGATTCCATATACGATGATCTTGGGTTTGCACTGCATTGTTAAAAATTTTGATAACTTTAATAGGCTTCATAAACTTTGTTTCAGAAGAACCCACCATGCCAGGTCGTCTCACCATGACCATATCTCCAACACAAACAACGTTTTTTTTTACATTCTTTTTAACATCAAAATATGCTTTTCTACGTTCTGCCTTATCCTTCTCATTTTCAAGAATTTCATCATTGTTGCACACACATTCTTTACCCTTGGACACTTCGTACTTATTAACCCAGAAAGGTTCAACCTGCGTGTTCGGAATTCTCCCACGAAACAACAAAAATGGAGTCTTACCAGTTGTGGCATGAGGAGTATAACGGTATTCCTCTACCTTTTCTAAAACACATTTCTTCCAGTCAGCAGACAAATTTTTAGCTAGACTAATAGTGTCCTTAATTACTTTATTAAATCTCTCAACCATACCGTTGGCCTCGGGGTGGTAAAGAGAACAGGTCTTGTGAGTAATACCCTTAGAGGATAAGTAACGCTCCATTTCTTTGGAAACAAACTGCACACCGTTATCTGACAAGATGGTTACCGGAAGACCTTCTCTGCAGAATAATTCACTCAAGCATTGAATAATTCTACTCGAATCGATTCCTGACAAAAAAAACACCTCTGGCCATCTTGAGTACATGTCTATAACCACTAGAATGAAAACTTGGGAATCTCTATGTTGTATAGGACCCACAAGATCTAGAGCTATGTCCTGCCAAGGACCATTAGGTCTTCTTCTTAAAAACATCGGTTGTGTGTGTGCACTGTATGACTTGTCACTGACATTACAATGAATACAATCCCTAATTACTCTTTCAACCATTTTGTCCATACCCGGCCACCAATAGGACATGCGAAGCCTCTCCTTACTTTTGGATAGACCTGAATGAGCAACATGGACCAAATCAATCAAGTCCTTTCTAAGACTAGATGGAGGGATCAACCTCGTCCCACGAAACAGTAGGTCATTGTCAACCGATAATTCACTACGTACCGTCCAAAAAGGTTTAGTCAGAACAGAACCAACTTTGCAGCTGACCCAACCAGTTCTCAATAAAGATATAATCTCACATAGAGTAAGATCTTTTGCTAACTCCTCAGACCATTTTTTCTCAGATAGAAATTCATAATCCACAGCACACACCAACTCATCATCTAGATCCAAACAATCGTTTTCCAATTCTCCACTAGGAACCAAACGAGAGAGAACATCAGCTATTCCATTGTCAACACCTGGGATGTATTGAATACCAAAACTATACTCCTGTAGACCAATAACCCACTTTGATATTCTCCCAGAAACCAGATCCAAACCTTTCTTGCTAAAAATCTCTACTAAGGGTTTATGATCAGTATAAACATCGAAGACCAAACCCCAAAGAAATTTCTTTAGCTTCCTTATTGCCCAAAACACAGCTAATGCTTCCCTCTCTACAACAGAATAACGAGTTTCAGCATCCCTCAAACTCCTAGACAGAAACATTATGGTTTGCATGCCTTCTGGACCATCCTGCCGACTACGCCAGTGAAGTATTCTCAATAAATCCAGTAGAAGTTAGGGTTCATAAAAAGAAGTTTAATCCAGGAATAAAGATCCCATCCACATACAATGCCAGCAGACATCAACTGACAACAAATGGAACATTTCTATGACACTAGCATTGACATAGCTGGTGATGTACATGAGATTCTATTAAAGCTGTAGAGCTAAATATCACACACACTCATAGAACCCTTGCAGTTGTAGAATTACCCAGGCACCCAGGCTTCATTTATGTAATAGTCTGTTGGTTTATATTTGGTAGGTACAGCGCAATCACAAATGTTTTCCCTCATAACCTCCTATCAACTGCCGATTTTCACAATAAACTACAGACAAGTGTTGTCTGAAAAAGAAGACCTATACACTCATTTATTTGTAACAAAAATAACCTTCATTTATGTAATAGTCTGTTGGTTTATAATAACCTTTATTAAAAAACAAATAAATAAATAGAAGCACAAATATATTCGAACAAACAACAGTATACAGTGGGTGGGACTCTTCCGTAAGCAGCGTACAAAGAAGAAACATAAGTATGTGTGCAATGTCCAAGAAAAAAAGAAAGGTAGTCAGAATGAAAGGACGAAAGATGAGAATGGGACAGAGAGCGAGTGGGTAGAAGGGAAAAGGGGAGAGAGAGTCAAAAGAACAGGGGGAGGAGGAGACAGAGAGTTGGCCTACTGCATCCAGCCCTCACTCTTCACCTCCTGTCACCCATGTGTCTGGCATGCTGGGGTCTGCGAGAAAGAAAGCGGTCCAGTAAGTCATTAAAATGAAAGAGAGATATGAATGAGGCCAGAGATTAAATTATTATCTAAGGCAACAGTGCTTGCCTGCACCTGTGCATCCAGGCTGTTACACCCCAGTCCCTTTCGCCCTCACTGTGCCAGGCGGTGAAGGAGATAACAGCTGGTTAAGCGCCGCTTGCACGCAATACAGTTTGTTGAATACACAGTCATTTAGATAGATAAATATAGCGCTTTGCACGCAATACAGTTTGTTGAATACACAGTCATTTAGATAGATAAATATAGCGCTTCGTCTTTTCTGCTCGCTTGCTGTTATTTCAAAATAAATAAAGCGCTTCCTCTTTTCTGCTCGCTCGCTGTTATTTCAATTAATCCTCTTTTCTGCTCGCTCGCTGTTTATCTCAATTAAGTTGCATGAGGCACAGCTGCTGGCGCTTTGGCTAGGCAAACAATTAAAGATTTTTACGCTTGGTTGCTGGCACTTGACTGCACTTGGAAAGTAAAAATAGTTCAAAGTGCAGAAGAATCGTAGCTTTGCGCTTAACATGCGAGGAGGATTTATAAATAAAAGCGCAGAAATAAAAGAGGTTACTCACAAGTCAATTGAGCTCTTACTTTTCATTGATGTCCATTATCTTGGCAGTTAAGTGAGGGTTGACATTAATTTATGCCAAAGAATAAAGATGATTCTTTTCCTCATGAAGATTTGTGTTGGGATCTGTTCTTGGTAATCCTGAATGAGTTCCAAGCCGACTACGCCAGTGAAGTATTCTCAATAAATCCAGTAGAAGTTAGGGTTCATAAAAAGAAGTTTAATCCAGGAATAAAGATCCCATCCACATACAATGCCAGCAGACATCAACTGACAACAAATGGAACATTTCTATGACACTAGCATTGACATAGCTGGTGATGTACATGAGATTCTATTAAAGCTGTAGAGCTAAATATCACATGCACTCATAGAACCCTTGCAGTTGTAGAATTACCCAGGCACCCAGGCTTCATTTATGTAATAGTCTGTTGGTTTATATTTGGTAGGTACAGCGCAATCACAAATGTTTTCCCTCATAACCTCCTATCAACTGCCGATTTTCACAATAAACTACAGACAAGTGTTGTCTGAAAAAGAAGACCTATACACTCATTTATTTGTAACAAAAATAACCTTTATTAAAAAACAAATAAATAAATAGAAGCACAAATATATTCGAACAAACAACAGTATACAGTGGGTGGGACTCTTCCGTAAGCAGCGTACAAAGAAGAAACATAAGTATGTGTGCAATGTCCAAGAAAAAAAGAAAGGTAGTCAGAATGAAAGGACGAAAGATGAGAATGGGACAGAGAGCGAGTGGGTAGAAGGGAAAAGGGGAGAGAGAGTCAAAAGAACAGGGGGAGGAGGAGACAGAGAGTTGGCCTACTGCATCCAGCCCTCACTCTTCACCTCCTGTCACCCATGTGTCTGGCATGCTGGGGTCTGCGAGAAAGAAAGCGGTCCAGTAAGTCATTAAAATGAAAGAGAGATATGAATGAGGCCAGAGATTAAATTATTATCTAAGGCAACAGTGCTTGCCTGCACCTGTGCATCCAGGCTGTTACACCCCAGTCCCTTTCGCCCTCACTGTGTTAAATTGCAGCTCCTGCGCACCGAGACTTCACTGCTCACCTGCCACCACTGGTGTGTGCAACGACGTGCCGGTGTGAGCTCCGACTCTGGGGTGCCTCTCTCAGGGTGGCACAGCAGGTCTCCGGTCGGTGCTGGTGTCTTGATACCACGATGGAAGGCGTAAGAATGCCCAGGGCATAATCATGGGCTGAGCACCCGCTCCACCCATTTTGGTGCAACCAACTCAGTGTCTGAAAAAGGGAGAAATAATATAATGCTGGAAACGTCTTGAGGTAAATGAAGGTTTATTTCAAGCTTAATAGAGAACACCAGTTGAGTGCATCCTTCCTTCTTGATTCAACTGTGAGTGGTAATTGTGGTTCAAAGAGGAGTTGGAGTGCACAAGAGTACACAAGGTTAAATAATAATATGTTATACCAACGTTCACATACAAAGGAACAGAGCGCATGCTAGAAGCATAATGTGCATGTGTAATGCAGTGGTGCAAGCCTGTGTGCATGTACACTTAGTAATCAGATGACCATAGTGCCCAAAAGCCAAAGCCACGTGTCTATAGGGCAGCGCTGCCCGCTGGCTCAAGCCTACAGTACGGTCAAGCATGTCCTTAAAATGAGACAAAGATGTGACTGAATGAGATCGGAGATCACATTATTACTCAGGGCAACATCGCTTGTACGTATCTATGCACCCAGGCTGATACACCCCACCCCTCCCGCTGCACCGTGCTCAATTGCAGCTCCTGTGCACCCAGGCCCCACTGCTCACCTGCTGTCATTGTTGTGTGTCTAAACACGAAGGCCAGCAGAGTTCACAATTCAAATGAAGTTTTGATTGCCAGGATGGTGTACACCTCACGGATCCCTTTTTTTTTATTGCGCATTGTGATATGTGAGGTGAATGCGGCCATATCACCAGAGGCAGTGTGGAAGAACTCGGACATGTGACGTTGTCTTTATCCTGTCCTCAGGTGGGTCGCCCCCCAGCTGCCACACAGTCCGCCTGTGACGCTGCCCCCGCAATCTGCTGTCGCCTTGCCCCTGCCGCTGCCTGTTGCTGCGTGAGTCTCCTCTGGTCTTGCCCCTCGTTTTTCACTTGTTGCCTTGGATTTTATTTTTTGTATTTTGTACTCCCCACTAGACACCTGCTAGGCCCTTCTGTGCCCCCTTCCCCCTTATTGCCTCTCTGTCCTTCTCCCATTTTTTTCAACAGTTTCCTTCTGTTTCCCCGGTTTCACTTGTTGCCTTTGGATTTTGTTTCTGTATTTTGTACTCCCCATTTGACGTCTGCTGTGCCATTTGTACCCCCTTTTCCCCTTCTTGCCTTCTGTGCCCCTTTTCCCCCGTATTGCCTTCTGTGTCCTCTCCCCGCTTTTCCCCAGTTTCCCTCTGTGCCACCTTTCCCGCCGCTGCGTCCCTGCGGCCCCGCCCCCGCTGTTCCCATTCGCCGCACCAGTCCCGCCTCCCAGCTGCTTCTCCCTCCAACAGCCCCTCATATGGAGACCGTACAACGGCCATGCAGCAGCTGCGCGCAGCGGCCACGTGCCAAAGGCAAACCCGTCTGCGCCCGTCTGCACCTGGACCGTGCCCAGGGTCAGAACCCCTGGCCCACACAGGAGCTAGGGCACACGACTGAGATACAACACCGCCACCCTCAACACACTCAACACCGGACGCTCACCCGCCTGCTACCGAGCCACCCCGAAACGAACCCACGGACCCTTCGCCTGCCAAACCTGCAAATTCACATTCCTCCGAACCTGCACCCCGCCCACCGAACAAAGCAACAACAACAACAACCTCAAGTGCATCCTCCTCAACGCCCGCTCACTCCACAAACAGCCATCGAACTCTGGGACCTCCTCGATACTACAGCACCTGACATCGCCTTCCTCACGGAAACCTGGATGAACGTCTCCTCGGCCCCCGACATCGCCATAGCCATCCCGGACAGCTACAAAATCACCCGGAAGGACCGTGTCAACCAAAACGGAGGAGGAATCGGCATCATCTACAGGAACACCATCAGCGTCACAACCAGCGCTGAAGACACAATCTACACCACCAAACACCTACACTTCAAGATCCACACCAACCCCAAGACCACACTCAGAGGAACCCTCATCTACAGACCCCCCGGCACGCGCACACAATTCAGCGAAACATTCGCCGACTTCATCAGCCTGCACGCCCTAGCATCACTCGAATACATCCTCCTAGGGGACCTGAACTTCCACCTGGAGAACAACAGCAACACCACCACCCTGCTCGACAACCTCACCAACCTTGGACTCAAGCAACTGGTGAACACCCCCACCCACTACGCCGGCCACACGCTCGACCCCATCTTCTCTGCAAGCAACTACGTCTCCTTCAGCCACACCACCTGACTACACTGGACAGACCACAGCTGCATCCACTTCACTTTCAAGAAGACTACATCCCACCACCACACGCAACAGATCCCCCGCAGATGCTGGAGCAAAGTCTCTACAGACCAGCTAACCACATCGCTGAGCCAGAACCCACTAGTCGACACCCCTGACACCAACAACGCAGCCCAGAACCTCGCACAATGGATCATCAACTGCGCTGACGACCTTGCTCCTCTCAAGAACCCCACAGGCAAGACCAGCAACAGGAAAACCACGTGGTTCACCGACGCCCTCAAAGCCTTAAAGAAATCCTGCTGAACCCTCGAAAAAACCTGGCACCACGGACAACAGACAACATGACAGCCCTCAAGAACGCCACTCGCGAACACCACCAGCTGATCTGCACCACCAAAAGGACATCGTTCAAAGACCAGCTGGACAACAACACCCACAACAAGGAACTCTTCAACATCGTAAAAGAACTCTCCAACCCCAGGGCCAGCAACAACGACATCGCACCGTCGCAAGACCTCTGCAACTCCCTTGTCACGTTCTTCTACCACAAGATCGCAGACATACACGACAGCTTCAGCACCCAAACCCCGCCTCCAGTGACCGAACCAACAATCACACCCACCACCCTCAGTGCCTGGACCCGTGTCAGCACTGATAACACCACCCACGTCATGAACACCATCCACTCCGGCTCTCCCTCTGACCCATGACCTCACCACATCTTCAACAAAGCCCACGCCATCATCGCACCCCACCTCCGGAACATCATAAACAACTCCTTCGCGTCAGCCACCTTCCCAGAAAGCTGGAAGCACGCAGAGATCAACGCCCTACTGAAGAAAACCACAGCCGACCCTAAAGACCTCAAGAACTTTCTCCCCATCTCTCTCCTTCTCTTCCCAGCTAAAGTCATCGAGAAGACTGTCAACAATCAACTGACTGCATTCCTCGAAGCAAACAACTCACTCAACCCATCCCAGTCCGGATTCCGAGCCAACCATAGCACCGAGACCGCCCTCATCGCAGCCACAGACGACATCAGGACCCTGATGGACAACGGGAATACAAGCGCTCTCATCCTCCTAGACCTCTCGGCCACCTTCAATACCGTCTGCAACCGCACCCTAATAACCAGCCTCCACAACACTTGGTTCCAAGGAAAACCCCTGGACTGGATCACCTCATTCGTCTCCGACAGAACCCAGAGAGTCCGCCTCCCTCCCTTCTGCTCCACGGTCACCAAGATCATCTGCGTCATACCCCAAGGCTCCTCGCTCAGCCCAAACCTCTTCAAAATCTACATGAGCCGCCCCGCCGCCATCGCTCACAATCACAACCTCAACATCATCTCCTACGCCAATAACACCCAGCTGATACTCTCCCTCACCAAAGACCCAGCCACCGCCAAAACCAACCTCCTGGAAGGAATGAAAGATGTCGCGGAATGAATGAAGCTCAGCCGTCTGAAACTCAACTCAGACAAGACGGAGGTTCTCATCCTCGGACAATCTCCATCTGCCTGGAACGACTCCTGGTGGCCCACGGTGCTGGGCACCGCATCGACACCCATGGACCACGCTCGCAACCTGTTATTCATCCTGGACTCCTCCCTCACGATGACCAAACAAGTGAACACCATCTCATCGTCATGCTTCAACACCCTGCGCATGCTCTGAAAGATCTTCCGGTGGATCCCCACCAAAACCAGAAAGACAGTCACCCAGGCCCTCGTCACCAGCCGACAGGACTACGGGAATGCCCTGTACGCAGGAACCACAGCCAAACTGTAGAAACGACTTCAGCGCATACAGAACGCCTCCGCACGACACATCCTTGACATCCCTTGCCACAGCCACATAACACCCCACCTGAGAAACCTGCACTGGCTCCCCATCAGCAAGAGGATCACGTTCAGGCTCCTCACCCACGCACACAAAGCGCTCCCCGACATGGGCCCGAGTATCTCAACAACCACCTCTCGTTCTACACTCCCACCCGCCAGCTCCGCTCCGCCTGCCTTGCCCTCGCCATCGTCCCACGGATCCGCAGAACCACACCGGAGGAAGATTGTTCTCCTACCTGGCCGCCAAGACATGGAACTCCCTCCCCACACACCTACGACTGACCAAGGACCATCTCACCTTCAGGAAGCACCTCAAGACCTGGCTATTCGACCAGTAACAGCACCCCCCTACCTTCAGTGCCTTGAGACCTTCACGGGTGAGTAGCGCGCTCTATAAAAAGTATTGATTGATTGATTGATTGATGAGTTATATGTACGCAAAGTGGGCTGGGCTTGCGTATGCCAGGCCAGCATAGTGGTGTGAATAATTATTCTGGGTACCTGTTATTCCGGGTACCTGGGCATTGTTCAGTTCCTGCCTGGCCAGGAAGTGTACTTATGTGTGTCCCTGTTGCAGTTTTGACATCGCACAATCCGCAATTTACATTAATGTAGCATGTACCGGGAGGGCGGCAACTATCGCTAATGAGATGCTGTCCGAAAACATTGAATGGCCAACATCACATGTCGTTATCAAGCTTGTGAATATGCGTAGACACGCATGTCAATTGTGTGCGGTATTATTGAAAGTGTTGCTATCGCGAAGCGCACACATGTGAATGTGCTTGGATGGAAGGAGGATTAGCAGTGAGGCTACATCATACATATACACTGATAACGCTCATTACAGTCAAGCAATGCATGTCAAACATGAATCTGGAAGTCTCACATATGACACACTACTATACTGGTATAGCCTGAAAACAGAGCATACTGCAACACAAATCTACACATTACCCTTTACTGTTTGTCACATGTGATCTAGGATGTGTACTTTGCCCATGGCTGATGATACCCCTTCGAGCCACCAATACCCAGGCTGAAAGTCAGCACAATAATGCGCACACACACCCACACTAGGGGCATTGTGTAACACACATTTGTTCTTTGATGTAACATTTCAGATGCATGGCCATCAAACGTGGAAGGCTACTGTACTGACCATGAATAGTGATCAAGATGATCGTTGCATGTTGTGTGTAGTATAAGATGTGTGAACAGCAAAAAACTTTTCGAAAAAGGTCTCTAAGCAGAAGAGGTGTCTCTCATCAAACGCTGTAGAGAGAATGACTAAAATGGGTGGGGTCCTCCAACTGTTACAATGGGAAATGTTATGAACCAATCAAATGCTTTTTTTAAAGGTCACATGGCATTCGCACACCGAGCACGCAAGGAGGTCGCACCCACTACGCTTTTCAGAAAATATATTTACCATAATATAACTTTATTACAGTTAGAAATACATAAATGTTTAAACTATTTTAGATTATCGCTTGCTCTCATATACACTTTAAACTTATTTAGATATTGTTTTGAGACATAAAAAAATGAGGGAATGGCGTACCTGGCACAACACCATACGTCTATGATGTAACACAGGGCCTGGCAGCGTGCACTCGTCGCATTTGCAACGCGCAGCGGGCACAACCCCATACGTACATGATGTAATGCGTGGCTTGGTCCTGCGTACCCGTCGCATACAAAAGTAGCAGCTGGCGCGACCGTATACGTATATGATGTTACACGGGACGCGGTGCCACAAACACGTTGGATACGAAATGCGCATCATTTACCAGTCTAGCAATATGGCAGGTAGGATTCGCGTGCTGATGGAGCTTGGTACACCACCGGTACGGGACTCCAGTTTTCTCCCCCCAAAAAAAGATACCCATACTTTTTTTTGAGGATATAAGACATTACATAATTTTTAAAGTTAAAAAAAGGATAATAGAGTTCCAACATATTACTAAAAAAATTAGAAAATAATTAGGTTTTATAAATATTAAAATATGCAATTAACATTCAAAAAACCTTTGAAATTCACTGAAAAAACCATAGGCTTTACAGACGTTATAATTAGTTGGACATTTGACTCATATAAAACCTAAGAAATTCGCCCTTTATAGTTATTTGAGGTACCTATAACTTGTGCACCGACAATGCTCTGCTGATGACGTCATATATTACATCACTTATGACATGATCAGTAACATCACTGATGACATCTCAAATTACATCACTGATGACATCACTAAAGACATCATCCACGTGATAATCTGATGCACATACTGATGCCCTAATATAAACTTTGATACACCCACTCTAAAATACAGACTACTGTTTTTGAAACCATACACACAACTATCCCAGATACTACATACCACTCACTATTTCCTAGGTGTACACACATCCAGGCACTTATACATGCTGTTACTCATCAATACAGTACTATAATATGCACTCATACACCTATTCATACAGTCACACTCCGCCACTCATCCATAGAGTTATTCACACACCTAATCAGTCATTCAAAGAATCAATCACATACCCATTTACTCATGTATACTGTTATACACAGCAACTTAGTTATTTATACACACACCACATCACCTATTTATGCAGATAATAACACATAGTTACTGTCTTATACAATCACTGATACAAGCAGACACTCATTTATACACCCACTCTTCAAATAAATTACTCTCACATATAGTCATTTGTACTCCAACACTCACTTATACTACATTAAAACATATGTAGTTATTATTAATATTAAATTTATATGGCGCACAGCTACCCAGGGGTTTCCCGGCACCTACGGATTCACACTACAAGGAGAAGAGGGCCTAAGCTCTACTGATTAAAAAGCCAAGTTTTAAAATGTTTGCGAAATTTAAGATAATTTGTTTTGTGGCGTAAGTGAAGTGAGTTCCATAGGGAAGGGGCTAAGAAAGCAAAAGAACGGCTGCCCATTCTAGCTCGTTTGATCCTGGGCACTTGGAATTTTTATTGATTGGAGGATCGTAGTAGGCGCGAGGGACAGTAATGGTTTACCAAGGCACCTAAATAGTGAGGAGCAGAGCCTATGTTTATCTTATGCATGTAGCAGAGGGCTTTAAATTTAGCACAATTGTCTATTCTCAGCCAATGTAGTTCACGGAGTGAACCTGTAGTTGAGGTCATTCTGGGGAGTTGGCAAAGCAGTCTGGCCGCAGAGTTCTGGACTACCTGCTGCCCTCACTATCACCCAGGTGAAGCACGTTTCCATAATCTAATCTGGACATGATCAGGGCCTGGATGACAGTTTTTTGTGTAGATGATGGGAGCATCCAGAGAATCTTTCTAAGCCATTTTGGAATAGCAAAATAGGTATAGGCGACCTTAACCACTTGCTGCTTCATCGACAGTTGGTTGTCAATAATAACGCCAAGGTTGTGAGACAATTGTGATGGGGAGGGAAGATTGCCCATTTGAGGAGGCCAATGTTGGGGGCCCCAGAGAGTTTTGTAACCACCAAAAATGAGGAGTTATGTTTTCCCACCAGTTAGTTTCAATTTGTTTGTGTGCATCCAGTCAGCCATCTTTTTTAGCCCCATGTGGAGCGATGATCCCTTCGAAATCTCTTTAGAGGAAAGAGAAAATGAGCTGGGTGTCATCCGCATACAAATATATTGTCAGCCCTGCTTCCTCTGCTATCATGACCAAGGGGCTGACATAGATGTTGAGAAGCAATGGACTGAGTATGGAGTCTTGAGGGACTCCATATGGGGAAACCTGGATCTGGGAGTGAGCAATTGAGGAAAAGACCTGAAAGGTCCTGTTAGACAAAAAGCTGGACAGCCACTTGAGTGCTGGGCCGATAATGCCCCTCAATTGTAGAATTCTTAAATGGACATATGAGAGACAGTGTCAAACACAGCACTCAAGTCCAGTAAAATGAGTGCCACAGTGTCCTCTCTGTCGACATGTTGGCGAATAATCTCATTGACTCCCAAAAGTGCGGATTCCGTGGAAAATCCTGCTCTAAAACCTGATTGAGACGGGTGTAGAATGATATATAACTCAACAAACTTCGTCAATTGAAGGTTAATATGTTTTTCCAGAATTTTGAATCAAGGAGATCGGGCGGAAGTTAGATAGGACCTCTGAGTTAGAATTAGCTTTTTTCAATCATGAGGGGACCATAGCATGTTTCCAAGCCGCTGGAACCCTCGCTTCTCATAACGATGCATTGAGGAGTTCCATAATGATAGTAAGTATGGGGCGGTCGAG
This sequence comes from Lissotriton vulgaris, assembly GCF_964263255.1. Taxonomy (NCBI): domain Eukaryota; kingdom Metazoa; phylum Chordata; class Amphibia; order Caudata; family Salamandridae; genus Lissotriton; species Lissotriton vulgaris. The sequence goes on from NC_141685.1 coordinate 1,969,000,344, forward strand.
TTTTTGCATCACGGAAGAGGGGACCGGATCCTTGGGGGAACCAGATGTAATACTGGTTCCTCAAACATGTACTACTGAGACATTTATACACTCACCAACACACCCATACACACACTAACTCACCCATACATCCCTTCCCAGATGCACTTTTGAATCCATACAACCAGTGAATCACCCAATCAGACATCTATGCACAGTCACAAACACCCCCACCCACCCGCATAGACACTCAGACACCAATACAGATACTCAGACAACAAATCAATAACCCATATAGACACTCATGTAGCTACTCACCAACCCATGCAGCCCTTTACACACCAACTGAGAGACTAATACAGACTCTCACACAGTTTAGTCACTAACCCATGCATTCAGTAAGACACGTTCAATCACTCACTTATACAGTCAGTCACGCACCTATTAAAAAATACCTTCAGGCACTTGTAAATCCACTTATTCTTCAATTCACCTTGGCATAGATATATATAAAACATATTTAAACTTTACAGAAACACACATTCACTGGATGATGTCATCAGTGATGTCATTTGAGATGTCATCAGTGATGTCATTAGTGATCTCTCCGCCACCTTCGACACGTCCGCCACCGCACACTACGCGCATGCCTCCATGCCGCAGGGATCCGATACAAGGCTCTGGAATGGACCACCACCTTCCTTTCCGGCAGAACCCAGAGCATCCGCCTCCCCCCATTCCGGTCCAAAGCCTCCTAGATCATCTGCGGCGTACCTCAAATATCCTCCATCAGCCCGACAATGTTCAACATTTACATGGCCCCGCTCACACACGTTGCCCGACAGCACGACCTCAACATAATCTCCTACACCGACGACACTCAACTGATCCTCTCCCTCACTAAGGACCCCATCACCGCCAAAGCCAACCTCCACGAAGGAATGAAGGCTGTTGCTGACTGGATGAAGACCAGCTGTCTGAAGCAGAACTCGGACAAGACGGAGGTCCTCATCCTCGTCACCAACTCTTCAGACTGGGATCACTCCTGGTGACCAATGGCACTGGGAGCAGCCCCGACACCCACCGACTATGCACGCAAACTGGGAATCATCCTCGATTCAATGCTCTCAATGACCAAGCAGGTCAACACCATCTCCATCTCCTGCTTCAACACCCTCTGCATGCTACGCAAGATCTACAAATGGATCCCGACAGACACAAGAAAGACAGTCACCTAGGCCCTCGTCAGCAGCAGACTCCACTACGGAAACGCACTCTATGCGGGAGCCTCCTCCAAGCTCATCAAACGACTACACTGCATCCAAAACACCTCGGCATGACTGATCCTTGATGTATCACACCACCGCCACATCACCCCCACCTGAGAGACCTGCACGGGCTCCCCGTCAGCAAGAGGATATCCTTCAAGCTCCTCATCCACGCACACAAGGCACTCCACAAAACCAACCCAGCCTCAACAGACGTCTCTCCTTCTACATCCCCAACTGCCAGCTACGCTCTGGCGGCCTCTCACTAGCCACCGTCCTGCGCATCTGAAGAACAACCATCAGCGGGAGATCCTTCTCCCACCTCGCCGCCAAGACATGGAACACCCTCCCACTGAGCCTAAGACAGACCTAAGACCTGCTGACCTTCAGGAGGATGTTCAAGACCTGGCTGTTCGATCAGTAGGCCCCCACCCCCCCAGCGACTTGAGACCCTCCCGGGTATGTAGTGCGCTTTACAAATAACTGATTGATTGAGTGATCTCACTGACCATGTCATGAGTGATGTAATATGTGGCATCATCAGCAGTGCATTGCGGGCGCCCGAGTTATAGTTAGCTCAACTAACTATAAAGGGAGAATCTCTCTGGTTTCATATGAGTTAAATGTCCAACTAACTATAATGTCCCTGAAACCTATGTTTTTTTAGTGAATTTCAAAGGTTTTTTAAAGGCTAATTCCTAACTATAACATCTTTAAAACTTATGATTTTCTCAGTAAATATATATATATATATATGCGTGTGCGCGTGTATATGTATGTTCCTACACACACCCATCATTTTAAAGTGTGCACATCTACTTATAGGGTTTATGTCATGGTGTTTTTTCATGTACATATTCTAAAGTGGAAATGCACTTGTGACAATCAGCTTCTGTAGAAATGGCATATATATTACCATTGCATTTTTTTATTTACACACTACCTTATTGTCATGATTGTGTAGCCACTTTACGAACCACTCCTAAGGGTACAATAGCCTCTTGACTGGGAACACCATGATGAAAAGAACTTGGTGACTGATACGGAATTTCCCTTTTACCTGTGCAAGCATATTCAGTTACCAGAGTGTTCCCTGGAGGCACATGCCGAAATTAAACTGTTTGCATGTCCATTAAACCTCAAAGTGAGCCTGAGGGAGCCACAGTGGTAAGAGCCCTTCTGTTTTGATTGACTTGTTGCCAGCAGCTCACAAGGTAAGCCAACGCCCAGCGGAAATTATAATGGCACTGGCTTAATATTGTTTTGTTAATAGCAAAATCAGGTAAGCCTTCATATATCTAGATGCGTGCTCTCAACAAACATTGCGATTAGCATAGCGCTCTGATGAAAGAACCAAGCCATATGTTGGTTTCTAAATGTCCCTTTCTTTGTGTGGCGTGGTTTCATTCTGAAGTCACTTAGATAAATCTAGGGATATAAACATATATATGCAGCGCTGAATGTCTTCTTTGTTCATACAGCATGATTATCGTCTATGCACATTAAATAGATCATAGATTTAAACAAACCATTTTCAAAGTAGTCGCCAAACTTTGGCTTACCCTTATATTTTAGCACTAATATGTTTCATTTTATGTTTTGTGCCATCAAAACATTAACCCTACAGCCTTTGAAACTTTAACCATACTTTGAATTTCCTACGCCTTAAACTAGTTGCATAAGCGTATGTTTATTTTGGTTCACTGTTGTTTTTATTGCGTTTAGAATTTTCCCTTGTCCATTAAGAATTACTTCATGTTCCACTTACATTCCACTATAAAACGTTCTGGCTGTCAAGACCTACAAAAGAGGTAGGCTCTTTTTTTTTCTAACTTCCAAGATTCACATTTCGAATGCCATAATACGTTGACATACATGAGCCACACACACACACACACACACAAACACACACACACACACCCTTTCATGAAATACATTGTGATCAGCATTGGTAATGTCGTGATAGTTTGACAAGTGTCGTAACGCAAAATCATGGGCTCCTCTTGCAGAATATGATGATGCGTCCCCTAGTCTCCTCGTTAGCCTTGGGCTGAATGGGACCCCTGAAATGTTATACTCATCTTTTGCGTTGTTCTTACTTGAATCATTACAAACTGATCCTCCTGAAACATATTGATGTTATGTTGATCATATTTTCTAGGTGAGTGCCATTTATGTTTTTCATTTTTATATAAATTGTTATTTTTTAGCATTACGCATATCTAATTTTTCTATAGCAAACTAATTGATTACATTGTCGAAGATAGAATCAGAAGTCCTTCTGATTATTAAGTGGTGATTTTCATAGCAATCTGGTTGAATCATTGATGGTAAAACTCAAAAAGATATGAAAACAAAAATGTTCCTAACACCTATGAATCTTGCTGAATTGTGCAGCGTTTTGCATTCTCTGAAGAGGAGAGACTACTGGCCCGATGTAGGTAATTCTAATTTACCACTTCTAAAATACTGAATCATACCGATTCGGTGTTAGAAGTGGTAAATTAGAGGGGGGGAAATGTTAGTAATTCAGAATCGGTAAATACTGAATCGTTAAGATTCGGTATTTACTGATTCTGTAAATACCGAATCAGTAATGCCCATTGATTCCTATGGGCATTGAAGCCCATAGGAATCAATGGTCATTACCGAATCGGTATTTACCGAATCGGTAAATACCGATTTTTGCAAGGGTGCACGGGGTGTCACTTTGACACCCTCTAGCACCCCAAATTCAGGCACGTGTGACATGTGGCACACAGACATGCCCTAAGGGAATGTCTGTCTGTCACATGGCACAGATGTGCATGCACAGATGTGCATGCACACCTGGCTTCGGTATTTTACCACCCAATTGGATTGGGTGGTAAAATACCAATTCAATAAGGCCTGTGGGACTCAGAAGAGTCCCACCAACATCTCCAATTTACCGAATCGGTAAATATACCGATTCAGTATTTTACCGATTCGGTAAATTTACCGATTCGGTAACTTTACTGAATGGGTAAAATAGGGCACCTACATCAGGAATGACCATTTACCGGTCGGAAAATGGCCACCTACATCTGGCCCTTGGTATTGAATTCACACCGAGACAGGTTTTAGATGGATGTCTATAGACTGAAATGCTGGGGGTACATGAAGTGTTCTCCGAAACCCACCTACCCACCTGCCACCCTCCTATGAGATGCAAAAATGTACCTCATGTCCATACTTAGCCTTTCAGTAGCCCGCTATTTGCTGCTACAGGATTTGGGAAGAGCACGGAGTGTAATCTTTAGAAAGGAAATAAGTTTCAGAATTGTTTGTTCCTGACTGCCATCAAAACTGCTGTGGCAAAGAGTAGTAAAAACAATGTCCAGTGTTTAAAAGGACATACCAGGACCTGCACCTGCTCTCCTTAGGTTTTCTTTAATTGAGTGAGAGGATAATAAATCTGTGATTGCTCACATGTAGGCAGGTAGAGGTGAAAGGAAGCAGGAAGCTGTAGGCTGTAGGCGTGTAAGATGTGCTGTATTCTCAGGATTCCAGTCACAAGTAACAGAATTCAGTCAGTTCCTCACCAACAATCCTGGTCTCATTTCAAATAACAACATTCTGGGGCTGATTATGATGGCGGATTTCCCGCATCCACCGGGCCGGCGGAAGCCACCGCCGGCCCGGAGGATGCGGGAAATCCGCCACGGAGGCTACAAAGACCCACCGCCAAATTAGGATGGCTGGTGGGTCTGAGAATCTGTCCTCCGCTTTTCCGCCGCGGTCGGATTATGATGGCGGACTCAGGTCCGTCCGCCATCATAATCGGCCCCTCTATACGGAACCAGGAGTAACAGAACATACCAACAATAATAAAGGAGAGTGGAAAAGGGAAATATCACTATATAAGATCATGACAATACCACAAAATCCATTTGCCACTGTTGTCATTTTCTGATAAGACACTGGTTGTCAAAATTAGAGATAGCCTACATCTGAGTGTGCATGGTCATTGTGGAATCCAGGAAGAATGCAAGATTCTTGAGTTTGGAGCATAGAGTGATGGTTTGGTTAAATATAGGCGGGTTTGAAATGGATCTGCGCAATACGGATTTGTGATTTGAGAAACATTAGTTCTGTTTTACCACTATCAGAGAAGGTCATTATCTAACAATTACAAAGAGGGGGTGCAAGTTCTTGTTGATAAGAATATGTGATTACAGGAATCCATTTCAGACGTCCCATGAAATGAGGCAGTATTCAAGAATAAATGTTGCAAGATGAGTTGCTTTGAACTATGTCGAAAAGCAAAGGTCAACCCTAAAGCCTATAAACAAGCAAGTCTTAACATTGTAAAGAGGTCCTGTGGTTTATCTTATCAAATAAAGAGCGCAAATGTTTTAGGGTCAGAATCTATTACATCTCATGTTTTGAGTCAGTGTTTTATCCAAAGTATTATACAGAATATTATTTCATCAAAAGAAAGAAGCCAGAGTGCAGTGAGTGTAGCAGATGGAATTTGTTGAAATATGGTTTGCATAGTTGCTGGTTTACTACCGTCTGTATAAGCATTTCCTATATGTGCCGGTTTGGCAAATGTTAGGGATAAGTGTAACTTGTGTAATTTGCTGAAACATAAAGCACACAAAATGGACCCAAGGATGCATTTTGTGCTAAGAATATAGCACTAAATGAAATAGAAGAGGGACAGTGGCAGTGGCTCGTGCTCTGTTCCTAAGCTTTTGGGTGGGCATTTCTTTTTCCGGAAATTATGCAATATTATGCTAACAGGTGTATTTACCAAAATTACTTTAATCACTCCAGGGTAATTAAGATTTCAGCCAGGCCTATAGAATGTATGTACGTCTTGGGAACTATTAGCAATGGGTGGGGCTTTGAGTAGACACTTAATTGTGTCCTCTAATGAAGGGTTTGGAGCTAATCTTTCCCTCAGGTATTTCTTGACAAGACGTGAGACAATGTAAGGACAGTAATCTAACCATATTTATATAAATTATGCTATAGGGACATGTGTGGAAATGCCCCTCTTTTTGTGGTCATTCCTATTTGGGTCTACATTTTTAGGCTGTTTTTCCCCTCTGCACATTAGAGCACTGCTGTCCAGTAACCAGTGCATGCTCTCTGGCCCCTGAACCATGTAAAAATTGGCCTATCCATGATTGCCATATTTAACGTTGTCATAAGGCCACAGTACATGGCACAGAAAATGGCTTAGAAAGTTAAATGGCACCTGTGGACTGCAGCACTGTGTCATCTGCCAATGTGACAGGAAAAACATGGCTTCATGCTTACCACTGTAGGCTGACTGCAGCAGTTTAAACCTGCAGCCCTATCTCTCAAAATGGCTTATTGACAGGGAAAACCTGCCTGAATAAGTCACTCTATGTGGGCCTTGTAGCCTATATAGCCAGGTGCATGAAATTTAAAGTGGGACATGTAGAAATGTAATGTTACCATGTATCTGCAGTAAAAAGCCCCCAAGAGCTATTATGACTGTGGAAAGTTCTGGCTGTCCCATGGGAAAACTAGAGTGCAGATTACAATCTTAATTCTGTATCTGGGGACGAGCTAGAAAAATAATTCAACCACTTTTTTTTAATATTTATTAAAATACCAATTAAATGTTGAAAATTGCTTTTTAATAACTATTTAGAAAAAATAACTTCTAGAAAGTTAACTTTTCACTGTCTGGAGCTCCTGGAGGCTAATCTACGTTAGCCCTCCAGCAGCTGCCAATTAAGTTCTTGACCTTCGTGAGGTGTGAAAACTGCTCCCCTAGCAGGGAAAAAAGCCTGGGTGTAAGGAGATATATTCTGCCCAAGGCAGGGAGACCACGTGCTTAATTAGTTTCATAGGGGCCTGCCCTGTCCTAAACAAATGCCAGGTGACAAGAGACTTATCTACAATAATAGGAGAGGGACCCCTTTGCCTCACCAAAGGAATGGGATACTATTAATGAGTGAAAAGTGGAGATTAACCTTTGGTTTCCACACACTTCATTTGAAACAAAGACTCACTCACATCCCAATATTCAAACACAGAATAGTGGAGGTATATTCTCAAGCCCACACAGTAAACACAAAAAATTGTCAAAAGTAGAAATGAATACCGAATTTATGAAAAATCTACAATTTTTCATTAAAAAATATTTAATTAAAACCGTGCAAAAACTGATTTATATATCTAGTTACACTATTACTTAAAAACTACAAAGGATACAATTCATGCACAACTTATACACTAGGATGTTAAATATGAGAAGTTAGGAGTGTCTGTATATGGGCTGAATTTCTATGATGTTAATGAGTAGGTTTTAGATGTCAATGTGCTTGGGGAATCTCACCCAAGTGGATGTAATTTCAGGGTGTACCTTTAGGGACAAACCGTATTCAACTAGGAGGTGCATTCAGCAACCACAGCAGGTATGGCATATTATAGCCACATAATGAAGGAGGTTAGGAGACTTACCAGAGTCCAATTCTGTAATGGGACATGTTTAAGGTAAAATTAATTTGGTTGTGCATTATTACTGTCAGTTATAAATGCAAATATAATATTTAATGGTAGTAGTGTTGAGAATGCTGTGCTAAACCACTGGAAATGTGTAGCTGCCATGATCGAATAATCTAGTGCTGCTTTTGAAAGAGAAACATAGTTGGAAATTTGTAGAGAAGATGAGGTGCTGTCCTGGGTGAAGAACAGCTTTCTCAGTGGTTGAAACAATGTTATTAATGTTAATGTTATTAATGGACTTACAATTGGACAGCAACCCAAACAAAATAAAAAGGATTACCTCTATCCAAGGCATTATTAGCAAGATGGAGATGGCGACATTTACATATCAGGGCTACACGGGCAGCACGAGCCACGATGTGTCAGTGATTTCTACTTTATGGGGAAAGAACCAGAATCTTAGAGTACCAATAATGTAGCCAATGGAATTTACAGTATATTTATAAGCACCTGTCTTGAAACCTTTACCCTTTGTAGGAGACTGCAGTTTATAATTGTAGTAAAAATTTCAGGGTGGTGGTGGCTCTGTTTGTACAGGAAGGGTCAAACCAGATGATTGCCAACTTTTTAGGAAGATGCTATAGTAATGGGAGTTATTTGAAACAAATATTATTGGGTAACATTATTACCATTTGTTCAGGTGTAAATATATACCTGTATCATTGACTGAATATAATTGTAATTTAGCATCCAGCTTTGTGTTGAAGTAGTTGAGTTAGGATTAGGCAAGGTCCTAAATGCCCACAAAGTCTCCGAAAACCAATGCTCAAGAGTCAACTGAAAGGTAATCACAATCTAATAGTTCCTAGTTTCGTGGACACCAGGATATACCATGAGGATGACATGATTATCACAGGGATAAAATGGTGGCAGAGTGACATGCACTTGCAGCACTTGAGAGTTATTAATAGAAATAGTGCCTCTGGTTGGTTAGAGGGTAGGGTCCCACCCTTTTATTTTTTGTTTTGTTTTATATAGTGTGAATTCAACCCGAAGATATCAGGTATCATAGCGCTTTACATGAGCACCAGTTTTGTCAAACAAGAACACATTAATTTTTGTTTGGCGCGGGGAGATTAGGTGATGTGCCCAGAATCACAGGATGTTGAACGCCCCTGCCGAGACTCGAACCCGGTTCCCCAGCTTTGAAGTCAACTGCTCTAACCCTAGGTCTACATCCTCTCTTCTCCTATTTTCTACATCATGCTCATTGTAAAAGTTGTACAAAAGGGGGTGGTGATGGACGGAGCATCTGAATCAATCAAACACTAACACCCAGTCAAAAGATCTGGGTTTAATCCATCACCGTTCTTTAGCCCACTCTGCCACCCCAGTTCAGACATGGCTATATGCAAATCAGTCTGACCCTGTGCCTCATGGGAACAGTCCAGCCCGAACTGCCAAGCCATGTCTTCCCTGGACCGGAAACAAGCTACCGAGGACCAGTTTCTGGCATTCCAGCCTTCTTCAGCCCGGCTTGCTTGAATCCAGTGGCAAAGTGAGCAAGGGACTCATGTCTGAGCATACCCTGCCAGACTTATGGTGGCCAAAAGCTGTACAAAAGGGGGTGGTGATGGACAGAGCATCTGAATCAATCAAACACTCACACCCAGTAAAAAGATCTGGGTTTAATCCATCACCGTTCTTTAGCCCACTCACGTCTGAGCATACCCTGCCACACTTGATGGATTAAACCCAGATCTTTTGACTGGGTGTGAGTGTTTGATTGATTCAGATGCTCCGTCCATCACCACCCCCTTTTGTACCGCTTTTGGCCGCCATAAGTGTGGCAGGGTATGCTCAGACGTGAGTCCCTTGCTCCCTTTGCCACTGGATTCAAGCAAGCCGGGCTGAAGACGGCTGGAATGCCAGAAACCGGTCCTCGGAAGCTTGTTTCCGGTCCTGGGAAGACATGGCTTGGCAGTTCGGGCTGGACTGTTCCCATGAGGCACAGGTTCAGACTGATTTGCAAATAGCCATGTCTGAACTGGGGTGGCAGAGTGGGCTAAAGAACGGTGATGGATTAAACCCAGATCTTTTGACTGGGTGTGAGTGTTTGATTGATTCAGATGCTCTGTCCATCACCACCCCGGTTTTGTACCGCTTTTGGCCGCCATAAGTGTGGCAGGGTATGCTCAGACGTGAGTCCCTTGCTCACTTTGCCACTGGATTCAAGCAAGCCTGGCTGAAGACGGCTGGAATGCCAGAAACCTGTCCTTGGAAGCTTGTTTCCGGTCCAGGGAAGACATGGCTCAGCAGTTCGGGCTGGACTGTTCCCATGAGGCACAGGGTCAGACTGATTTGCAAATAGCCATATCTGAACTGGGGTGGCAGAGTGTGCTAAAGAACGGTGATGGATTAAACCCAGATCTTTTGACTGGGTGTGAGTGTTTGATTTATTCAGATGCTCCGTCCATCACCACCCCCTTTTGTACCGCATTGTAAAAGTTGTGCTACAATAATGGCAATGAACACAATGGGTGACTGTCTCTCTGTGACCCTCACTTTAGCGAATGTGATGCAGCCAGGTGCATTTCATATGGGCATGGGCCAGTGTGCACGTGCTTGCCATTGGGAATTTTCTAGGTTACGGCATTACATGTTTCCAGCCAAGGTCTACAATTGTTGGGCGCCTTTAGAGACCACCTCTAGAAGACAAACAGCAGTATTACATTCCAAGGTAATCCTAGGGGATGTGGGCTTAAGCCTTGTACTGGTCATATCTGCATAGCACTGATCAAGGAAGCATGACCCCACCATTTTCCAAGATATCAATGCTGGAATTGGGTTGGGCTTTTTTGAGTAGGGAATGGGTGAGATTATAGAAGCAAGAGGCTGAAAGCCCATTGCAAAGGAGAGAAAGAGGGTGGATCAGTCAGTGACCACGTGACTTGATATCACCGAGTAATGAGACTTGCGTCACAAGCTAACAACTCATGACTCTGAAATGTTGGGTCGCATGCAGCAATAACACACACTGTGCATGGACCAACTGTGAGAAAGCACTTTATTTGCAGCATGTTACTTGCATGAGCTACCAGCTTTAGTACTGAGCAGCTGCTTCCTAACAAACCAGTGTTGCTGTGATGATCACAGTCAGACCAACCATGTTGGGATGAAAAGGTCCTATGCATAGTAACAGATGTTCACCTATGCCCTCAGTTCCCAATTGTACTGATGTCTGGATCCTTAATGCTGATTTGTGTTACAATAGGCAAACACTGGTCATACATGCGCCCTATGACATGGGCCTGTCTCACAGAATTCTGTCTCCTTGTACCGGAAGTGGTGCCCAAAGGGCTACCCTTATAGTGGCGGAAGGCTACTGCCTCTGCCATGAGTTAAGTAACATGAGCGTGTTGGTGGAAGCATACCATGTAATGTATTCTCATGTGCAGTGTGTGTGTACGATAAATGCATGTGCTACGTGTATGTATACTGGTGAGTGGTACAATACAAGAAAGATGAAGTGTGTACCTGATAAGCACATGCGCTGGGTGTATGTTTGCCTGTGAGTGAAACAGTAATTGAAGGATACAGTGGTGGGCAGTGCATGCATATTAAATTCAATTGCTGCATGTACATGTGCCTGTGAGTGGTACAGTACACGGAAGGCCCAGTACTGTGCAGTTCATATATGCTCTATACATGTATTGGGTGTATGTGTGCCTGTGGATGTGTGGTAAATTTAAATTACCTATACTTAATTTATGCGGTAAAGTTCAATAAGAATAACTCAGAAAAAATAAGAGGCAGAATCCGTGGCATCTGAGGTTTTAAAAGGGGTTTTATTCCTTAAAAAGGAATTGGTTCGAACCAGGCAAATCGCATTCCATCACCACGAAGGTTCAGGAAGGGATAGACAATACTTTATTGACAGAATATCATATATATAGTCAATGTATTACAGTGGTGATGAATGCAGAAGGCGTAGCAGCTGAGAGGAGAGATAAGAAAACATATACGTAATGAAAAAAGGCGGAACAGAAGGTGTGCACAAGGGTGTGTACTAGAAAACATCACATAAAGGTGTCACAAGTGGGTGGATCCATAAGAGAATCCTGCAGTGTCAGCAGAAATACATGGCAGAGATGCGCGCGCAGCCGCATGACGTGCAATTGACGTGGAACTGGAGGGTGAAGGGGACTTGACATTTAGTCTTACATGAGGAGACAGAAGTCTGGGGTGTCAGAACAACCTAATCCCAAATCATATCTAATATCGAGTGTTTGGAGAACTGTATTATCTGGAGGAAAAGGTCTCTTGGGCAGAGGCTATTCTATACTGACTGTTAGTGCGTGTATATACGTCTACGTGTCTACATGTAGTGTGGGGGCTATGGGCCTACCATGGTAACGGGAGCAATGAATTACTTGCATGGAGACAGAAAGGCCGGGCCCTTTACTCTGCAGCTGGGAAGGATGTTTACCTAAAGGAATGTATTTTCGAGGAGCGGAGCAGATAACTTGAAGGCAAAATACAGTCTTGGCAGGCAGGCAGGCAAGCAGGCCGAGCCTGGCACCGCTAGCCACGCAGGGAGTAAGACAAAGGTCAGGGATACAGATGCGGGTCCAGGCTGCAGTATCCAGAGACAGGAGGCAGGAAAAGACTCGATGACAGAAATCAGGGCCTAACTCGCCTGAGCCAGGGAAAACGTGAAGAGTGCACCATGTAAAGACGTTGGCAAGGCACACTTAGGAACGGAATATCCGACCCATTCATGGTGGATCTGAAAGAGGACATGTTAACGTTGGACGCAAATGTATTTGCGTCTTCATAGCTAAAAGTGGAGGGAACATACATGTACTTGAAGCACGTACACGGAGCCGTTGGGGTCTACGATAGGGGACATAATTGACCATAAAAATTCATATTTCCTCATTCCCTCCTTGTCCCCTACGGACCCTTCATGATATATCAATCCTCATCAATCTATCAATCTGTTCATGTAACATCATTTGCTCTTCTTTCTTCTTACGGTGTTTTGAACGTGGACTTGAATGAGGAATACATGATGTGGCGCACAAGCCGCAAATCGCTGGCCCACATTGTAAACATAGGCAACAACTGAATACTATGAGAAGGGCAATACCTAGGAAGGATAGGATCTTCCATCCCCAGGCTGACAACACACTCCAGAACCAACTGGACCAAGTCCAGGTGCCTGGATTCTGGTGTATCTGACTGGCAATCTTGTGAAGACGGGTTATGGCTCTATATACTGATGGCGCATTTTCTGGAATGAAAACACAGCAGCTCGATCCGATGACCCTACAGGCTCCGCCCCTATCTGCCAGGATGACGTCAAGGACAAGACGATTTTGAAGAACAACAATCCGCATAGCAGACTGCTCTCTGTTAAGTTGCCTAGGGCGGAAGTAGTCTCATTCACTACTGCTTCGAGGGTTCTGGTTAATCTACGTATCAGTTTACTATTAAAGACAGCACCTAAGTAGGGAAAGAAACCTTTATTGAAGTCTGTATATTGCTCCCATGCCGTTTCAGTGTAGTCGACAATCGGGAGATCTCTCTGGGGTCTATTGTGTACTAGATGAGTATTCCTATGATAATCAGGAGGGGCTAGGAAAACAGGTGGCAGAAGGAATGCAATGTAACAGGTGCCATCCCAATCTGGAGGTAAGCGTATATATGCGGTATGACCACAAATGAAATAGGAATGACGGGAAGCTTTAAACGTAGACTTGCCTTTATCACTGAATTCGATCACAGTAGTACATTTACTATGACCCAGGTGTACCGAACCATTCTTTCTAACACATAATTCACCTTTGACTGGTAATACTGACATAGCAGGCAAGACTGGTGCGGTTTCAGATTCAACATTCAGAATCATGAGGTTAAGTGTAAAGTTACCTAATCCATATACTTCGTTTTCTAGATCAGTCCCTGTCCTTTTGGGGAGACCCTCCTTGTCAGGGAAACATACTTTATGCAAAACGGTGTTCAGATTTCCCCATACCCAGTTGCCCTGGTAAACTACGGAATTGGAATCTAAGGAATTAATCAAACTAAACCATGCACCACAGGAACCATTGTGTGTGAACGGGTACGGGAAGAGAGGCAGAACTCCCTTGTAATTCTGATAGGGAGGGAGTCGGCCACATATCCAACAATTTGTAGCGTTGCTGGTCTGATGGGAATGATGTAACATACTAATGAATGTGTTGTTGCGCAGCGCAAGTCGGTAAGACAATTCATGCAGGGGTAATTCACTGAAAGAATGTTCTGCAGTAACATTGAAGAGAGAATGTGCACGTTTGAAAATAGGGTAGTATACATGCAACAGTATACTTGCAGCAATAATCAAAAGACTCAGAAAAAACATAATTAATAGTGTCACGATACAGTGGCTGTGAAGTGATTTACAATATTCACGTTTCTTGAGCTGTTTCTGTCTATCTCTCTCTCTATTGCGGTCTAGGGGATACATGTCAGAGACTCGTCTAACCGATTCACCTAGGGGAGGACTTAAACAATTAAACTGTCTGACTTGCTAGATCTCAACTTAGATTTATACTCCTGAGAAGAAGTTTTCTCGACCAGAGGGAGTTTTGTATCAGTCTGTGGAGGAGGGCAAGGCTGAGAGTTCAAATCTGGCCGCAGTCCATGTAACTTTTTGACGTGACTCGAATGCAGCCAGCCCTTGCGGCCCTCCACTTTTATCGCGGTCCTGGTGGTCAAAAGTACTAGCTTCGGCGTCTGCCAACGGGGCTCCAGCGGACTCCTCCTATCGAAATTTCTTATGAAGACAAAATCGCCTGGAACAACTTCATGGGGCTTCACCTCGGTGTTGTCGGGAAAAGCTGCAGCGACCTGTGAACGACATGATTGTAGTGCAGACATCAAGGAGGCAAGGTAATCTGTCAGCATATTACAGTCAACATCGGTAATTTTACGAGGAAGAGGCGTCCCCCACATATTTGGTGGCCTACCAAAGACCACCTCGTACGGGGATAGCCCTGTTCTGGAGTGTGCGATCATCCTCATGTAAAAGAGCGTGACTGGTAGAGCTACTATCCAGTCGACTCCTTTCTCTCTACAGATTTTGGCAAGACGAATTTTCAGAGTCTGATTATGACGCTCCACGAGACCTGCTGCCTCGGGATGTCGGACACAATGGAACTTCCACTGATAGCCGAGCAGGAGTGTAACCTGTTTCACAAGCTCGGATGAGAATGGCTGACCGTTATCTGAGTATACGATACGGGGCAAACCATACCTGGGGAAGAATTCACGTACCAGCTGCGTGGCAGTGGTCGGAGCAGTGTAATCTGGGACTGGATATGCTTCTGTCCAACGGGACAGTGCACATACAACTACGAGGACATATTTGAATCCTCGACAACGTTCCATCTGGATATAATCCATCTGGAGGACTTCAAAAGGGTGGTCGGGAGGATGAAATCCACCTTGCTCTACAGGAATGCTTTTACCTGGGTTGAACTGACAACAAATCATGCAAGTACGCACTTTCTGTTTGGCTGCTGCTCGTAAATGTTTATTGAACCAAATGTTTTGAATACTGTCTAACATGGCTTTTTCTCCTAGATGTGCGGGACTGTGTACTGTGTTAATGATAACTTGAACCATAGAGTCGGGGAGAAACCATGTAGATTTTCCCTTCGTCATCCATCCCTGATCTGTTTGGATCCCTCCTAATTCAGTCCATTTCTTGATTTCATCTGGTGTAGCATGTGTCTGTATGTCAATTACATCAAGGGCGGGATCCCTAACTGTCATGCAGTGTGTCGGTGTCGAGACTATTGTCTTTGTCAAGTCAGTTGCGTAAGTCTGATTCTGAGCTGTCGGCTTGGCTGTTCGGTCTGCCAGGTCGTTACCCTGGGAAATGATATCAGTGACTTTCGTATGTGCCTTGCACTTCATGATGGATATGGCTGTAGGCAGATGTATTGCATCTAACAGTGCTTGAATGAGGGGGCCGTGTTAAATTTTGGCACCGTGAGAAGTCAAATAACCTCTCTCTCGCCAGAGGACACCGAAGTCGTGTACGACTCCGAATGCATAACGTGAATCTGTATATATGTTAACTCTCTTATTTCTGGCTTGAATACAGGCTTGTGTCAGAGCGATGAGCTCTTCTGCTTGAGCTGACAGGGTGTCAATACAATTTGTTTCTATGACTTCAGTTTCTGTCGTGACTGCGTAGGCGGCCACTAACTCTCCTGTACTTGTTCTCATGCATGAACCATCCACATAAAGTGTCAGGTCTGGGTCTGGTAATGGAGTGTCTGTCAAGTCTTTTCTGGGTTTCGTCGTAATAGTAATTATTTCAATACAATCATGTGCCAATGGGTCGGTTACACTTAATGGCAGAAGTGTAGCGGGATTCAATGTATTACAGCGTCTGATTTCTATGTGTGGCTGAAACAATGTCAATTCATAACCTGTCAGTCGTGCTATAGTCAAGTGCTGAGTCTGTGTTCGGTTTAAAAGAACTTCCACAGAATGTGGAACTTGTACTGTCAATTGGTGTTCTAACACTATGGAATCACTTTGTCTGATTGCTAAAGCTGTCGCTGCTTCTGATTTCAAGTACGCAGGCAGAGCCTGGGCTACTGGATCCAATGTGCTAGAAAAGTAGGCACACGGTTTATGTGAACCTGCTTGTTCCTGAGTGAGTACTGACAATGCAGTACCTTCACGTTCTGTAACAAAAAGTGTAAAAGGCTTGCTGTAACATGGTGTTGCTAAAACAGGTGCTTGGCATAAAGCTTTCTTTAAGTCTTCAAAAGCTTGTGTATGTTCCTGAGTCCAAGGGAGGACAGTCGAAGACGCTGCCTCCTGAGTTGTCAACTGTATGAGTGGCTTTGCTAGAAATGCATACTGGGGAATCCATTGTCTGCAGTAAGAAGTGAGGCCTATGAAGGCCCGCACCTCCTTTTGTGTCTTCGGTGGTGACATATTTACAATTAACTGGATGCGATCAGGTGTGAGCTGTCTCCCCCCTTTGGACAGCAAGTGCCCAAGGTACACAACTTGCTGAACACAGAATTGAAGCTTTGAAGGGGACACCTTGTGCCCCTTGTCGGCCAGAAAATGTAAAACCGTCAGTGATGCTCGTTCACATTCGGGTTCGCTTCGGGCAGTGATCAATAGATCATCAACATACTGAAGCAGGGCAGTGTTTTCGGGCATGTGAATACTGTCAAGTTGTCTTTTCAGTGCTTGGCTATAGATGCTGGGGCTTTCTGTGAATCCTTGAGGTGCGCGTGCAAATTTGAAGCTTCGTCCATTTAAACAGAATCCGAAAAGATATTGGCTTTCCGGATCAATTGGGACACTAAAGAAGGCGTTCTTGAGGTCAATTACAGTAAAGACCGTTGCTTCTGAATCAATAGCAGTCAATAATGAAGAGATATCTGGGACCACAGGATACTGTGGCACAATGCATTTATTCAATTCGCGTAAATGGATAACTAATCGATAAACTGGGGGTGCATTTGGATCAGTACGTTTAAGAATCGGGATGATGGGGGAATTACAGAGATTGGAGTCGGTTTCCACAACCACTCCTTGTGCAATGAGCTCGTCAATGATTTTCAGTAAAGCCACTACAGCATCTGGGGGCAACTTGTATTGTCGCATCCGTGGTAATACCACTCCTGGCTTGAGCGTGACTCGATATGGTGTAATGTGCATACAACCCACATCAGTGGGGCCTTGTGCCCATAAATGTGCAGGAACATTCTGTAGTCTGGGATCAATATCTCTCAACACATAGTGACCCTTAAAGTCACGTAGGAACAATCTTACTCCTTCCGGAGAACAGCAAATCACAGCTCCTAGAGCTTTCAATGTCTTTATACCTAACAAGTTTTCTGGACATGATCTTGTAAGTAGTAAATCTGTAGTACGTGTCAATGGACCAACTACGAGGGGAAGTGGTTGCGATACTTCATTAACAATAGGCTTTCCTGAAAATCCAAGGGAAACATTCTGTGAGCCTGAGAGGGGTGCCCCTGGAACCTCGTCGTGACTTATAGTTGTCCTGCTTGCCCCTGTATCAATTAAAAACTTTCTGTCTTTCCCTAATACTTGACTATGTACATAAGGACCCTCTTGATCTACAGGAACCTCAATAAGAGGCAAGCCAACCTCCCTCTCTAGGCTGTTTCATGTGTATCGCTGATAATCAGGATAATCATTTTGTGCATACTGGTACATCTGTTGTGTCGTGTTTTGTGTTGCGGTGATCGGCTGTGACTGTGGTACTGCTACGGTCTGTACTGTCTGTTGTGAAGCATGCATAGGCTGTACGTTCTGGGGTACTTGTTGTTGGACCTGATCTTGTCTGGGTGGACGTGGTCTCTCTTTGGTTTTACCCGTAGAGATATTATGTTTCAAAACTGCACAATCGTTTATATAGTGACCTGGCTGTTTACAGTAGTTACATGTCCCTTTAACAGGACCTGCTGAATTATTGGACTGTGTCGTACCCTTTTTCTGACCGTCAGCTGGAACTGACTGAGCAACTAGCATTTTCATTTTCGTGTCTTTCATACGTCTTTGTTCATGTTCATGTTCTTCTCTAATTCTATTCTGGTGGTACTGTAACATTTGTAACATTTGTGAAGGGGTATTAGCTTGCCAGGTGCTCTCGACTTTCAATACTCGGTTCTTAACCTGCGGCAGGGAATTCTCGACTAATTTGGATACAAAAAGATGTGGATATGACTCGCTACTTGCTTTCAGGCCACTATTAATAATAAAACATTTCTCAAATCGGGAATAAAAATCACTAGTGTCTTCATCGGGTTTCTGTTTGCAGGCTGAGATTGCATCCCAGTCTTCCTTTTTCGTTGCCAATAAACGTGGCAATACTTGTACTAACAATCCTGGTAATGCTTTAGTTTTGTCCCCAAGCCCTAGGCCTGGAGTTCGAGTGTTTTCTTCGTTTTCTAATGCAGCCCACTCAATCTTTTGCTCTCCCACCTCCCATTCTTTTTCTTTGAGTTTCTCGTAAATACCGGCAGGCAATAATACTTTCAATATTTTCATGATATCGGGATAGGTATAATCACCCATGAGTAACATGTCTTTTATTTCACGGTGAAAACCTGCTGGATCTTTGTCATGACTGGGCACTAATTTCTTCATTTCCAATAATTCTATTTTAGTTATGGGTGTGTATACAAACATGCGTCTAAAAGTATTATCATCATTCCTGACTGGGTGCACTTCTCGTAAGGGATTCTGTCTGTCTATGTAATACGCTTTTCTTTCTATGGGTGTAGCTGGATCAAACTGTGGACACAGGAAGGCACTATATCTGTGCCGATGTTCTAGAATTACTTTAATTAAATCGGTACCTAGGCCTCTCCATTTATTCATGAGTAGTTCTATTAATATATCAGGTAGGGGACCAGGATCAGAGTGTTGGCTTTTATACAATATAAGGAGGTGTTGTATCATGTACATACCAGCTAGACGCTGTTCACCAGGGGAAAGATTCAAAAACGTCTATGCTAACGCGTCATCCCCATATTTATCAGGACTGTCAGCCCATTGTACTGCTGACCTGGCTAATTCTTGTTCATCCATGGAATCGAGTACATGGTACCCCATTCGTTCTTGAAGTATTTTATCGGTAGCCTGAAATAGGTGTTCAGGTGTTTTTGGATTTGACATGGCTGCTTGAAAAACTCTCTTACTTTCTGGACGTACTGGACGCATACTATTATTAAAGTATCTTCCCTTACCTACATATGCTATCATTTCTCTAGCTGGTAACTGCACTGTTCCTGTTGCTGTTTCTGGTTGTTCCTCCTCCGAGGAATCATTCTTGTCTGTATCTATTTCCCTTTCAGGCTGTCTTCTTTCGTGTATTTGCTCTACTGTTTTTCGGATCCGTCGATACATATTTTCTATACAACTTTGTTTATCATGCTTTCCATCTGCTATATTCTGGCCCCATTTGTTAAGTGCTTTCATTTCTTCTGGGTCTACACCAGGCCTATCTCGGTCTCTTATCAAGCAGTTTATGAAGAAACGTAATATCATTTTTTGAGTGTCAACTTTCTGGTGTGCCATAGCCTCGCCAATACTTTCCGGGCCTTGCCCCGTTTGGACAAAGAGATATATTCTGTCTAGATGTTCAATCATTCCTGGTAGTAACATTAAATAGTTTGCAACTCGTCGTAGACGTACTGATGATAGCATCATTCTGTCGTCTTTACCGGGTACTGGATCATATCTACAGTCTGTAAGAGGCTCTTTAAATATGTCGTAACTCGCTGTTTGAGGTGTACGTTGTTGTGCTAAATCCCTATAAGTCGTTCGATGTGTTGGTGGCGGTGTCTGGAAACCTCCTGCTGCACCTCCTGAGGTGCCAGGTAAAAAGGGATTTAGTGGATTCATGCCAGGGAGAATAGGTGCAGGAAGGACTGGGGCTGGAGGAACGGGCGCAGGATGTAGACCGGGAGGAGGAGTTCGTTGTTGTGGAAGTGGGTGCAGATTATCTCGGGGTGGGGTGCCGTCAGCAGGTGGTGTGTGTGGCGGTGGAATATTAACATATTTTGGGGCTACATCGTCTAAATAGGAAGAAAGGAATATGTCCTTTGCGGTCTTGTGGTGTAATTTAGTCGGGAGTAATGGAGGTGGCAGGTCTTTTGGTACTTCCTGGGTGGCCTTAGGTAAACCCTCGGTCAGAAGAGGATACATACCATTCATAAGAGTATTTCGTTGTCTGTCTACTTGTTCTGCTTTAACTCGTATACCTTCCTCCACTAATACGTTTTCTCGGGTTTTATCTGAATCTTCTCTACTCTTTTCTGCCTTTCTGAGTGCTTTCTCTGTGCGTCTATGCGATTCTTTACGCCATAATTCAATGGCATCCTTTTGTGACTGTCTGGCTTTCTTTTTCCATAATGCTTCTTCTACTCTCATGATGCAGTCGGCATCCCATGTCCCCGTAGCGGGCCATTTCTGGTTCTCTTCTAAATCTTTGGTATAGTCCACCCATAAGTCAAGATATAATACGGCATCTAGGCCGTGCTTATGGTACATAAAATATCCGGGAGTGTCCCTGGGTGGAATGGGAACAGCTTCCTCGAGTATCCCTTTTCTAGTTTTTATTTGTCTTAGTTTGGAGAATAAAGGCATCTTGAACCCTGCTACTTGATACCTTGATACTTACTCGAACTTGAACACAGTAAATACGCTAATCACAGTAATGAAGGTCGAACAATCACTCATACCACAACATTTAAAACACACTGAAACATTTTTAAAAACGAACCATAATGATTAGAATAAAACTAGCTAACTGCATACTGGATATACTGCTAAACAGTACAGATACACTGCTAAAACAGTGCATACCGGGTCTGTGTACCCAAACCCGTCTTGACCGGCACAAATTAATGCGCTCGTCTAGATGCGTCCCCAGCAACGGTACTCACCGGGAAGCACGGAACGGAAGGCCTCGGAAACTCGATACTGGACTGGACCGGACTGGACTCAACTCGTGACGTAGGTACTTCGGGACTTCGGAACCTGGTGGGCCTCTGAATACCTCGGATCTTGCTCTCTCAGCTAGGCTCTGGTCGGGATCCTCCGCACTCCTCACCGCCTCGTCTGGGTGTCGATCGCAGCCTCAGTCACCTCCGTTGGCCTGAGGGAGATACAGGAAATCCTGCGGGTACGCGTAGTTGTCCGTCCGGCTGTGGCAGGGGACCGGGCCTGCAACGCACCGCCGGCGCGTAAGGTGGGGGAGGTGTCCCTATTCGGGCGCCAATTATGTGGTAAATTTAAATTACCTATACTTAATTTATGCGGTAAAGTTCAATAAGAATAACTCAGAAAAAATAAGAGGCAGAATCCGTGGCATTTGAGGTTTTAAAAGGGGTTTTATTCCTTAAAAAGGAATTGGTTCGAACCAGGCAAATCGCATTCCATCACCACGAAGGTTCAGGAAGGGATAGACAATACTTTATTGACAGAATATCATATATATAGTCAATGTATTACAGTGGTGATGAATGCAGAAGGCGTAGCAGCTGAGAGGAGAGATAAGAAAACATATACGTAATGAAAAAAGGCGGAACAGAAGGTGTGCACAAGGGTGTGTACTAGAAAACGTCACATAAAGGTGTCACAAGTGGATGGATCCATAAGAGAATCCTGCAGTGTCAGCAGAAATACATGGCAGAGATGCGCGCGCAGCCGCATGACGTGCAATTGACGTGAAACTGGAGGGTGAAGGGGACTTGACATTTAGTCTTACATGAGGAGACAGAAGTCTGGGGTGTCAGAACAACCTAATCCCAAATCATATCTAATATCGAGTGTTTGGAGAACTGTATTATCTGGAGGAAAAGGTCTCTTGAGCAGAGGTTATTCTATACTGACTGTTAGTGCGTGTATATGCGTCTACGTGTCTACATGTAGTGTGGGGGCCATGGGCCTACCATGGTAACGGGAGCAATGAATTACTTGCATGGAGACAGAAAGGCCGGGCCCTTTACTCTGCAGCTGGGAAGGATGTTTACCTAAACTACTAGACAGGAATGTATTTTCGAGGAGCGGAGCAGATAACTTGAAGGCAAAATACAGTCTTGGCAGGCAAGGCAGGCAAGCAGGCCGAGCCTGGCACCGCTAGCCACGCAGGGAGTAAGACAAAGGTCAGGGATACAGATGCGGGTCCAGGCTGCAGTATCCAGAGACAGGAGGCAAGAAAAGACTCGATGACAGAAATCAGGGCCTAACTCGCCTGAGCCAGGGAAAACGTGAAGAGTGCACCATGTAAAGACGTTGGCAAGGCACACTTAGGAACGGAATATCCGACCCATTCATGGTGGATCTGAAAGAGGACATGTTAACGTTGGACGCAAATGTATTTGCGTCTTCATAGCTAAAAGTGGAGGGAACATACATGTACTTGAAGCACGTACACGGAGCCGTTGGGGTCTACGATAGGGGACATAATTGACCATAAAAATTCATATTTCCTCAGATGTTACAATACATGGAGTGCCCTGGGTTTCATTTTGGGAGACCCAGGCTTGCATGTTGAAACATGGAGGGCAGGTAGAGAAATATCATTAAAGAGGTTTGTGTATTGTTGTATTCCTGTAAGCTGGATAGGACACACATGTGGAGGGTTAGGACTCTTTGGTACACATCAACGGGGGCTCTTAGTTTTAGTGAGTAGTCACAAGTAAGCCAGGGTGGGAAATCCTACTCTGCCTGCGGAGTTTGCAGAGTTGTTCCCACTCCGCGCTCTGCGTAGCTTGCAGAGTTCCCAAAAACTTCATGGAGCAGAGCAGAGTTTTTTCTCATTCACTCTTGCTAATGTTAAGTTGGCCAAGCACAAGCAAGGAATATCTTACTCGAGACCATCTCTTGGAGAGATTTCTCAACGCGGACTGTCGCAGATAGTTGTTACTGCTCACATTGAGAAAAGATCTGTTTGCGTTGAGGACGCTGCAGCTCCAGTAGAACATCTACCTGAGGGGCAGAAAGAAGCAGCACTCTCTTGCACTGCTTGTGGTTCAGTTCAAACTGATTTTGACAGTGTGGGACAAACACCCGGTGCTAAAATTCAGTGAGGAGGGCGCAACGTAAAGTTTTTTGGTCACTTTGTGGAGTTCTGCTATGTGGAACTCTGTGAACTCCGCCCAGGCCTAGTCACAAAGAAGGTGCTAGGGCACATCTCAAGAAGGAGATGAGGCTGATAAAGAACCATAAGGAGTAAGGCTGAGGGCTCTGGGCTAACCTTTTGATGCACATACTACTGTGGCTGACATCTAGGTGTAAACTCATGTCACTCCCATGGCCAGTGGGATTATCAGCTTTTGAGACGTCCCTGCTGTGATAGGCTGCTTTTCTTGAGGGATAGGAAGCAGAGGAGTAACCATTTTAAAAGAAGCAGAGCTCCAAAATGAAACTTAAAAGATTCAGACGCTAACTCACAATTGGTGTCTTCAAATGGACTATAAGAAGGGGAGCTTGAGACCCCAAACATTGTCATCTGACAAATAGCCAGGTAGGCTGCAAGATAAGGGGAAGCTCTGCAAGACTTCTGCCTGTAACCAGGACTGGGGGATCCTGCCGAAGGAGGTAAGACTGGTTTTGGGTCTGTCACCCGTTGGGAAACTTGCTGCTAGTTGTAGCTCTGTAGCGCTGGAACGCTATTGACTTTAGGTTAGAGTGGTAGTGGGCTTTTCAGACTCAGACTATACATGGGGCTTACCCTGAAAGTTGCCAAAAGCGAATGGGTAATGACCACGATTGCTAATGTGAGGAGTAATTGTGACAGGAACCACCAAAAAGACTCTGGAGTCCCAACCTCAGAGGATGACTGTGTAAATGGTTGTGAATGTCGTATTCCTTTGTGTTGATAGAGGTAGAAATAAAATACTTCTGTTTCTTCATTAAAGTAAGTATTTGGCTGGGCAATGATTTACTGCTGCTGCTGTGTGCATTTTGAGTGCATGTTCACTAATCTGTATCCATAAACCCCCAAAGCCTGGGATTGCTCGATCATGCTTACTGTTCGGAGTCAAGTGCAGATAGGATAGTTGGCCCAGTTGCTCACACTCCATAGTAGGCCGTGCCCTGGGACATCAGGCGTAAATGGCCTCAACCATCACAGTTGGGCTCAGTAACCCCTGCTTGTCTATTGACCCTCCAAACAGGGTTCTGAAAAACCACAAGAGAGGACTTGATTCCCAACCCACTCTATTCACTGATCCTTAGACCTGCACTGGGGACTTTAAAGCTGCCCTTATTCCCATCGTAGGTAAAACCTTGTGTCTCATATTTTCTCCTGTGCTCCTACCAGCAGCTTGCCAACTGCCTATGTCAGTGACTTCTGTACCATAAAACTGATGTGAGCATTGGCAACATCAGCAAATTAATAGAGATAGCCAACGCATCAACTAATTTGACACATTTAACAACCTAATGCACTAAACAGAAACAGAAAGAATTCTCCAAGAAATATTCAAAAGCATGTCCTTTTAGTGCATTACATTACATCCTATATTGTGACGGGGAAAGATGGTGTCAGCGTAAGCCTGTGTACGCGGCCGCCACGCCACGCTAGCTACCGGACTCTGATGATGTCGGCTACCTGCCCTGTGAATCGGTGATGCTGGGATCCCAGGAGTATCGCGCGCACCGAGTGTTGAGGCAGCGGAGATTACAGCGGAACGTGAACGGAGCCACGCTCGGGATACTCGATAGAGCTGTGGAGAGACAGAAGGAGATTCGCCTCGCGGACCTGTTTGTCTTTCCCGCGGCTAAACTAAAAACATTTTCATTTTTATGGATCAAGGTCTCTGCTTATAGTTTCCGCGGAGCCAAGGCACGGACACCTGGTAAGCACTAAGTGAATCGGACGGAGAGGCACCGTTTTGAAAGACAGTAAGTGCTTTTTTGGGGTTTCAGCGGTCTGGTGCTGGTGTGGGCAACTTTATTAACATTGTCCGGACTCTGGGAGCAGCAAAGTGCATTGGAGGAAACAGGTTCAGGCGAGGGGAGCAGAAGGAAAAAAATGAGTTATCGTGGCAAAAAAGGCTTAAAGGTAAAGACGCCCACCATAGGAAAGGATTCCTCGGCGGGAGATGAATCCGGCAAGACCAAGTCCAGACAGGTCAGTGGGACTATTGGGGCAAAAAAAAACACTGGTCAGACGGGGCAGGGGCTGGGTACTCCAGCAAAGACTTTAAAGACAATAAAGACAATAATGCTACTTTAGCACAACCCCTTCCAGCCAAAATATTTCTAGTGGCTAAAAATCAGGCTACCAATGCTAAAAACAACACAAAGAACACGCAATGTCTTAATAGAGCCGAAGACTCCCCTCAACAGAACTGTGATAATGGCGATATCAATCGAATACCCGCTGCTAGTCTGGATGCCAGTAATGCCCCTTCCAGTCTAGAAGTTATCCCCACCCTGACATGCAATCAGCAACACTTAGCGGAACCTTCTCTACCATTACCTACTTCAACTGAAGAACATGATTATACACTTGGCCCCTCTAGGCCCCCTAATCCTCTCTTAACCCCACTCCCTATCGAGGGTGAACACCTAGAACCTGATGAAGGTAACATTGGCAATCCCTTATGTACTCACTTTGAGAACCTGAATACCAGGGATTATCCCACAAAGACGGAAGCTGCCATCCGAAATCTGGAAGTTCCTCCTGGCTCTACTGCCCCTTGGACCCCAGAAGTTGGTCACGAGGCCTTTTACTCGGTATCAGACAGTACTCCGAGCTCATCAGCAGAAGAGGAGGCCGAAGAAGCAAGGCAATACTAACAGCACCAGTGAAGAGGAAAGTGAGGCTTCCGGTGATAATACTGGCACAATTGTCCGCCCTAAAAACCCAAGGAACAAGACCAAATGGAGGAGCCAGCATAAATGGGATTATTCAGACTCGCAGATGTCATATCACTTAGAAGAAGATGAACCGACCATGTCACAACCACTACCACAGGGGCGTAGCCCGAGAAGACTGCAAGCAAAACCTAACGAGACACTGGAGCCCTCACGTGCCGCCATTCTTGCCTCGATTAAAGATTTCCAGGAGGACGTGAGAGGTGAAAATCGGGCAGCTAAAAACGCAGCAAAAAAACTACAGGGTGGTCTCAGACGGCTTAACAAGACCTGTACAGACATCTGTGAGAGAGTGGGCATGGTCGAGGCAAGGACTGAACATTTGGAAACCGAAGCAGTGGGAACTAAACAGGCCACTGACTCCAATTCTGCTTGCCTCATGGATTTAATGGTGAAAATTGAAGAAAATGAAAACCAACAATGCCGGAATAACTTGTGCCTGTTGGGGATTCCAGAAGGAAAAGAGGGGGAAGACCCTAGACAGTTCATTGTCAAACTACTGCAAGACTCTTTTCCAGAAAACACTGAATGGGATTGGGACCGCGAAGTACAGCGAGCTCACAGGTTTCCCTTCTTTAAAAAAAAACAATACAAAAATGGTAATGTGACTGAAGTCAGCCCCGGGTCTTCCTTGTATACTTTGGCAATTTTCTCCTGAGACAACTGGTTTATGACAAGGCCCGCCCCAACTCAAAAAAAGGGGCTCATGGAATTACCTTTTTTTCTAAACCGGATTTCTGTCATCAGACTGTTGAGCGCAGATGGCATCTGCAGCAGCTGATCTCTCCCTTACAACAACTAGGTGCAGAGGTGTATCTCATGAACCGGCTAGATTAAAGGTTATCCTACACGGCACCACCAAGGTCTTTACATCTGAGATTAAAGCCAAAGAGTACTTGGAAGAGATCAGACTCAAGAGGGGACATAGAGTGGCAAATTGAAAAACAGGGGAAAAAAATGATGCTATTTTCTATCTTATAGAGGGACAGGGAAAAAAAAGAAAACTACTGAAAGATAATTGTTACTCTCTCTTTTATCTTTTTTTCCCTCTCATCCTCTAGTATCTCTTAGAACATGATTCATTTGGTGAGGGAAAAGGAGGGAAAAGGGGATGAAAGGAACTGGGGAAAGATTGTAATCTAGATAGTCGATCACTTGAACTTTTTTATCAAGTACGCTTACTCTTTCATAGGCGCCTGGCGTGGTTGGCGGCTCTGGCCTTTGACTGACCACCCTTATTCAGGCTCTGCCTGATTGCTCACACAAAGGGGGGTGTGGGGGGTGGAGGAGGGACCCTGGGGGGGAGGGGTGGGAAGGGTGTGTAGGGTTACAAAAGACACATACAGGTACTAACCATACACATACACATCAAACCTTGTTGACTAGTTTTGTTTACTTTTTTTATGGAATTTAGATGGGTACTGCTATACCCTTTAGATGGCTAGGATAGAACCATTACGAATCGTCTCTGTTAATGTTTGTGGTTTGAACGATGCGTCAAAGAGACAAAAAGTGGAAATGGGTCTACGAACACTTGGGGGAAACATCATATGCCTACAGGAAACCCATGTAGAACAGTCCGAAATACATTTACTAAACACATTAGGGTTTAATGTAGTGGTCGCTACCACGCAAGGAGCTAAGACAAAGGGTGTAGGAATCTTAACTGACAGAAAATTTGCTATCAGCAATCCACGAACCAAATCAGATTCACTAGGAACGTGGGCCATCACTCAGATTCAACTTCCTAATAACATCTCTTTCACTCTCTGCTCATTATATGGGAGCAATGTTGATGATCCCGGGGTCATTAACCAAGTTTCTAGTGAATTAGTACACTGGCCCCCCCAGATAGTTCTATGCGGGGATTTTAACATACATCTACCTAGCAATTGGGATGCCAATACAACCTGGAGATATAAAGGAAGGAAACTCCAAGACTTTCAAGCTTTAACTAAACTCATTCAAACTCACGGACTGATAGATGGCTGGGCGAGCAAAAACCTGTCATCACCTGGGCACACTTTTTACTGAGCCCCGCATCAAGTATTGGTTAGATTAGACTACTTTTTTGTTTCTGCATCATTGGCCCCCAGCTTCACTATAGACATTGCACCCCGTTTTATGTCCGACCATAACCCTATTATTCTTACCATAAGGGAGTTTGGGCAATCCAGAGAGGCTTCCAGATGGAGTTTTGAAAAAGCTTTATTATACAACCCTAGTTATATAAATCATATGCAAGGATGGATTCAGGTGTTCTTGGAGATAAACATTGGCTCCGCTTCCCAAATGACAGTCTGGGATACCCTAAAGGCAGGGATTAGAGGCGAGACCCTTAGGTTCTCTGTCCAAAAAAATAGAGCGAAAAAACCCAGATCAAATATCTCCAAGAAAAATTAAGAAAAATAGAAATAAAGCTAACCCAAACAATCCACGCAGGGCTAGATTGTCAGCCAATTCAACAAGAAGCAATTCTGGTTAGGGCAGAAATAGGGGCGGTGTTTATGGGAAAAATTGCGGCTAAGTGGGCAGCAGCAAGGGAAAAGACGTATGAGTGTAGTGACAGCATTGGACATCATTTAGCTGTTAGGACGAGACAACAAACTACCTCTAGTGAAATCCACAAAATCAGACTTGCTTCAGGAACAGAGATCACGGATCCTAGCTGTATTCGGCATGAGTTTCAGGAGTTTTATGCTAGACTATATAAGGAAGAAATCTGCTGCACGGCCGATGCTCTAGATAGAGAGATCTCTGAATATCTCAGCGAGATAGAACTAAGAAACTGAGCCTAGGAGATAGCAAACTGTTAGATCTTACTCCTACATGGGAAGAAATTCTGGATGCCCTCAATAGCCTCCCTGATGGGAAGACTTCTGGCCCTGATGGCATCCCCGTTAAATTTTTAAAAATCTTTACCAATCAAATTAAGGTCATATTTACAGAGGTAATTATATCCATCTTCAGCGGTGCCTCCCCTCCAGCCTCTTGGTCTAGTGCCAGAATGTCTATCTTTCCAAAAAAGGATAAATCTCCACTAGATATGAGTTCTTACAGACCAATAACTCTTATCAACTGCGATTCCAAAATATTTTCCAAGGTATTAGCCTCCAGAATATACTGAGTAGTGGAACCCCTTGTCTCAAAATGGCAACATGGTTTTATACCTAAGAAAGGGACTACCGAACATGTCAGGAGAGTTATTACTCTGTTTGATGCTGCCCAAGTAGCCGGAGATCCGATGTCACTCATATTACTCGATGCCGAAAAGGCTTTTGAACGGGTCTCATGGCGATTTCTTTGGAAGGTAATGGACAGTATGGGGTTCGGTGGCAGGTTCATGCAGGCGACTCAGGCACTCTATCATAATCCAACAGCTAGTGTCGCCATAAATGGACAACTGACGGAGCCCTTCAAAATCTCACGAGGCACCAGGCAGGGATGCCCCTGCTCCCCGTTACTGTTCGCTCTTTACCTAGATCCCCTTTTCAAACAAATAGAGAAAAATTGTAACATTTCTCCAGTAACATACTTTCAAAACAGCTGTAAAATCTTGGCTTATGCTGACGATCTTGCCATTACCACTCCAGATCCTGCCAATTCCACACTGGCACTAGAGGATGAAGCCCACAAATTTGGCAGATTATCTGGATACACCCTAAATAAAAACGAAACACAGATACTAATAAATGGCAAAATCACGTGGGCTGACACCAGAGTGGTACCAAAGGCTAAATACTTGGTCGTACTAGTTTCACCTGGACTGGAGGAAATAGTCGCAGTCAATCTGGCTTCCCTTGCTGTCCAGACGAAGAAGGCATTAAAACAAATCGAAAACTTACATCTAACATTGGTCGGCAGGTGCAATGTCATTAAAATTACTTATTTTCCCAAACTACTTTATTTTTTTTGTTGCATTCCCCTTGAGTTTAGTAAAAAAGACTTACTTAAATTCCAACAAATTTTTACTCAATTCATTTGGGCATACGCTCAGCCCAGACGTGCACTAAAACATCTCACACTACCGAAAGACAGAGGGGAATGGGCTTTTCCTAACATCACCCTATATTATTGGGCGGCAGTCCTGCAATATAGTTCAGTTCTACTAAGAGAACCCACCTTTGGAACTGAACCGTCTTTACCCTCACCCTTTCGGTCTCTGGTAGGGGAACAATACTGGTGCTGTCTAATCCGAGAAACAGCTTATGGATATTGCAATCGCATTAAATTTAAGACGCTAATGAACTCTTATAAAGTTTTTCGCCATGCCGGAGAATTTCGGGACTTGGAAGATATATCTTTTACTCCCCTATAACCAATAGCAACAACTTACCTGCTATATTTAGCTCATCTTATTTATCTGAATGGCACAGAGCAGGGATAACAAAACTAGGGGATATTATAACAACCAGGGAGATTGAAACCTTTTCAAATTTACAGACCAGATTTAAACTAAAAAGTCAAGAATTATTTAAATACATGGCCATTTACGACTACCTGTCTAGGAAAGTGGGAGGAGCCAACGGATTTGCCGAGATTGAGCTTATGAACACTCTCCGGAATGTAACCACTGTTCACATTGGAACTATTTATCAAATAATAAATAAGGAAACCCCAGACGACTTAGAAACCATTGCTTCGAAAAGGCATATTAAACTTGACTCCCCCAAAAGTATATTTTACAACTCCCTGCGGTTATCACAACATATCTTAATTTCTGCTAAACTCCAAGCACAACATTTCAAAACTATATTTTTTCTGTATATGACACCTAGCAAAATCATCAAATGGGGATCTGGGAGAGGAACATTATGCCCACGCTGCTCTGAAGTAGGGGCAGACTCTATACACATATTTGCAACATGTCCAACTATCAACTCCACCCTACTGAGAATACAGAATTTACTCTGCGAAATGACTAACCAATCAATACTCCTAAACCCCACGACCATTCTTTTGGGAACACAATCTGACTCTTTAAGAGTAAAGGAGGAAGGGCTGATTTTTGTTGCAATGGCAGTATGGAGGATATGTGTCTCCTCCGGCTGGTTACATTCTGAGTCCCCCTCCTACGCTCAATGGCTGGCTAGATTAGTCGCTACATACCATATAGAAAAATCTGTATATGCCTAAAAAGGACGAAGGGAAAGGAGGATGGGGATTGAAATCTGGGGGGTATTTTCGAAATGGATTGACCAACAAGGGCAAGGGGACCCACAGACATAATAGGGCTACTAGATACCCACAATACCTTTGTAGCCATATTCCTTTGTTACAATATTATTTATCTCTGTTCTTGCTCTTTGTGTATTCTTATGTGTACCTGTATTACTGGTCTTTAATAGATGTGAGAGATGGGAGGAGGGTGGGCGGGTCTTGAACTTTCTTTCTTTTGTAACTATGTTAAGATTCTGCTTTGTGAAAAATCGATTAAAAAAAAACATCCTATATTGTGTGACATTAATTAGAGTTGGCTTGAAGACAATGTCAATGATGAACCGAGAACCCAGTCAGCTTTCATGTACATCTTTTATGTGGTCTAGGATTTTATAATGGAGCAACATTATAATCTATTGAAATGTCTACAAGAGATGTTAAAGTATCCCACAAATACTGACATGTATTTTATGGTACTTTCAATTGTGACAGTAAAGGATAAGAACGTTGTGCAATTGGACCCTAAATCAGTATCTCTGATCCATTCACTTAGGCGTAATATCAGGATGGCCATGATGCAGTGAAAGTTGGTCACACCAGGTCAGTTGTCCCAGTCCAAGAATTTACATTCAGACTTAGTCCCTGAAATGGAAGTCAAAATTCTTCAGTTGGGAAAAGTCCAAGGATGGGGAGGGTGAGGATCCCTCAAAGCTGGATAAATCATTCTTGAGCTCCCACTGAAGGCCTTGGTTTTGGCAACAAAACGTTAGTGTGGGACAAAGCTGGATTTCATGGATTAGAGGATTGCTTTGCAGATAGATTTGCCTCCTCACCCCAGTCCAATAATTAACCATCAAACATCGTCACTTTTGTCAGTTCTCAAAATCCCATAGCTGACTGTGACTGGAAGCTTCCCATTTTTTTCTAGCAGGGCCGTTTTATATAGGTGAAGGCTTTCCAGAAGAACAGATTGTTTCTGGATCTCTCTAAAATGTCATCCCTATGTATATCAAGTCTCTTGCCACACGTGATGCTCAAATCTAGTTGTCCTTCCTGCTGCGGCTTGTGCCAAACAATTTAGGGGGCTCAGGGAAATTATGGGAGCAGCCTCACTTGGCATCTCCGATTCAACAGAGGCAGTAAGGCTACCATTTATTCTGCCGAGCATTACTGTCCACTCCCAAAAGGCTACTTCTTGCTCAGTGGTCAATTATTGAAAACACCCCTGCCTTCCTGAGTGCAGAGCTCAGGCTATTGTCCTCTGGAGGATAGGTTCAATAACTCCAGGAATGTGAATTGGCCTCTGTAAGTGTGATGAGTAGCAGAGCTAGTTCTTAGCCAGTGGGTGCAGGCAGCACAAAGTACATTTTTATAACATTAATATTCTACTGAACTTGTCACAAAATATGATTGTACCATGAAATACAATTTTGAAAACTAATAGTAATTTACTTTGTTATAATTTTTTATATATATATATGCCACAGGGTTTGAATGTGGACGAAGACGTTTATACTTGTTTGAGCTGATTGACCATTAATTTAATGAACTGTTGTTCTAACCCTCGATTACTCCTGAACTGCATTTGAAGATTTTTTCGTCGATGATTTTAATTGATGAAAAGTTCTTTCTGATTTTATTGGTCTTATTCTGAGCTCCTTCCTTCTAAAATTGCATGTATAGAGGTGGTTTGTTTTTTAATGAAATTGGCTCAGGCACAGTTATATTGCAATAAGTAATGCTGCTTTCGTTCTGTGATATGCACTGACACTTTAGAATAATATTTGCTGAGGTGCAATATGAGTGAAATGTTTACATCTATGGAGTACTGTATTTGAAATTGAAGCATTAGCACTTTTTTGAAATATAAGATATTTTCTATTTACTTATAGAAACATATTGTGAGGGGAATGTTTACATTTATGAAGTACTGTGATAAGCATAGAAGCATTAGCAATTTATTTGAATTGAAAAGCACTGTGTAAGCACTAGCACTTTTTTATTCTTTTAGTGCAATACCCGGTCCAATTGTTTACAGTATAGAAATACTAGTTTTCCAAAGCACTTGCACTTTATGATATAACAATAAGGTTGTTTTGACTGATCAGCATTATCATTGGCAATAGTCCCATTAGATCTTGTGACACAACATGATCATTAGAGGCAGAGGAAAATCCATACAAGACTCTACTGTGCCAAGTTGTATACACTGTGGTGTTTAAATAATATGAGGTGTAAATAATGAACTATTCCCGTTTTACAATTAGGGTTCAACTTTTTGAAATAGGCACTTGCCCTTGTTGAATTGTCAAATATTGTGTCAACGTTTTGTAAATCGAAAAATGCACATGCACTTTAAAAAGTGAAAATTGTTCTTTTGAGAGATACCGTTATGTGTTACCTTTTTTAATGTGGAACAGTTGCAATTATTCCCTTATGAATGAATTGGCAAGCGGGGACATGAATTGTTGCATTCATTTTACATCTATGCCAAAGGCATCGTAAATATGTTAAAATGGCCGCTGTATTTGCACTAACAGTTTGTCTTGCTATGAGTCCCTCTACTGTTTCCACCACCGTGTACATGCATGAAAGGGAGGGCTTTGACAACACAAAAACATCATGATCAAGGGAGCTTGACTCCTGAAACGCGTTGATGGAATTGCTTTAAATAAAGAAGCCTATGAAACTATGCTCGTGAGTGCCTGGATGTTTTCAGCGAAAAGTTAATGGGACTGGAATCTCATCTTTAATATATATATAGATATATATAGATATATATAGATATATATATCTATATATATATATATTACCTACTGGCGGTCGCCAGTAGGTAGTTATAGTTAGGATTTTTTTCAATGTTAAATCTCAAAATTCTATTTGGAATAACTTTGGCGCCGGTTGACGAATCTGCCTGAAAATTTCCTCAAAATGGCCTCTTCGAGCTCCGGTCCTTCTCTGAAAGTATGGGGGGGATTCATCAAGCGGGGGCCGAGATAAAAGCGGGGTCCCAAAACGCGTTTTCCCCATGTTAATTTCCATAGGGCGTCGACCTCACTTTTAGCCCGAACGGCTGAACGGAATTACGCCGAACTTGGCAAAATTGTAGGGACTGGTAGCCCGATGTGCCTTTGCTATGTCTCAAGATATGTGCTCCAGTGGATTTTGAGTAATTTAGGTTCAAAAAAATATATATCTATAGGCGTGCCCCGGTAAGCGCACCGGGCGCACCACGCGACTTTCGCACTGAAAGCTGATTGGCTCACGGGTGTCTGTAAACATTCGAAACAGTCCGGATCGGCCGCCATCTTGTTTCTCGGTAGGATCGAGACACAAGAGGTGACATAAAAAACGGGAGAAATGACTATAAGGGGGCAGGGTAGACCCCCTCCTGACCCCCTAGGTTTGATGTGGGGGCTAAAATAGAGTCCCGCGGGGCATTTAAAAAAAAAAACGTTTTCGATTTGCGCGGGGGGAGCGCCCGGTACGCGCACCGGGAAGCGCACCGCGGAGCGAGGCATGGGGAAAATCCAGGGCCTTTTTTATGAAGGCCTTGCGACAGTTTTGCGCCGCCTGTGCGTCACTTTTTGTGATGCACCAGCGGTGTAAAAAATGTGCCTCGTTGCGCTATATTTAAAAAGTGACGCATCTAGGTAGATGGGTCACTTTTTAAAACCCTGCGCCATATTATACCTGCGTCAGGTATAATGTATGCAGAGGGGGCGTTCCCCCGCAAAAAGCCTCGTAATAGTGACGCAGTGAAATCTATGAGATTTCACTGCGTCACCTTTAGGTTGCTGTTGCGTCAAAATCTTGCGCCTGCCTCACAGCAGGCGTAAGACTGATGCAAGACCTTTCACATGGGGCTTTCCCCATGTGAAAGGACGCATTAGTGGAGTTGCGTCACTTTTGTGACACACTCCAGCAATGCATCACTTTTCTGCTTACAGATACGTCAGAAATACAGACATATCTGTAACTCCTTGCGACATGATTCGTCATACATTAAATATGACACATCTGGAATGTCGTAAGGAGTGCGCACAGAAAAGTGACGCATCGCTGTTTTCCCGCAGCGATGCGTCACTTTTCAGAAATGAGGCCCCCAGTTTATTCACTGTGTCACCTCTATGACCCTTTCTTGCGTCAATACGTCCCTTTTGCATACATTACACCTGAGGTAGGAATAATGTGGCGCAGGGGCTTACAAAGTGACGTAACTACCTAGATGCGTAACTTTGTAAATATGACTGAATAAGGTGCATTTTTTACAGCACTGGTGCGTCACAAAAAGTGACGCATCGGTGGCGTTAAAGTGACGCATGGCCTCATAAATGAGTCCTTCAGTCTTCTACTCATGCGTCATATTAATTTTATGACGTATTATGTTGGAAGTTCTTACAGATACGTCAGTATTTTAGACGTATCTGTTAGCGCAAAAGTGATGCATTGCTGGAGTGTGTCTCAAAAATGAAGCAACTCCAGCAATGTATCCTTTCACATGGGGCCAAGCCCCATGTGAAAGGGCCTGCACGCCTGCTGTGAAACAGGCGTAAGATTTGGACGCAACAGCATCATAAAAGTGACGCAGTGATATCTCATAGATTTTACTGCGTCACCTCTACGACCCTTTCTTGCGTCAATACGTCCCTTTTGCATACATTACACCTGACGTAGGAATAATGTGGTGCAGGGGCTTACAAAGTGACGCATCTACCTAGATGTGCCACTTTGTAAATATGAATAAATAAGGTGCATTTTTTACTGGACTGATGCGTCACAAAAAGTGACTCTCTGGTGGTGTTAAGGTGACGCATGGCTTCATAAATGAGGCCTTCAGCCTTCAACTCCAGCAATGCATCTTTGAATATCAACATTCCCCATATTCACTCTTCTTCTCCTTACTTTCCTTCCCAACACTCACCTTCTTTCAGTCCCCCACGTCACTTCCTTTCTCCTCTCATACCTTTCTGTTCTTTCTTACTCATTTTCCTTTCCATTATCAATGCACTCCATTTCACTTACTCTTTTTCATTTTTTAAAGAATATAGCTCTTTGATGAGAATTGGAGGTAGTTCTGAAAAGAACTTTTTGTTTTCTTCTTTTTTCAAAACAGGAACAAAAACAGGGAATGGAAACTGCTCAACAGGAGCAAAAAAAACAAAAAAAAATTAGGGGTGGAAAGGGCAGTGATGGTTCTCCAATGCTCGAACCATGAGCTGGACACTTTGCTCCCCAAAGGTAAGGAGTTGATTGCAGTATCTGCATCTCAGGACACCATGGTTAAAAGCAGGTTGAATATTTGGCACGAGCTCCTGCGATTGCCCCCTCCCAGAAGTAGTTGCTCCTCCGGTGGATGTAGAGGCCCCATCACTGGGAACCTCTTGTGCCAGAGCCCTGACACTTTCCCGGGCAAAATTCTGGGGGTGCTTCCTCTCCACATGCCGGATCATCGTAAAGTTCCCAAATGAGTATTTTTTGGGGGGTCACCCCGTGACAGGACTTGTTTGCAGATCCTGCACTCCACTTTTGGAGCATTCACCTTTTTTTGGTTAGGTGGTATTTTAAAAAATGTCCAAATAAAATGTTCCTTCACCTTTGGTTGAGGAGGCTCTTCATTGATGAATTCAGGTTCTTCATCACTGCTGGATTCTCTGGCAGCCATGGTAAACCAAGAAAGATCCAGGAGCAAAAAAGAGGTCTTTCAGTCACAAAAGTGAAAGAAGAAGTGAAGGAAATGGGTGGGGATTTCATTCTTTGTAAAAAGAATTTAGGCAACCAATGAAAAGTGTTATTTTAAGGTCACATGACTTGACACGCTGACGCTGCGCGCACCGGAGCGCTTCCGGGTGCGCAGACATGGCGCGAATGTAGGCGCTTCCGGGGCGCATACGCGGCGCGAACGTAGGTGCTTCCGGGGCGCATATGCGGCGCGAACGTAGGCGCTTCCGGGACGCATACGCGGCGCGAACATAGGCGCTTCCGGGGGCGCTTACGTTGCGCGCCGAAGTGACGTCTTCATAGTTTTACGGAAATGCTAAATCATTTTCATTTCCTTATTAAAAAAAACTACTTTTATTTGTATGGTACGAAATGTTTTGCGTTACTATTAACTTTTCATTCATATTTTTTTCACGAATGAAAGTAGCGCTCTGGGTGCGCTTTCCAGAGAGCTTACCGGAGCGCGCTCCCAGAGCGCCCCAGGAAAAAATGATACAAATAAATAAATAAAATTAAAAATTAATACTTACACAAAACAGCAAATTGTAAAAAAAAACATAGGTTAGAAACTCGATATAGAAAGGAATTAGCATTTTAAAAACCTATGAAATTCACTGAAAAAACCATAGGTTTCACACCAGTTATAGTTAGGAATTAGCATTTCCCTTTTACCGGCACTCACAAAGATCTGTGAGAAGGTGGTATTTCGACAACTAGAGAGATTTGTTGAAACTTCCAATGCCCTCCACCCGGCCCAATCGGGCTTCAGGGCTGCTTACAGCACCGAGACAGCCCTCTTGGAGATGAGCGAGGCCATCCGGGACTGTTTAGACGGAGGCGGCAGGGCGGTCCTTATTCTTTTGGACCTCTCTGCCCCGTTCGATACCGTCCCCCATGAGCTTCTTCTCGGCCGGCTGGCGGATATAGGTATTGGAGGGGTTGTGTTAGACTGGCTGTCCTCCTATGGCCGAGATACCCGCCACCCCCTCTCAACACAATCCCCAAGAATTGGGAAACCGGAAACAGTTCTTGAACTTTTGGAAGGCGGGAAGGGAGTCACCCTTCCCGGCCGTATTTATTAAAATATGAAACAAAAGAAAACATTAAAATAACAGTTTCATATAATGTACAATTTCATTTCCACATTACGATGTTGGCTAACCTTAACAGATCTCTAATACAAAGGTTCTCCTAGCCGAACTAACATCCTACAAAACATTTGACTTGAAATTGTACATCCTAACGTTAAGGGCCAACGGCAAGGTCGTAACCGGTGTCAGATCCCTAAACCAGAAATACCCCCCTCACTTGTGAGAGGGGCGACCGCACCGAGGCGTACCTCAAGTGCATTTACCAATTTCCCTTTGTACTTGACGGGGGCCCAAATAAACTCGACGCCATTTAACGGTCGTTCGAGGACTTGTGTGAGGTGTCTAAAAGGTAGCGTAAACCCCCTCCCGCACCCCACACAACTTACCCATCTGCCGTCGCAGATGTCCTGGCCCCGGGAAATTCCCCAGGAGGGGCCGTAGCCCCTCCTATCCAGGAAGGGGCCTTGACCACCTTTCCTTTCCTTCCGGCGGCCTCTCCTTAGACAGGACCGCCTCCCCATTGAGGGGCCAATTGGCCACCTCCCCCGCGCGCTCCCATCCGTAATGGGTGACGCCCCCTCATAGGGATCTTCCAATTACTGCTCACCGATCATGACCTTACCGCCCGACCAAAATAAATACGACAGTTTTACCTAAGTTACTAAGATCTCTAAAGCAAACAGCATTTATTATCAAGCGTAAATACTGATCAATCCTTGTTCAAAATTACTTTATTAGCAAAATATACTGCAAATCATCAACTTTATTGCATCGTTAAGAACTATCACGACAATCATCACAACCTGCAAGAAAGCAGAGAAAATCAAAGATACTATCAACTGTATTTACAACGAATCGCTGTCCTCAGGGGCTGGTGGGTGGGTCAAAATTGCTCTTCGTTCCGTCTCGAGCTCACGTGCAGCGGGGAGGTGCAGCTTCAGAGCACAGGAACAAGAGGATGCTTTGTTAGCTTCCGCTCCTTTTATCCGTCTTCAGGGTGGGCGTGAACCCGCCCCCGCCTGCCTCCAAGGGCGTGGCCGGCCGCGTTGGTGTCTAGGCCAGCCCACTCTAGGGCGGGAAAAAGGCGCGCCCCGGCTACGCCGCTTCGGGCATACCAGCCGAGACTCGCCTCCCGCCCAAGATGGCTTCCCGGGGGGATCGTGGTACTCAACCATACGTTCGGGGGGACCGATTGGTCGCCCCTTTCCATATGGCCGAGATACCCGCCACCCCCTCTCAACACAATCCCCAAGAATTGGGAAACCGGAAACAGTTCTTGAACTTTTGGAAGGCGGGAAGGGAGTCACCCTTCCCGGCCGTATTTATTAAAATATGAAACAAAAGAAAACATTAAAATAACAGTTTCATATAATGTACAATTTCATTTCCACATTACGATGTTGGCTAACCTTAACAGATCTCTAATACAAAGGTTCTCCTAGCCGAACTAACATCCTACAAAACATTTGACTTGAAATTGTACATCCTAACGTTAAGGGCCAACGGCAAGGTCGTAACCGGTGTCAGATCCCTAAACCAGAAATACCCCCCTCACTTGTGAGAGGGGCGACCGCACCGAGGCGTACCTCAAGTGCATTTACCAATTTCCCTTTGTACTTGATGGGGGCCCAAATAAACTCGACGCCATTTAACGGTCGTTCGAGGACTCGTGTGAGGTGTCTAAAAGGTAGCGTAAACCCCCTCCCGCACCCCACACAACTTACCCATCTGCCGTCGCAGATGTCCTGGCCCCGGGAAATTCCCCAGGAGGGGCCGTAGCCCCTCCTATCCAGGAAGGGGCCTTGACCACCTTTCCTTTCCTTCCGGCGGCCTCTCCTTAGACAGGACCGCCTCCCCATTGAGGGGCCAATTGGCCACCTCCCCCGCGCGCTCCCATCCGTAATGGGTGACGCCTCCCTATGCCTCCGAGCCTGAACCTCTGCTTACTGGTGTCCCGCAAGGTTCCACCCTCAGCCTCTTACTGTTCAATGCCTACATTACACCTTTGGTTTATCTAGCTGAACAGTTCGGGGCTAAAATTATAGGGTACGCAGATGATACCCAATTGCTGTTCACCTGGCCAGATGATAACCTTGATACCTCTATAGTTCATCTATATTTGTCCTCTGTATTTCACTGGTTGACGAAGGCCCAGTTGAAGTGCAACGAGGACAAATCCGAGGTTCTTTTTTATGGCTCCTTTCCCCCCTCATTCATGAGCACCCTATGACCTTCTGACATCCCAGGCCCGAAAGAGATGGGGAGACCTGCCAAGAATCTGGGCATCTGGTTCGGAGAAGATTTAAGATTCGAACATCATATTAAAAAACTTACTGGCACCTGTTTTGCGACCTTAAAAATGCTTCGCAAATTCTTTCCCCTGCTTCCTAGAGAGGCAAAGGAGTCTGTTGCGCGAGCGCTTATACTGTCCAGGTTGGACTATGCCAATGCATTGTTCAGTGGAATCCCCTCCTACCTGGTAAAGCGCTTGCAAATCATCCAGAACGCGACAGTCCGTCTTTTATTCAACATTCCTAGATGGAAGAGCGTTCGCGCGGAGATGCGCACACTCCACTGGCTCCCGGTTGCACAGCGCATCCGGTTTAAGTCATTGGTTCTGGCGTTTCGTGCTATCCATGGCCAAGGCCCCCAGTACTTGAGAAAAAGATTCATTAGCTACGTCCCCACACGTACTCTGAGATCCTCCACTCTGTTTCAATTATCCCTCCCCCGTTTTAAACGTGCCAGACTTGGTGGTCAGTCGATTGCGGTGGTCGTAGCCCGCGCCTGGAATACTCTTCCTTTTCACCTGCGCTCCACACCCACTGTAGCCGCATTCAAAAAACATCTGAAGACGTATCTGTTTAACAGCGCTATTTAAGAGTCCTTTTTTTTTCTTTGAGGGTCTGTTGTCTGTTTTTTTCTTTCTCCCGCGCCAGGATACTCTCCAGTAGCAGAGCGCGCTATAAAATGGTTTATAATAATAATTTTAAAAACCTATTAAATTCACTGAAAAAAACATAGGTTTCACACAAGTTATAGTTAGCTGGAAATTTTACTGACATAAAACCATTGAAATTCCCACGTTATAGTTAGTTGGACTCACTATAACTTGCCCGCCTGCAATGCACTGCTGATGACGTCACATATTACATCACTCATGACATGGTCAGTGACATCACTCATGACATCACTGATGACACCATCCTTGTGACAGAGTGAGAGACCTCCTTTCAGTGTAATGTAAGCCTTGAAACACATATTCAAAAATAGTATTTAACATTTTCAAAAAAATTGAGATACCCATACCAGTTACAACAAACAATTCAGTAATTCCACCATCTATATACACATCCACTCATTCACCAACAGTTCTATATAGTCACTCATACATATACTCACTCATTATATGTAGTGATACACCTATACATCCTGTTACACTTCGACAGTCATCCAAAAGTTACTCACACACATATTCACACATGCAAAAAAACTATTGAACATCCATTTATTTGCATATACAGCAATACACACACTACCACTTTACTTCTAAGAAAACTTACACATACTTACTCTCTTAAACAATCACTTATAAAAACACATACTTATTTAAACAGGAACTCTTACAATCTCTCACTCTCACATATACTCACTTATATAAATCAATACTCACATATACTAGATTAAAACATATGTTGTTACTGAAAAAGACAATAGTAAGACAGTCGTTTACTCACTAACATACACATATACACACTCATCCATCCATACAGTTTTGTACATATGCTGTCTTCAAAACACATACAAATAGTGAGTCAGTCACCAACCCATACAGCCACTTATACACAAAGTGAAACACTGATACATACATTTCAATACTTAAAATTTACTTACTAATATATGTATTCACTAAGATACACTTAATAAGGCAGTTAAACAATCAATTCTTATATTAACAAACATCCATTTACACACTTATTTAACCATGTATTCTTCCATCGTCCTTTACAAATACATGTATAAAACATATATGTTTTTCAGAAAGACACACATTCACTGGATGGTGTCATCAGTGATGTCATGAGTGATGTCACTGACCATGTCATGAGTGATGTAATATGTGACGTCCTCAGCAGTGCATTGCAGGCGTGCAAGTTATAGTGAGTCCAACTAAAGCTAACTAAAACTGGTGTGAAACCTATGGTTTTTTCAGTGAATATATATATATATATATTCACTGAAAAAACCATAGGTTATAGACCATATATAGTTAGGAATTTGCATTTACAAAACCTTGAAACTTCACTGAAAAAACCATAGGTTATAGACCATATATAGTTAGGAATTTGCATTTACAAAACCTTGAAACTTCACTGAAAAAACCATAGGTTAGAGACCATATATAGTTAGCTGGACATTTTATTGACATAAAACCAATGAAATTCCATATATAGTTAGTTGCACTAACTATATATCGCACACCCGCAATCCACTGCTGATGATGTCACATATTACATCATTCACGACATGGTCAGTGACATCACTGATGACATCACTGATGACATCTCAAATGACATCACTGATGACATCTCAAATGACATCACTGATGACATCTTCTAGTGTCTGTGTGTTTTTGTAAAGTTTAAATATGTTTTACATATTGAAGAATGAGTGGATGTATGGAAGACTGAGTGTGTGTATGGCTGGCTGGGAGGTGTGTGACTCTGTGCATATCAATGTGTACTTGTATCAGTGATTGTATAAGAGAGTAAGTATGTGTTAGTATATGTGTGAAAAGTATGGTGTTCTGTGTTTAACTGTATAGATGAGGAAATCGAAGTGTGATTGATTCTTCACAGGGCTGACTAGGTGTATGAGTGCATATGATAGTGTTGTAATAATGAGTGACTGTATGTATGAGTGATTGTATGGGTGAATGAGTGAATGTGTGTGTAGACGTAGGAATCAGTGAGTGCGTATGTAGTAACTGGTATTGGTTGGTTGGTCATCAGTGATGTCATTTGAGATGTCATCAGTGATGTCATCAGTGATGTCATTTGAGATGTCATCAGTGATGTCATCAGTGATGTCACTGACCATGTCGTGAATGATGTAATATGTGACATCATCAGCAGTGGATTGCGGGTGTGCGATATATAGTTAGTGCAACTAACTATATATGGAATTTCATTGGTTTTATGTCAATAAAATGTCCAGCTAACTATATATGGTCTCTAACCTATGGTTTTTTCAGTGAAGTTTCAAGGTTTTGTAAATGCAAATTCCTAACTATATATGGTCTATAACCTATGGTTTTTTCAGTGAATTTCATTGGTTTTTTAAAAGCTAATATCTATAGCTGTAAAATATATTCTTTATTACGTGACGTATCACGTAGCCACGTGAGACGCCTCATGACGCGTCGCATAACCGTGACGTATCGGCTCTGCAGCGCAAACAAAACCCGTAACGTAAGCGTGCCGGAGCACGCTTACAGATATATATTTTTTTTAACCTTAATTAGACAAAATCCACACGTGCACATATCTTGAGGCCTTGCAAAGGCACATCAACCAACAGTCCCTACAATTTTGCCAAGTTTGCTGGAAATCTATTCCCTTAATTTTTTTTTTACTGTTTCTCTTGGTTTTCCCCTTGTTACGCTTACCAGGACGCTACCCGGTACGCGAACCGGACGCTCCAAAAACACAAGATGGCGGACTCCCGTTACGCTGCTGGTTAGCTGCCCGGTTCGCGTACCGGGAAGCGCCTCTACCGCGAAAAATCGCGGGGGACTTTAATATCCCCCTCATCAATCCTAGGGGGTCAGGAGGGGTTTACCTTGCCCCCTTTCCTTCATTTCCCCCTTCTTTTTTCACCACATCTTGTCTCTCGAACTTACCGAGAGACAAGATGGCGGCCGCTCCGGACTGTTTACAATGTTGACAGCTACGCTGCCGGTTAGCTGCCCGGTTAGCTGCCCGGTGAGCTGCCCGGTGAGCTGCCCGGTTCGCGTACCGGGACGCGCCTCTACGGCGTAAAATCGCAAAAAAATTTTTTTTTTATTTATTGCCCCGCGGGGCACTTTAATATCCCCCTCATCAATCCTAGGGGGTCAGGAGTCGTCTACCTTGCCCCCTTTCCTTCATTTCCCCCTTAATTTTTCACCTCATCTTGTCTCTCGATCGTACCGAGAGACAAGATGGTGGCCGCTCCGGACTGTTTAGAATGTTGACAGACACCGGAGAGCCAATCAGCTTCGCTTCGCGAAGTTCCGTTACGCGTCAGGTACGCGAACCGGGGCGCTAACCGGAGCGCTGTCACAGATATATATTTTTTTTTAAACGTTAATTTCTCAAAATCCACTGGAGCACATATATTGAGACATAGCAAAGGCACGTCGGGCAAACCATATCTACAATTTTGCCAAGTTTCATGTAAATCTATTCAGCCGTTCGAGCTAAAAGTGAGTCCAACCGCCCTATAGAAAAATGAATGGGAAAAACGCGTTTTGGGGCCCCCCTTTTTTCTCGGACCCCCCTTGACGAAACCCCCCCTAATTTTCAGGGGCTGCTCAGA
Source organism: Lissotriton vulgaris (assembly GCF_964263255.1). NCBI lineage: Eukaryota > Metazoa > Chordata > Amphibia > Caudata > Salamandridae > Lissotriton > Lissotriton vulgaris. The sequence goes on from NC_141685.1 coordinate 1,969,045,039, forward strand.
AACAAACTGTGCCATTTTCCTGAAAATGTCAGCCAATTCCGTCCACAAACGCCAAAGTTATTAGACATAGAATTTTCAGAAATCCCATAGAGAAAAAATCCTAACTATATATACCCACTGGCTATCGCCAGTAGGTAATATACATATATAAACATATATAATCTGCATATCTATATAAATATAAATGCATGCATACATATACATATATGCATACATATGCATGTTATTTACATGAAAGTTTTAAAAACACTAATAAAAGCAAAGCTAAAAAGCCACCTCATTAAAAACAGAATGGCTTTAACTTAAACGAGGGCGAGATCTATTGCATTTTCAATGCTTGTTTACTTTGGTTCTATCAAGAAGGCATTCAGATGTGTCACACATTTGCCATAAATTCTGAATGTTAGCACTCTAGTTGCTCATTAGATCACTGTAGTAAAGCTAGTGCTCACCAGGGAAGTCTGCTGCTAATCATGGTTTGCAGCCATTTTCCCGCATTTTTTATCCCGCAGACTTTCAGTCCGCATACCATTATCCCGCAAGGTCATTGACCTCGCATACCATTATCCCGCATTTTTTCAAAACGCATGTGCATTTATCGCGCATGCCTTTACAAAGAATTACGTTTTAAAGGCATGTATGGTAAATGCATTTGCGTTGTGAAAACCACGATGACGAGAGAGGTAAGTGGGTTTGTGTTAATTTTTTCGTGGGTTAGTGATTGTGTAGTGTAGTGTAGTGTTGTGTAGTGTAGTGTTGTGTTAGTGTAGTGTAGAGTTGTGGTGGTTGTTTAGTGTAGGGTCATGCTGGGGGTAGTGTTTTAGGGTTTAGGGTTGTGTTGTAGTGTTTGTGTAGTGTAGGGTCATGCTGGGGGTAGTGTTTTAGGGTTTAGGGTAGTGTTGTAGTGTTTGCGTAGTGTAGGGTCATGCTGGGGGTAGTGTTTTAGGGTTTAGGGTTGTGTTGTAGTGTTTGCGTAGTGTAGGGTCATGCTGGGGCTAGTGTTTTAGGGTTTAGGGTAGTGTTGTAGTGTTTGCGTAGTGTAGGGTCATGCTGGGCGTAGTGTTTTAGGGTTTAGGATAGTGTTGTAGTGTTTGCGTAGTGTAGGGTCATGCTGGGGGTAGTGTTTTAGGGTTTTGGGTAGTGTTGTAGTGTTTGCGTAGTGTAGGGTCATGCTGGGGTGTAGTATTTTAGGGTTTAGGGTAGTGTTGTAGTGTTTGCGTAGTGTAGGGTCATGCTGGGGGTAGTGTTTTAGGGTTTTGGGTAGTGTTGTAGTGTTTGCGTAGTGTAGGGTCACGCTGGGGTGTAGTGTTTAGGGTTTTGGGTAGTGTTGTAGTATTTGCGTAGTGTAGGGTCACGCTGGGGTGTAGTGTTTTAGGGTTTTGGGTAGTGTTGTAGTATTTGCGTAGTGTAGGGTCACGCTGGGGTGTAGTGTTTTAGGGTTTTGGGTAGTGTTTGCGTAGTGTAGGGTCATGCTGGGGGTAGTGTTTTAGGGTTTAGGGTAGTGTTGTAGTGTTTGCGTAGTGTAGGGTCATGCTGGGGTGTAGTGTTTTAGGGTTTTGGGTAGTGTTGTAGTGTTTGCGTAGTGTAGGGTCATGCTGGGGGTAGTGTTTTAGGGTTTAGGGTAGTGTTGTAGTGTTTGCGTAGTGTATGGTCATGCTGGGGGTAGTGTTTTAGGGTTTAGGGTAGTGTTGTAGTGTTTGCGTAGTGTAGGGTCATGCTGGGGGCAGTGTTTTAGGGTTTAGGGTAGTGTTGTAGTGTTTGCGTAGTGTAGGGTCGTGCTGGGGTGTAGTGTTTTAGGGTTTTGGGTAGTGTTGTAGTGTTTGCGTAGTGTAGGGTCATGCTGGGGGTAGTGTTTTAGGGTTTAGGGTAGTGTTGTAGTGTTTGCGTAGTGTAGGGTCATGCTGGGGTGTAGTGTTTTAGGGTTTTGGGTAGTGTTGTAGTGTTTGCGTAGTGTAGGGTCATGCTGGGGGTAGTGTTTTAGGGTTTAGGGTAGTGTTGTAGTGTTTGCGTAGTGTAGGGTCATGCTGGGGGTAGTGTTTTAGGGTTTAGGGTTGTGTTGTAGTGTTTGCGTAGTGTAGGGTCATGCTGGGGGTAGTGTTTTAGGGTTTAGGGTTGTGTTGTAGTGTTTGTGTAGTGTAGGGTCATGCTGGGGGTAGTGTTTTAGGGTTTAGGGTAGTGTTGTAGTGTTTGCGTAGTGTAGGGTCATGCTGGGGGTAGTGTTTTAGGGTTTAGGGTAGTGTTGTAGTGTTTGTGTAGTGTAGGGTCATGCTGGGGTAGTGTTTTAGGGTTTAGGGTAGTGTTGTACTGTTTGTGTAGCGTAGGGTCATGCTGGGGGTAGTGTTTTAGGGTTTAGGGTAGTTTAGTTGTTTAGTGTATGCTAAAGGCATATTCCTTCTAAAAGTTTTCGTTATTTTAATTTGCGGCCTAATAGTACATGCGGGATTTTTTTTTGCGGACTGATGGTATGCGGGATTTCGTCATATATTCGCTAATCATACTTTCTATGGCAAAATGAACCCCCTCATTTTGTTCCTTTTTAAATTAAATGTTTTAAGAGTTACTACTTCATTCCAATCAAGATGGCTTCAGGTGTGCCATACCTTTGTAATAAGCAGGACTGTTAGCACTCTAGTTGTTCTTTAGAACTCTCTGGGACATTCTGTCATTGGGCTATAGTTGGGCTACATCTGGCTGATTTTTGGGCTACATTTGTTTTTTTTGTCTCTGGTGGCCATCTTTGGGCTACATTGGGCTACATTGGGCTACATTGGGCTACATTTGGGCTCCAACATATATATAGCCCAATGTAGCCCAATATATATTTTTCAAAGTTAATTTTCGTAAAAACCACTGGAGCCTATATCTTGAGACATAGCAAAGGCACATCGGGCTACCAGTCCCTACAATTTTGCCAAGTTTGGTGTAAATCCATTCAGCCGTTCAGGCTAAAAGTGAGGCCAACCGCCCTATGGAAAATTGCATGGGAAAAACACGTTTTGGGACCCCCCTTTTTTCTCGGCCCCCCCTTGACGAAACCCCCCCAAATTTTCAGGGGCTGCTCAGAAACAAAATGTTCCATTTTCCTGAAAATTTCAGCCAATTCTGTCCTCAAACGCCAAAGTTATTCGACATAGAATTTTCAAAAATCCCATAGGAAAAAAATCCTAACTATATATACCTACTGGCTATCGCCAGTAGGTAATATATATATATATATATATATATATATATATATATATATATATATATATATATATATATATATATATATATATATATATATATATATATATATATATATATATATATATATATATATATATATATATATATATATATATATATATATATATATATATATAAATATATATATGTATATATATGTATATCTATATATATATATATATATATATATTTGTTTTAATTATATATTGACCTTTACCTGGAGAATGCAAACTAAAACTATAGTGTCGTTTTAAACCTCCAGTCATTGTCAGGACACATTTCTAATATTTAACCACTTCTTTAAACGAAATAAATTGAGCACCTTGTGCTGTGGCCTTAAAAGTCACACTTAAGGGGTGACATCAAGAAAATATATATTTTTTTGTTTTGCATGCACTCTTCCCTTTCATGTGTTCATGCAGTGCTCTTCAACTGCTGCTCAGCCAGAGCACAGTAGAGATCCTGAAATCAATTATTTTTGTTGTATATGTGGGTGGTGTAAAGTAGACCAATTGGGTGAAATCAATTTTACCAGTATCAGTTTAGGTCCAGGACACACACACCGTAGCACTGTAAAGTAGTATCACAGGAGAACGAGTTGCAATAACAGCAAACCTAGTGTATAGGGAAGTCGAAAAATCCTGGATAAAAATACAGAAAATGCTCATTCCCTACTCCCAAATGGCAAAGTAATTACTGAAATTAGTGTTATTTAAATGTAACAGCATGTACCAAATGCTGCCACAATGTTCTTCCGTGGTCGGTGAAAAGATACCAAAACTATACGTGTCATAGTAATTTAGTACTTCATAAAATACTTGAAGGGCCAACACATCTTACCCTTTAGAGCATAACATAAAATACAAAAATATAAAGAATAACATTAATTATTAAATATAAGTACATTCATTAACACCTTATCCTTAAACCTTGCTGAAAGTGATCGTTTCTTGTTAGAACTCCGAGTAGATTGCAATTGGATGTTAGAATATAGCTGTTAATAAAATTCACCATGTACCTTTGCCACTCTATTTTTTGTTCAGCACTTTACATCATTCAAACGATTAGCATGCTCATGCACTGGGCCCCTACTTTGGGTTTAGAGAACTAAGATCCTCCTTTATTACACATAAAAGGTTTCTCTATTCTAGCCACATCTCCTTCCTTCAACTTCAGCCAACAACACCCTTCCTTATCATACTTTTCTTGGGCCTTTCTCTTTCTTTTATTCACACCCTGTAATAATGTACCTGGTGGTACCTTTTTTCTCCATCCATAATCTACAAAAGAAAAGACAAAACATAGTTCCCCACTTATCATGGTGCAGACCACCCACATTATGGGGCTTATTTACAAGGGCATTGCACCACCAGTGTGTCACTTTTTACAATGCTCCAGTGGTGCAGTGCCCTGCTCCATATTTGCAATGCGACACTAAGCTGCTTTGCATAGATTAACGCCGCATTGTAAATATCAGGCCCTTTCACGCAGCTATCTGCATCAAAGGGGCATGCAATATGTTCTGCTGTGGGTGTTCCACAGCAACACCCATTGCTTTTTGACACTACCCCGGATTTACAAGGATCTGTAAATCTGAGGGAGCATCAAAAAGAAACACCATTGAAAAGCAGGCATTAGAGTGGTGCAACAAGGAGAAAAACTTTCATTTCTCCCCGTTTTTTGTTTTCTCTTTGTTTGTGTGATGCAAATATGGAGTACATATAGAAGGAGGAAATCTCCTTTACTGATTGTTTAGGTTCAAGAAGGTGTCCCTTTCTGCACACAATTGGAGCAAGGCAGCTTTTCTTACCACCTGCGCCAGGGAAAACCCTGTGGTACGCCCTGTTCTTGTAAATACGGCCCATCCCTGCATTTTTCAAATAACGCAGTATAGTTCTGCTAAATTGCTTGCAGTGCCGTGGTGCGTCATTTCTTTGGAAATATGTCCCTCTATGCCTTAACTCCTGCATCCAATCCATTCTTCCATCAATGACAATTTAATGTTTTCCTTTATTTATCTATTGCTCATTTCTACCGGACCTTTGCTCCTAGAATGGGACAATGTGATAAATCCATGTTTAACACCAAGATTCTCCTCCGAAAAAATCAAAATCTTAAGAAACAAAGAGTGGACCATCGTCTGTGATAAAAAACATCTGGTATATCTTCTTAAAAAATAAGTTCTCAAGCCCCTCTTTCACATTTGTAGTTGTAATTCTGTTTACCTAGGGAGTAGTCAATGGCTATGATACCATATCTGACTTGACTAGTCAGATTTAAAGGTCCAACTACATCAATACCCAGTATGGACCAAGATTTGTCTGACACAGGAAAAGAAACCACATTACAAGGAACAATGACTTGAGTCTTGTCACTGGCAACACATGACCTGCTCTGCACATTATTCAACCTCCCTGTCCTTTCCTGGCCTCCAAAAGACTTTTCCTATTCTTTTCTTCATGGCTAGCATTCCAATATGTCCTTCATGAGCCAATTTAATTACTTTCAATCTCATTGATCCTGGTGTAACTAAAGTGTCCAATCTACAAAGTAGTCTATTGACACCTCAAAGCTCTGAAGCAATATGATGAAAACAATCCACATTAGCATCAGATATTTTAGAATTTGGCTACAATAATTTACATTCTCAATGACTTCTTGTAAAATCTTATCTTGTTCCATAGCCAAAGACTACTCGCCTTCCGAAATAGCACACTTAGGGCCCGATGTAGGTGGCTAAATACTGGTCGGTAACGGTGAATTTGGGTAAATTTCACTGTTACCGACTGGTATTTAGCTATTCCTGATGTAGGTAAGGAATCGGTTAGAAGGAATCGGTAAATACTGATTCCTTAATACCGATTCCTTATTGCCCTTGCATTTAAGGAATCGGTAATACCGATTCCTTAAATGCAATATAGAAAGCACATTAAAGAGTGCTTTTGGGCCTTAAGAAATCGATAATTACTACCAACTTCAAGTTGGTGGTAATTACCAAATTCCTCTAAAAAAGCACTTTCTTGCTTTTTTAGAAGTGCCATGTGGCACACATCCATCCCCTTAGGGCATGTATGTGTGCCACATGTGCACACATGCACATTTCAGGGGTGCAACAGGGTGTCCTTTGGACACCCTGGCACCCTTGAAATACCTCCCGGTATTACCGATTCGGTAATACCTAAAGTCTTCACATTCATTCCTATGGGCCTCCGAGCCCATAGGAATGAATCAGTAGGTATTCCGTATTACCGAATCTCAATTACCGATTCGGTCATAAGGAACATTAAGGATCCATCATTTTTTACCGAATTCTTACCTACATCTGAAATACCGATTTCTTAATACCGAATCAGTAACATTCGGTATTAAGAATTCGGTATTTCCCAATTACCTACATAGGGCACTTAGTGATCACTGACAATTCGCTAACTACAGTTTTCTCATCATCCATGGCTACACCATCCTCACAGTCCTTCAAATGCAACCTAGAAAATCAATCAGCCTTTACATTTGCAATGCCAGGTATGTGCTCAATCCTGCAACAGTATTCTTGTAACATAAATTACCACTTAGCAATTGTGGGCATAGATCTACCATCCTACTTCCAGGTGAATAGATCAACTAAAGGTTGACATAAACCACAAACTCTAACCCCTAGAAGTACTGACGAAAATAATACACACAACAGAAACATGGTAGAGGCATCCTTAGATCATGCAGTCACCAGGATGTCAGTACTCGATGATCGACAGCCGAAGAACACTCTGTGTTCCATCACAGCACAACTCCAACTCAGAACAAAAGATCAATAAATCCAGGGTCTTTTTTAATATAAAGGCGGGCACACAATGGGCTGACGAACCACTGCCAGTCACTCATTGCCAATGGAAATATACCATGAAGGCCACTTAAGGTAAGTAAAGCTCCTTTACATTGTGGGCCTCATTTATGAGGCCCCTTGCACCATTGGGATATCACTTTTTGTGACATTCCGTGGCGAGGTAGCCTGCTGCATATGTACGAGGCAGCACTAAGCCACTTTTTTGGCCTAATGCTGCCTTGTAAATATTGTCCCATTTAATGCAGTTTTCTGCATTAAACGGGCGTGCAATGGGTGTTGCTTGGGGCATTCCTAGCAACATCCATGGCATTTTGACACTGCCCCAGATTTACGAGAAAATCTGAGGCAGTGCCAAAAATGTACACATCCCCAGGGGAGGCATAAGAGAGGCACAACAAGGAGAAATATCTTTATTTCTCCTCGTTTTTCCTTTTTCTATGTGTGCTCCATTCTGCAGCAGACATAGAAAAAGTAAAAAGACTCTTGTGATTGTTTTTGTGCAGGAATGTTTTCCTCGTCCCCTCAACGCAGGCACCCTTGTACCATGGTGCAAAGGTGCCTGCAGTGGAAAGGGACAGGAATGCACTGTATTTCATAAATATGGTGCATTCCTGCAGTTTTCTTTTGCCATAGGGCAGCACAGCAGGAAGGCCTGCTGCGCTGGCCTATGACAAAACACATAAATGAGGTCCCTAGTACTACACATGCGGCAGTCAGAGAAGCCGGATCACAGTAACTTCTCCCCTCATATTCAAAAGGCAACATTCTAAACATTATAAGCAGCATTCCTCAACTACACTTATTAAAGTAATTTATTACATCACAAAATACTGCAAGACCCAACAGTAGGCGCACAAATGTATTTCATTAATATGTTAGCTTCACTTGCAGTGTAACCAGCATACCCAATTGATAAGCTTCAATCATGCACCTGCCTTTCGCAACTTACTTCTATGAATATATATTCTGGAGTCCAAAAGAAGTCTCCTAAATGGTTCAGACCTTAAAATTCACCCACTTACAAATAGCACCATGGGGAATAATCCAGTCTCGGGAGAGGTTGATGGACCTTTTACATCGTGCTCAGAATTAGAGCCACCTACAAAATAGCCATCCAATATCATAGATATTTAGGATTTTCTTGAGTCAATGATGAGAGGTTAAATTTAGTTTTAAAGGTTTTATTTATCTATAAAGTTAGAATATCTAATATTTGCATTCGGTTTAATATTTTACAGAAATATAAAAGGATTAGCAGTGGCGTAGCAAGGCACTCTGCCACCTGTGGCGTTCCTAACGCACCACGATGGCTGCACTGAAGAGTGAGGGGTGGTGGTGATGATTTCTGCACTTGCCGCCCCAGCGGCAAACTCATGTAAAAGCAGGGCGTCCGCCGCCCCTAAACTCCTGCCGTATGGAGTGGACCACCACCCCAACCCCCTTCCTTGCTACTCTACTGAAAATTACAAATTAGCAATCAAGACATGTTCAATAAAGAAACCCAATAAAACACTAGACCTATTCTAAATAATAACCCATAAGGAGTTCTGCTGGAATGAACTATGAATAAAATAGGAACTACTCTTGAAGAGTAGTTATGAAACCACAGCGAAGTTCCCATCAGCTGCAGTAGCAACTTTCAGAGTAGTGATCTGTGCAGTTGCATTGATCATAAAATTAATAAAAAAGTCACCTCAAAAGATCTAAAGGAAATCAGCTCTCCATGGAGAAGAGTCTTGGGAAAATGAGAAATCCAACAGCAAGACTGCTTGATGGGTAAGAGGAAAGTAGAGGTATGGTGTTCTAAATAGCTAGGAACACACGTTATTATAACCTTTTAATACTTGCATCGATTCTTGATGATGCCTTCCATGGATGTCCTATCATAACAGTTCATAAGGTGGTATTGTCAGTCATACAATGTATCTTCTTGCGATTCCCACAGTCTGCACTCTCGTCAACTGAATTGATAGCGTCTTTGTCATAACTGTTACATGAAGGAAGGCTCCCAAAGAGATCCATCTTACATAAGCTAAAGACGCATTGAGAATTTCAGCACAGAAACAAATGCTTGTTAGCAAAAGTGAAAAACATTAAAGCAACATTATAAGTCTACATCACAATTTTTTCCATTACATTTTTAAATAAGTTTATTATTCTTTAATTGAAATTATCTAACATTGGGTGAGAGGAACTATAGAACATAAAACTAAAGTCAGCACATTTGTTAGAAGATATCAATGTTAAGCTGTTACGCAGAACACTTTACTATGAGCATAGGTTGAACACAAGCTTCGGGCCTTTTCGCTTCACAAGCTTAAGTATAGTTGCTTGGTGCAAAAGTTTTAAAATACAGGTAATTGCAATGAAGCATTTCTAATAGCAGCTTTGTCATCAGGTTTGTCACTAAACAATATGCTTTGGTTTTATTTGCTTATTTTACTAAACAATATTCACACATTTTACTGGTCATTTCGAAAACATGCATTTTACTTGTACTAAAATATGTTCTTAATTGAATTTCTATGGTGCTAAAATATGTGGACATCAAAATATGCAGTCATGTCTCTTATTTACATTGCAGCAACTAGACCCAATGTTAAAAGTTATTCTCAATATTCTGAGCAAGAACAGTTATATAAACTGTAGTGATTATCTATATTATATGTTGAAACTCCATGGTCCATTGCTGGCAGATCTAAATGTGGCAACCTGGAACAGGATACTTTTTCTTTCTTCATAATTGCCATGTTCTTTGTACAATGTTTTGACAGATATGTTTAATTTCTCAGATGTATTATAATTTAATTAACTTGAAAATTTAACAAAACCTAAAACTTAAGGCTTTATCTTGAGGAAGACTACGGCACTAAGTAAATTAGAGGATTCAAATTGTATTGTCTGTTTTACTTCACCCACATTGACACTTTTAAGGATTTTAATCTTTGGGAAAATTAAATGTATTACCATGCTCTGTACTGATTATGTTCTAGTTACTGCAACAGTATATCAGTGAAATGTATTCATAGTGTCACAGTAATTAGCTTGTCTGCAAGTGTTGGTGGATGTATGACAAGACTATTTTGCTTCCTTGTCTAAGGGACCGATGTAGGTAATAGGGAAATACCGATTTCTAAATACCGAATTCTACTGATTCAGTATATAGAAATCAGTATTTCAGATGTAGGTAAAAATTTGGCAAAAAATACAGAATTCTTAATATTCGTTATTACTGAATTGGTAATTGAGATTCAGTAATAACGAATACCTACACAGTCATTCCTATAGGCTTAGAGGCCCGTAGGAATGAATGTGAAGACATTCGGTATTACCGATTTGGTATTACCGAATCAGTAATACCGGGAGGTATTTCAAGGGTGCCAGGGTGTCCAATGGACACCCTGTTGCACCCCTGAAATGTGCATGTGTGCACATGTGGCACACATGCATGCCCTAAGGTCATGGATGCGTGCAACATGGCACAAATTCAAAAAGCAAAAAAGTGCTTTTTCACAGGAAATCGCTACTTACCACCAACTTGAAGTTGAGGGTAAATAGCGATTCCTTAAGGCTGAGGTGCACTGTTTTAAGTGCTACCTACATTGCATTTAAGGAATCGGTATTACCGATTCCTTAAATGCAAGTCCAATAAGGAATCGATATTAAGGAATCGGTATTTACCGATTCCCGATTCCTTATTACCGAATTCCTTACCTACATCCCACATGGGTAAATACCGGTCAGTAACAGTGAAATTTAACGACTTTCACTGTTACCGACCGGTGTTTGCCAACCTACATCTGGCCCTAAGCCCTTTAAAGTGCTACCAGCTATATCACTTCTTGTGTCTCTAAAGTATATTCTGTTTGGGTGACTCTTCATGGGTGTCTCAGCGCCTTCTCATTGTCATGTGCCCCTGCCATGTTTACCTCTTTCGAGCGTTCAATCATATATTTATTCTTTTCTTCCACGCATCCCCCCCTTGTCCACGAAGGACACAGTTCATCTTCTGTTACGGTACAAAATTGGCATTGGGATGCTCTGAATGTACAGATATAGTGTTCGAGAAAAGCATTCGTGAAACGTCATCAAGCATCATGGCAGACACGGATATGGAAGGGGAGAGGAACAAGATTTCTGTCTCCTTTGGTTTCAGTTTTAGTTTGTGTGAAGGCATTCACCTTTGGATGGATTCCTGGCAAGATGTGATGTGCCTGACATAGTATTCCATTTCAATTTAAGATAACGGTCAGTATCATAATCCCATTAGCTTATAAATATTCCCATCTTTCTGATCAAAGCCCAGCAACTACTTTTCATTCCTAGATCAGTAAACCTCATGAATATAGGGATGTGATATAGTGGTGGTACACCAGCTAGGAGCACGTCAAGCCATTGCTAGTTTACATATCTTTTCAATTACATAATGAAAATGAGTGTGAATCATTTTCACTTTCTAAGCGAGGACCCCTCAATCTTGCATACCTTGGGCCCTCTTCGATGTGCCATTCCACCTTAAGGAATGTGGCAAAACCTGTTCTTTTTTAGCTGGACCGATCAATAAAAAATCAACATCCCACCACCAAGGGGCCGTCCTCCACTTACTGCGAGTATCACCGGATAGTATCTTAATCGCGACAAGAATTCTTTCTGCTGAAGACATCTCCCAGGCACTCAATATTCACCTCTGATAGTAGCACGAATCATTTCTCACTGTTACATTACGTGAATGACACTCTCAGTGCTGATAAGTCACCACAGGTGACATTTTGATCCATTAGATAAAAATAAATAGGGATGCATGTTACTTTCTGAGCATCCAGCAGTGCAAAGTATACAGTCATAAAATGTATGATCTTGAATAAAGAGGAAACATAATGCATTTTCGTCTTCTATCTTTTTCTTTTCAGTGTGTGTGTGTGTGTGTGTGAGAGAGAGAGATAATTGTTCATCACGCAAAAATCTCATTGTAACCAAATAAGAAAGGCATTGAAAGTGATAGCATTGAATTTTTGAAGTTCGAAAAGTGGGCACAACTCACCTTTAAGCTTATCTTTAAACATTTAGAAAAGTCTGACATTTACTAAGTAAGAAGATATTCTTGCACAACAAGCAAACATATGTTCTTAATTTACAGTTTACACTTTTATAAAATTGAAGAAACGTGTCTATCGAAAATGCAAGTGACAAAAATATTTGGCTAAAGCAAAACATAACACTGATCAAGTTCTCCTACTGCAACACAGAAGCTTGGATACTTGTCAATTTAGATTATATAACATCCAATATCTTTAGCCTACGACCACAAATATACTCTATCCAAAATGCAACTAGTGCTGTAATGAGTTTCAGCGAAGTGAGATGATATTCCTTGACTTCAAATCATATAGAGAGGCTTAAAGAATTGACTGGTGATTATACATGCATACACTCTGTATCACTTCCATAGGCCACACTTAATATGATCCCTTAGAATCTTTGATCTGGGTTTCTTTACTCCATGAAGGCATTTTTTTGTGTGAGAAGAGAATCAGAGCTCCTTTGTTAGTAGCTTCCCTCTGAGATGCTAAGGGATTATTTCCAGAAGATACTTATGTATATTAAAGTTACGAATGTGGCATCTCTGTACTCAAGGTGGAGCCTCTCTTCTCAGTGCGGAGATTCCACTTTAAGTGCAAAGATTCTGCCATGAGCGCTGAGTTTCCGCCCGAAGGCAGATATTCTGCACTCAAAACTTTACTGGCTCTTTGTTTTTGCCCAAGGCCATTCGTGACACCAGAGTCAATGGTTCTGTGAGTAATACAGGGCATGTTAGAAATGCTACTCACTGCCATAGGAAGAAAATTCAATATGATGAGGACAGCAGTGATTTCAGTTGAAGTATTTGCCTCCTGAGACCAGCCTGGCTATGGAATACGGGGTTGCCTTCTGAAGGGGAATCTTAGGTATACCAATGAATAGCACTGATGTTAAGTTATGATATGCTATGTTAAGATATATTACTTTAGCTTGTAGAGCACACTTCCACCAGACGGTCTCTTGGTACTAGGGAGCATGCTTCACCCACCAAGGTTTTAACACACACCTAAGAGAAGTCTAATTTGATTTTGTGCACACTTACAAAAGATTTAACGTGAATGTAGTTGTCAGTTGTGGCTGGTGACATTTGAAAGTGGTGAGGCGTACAATGATTGAAATACTGGATTGCAGCGAGCGAGCATAACTAGCGAGCCTCAACAACATAAGGGTTTTTCGGGAGGGTTCTTCCCCTCAAGAACGTTTTGAAAAAAGAGTGGGCAAATGGAGCATTTTCAAGCAAATATGAGAAAGCAGGAAGGTTACTAAAGCAATTGTGAAAGTGCAGTTATTACATCAATAAAGAGATGTCATATAACATAGGTAGCTGCTTATTCAAGCTTTCTTTCAACCCATAGTCTTGATACAAGACAGATAAGAGAAAAAGCATTGTGGTCCAGGAAGACACTCATATTGGTAAGAAGTCAAAAGATTGGTAAAATTGAAAACCTGAAATGCAATACGCAATTCAACAATTTGCTAAAACATCCCATCTATATTCAACAAGCCATGTTTTACTCATGATTGGAATTGTGAATTACTAAATAAACTGAGCTACAGCAATCAAAATCAACCAAAACTGTGGCTCAAGGTTACATATTGGCAGAAACAGTATAAGACAGAAACACAGTCTAAATAACTATGTAAGTGCCACATAAATATTGCCCATGCAACTCAAACACAGAAATTCCAGATCCAATTCACTGCCAAAGTAGGCCTCCCACGTGTCATTTCATGTGGGCTAAGTGCAGTCTACAATGCATGACTTGCCAAAGCAAATTACCATTCTCTCATAATTAAAAATTCCTGTAGCAGACAAGATTTTAAGTTACCCCAAAGTGGGACAAGATTTTACATTCCAACATTCAATGGTCTGTTCCAGTGTCTGATTATAGTAAAGATGACTGTGTACGTATGCTCATACCTATATCTGTCTTACTTCCTATGTCCCTCTTTTTCTCTCTCTAGCTCAACATACTCATTATACCCCTTTATCTTTCTGCCACACTCTCTCATTCTGGTATTGCTTAGCTCCATCTCTCTCTGTTTTACCCCCTCTCTCTCATTCTCTCTAACAATCCATCACTTCTCTCTCCCACACACATACTCTCACTCCCTCCTCTTTCATTCTGGCTCTTCATCTTTCTTTCAATTTCGCTTAATTGCTTTTTTAATCAATCTATTGTCTCTTATGTTATCAATTACATTCAGTATAGTTCCATTACACACCAGGCATGACCGTTTGGTTTACAGGTGCGTACTGAGTCTCTTTCCTCTTTGCTTTCAATTGACTTTAGCTCCAAGTATCTATTTTCTCTCTTTCTAGGCCTGTATCTCTTTCTGTTGTTTTATCTCTATCTACATCTATATTTATTTAGGTCTCTCTTTCTCTTCTTTGCACCCTCTTTCACTTTCTGTGTCTGTAACTTGATTTCTCTCTACTGTCTTTAGCACTCTATTTGTTCTCTCTGAGTCCTCCGTAGTCACACTCTCTCTTTTGTCACTCAGAGCAGCCAGCCACCGCAGAAATAGCACGCCACTCACACTCTTGCCTGCAACTCACACCAGTCTGCATGCAATGCTGCTCGTTTAATGTACCTCAATCCCAAAGCATAGCAGGTAAGCACCACTATAGCAGAGCGTCACTCCAGGCTGGTCTGGAAAATCATCACCAGCACCCACCTATTTCCAAGGAACAAGTAAAACTTACAGCGATAAGAGAAAAAAGTAAGGAACGTGCGCTTAATTTTACAGCTGCTATCAAAATGAAATCAGCTAATATCGGTCTAATGTAGGCACATTGGTGGGAAGAAATTCTGTCCTTTTTTCAAAATCAGCAACCTCTATATTCTGGAAGAGTGGGTTATGAGAAGGGAGAGGAACAACATGAGGCATTTTAAACCTTATAAATACAGCAGAGGATAGATTGAGGGTGTATGGTGCCAGTGGTCTAAATACAGTAGAGGAGATTCTTGAGATAGTTAAAAAACCAAAGGACAGGTTGTTTAATCTACCTTCCATAGTGAATAAACAGCCCATTTCTTCAGAAAATTATCGAGCTCATTAAATATAGAATTTAGGGGGATGGGGCGAGGGATTTCAAAACAATACATAAAATGCGTAGCATTTGTAGAAAATGCGAAAAGTAGAAAATTCTTTCACTGCGATCCAGTGCAGCACCGGAAAATCTCTCATCAGATTTCCCATTTACAATGGAGCGATGATTGACACAGAATAAGGGTGGGTGTAAGAATTCACAAAGGAGATAATTTATTAAGCTTGCAGCGAAGGTCCAAACACCCTCAGGCTGGAGGCATGAAGGGCATTCCACTAAGTGTGCCTCCTAGGGAGGACATCTTAGATACGAAATAGGCAGTCACATAGGGTGCTGAGAAGGGGGGAGGGGGTGTCATATTTAACAGGAAAGAAAACGTGAACATTTTAAATTAAGAAATACTATGGGGTGATGCTGCATAATTCGCTTCCGCCGGTAACTGCTTACAGTTATGACTGGCCTAATTCGCGGCTGCAATACTCACAGAGGGTCGCGCGGGGGTGGGGGCCTGGGGAGTTTTAAATAAAGCTTACCTGGACAGGGTCCCGCAATGGCGCTCTGTCTTCAGCCTGAACAGGAACAGTCGCGTCACAACCCCTCTCAGCCAACAAGGATTGGCTCAGAGCAGGGTTACTCGCCTCCCGCGTGCCCATTAGGATATTGAGGTTTGAGCCTTTGCTCAACCCTCGCTCTCCTAATGGGCATGCGCAAGCCAGAGCAGACACTAGTGCGCATGACTGGGCACGGCGGAAAAGTTTGCCGACCTTCACCAGTCATGCACACTTGTGCTGCTGCCTGCTGCCCCTGGTCTGACAATGCATGTCAGTGAGTCAACATGGCGCCGGACCGCCCGCCCCCTTCAGACTCTGAAGGGGGTGGGCAGTCCGACGTCATGCTGACTGACATGATTGTCAGTTCTCCCTCGGCGTCTTTGAACTTAGGTAAACTGAGTTTACTTAAGTTCAGAAACGCCGAGGGAGATGTGGACGTGGGTGAGGGGGCAACACCCCAATCCCCCAACGGACGCACTGCCCCTGCTAGATGTATGTCGATAAAATTGAAATAAATCAGTGCATGTATATTCTAAAAAGTCCAGCTAATTAAGCCGTGGTTGAATAGAGGGAGAGCTTTGAGAAAGAGAGATTAGAAACATTTCTATTGTGAGGGGTGTTAGTTTGAGGTGATGAAAATACATCAAATATTGAATGTTGTGAAGAACCTGATGCAGAAGTAGTTGTCCTCCAGAAAGGATATCTAAGATAAAGCTGAGGATTATCAGAGCATGAACAATAGGAGATGCTGAAGTGAATAAGAAAGAAAACAGACTCTGAAAACAGTTATAGACATCAGCCTTGAGATAGCAGAAAGTGATGTGAGTTAAACTTACTATATGGAAGATATGGCTCAATTAACATAGTGGACAGTCATAAAACATACAACCTATCAGAAACTATCAACAAGACAGAGGATTCTCTCTCATCACTTTGCTGTCTAATGAAGGTATTCATAACCCAAACAGAGTTTAGATGAATCATACTATAAAGGATGCGAAAGAGAGAAGGTCAGCCTGGTTTAGAAAAGCTCTCCTTAACATAGCTGAGCCATTGGATCCATAGGGCGTTGTCTAGGCTAAGATCCGGGAGAGGTATAAACCAGAAACACAACCACCAAGTAAGAGGTCTCAGGCAAAGAGCATCATACAGAAAACCCTGCCCCCAACTCTCCATGAGCAATAAATGTAGAGGAACTACTGGGCTGCACTAGGCGTCTTCTCAAGAACATATTCTCGAAGCATTGTAAGTTACTTATTTTGACATACCCCCCAATATCAAAACTGTGCTGCCCTATGGGCACACATTTGGCCTCATAGAGCACACGCATTTCTCTCACTGAGTTGTACCCGAGCGTAATGGCAAAAACAAAAATAGAAGCAATGCCTTTAGCAAAGATATGCCACCTCTCCCTAATCAATGATGGCCAAGTGATAGAAGAGTGAAACAAAATATCAAGATAGGGAAATGTTTTGACTTTGCTAAGAAAGTTACCTTCGCAAGAATAAGTTCTGTATTAGGTTTTTTGGGTCCTAGAGTCACAGCATGTGATGTACCACAATTAATGATCAGATGCAGTGAGTCCATATATTTGTTAAATGTATCTAATACAATTTGAGGGCCTTCGGACATTCGGAAAATTAAAACAGTGTTGCCAGCATATAGCAAGGATGGGACATACCTGTCGCCTAGCAAAGGCATATTGCATCCCCCTGCAGCTAAATCTTTTTACAACTATTTATGTCAATTTTGTGTCCTGTCCCTTTGGTGAGTAGGACCCCTATCTTTTTTTTAGAGAAAATAAAAGGGAGCCATAATACACCCTTGCCTGACCCCTCTATTAAGTAAGAAGTGCTCAGTGCATTCTCCCTTTAGTCCATATTTTAGAGAGACATTCAGCGCATGGTGCAATTCACTTAGGAAAAGGACAACATTTTAATCACTCCCCAAATTCAACATTGTAGACCACACTTTCTCTCTGTTGACCTGATCTAACGTGGAGCTTAGGTTCATAAAGGTATTGCTCCTGATCTGGCCACGGTATGCTTGTTATTTATAAGACATAAGTTCAGGCACTGATCCACTGTGCCTTTCCCCAGTCTGTGGTATTACTGAACTTCAGGGAGCATGTGGCGATCTGTGGCTAAAGTCATTAATCTGGAGAGTACCATTTTCACTAACACCATAACCTCTAAGCCTATCACAGAGATCGGGCAATAACACCCCGGTCATCACTTGAGCCCTTATAGACAGGCACAATAAACATTAGGAATCAGACCTTTATTGCTAGGGAGATTAAGAATCACATTTCTGAATTCACCCTCCTCAAACGAAAGTAAAAAGCCACTGTGGGGTTCTAAAAGAGAATGGGAGTACGTGACACAACTGTCATCACAAGATGAATCATAAATGCCTTCAAAGTGTTGAACTCAAGCCTCAAGAGAGATATGCTATGTTAGTAAATTACCCAAATTGGGATTAAATATTGGATGATTAACAATTTTATAAAAGTTAGAATTACACTTAGAGGTCCTGGCAACAATCAGTTCCTGCCAAGACTCCTACTTTAAGGTGCACTTCCTTACCAGTAGAGTCGCTTTACACGTAGTTCTAAGGAAAGCAACTTTAGACCTGTTCCTCTATATTTTTTCTAATCCTTTAAGAGATCTCCATGATCCTTGGTCCAAGAGTGATCTAACCATCTCACTCGGACAGGCAGATGTTGCCTACAAAAAGTGAGGAGTCCCCTAATATTGTGGATTATTGTATTAAAAGTGATAAGAAAATTCTTATCAGGGAGCTGATCATCAAGGCAAATTAGTAAGGCAACTGGGCAAAAGCTAAATAATTTAGGATAAAAGGAGTCAGGAAGGGTTCCCTTCCATCTGAGCCTGCATCCCTGGTCATGTGGATGTCACCGGCCCAGAGGACAATTTTTTAATCGGGCCCTATTATGTGCCCAAAGAGGCTGTTGGAGGGTTATGACCACCGCAAGAGTACTTTATATGTTGTCAGCATAGGAATCAGGGGGACAGAAACAAAATAAAAATCTAGTAGTTAAGGCACTAAGAACAGCCTTCACATTATCATCAAAAAAGCTGCCTAAATATAATCATTCACCACAGAATTAAGCTCTTCACTTTGAATGGTATGCTTAAAATGAGTATTATGTAAGGGAGAAAAAGCCACACTGGTGAGCCTGCAGTTCTGACACGGACGTAAATTGAAATCACCCAGCAAAATCACAGTGGTAGAAACATCAGTAGAATTTTTTTTATGCAGGATAAGCATAATAGGTGAGCCAGAGTTCAACTGTTGCAGCTTACAAATTAGGCCAAGAGAAATCAATGAGAAATCATCCTCCTTGGCTCTACATGACCCCAAGCAGGCACATAAAAGCTGCAAAAACCATATACAAAGAAAAAGTGGTTACCTTTCTAGGTGTCTTCAAGGCAAATAACATTACATGTCCTTAGTAAAGACAGGAAGGATCCTCTCTAATGCCGATCATGCCTGCAATGTTCCAGGAAAGGATATCAAGTGTAGATGAGGAGTATTCTCCAAAGCAAGTTGCCCTGAGAGGATGTAGAGGATTTTGATAAAGAAGAAAATCCAAAATTAGCATCCAGATTGATATAGAGTTAAAAATAATTCAATGTAGGTACGATGAGGTTGTCCCTGCTTGAATGAGCCTGGAGGAATTAGATGACCAGTACCACTAAACCTTGTGGAAATGGGGCAAATACCACCACCACTCATATGCAGAGTTTTAAAAAAGTAGTCCATAGAAAGAAGTAATATGCCAGAGACATTGCTATGCTGTGATAGAAGGTCCCTTAAAATGCCACTCACAAAGAAAGCAATGTTGAAATTGATGACTATACAGTCACCAGCCAAGGTTTTTGTACCCCTGCCCAACCATGAGACCCATGTAAACATGTTTTTGTGATCGAAAATGGGGGTAAAGGCCCAATTGTCTGTGAAGCTACTTTCTTGACTGGCAACTTTAATCTGTGGTCCCAGCCTTAAGGACAGGGACATTGGCCAAATCAAATACAAGTGGGGCAGCTGCTGGTGGGAGAGTTCAACACAAATGATCAACATCAGTGACAGTCAGCCCCCTTCCTATATGCAGCTTACACTCACTCAAAGGATGGAATAGACACCAGCGCTCTTGACTTTACCTTCCGATCCCCGTGCCAAAAACATTAGAATGCTACTTAGGCCCCACGGGGGAGGATGAAATCAAGGGTGGATGTAGCTATGGAGACTACAGCAACACTGGGCACAAGGATGCTAGCAGAAGAGATTTAAGGGGCTTTAGTAAAATTTTCAACGACACTTTCCATATTGGATAATCTATCATGACATTACTTAAAAGATTTGGGTATGAGATTTTCGTAGCTTGACATCAGATTACACTATTGAGGATAGAATGGCAGGTTGGAGAAACAATCAGCACCGGAGATCTGAGGTAAAACCTTGGCTAGAGCCACTGCCCTAGCTCTCCTCTTACTTTTGGGTAAAGCATCAGTATCAGAATGAGTGAAGTCACAAGGCTTATGAACAATCACATCAACAGTTTGTACAGTACAGGTGCTTAGGGATTACTTATGGAGTTATCAGATGTTGAACCAGAGGGTACAATTAAAGAGTTCTTTGAAAGTAAGGTAATGGGGGGATGGGAGTACCAGCAACAGAGGCACTGGTACTAACATCTATCCCAAGTTCCTCATTTGTAATGACCACTCACCGCCAGCCTATGAAAAGTCAAACTATTTGATCCACTGTGAGCCCTCTTGTTGGTAAAGATTTTTGCTTGCCCATGAGAATGAAAATGATACTAGAATAAAATCAGAAGATATGACCCCACCCCTAATGAAGCGAGAGAAATCTAAAAAATTGTCCAACGAAGGTCAATGAGGCACAGAAATAATAGTCGACAAAGTACTCTGGGACAGGTTGTTAATTGGAGAAAGAAGTTTCTTTAAAAATACTGGAGATCGAGTCCCCCAATTCTTCAGGGATAAGAGTAAGGGCCCAGGGAAGCATCTTCCAGGCACTGACAGGCACAGACGGGCCTGCTCTTGGCCTCCTCTTAACCCTGTCTTGTTCGTAGGCATGTCGCAAACATGTCCAGTGCTGCGGGCAAGATGTTGGTGCTTTATGCACATGTAGAAGGGCCCGGCCTCCAGGCTAAGCATCAGGTGATTAACTAACCTTTGAGTTCTGCTCAGCACTGGTTATTTACCAGCTTTGCATCCTGCACTGCGAGCAAGGTGCAGTCGCTTTGTGTGCATGCAGAAGCAGTGCCATCTTAATACATTGGCATGCTGGGCAGTTGCCCGGCTGACGTAATGAGCATAGAGGCGCCATGCAGACCCGAATTTAACACTAATTTCTCATTAAAATGCTTTAATCATATGAGTGGTTGCGTAGGTATAGTCCAGTGCACTGCTTTGCTTCGGCCTACAATGCTGTTAAGATGACTCTGTGTAGCCTTCAGGCTAAGCATCATGGACCTTTAAGTTCTTCCTGGTCCACCAGTGTTGTGTCCCCTTGAGAATCATTCCAGAGAGTATCCTTAGTTATCACTGTGTATTTTTCTGGGTCATTCCTTAATCAGTTATCTGGATACTCTGATACAACGTACGGAGAAAGGCCATATATATACAACTGAAAATGAACCAGTCCTTGGAAACATGGCCATACGCATCGGAATTGAACAAGAAAGAGAAGAAAGCCTGTTCAAACCTAAATCGCTTTTTAATCCTCAGATGCCACTGGACGCTATTGACATTTTCGCTGAAGCTATGATAAATGATCTAATGAAATTCAATCACAGGGAACAAAAAACATCGGAAAAAGCAACGTAACAGTGGAAGAGAGGAAGGCAATTAAGAATCTTATGCAGGATGTTAACATCCTTTTAACCCCTTCGATGCTCATGACGAGCTCAGCTCGTCAAGATGCAGGGTTGAGCTGTGCTGATGACGAGCTGAGCTCGTCATGAAACAATGGTATAGCTTGGGTTGCAGCACAGGAGGGGAAAACACCTAGCAGCCAAGGTGTTAAAACCCTCGGATAAGGGTGGGAATGTGGTTCTTCAATCTTAAGATGATTACTGTACGGAGGCACTTTGACAGTTAACGGACAGTAAGTACTATGAAACTACCACCAATGAGAAATACCAACAAAGCATAAAAAAGTATGATGATTTGATTAGAACATGGTACATGAAATCTATGCTGAGAAAAGAAGAACATCTACTTCTACGCAGTGCAAGTACGGTAGTGCCAACCTTTTACAACATTCCGAAATTACATAAAGATTATGTCCATCCTCCTAGAAGGCCTATCATCTCATCGCAGAATAGCCTAACGGAACATCTTTCTATGTTTATTGACTATTTTCTGTTTAAATTTGTGGGACAATTAGAGTCCTATATTAAAGACACTAATGAATTTTTAAATAAGATCACGGATGTCATTTGGGATCCTTCTTACAAGCTAATGGTATTAGACATTACGAGTCTATATATTTGTATAAATCATAATGACGGTCTGAAGGCCATACAGTATTTTCTGAATAAGCGTCAGCTGCGCTATTGTGAACACAGTCTAATGCTACTACAGTTTATTAAGTTTTGTCTTACCAACAATATATTCCTCTTTGGGGATAGATATTACAGACAGGTCTGTGGTACAGCAATGGGTACCTGCTTCCCCCCCCAGCTATGCAAACTTGTTCGTTGGCTGGTGAGAGGAGCGGGTGCCCAGGTCGTATGAAAATGAAAACCAAAGAGGAGAAGTAGTTCAATGGTGTTGTTATATAGACGTTCTATTTATTGTATGGCAAGGGACAACTGAACTAGCTATGAAGTATATTGAAAGTCTTAATATCAATGACTTGAACTTGCACTTTTCAGGTACTGTTAGTCCTGTGGCAATGGACTACCTGGACCTGAAGGTGTTTATAGACAATGGAAAGATACAAACTTCATTGTACCGCAAATCCACTGCTGGGAATTCTATACTCTTTGCTACAAGTAGCCATCCCTCCAAACTAGTGCATAGCATTCTGTATGGGGAATTTCTCAGGTTAAAAAGAAATAGCACCAGGGACATAGATTTTGAAGTAGCATCTAATCTCCAGATTCATACAGAGAGGTTATGATCATAAAACCTTGGAAAGTACGCTTAAAAAAGTGGGAGGGATTCCAAGAATGAATCTGCTGAAAGATATGAACAAAGATAAAAATATAATGGATGGGAAATTCCAGATGGTAACCCCGTATACAGCAGAAGCCAACTATCTGAAGCGGATGCTGAAGAAAAATTGGCACATCTTAAAGACAGATAACATTATCTGTGAGGATGTCCCAGCATATCCTCTTGTTATTTTTTAAAAAGCGAGATCTGCTGTTGAAAAGTCATTTAGACAAAATATCACAAAGAACAAGTACGTTGATGGATATGAAATGTTTTTATCACTGTAATTGGTGCAACGCCAGTACAAATAGCAAAAGGGTTTTATTCTATGATATACCAGAGATAGGGATAACCAAGCAAATTAATACATTTTTGACCAGTAGCACGACATATGCTGTATCTGTTTGAAATGCCCATGTGGGTTACGCTACATTGGTAGCACTATTCACCAACTCAAAATTAGAGTATTAGAGCATTTAAGGGCCATAGATGAGAATGATACAGCTTACCCTGTGGCACGTCATTTTCACGAGAAACATGCCAGTGATAGAAATCAGCTGAAATATTTTGGTCTGTATTTCATTCCTGTAAATGTTCAAGGAGGTGACAGGCTACGCAAGCTAAGAAGGCTTGAGTCAAGATATATCATAGATCTAATGACAAAATTCCCCAATGGATTAAATAGCGGAGAGGAATTGGCATCACACTTTGGGTCATAATATTAGAGATCACCTATTAACTGCATCAGAAAATGAGAAAATGACAACTATGAGTTAATGACCAAGATGGAAGGGGTCCTTGATGTGATGATCATATTGTGGATAGAAAAGTTTGAACTGTTGAAGGTATTATGGGATCATAATACAAAAAAGTATGAGGATGATGAAATTGATAATGCTAAGTGCTAACCCTTGATCCAGCGCCACTATAGAAATTCTGTCTCTACTACAATACCTACCACCACAATACTCACCATTAATCATAGTCTCTCACAAGGCCCATAAGAAACTGAGACAGAAATTAGGCAACTGAATCATGTGACCTAATTAATCACTAACTATTCATAATTTATTTACACTTTATATACAACTGCAGTTCATCATCATCATAACCATAGTAATATAATGGAAACATTTAATTAAGTCACTTTGGTCGATAGATTAACTGATGATAACAACTAAAATAAATCAAGACCAGCTAGACATTTTATAATTTATTTTATTAAATTCAATTAATCAGAGCAAAATGCATCTTTATTAGAATTTTCTCTTTAATAGCAAATTAAAGCATCATTTAAAGAAAGGCACGTTAGATTGGCATTTCAAAGTAGTTCAGAATGCCTGAATTAGAGCAAAAATATTTTCATTCCCTATTCCCTTTCTATAACTCTCTACACCCTGAAAAGGAAAATCATTAAGAACATATATCTTACGTGCGCCAAGAAATCGGACAGCACTTCGCCCTGAGGAACAAGACAGACAGCTCATCTCAAGGGGCAAAGTTTTTATACCTTTCTAACTCACTAATCTAAACTAAATGTAATAATTATCAGTCTTTCAACGTTCTGATTAGCTGACAACCGTCAGACCACAATAAGGTCATTCGTTTTGACCAAGTCCGGGGCACATCACACGCCCTTATTGTTCTTAGATTCACCATCCTTCAAGCTTCCTCGAAAGAGCACCATTATATAATAGTTCATTGCTGCTTCCTCAGCTTGGCACAACCCACGACATCCTGTCCTTGACAAATGTCCATTTGAGCGTTTCTGCACAGTTTGTTTAGAAATTTCTTTTGTTGAACACATCAACATGGCAGAACTTTTCCACTTTACTTTTCTGTGCTTGGCTCATCACGACAGGATTTCAGTCACCCTCCAAAAGCACTAGGCCTCAGGCCTTTTTCACAAGCTATTATTTAAACAAACACAAAACAATAAATAATTCAAGTAATGAAAACCATTCTGTTACCCACCCACCATTACTAATATTAACCCATTAGTTTATGTTAACTAGCAAAAAGCAAACTTATGCAGCAAAATATCTACCATTCTTCTTCTAGGCCAGCAGGATACTTCATGAATCTGTGTAAAAGAATAAAAAAAAGACACGACATAGACAAAAAGCACACATAGAATAAGCACATGCCATTAATTAAATAGCCGCATTAATGTTGACGAAGACATTTAGACAAGGTTAGTATTTTTCAACGTACTTGCAGATGCAACATAAGGCACATGATTTTAGTCCCACGTGTATGATGTGTAATGCATTTTAATCTCGGTTGGTTTAGTACAGATCATGCAAAAACTTATTAGTTCAATTAATTAAATTATGGAAGTTTAACTTCACGAGCCAGAATAAATATATTTCTGAAACTCGCTCCATCACCCTCTAGGATGAGTAAATGAAGAATAGTAATTTATAGAAAATGTAATTTATAACAAAATTTATGACAAAATGAGGGACTTATGCCGATCCACGGTGATATAACAAAGAACAAACAACAAAGTACAGGTTATACAAAAGGCTAGCAGATGTGTAAGCAATGCAAATTAATTAAAATATGGTGTTGAGCAAAAGCCGATCCACAGCAATTTAAGGTAGATAAATCATGCTGTATTCGACAGAGAGTTGAGATTGGAGTAGTTTTCCATTACACATGCATTGTACGCACATCACTGGCAAAAACGAGGCAGTAAAAATAATGTGGTGTCGTTTTTTTCCAAATAACACATAATCATAATGTGTGAATTTAAATATGGGCATTGGCTCATTAATGTGAAATGATAAAGTGCATTAGGATGAATTTTCATAAATAAAGATGAAAGGCTTTGCATATAAATGTGTTGAATAACCTGAAAACTACTAAGATGGCGATCAGTTTCACGGAATGATTATTGACCCTCGTTTGTTTTAATAGCACTGTTCTCGTGATGCCTCTTTAAAATGGCCTCTTCCGTTGTGATTCAGTAACACGGAAGAAGGCAGAGCACCGAAACGTGTTTGTTGCTGGCTTTAAAATAAACAGTAAGTTCAAACGCCCCCGCGAGTGCGAAGTTTCTTTTGAATTGGAGAGACTAGAGCTATAATATATAAATAAATATATATATATATATATATATATATATATATAGATAGATATATACATATATATTGTAACGTGGTTGCTTCAACATCTCTATCACCAGGACTGGTTGCCAAAGACTCTGGTTTACTTCAGGATTTGTTATCATTACACAATGAAGCTCCGGTCATAGGAACTCCGGAGCAATGTTTGTTGTTGGATGCAGCTGGTCATACAGATTTTAAACCTAAATCGACTTTTACCCCTCTAATGTTGTACGACATTTTTCATGATTTAATAACAGCAGGGCTCAAGAAACTTCATGTTGCAACTTTGAAGGAAAAACTCCAATATGGGGCTCACAATCACAACTACAATAGGTTGGTAAAGAAATTGCAAGCTGACAATACCATCATTTTTCACCAGGACGATAACGGCGGAAATGTAGTCTTGTGGCCCCGTTCCCTCTATTTGGAGGAGGCTTACCTCCAACTAAATGATACTCTATGTTACAAACGGTGTGACATATCTACTGTCAGACAAGTTCAAGCAGAATATTACACACTTCTGACAGGTTGGAGAAGTGCTGGCCTTTTAAGCCTGGACGAGTTCCAGTTTCTTAAGAAAGACCACCCGGTGATGCCTGTTTTTTACTTGATCCCTAAGGTTCACAAGAATCTTACAAATCCCCCAGGCAGGCCCATTATTTCGGCCAGGAATGGGTTGTTGGAAAATGTGACCATGTACATCGACTTTTTCCTCCAGGATTTTGTGAAAACCTTACCATCGTATGTACAAGACTCTGGGGATTTCCTTAGACAATTGGAAAATGTACATTGGGACTCTGAATGTTGGTTGATCACATTAGATGTTTCAGCACTCTATACAAGTATTTCACACATGGATGGATTGAGAGCTGTAGAATTCTATCTGGGTAATAGATCAATCCATTTGTATGAACATAACAAGATGTTAATCAGCATGATCTCTTTTTTTCTCCACACCAACTTTTTCTTGTTTAACAATAAACATTTCCAACAAGTCAGGGGTATGGCCATGGGGGCCTGCTTTTCTCCCAGTTATGCCTGTCTGCACCTGCGCAACTGGGAGAAGCAGGTCCTACATGGCGCATTCAATGATCTGGTTGTTAAACATGTGGTACATTGGTATCGCTATAATTATGATATTTTTTTAATATGGCCGGGTACCAAACAACAGGCGAGTGTTTTTATTGATGGGTTAAACCAGAATGCTTTCAATCTTAATTTCACCTCCACTATCAGTCAGGAGAGAATCTGCTTTCTGGATGTGGAGGTAGTGGTTCAAAGCAATAAACTGGAAACTGTTTTATACAGGAAGCCCACAGCTGGCAGCACTGTGTTGCACGCCAAGAGTCATCACCCGGCGCATCTGATTCGCAGTATTCCCTACAGGGAAATGCTGCGAATCAGACAAATTTGCAGCACGTAGGGCCAATGTAGGATAGCTCAGGAGGAGAGCAAGGCACGATTTTTGGCTAGGGGCTATACCAAGATCGCAGTAGATGCGGTGATACGGAAGGTTAACTCCATTTCGAGGAAAGAAGTTCTGCTACACAAAAAATCTAAGATAGCAGAACCAGCCAATTCTAACCCACCAGTAAGACTGGTATTTGTGTACAACCAACAATATCAAGCTCTCCGGGAAATTGTTACCAAAAACTGGAATCTGATATCAAATGATCCAGTGATTGGCAATTTCATGTCAGCCAAACCTGAGATTTTGTTCAGGAAAGCGCGGTCTACGAGCGATGCTTTGGTGAAGTCTAGCCCTGAAGTGTTAACCAACAGCTCATGCCTCCAGGCTAGTAAGGGCTTCAGAAAATGTGCTGTCTGTAAGTCCTGCAAAAACGGGGTGAATAAGACTCAATATACTACACCTTTCTCAGATATCCCCTGTGTTATCCACAAACAGTTGACGTGTAAAACTGAGTTTGCGGTGTATGTGCTGTGCTCGAGTGTCCGTGTGGCCTGCGGTAAGTGGGGAGTACTAAGCTGCAGGTTCACAAACGGATACTCCAGCACATAAGGGCCATCAACACTGGGCACACTGCTTACCCAGTTGCACGCCATTTTAAAGATCTTCATGTAAATCAAAGTCAACTCTTGAAGTCTTTTGTCATTGATGCGGTTCCACCATTGAGGAGGGGTGGAATTTTACGAGCCCTTGAGACAAGATACATTGTGGAACTGGACAGCAAAACTCCCTCTTGCCTTAACGTCAGTGAGGGTTTTTATACCTGTTTATAGTCACCGTTTATTGCCCCACTCATATCTCCCTATTCTGTCCTGTAGGCTCCATGAGTTATTTCCCCATTACTGTATAATCATCTTAAATTTGTGGGAATTTCGGAGCTTCTGGCCTCTTTTTCCTAGCACAGTACAGTGGTTCCTTTTTTGAATACTACTTTATCTGGTTTTAAACAGTTTTTTAATATTAGAGAATTGACTCTTTTATATTCAGCACATATTTTGCACAGTATTTTGCACTAATGTAACTTATTGTTTATATTATTTTGACCACGTGATTATGCAAAAACTCTTTCTTCATTTCGGGATTACAAGCATGAGTTAACCCACTCGGGTTATATTATATGAGGAGGTTTATCAACCGTATAACAACAGAATATGTTGTACTTGATTTCTTTGACCGAGCATTAGGCATTTTTTGTGACATTTTAATGAAATTAAGCTTTATTTATTGTGCAAGCTTTTTTGTCGCAAGTAATGTATTTATTTATTTATTTATATTTGCTCAGGTCTATTTTCTCATTGTGAATTTTAAATGCTTTGATCCGATCGGAGAGATAAAATGTTTTCTATTTCTATCTAGGCGGGTCTTGTTGTTGAACCAATCACGTAACATGTTCTTGATAACTCAGCACTTTAAAAATCAACTGCTCCCCTGCTAGCGTTGTATGAGCAGGCTGCCAGAATGGCGTGCACTTACTTGGTATTATTTGCTAAGGCGTAGAATACCAGGCTTTTCATCAAATGGGGCGCCACCTCTTTGAGTCGATTGTGAGGATCGCTGTTTATGCTGCGGGGTTTGAGGTGAATTTAAATTAGCAGGACATGTATTTTCACTATGCTACTTTAGTTAGAAGCCAATATATAGTAGGTGCACGTCTTTCTGGCAGCCTGACGATGACTTTTGTCTGCAGATCGATCAGTAAGGTTACTACAAAAACGTTTAATTAATATTACAGCTTTTGGTGATTTCCAACTGAATAAGACAGGAATCACAGACTGGATGACATGTATCGCCTGACAATTACGTGAGTTGAATTTTCAACATCTTTTCCAAACTAGCGCTAAACGGTCCCTTGGGACAATAAATAGAAATAACATCACTGTTTGTATTTCAGAACACAGTGAATCAATTTAACCAGGAGCCCCAAGATATGGATTAAACACACGTAAATCCTACAATAAGGTAATAAGAACTATCGACATACACAACAATTAGTGACACCACAGGTTAAGGTCCCAGACTAAAGCATGCCCTTTTGTTTATCTTCATATAGGTACCCAGCCCAAAGACCTGAAGAAGAGCCTTACAAGTAAAAGATAGGCTCGGAAACGCGTCGGCTAACTACACATTCGTTTCAATTTCAAATGGTTTTCTTTTTCGCATAAGGCTTTCCAAAAACAATGTTAAGCATGCCTTTGCGTCACTAGGCCAGACTCTCAGCAAAAATTGCATCTTAGAGGCCTTGTAGAAGCAGTTGGTAGGGTACTACCATGAGGATGAATAACTGACAATCTTGTTTGATAAATGTTTTTGATAAAAATTATCACAAGTATTTATGTATGCTTTATACAATAATGGTTTTTAGCACTTGTATGTTATATGTCACTGTGTAAAGACAGCGAGTAAACCTCGGATTTTCTTTAAAAAAATTGTAAAAAGTTGTTTCACTATTTTCTAACAAACATAATAAAAAAAGAACTTAAGGATTAAATACCTTAGGCTGAGATTCTTCTCTAAATAATAAAGTTGCAGAAGAAAAACAGTGACCGGGTCTCCCTTCCTTTGAAATTATAATTGTCCTACCCGGCCACAGTGTTGGACATAACCCCACTTGTAGTATGCATCACTGGAAAGGCATTAAAATGGCTAAACTCATTCCTTGACAATAGACGTTTACAGGTCAGCGAAGGACCCTGTTTGTCGGAGGTCTATCAGATCAAATACAAGGTGCCCCAGGGCCCGTATTTGAGCCCCACACTTTTTAATGTGTAGATGCATCCAAAAGTTGATATTATCGGTTAATATAGTCATACTGTGGCGTCGTACACTGATGAAACCTAGATTGACATTTCTTTGGTACCTAACATTAGTCTAACAGCGTAGAAACTGTCTACCTGCCTGGAACAAATGAATAAATGAATGGCTAGCAGCAGCCTTAAACTAAACGGTAATAAAATGGAGGTCATGGTGGTTGGAAACAACTCATCTCTTTGGAACCATCCCCATTGGTCGTCATTGCTGAGTGACTGCCCTTCCACTAAATTGGAAGTAAAGAACTTGAGTATTTTTCTGGATAAAGATCTCACCTTGGCCTCCCAGGACAGGAAAGAGGCAGGCACATGCTTCAGTCTTCTAAGAGCTCTTAGGAAGATGCTCAAATGGCTACCTGCATTGCATTTAGACTATGACAACTTGCTTTATCGAGGCAGTTTTGCCTATGTCACTAGGAAACTGCAGATGCTTCAAAATGCTGCAGCCTAAGTACTGCTGAACCTTCCAAAAATCACAGTATGCACGCCTGGTTTTGCAAGCTCTCATTGGCTTCTGCTGAGAAAAATAATAGAATTTAAAGCTCTTTACATTGCACATAAGGTAAAGCACGCTCTTGAACCTCACATCCTCAGTCATCTCATTATTCTATATAAGAATGCAAAAGAGCTAAGGTCAAACAATCACTTCCTTTTGGCTATGCCCATAATCAAAAGGGGAGAAGTGGAGGGAAGTAATTTGCATATTTAGTATCCAAGCTGTGGAACTCCCTCCCTATTCACCTTAGAGCCAACAGCAACATGCTCAGCTTTAGACAGCAACTGTAGACTCACCTCTTTGTATAATCAGTGCATTATGTTTCCTCATGATCCCTGTTAAGAACTGGGGAGCTTATTTCTGGGTAGCCATGCGCTCTACAACAAATGGTACCGTAACATTACAATTGATGCGGAGCCTTGTTCTGTAAGTAAGCTCTGAGTTAACCCTACTATGTTGGACGTATTCATGAATTCTTGGATTGGAGTGTGGAGCTGATTATATGTAGGAGATAGCAGGTATATATGATTTTGATGGATTAGTGTATATGCCTGTGTTACTCACTGTTGATTAAAGACAATTTAATTTGGTGGATCTTTCTCCTTTTTTTACAGCATGTGCTTTACTGAAGAGTGAGGATGCTTTGTGGATTATATACTTTTTGTCATGATGAAAAGGTGTGGCATCAGTTGGTTTGTAGATGGGTGACTAATAACTGTGGTGGGTGGTTGAAACATCATGAAGGTAATGATGGAGCAGGATGTTCACTAAATAAACCTGCTCGGATTAAACCTCCTCCGTGTGAAATGCTTAACAAGAATCGTGAAATTAACTGAGAAAAATATTAACATGGGGTATTTGGAGAGAATTATGGGAACAAGCAGGAGTAAATGACAGATGATTCCTGTAGGCCGCAAATGATTTTCTGCACATAAGCTAGCAGAGAGAACTAATGTTCGAGATTTTAGCTTTCATGTTTTAATCAGAAGGGGTTAGTTTGTTTTTATAATCATTAAAGCTACACTAAAAACGTGAAGAGTGCAATGCAAATAAAATGTGTTAATCAGAGCTTTACATGAGTGATATTAATTGCATAAAATACCTGTTGAAAATATTGGCGTTTATATTAGAATATTAGAAAACTAAAATGAATAATGTAATGGAGCTTTTTATGTGAACTAATAACTAAAGCTAGTTGTGTCTTCCTACAGAATTGGCACTCTTTACAGAGAAGGCCTCAAATCACTGTTAGGGTTAATTTGCTTTTCTTTAGAACGTAGGCTATAAAAAGAATTGTACTTTGTCCTTCGTAATGCATGTTTTGTTATTTTTCTTGTTGACGCTATATGGAAGATAAACCGCAGAACTTCCTTACTGTCCGGGGAAATGTTTAGTTTGTGAATAACTTTTTTAGTAAAGTCTTACCGGTACTCAGAAAATGTGTGTGGGATCCAGAAGGAGGATATCGTGATTTCCTCTGCTGACGGACGATGATGACAGCCTGGCCCTAACAAAGAACTTTTTAAAGTTAGGTGCGATGGAAGTGGTGTAACCGAACATCCTATGCCCATGGACCAATGAGAACTGTGAAATGCTTGGACCTTGCTACAAAAGAGGGATGGACTTAACAATTTAGGGTACAACTACTAGTTTTAGAAATTATTCGCTAGCTAGCGCATCTCCTTGAGAGCAAGCATCATTAAGTATTGTGGCGAGAGTGAAGCTGTTTCCTTAAACTTCCTCTTCGGTTGTTGCTTTCTGATTCCTGACTCTTTAACTTTGCTCGTCATACCTTCATGAGGTTGCCCAGCTTACCCTTCCAGCGTAGGGTTTGCTTTTCAGACTATTAGCATGCTGTGCTATAGTATTTCTCTAGGTTCGTATGAAATTCTATAATTTGCATTGAGGTATTTACAATGCTCTTTTGTCTCTTCTCCTAACCACTCACTCATGCTCGTTAAATAAGATGTTATTGTGAATTGCTTATTTTCCTCTTGTATGAAGAACTTTTATTCAATGCTGTATTTTTTGATTGACCATTCATGTGCTTAATAAATAGAAAATAGACACAAGCAAGTTGATAAGTAATCAGAGTCTGGCATTATTAAAGTAGATATTAATGTGATATATTTAGTGTGAATTTTAGCATGTTCTAGAAATATTCCTTTTATTGTAGGTCCTCAAAGGGGGTAATATTATCCGTCTTGTCAATAGTTCATTCCTAACAATTCTCCAAAGATTCATCGGATGACCAAGTTATTAAGGGATGGGCCACATTTATTTTCATGCAGGGAAAGGGCAGGTGGGTTTTGAAATTGGTTATTAATGGTAATATCCCTGACCCCACCCCCGCTTCCGCTGCATCAGTTTGTGGAATCAGAATTAGGATGGTTAGATTAGATTGATCATACTGGCAATTGATTAAGATGGGAATTATTTTGTGTATTCATTTTGTTTACAAACTTTTTTGTTATATTTTGTGGTCTGCCGCTGACCTTAAAGGAATTGAATTAGCAGGTCCGGAGTAGGCCTAAGATCCCAGGATAAGCCCAAGGACGTGTCTTAGTGTGGCATGGACTAAGTATTGCATTGTCTGTGGCTGATGCAGTACTGAGCAATGGTCATATTGTTAGTATTGCACAGTGAACTTTGAAGTTAGTT
Organism: Lissotriton vulgaris; assembly: GCF_964263255.1. NCBI lineage: Eukaryota > Metazoa > Chordata > Amphibia > Caudata > Salamandridae > Lissotriton > Lissotriton vulgaris. Next base: position 1,969,078,543 of record NC_141685.1, read on the forward strand.
TAGTGGAGATTTGCTTGAGTACCTTTGGAAAGGGCATCAGGAGAAGTCCCAAAGGTTTTCACTTGATTGAGAGTAGAGTTAAGCGGGTCGAGATTCTGCTGGTAGCAAAAGAATTCTTGGAGTGGATCGCATCTATCTTTCTTTTAGGGGAGCAGACAAGCTGGTTCATGTGGTCTAGTCTTGTTTTTGTCTTAAAAGTTCTTTAAATTAACTGCAGATATTTTTTTTTGTTAAGGGAGGGTCAGGTGTAGGAGTTATACTGATTCACAATCAATTTGGAGGGAGGGAAGGAATTTGTGATCCATTCAATTCCCTTATGGTTAAATGTCAACTAATCAAAGAGGAAGGATCACTTGTCCTGCATAACATTGGGTATGCGAGAGCGGTTCTTTTCAATCCCAAATGAAACCCTCACGCACGTGTTCATTGGTGGTGACGTTGAGCGGTATATCTTTGTTCTCCGCTTTCCCTCACACGTGTCTGCATAATCATTGGGTTTTGTGTTTATGCAACCTCCACCAGGAGGCAATACCCTTTTGTTAAAACAGTAGTGACCAGAAATGGTGCTCGTGAGGGGTGAACTGAGATAAAAATATCTCGTGATTCCAGATCCAATTCTTTATTCTTTCTGGGTTGTGAGAGACAATAAAAACTATATACGTGAATAAGAGTTATTATGACTCTATCACGCTAGATATGTGAAAAATACGTTGACATGTTTCAGCCCTTAGTTGCCAGGGGATCGGATGGGCTTTCTTCAGGACCAGGGGGTGAGGTGTGAAAGGTGAAAGTTACTCCTAAGTTTTACTTGGTGTAACGATGTTGAGGAACCATATGTGGTTGTGGTTCCAATAAGGTCCAATGGTACCTGTGAAGAAATATTTACAATGAGGGGGATTTGTGAAACAAAAAGGGGGGGTTTCGTGGGTTATTTAAAATAATGGTATAAGTTATACCTGAATCACGAAAGCTTAGTAAGGTGGTGATTCGTAGATTATTCTGCTTGGACTCTCTATGACATGGACAAAGTCAACTCTCTCATGATAAGGCAAACTGTCATTTCAATCCGCAATCATTCGTGGTTTGTTCAGGCATTCAGGGAGATAGTTCACTAGAAGGCGTATTTCACGTACCTTCAAAAAACAATCTCACAATTCTCTTAGTTGTGAGGCTCGCGGCATACCGATTTGGGTTACCATGTGGTGTTGAGTTCATGGTGACCGTTTCAGTCAGGTTACAGACAGTGTGGAGTGGGGTTAAATGCGCTTTCAGATTTTTTGTGAATTATTTATCTCGCTTTTCTAAATTTGTGCGCACTTGGTGTAAAATAGTGTATATCACGTACATTCGTGTTCATAGTAACTATTTTTAGTTTTGTCATATGGTTACTGCGTTTCTATATATTGTGTTAAGTTAGCATGAGTTTATTAAATGTTTAAACACCATATTTTCCTTCAGGCTTCAGTTTGCGCACAACACCTAATTGTTATTGTAGCTTTCAACCTAGACGAAAGATGTGATTTATTTGAGAATAATATGTTATTGCCCTGATATCAGTCGTGCTTGGTACACTTGGTACAAATGTCTGCACACTGAGAACTGCACCCTCTAAGAATAACCTAACACAAGGTTGCTGAAGGCCTGATCCTCGCACCACATTAGACATAACACAAATAATGTCGCTGCCAACATTGGGCTCTACTCGGGTTTAAGATAGAGTTACAGGGAATGAATCAACACACTTGATGCTTCGCATGCAGAGAGCTGGTAGCTGTTGATGTGATCTCCTCCTACTGAGAATTAGAGGTATGGGCCCGCCCTGCTAGAACCCAAATGAGACCTTCTTAGATATAATATAATATTCTAAATAGGGTGCGCGAAATATAGGTGATACAGATTTCTATAGATTTTGCATTATAATATGCTATCACTGTTCGCTTACTATGGACTAGTGACTATGCTGCTAACTCTGATTTTTATAATATGTATGTTGATATTATACAAGATACTGCGTTCGAGAACTTTGCATTGAAAAATAAACATTTCAAACTTGCACGTGTGTTCTTTGCCTCCCAGTTTCGGTTTGTAATGATTATATAACAAAAGAGTGTTCATGTGTTCCACGATACCTGAGGTACCCTAAGTTCATGTTCTGGATTGTCTAAGTCATTGGTGAGTTATTACAACCGATGAGACACTGTAGCTAGCTTGGTAAGGGGATTTCTGAAACAAAGGTGAGTTTTGGGTCACCCTAACTCACCCAGGTTCTAGATCTCTGTGCACAGTTCTGTGGGAGAACGGAAACCCTGCTACATGGCGCCCATACGTTGTTGGCCTTATATCATGACACTCGAGTAGTATATCATTCAAACCTTAACCCCTTCATTCTCGTTTCCGGAAAATGGCGGTGTCGGAAAAACCTACCTATTTTTGAAATAGGTCTTTTTCAAGCTTGATTCTATCTAAAAACGGTTTCCTTGAATTACTACCCAGTTGTGCTACAAAGTAATCTTTGTTTTTTCACTTTCCTGTGCTGACATGGCACAAGCCGTGGACATCCCGCAGCATAGTCGCATTGCGGTGCGTGACCATTTGCGGGCTTATGATGTTCCTGTGGAAGGCTTGGCTGTCGTTCTGGTGGTGAGTGCGGAACATGATTACCCGTACGAGCTGTTTTATTCGTGGGTGACATTTCTGCCGGTGAACGCTAATTCTGGTGTTTTCCACTCCTACACTGCTACGGCTGTACCGGCTGCGTATGCTCCGTACAGAGCACTGGAGGTCCCTATAGACGCTTGGCAGCATGGAGTTTGGTTTGGTGGCGCCCTACCACACACTTTAACCGCTCCGAGGTTGGGTCCTTTGTCCATTCCGGGCACACCTTGGCCCGCTTTGACTGGATTCACCCCACACCCTAATCGAGCCACTTGTGACATAGCTGATCTGCGGCAACTTCATGAAGTTGCGGTGGAAGTGATTAGAGCGCTTGTTCATTACACTAGCCGTAATGTTCAAGACGTAGCCCCTAGGGGAGCACAGCTTCGTGCAGAACAGGCTGGTTTGAAAATCAATCCTGTCATGGTGAATTCCGTGATGGGCAAAAAGCCGCAGGACAAGGATGATTTTCCGTTCTGGCTTGCTGAGAAATTCGGCCAGCTAGAAGCTGTGTTTCCTAATACGAATCCCGGTGATAAGCACCGGATTCTTACACTAAGTTTACCGAAAGATTTGGCACCTGAGCTTGTTGACTGTGAGACCTGGGGTAAGACTTTTGCAGCGGTCTATTCGAGGTGCTACGGCACACCGTCTGTGACCAATCTGGGTGCGGTCCTTAAACGTGTTCAGGATGAACACGGACCGGAGTCAGCGGTCGAATTGGGTATGCGCCTGTGTGGCTCCTTTGATGTGGTTTGCGATCTGATCCTTGCAAATGTCAAGGGAGATGCAGTGAACTTTCAGGTTGCTAACGCTTTGGCGTTGATTCCAGAGGCCGAAAGACCCCGTCCGTTGGCAAGGATAATTGTGGCTGCTTATAAAACGGTTGGCCGCAATGCAAAAGGGCTTAAGGCTTGTCCTGACAAAGAGAAAAAGCAGCCCCAGGGGCAGACTTCGGAAACTAGTGGTCAACCAAAGTCCAAGAAACAAAATTGGCCTAAAAAGCAGAATCAGGGTAAGCAACAACAACAACAAACACAGGTTTCTGCTCCTGCGTCTCCGTTGCCTGCGCAGTCGGATCGTGTTTATGATTTGCGCGACCGCGCAATGATTAAATCGCCTGAGAGGTTTCAGGCTTCTGACCAACGCTCTCCTCGTTCCTTTCAGGACTCATCGGCCCCGTCAACCGGTGGTGGAGGGGGCGGCAGGGGCCGGGGTGGCCAGCAAGGACGTGGTCAGCCCCGCCCACGAGCCGGTGGAGATCAGCAGGAAGGCGCTACGCCGAAGAGACCACAGTTTGCCACAAAGAAAGTCGCCGCCCTGACAGCGCATCGATATGCCCCAGATAGTGAGAACGCGGCTTCGGAATCTGACGTGGGCTCTGACCTTGCTGGACAGCGCGGCAGAGATTACCATAGTGAGAGAGGCCCTCCGTCCACTGTTGAAGGTGACAGCGACTGACACTTATGTCGTAATTGAAACTGCTGATACGCATGTTGCTCCCCCTGAACGTCTTTTTGAAATTGTCCTGTTAATAGAAGGTGACATGCAGCAAACTGTAAAAGGGGTATTTTGGGAAAATCTCTCGTCCACGTATGACATTTTGCTTTCGGAGGTTGACTGGCCCCCACCTTTTGTTCTCGCAGCTCCGCGAGGGGAGGAGGTAATCCTGCTCAGTTTTGCGCACACTGTATCGAGAGTGGAAGTGCTGCATTTTGCAGAAGAGTGGGCTCTGGCGCTTGCGCCGGCTGTGTACCGCAATCAGTGTGGCTGGGATAAATTGTCTCCAAGCCATGAGATTCCATTACGGTCTCAGCCGCAGCCTCAACCTCAATATCCCATACGGCGTGAAGCCAAAGCTTCAGTCGCGGCTATCCTTGAACAATTGGAATATCAAGGTGTAATTGAAGCGTGTGTGTCACCGATGAATAACCCCCTTTTTACTGTGAACAAGCCAGACGGCTCATATCGTTTGGTTTTAGATTATAGGCATTTGAACTCGCATTGCCGTAACTGCGCAGTACAGAATACTCATGGCTCTGCGTTAGTGAATAGTCTTGAGCGTAAACGGTTCAAAACCACGCTTAACATTTCCAATGGTTTTTATGCCCATAGATTAGACGGTCTAAGTTCCCAATGGACCAGTTTTACAGGCGGTGTGCAAAAAATGTTTCGGCGTCTCCCAATGGGCTACAAGAACAGTCATGGAGTATTCTCCGCCCCCATTGTCTCTCTTCTGGAGGGCATCGACCCAGTTGCTTGTTCGTATGTGGATGACATTTATCTCACAGACGACGATCTTTGGGAGCATCTGTGTTGAGTAAATAGCATAATTTGTAACTTTGCTGACCTAGGTTACAAGTTTAACTTTGCAAAGTCGCACATTGCAGAGTACACAGTGTTGTTTCTCGGCTACGAGCTTAACAACGAGGGGAAGGGTTTAGCACCTCACTTCCTGGAAAAGTGCGCACAGTTGCGCTCTCCGACAACACTGAAAAAATTACAATCTCTACTGGGCTTCTTGAATTTCGGAAGGACTTACATTCCGGAATATGCCCAGCGTATCAAGCCTTTGTATGCTTTGATACAACCATCTTTTTCCAAATCATGCTGGCTGCCTGAGCATTCAGCCATTCTGCAGTCTTTGCAGGCTGATTTGCTCGCTTCAGAATACTTACAGACTCGTGATAACCAGACCAACCTGGTGATAAGAATTATCCCTGGGGCGGTGGGTTCCACGTACCTGACCTTTAATGAAGGAGATACAGTACCTATTGCTTACAAGTCACACTTGTACACTTCGGCTGAACTGCGTTTTTCAACTGTGGAGAAAGTTTTAACGGCTGTGCAGATGGCAATTCTTAAGGAACGTGCCCTGTCACAAGGAAAACGCATGTTGGTTGTTACCCCGTGTCCTGCCTTGGAGGCAGTTACGAAAGCCAGTGTACCTAATTCCAAAGCTTTGCACCCTCGGTGGATTCAGTGGGCTGCATCCTTGACGTCCCAGGATGTCACGTTTATTTTTGACGCCACGTTACGGTCGCAGGAGTATTTACAGTATGAATTTGTTCATCCTGCTCCTTTAGCAATGCGGCCGTTGGAGGATTTCCATTGCATTATTTACACTGATGGTTCGGCGCAGGTTGCGCATGGCTCTAAACATGCCTACGTTTCCGCTTGCGCCATTGTGGTCGGTGCCATGGTGAACGATGAGTTCAAGTCCAGTGTCGTGCACACGCAGACGCTTGGGGACTGCACCGCACAATTAGCAGAGCTTCGTGCTCTGATGCTTGCATTGGAGTACGCTGATCCTAGTGTGACGACTTTGATCGTAAGTGACTCTTACTACTGTGTCCAGTCTTACAATGAAAACTTGTTCTTTTGGATTCAGAATGAATTTCATGATTCCAAGGGTAGCACAATAAAACATAAAATGATCTGGGTCCGAGTGGCGGAACTTAAAGAGAAGTTGCCACTCGTGTTTGTGATTCATACTCTCGGTCATCAGCGCGTGGGGGTCCACGCTGTTAGCAATTCGCTTGCTGATGAAGCAGCGAAGTCAGCGGTATCAAAATACTTAGTTGCAGCAGTCACGAGGTCCAAAAGCAAAATAGATGATGACATCTTGGCAGCTGTTGCTGCAACAGAGAAGGGAAGTAAATATCCTGCGGGGTTCCCTTCTAAATACACATACCACTTAAGTCCCGATAAGGTTCCTTATGTGAAAATTCCTGATGTTGGCGAACTTCTAGTTCCCAACTCGGATCGCAGGGCTAATTTGATTACAGCGGCTCATGAAGGTGTGGCGTCTGCGCATGCGGGCGTCTCAGCCACTGTAACGCAGCTACAACAAAGGTTCTGGTGGTGGGGACTGTACAAACAGACGCGCGATTATGTCCTTCAATGTGACATTTGCCAGCAGATTAAACCTTCAACTGCTGCGCGTCCACCTCAGACACAGTTGAACATCTCGAATAAACCGCTTGGATGCGTTCATTTGGATCACTGCGGTCCATTTTCTTCTGATACTGCATACAAATACATCTTAGTAGCAGTTGATTCATGCACACGCTTTGTGTGGGTATGGCCACATCGGAGCACTGATTCACGTACTGTCATTAAGGATTTGCGAGTCTTTGTGGGAATTTTTGCCTGTGGTACCTTCCATTTGGATCAGGGTCCGGCTTTCGCCTCCAAGGCGTATAAGGATGCTATGGTTTCGATGGGGGTCCAAGTCAAGTTTTCGAGTCCCTACAGGCCCGAGGGCAATAGTGTAGTTGAACGAATGAACAGCGACTTAAAGCAATCTTTGACAGCTCGAGTTATAGGCACTGGCAGAAACTGGTTAGCCCACCTCATGGGCGTGCAGCGTGCGCTTAATAATCTCCCAAGAAGGTCTCTGGGTGGGCGGACCCCATACGAAATGCTCTTTGGTATCAAGATGTACGTCCCTGACTCGATGGTTTAGACTGCAAGGCCCAGGCCTCGGCCTTTGACGTAGATGAACATTGCAATGTTTTACAGGATCTACAAAAGACCAAAGGAACATTTGCCCTCCACATCGGATGATGCGTTGCAGATCCCGGTAGTTGGCTGGCTACCCCAAGTTGGAGAACTGGTTCGAGAGAAGATCGATAACAAGAAAGAGTTTGGTCCCTCATATCGTGCACCGGTTCGAGTTCTTGGAGTGAAGGGCACAAGAACAGTCATTTTACCACCACTTCCTGGTCATAAGGAAAACAGATTTATTTCTATTGACAATGTCAAGACACACAGGGTGGCCGATTCTTCATAGCATGACACCGGCTGTATCCTGTCCTTCCATGGTGAGGCACTCTGTGCTGGCTATTACATCTGGTGCAGAACAGGAGGTGTCCCTCGAGATGCCTGCCATATCCAGTCCTTTATTAAATACTATTCCTGTCACTAACATTGATGAGCTGAACTACACCTATCCTGCTGATTTATCGATGCCTGATTTACAGACTCGTTTGGCCGACCAGTCCAGATTCTCTTTTGACTCTGTTTCGGAACCTTCAAAGAAACCCTCAACTATTGCAAAATATGCCACGTTGTTTAAAAAACATTTTTTTAATTCCCCTTGGACATACATTTGGTTGATCCTATTTTCGTTTTACCTTTTTATGTCAATTGGTTTTGTGTTTTATTTTTTCCGCCTGATCGATGGTCACTACGTTAAAGAAAGAACAGGAATTCGGTACCTTAATGGAACATTGGCCCCTCTTTCCTCTTCACATTCAGCGCACAGACTGAAACGAAACTTAAACACAGTTAACATTACTGCTTGGCCTGTCCTTGATGGGATTGTGTGGGATGCGGTTAGATTTCAAATACATGGGCCCACTGAAGTGATTAATGTTCCGAATGTGCTTAGAGTAAACATGGGAGATGTGATTAAACAAAATGTACGTTCTGATGATTGGGATATTCAGGCCGTAGAAACATTATTTTCTGATTTAAAATACTATGAGGCTTTTGATGCTGAAGACTTATATTTAGATTCTATTAATTATGGTGATTTGTTTTGCTTCCAACATTATGGTAATCATTTTCTCCATAAGGCGAACTCCAGGAGGGTTGCTGTGAATTACACGCAGTGGGAGCACTGCCCAGCTCCTTTCATAGGAAGCTCCAGTACATTTCTGAAAAAATACAGTTATTTTACAGATTTCAATCAATCAAATCCTGAGTCGTTTTATTTCAGAATGACAGAAAAATCCATGTCCAAAGTTAGACTTACCGATACAAAGTTGCTGTATTCGAAGTCCTTTCTAGACAAGTTGGCTGTAGATGGCTACGAGTTCTGGAAGGGAATAATTGACCTTAAATCGGTTTGGGGTACCAAAGATTGGCAGGTACAAGGCACTGAGGCTTTGCACCGCGCATGTCTCATCCCGAATCACATGTTGTTTCTAAATTCGACCATTTTTCAAACAACATGCTTTGCATTGGCTACTTCTAAAAGATTAAATACACCAACTATCCCCGAATTAGAAGAATATTCAGGTTGGGGTAATTTTTCCGAATTGACTATTCATGAGATACAATCTCTTATATGCAATTCGTCCTTTAATGTGTCCAACTTGGATCCTAAAGGTTGGCTATTATGGCAAAAGAGTTCTGATTCTTGCCAACGTCGATTTCTAGGGTTGGCTGAAGGGTTCACACAAGTGCGACCAGATCCCCGTTTTGAAACTGATTATACTGTCACCACTTACTCTGTAGGGAAACTGTGTCATAATTGGTTACAACATTCCACGTTAGCTGCAGTTCAACTACATCTGTCTCAGTTGACTGAAAATGTGGATTTAAATGATTTTATAAAAGGCCCAGTTAAGGGTAGGTCTAAACGGTGGATTTATGCTGTTTACAATGAAATTTGGAAAGTGTCTCAAATTGAGGCTGCTAAGCGCCTAAGGGCAATTGACCAAGCAAATTTGGAAAAGGTACTTGCAGTGGTCGATAACAGTATTAACACGCTTTCTTCCCGAATTTACACGTTAAACAATATTGTTTCTTCTGTTGTTGACATTGTACATGATGAAGTGTCCGTTTTATATCATGGTCAATATCAATTGCGTTCTGTTATGCAGTTTGCCTGGACACTACAGACTCTGAAGTCTGGTCGAGTGCCTTGGAGTTATATGAACGTTTCATCATTGTTTGCCCCGTTTAATTTGACTGACAAGCAGCGCATGCTTTCCATGCGAGATGCAACATTTTCTATGTTACACATTGAGAAGTTAGAATATTTGCCTTTCTCTGTGGCTGAGGCGGCTGCTGCTACATGGCTTATCCATGGCATTATAACTTTGCCATTTGCTCTGTATAAATTTACAAATTGTATGAGATATATTGCTATAGGGTGATATGAACCACTAGGAAGTGCTTTCCTACATGAGACATGGTCTTTACCATATACATACAGATGTCTGAAAGAGGGAAATGAAGTGAATCTGAATGGTGAAGAATGCACACAGTCGCCTGACCGTTCACTGATATGCAGACACATCCAATTACATGGTTCTTGTAATCAGGACAGACCAAATTTAGCCTGTGTTTTAAAGGGCACACCGGTTCCTGCAATAGTTCCCACATTCACTTTGTTGTCTAACGGTAGTTATTTACTTTTGAACAACAAACTTTGTTGTGGGTTAATGGTCGGTATCGCATATGTGGTTACTGTATCAGAACGTGTGGTGTGTTGCAAAAACGTGTTATACCCACCCACGCATGGGAATTCAGATGTTTCCATTTGGCCAAGAATTCCAACCTTGAGAGCGGACTTCAATGGGTTGAGCCGAATAAGAGCACTATTGTCTCAAAAACAGGTGGCACTGAGCTCTGCCCGCTAAACTTATGTCCTTCACATAGCTAACACACGCACAGAGGTGCAGGCACTTTTAAATACTGACTTGCCGTTTCATTTCTGTGAGCTGGTTCATCAGATCTTCAATGCCTCCTCCACAACAGGCCTGGCACATTTTTTAAAATTAGTTAGCAGTGGTCTCGTGACTACGTTTGAAAAAGTATTTGGAATTATCCCTGCATTCTTTCATTCTATATTCGCAAGCTTGTTTGGCGGATTTCCTGTTTTGCTGGCTTTGGCTGCAGGCGTACTGGTGATATTTTGCTTTATTAAACATGGATGCCCATCCTGCGCAAGAAAACGCTCAGCACCTACTGATGCTGTTTCGCAACCGGATGCTTGATTACTATGGCTCCTTGCCGCTTCCGACTTTAAGCACGGCTTTTGGATTATCGTTCCGATTTTCCTTTTTCACATGTGTCCAGCCTGTGTTTCATTGCCTGAGCTGTGATTTCGACTGGGCCATTGATTTGTGTCTCTGCTTACCGACTTCTCCTGACGTCGATTTTGATCAGCTGATGAGCCCCGTAGTTGCTCACGAGTTGGTTTGTTCTTGCGAAAGGGTTATGGCAGTGGCAGCGATGCATGGACTAATGGGTCAGTGGGACATATTCGCAGCGGCGCATGACTTTCTGGCACATAGCATTCCCGAGAACCCACTGAGTTGTCCTCTGATGCTGCTAGAGGATTCGGTGCTGGAGGAGCACGTATGTTCTTTCCCATTACTTAATTGGATGGCTGAACTGTTTTCGGATGATGACAGTGATTTCATGTTGGAGGGTGTGGCTACCTATTTTGCATATTCTATCCACCCATGAGTGGCTTTGGAGACTTTCACTATTATGGCACGTGACTTTTTAGTAATTCTGAATGGTGCCTTGTTTATTACGAACATTGGACTTTGATATGTTCTGGGCCTATGATCATATAAATGGCCTCAAGTTCAAGTTTTTTTTTTTTTAATTTTGTGTGGCCACTATAGGCATTCATACATATTTTGTATTATTGGTTTTTATATACATTTACATACATTTAGCTTGGCTCAATATTATTGAAGTCTGCTTTCATGTTTTGCCTTTCTTGTAGTATTGGCTTAATTTTTCTTTTTTTTGGCCTTCCTCGGATCATTTGGGGGGTGTCATATGGTTACTGCGTTTCTATATATTGTGTTAAGTTAGCATGAGTTTATTAAATGTTTAAACACCATATTTTCCTTCAGGCTTCAGTTTGCGCACGACACCTAATTGTTATTGTAGCTTTCAACCTAGACGAAAGATGTGATTTATTTGAGAATAATATGTTATTGCCCTGATATCAGTCGTGCTTGGTACACTTGGTACAAATGTCTGCACACTGAGAACTGCACCCTCTAAGAATAACCTAACACAAGGTTGCTGAAGGCCTGATCCTCGCACCACATTAGAAATAACACAAATAATGTCGCTGCCAACATTGGGCTCTACTCAGGTTTAAGATAGAGTTACAGGGAATGAATCAACACACTTGATGCTTCGCATGCAGAGAGCTGGTAGCTGTTGATGTGATCTCCTCTTACTGAGAATTAGAGGTATGGGCCCGCCCTGCTAGAACCCAAATGAGACCTTCTTAGATATAATATAATATTCTAAATAGGGTGCGCGAAATATAGGTGATAAAGATTTCTATAGATTTTGCATTATAATATGCTATCACCGTTCGCTTACTATGGACTAGTGACTATGCTGCTAACTCTGATTTTTATAATATGTATGTTGAAATTATACAAGATACTGCGTTTGAGAACTTTGCATTGAAAAATAAACATTTCAAACTTGCACGTGTGTTCTTTGCCTCCCAGTTTCGGTTTGTAATGATTATATAACGAAAGAGTGTTCATGTGTTCCACGATACCTGAGGTACCCTAAGTTCATGTTCTGGATTGTCTAAGTCATTGGTAAGTTATTACTACTGATGAGACACTGTAGCTAGCTTGGTAAGGGGATTTCTGAAACAAAGGTGAGTTTTGGGTCACCCTAACTCACCCAGGTTCTAGATCTCTGTGCACAGTTCTGTGGGAGAACGGAAACCCTGCTACAGTTTAAAGCCAAAATGTTATGGAGGCTCATTTGTTCTATCAGCAGATTTCGAAGGCGTATTTCATGTACCTTCTCAGCGTTACTGCGCATACAGTCTTGCATTCTCATGTTCTAACAGCATACGTCATGCACACAAAAAGGAATTGGTAGCTTGTATCAGCCGTTTCAATACATTTGTTTAAACTGCCATCTACCAGTCTCATCAACGTTCTCAACAGGGATGCGTGGACCACGTACCTTATTATCGGGTTCTATTTTACCTCGTCGGGATCCGCGTGGGTCAGCAGTGCCTAATGCGATAATAGGTTACATTTCAGTTAACTATTCTGGAGTATAATACATTACGGTTTTGTAGATGTTGCTCCATTCTGCTACCTTCAGCTACCCCGTTATTTGACTAGTTCTGACTCTGCCACTGCGGTCCCGGAAACAATTCTACTTCCTGGTTCAGGGGTTTAAGTTAGAGCAAGAGGAGGGGTAGAAAGACTATCTGTAGTCTTTTTTCTTTGTAGAGATGACGTAATTTTTTGGGATTATAGAATTAAAAATTGATAGAAAAATTGTAAGAGTCCCAATAATAAAAAACAAACAATTGTCTTGGTTCCTTTTGTTATTTTTTATCAAAAGTAGTCCTCTGGTTATTTTTCAATTTTTAATTAGGTGGTGTAAGCAGTTTTTATTTGTAGATGCTTCCCCACGGGATATTGTCATTCAATCCCTCGCGGTCTGTGCCCAGTCTATGTATCCATCTTTGTTCCTTTTCGAAAAGGATTCTTTCAGCATTATGGTCTCTGTGGGGCAGGGTTTCTAGAATGACCCAGTTGAGGTCATTAATTGAATGTCTTGCTTCAAGGTAATGAGGTAATGAGTAGACATTTTCGTTGTTATCTTTCTGCATTTGATGTTACTTCTATGTTCACATAGGTGTTGTTTTGCCTTTCTGCAGGTCATGCCAATGTACAGTTTTTTGCACGGGCATTTGATCATGTAAATAACATGACTCGTGTTGCAATTCGTATGGGTTTGCAATTTCCACTTAAAGTTCGGTAACAGTTGTATTTCTTTTGTCACCTTTGTGAGGGGACAGACTGAACATGAGCCACATGGGTAGTGTCCAACCACAGGATCGGCATTCCAAGGTGACATGGTTAATGCTAAGTGTTTTTGAGGAGCCGGTCTCGTGTGAACAAGCATATCTTTCAAGTTTCTGATTCTTTTGTTGGCGAACCTGGGTTTTGGCCATTTGATGTTTGCTGAGGTTAGGATCTTCCAGTTCTTGTTGACACTCTTTTTCAGTTTATTGCTTGCTGGGCCATAAGTGGTTACACACGTCAAGATGTCTGTTTCTGATTGTGGTGGAGTTGGTTCTAGAAGCCCATCTCTGTTTTGATTACGTGCCCTCTTTTTGCATCTTTCAATAATTCTTTTTGGATAGTCTCTATCTACAAGTTTCTGTCCAAGTTCATTTGCCTGCTGTTTGTACTCAGTAATATTGCTGCAGTTCCTGCGTAGTCTCAAGAATTGACTGTAGGGAAGATTTTCCCTTAGTGGTCTGGGGTGGTAGCTTTGGAACGAAAGTAGGCTGTTTTTTGATGTTGGTTTATAAAAAGTCTTTGTCTGCAAAGAGGAGCCTTCTGCATAGATGGTGATATCTAGAAAGACTGTTTTTTGTTAGCTGTGTATGTGAACTTCAACCATTCATCACATGTGTTTATCCAGTTATGGAAATCTAACAGGCTCTTTAGATCACCTTCCCAAATCAGGATGACGTCATCAATGTAACGGCGCCAAAACAGGATCTGTTTGTGAAAGGGATTTGTGGGGTTGTTGATGTATTTCACCTCAAAATTGCTCACATACAGTCCTGCTACGCTGGGAGCGAATGTACTTCCCATGGAAGTACCATGGCATTGCTGGTACATGGTGTTATTGTACAGGAAATAGTTCTCTGTGAGTGCTAGCTTGCAGCATTAAGCACAAAATGCCTCGGGGTTCTGTAGTCCCAATTCAGATCAAAACAAATTGTCTCTAAAGTCTCTAAAGTTTGTTGTTGTGGGAGACTTGTATAGAGACTTTCGACATCTAATCCAACCAACAGCATGTTGTCCTCAGAGTAATTGAAGTTCTTGAGGAGATTCAGTAAATCCCGGGTGTCCTTTAGGTAGGTTGGTGTTCTTTGGACAATAGGTTTGAGATATTGATCAGCAAACTGGGATAATGGTTCTAATACTGAACCTATTCCGGAGACAATAGGTCTGCCGGGTGGGGGAATGCGTTCCTTGTGTGTCTTTGGAAGGAAATAGAAGTACGGTATACGAGGGTTTGTGGTTTCTAGGAATTCGGCTTCTTTTTTTGATATCCAATCGTTAACTTCCGCCTTGTTTACCATCAATTTGATGGTTCTTTGTAATCTTGGTGTTGGATCAATGTTGATCTCACAGTAAAATTTTTGGTCAGAAAGTAGATCTATACATTGGCTGTTATACCCGTCTTTGGAAAGGAGGACAATGCCTCCCCCCTTGTCTGCTTGCTTTATAATGATATCTCCATCATTTTGTAGCTCCTTCAGTGCCTGTTGTTCTACTCTTGAAAGGTTTTGAAAGGGTCTAGTGGTGGTGTCCTTCAGGTTATCAATGTCTTTCATTAATGCGTGTTCGAAAGTTAGTATTTCGATTGGTACCTGTGAATTGAGGGGACAGAAGGTAGATTTTTTGCGTAGGGTGGTATCTCCATCTGGTGTGTAGGGAGGTTGGTTGTCAAAGAAAGATTTCAATTTTAGTTTTCGGCAAAATTCTGCTGCTTCGCACTTCATTTTGAATATATCCAGACTGGGTGTAGGAACATAGCCTAGCCCTTTAATGAGCACCTGTTCTTGTTTTTTTGTTAAGACTTTGCCTGAAAGATTAACTATGAGGCTGTTGTGCTCGTTCCTGCTTTTCCTTTTGTTACACTCCTTGTCTGTACCTGTCGTGATTGGTCCTGCCAGGTTACTCCCTTTTGCCGTGGTCCTCTGTTGTTCTGGCCTCTCCCTAAAAAAGGACGTCCTTGTTGGTAATTTTGTTGTGGCATTGGTTGATTCATCGAGGGGGGGCCTTGGAAATATGGGTCTACCCAGCCCTGGAAATGAGGGTTGAAAGGAGGGAAGAGAATCATAGTCGAAAACTTTGCTGCTATAAGGGTGGATCTTTTCCAGGGAGAATTTTTTCAATTCTCATCCTAGTTTCTGTAACTTCTGTTGTGTTAGATACTCTTGGGTCTGATTAATTTCTTTGTTGATTTCTTCCAACCGATCTTTGTACATAACGGTGTACAAAGATCGGTTGGAAGCAAAGATTTCGACCCTAATGAAAACACTTCTACCAATGGCTCGAACAGTGGCTCTTCGACGGAAGGCTCAGATTGGAGTGGGGATGAATTCACTACCAATCAGAGAGGAAGAAACCGAAATAGGAGAGGGCAAGGGATCCTTCCTCTTTGATTAGTTGGAGTTATACTGATGTCACAAAGAGCAGGGCTGCTATTGGATAGTTAGTGTGAATTGTCACAAAAAGTACTGTGCTGCTATTGGTTGGGTAGTGTGGGTCACATTGGAATTGGTCAGGGAGAACAAATCAGATTATTAAAAGTACAAAAGGAGTTTAATTTATGTGTTTTTGTTTTGGTTTAGCAAAAGAGACAATATGAAGTTATTAAAATTGTTTAGAAAGGATGAGCCTATAACTATTAGAGAGGGAAATCCTTTAGCACCTGAGGGTACGCCTGCTTCCTATATGTCGTTGGAAAGGGGTTACCATATGAGTACATGGCTGGAAAATTGGGTGAAGTGTACTTAGGGAGATGGCATTCTAGCGTGTCCAGAACATGGTTCTATTAATACAAGAATTTTAGAAAATTTGAGATACCAGATGAAAGAGTTGAAACCAAGTCCTAGACTTATGCAGTATGAAGCTCTTGAAGAATGGGAACATGAGGCATACAAGAGAGGCAGAGACAGGACACAAAATAGATACAGAAACACTGTGAGTAGATACTCAGATGCAAAGTGTGATGCTAAAATGAAGAAATGGAGAAGGGATGTTGTAGCGTTAGGTGAAGTAATGTATCTAGTTGTGATAGTGGAGAATCAGGAACAAGGAAATAGTAAAGAGAAAAAGAAGAATTTAGAACAAGAATCAAAAATTGGGTTAGAGATAGATCCGAATGAGGTGGATGAAGAGCTATTGAATAAATTAATATGAATGTACATACCACCCTCTTATCAGGAAGAACATGAGAGGGTTACACCAAGTGCTATGTTGATATAGATAGAAGTTCCTGAAGGAACAAATATGAATGCAGTAAGTTAGGCAAAAGATGAGTTAACTAAAATAATTACTCATTTGAATATCCATTTTCTGGATCCATGTTTGTGCCACGTTTCTTAGACGTCAGTCCTCTAATCCACTCAAACAATTCCTCCAGGGAAGGCCCTAACAACCCTCCTGAAGTAGGTGTCACTTCCTTTATAGTCTGCAACAATCTCCTTGAATCTATTTATACACCACATTTTATAGTTTCCACTGATCTCTCTGAAATATCAATCAGTGATTCTGTTTCACTTGCACTAATATTAGTCTTATCATTCGCTATAGGAATAAAAGTCTTATTTAAAGCTGCAGGCACTGTTAAAGCTTGTACTTGTGGAATACTCTGTCCATCACTATATAATGGAACAATTGGACCAATAGTCACAGAAACTTTCAACTTTGTAATTGAGCGGTCTTGCTAAAATGTACCAAAGAACTGGCATTATTTGCAATGCAATAGGTCTCGCGTTATTAAAGTTTGAGCTATTGGGTTTGCTAAATAATGTAACACCAATTGCTCAAACTTTAATAATGCGAGACCTATAGCAATGCAAATAATGCCAGTTATTTGGTAAATTTTAGCAAGATCGCTCAATTGTGTTTACGGTTTGCTCGGGTGTGTAAAAACCCCTGCCCCTTGCTGGACGTGCATATCCAGAGCAGGGTGATGCTGTTCAGTGGCCACTTGGTCACCTCTCGAACCAGACGGAGCTCAATTATGTGACCTTGCGCAAATAACCCTTTTACTAACAAGGTGATTATTTGTTGTCCTCCCTGGTATACAGCTCTCTGGTTGATGCCCTAAGGCGTCCTGTGCGCGCTGTATAAAACTCAATACATAAAATAAAAATACATAAATAGGTGGAATGCTGGAAATGAACCCAGCCATTGGCAATACCTAGGGCCACATTCCTACCCATGGTTTTTCGCCCACCATGCCAATGTAGACAAACCCTTCCCATATGCCAATCAGCCTACATTCAGGTGCAATACAAACTGTCCATTCTGAGCTGTCACGTCTGCACCAGAAGCTGGTGCAAGTGCGGGTGTCCTGAGAAGTGCTGGTACTCACTCTCCCACTAACAACATTGCAGCAGTGCTGGGAAGTGCAGGCACTGAGTACCAGACAGCCTCTGCCCATTTATAGCACTGATTGGGCGGGTGGTAAAACTTGCGCTTGCGCAGTGCTGTGAGCCTGCTTAATTTGTGGCGGAGTTCAAGCATGGATTATTCAGGTTTCATGGGCTGCTGCGGTTGCCCTCTCTGGGCACTAAAGATTGCGCAGGTCACACTGAGCCTGGCATGAAAGGCACTGTGCTATCCTGCCCTGAATCCAAAAGTAGTGTCAGCCTGTGTGTAAACGCTAATGCCGGGCCTTGGCTCCCACGTGGTGCAGCGCCTTCGGTGGGCACAGGGGGCAGGCATCTCTGGACGAGGAGGGGGGCGTCTTTTACTTGCGACTCTGGGACGGATTCAGTGGAGTTCACAATTGATTCCTTAGTAATTGCGTGGTCTTGTTTTTGTCCTGGAATGTCAATATTTAAACATTTGTATAATAAACTATTAATAAAATAATAAAAAGGATCAATCATGAGGTGGCTTCACCTAAATGGCTCACGTACAGCTGTGGAAGGGGTGCTCGCTGTTAACATTTACCATCCCTACATGTGTCCTGGTGACGTCCTTTCGGAAAATGCCTGCGTGGTACAGGGATGAGCACACGTGTGCCGAAGCGGCAACGATGGTCTTTTACCCAATGCTGTCCTTGTGATGTGTGCATATGTCATGAACTGGATAGACACATGTTGGCGCAGTGATGTGGAATGTCTACTTCCAGTCATTACTAGGGGAGGGGGGAGTTCATTCCATCAGGCTCTGGCACCCTCATGAGGCATGCAGGTACACTGGGTCCCATCAGGGTTTGTTACCTCTTCCCGCCAGGTGGCCATGGGCTAACTGGGGCCTGAGGCGGGATGGTTATAGATGCTGAGCCTGGCCTTCGGGCTCCCCAGCTGCTGACCGCCTGCAGTCCATTTAGGAGAGGGGTGTACTGGAAGCGTCACACGGCTGGTTGTGTGCAGTGAACAGCATGACCCCACCCCACCTCTGCCACCACTACTACCCCAAGGGGGTTGGTTATAAATTCTGGGCCTGGCCTTCGGGCTCCCCAGCAGCTGCCTGCCTGCAGGCCATTCCGGTGGAGGGATGCAGTTGAAGCGTTGGTTAAATATTTAGGTAAAGGGTGCTTTGCCAACGCTGCTTGTAGGCCCTGTAATGGAACACAAAGCGGCGCTGCAGCTCTGGGTTAAGGCACCGTGACAGCCTACCTGTAGGTGCGCTGCGGGCGAGGTTCGAGGTGCTTTGGCAAAGCTACTTGTGGGCCCTAGAATGGATCACCAAGGGGCGCTGCTGCTCTGGAGGATTAAGGCACCTTGACAGCGCTACCTGTGGGAGCGATGCAGGCCAGGTACGAGGCGCTTTGACAAAGCTGCTTGTGCGCCCCGTAATGGAACACCAAGGGGTGCTGCCGCTCTGGGGGATTAAGGCACCTCCACAGCGCTACGCCACTATCCATGTGGGAGCGCTGCGGGCCTGGTTCGAGGCGCTTTGGCAACACTGCATGTAGGCGCTAAAATGAAACACCAAGGGGCGCTGCAGTCCGGATTGAGGTGAATTAGTAGAGCGCTGGAACCGAAGAGGAACAGCAGCCCGTGTGAATCAGCCATCTTTATTGGTCGCGGATGTAGGGTTTTCTGAATTGGGGTGGGGGCAGCCCCTGGCCGCCGGGGTGGGTGGGGGGGGCAGCATTGAGTTCGCTATTAACATCGTATACTCCTCGGCGGACTCTGCGCTCTGAAGGACAAAACCTTGTAGTCGTCCCCCGTGTCAAGTTGTCACGGATGGGCGGCCGATCCTTCCGATATTTGGCAGCCAAGCTCTGGAATACCTTACCTCCGCAGATCTGTGGTCTGAATGACCTTCTGCCTTTTAGGAAAGCTTTAAAAACCTACCTCTTCTGCTAAAAATGTTTATATTATATGAGTTACAATCTACATCCGCAGCAACCCTCTCTCTGCATTGGTGTCAGCGCCGGGATTGCCCTTTCGTGGGGCAGTCTAGCGTTATAGAAATTTATATAACTTAACATAACATAACATAACATATAACATTGAGGTTGGGGCAGTCCCCTGGCAGCGCGCCTGTGTGTTGTTTCTTCCAGACACTTCCTAGATGACGGACCCCCCTCGGACGTGAGGTCTTGGAGGAAAGCCAGGCCTCACCGGCTGTTGTTGGATTCTGTGCAGGGGAGAACCGCTGCCCCAAGGGCCCATTCTGTGCTCTGAGAGCCACAAGGGGCAGACTCGCACAGACCCCCACCTGCTGCTTCTTCAAGTAACGTCTCCAGATAGCTATGAGGGATCCCTGTTTCTTCCCTAGAGCTCCTACTTCCGATCTGATTCTGGGCTTTTAAAGTGAGCGACACACTGAGGCCTGCAATTTGCTAATGCACTGACTGGAGGTTCACAGTGAGTGAGCCTGCTGTTCTACCCTCACTCAGTAGGAGAGATAGACGGCGGAGTCTATTGCCTTGAGAGTGCTGGTACCCTGGTGGGAAGAAGTGCACGATACCCCTCCCGGGGCTTGCAGAGTGGACAGATGTGCTCTCCTAAGTTTTTGATTACACTGGGCCTCTGCACGAATGCTTTCCCCCTGAGCGACACGCTGCTCTTGGGCCCTTGGAGAAGACACATTACGTGGTGAGACTATATCGATTGAGACCGACATCTCGGGGGCCTGCTGTGGGAGTACCGCCAACTGTGAGGAGTCAAGGGACGGTATACGATCTACTCAGCAGTACCCGGCACTAAAGAAAAAAAAACACGGTTGCGAGACATATTTCTTCAATTATCGCGCCCGTGTCTGGGCGCGATAATTGAAGACATATGGGCTTTGGTGCACGTAACAGACACCAATAGGCCGTGGGTGGAGCAACGGGCCCGCCTTTGGCGTATTGCATGCTCTGTTAAAAATAAAGACGCATGCAATTCCAGGGTTCATTTATGAACCCCGGACAAAAGGACTCTCGCCGGCGCGAGCACTGCTGCACAGTGCAGCGCAGGTCGCCAGACCTAACTATACAGATTGGATTTTAGTGATAAAGACCTAGAGAGTTTGAATGCTTCTGGGAAATGATTGCAAATCAAGGAATTGATTACTACATTAAGACGCTCGGATGAGTTGGGGTGAGCTGGATCGTTGGAAAGGCAAATGGGATCAAAATAAGGAAGAAATAGTAGTGAATCGAGGACCTTTACAAATGTTTCCAGTGAGAGAAACAGGTGCACAGGTAATTGTAATGATATATCCCATGAGAGAAGTACCAGAAGGTGGGTATGTAATGTGCCATGGTCGAGACAGGATAGTTTGTCTTTTACGAATGAATTTCCCAGATAGCGAGAGAAACCACTGTAGTGGTACAAACAGGTAGCAAGGTTTGTGAAATGTTCAAGGGTCTTGTGGAAAGACTTAGTTTGTTTGATATTGCCATTCCAACTGATTTGTTGGTTGAGTGTAAAATTACTGTAGATTGGCCGGAAGAAGAATATCCAAGAGATGCAAAAACTGGAGCACCATCTGATAAAGTGATGAAAAAAATTATCAGGTCATTACTTATTTGAAAGGAATGATTTCACCTAAAGTGACAGATTGGGTCAAAACAGACAGAACTACTTAGGAATCGAAAGAAAGACTGCATGTTTATTATGAAAGGCATCTCCAACTGTTTAAACAGTATAGTGGCATTGAAAACATCAGTGATAAAGATATGGGTAATTTTGTATATAGTTTTATGTTTCGTTTGATACCAGAGATTAGAGGAATGATTCAGCAGCATTTGATTTGTTGGCAGATTAAAACAATTGATGAGATATTGAGATATGCTAAATATTGTAGTGATGACATTGAGACAAGACACAAAAAGCTGAAAGAAAAATTAATGTGGGCTCAGAAGAAAGCAAACCAGAAAGGTGGGTTATGGATTTTCCACAGACAGGAAAAGGTCAGAATTTCGTGACGGTTGGATTACTACTGCTATGAGAGGTGATGTGGTAAATGTTGGTATTTCTGTACAGGGAAAAGGTAGAGGTAACAGAAAGAAGAAATATCTGTGTCATGCGTGGGGCAAGTTGGGACATTGGAGATGCAAGTGCAGGGCTTTATTAGGAAATAATTAAATGAATCAGAATCAGAGTCAGAATGAGCATTTGTCAGTTGAGGTGAATCAGAAACAACAATAAATGCAAGTACCACAGGCTCCTATGCGAATCAGAATATGAATGGTCAAGTTCAGAGATACAGTGCGAATATGGGTTTGCACATGAATGAACAAGCTAAATCAAATGTACAAATGGCTTCACAATATTGGTTGCAGTGCCAAGAGAGTGATTCAGATACATCTCAATGATCATGCCTGAGGGGGTAGGAGGAGTGCGTGCTCTGCGCATCTCTAGAAGCAGAGGAGTGCTGTCCTTTTGTGGATGGTGAAGTAAAAGGTAATGTGATTATATTCCTTGTGGAGTTGCTACTCGTTTCTGTGAGGACTGTGGAAATTCCTAACCTACCCCTCTCGGGAGATAGTATCCAAGTTGTGGGCATTTCAAATAAATTAATTAAAACTCTAGTGGCGAAACCAATGAATGTGCAGATTGGAGATTTCCGAGATTTTCATCGCTTTGTGGTGGGTGATAGAAGTCCAGTTAACCTATTAGGTAGAGACTTGTTGTTGCACCATCTCTTGTACACCAGAAGAAAAAGCTTTTCACACAATGGATGAGGACATTGTGTTCAAAATGGCATGGCAAGGAACAGAAGTGAGTGATTTGCATCCTTTATTTACAGCACAGGATTTGCCTGTTGTACTGAGAGATACTGTGATGACTGATGTGTGGGATTTTTCAGGGAAAGACATCAGACTGATGAAAGGAGTTGATCCTATTCAAATTTCAGTTAAACATGGTGCAGTTTCCAAATACGCCACCATAGAAAATCAGTGTTGAGATGATTGCAGTAGTAACACCTGAGATTGAAATGATGTTTGAACAAGGTAATAGAAAAGGGATATTATGTAGTCCTTGTAATTCACCTATAATGGGGATTAATAAAGAAATCAGAAAATATAGAATTGTTCAGGATTTGCTAACAAGTGAATCAAATAGTAATACCTTGTTGTCCAATAGTGCCAAATCCAGCAGAAATTCTTTATCAAATACCATGTGATGCAGAATGCTTTAAGATGATTGATTTGTGTCAAGTGTTTCCCGATAGCTTTGCATCCGGATAGCCAATAATTATTTGCATTCCGGCTCTTTGGCATGCTGCTGAGTTCCTCAATGGTATACAGAAAGCCCCTCAATCTTCAATCAAATTTTGAGGACGTGATTAGAGTCACATGTAATGCCTAATGACTCAGTCTTGGTGCAAAATATAGATGATTTGCTCGTTGCATCAAAGACAAGAGAAGTTTGTGTGACAGATACTATTGCTCTACTGAATCATTTAGCAGTAGGTGGGCATAAGGTGTCACCATCAAAATTACAATTTTGCCAGAAAAAAGTTCTTTATTTGGGCCTCAAAATTAAAAAAGGAATCGGGAAAGTGTACCAAGATTGAATAAATGTGATCTTGCAAATCAATCCACCCAAGACACAGAATGATTCAAATGTTTTTGGGTATGGTTGGATACTGCAGACAGTGTATCAATGGTTTTTCATTGACCGACAAGCCATTACAGAGGTTGACTCACAATGATGTGTCAGATCCGATTCAATTGAGGGAGGAATGCATGAAGGCATTTGTTGAGTTGCGAGACAGCCTTTGTCAAGCACCACCACTAGGAAGGCCAGATTTTAACAAGGACTTTGCATTGTTCTGTAGCGAGAGAGATGGTTGTGCACTTTCAGTTCTAACACAAATGCATGGAACAGCACGCCGTCCAGTGGCATATTTTTTCGCAACTCTAGACTCAGTTGCTACTGCTTTACCAGGATGTTTGAAAGCAGTTGCTGCCACTTGTATGAGTTTGGAACAGAGTTAAGCGATTGCGATGGGACACCCATTGAAAGTGTATATACCATATTCTGTTGAGATTTTGTTAACCCGTATTAGAACACAGCACCTGACAAGCAGTCGATTGACCAAAATATGAGCAAGTGATATTGGAAGATAAGAATATGAACATGTCGAGATGCACAAATTTGAACCTAGCTACTTTGTTGCGCAATCCAAATTGTGAAGTGGTGATGTATGAAGTAGATCATAATTGTCTGGATATGACTGAATTGTGTACAAAGCCAAGACATGATATAAAAGATACTCTGTTGCCTGAATCAGATTGTGTGATGTTTGTCGATGGATCTTGTTTGAGAGATGAAATAGGTACCATGCGAGCTTCCAGTGAAATCTGTATGGTGGCTATTTTCATCAAAGCTTCATGCTGAGAGGAGTAAAATCTGCTCAAATATCAGAATTGATTGCGATAACAATGGCATGTTACTTTGGAAAGAACAGGCTATTTTCATAAAAGCATGCTGAGAGGAGTAAAATCTGATCAAATATCAGAATTGATTGCGATAATAAGGGCATGTTACTTTGGAAAGAACATGAGAATAACCATATTTACTGATAGTCAATATGGTTTCGGAGTCTTACACAATTTTGGGCAATTGGAGTCACAACATAGTTTTATGACCTCATCAGGTTCATCAATTTGAAATGGACAATATGTAAAGGATCCATTGGTGGCACTACAATTGCCTACATAATTTGGGGTTGCAAAATTTGCAGCACACAAATCCAACAGTTATTATCTCACAGTTGGAAATAGGTATGCCGATGAAGTTGAGCGCTATTGTGCACTAAATTCAGCTTCAATCAATAAAGAAACATAGAAATCTGATGAAAAATTGTGCAATGTGATGCTCCCATCTGTTGAAACTTGGAAGAAATTAGGCAAATACAGGAAGAAGTAAGTGTTGAAGAAAAGGAAAACTGGATCAAGACAGGTTGTTCTCGTAGGACAGAAGCTGAAATGTGGAAGACCAATTTTCCCAGACAGTTTGTTGTCTCAGATGGCCAGAGTTTATCATGGTTCTACACGTATTTGTAGAGACACAATGATTATGTTGTTTATGCAAACCTGGTTCAATCCCAAATTTAGAGTCATTGCAGAAAGCCTTTGCCAAAGGTGTGTGAGTTGTCAGCAGCAAAATGCAGGGAGAAAGACAGTTGTGAGCTGGGGACAAATTGGTCCTTTTACATTATTGCAGGCTGATTTCATAGAATTACCACCATGTAATGGACTAAAATATGTACTGGTGATTGTTTGTTTGTTTTTTCATTGGGTGGAGGCATAGCTAAAAAGACACTATGATACTTTAACTGTTCCTAAATTCCTTTTTGAAGAGATCATCCCAAAATTTGGGTTTCCCGTCTCTTCAGAATCTGATAGAGGGACACTGTTAGACCTGTCTGGCTGTTTGCGTAGTCGCTCCAAATTATTATTTATTTTGTCCCCTTTTTGCCCCTCATACCCTTAATAATTTTTGTCCACTGACTTTTTCTAGGTGTTGGTCAAGGGGATAGGTGTTCTTTTTCCCCCTCATAGTTTTTCACCTCAGGCCCAGAGGCCTGTTCTGACAGGAATAGTTGGAACCACAAAATGGTGGCTACCAACTGCCCTAACTGCCAAACCCAGAACTTGCCCATAGACTAGTATAGGGCGTTCCAGAACCTTCTGGTCCCTTCTGGACCACTGAGGGTCAGCCTATATAAGGCGGAATGCTGGGCAGCCATTTTGTCTTCCTGAGAGAGTCAGCTGGAGGACAGGCTGTAGCTTAAGGTGGGGGTAGGCTAGTCAGAGGTTTGGGCCTATTGATTCACCACCCTTCCTCCCTTGGGTTATTTGTCCTATCCCTGCTGCTTTGAATGGCTGAAGACCCTGGGCGCCTGACTAACCCCTAGCTTAAAAATAGTGGGGTGTAAACAGGAGAAGGAGACTGTGGCGCTGTGGAGCGCAGTCCTCTGCCCAGTGGAAGGAACTCTGAAAGAATAACCCTCATCCCTTGACACCAGCCTCCATCCAGTGTTGAGTGGTAAAAGGACTTTGTAGGGCTAGGAAGTGGGAGCTGATGTGAGAAGAGATCCAGCGCTGTTCCTACCTTCCTGGGTGTGGGGGAAGGCTTGTGCCCT
Source organism: Lissotriton vulgaris (assembly GCF_964263255.1). Lineage (NCBI taxonomy): Eukaryota > Metazoa > Chordata > Amphibia > Caudata > Salamandridae > Lissotriton > Lissotriton vulgaris. The sequence goes on from NC_141685.1 coordinate 1,969,104,255, forward strand.
TGTGTCCCAGAAGATCCTGGCCGGACGTGCAGTCAGCAGATCCCCTGATTTCCTTGGGAACTGACGAGGGGTGAGGGGTGCTGGTTTCCCTGAGGCAGCGCCGCCTCGGCTGTGAGCGGGACCCCTGGGGCACTGATCGCGCTCCGTGTCAGCACCTCCCCGGGATCCACTGAGCCTGAGAAGCCTTGCGAGGCTTCCCTTCGTGAGCGGGACCCCGGGGGCGCATACCGCGCTCCAGACGCGTTGCCTGCAGCATCCCGGTTGTCGGGGGAAAGTGAAGGCGCCTTCGCGCATGCCCAATACGTTGCAGCCATCCCCTCAGGAGGGGCCTAGGACCGAGCAGGCCCGTGTGGAAAGCGTCCTTCCTGGGAGCGGGCGCAGTGAGAGGCAGCACCAGCGCGAGCGCTACCGCGCATGTCAGCGGGAGTAATGGCCCCGCCGATCAACACGGAGGAGCGCCGGCTGCCTCAGCAGCCAGAGTGAGTGTCCCGCCTTCTCCCTCTGCTCGCGCGCCACACGGAGGAGCTGGCCGAGCAAGGAGGGGGAAGCTGAGGGGCCCGGTAGCGGCCTGGGGGTATTGAGAAATCGGCCTACCTTCTGCTCGAGCGCCAAGCAGAGGAGCTGGCCCGAGTGGGGAGGGAGAGCAGGGGAGCTTTGAAAGGCGAGAGAGCCCTTGCCACACTCGATTCCTTGGCCATATCGGCTGTTTTCCCCCCTTGCTTCTGGCGCAGGACGATTCCAGCATCGACACAATTACAAGTAAGGAGGTAAACACGTGGGGGAGTGACTTCCACAAGATTAACTGGTGTCATAGATTGAGACTCTGTCCCCGGGAGTACAGCGTCCATGAGAAATCCCTGACAGGGCTTTATTGAAAGCTGATTTAAGTGGTTATAACCAATTCCTCTTTAACAAGCTAAGAAGGGGAATTGTAGGGTTATCCATGTAAAGGAAATTGCATACCTGATCTAATATAAGTGCTGATCTTGCCTCTTTTAAAGTAATGCTGTAATGAGAGATGCTGTAGAGTAAAGCAGAGTACAGTAAATGCATAACTGAGCTATTGGAGTATAAGAGTTACCTGCCAGTTTTGGTTAAGAGGTCTGACTAAATGTAATGTACTGTAAATGCTGGTTGATAATATGTTTTAGAACTTAAAAGTATAGTTAATGCTTCCATGACAAACTGAAGTGCCTAAATTGTAAATTTTGAAACCAAAGAGCAGAGTATATTATTTTTATAAACCAGTACATATTTTTCTAACAAATTGGTGTAGTGTCCTTTTTAAGTGTTATTGCGTGGATTTACTGCTGGGTGGTTTGCAACCTTCACACTTGTGCCTTTAGAATTGCATGTCTTACCCTAGGCCAGGCTACCCTAGGTGACCTGACATCCCAGGTTCCAACAGACACATTTTAATAATGAAATAATTTGAATGATTTTGCAGCATTACAAATTGAACAAATATTACACTGTGCCTATCGATCAGAAGCATCTGGTGTAGTTGAGCAAATTAATAGCACAATTAAGTCAAGGCTTGCTAAAGTGTGTGTATCCTCTACACTGAAATAGCCAGATGCGTTCCCATTAGTCCCATTAGTCCTGATAGAACAACTGGATTGTCATCGCATGAAATTGCCATGGGCAGGGCAAGGAGTCAGCCAATAGTTCCAATGAATCAACTTATGAATATAACTGATGATCTAGTGCTCGATTATTGCAAAGGTTTGGCTGATGTGGTACATTCTGTGTTTCATCAGGTGGGAGAAGTTGCAACCACAACGCAAGAAGAACAAGCACACAACTGGAGCCCAGAAGAGTGGGTTCTTGCCAAGAAGCAAGTGAGAAAATCGTGTTTGTAACCTCGTTGTCATGGGACATATCAAGCGATACTGGGGACGACGACAGCAGTGAAATGTGGAGGCTTGCCAAATTGGATTCATTCTAGCCACACAAGAAGAGTCTCAAGTCCACTCGAAAGTACAGAATTGGTTGAAGGTGATCAGGAAAGAAGAAAAGAAACTGATCAAAGAGAACATGAACACATGAACAGACTGAGAGTCGAGTAAAGTAGGCACCAGTTACTGGCTCTCGTGAAACTGTCAATATCAATGCAGTAAAGAAGTTGGTCTCAGAACAAAAAAGGAAAGAAGAGAGAACAGAATCAATGGAAGAGAGTTTTGAGACAAGTCTTGAATCAATTGAAATTGAAGGTGTTATGAAGAAAAAAGCAAAAAAAGGAGATATATGGCTAAAAGGAGTTAAAAGACTATGATATACTTTGAATACAAATGTTCTGAATGCAATAATTGAAATATTGAGCCAAACTGATTCTGAAGTAGATACAGTTGGGAAAAAAAGAGCAAGAGTTCCAAACAGAATGTACACAGCACCTGAATGGATGTATTTGGTTGCTGGAACAGTTGCTCCATCAGAAAATTGTGCAAAAGAAATTGATGAGACAAGCTACAGAAATGGCTATAAACCAACCATTAACTAAGTTAAACATAGGGGTGCAGAAGATTAAAAACGGTCCTGAAAAAAAGCTGAAAAAGAAAACGACTTGAATAGAAACTGGAATTGTGCTAAAATACTGAAAGAAGAGTTAATAACAAAAATTAGGAAAAGAGAGGGGATTTGGAATCCAAGGAGTTGATGGTCCTGCAAAGTTCTGAAAAGGCCTGAGTCTTAAAAGTGTTCGAATACACATACTTTACCAAGTTTTAGTTTTTTTCAGTTTTTATTTTTTTCTTTTTTTTTCTTTTTATTGTAGAATTCAAGAATGGCTAGGATTCAGGAGACTGGTAATCAGAATCAGGTGTCAACTAGGCATACATTTATTATGCTTGCTTTATATGTGTACATGAATAATGTTTGTTTAGTTATTATTAATAATTGTTGTGCCATATTTTATGTATCATACTGAAAATAATATTACTAATGATTTTGTGAATGTAAACATGTATGTGGGAGAAAATGTTACAGAAGACCCACATACTAGCATTTAAAGATTACCTGCAAATGATTCACACCAAGATAATTATATTCATGATTTTTCATTGAATGTCTTAAATAAGTTGTTGTATGGGTACGTCAAAACTATGGATGCAAGAGATTGTTATGTGTGCATGCAATTACCATCTTCTGTGTCAAGAGGGGTGACTTATCATTACCTTCCTTTAACATAGGGTATTTTGTGTAGTGTACTAAAAAGTTTGTTCTTTAAAAAAGGTAAATTGCAATATTATTATTCAAATGTTGATTTCATTTTTTCTGTATTTCCAATTAGAAAGAATATGAATATAGAAAGTAGTGCAAAGAATGCAGAGTATTTTGGCGAGTTGTTTCATACTACTAAAATGATAGATATTGTATATGCTCATCGAAATAACTTGACCTGTATTTTGCATGGTGAGGAAATTTAGTTCATAAATGTTGTAGAGGATAAAAGAGAACATTTTAAGAAAAAGGCTGATGAGAAAAAGAGTAACATACCTGCGTGGGCTCGTAGGGAAGGGGATTACAAGAAAGGTAAGACATATGCTTCAATGACTCTGGACTGGCGTCATAGGGGAAAGCTTTGCTTGCTAAGATTATAACAATTATTTAATTGGTTCTAGTGAATGTGACCATACCTTCCTAACAGGGGGGGTTGGAAATTAAAAGTTGGTACGGGTCCTGTATTTCCTGGAATTTATTATGTGTGTGGTAAGAATGCCTATCATAGGTTGCCAGCACATTGGAATGGGTGTTGTTATATGGGGATTGTCTTTCCTAAGATATATCATGTAGATAAGAGACATGGAATCAATGAAAAGACTAAGAGTGGAGTAATATGGAGTAAAAGGGGAATTAGTGCTGCAGAGATTGTGGGAGATATGTTTGAATCATTGATACCTTCATTTGGGGTATTTTTAAATTCACTTAAGATTAAAAAATTGTCCAAAGTGGTTCATCATTCCTCCACGAGAGGATTGATTTAAAGGGGGTAACATGGCGGCCGGCTAGCTGGAGGGTCGCGGGTGTGCCCGAGAAGTGCTTAGAAAAACCACAAGCGCGGGTTTATTGTAATATGGAAGGTTAGATTGGAGAAGGAGGATATTTTGTGTCACAGATATGAAGAGGCAGATTACCAATATCGCGGATTAACGGGGAGTTCCAGGATTTTGCGAGTTCATCAGCAGTAGAAGAGTTTGACTTCTGGCATCACAGCAGAACAGCTGTGGGTGAGGGCGGTGCTGGAGCTGTGCAGGGGTTGGTGCGCTGCTGCCAGGTTTCTCTTCTGGGGAAGAGGAGGAGGAAGCAGGGATAGTGGAGCCGGATTCGGGGGAGCCTGCACTGAGGCTGAGCATGGTACAAGCCGTGGGGACAGTGCTGATTCCCTAACAGAATGACTGAGGCTGGTAGACATTGTAAGAGAGGAAAGTTGGACAAAAGCAGGAAGAGAGCATTAAGAGGGGGGTAGGTGTAGTACATTTGAAGGGAGTTTCAAGATACACTCTCAGGAGTATAGGGAGGGCTAGTGGTGGGGCTGTCTCTGAGCTGATATACCCTTTTATTAAATTGAGGAGGCAGCACTGGGGAAAGAGAAGGTTAAAGTATTAAAAAGTGAGCAGGTCTGACGTTATAAAGAGTCACCAGATGAAGAGGATGTAACTTATAAGAGGTTTTCAAAAAATCCTGACCCTGAACAAAAGATAAAGGTTACTCCCTCGCTCAGGACATATTTTAAAGTGGTGCCAAAAACCCTCATGTTTTGGGAATAGCGACCAGGTGGAGACAAAGGGAGGCCACGAAGAATCGGGCAATGACCAAAGGGCAGTAGGCAGAGCTATGGAGCCACTAAATATGGGTGAGTGGTCCAAGCATTTGAGCCCAAATCAGTATCAAGCCCTGATACCTGAGATTGCAGATATGGCAGATTCCTCGGGTAGGGAGGAAGTCTTAGGTGCTAGTCCTGAGTTGTTAAACAACCCCTGTGGTAGAGTGGAGAGGGAAAACTTTCGCTCTGAGGGTAGCCAGAGCGAGAAGGAGACTAGCGAGAGACTTGTTGGAAAAGCAGGGGCGGGCTCAAAAAGTACAGAAAGTGGGGATAATTCCATTAGTGCTCTTCTTACAATTCTAACGCTAGAAATAAAAAATATATTTTACATTTCAGAGATGAATCAGAAAGAGATCAGGTCAGCCTGTGAAATCTTGGCAAAAAAAGATAGATGATTTGATCAACAGATTTGATAAAAAGCCTCAAAGAAGCAGTGATGTTTATCACGATGGAAATAGAGGGTCTCAAAATAAGGGAGTGAGAACAGCAGGAGAGGGTAAACTCAATACAAATCGGTCCAAGCCAAGGAGAATCTTAGTAAATTTTCTCACTTATACGTTAAAGGAGAAGATCCGGGCCAAGGCTCTGAGGAAAAAGACAATGGAAGTTGATGGGGTTAGGTTTAAAATCAGATCAGACCTGTCTAGTGGAACATCCAACAGACAGTGGGAGTTAGGAAAAAAACAGAGCCTTTAAGGAAACTGGGAGCATTGGTTCAGTTCAAGTTCCCAGCTTTCTTGAAAGTGATGTATAAGAACAAAATGCATACATTCCACTTTTCTGAGGAGGTAGATATGTTTATTGAGGAACTCCAGCCAGGGGGTTACCAAGATGGTATAAGCTGTATAAGTTTCTGGTGCATCGGTTGTTGTTCCGCATTGAATTTGAGTTACTGATGTGTTAAATTTAAGTCTAAATTAGAAGTTAATCTAATCTTCTTTCATGTATGAGAATTATTTTCTTTGGTTTTCGAAGCGCACTGAGGAGGGCACCTATAGGGAGTTTTGCCATGGAAACTAGGGCAGGGTTTTCCATGGGGTGGGTGTAGGGTGCAGAGGATGGGGAGCATAGGGGAGAAAATGAAAATAAATTCCTCAAAAGTCTTGCTGGCATTATACCAGTGTTCACATTTTGACTACAGAGGGGATGGTTAAGAAAAGAACAAATAAGATAAACATTTTATCATGGAATAAAAATGGGCTTTGGTTAAGGGGAAGATGGGAGAGGGTACTACAGTATCTAAGGGACTATCCTGTTCAAACTTTACTATACAAGAGACGCCCATAACAGAGGGTGAGTAGGAAGACTTTTTAAAGCCAAAAGATGGACTTCACAAGCAGTTTACGCAAGACAGTCGGCAGTTACAAAAGGATTGGCAATTTTCGTGAAGCAGGGGATGAATATCTCTGTGATAGTTAGCATCTCAAACATAGTGGATAGATGGCTTGTGGCAAAAATAAAAATCTCTGGGCAGATTTACACACTAGTGGGATATTATGGTCCAAATCAGGATGATTCATGTCCCTTGGAAAAATTATTCAGTGAGCTTATAAATTTTCCAGACCCAATCATCATGACAGGGGATTTTAATGCAGTGCTGGACTGTAAATTGGATATATCCTCAAACAGTGGAGCAGCTGTCATTCCCAAAATTTCGGAATTGATACGATTATTGATGTTGCAATTGGGACTGTGTGACATTTGGTGACATAGAGCAGGGTCTCAGAAGGGATTTACATTCTATAATAAAAAATATAGACAGCCGTCACGGAATGATTATTTCCTAGTAGATGATAGAGTGAAATACAAAGTTTCAGATTTCAAAAATATAGGAGGACACATGTCATATTATTCCGCAATATTAATGCATATGAGGTTGGGTGAGAAGTTTGCTCAGTCAAGATGGACCTTAGATTGTACGACATTATCAGAAGAAGGGGTCATAGATATTTTAAAAGACATAACAAATTAGTTATTGGGAAATAATCTGGGTTCATCCGTGATTGGGGTAGTATGGGACTCATATAAAGCCTATCTGAGAGGTAGACTAGGTGCCCTAGTGGCAGCAAAATGGCGAGATTCTCATAAAAAGGTTCAAAATTAGAGGTGCAAATTCAGAATCCAGAAGAAGACCTGGTCAATTCAGACAACCAGGCAGACAACCAAGACAATGGGTGAAATAACGAACATAAACATTTATTTGACTGGAATTTTACAGGATAAGGTTAGGAAGAGATGGGAGTCTAGTCAGCTGGCTCACTACGGGTAAGGATGTAGTAAGCGTTTAGTTTGGAAAGTAATGAAAGACCAAGTTAGAAACACAATCAAAGAGATAAGGTGTGCGGAATCAGGAGCCTTTCTTGAAGATAGTCATGGTATTGTATTAGCCTTTTTTCAAACATTTTGGGAAAGTCTACCAAGAAGATCTGGACATCACAGAGGAAGAGGTGCTGACTTGGTTGAATCAAAATCAAGCGGATCCACTAATAGTTGAGAAAAGGGAGAGGCTAAATGAGAAAATAAGCAGTAGGGAATTAAAAGAGGCTATAGGGGGAGGTAAGAAAGGGAAGGCGCTAGGACCAGATGGTTTTCTCCATGAGGTTTATAGAGTTTTGGCCACTGTATTAAATACCATTCTTGGCGAACTGTTTAATGCAATACTTTTGACAGATGCTGTCATGCTGGAATGTTGGAAAGAGGCTATTATATATTTAATCCAAAAACCAGAGAAACTCCCCAAAATCTGTGATTCTTTTAGGCCCATATCGCGTTTAAATTGCTGCCATTTGCAAAAGTAATGGCAGAAAGATTAAATGGGGTCATGCCATAGTTGATACACAAGGATCAAAAGTAGTTTATCAGAGGTAGGACACTGAAGAAATTGACGCATACGCTCATAGGATCGATTGGCCTCTGCCTATGAGCTTCCTTTGGAGGTAATGGCGCTAGATGCTGCCAAAGCTTTTGGCCGTGTGAACTGGGTTTATTTTCAGGTGGTGTCTAAATCTCTTAATTTGGGACATAATTTCTGTAAAATTATGAGAGAAATGTACTTCGCACCCGTAGCCAGAGTCCTGGTAAATGGGATATTGACAAAAGCTGTTCAGATCACAAGAGGCGCTAGGCAAGGGTTTGTCCACTCTTGTTTGACTTGTAGATTGAGCCACCAGCCAGGAAAATCAGGAGCAACATAGTTATTCTACCCTTTGAATATAATGGCTGGAGCAAGAAAATAGGCTTATATGCTGACGACATCTTGATCTTTACTACCAAGATACAAAAATCCTTGAGTTGTGTCCTAACGTTACAACAGACTTCGGAAACATCTCAGGTTATGACATCAATAAGGAGAAAACTGAAGTTATGGCCTGGAATACAGAGACTGGGGAGATAAAGTGAATGGAATAAATGAGATATCTAGGGGTTAAGATCACCCAGAATATTGCAAACCTTACCAAAGAAAATTTTGAAAAGGTAAAGAAAGAAGTGAGTGGCTGGATAAAGGGTTGGTTGCATCTGCCGTTAACACTGTTTGGCCGAGTGAATCTCGTAAAAATGATAGTTCCGCCAAAGTTTACTTTTGTGTTCGACTCAATCCCTTTACCCTTTAAAAAGGAGTGGTTTCTTAAAATGCAAGGCCAAATTAGTTACTTCCTATGGTCATCTAAAAGGCCACTGATAGCTTGGAAAAAGCTAAGAAGGAGGCTGGTGAAAGGAGGGCTAGCATTACCAGATCTGCTTTTTTACTCATGGGCTTTTATATTAAAGAATCGTAGAATGCTTTTGGACAGACCCACAATCTCTGAGAGTGGCAAAATGTTTGAGGCGATGCTGAAGAAAGAGAAGGGGGAAGATTGTGGTTTTATGTACAAGGATGTAGATCCAAAATACTTCAAAAAAGTTAGGTTGAAGATTTTAATGGGTGTGGCTGAGGCTTGGTATACAATTAGGAAGACTGTAAATTTGTTATATTTTTGTCAGCTGGCCCCCATCAGGGAGGCGCTGGGTTCTCCAGAATAGACCAAGGAAGTGTTGGCACTCCCACTTAGAAAGGCTAGCATAGTAAGGTGGAAACAACTACTTCAGGAAGGTCACCCGATTACCTGGGAATGGTGTAAACAGGTAATGGGTCAAAAGCTCTTAAAATGTAAGTTTCTCCAGATTCAGACAAGGACACAAAAATAGGAGACTCTAATGAACTTGAGGAGAAGCAGCTGTTGAGGGTCATACCAAAAAAGGAAATTGCACTGTGGTATTGGCTGATGATAGAAATGGAAGATGGGGTTTTCACCCTGCTAGAAGATTTTTGGGGAGGATATTTGTTGAAGACCAGTTTGAGAGATCAATGGCAAGTATCTATGTCTATGATGTACAAAATAGTTAAACCTCCATACCTGAGGAGGAATCATCTCTTTACCATTCATAGGGCTTTCTGGATCCTCCAAAGGTTATCCAAGTTTGGGTCTGGAGATGATGTGGCCTGTCCAAACTGTGGCAGCATGAAGGAGGATGATCTACATATGTTTGCACACTGCCCAATGATCCAACCCTTCTGGGAGGCCGTGAGTATGGTCTTGTCCAATGCTTTGAACCTACAGATCAAGCTAAACATCTTTTTAGTTATGTTTGGAGGTTTGCATCCGCAAATCACAGTCCAAAGCTGTTTTTTATGCCATTCTCCTGCCGCGCAGAGAGATCTATAAACAGTGGGTGTCTCTGGCTCCACCAAGTTGTGATGACTGATATACTCTGTTAAGAGCATGGCCATGCTGGACATTTCTGATAAAGGGGAAAAGAGGTATGAGTTCTGCATATCCTTTTACGCTGGTGTGAGCAATAAATGAGCAATAAATAAGAACTTTAGACTCGGGGTCCTATGATTATGACTTTCTCCACCTCAGCTGGCACCTTTTCTACTGAGCAGGGAGGCTCGGGGAGAATGAGTGTATATTGGAAGTAGAGAGGAGGGATGTCACAATCCAAGGGCGACAAAGGTGAATCCTCTTCTTGTTTCTTTCTCTAGCGATTGAGGTTTTGGATAAATCAAGTTTGAAACGTTAATGGAAAGGTGTGAATGATGCAAATGAGGACAGAAAAAAAAGTGGTTGATCGTTTATCAACAGACACTGCTTGTGAATTTCTGATGACTGATACTGAAATGGTGGTTATATGGTCTATGGTTTTGCAAAATAGACTTGCTCTTGATGTATTATTGGCAAAAGAGGGTGGAGTCAGTAGCATTTTGAAAATTCAACAATACTGTGCATATATCCCTGACAATAGTAAGAATCTAGAGGTATATATTACTAATCGTATGCATTTACGGGAAGATTTGACTGAACTTAAGGTTGATGGTGCTTGGGAGAAACTTGGTAAGGGTTTCTCCTCTGTAGGAAACTTTTTTTTAACCTTTGCTAATAGCTTGTTATGGAGAATATAAACACATATTATTGCTACTGCTACTGGAATATTACATGTCATTTCTAATATATAAATGCTGCAAGAGTAAGGGTAAAATATTGGAGAAAAAAACAAACAGCTAAGAAAAGATAGAGAGAGAGAATAAAAATGGAAGATAAGGAAAAAGCTTATTATGAAAGATATAGATGGGGTTGTTTTGAAACAAATGAGAACTACCATTTCCTAGGCAATTCAGATTGCAATCAGATTTTGGGATTTATGATGGTTTAAGTAGCCATCAAAGGGGGAATTGATGGAGCAAGATTTTCACAAAATAAACCTGCTCGGTTTAAACCTCCTCTGTGTGAAATAATTAACATGGGGTATTTGGAGAGAATTATGGAAACAAGCAGGAGTAAATAACAGATGATTCCTGTAGATCGCAAATACACATAAGCTAGCAGAGAGAACTAATGTTAGAGGACCCAATTCACATAAGTAATCCGAGACAAAATCCTAACTTTATAACTATCGGTATTCACAAAGTTCATTTAGGAGTAGTAAAGTTAGGATTCTTAACGTTACTACTCCTAAATGCACTTTGTGAATACCGAAAGTCATAAAGGTAGGATTTTGTGTCAGATTACTTTTGTGAATCGGGTACAGAGATTTTAGCTGTCTTGTTTTTATCAGGAGGGACTTTTTGTTTTTACAATCATTAAAGCTGCACTAAAAATGTGAAGAGTGCAATGCAAATAAAATGTGTTAATCAGAGCTTTACATGATTGATATTAATTGCATAAAATACCTGTTGAGAATATTTGCTTTTGTATTAGAACTAGCAGCCCGTCCTGACGTTGTCCGGGAGCAATTAGGCTTCAGGGCCCCCGCCTGCCCCGACGTTGTCCGTTGGTCCCCCGGAGCCTTCCTCAATATATTGCAGTATTATACCTCTATGTTTACTTTGGACGCTTTTGTAACCTGCACACGTAACTTTTTCCTCATGTAATGCACCATTTGGCTCACTTTTTTAATGCTCCGTTTGGTTCCTCTTTCTACCTGCATACGTCACTTTTTCCTCCTATACCTCGATGTTTACTTTCTACGCTTTTGTAACCTGCACACGTAACTTTTTCCTCCTGTAATGCACCGTTTGGCTCACTTTTTTTATGCTCCGTTTGCTTCCTCTTGCTACCTGCACACATCACTTTTTCCTCCTATACCTCTATGTTTACTTTCTATGCTTTTGTAACCTGCACACGTAACTTTTTCCTCCTGTAATGCACCGTTTGGCTCACTTTTGTAATGCTCCGTTTGCTTCCTCTTGCTCACGATGTACACTTTTGTAACCTGCACGCGTAACTTTTTCCTCCTGTAATGCACCATTTGGCTCACTTTTGTAATGCTCCGTTTGCTTCCTCTTGCTCACGATTTTCATTTTTGCTTCATTTTTCCGCTGCTCACCGCTCCTAAATAAATAAATAAATAACCTACCTCATCCGCCGCTCACCGCTCCTCCCCGCCTGTCCGCCGCTCCTCACTCCCTCAAAGGTTCAAAGTTCTTCCTTTATAATAGTAGTATAGATATTAGAAAACTAAAATGAATAATGTAATTGAGCTTTTTATGTGAACCAATAACTAAAGCTTGTTTTGTCTTCCTAGAGAAATGGCATGCTTTGCAGCGAAGGCCTCAAACCACTGTTAGGGTTAATTTGCTTTTCTTTTTGATGTAGGCTGTAAAAAGAATTGTGTTGTCTTCGTAATGCTTTTTTGAGTTATTTTTCTATGTGGAAGATAAACCGCAGAACTTCCTCACTGTCCAAGGAAATGTTAAGTTTGTGGATAACTGTTTTAGTAAAATGTTGCCAGTACTCAGAAAATGTACATGGGAAGCGGAATAAGGTTTTTGTAATTTCCTCTACTAAAGGACGATGATGACAGCTTGGCCCTAACAAAGAACTTTTGAAAGTTAGGCGAAATGGAACTGGTCTGACCGAACATCCTATGCTCCTGGACCAATGAAAACTGTGAAATACTTGAACTTGGCTACAAAATAGGGATGGACTTAACCATTTACGGTATAACTACTAGTATTAGAAATTATTCGTGAGAGTGAAGCTGTTTCCGTGAGCTTCCTCTTTGGTTGTTGCTGACTGAAACCGGACCCTTTAACTTTGCCCTTCATTCCTTCGGAGGTTGCCCAGTTTTTGCTTCCGGCTGGAGGGTTAACTTTCCAGACTATTAGCACACTGCTCTACAGTATTTCTTTAGGTTTGTAGGAAATTCTATAATTTGCATTGAACAATGTACAATGCTTTTTTTGTCTCTTCTCTTATCCACTCACTCATGCTCAATAAATGGGATGTTATTGTGAATTGCTTATTTTCCTCTTGTGTGATGAATTTTGATTCCATACTGTATTGTTAGATTGACTATTCATATGCTTAAGAAATAGAAAATAGATAAAAGCAAGTTGATAAGTAATCAGAGTCTGTCATGGTTGATGTATATTATTAATGTGATTTATATAGTGAGAATTTTAGCATGTTGTAAAATTATTCCTCTTATTGTAGGTCCTCATAAGGGGTAATATTATCCGTCTTGTCAATAGTCAGTCCCTAACAAATCTACAGTGATTCATCGGAGGACCAAGTTATTATGGGATGGGCCAAATTTATTTTCATGTGGGGAAAGGACAGGTGGGTTTTCAAATTGGTTATTAGTGGTGAAAAACTCTGACCCCACCCCTGCTTCCACTGCATCAGTGAGTAGCAGATGAGATTGACTGAGGGGTTTAAAAAGTAGGGTTGAGAGAAGGAATAGGTTACAGAAAAGATATTTTCCTAAGAACGACTGTGTGAACCTGGTGAAAGAGAACATTATAGATTAAGTAGTTTGAGGGGTGTATGCCAGAGCAATCCTTCCACTCAAGTAACCTTTACTGGGAAGCAGATATTCCATACTAATAGAAAAGGTATGTACCCAGGAACAAATATGCCATCTAGTTGAGCGTGAAGTTGTGACTAGAAATATCTATCTTGCAAAGGCAGTTTAAGGAAGGAGGCAATCCAGCAATATGTTACCAGAGTTGGCTGAATTGAGAAGCTGAATGTCTGGATCTAGACACTATCCAGTCTCTGCGAGCCTGGAAGAGGCAATGTCTTTATCATGTTTCCCTTTATCTGGACAGTGGAGTCCACCCTCAGGGTGCAGGATAAATAGTGGAGAAAGAATGCCATGTGGCCAGGAGACTTCGGTCCAATGAAAGTCCTAAAAGTCACCGATTGGATGGGCTAATGTAAGTCTGATTCAAGCTCTAATCAAGAAACTTCTTCAAATGGAGCCATTTAGCCTGGGAAACATATTTGGTTTAGGAGGGACAAGGGAAGAAGTTGATCACAAAGTTTCTTAAATGCTCACAAAGGGGCTAATTTAGAGTGTGTTGTACAAGGCACTCCATTGCAATGGCAGCAGAGTACCCTGTGCACCAAAAGCTCTGCCCTCCAAACCAATTTTGAATTTAATTGAACTCCATGGTTTATGCCTATGGGAAAAAATTTACTCCATTGGTGTAACCCTTCCTCTGATAGCCGGAGGGGGGTACATGCCATCATAGTGGGTGGTCGAATGGCTTTTATGTTATTGTCTGGCAGAATAATCCTGATGGTGAAGGACTATATATATAAAATAATGAACCCCACTTTATGGGGGAAAACTCCCATGATGTTGGGTCCATTGGTTGCACTTTTCCAAAACAAGTTTCTGCTTCTGGAGTTTGTTTTGGGAAAAAAATAAAAACTTTTAAAAGTATGCTGTAAGCATCCTTCATCAATGGTGGATACACACCAAACTTTTAAAAGGCTTTGGATGAACCACCATGATGGCAGTCCACACAGTGAATTATTAATGTGGGAGTCGAAGTTAAGACAGCGTGCCAGACTTAAAGTCCTCCGCCACCCTGACTGCCTTTTCTTTGTCGCCAAGCTCTAAATCAGAACCAAAGTTTTAATTTTAAACAGAATGTAGTAATCAACAAAATGTTCACATTTTTACAAATAAACAGTAGCTTTTTTAGCACATGACTCCTAAGCGACACTTTGAAATTGCAAATATTCTCAGCAGGTATTTTATGCAATTAATATCACTCATGTAAAGCTCTGATTAACACATTTTATTTGCATTTGCAAGCTATCTTGGAACTTGCCCACTTTTTTACAATTGGGCAGTCCGAGTTAGTACGTCAATCTCCTGCAGCATAATCCTACTCCAATATGCTGCATGCCAGGTGATGGTATGTGCAAATGTTCAAAAACCAAGCTGGGTACTGACTTCAAAAAGATGTTGGAGCAATTTCATTTACTTCCTTATAGATTGTATACGAAATAGTTAATTTAATGCACTATTTTTGTAAGAATCTATAATCTTACTTTCTGGCTACTTCATATACACTGGGAGTCTGAATGGGCATAGTTCTTGGTTGATTTGGACAAAGGCAAGTATGGGCTTGTAAAATGAAAGTGTGAGTATACATTTAAATTAGTGAGCAAACGAGATTGAGAAAGTTATTCAGTCAGTCATTTTATTAAGAGTCAAAATGAAAAAATATGTAATGCACACTAAAAAAAGTCTTGCAATACGACTTGAGAAGAAATCAGAAAAAAGAACAGTAATTTGAATTCCTTTTAGGAATGTAAAATCATTTCCAGAAATAATGGATCTGTGGCAGTTATGACTTTAACAGCCTCAGACTCCTGAATGGAAAGCTCTTCGACCGCGAGCACTCATACACTTTTAATCTATTTCTACATGTACATTAAAATAACTTTTGCATATATGATATCATCTTCACTACGGACACCAAATGGGAAAAAATACTTCCCATGACTTGTACTTAACACAACTTCAAGGACTGTTGAAGTGTATGCCTTCTTACAGGAAGCATCTTTAATGCATGGCCAGATAAATGGAAATCGAAGCAAAGATGCTTTGATGCATTACATATCTACAAATCTCCTTCATCATGAAACTTCTCACTACTTAAATAGTTAGCAAAACAAATCACACATATTTCAGTTTTTTTGATGATAGCCTTTACCTGTAACACTAGGGGGCATATTACCAACAACTAGCGATAATTATCGCTATGTTGGTTTAGCGGCGAAATTTTTATCGCCGAGCTGCGGCGATTTTTATCGCTTAGGAACCTTGCTATTATCAAGGTTTATCTCCTAAGTGATAAAAATCGGCCGAAATGCATGAATATCGCTGGAAAGTCAGCGATATTCATGCATTACCGAGAAAATGCTCTTAGCCATGTTATCCACCTACCATTGGATAACATGGCTAAGAACTGCTCAGGGGCAGGTGTTAGCTTTTGGAGATATTCGCGCTTAGCGCGAATATCTCCAAAAATTGGTAATAGGAGATAGCGATGTTAGCTACTGTTTCCAGTCGCTAACATCTTGGCACGCCCACTTTGCATCTCATTAGTGATAAATATCACTGACATGCAAAGCGGGGCCCAAGATGGTCGCTATCTCCTACTAGCTGTCGCTAACTGGTGTTAGCGACAGCTAGGTAATAGGGAGATAATTTTATCTCTGCTTTCTTGGCTTTTAAAGCCAAAAAAGCGTATATAAACCCCCTTGATAATATGCCCCTTAATTTGTTAGAGGGCTCCTTACTACCTCATTCTTTCTGTAATAGTGTTTGTTTTTCCAATCATCACATTCCCCACGAACGACTAGATGCACTTGAGAAAGCATTGCCAGGCCATTCATATTGCCTCAGTCACAATGGTAATATCCATGGTATCACTGTCCTGAAGTCAGAAGTCACCAAAGCCAAATGAGTGAATCATGGCAGTGTGTGGTCAGTTTTGAATTTGTTACTGGTTTTCATATACCATGCAATTAATTGGGCATAAACGTATAATATTTATATCACACCTTCTTTGCTCTTCTATTGATTACACCACATTTATAATGCAGCCCGCTTGAGGTTGCAACATGACTTCATGTCATCAAGGACACCATGTTTGAAGCCTTGGCCTTTTTTTAACAATGTTATCAATTCTTGGTTTTAACTTCAGTTGAACCAATTGAACTCAAGTCCTACTTTACATTAGTTTTATTTTAAAAAAATCGTATTTTAAATGTGGTGCTTCCAATAATAGAGTCACATGTTAACCTTACTGCTGCCTTCACACTAACTTTGAGTTCTCATGGAGAAATGTGGGCCACAGTTCTGCACTTACCTGAACATTCTCACCCGGCCTATTGCACTGTCATTGTCTGCTTGTGTGGGCATCTGTATGTGTACCTTCTGCTTTGATCAGGCCCTCCATTGTTCTCTGTAGACTGACAAATACATCTTCATGGGTGTCTTGCTCTGCTGTTGACCCAATGAGGTACACATTACATAACACCTTACTCTGCTTTTCAAACCCCTCCCTGTGACACCCCTTTCAGGAGTAATCTGTGATGCACTACACATTCACTATTATACCTCTAAGTGTATCATGTTGTCCCAGTCAATGTTTCCTGACCTGCTACGCCACACTCAACACACCACATTGAATAATTGGAAACCTTTACAAAAAAATGTTTCACTACCTTAGGGTAAATTTTTCATTATGTTAAATAAATAAAAACAACATTTGTTGCCATCTATATGAAAAATGTTCACCGCCCATCCAGAAATGGCTCAGAACACTCAAATACTTTGCCATATATCCTAATGTATTCACCCATGCCACACACATCTAAATCTTATGATGCAATCACCTAGGCATACACATCTAAATCTGATGATGCTACTGCACATCTCTCGCTGATCAACTTTACATAAATGAAAAACTGAAACCGGCAGTTCTCTTAAGAGGTTCCACGTGAATATGTCTGTCCGACCTTTGAAAAAATCTTACAAATAAATTATGGTAATTTAAGTGCATGTTGCACTTTAATAAACATATCATTCTTTTGACAGGAGAAAGAGTCAATTGCTAAAGATATTGCCAGCGCACCCAAATATTCCTTCTACATTATTTAACTTGACTTTCTCTCGAGAGACATCATGGTTTCCATTTTGTAATGTTGCCTCATAATAGAATATAGGTGTATCATTAACTTAGGTCATTTTCTTTGCTTTCAAGTTTGCAAAATATCGCCGAGCTGAAACTTACAAGCTTCATTTACAGCCTTCTTCTCCAGCTTTTTCTTTTTACTGTATCTAGTTTGTCCTGTTCACATTCCAAAACGTAAAGGAAATGAAAACTGGGCAGGGGAGATTCATTTACTTTCTGGAAAGAAATAATTCAGACTTGTATTACGAGGACTTGGCAGTTGAGCTCACGACCACACTGATTTTATCATTTCTATACAGCATGATGTAGTTTATGTGTCCTGACACGTGCAAAAAGAAAATTAAAACTGAAATGTTCCATGGCCTACATTTGTTAAAATGGAAAGGTTTTCTTAATTTGACACATGCCACACTGTAAAGCCACTACACTACAGTAACAGCATGTGAGTGCACTTTCATGGTAAGGCTGTGAAGTGCGCTTTAGCCAAGGAAAATAGCTGTTAGTCATGCATGCAGTAGCCTTTCAGTGGCGCCTTCTGGGTAATTAAACCATGACTTTTCA
This sequence comes from Lissotriton vulgaris, assembly GCF_964263255.1. Taxonomy (NCBI): domain Eukaryota; kingdom Metazoa; phylum Chordata; class Amphibia; order Caudata; family Salamandridae; genus Lissotriton; species Lissotriton vulgaris. Next base: position 1,969,122,122 of record NC_141685.1, read on the forward strand.
GAATGCTCCCTGTGAAGAGTGTCAACAGCATGACATGACCTTTCAGCTTTGCGAGCGTCTAGTTTGTTCTTTCTTCCTTAATTGGACAGGGATAGGAGCCCACCATGCTGCCATTACTCAGACACGTTTACAGTAGTTTTCGAAAATCTAGGAAAACCGCTGAAATACAAGAGATATATAATAACATTTCTCTAAACCCGTATTGCCATTTTTAGGAGACACACGCTGGGCATTTTCCCATTTAAAAACTTTAAGAGTCTCAGAGGCGCCTGAAAATACATGTAGGCTTTGCCAAATTAAATGTGGAACACTGTGATGTTAAACATACTGTACATAGAGCATACGCCTACACAGCTTGGTTGCAGCCAATGCCTCTGTAGGATGGGCTACTGGAAAACCACATGCATTACAATGAAATCCATGGATTTCATTAGAATGTAAAAGATGTATTTTATACTGTATGAGTTCCATGTGAATTATGCAGATGACCTGAATATTAAAACACAGGCCTTTGCATGGAATCAATCTCCATTTGAGTCCACAATAGGGGATCTCTTGGAACCTTCTTTAAAACTTCTGTATAAATTCACAAAATCAGCCAGCTTAAAGAAGAATCACTTCTTTGTCACCAATAGAATATATTATACCCCAGCAAAAATGTCAAAATTTGCCCCAGCCCCCGCGCCGAGGTGCTATAGATGTATGGCTCCTAAGGCAGATGACATCCATGTTTTTTTTAGTGTCCCGCACTGGACTTGTTTTGGAAAGAGATTGGGAATTTCCTTTGCCGGATTTTTGATTTGAATATAGTGGTAAAAGGATCTTTGGTCTTTTTTGCAGATGACAGCATTTCAACAAAGGACCTGGCAGCGGGGGAGAAAGGACTATTACTATGTCTTATTTTGTTGGCACGTAGAGAAATTTGTGCGAAGTGGAAAGACCCAAGCCCCCCAAGAGTGGAAGAATGGCTCAAATCAGCACTGGCCATGGCCCGCCTCGACCTTGCCGGTCGCAGCAGCACTCGGACTAATCTTTGGCAACCCCTCAGTAACGTGGGGCAAGACCTAAGGCTGCTTGGGTAATTAACAACACAGGCACCCGGTCCTATGATTACACCTTAGCTCCAGTGAAAGGAGTTGGTCGGGAGACCTAAGCAATTGCAGTTGGCCGGAGGGAGCCCAGAGAAAACGGCTGTAACACTCTACTATATGCTTATAGGTGAGATGAGGACAAAAAAAAAACTTTAAGTCTCAGAGGCACCTGAAAATACATGTAGGCTTTGCCAAATTAAATGTGGAACACTGTGATGTTAAACATACTGTAGATAAAGCATACGCCTACACAGCTTGGTTGCAGCCAATGCCTCTGTAGGATGGGCTACTGGAAAACCACATGCATTACAATGAAATCCATGGATTTCATTAGAATGTAAAAGATGTATTTCTACACTGTATGAGTTCCATGTGAGTTATGCAGTGTTCACACTAATTTAAAATGCATTGTTTCAATAAATGTAATAGAAAAATAAGCAGACGAGCTAGCAGCCAGTCAGTCAAGATCTATTTTAATGTTAGCAATTTTGATTACTCCAGTTATCTCTACTTCTTTCTGGGGCCTAAATATCACAGAAGAATCTCAACACACACCTATTGCATTTTTCACCTTCATTATTTTTAAGGGAATTTTGAGAAAACAGATTGTTACATACGAACGGAATGCAATAGACTTATGATCAACATTTTTAGTTTGCAGAATAATTTAGTTATGCAATTGTACATGGTTATGTAATAACACTGGAATGAATCTCAAGAAGTGATAAGGATTTGCATCATAGACAATGAGAATACAATGAACAGATGTCTATATTTTATTTGAGATCCCTGATTTGGAAAATATACTCTTGGTGGTAGCTATCAGACTTCTTTTTGTTCCACTCCCCTGTGTAACATGGATGAGCTGTGCAGTGATAAAGAGAGGAGATATGTAAAATATGACCCTGTTACAAATATGGGGCTACACATCACCCTCTCATTCTTCCCTAGTGCTCCTCCACCACAGTAGATCAAGGATGAAGGTCACACTTGATTTCAGACACAGGCCAAGCTACAAATGTATCTGTCCAAATGTTTCAGGCAACCTAATCCTATGTAAAGAGAAAAATGCGGAATCGACCATAAAGTGCCCATAATTCCTTGACTGGTGACAGCGCCACGCTATCTCCAGGTGGGTGGCCTCTTCTGACATTTCGAGTAACAGCATGTGAACCATGTGAAATTGTTTAGCATGTTCTATGATAAGTGGGTGTACTTTTTCAAGAACTACAGGTAGTAAGCAATCGGCACAAGGCTTCTATATGAATTTTGTTTAAATTGTGTTTATTTACCAATGCTTTCCATTATGAGATTAAAATTTACACATTCCATCTGCTGGAATAACTCAAAAAGATGAAGTGCCATAAATAACATTTTGCAACAAGAAAAATTAATACATTCATCCATCTGTTTCCTCTAAGTCATTTTTAGAATGTTTAAAGCACAAAGCAGTGAACGTGTGTAACATTGTGGCACTAACTTTTTCTTTCATTTTGTTTTGTAAGTAGTGCAATCCTGTAGGGGCGAGATGTGGTCCCAGAAGAAAAGTCCCTATGTCACCCAACCACTGAATCCGCCCACTTACACATCAAGAACAACTCAATGCCAGTACTCAAGATAAAGGGGAAGTGGATAAAAAAGGGAAAGCAGAGTGACCCACTAATCTGGAACTTCTGTATATGACACCTCTTCACTTGTCACTATGGCTCAGGACTGTGTGCATTTAACAAAATAAAGGGGAAAGATTAGTAGCAGCATTTTGATGCAAGGTAATAACAACCCTATTGTCTATATTGTATTTTGCTTACCACAAACTTCCCTCTTTTCCATTTTGGAATTTCGGACTTTTGAGGTGTAGATAAATGCAAGCCTATATGGAACCCAATAAGGAACTATTACTAAATAATGTTGATACATTTTTATTTTTACGAAGTCTTATTTACCCATTAAGACCTCATAGGGAGGGCCAATATCATATTGTTCTATCCAAGAATTACCATATAATTTGCGTATATCTTCTTGATATTAATCGCAAGATAAAAGTTTGATTAAATGCTCCAGAATGTCAGACACAAACTCTTAAGACCACAGTTCTGTGTACAAAAATTCCGACTGTGAGAAATCATTGACATAAGTCTCTGTACCCTGTTTATTGGATCTTCAGAAACTCCAGAAGAAAAGAGTCGTAATTAGTGGCATAAATATGGCAAGTATTTATCCACAACAAACGTAATGTATGCACCTTACTAAAGTAGCAACAGTCACTCTGTTGATAACACGTGTTTACTTTCCTTTTTTAGGTCCCCAGATTGATTCTATAGAGCAGTAAAGTGACTAAAAAGGAAAGTGCAAACTCCAGGGCTCCCTGAGAGGCAGGAAACAAGGCTGAAGGTCAAAGACTATGAAACAGGTAACCCATGACCTCAACAGGTTGACAGCTGGACAGAGAACTCAGCAGACAAACAATTCAGCAAATGACAAAATACCTGGTAAGCATTGCAGGGTAAGTAAAAGAATAGCAGGTGAATTAGCAGCATCCAGGCAAAGGGCCTGATCAAAAGTCTGGTGGTCTTCTGACCACCAAACTTGCGGTGACGCACGAGTTGTGGTCCACCATATTGCCAATTACGATTTACCAAGTCGTATCGGCAGGCGGACCGACTGCTGCACCAGGGAGCAATCGTTCCCTGGCGGTGGTGCAGGCGTGCCATAACGCAATATGCTGAGGAGGGACTGATGCAGTCCCGCTCAGCATATTTTGAGTTCTTGCACTGCCAGCCTTTTGATGTTGGAGCCCTGCCATGAAAAAGCTGATGAAAAGGCTGGTGGTACAAGAACAAAAGGGGCCCTACAGGGCCACCATGACCCCACTGCCATGTGGGTACATTCAGGGGCACAATATGTGCCCCAGTCTGTATTCCCCCCAGTTGTAGCATGGCATGGACGTCACCATCCATGCCGTGCTGGAACTTTTTGGCTGTTCCCATTGCGGTGCCTATTTTCAAGGCGCCACCATGGGAAAGGCTAAAGAACCGCTCATCGTATTACTAGTTGCAAAACGGTCCGCAATGCTTGTGAGGCTGCGGTGCAGCGGAGGAGCATTGCTCTATCATGCTCAAGTTGTAATCAGGCTCAAGCGGCCAGATTCATCAAGCCGAAAACGGCTCGCAAAGGGCCAGATATTGAGAATCTAGCCCTCTGCAAGCACTATTTTTGCATTTGGTATTCATCATAACAAATGCAAAATTTGCATTTTTAGAAATCGCATATTTGCGAATAATTGCATTTAAGGAATCTCAATTAGAAATTCCTTAAATGCAATTCAAGAAGCATTTAAAAATTGCGAATCTGCAATTTTTGGCCGCTATTTACCGCGAGGTCAAACCTCGTGGTAAATAGCGAAAACTTAGATAAATGCATTTAAATGCATTTTTCTAAGTTGCATGTTACACACACACATGTCCTTTGGACATGTGTGTGCACAACCCCAATGCAGATTACATTTCAAGGGTGCTACAGGGTGTCCTTTGGACACCCCTGGCACCCTTAAAATCGCATCCTTATTTGCGATTAGCAAATTAGAAAATTGCTAATCGCAAATAAGGAATAACTCCCCATTCATTCCTATGGGCCTTTAGGAATGAATGAATAGGAATGAATGGGGAATTATTTCTTATTTGCGATTAGCAATTTGCAAATCGCAAATAAGGAATGTGTAGGAATCGCAATTTATTTAGCGATTCCTACATAAATCCCGTTTTGCAAGTCCTTAATAGCGATTCCTTAATAATCGCTTTTAAGGACTCGCAAAACGGCACTATGATGAATCTAGCTGAAAGTTTTTATCTAACTGTGTCCGAACGCTGAGACCGTGAGTTCTGTGGTCTTACGAGGTGGGCGTGGATGCCCAACACATAGGAAATATCCTATCGCAAAAGCACAGAAACAGCAAAGTAATGGGGAGCGGGAGGCTACGGTAGACTGCTATAGATGTCCTGTAGCATTTAGTGCTTACTGAGCACAAAAGCATCATCAGACCCATTTTGAATGTGAGAGTGCATTTTACACTAGGTAAGTAGTGTTAAATGATTAATTACGCTTCTCACACCGTTACACATATTTATTAGAAATTTCGTAAGATTTAGGAGTAATTATGCTAGAAAGAATTAATGCAGTTACGTCCACCACTACTCAAAAGCAGATCATGTAACATTTTGTATTGTTATATAACCATAATCTTGTATAAGGCTCTGTTAATATGGTACTTTTATTTCATGTGATTTCCTCTTTTTCGTATGCTCATGTTGCCTGCAAAGCTTCGCAGTTTACATACTTGACTTGCAGGTTCAGCAAAACCCAATGAATGTCATCAGACTTGCATACAATAGCAATGTTCTCCGTGAGATTTACAGAAAAAAGATGAATTGGATAGTATATTTGATAGGGGCAAAAACATCCCACAGGACTGAAACTGAATGCATGTCATGTTGTCACAGCTGCTGTAAAAACACTTATGCAGCCGGGCCCCAGAAAAGCGCTCTCTAGCAGGACGTGGTCTAGTCTTTCTAGCGGCATCCTATGCACCGGCAGCCACTCCCACCTCGAAAGACCACAAAACTCGAGGTCTTGGCGTTCGGACATGGTTAAATAAAATCTTTGGGCCTGATTACGAATTTTTGTTCTTAATTACTCAAGCTAGTGTAATCAAAGAATTTCTGTAATTTCACATCACAAGAGTAATGCGTAATTACTGAATTTTCTCCAATGTGATTAAACTTTTGGCAAACCTCCTTTTGAGTGATCCATTAGAACTATTAAGTTAAATGGGGTTCTGTTGAAATGAAGGAAGGCAACAGTTATCTGGTCATAGACCAAAGAGACAGCAATTATTACCAGTGATGGAAACTCAAGGGTTATACATAGAAAAAACAATGAACCTAACCTATCTTTAGTTTTAGAACAATGGAGCAAAATATGTTATACCAGTGCTCCCGGATGACTTCCTGTGCAATTGTGTCTAACAAACGTATACGTTTGATGTAAATGTTTATTGACGTCCTATAGGCTTCACAAAGCAAAGTTATTTGAGGGTCTGGTATGCTGGCATTGCAAAGTCAATATAAGTTTTGCAAAACATTTATTATATGAATGTCTTATAATATTTGATTTTTGGACTAAGGACGCTATTACAAAAATCCTTAAGATTCCCAAACCTGCAATTAATTTATTTTCATATTTTGTCTGCTATTAAAACAAAAATTCTAAATGAAAATGTGCAAAAAGGTGTACCAGTACTTACTTGGTTGATCATGGATTATGTCTACTAGGAAATGCTCTAATGTTTCTTTCATGGATACGTTTAAACTACACCAAAGTACTCGTTATAATTTCATGTTACTCTTTTGACTCAAGATGATGGGAAATTACGCAATTACACCCGTTCATGTGATTATAAGTAATTTAGCACAAACATCCTACTGTAGGAGCACAGGGGCAATGAATTTAGCAAATGCAAGCCTCAGCTTCTGTTCGTGTTCTATTGAATTTCTCACTATTTTCTTAGCACAAAAAGTAACCTTGAGTTCATTTTGGATGTAAGGGCACATTTTGCACTAGGAAAATAGTGTGTAATGCTGAATTATGCTACCGCAAATTAAGCGAATACGCCCACCTAGTTTGAACATGCTAATTTTTAGACAACTATTTTGGAATTCACTAGATATTACAAATACATAGACCTAAGGCACTTCTTACAGGCATATATATTAGTGGTTCACTATTTTATTTGTTATGTTAAATCAATAACCTTAACAATAATTGTCTTTAGATATGACTCATCGTGGGTAAGGCAGCAATAAGTATGTTTGACAGTTGTAAGGTGAAGGAAAAAGGATTCTCTACAAGGAAAAGTAGTTTCAGGTGGAGATAAAATAGAGTTTAAATAAAGTTGTGATATACACTGCAGCAACAGGCATAATATTGGGTATCACGAGGAGGGTTACATTTTGGTAAGTTGGAGTTTACACCTGGAAATGTATGATTGTCACAGATTTCCAAGAGTAAGCCTCTGCTGCAAGAAATGTGTGATTTCCCAAAATGAGCATACCTGAGTCAAAAGTAACCTGAACCTACAGAGATAGATTTTATGTGAATGACTTTGGGAAGGCGGGATTTTCGATCTTCTATCTGATCACTCTAGATCTAAATCCCCAATCAGGTCGACTGAATCTTTGTTGCCTGTCATTGAGTAAAAGTAATCTATTACCAGGTTATCTCAATAAAAGGTTCATCAGGTATACTGGCACTAAAACAAACATAAATTCTCTGAATGATCTTAAGCGACAGAAAAATATTACCAGAACAAGCTCAAGGATCAGCAAGTTCACAAGAATGGACACTAGTTGTAACTTAAGTGTCATTTACAGAAAGGAAATAAACAGGTTAGACTGTCCCTACACTAGACTACGTGACATCCCTACTTAGCAGGATCTTAAGTTAAAAAGGTGTCAGCCGTGGTGACTTCCAAAGAAGTTCACTCACTCTTTCTTAGTCTTTGGTGAAAATCTGTGCATTGCAGTCATGCCCTCTCTGCCTACCCATCCGCTCTCTAAGGGTCCTCAGGCCATCTGCTCTAACTCCTCCCCAGGGTGCTGTCCCTAATACAAAATCACAATTGCAATTGGAACGCCCCTCTGAGACGCCCATCATGTACACCTCTCACGTGGTTTCAGTTCTGGTTTCTTCCATGATGGCACTCCTCTGGGCCTCTCGTTAGCGTTGACCTTGCTTCCCAGGCTTCTTCTCCAGCTTGCCGGTACCCCCCAGGACATTCCTGAACCCTCCTCCAGGCCTGTGCCTGTCTCCCCGGACAGAGCTCTATTCATCACGCTCTTGATTGGAACCCCCTCACACCTGCAGACAGACACCCATGAATAGGGACCCAAATTCCAACCTCCAGTTATCTGCTTTGGACCATAAAACTTCGCACAGAATTGACAATTTATTCTTAACGAGACTCGACTTTAACTAACACGTGCAGATCAAAGAAGTCACTTTATCTTTCCAGGCCTACTAAATTATCTTGCAAGCGGCCTGCTCTCCATGAACCTTTATTTCTAAAACTAAAACATTCTTGTAATACACTCTGATTATATGAAACACTTCTATAAAACATGACTCTAACATGTGAGCAGAAATTACTGAATAATAGTAAATCCATGTCATTTGAAAGATGTAAATGCACGTTTTCGTTTCTTCATACATTGCCATGAGGCCTGCACATTTCTACGTTTTGCAGCATTACATTTTCTTCAGTAGCAGCTACATAACATGGAATCTGATTAACACTTCTAACATTTCTAAACATTTCCACACATTTCTACATTAGTTCCACACTCTATATATGTTTCCTATATTAACTAAACACTCATGAGTATATGCGGTTATATAGTTTCAACGCTTTTAGATACTTTAACTGAATTCGTGCGACTGGGTTGTACATATGATGCACTTATACCTTTTACTTAATTTGCGCTCTCTCAGTTCCCCCCTTTGATGACCTCTAGGGGTCATCACCAACACAACACCAATCTAAAATTATATTTAGACAGAACTCATTGCAAGACTCCCTCTCTTGATCGTTTCTAGAGCTCTCAAACTCCTGTATTGGTTATCTTGCATGGCAGCTAATCTCTGTTCCTGCTCTCTCATGGATCTTTGCAACCTATTTGCTCTGTACCATCTGTACAACCTCACCAGTCCCCAGAGTGTTCGGTCACACATGCGCGCACTTCACTGGCTTCCTGTAGCTCAGAGAATTATGTTCAAATCTCTCGTGCTGTCATTTAGAGCTGTCCACGAGCTTGGCCCCGGCTACCTGAGGAAGCGCTTCTCTTTCTACACTCCCTCTCGCTGTCTCAGGTCAGCCTCGCTGGCCAAACTGACTCTTCCCCGCTATAAGCGGGCTAGGCTGGGCGGCCAATCTATTTCTGTGGTAACTGCGAAGGCTTGGAATGCTCTCCCTCTTCATTTGCGTACCGCCCAGTGTCTATCCAAGTTTAAGAAGGATCTCAAGACCCATCTGTTTGTTTGTTAGGTCTACGCTGTCTCTTTGTGTTATGTTTGGTCACCTCCGCAACGGGCCAGGATACTCCCCAGTAGCAGAGCGCGCTACAAAACAACCTATAACATAACATAACATAACATAATATGATCACACAGATCACTATTATGATGATAGGTTTTAGAATGTACCATACAAAGCTCTTCCCTAGGTTGGCGAACCAACCTCCAACTTTGCCCATTCCATGACCTACCTTTTCCCACACATTTACTCTTGTCAAGTCTTCAATTTCTTGGTGGATCTCAGTAATATTCTGTATACCCTTCTCAAGAGGTTTTGAATTGTCTGGAATGTAAGTGCAACATTCCTGGACCTTCAAAGCCTTACAGACTCCGCCCTCTTTGGCTAACAGAACGTCTAAAGCAAGACGATTCTGAAGAACCATTGCCCTTATCGATTGCATCTCTCCTTCCACCAGCATCAATGATCTAGCAGTACTGGCAGATAATCTATCTACAACTGTTGTTAGTCTCCTAATCTTGACATCATTAAGTATCAATCCTAGAAGAGGGAACATAGCGCCGAATACATCTCCAACTACCTCGGCATCGCCTACATCCCTCCTCCCTCTGGCTTGAGCTTTTCCCTCAATGATCTCCAAATCTTTGGCATGGTAAGTTTTGGGGAAGACAATTGCCAAATAACATGATCCGTACCAATTGTCAGGTAGTTTAGGGTAGGCATTTCTCCCACAGACAAAATATACATTTGGAATCACTTGCATTCCCTTTAAGAAGTCCTTCGTGTAGTATTCTAATCGGAAGGCATGTTCACAACTGACTTCACCTACAAACACATTTTCATAGTAAGTTTGACTCCTGTGAATACATAGCTTCCCTTTCTGTGTTCAATCTAAAGCTATTGGACCATTACTACTCTTCTTTTTGTGCGCCTTCTCCTCCTCGGTCCAATCTGTTTTCCATTGCCCTGACATTTTCAGAATCTTTTGCCTCCTGTAACGGTCATCAACTTGCCCTATAAACTTCTTTTCAATTTCTGACACTTTGCAAGTCAGATTATTTCTACGAGCATGTGAAGTATCTAGGGTATTCCAAGGAATGAAGAATTTCGCCAATCTATCTTCACTCTTGTAATAGTCCCATTTATTCATCTGTTTGTAGTTCGGGACTTCTGGTAATACTGAATCGTAATTGGAGAAATAGTATTCAAAACTATCTTGTCCATAAAATATGCTAAGCAATAAACTACATGTAATGCCATAAGTCAATGGAAGATGATGATATCTAATGCCTTCATCTACAGAAGCAGGCAATTTCATGCAGACATAGCAATCCTTAGCCTCCATGACATCAATGTACTCATATAGTAGTTTGGCATAAGCGTTCGATTTGAAGTTGCCCTGTGACTCATCTGCATGTAACCTACGAGCTTCTGCTGCTAGCAACGCTTTCTCCTGAATTGCATTGTCCTCCTTTTTACTAGCAATAGTAGGTTTTGATGTCGCTTCAACCTTTGCTTCTGTAGCTTTTGTTTCGTTCTCATGTCCTACTATATATGATACAGTAACTACTAAAACTATAAGGAAAATAACTCCTGCTAAAAGTGTACCTATTATACATTTCGCTTTGCGGTTCGAGTTGCCGGCCTCCATGTTTCTCAGACAGTGTAGCTTCTTAGTCCCTTTTTCAAAACAAAGTTTTTTCTTTTTATTCTCCTCTACAGTCTCTTTCTGCTCATTCAGTCTTTTGAACCACACAGTAGGAAGCTGGCAATCTCTTTTTGCAATCAGTCTTTTAAACTGTAACAAACAGACAACCCTAGCCCTTCTCCGTCAACTAAATGAAAGATCCCTAAGTTTTCTCTTCTTCCACTTGGTGCTAGGTTATCTTCTCACTCTTGTTTATTTACAAAGTCTTTAAGTATCCACTATAATACGCGTTCCAGCAGCTCTAATGGCGTATTCCAATATTTCTAGGTGAAGAATGGTCTCCTCGTGTTCTGTTACCGTTGTGCCAAAGGTTGGAAATTCCACTCCGTTCAAGACCATGTCCTTTATTCTGCTTAAGTAGGGAGGGTTGGGGATATTGAGTGTTAGTAACCCTTCGGCTTCGACTCCAGGCACCAACAACTGCACTTCCACTTTGATGATGGGGTCAGTGCTGACCACTATCACTGCCCTCACTCTCCCGGATCTCTGTCCCCAAGACATCTGCCGCCAAGTAGGTCCACTCAGGAGTGGCGTATCTTCTGCAGGGCACAGGCACTCTCCTTGTTCTCCTCGGACCTTCCGCTTCTGAGCTCTGTGCACCTTCGTCCAAGTCTGAGTCTTCGGATATCGGAACAAGGGTTCTCTCTGGAGTTGATCTTAGGCATGGCCTCCTTCTTCTTTCTGGCCAGCTAGCCTCTCCACGCCTTGTCCTCCTGCTCCATGTCCTTGCACTTGACTCTTGATCACTTGCAGCTTGATCAAAATCTGTTTCGTACTCACAGCTGCTTTCTCCTTCTGTGGCAACGTCAGTTTCGCTGTCGTCTTGCCCTTCCCCCCCTTGGTCTGACACGCTCCCAGCTTCCTCCGACACCCCCACAGCTTGGCTGGTCCCCTCTATGGCTCCTTCGTCCACAGCTGGATTTTCATCCGAGAGAGGAGCTGTTTCTTCCAGGGGTGCTGGAACTCGCCGCGTATGGGAGGCGTGAATCCAGTTGGGCAGCCCTCCGACCTTAACAGCAGTATTCGAGGTTAGGATGATCTGGTAGGGCCCTCGCCAACGCACGTCTAGACAATTCTTCCTGACATGCTTCTTCACCACGACCCAATCCCCAGGGCACAGGTCGTGGCACAGATCTTGGGATGATGGGATTTCAGCAGCTGGCACCTGAAGAGACACAGAATGAATGGCGTCAGAGAGTCCCTTACAATAGTCCAGGATCAGATCATCTGTGATATTCAACAATGCTGCAGTTGGCACTGACGGCAGTCTCAAGGCCCTCCCCATTAACACTTCATGTGGAGAGAGTCCTGTCCTTCTGTCTGGTGTGCTATGTATGCTCATAAGGACCAGTGGCAGGGCATCAGGCCAACTTAAGGATGTTGATGAACAAACTTTGGCAATTCGGGACTTTATTGTGCCATTGATCTGCTCCACAATTCCCGAAGCTTCTGGCCGATAGCTACAATGCAATTTCTGGTCTATAGTCAGAGCTGAGCAGAGCATCTTCACAATTTCGCTGTTGAAATGCGTTCCCCTATCTGATTCCAAAGAGGCCGGCACCCCGAAGCGCGGTATTAACTCCCTAAGCAATAACTTTGCTACTGTGAGTGTGTCACACCTGCGTGTAGGGTAAGCCTCGACCCATCTGGAAAATATGCAGACAACCACCAGAAAGTATCGAAGGCGGTTGCATCTTGGCATTTCAATGAAGTCTAGTTGCATCCGATTGAACGGACCCCCAGAACTCCCTATGTGACTCAACGTGACTGGTGTTCTCTTTCCTACATTCAGTTGCTGGCAGGTCACACAACGTTGGCACACTGCTTCTGCGGCTACTCTAAACTTGGGGTTGTACCACGTTTGTATATAACAAGAGAGAGAGTAAGGGAAATTACATAAACTATGTGAGGTAGGAACTCCTGGTCCCCAGAATTAATATTAACAACAAAGGAGTACCCCCTAGAAGAGAGGAAAAATAGTAATTAACTATTTCCTACAGGGTATTTTTGAGGATTGCACTACGTGCCCCAACCCCTTTATCAGGACAATGATAGTCCTTTAAGTTGTACCACGTTTGCCTGAATACCCGCAACATAGCATCTCTGCCTAGATGTACTGGACCGTGTATTCGTCTTGCCATTGGACTCACTAATTCATTTGGTAATACTGCCCTTCCATCTGCTGAAACCCAAAAATTCATCTCACTCTTCACACATCCTGCAGTTTCCCATGTCTTTTTCTCAAAGTCTGTTGCGTTTTCTTGTATGACTTTTAATTCATCCCAAGTATCTACAGTTTCTAACAACATGGTTAATTCGGTCTTTTTCTGTATCCCTCCCACTTCCACTTCTGTGAAAGAATATCCTTGCTCTGCACAATAACGTGCAACTTCGTCTGCATACCTATTGCCTTGTGACACAAAGTCAGTATTCTTGGTGTGTGCTGCACATTTAACAACGGCAATAGCTGCCCAACCTTGTAATGCTTCCAACAATAGGCGTACAAATTCCCCATTTTGGATAGGTGAGCCTGAAGAAGTCATGTAACCTCTCTGAGACCACAATTGCCCGTAGTCGTGAACTACCCCGAAACCATATTGGCTATTGGTATAAATGGTGACTCGAATTTTGCTACCTGCTAAACAGGCACGTGTCAATGCAATGATTTCGGCTACCTGAGCGGAGTGTACTCCTTCCAGGCAAGCGGCTTCCACAACTCCAGTAATGGTACAAACAGCGTAAGCTGCTCTCAACTGACCGATATCGTCCCTTACACATGAGCCATCAACAAAGAAAATTTCATCGGGGTCAGTCAATGGCTTATCCACGATATCTGGTCTCGGTTTGGTGCATAGTTCAGTCACATCAAGGCAATTGTGATCTTCACATTCATCATCTTCTATATCATTTGGAAGTGGCATCAAAGTGGCAGGATTCAAAACAGAGCATCTCTTAAGGGTCACGTTCTCCGCAGCAAGAATGACTTGCTCGTAGCGCGTGAGCCTGCTATTTGTCAGATGCTGTGTCTTGGTCCTGGTCATTAACAGTTCCACAGAATGAGGTACATACACCACTAACTGGTGTCCCATAACAATATTCTCGCACCTTTCAATGCTGACACCCGTTGCAGCAACGGATTTGAGACATCCGGGCAACGCTGCGACTACTGGATCTAGAGTAGCCGAGAAATAGGCAACTGGTCTACGGGCATTTCCATGGATTTAGGCCAAGACCGATAAAGCACAACCTTCTCGTTCACAGCAGTAAAGCAAAAATGGTTTGTCATAGTCCGGCATTCCCAGAGCAGGAGCACGACACAAGTCCTCTCTCAGCTGCAAGAATGCCATCAAACAGTCCTTGTCCCATGGTACCGGATCACTCACCTCCTTGTGCGTCAGTTTTTGTAAGGGTTTTGCTTTCAGGGAAAAGTTAGCTATCCACTGTTGGCAATACCCGACCATTCCTAGAAACATCCTGACTTCTCTTTGTGTCGTTGGCGAGTTCATTTTCATGATCGCCTCTATCCTGTCTGGTAATACTTTCCGTTTCCCTTTTTCAATTCTGTGACCCAAGTACTGTACTTCTGTCAAACAGTACTGTAACTTGCTCGGGGACACCTTGTGTCCGTTTTCAGCTAAGTGATTCAGCAAGGTGATGGTGTCTATCTTACAAGCTTCCCCTGTTTCTGACGCCACAAGTAGGTCATCTATGTACTGGACTAGAACCGAGTTCTGTGGCAGTACTAGACTTTCAAGATTTTTCTTCAGCAGCTGGTTAAAAATCGATGGGCTTTCTGTATACCCCTGTGGGATACGACACCATGTTAATACGCGATTTTCCAGCTTAAAAGCGAAAAGAAATTGGCTCTCCTCATCTAATTGGATTGAAAAGAAGGCCTGGCAAAGGTCTATCACTGTGAACCACTCAGCTTGGAATGGTATCTGAAACAATATCACTGATGGATTCGGTACCACTGGACAACATGAAACAACTATGTTATTAATCTTCCGAAGGTCCTGCACTATTCTGAATTTCCCACTAGGTTTCAGTAAACCCATAATCGGGGAGTTACATGTAAGTATGGGCGAAAAATCCATTCCGTTCGCGGATTTTGCGGATTTTCGGTAAATTCGCAATCCGCGAGATTTGCGAATTTCCCGCAAAATCCGCAAATCCGCGAGCAGCGGATTTTATGGCTTGCTCGCACTGTTCGCGTGAGTTCGCGGCTTCCCAGTTCAACTTCGCGCCCCGCGAATAAGCGCTAAATTGCAGAAATACGATCTTAGCAAAACTGAAACTACTTACCAGGTTCAAAAGTTCAAGCTCATCATTAGTAGCCATTTCCTGTAGTGCTTCCTGAGGGGCCCCTCCAGAGTTCAGTTGCCTACTTGCAACTATTATGTGACCCTGCTCTGACCCTCAGAATAGTTACACATATGCCACAAAGGTCCTGAATTACAGCTAAGGGAGACAAGCAGGAGCCAGGCTGGAAGTTCAAATCCAGTGACACATTAATCAGCCCCTAATTCATTATTGTCAGTTGGGGCAGGGCAGGTGTTGTAACTAATTTTGCAACAATGAAAGCACTTAGCAAGTGCAAAAGATCACTAATTAGGAAGCACTAAGGAAGCAGGTGCCAGCTAAAAAAATATTCTGTGACACATTAATCAGCCCCAAATTAATTCAGGTCACTTGAGGCAGGGAAGGTGTGCTTTGCTTTGCCACAATAATGTACACTGGACAACCAGAGGGTGCTGTGATGAAACAGAGGGTGGCATGGGTGAGCCAGAGGGTGGCATGTGGTGACAGAGGGTGGCAGTGATGAAGAAGAGTGTCCCAAACAGGCTGGACACGTAGAAACAACAAGTTGGCAAAACTTGCGACCCGATAGGTAAGTTCGCGTTTGCGAAATTGTACAAAAACCCTCGCGACCTGGCAGAAACCCGCGCGAACACACAAAAAAAGAAAATCCGCAAATTCGCGAGAATTCGCGGATTTTGCGGATTGCGAGTTCACAAATCCGCAAAATTCGCGAACGCGAGATTCGCAAAATTCGCCCATGCTCAGTTACATGGACTACCCACGATTTCCTTCAGTATTCCCTGCTTAATCATGGATTCAATCACAGGCTTTATTCCTGCAATCGTCTCTGGGGTCAACTTGTATTGGGGTGTTCTCGGATATTCAACATTCGGTTTTACCACGATTTTCACTGGTTCCACCCCTTTGATCAATCCTATCTCTTCCCCAGTGAAATCCCACACTTCTGATGACACCGCACCTCTTAAGTCCCATGGAAGCTCCTCCACCGTCAAGGTGGGATACAGCTCCACGCACACCTGGGAATTTGCAACTTTAAAGTCGGCATCATCATCGTTAGTCTGAGGTGTGCAGTATATCGTACAATTTAGTTTGCACAATAAGTCTCTTCCCAACAGACACACAGGGCTAGAGTCACAGACCACAAACTGATGCTCATCGTTGTACTTCCCTATTTTCACTAGTACTGGTTCTGTCAATGGGTTTGTCATTCTCCTGTTTGCAACTCCTACCACTTGAATCGTTTCTCCTGACATTGGCAGACCTGGAACTACTGCTGGAACTAGCATTTAGTGCTTTCTGAGCACAAAAGCATCATCAGACCCATTTTGAATGTGAGAGTGCATTTTACACTAAGTAAGTAGTGTTAAATGATTAATTACGCTTCTCACACCGTTACACATATTTATTAGAAATTTCGTAAGATTTAGGAGTAATTATGCTAGAAAGAATTAATGCAGTTACGTCCGCCACTACTCAAAAGCAGATCATGTAACATTTTGTATTGTTATATAACCATAATCTTGTATAAGGCTCTGTTAATATGGTACTTTTATTTCATGTGATTTCCTCTTTTTCGTATGCTCATGTTGCCTGCAAAGCTTCGCAGTTTACATACTTGACTTGCAGGTTCAGCAAAACCCAATGAATGTCATCAGACTTGCATACAATAGCAATGTTCTCCGTGAGATTTACAGAAAAAAGATGAATTGGATAGTATATTTGATAGGGGCAAAAACATCCCACAGGACTGAAACTGAATGCATGTCATGTTGTCACAGCTGCTGTAAAAACACTTATGCAGCCGGGCCCCAGAAAAGCGCTCTCTAGCAGGACGTGGTCTAGTCTTTCTAGCGGCATCCTATGCACCGGGCGGCCACTCCCACCTCGGAAGACCACAAAACTCGAGGTCTTGGCGTTCGGACATGGTTAAATAAAATCTTTGGGCCTGATTATGAATTTTTGTTCTTAATTACTCAAGCTAGTGTAATCACAGAATTTCTGTAATTTCACATCACAAGAGTAATGCGTAATTACTGAATTTTCTCCAATGTGATTAAACTTTTGACAAACCTCCTTTTGAGTGATCCATTAGAACTATTAAGTTAAATGGGCTTCTGTTGAAATGAAGGAAGGCAACAGTTATCTGGTCATAGACCAAAGAGACAGCAATTATTACCAGTGATGGAAACTAAAGGGTTATACATAGAAAAAACAATGAACCTAACCTATCTTTAGTTTTAGAACAATGGAGCAAAATATGTTATACCAGTGCTCCCGGATGACTTCCTGTGCAATTGTGTCTAACAAACGTATACGTTTGATGTAAATGTTCATTGACGTCCTATAGGCTTCACAAAGCAAAGTTATTTGAGGGTCCGGTATGCTGGCATTGCAAAGTCAATATAAGTTTTGCAAAACATTTATTATATGAATGTCTTATAATATTTGATTTTTGGACTAAGGACGCTATTACAAAAATCCTTAAGATTCCCAAACCTGCAATTAATTTATTTTCATATTTTGTCTGCTATTAAAACAAAAAGTCTAAATGAAAATGTGCAAAAAGTTGTACCAGTACTTACTTGGTTGATCATGGATTATGTCTACTAGGAAATGCTCTAATGTTTCTTTCATGGATACGTTTAAACTACACCAAAGTACTCGTTATAATTTCATGTTACTCTTTTGACTCAAAATGATGGGAATTTACGCAATTACACCCGTTCATGTGATTATAAGTAATTTAGCACAAACATCCTACTGTAGGAGTACAGGGGCAATGAATTTAGCAAATGCAAGCCTCAGCTTCTGTTCGTGTTCTATTGAATTTCTCACTATTTTCTTAGCACAAAATGTAACCTTGAGTTCATTTTGGATGTAAGGGCACATTTTGCACTAGGAAAATAGTGTGTAATGCTGAATTATGCTACTGCAAATTAAGCGAATACGCCCACCTAGTTTGAACATGCTAATTTTTAGACAACTATTTTGGAATTCACTAGATATTACAAATACATAGACCTACGGCACTTCTTACAGGCATATATATTAGTGGTTCACTATTTTATTTGTTATGTTAAATCAATAACCTTAACAATAATTGTCTTTAGATATGACTCATCGTGGGTAAGGCAGCAGTAAGTATGTTTGACAGTTGTAAGGTGAAGGAAAAAGGATTCTCTACAAGGAAAAGTAGTTTCAGGTGGAGATAAAATAGAGTTTAAATAAAGTTGTGATATACACTGCAGCAACAGGCATAATATTGGGTATCACGAGGAGGGTTACATTTTGGTAAGTTGGAGTTTACACCTGGAAATGTATGATTGTCACAGATTTCCAAGAGTAAGCCTCTGCTGCAAGAAATGTGTGATTTCCCAAAATGAGCATACCTGAGTCAAAAGTAACCTGAACCTACAGAGATAGATTTTATGTGAATGACTTTGGGAAGGCGGGATTTTCGATCTTCTATCTGATCACTCTAGATCTAAATCCCCAATCAGGTCGACTGAATCTTTGTTGCCTGTCATTGAGTAAAAGTAATCTATTACCAGGTTATCTCAATAAAAGGTTCATCAGGTATACTGGCACTAAAACGAACATAAATTCTCTGAATGATCTTAAGCGACAGAAAAATATTACCAGAACAAGCTCAAGGATCAGCAAGTTCACAAGAATGGACACTAGTTGTAACTTAAGTGTCATTTACAGAAAGGAAATAAACAGGTTAGACTGTCCCTACACTAGACTACGTGACATCCCTACTTAGCAGGATCTTAAGTTAAAAAGGCCGCTCGCAGCTGTTATTGCCTGCCGTGACTGTGCTGTGCTTTGTGTTGCCTGCTCCAGCGGAGGAAAAAGGAGTAAAGTGGCACTCGCATTGATTGTACCTGAGGCTGTTAGACAGGGGCTGGGACTGCGAGACCCAGGCTTCAGCGCGTGAAGACCGGAGCGCACCTGGTGTCTCTTCCCGCCCCTGCTCCGCCCTGTTTGCTGGCTGCTCGCTCCGCCTTGATTGCCTGCCTCGAGTATTTACAGCTCGCGGCCCCCGCTCCGTGGGTGCCGCTCACAGCTGTTATTGCCTGCCGTGACTGTGCTGTGCTTTGTATTGCCTGCTCCAGCGGAGGAAAAAGGAGTAAAGTGGCACTCGCATTGATTGTACCTGAGGCTGTTAGACAGGGGCTGGGACTGCGAGACCCAGGCTTCAGCGCGTGAAGACCGGAGCGCACCTGGTGTCTCTTCCCGCCCCTGCTCCGCCCTGTTTGCTGGCTGCTCGCTCCGCCTTGATTGCCTGCCTCGAGTATTTACAGCTCGCGGCCCCCGCTCCGCGGGAGCCGCTCGCAGCTGTTATTGCCTGCCGTGACTGTGCTGTGCTTTGTGTTGCTTGCTCCAGCGGAGGAAAAAGGAGTAAAGTGGCACTCGCATTGATTGTACCTGAGGCTGTTAGACAGGGGCTGGGACTGCGAGACCCAGGCTTCAGCGCGCGAAGACCGGAGCGCACCTGGTGTCTCTTCCCGCCCCTGCTCCGCCCTGTTTGCTGGCTGCTCGCTCCGCCTTGATTGCCTGCCTCGAGTATTTACAGCTCGCGGCCCCCGCTCCGCGGGAGCCGCTCGCAGCTGTTATTGCCTGCCGTGACTGTGCTGTGCTTTGTGTTGCCTGCTCCAGCGGAGGAAAAAGGAGTAAAGTGGCACTCGCATTGATTGTACCTGAGGCTGTTAGACAGGGGCTGGGACTGCGAGACCCAAGCTTCAGCGCGTGAAGACCGGAGCGCACCTGGTGTCTCTTCCCGCCCCTTGCTCCTCCTATTTAGGACACGCCCTTCACGTCAAGCGGGACGCTTGCGGGACGCCGGTCTAAGCCCGGGCAAAGGGCGGGCCCTCTGTGGCCCTCAGTGGCCGAGGTAGGCTGGGCTGGGCCCGGTTATTTTCATCGTTTGTATTATTGTACTAAAAGTGATTGATCCTTTCTCCTACTGGAAATACGCCTGACTGTCTGCGGAAGAAACCATTCATCTATATTGACTGTTAGCTTCCTCGGACTTTATTGACTTTATTTTCGGACTGCCTCTGTCGCATCTCCAGGACTATTTTATCTTTGTGGTATACTGCACTATTTTTATTCACTCATCCGGAGGAAATTCATCGTTACAACATAAATTTGTGGTCACATTGTCGAAAATATGTCTAAGAAACTCCGTTCTGGAAGGGAAGTGGGTGGTATGCCTAGTGCAAATAATGAAACTATTCGCACGAGAAACAAATCGGTAAATAATCCCCCCCTTAAGGGTCAATGCCATTTGTATGAGCTCTGGGCTTTGCCCTCCCCTAAGAACGCTAATTTACCTTCTAATAAAGCCCCCTGCGCCTCGGCCCAGGAGGTTCATATGCAACCTAGTACATGCCTGCAGCTTTCTTCGTCTCAGCTCGCACTACAATTACCTGTGCCAGTGGTGTCTTCTTCCCCTGTTTTCCTTGAAGGGAATGGGGAAAGCAAACTCTCTTCTTTAGTACATGAGAGGGAATCTACGAATCCTCCATCTATGTCTCAAACCACGTTGAAGGATAAGTTGGATGGTGATTTATCTGCATTACTTATTTATCATGAACTTTGCGGCCGGTATGTAGAGATAGCGAATAGGGAGTCCCCGGCCCCTAATAAATCCCTCGGGGGTGCTACCCCATCTGGTTTAATGTTGTATAGTAGTACCCCCTCATTGAATGATCAGGATATGTCCGATTTGTTAGTCGCGTCCGGGACCCCGGGCCTTAATCTTTCTGGCATCTGCCGTCCATTGGAAGCATGTGAAAAACCTATTTCTGAATCCATGGTTGCTTTGGAACAATTACTAGCCTCTATTCTATCTCTTTTAGGGAAATTTGTTGGCAATTCGGATTGTATTTTGGAATCCGTTACCCAAATACTGAAGACATTGTTACAAAAGTCACCGGATTTGAGGAATGTTCCCCTCATGACCGAACATGGTCGGCCAGGGGGGGAAATAAACGTGGCTTCAGTGGAGCTTGACACGAAAGTTGGGACATTGGTTTTGATACCACATACTGCGGCTACCCCCTTAACTGCAGTGCCGAACTGTATAAATAACTCAGTTCTTGTGATAATGGAGGAAAATAAATCCATGTCTGACCCTAAAGTGGTGCAAGACCTTTTTCCCATCTTCATGTCGGAAAATAAAAAAGATTCTCCCGATGTTAAAGATGAGGCTAAGGCAAAAAATGTGAAATTTAGAAGCAACAAGGGGAATAAAAGGAAACCAACTCGTAAATATAGGAAGAAAAGGCAGCGTCGGATAATTTTCCAAAACTCAGTCTCTGCACTGGAGAATGAAGTGATTGATCTGGAGCCATCTTCTATATCTGGAAAGGCAGAAATTGATACTGAATGGAATTTACCCATTAGTACCTTTTTTAAGGTAGAAAGTGATGTGTGTCCCCCAATGTCTTTGGATTCCATCTCTCAAAGGGGGGGCCCTCCTATCAGTCTTCCTCAACCATCAATGACTGAAGTTTCTATACAAAATCCATCTGGGTCCCTTAACCCTTTGGCCTCTCTGTTCCGTGTAGCTTCAGGGAATGGAGATCGCCATCTCCCGGATCGTCCTTTAACAACTTTAAACGCTCCACTTGAAACTCTTGTGTTAGATTTGTTACCTTTATTTGACGTTGACTTGCCTTTAAACAGAGCTTGGCTTCTTAAGCGTTTTAGTGAGATTGATAGTCTACATCATATCCAAACTAGGGATATTGAATTAGTCTCCCTGTTTGGTGAAGTCAATGTAACGAGTATAAGGGTGAAATTTTATTCTCCTATTATTGTAAATCTGATACTACAGCAAGCTGAGAACTTCCAACGTATAGGCATTGATATTCTCCCGATCTTTAACCTTGGAAATAAAAACTCGGCGTTTGGGGAGGTACCCAGAAGGGATGAACAAAATGGGGTAGCCTCTCCTCTTAGGGACCTGAAGATTTGGGTAGCTAAGGGAAAACGCTTGGTTTCACAAGTGAAGCCACTTCCGCTGACTCAGAACTCCTCTCTGGTAGAGGACAATAATCAGTGGAACTGGCTGCAAAGTGCCTTATCCACTAAATCAAAAGATGATCCAAGATTGTTTCGGCATCTTTAACACCCCACTAAATATTATCTCCTGGAACGCCGCAGGGATTCACAGTAGCCCAGAGAAGTTTGAGTTGCTTTTTTCTCTAGGAGCAAATGTGATCTGCCTACAGGAAACGTGGTGTATTGATTCGCTGAAGGTCTCTAAGGATTACTATGTCCTGGAAGTTCCCGCCGTCCCCTCTAAGAAAGGCCATGCAAGGGGCGGGATTGCTTGCCTATTATCTAATAAATTACATTGGAAATTCAGCCATTACATGGATTCTAGTAAATTGTTCCATGCCATAACCATCGACAATTTGTTTAATAACGGGATAAAATCCCCTATTGTAATTGTGAATGTTTATATTCCTCCGGAAGAGTGTTTTAACGCGATTCTAAAGCAGGTATTTCGATACATTGATCTAATCAAAAATGTCCCATCCCCTCCGGACATTTTGTTGGTAGGAGACCTGAATTGTAAAATTTCTAATTTTAGCCTGGATCTATTTAGGAATAAACCTAAAGAAGAGGCGTATTTTGTTCCGCAGGCACTCTTCCCTGATAAATTAGTGACAAATAAAAGAGGGAAGATTCTGCTAAATGAATTAGAGGCCGTCGATGGACTTATATTAAATGGGAGATTTCCGTCTGACGTGCCTGCAAAATTTACTCACAAGTCTCCGTTTGGGTCCTCTATCTTGGATTATGTTATTGCAGACTACGGTTTGTTTCCTCTTGTTCAGGACCTTAAGATAATATTTACTCCTTTGAGCGACCATAGTATATTGCTTGTTACTATGTCCTTAAAGCCTCTAACAATTTCACCTTGGTCTCTTAAGGGTAGTGATGTCGCTTTTCACGCCTCCTCGGGAAGATGCTATTGGAATCCCACCGCCATTAATGGGGTACAGGACTTTCTAGACGAGACCCTATTAATTTTAAATGAGTGGCATGGGAATGAAATAGCATATTTTGAAGAATTTGTACGTAATATTACTTCTTATGCCCAAAAAAATTTTCGACCTAGAAATAGGGTAGTGGTCCCGAGTATATTGCGTAGCCTGAATAAGGAAATAAACAAACTGGTTCGCAAACAATATCTTGATAGAATCATGGATCGTGGTAAAGAAATATCAAGGTTAAAAAGAAAGAGAAGCAGATTCCAGTTAAAATTAAAAAAAAGTAAGGGAGGACAATGTATGGATTAATTTGAGGGAATCGGTGGTCCATGGTAGGACTAGAGATTTTTGGACAATAATTGGTAAGGGGTGTGGGTCTAGATTTGGCCCCTCCCCTATCCCTATAGCGGAAGAGGACTGGATATCCTATATTCGGGAACTCTATGCAGGGAATGGGATTTTAAGTGACGATATTGATACCAGTGTTAATTTAGGCTATGATATCGCCATCAGTGTTACTCCTCCGGGTCTTATTAACTACCCCGTTGAGAAGGAAATTGAGATAGCGATAAAAAGCATGCGGGTCTCCGGGGCAATGGGACCCGATGAACTCCCTATGACGGTCCTGAAGTCTGACCCTGTAAGGTGGAGTAAAATTCTGTTTCCCCTGTTCAAAGCATGTTTTATGACGAAAATGGTCCCTGCATCGTGGAGGGGAAGTATCCTGGTCCCTATTTTTAAGAAGGGAGTTAGGGACAGCCCCAGTAATTATCGTCTGATTGCTCTCCTCGACTCCATCGGAAAAGTGTTTGCGAAATGTCTACTAAAAGCCCTCTCCGGTTGGGTAGAGGAGAATAATATCCTGCCGCTTGAACAGACTGGCTTTCGTAGGGACCACGGTACGTTAGACAACCTTACTGCACTTCATGTGGTTACTGATAAGTATGTTCAGGTGAGAGGTGGGGTGGTGTATGCTGCCTTTATCAATTTCTCCACAGCGTTCGATAAAGTGGACCGCGGAACGCTGTGGAGAAAATTGGCAGTGCTTGGTCTCCCATCCTACCTGTTGGAGCTGGTGCGGGCTCTACATACAGAGACCTGGTGTAGGGTGTTGATAGGGGGCGAAAGGGGTTTATCGGATATAATTCCTTCTTTGAATGGCCTTAAACAAGGCTGTTTGTTGGCCCCCCTCTTGTTTTCCCTGTACACGGTTGACCTACCCGCTGCCCTTTCTTCTAGTGAGGGCATTGCCCCGGTGCTCGGGGGGTCCCCTATATCTTGCCTGATGTACGCCGATGATGTCCTTATTCTTGATTTAACCCCTAAAGGACTTGCAAATCGGCTAAATGCTCTTCATATGTTTGCTGTGGCACATCATATGAAGATCAACATTACTAAAAGTAAAGTCATGTGTATAGCTGGTACGAAGAGGTGCCGCTCTGTTGGTTTTGGTTGGTCTATAGGGGGCCAAAAACTTGAGGTGGTAAAGTCCTATACTTTTTTGGGGAAAATTATTATGGCTAACTTGAGTGAGAAACTCCACATAGAGCATTGTACACGCAAAGCTATTGCCCATGGCAAAGGTTTAAACTCCCTATACCATGCAACGGGGAAACGGCACTTTCCGATTTTATTGGAAGTGTACAGATCTAAAATCCCCGCAACAATATTGTATGGTATTGAACTTATAGATGTGAAAAAGTGGGACTTTTGCCATAAGATAGAGGGTAAACTTCTAAGATCTCTCTCTTCCCTAAACACCGCGTGCCCTTTAGCTGCCTGTAGGCTTGATTTCGGCCTCAGGAGTAGTTGGGTACAGGGACTATCGGCCCTTGTTAGATGGGTGGCCCGCCTTGCAAGAGCTGAGGTAGGGACAATGAGAGCTATCCTCAAAAGTGAATTATTGGGTAATTTTAATGAGTTTTCTCAACTTGTGCGTAATTTTAGAAAAGCTGTAATCCTCTTAAAATTAGATGAAACTGCCTTGTTTTTGTATTCTTCTTCACAGTTAAAATTTGTTTTAAAAGCAGCTTCATGGGACTTGTGTTTCCAGACGGATAAAAAAGTAATTTGTGGAAAAAGGAAGGTAGATCATCTCCTTGATTCCTATCTGTGGAAACTCCCTCAACCCTATGTAAGATGGAACCTACCACATGGTATCCGCAGATTTTGGTTTCTTTTACGTTATGATTTATTACCGTTAAACCGACTGTTATCCAAATGGTATGGCTCCTCTCCTCTGTGTAATTTTTGTAAAGTAAATATCCAGGACTGTATGCATGTGTTGCTGATTTGCCCTGCGCTTCGTAAATTGCGCTCTAGATGGTTAAAAGTTATCTGTCTGGATCTTGGCATTGTCACTTTGAACGATTTCCTGTTTGCACTTTATTGCCCTCCCAATGAAATGTTCTGCTTCCATATTTTTAACTTTTTTAAAGGATTTTTAGCTATTTATTAATATGTCTCTGGAGATGTACCTTGACCGTCCGATTTCTGTAGTTTTTTTTATATGTCAGTCCCGTATTTACCTTAGGATGTTTTAAGGATATATTTTTTCTTTCTTTCTTATGCTGCTTTTTGGAGCAATGTAACTGTTGCGTTGTAATTGTTGTGTGTTAAATTCTGTATATTTTATGTGGCCCTCTTTTGAGAGCCAAAACATAATAAATAAAATTGAAATTGAAAATTGAAATTAAAAAGGTGTCAGCCGTGGTGACTTCCAAAGAAGTTCACTCACTCTTTCTTAGTCTTTGGTGAAAATCTGTGCATTGCAGTCATGCCCTCTCTGCCTACCCATCCGCTCTCTAAGGGTCCTCAGGCCATCTGCTCTAACTCCTCCCCAGGGTGCTGTCCCTAATACAAAATCACAATTGCAATTGGAACGCCCCTCTGAGACGCCCATCATGTACACCTCTCACGTGGTTTCAGTTCTGGTTTCTTCCATGATGGCACTCCTCTGGGCCTCTCGTTAGCGTTGACCTTGCTTCCCAGGCTTCTTCTCCAGCTTGCCGGTTCCCCCCAGGACATTCCTGAACCCTCCTCCAGGCCTGTGCCTGTCTCCCCGGACAGAGCTCTATTCATCACGCTCTTGATTGGAACCCCCTCACACCTGCAGACAGACACCCATGAATAGGGCCCCAAATTCCAACCTCCAGTTATCTGCTTTGGACCATAAAACTTCGCACAGAATTGACAATTTATTCTTAACGAGACTCGACTTTAACTAACACGTGCAGATCAAAGAAGTCACTTTATCTTTCCAGGCCTACTAAATTATCTTGCAAGCGGCCTGCACTCCATGAACCTTTATTTCTAAAACTAAAACATTCTTGTTAATACACTCTGATTATATGAAACACTTCTATAAAACATGACTCTAACATGTGAGCAGAAATTACTGAATAATAGTAAATCCATGTCATTTGAAAGATGTAAATGCACGTTTTCGTTTCTTCATACATTGCCATGAGGCCTGCACATTTCTACGTTTTGCAGCATTACATTTTCTTCAGTAGCAGCTACATAACATGGAATCTGATTAACACTTCTAACATTTCTAAACATTTCCACACATTTCTACATTAGTTCCACACTCTATATATGTTTCCTATATTAACTAAACACTCATGAGTATATGCGGTTATATAGTTTCAACGCTTTTAGATACTTTAACTGAATTCGTGCGACTGGGTTGTACATATGATGCACTTATACCTTTTACTTAATTTGCGCTCTCTCAGTTCCCCCCTTTGATGACCTCTAGGGGTCATCACCAACACAACACCAATCTAAAATTATATTTAGACAGAACTCGTTGCAAGACTCCCTCTCTTGATCGTTCCTAGAGCTCTCAAACTCCTGTATTGGTTATCTTGCATGGCAGCTAATCTCTGTTCCTGCTCTCTCATGGATCTTTGCAACCTATTTGCTCTGTACCATCTGTACAACCTCACCAGTCCCCAGAGTGTTCGGTCACACATGCGCGCACTTCACTGGCTTCCTGTAGCTCAGAGAATTATGTTCAAATCTCTCGTGCTGTCATTTAGAGCTGTCCACGAGCTTGGCCCCGGCTACCTGAGGAAGCGCTTCTCTTTCTACACTCCCTCTCGCTGTCTCAGGTCAGCCACGCTGGCCAAACTGACTCTTCCCCGCTATAAGCGGGCTAGGCTGGGCGGCCAATCTATTTCTGTGGTAACTGCGAAGGCTTGGAATGCTCTCCCTCTTCATTTGCGTACCGCCCAGTGTCTATCCAAGTTTAAGAAGGATCTCAAGACCCATCTGTTTGTTTGTTAGGTCTACGCTGTCTCTTTGTGTTATGTTTGGTCACCTCCGCAACGGGCCAGGATACTCCCCAGTAGCAGAGCGCGCTACAAAACAACCTATAACATAACATAACATAACATAATATGATCACACAGATCACTATTATGATGATAGGTTTTAGAATGTACCATACAAAGCTCTTCCCTAGGTTGGCGAACCAACCTCCAACTTTGCCCATTCCATGACCTACCTTTTCCCACACATTTACTCTTGTCAAGTCTTCAATTTCTTGGTGGATCTCAGTAATATTCTGTATACCCTTCTCAAGAGGTTTTGAATTGTCTGGAATGTAAGTGCAACATTCCTGGACCTTCAAAGCCTTACAGACTCCGCCCTCTTTGGCTAACAGAACGTCTAAAGCAAGACGATTCTGAAGAACCATTGCCCTTATCGATTGCATCTCTCCTTCCACCAGCATCAATGATCTAGCAGTACTGGCAGATAATCTATCTACAACTGTTGTTAGTCTCCTAATCTTGACATCATTAAGTATCAATCCTAGAAGAGGGAACATAGCGCCGAATACATCTCCAACTACCTCGGCATCGCCTACATCCCTCCTCCCTCTGGCTTGAGCTTTTCCCTCAATGATCTCCAAATCTTTGGCATGGTAAGTTTTGGGGAAGACAATTGCCAAATAACATGATCCGTACCAATTGTCAGGTAGTTTAGGGTAGGCATTTCTCCCACAGACAAAATATACATTTGGAGTCACTTGCATTCCCTTTAAGAAGTCCTTCGTGTAGTATTCTAATCGGAAGGCATGTTCACAACTGACTTCACCTACAAACACATTTTCATAGTAAGTTTGACTCCTGTGAATACATAGCTTCCCTTTCTGTGTTCAATCTAAAGCTATTGGACCATTACTACTCTTCTTTTTGTGCGCCTTCTCCTCCTCGGTCCAATCTGTTTTCCATTGCCCTGACATTTTCAGAATCTTTTGCCTCCTGTAACGGTCATCAACTTGCCCTATAAACTTCTTTTCAATTTCTGACACTTTGCAAGTCAGATTATTTCTACGAGCATGTGAAGTATCTAGGGTATTCCAAGGAATGAAGAATTTCGCCAATCTATCTTCACTCTTGTAATAGTCCCATTTATTCATCTGTTTGTAGTTCGGGACTTCTGGTAATACTGAATCGTAATTGGAGAAATAGTATTCAAAACTATCTTGTCCATAAAATATGCTAAGCAATAAACTACATGTAATGCCATAAGTCAATGGAAGATGATGATATCTAATGCCTTCATCTACAGAAGCAGGCAATTTCATGCAGACATAGCAATCCTTAGCCTCCATGACATCAATGTACTCATATAGTAGTTTGGCATAAGCGTTCGATTTGAAGTTGCCCTGTGACTCATCTGCATGTAACCTACGAGCTTCTGCTGCTAGCAACGCTTTCTCCTGAATTGCATTGTCCTCCTTTTTACTAGCAATAGTAGGTTTTGATGTCGCTTCAACCTTTGCTTCTGTAGCTTTTGTTTCGTTCTCATGTCCTACTATATATGATACAGTAACTACTAAAACTATAAGGAAAATAACTCCTGCTAAAAGTGTACCTATTATACATTTCGCTTTGCGGTTCGAGTTGCCGGCCTCCATGTTTCTCAGACAGTGTAGCTTCTTAGTCCCTTTTTCAAAACAAAGTTCTTTCTTTTTATTCTCCTCTACAGTCTCTTTCTGCTCATTCAGTCTTTTGAACCACACAGTAGGAAGCTGGCAATCTCTTTTTGCAATCAGTCTTTTAAACTGTAACAAACAGACAACCCTAGCCCTTCTCCGTCAACTAAATGAAAGATCCCTAAGTTTTCTCTTCTTCCACTTGGTGCTAGGTTATCTTCTCACTCTTGTTTATTTACAAAGTCTTTAAGTATCCACTATAATACGCGTTCCAGCAGCTCTAATGGCGTATTCCAATATTTCTAGGCGAAGAATGGTCTCCTCGTGTTCTGTTACCGTTGTTCCAAAGGTTGGAAATTCCACTCCGTTCAAGACCATGTCCTTTATTCTGCTTAAGTAGGGAGGGTTGGGGATATTGAGTGTTAGTAACCCTTCGGCTTCGACTCCAGGCACCAACAACTGCACTTCCACTTTGATGATGGGGTCAGTGCTGACCACTATCACTGCCCTCACTCTCCCGGATCTCTGTCCCCAAGACATCTGCCGCCAAGTAGGTCCACTCAGGAGTGGCGTATCTTCTGCAGGGCACAGGCACTCTCCTTGTTCTCCTCGGACCTTCCGCTTCTGAGCTCTGTGCACCTTCGTCCAAGTCTGAGTCTTCGGATATCGGAACAAGGGTTCTCTCTGGAGTTGATCTTAGGCATGGCCTCCTTCTTCTTTCTGGCCAGCTAGCCTCTCCACGCCTTGTCCTCCTGCTCTGTGTCCTTGCACTTGACTCTTGATCACTTGCAGCTTGATCAAAATCTGTTTCGTACTCACAGCTGCTTTCTCCTTCTGTGGCAACGTCAGTTTCGCTGTCGTCTTGCCCTTCCCCCCCTTGGTCTGACACGCTCCCAGCTTCCTCCGACACCCCCACAGCTTGGCTGGTCCCCTCTATGGCTCCTTCGTCCACAGCTGGATTTTCATCCGAGAGAGGAGCTGTTTCTTCCAGGGGTGCTGGAACTCTCCGCGTATGGGAGGCGTGAATCCAGTTGGGCAGCCCTCCGACCTTAACAGCAGTATTCGAGGTTAGGATGATCTGGTAGGGCCCTCGCCAACGCACGTCTAGACAATTCTTCCTGACATGCTTCTTCACCACGACCCAATCCCCAGGGCACAGGTCGTGGCACAGATCTTGGGATGATGGGATTTCAGCAGCCTGCACCTGAAGAGACACAGAATGAATGGCGTCAGAGAGTCCCTTACAATAGTCCAGGATCAGATCATCTGTGATATTCAACAACGCTGCAGTTGGCACTGACGGCAGTCTCAAGGCCCTCCCCATTAACACTTCATGTGGAGAGAGTCCTGTCCTTCTGTCTGGTGTGCTACGTATGCTCATAAGGACCAGTGGCAGGGCATCAGGCCAACTTAAGGATGTTGATGAACAAACTTTGGCAATTCGGGACTTTATTGTGCCATTGATCTGCTCCACAATTCCCGAAGCTTCTGGCCGATAGCTACAATGCAATTTCTGGTCTATATTCAGAGCTGAGCAGAGCATCTTCACAATTTCGCTGTTGAAATGCGTTCCCCTGTCTGATTCCAAAGAGGCCGGCACCCCGAAGCGCGGTATTAACTCCCTAAGCAATAACTTTGCTACTGTGAGTGTGTCACACCTGCGTGTAGGGTAAGACTCGATCCATCTGGAAAATATGCAGACAACCACCAGAACGTATCGAAGGCGGTTGCATCTTGGCATTTCAATGAAGTCTAGTTGCATCCGATTGAACGGACCCCCAGAACTCCCTATGTGACTCAACGTGACTGGTGTTCTCTTTCCTACATTCAGTTGCTGGCAGGTCACACAACATTGGCACACTGCTTCTGCGGCTACTCTAAACTTGGGGTTGTACCACGTTTGTATATAACAAGAGAGAGAGTAAGGGAAATTACATAAACTATGTGAGGTAGGAACTCCTGGTCCCCAGAATTAATATTAACAACAAAGGAGTACCCCCTAGAAGAGAGGAAAAATAGTAATTAACTATTTCCTACAGGGTATTTTTGAGGATTGCACTACGTGCCCCAACCCCTTTATCAGGACAATGATAGTCCTTTAAGTTGTACCACGTTTGTCTGAATACCCGCAACATAGCATCTCTGCCTAGATGTACTGGACTGTGTATTCGTCTTGCCATTGGACTCACTAATTCATTTGGTAATACTGCCCTTCCATCTGCTGAAACCCAAAAATTCATCTCACTCTTCACACATCCTGCAGTTTCCCATGTCTTTTTCTCAAAGTCTGTTGCGTTTTCTTGTATGACTTTTAATTCATCCCAAGTATCTACAGTTTCTAACAACATGGTTAATTCGGTCTTTTTCTGTATCCCTCCCACTTCCACTTCTGTGAAAGAATATCCTTGCTCTGCACAATAACGTGCAACTTCGTCTGCATACCTATTGCCTTGTGACACAAAGTCAGTATTCTTGGTGTGTGCTGTACATTTAACAACGGCAATAGCTGCCGGACCTTGTAATGCTTCCAACAATAGGCGTACAAATTCCCCATTTCGGATAGGTGAGCCTGAAGAAGTCATGTAACCTCTCTGAGACCACAATTGCCCGTAGTCGTGAACTACCCCGAAACCATATTGGCTATTGGTATAAATGGTGACTCGAATTTTGCTACCTGCTAAACAGGCACGTGTCAATGCAATGATTTCGGCTACCTGAGCGGAGTGTACTCCTTCCAGGCAAGCGGCTTCCACAACTCCAGTAATGGTACAAACAGCGTAAGCTGCTCTCAACTGACCGATATCGTCCCTTACACATGAGCCATCAACAAAGAAAATTTCATCGGGGTCAGTCAATGGCTCATCCACGATATCTGGTCTCGGTTTGGTGCATAGTTCAGTCACATCAAGGCAATCGTGATCTTCACATTCATCATCTTCTATATCATTTGGAAGTGGCATCAAAGTGGCAGGATTCAAAACAGAGCATCTCTTAAGGGTCACGTTCTCTGCAGCAAGAATGACTTGCTCGTAGCGCGTGAGCCTGCTATTTGTCAGATGCTGTGTCTTGGTCCTCGTCATTAACAGTTCCACAGAATGAGGTACATACACCACTAACTGGTGTCCCATAACAATATTCTCGCACCTTTCAATGCTGACACCCGTTGCAGCAACGGATTTGAGACATCCGGGCAACGCTGCGACTACTGGATCTAGAGTAGCCGAGAAATAGGCAACTGGTCTACGGGCATTTCCATGGATTTGGGCCAAGACCGATAAAGCACAACCTTCTCTTTCACAGCAGTAAAGCAAAAATGGTTTGTCATAGTCCGGCATTCCCAGAGCAGGAGCACGACACAAGTCCTCTCTCAGCTGCAAGAATGCCATCAAACAGTCCTTGTCCCATGGTACCGGATCACTCACCTCCTTGTGCGTCAGTTTTTGTAAGGGTTTTGCTTTCAGGGAAAAGTTAGCTATCCACTGTCGGCAATACCCGACCATTCCTAGAAATATCCTGACTTCTCTTTGTGTCGTTGGCGAGTTCATTTTCATGATCGCCTCTATCCTGTCTGGTAATACTTTCCGTTTCCCTTTTTCAATTCTGTGACCCAAGTACTGTACTTCTGTCAAACAGTACTGTAACTTGCTCGGGGACACCTTGTGTCCGTTTTCAGCTAAGTGATTCAGCAAGGTGATGGTGTCTATCTTACAAGCTTCCTCTGTTTCTGACGCCACAAGTAGGTCGTCTATGTACTGGACTAGAACCGAGTTCTGTGGCAGTACTAGACTTTCAAGATTTTTCTTCAGCAGCTGGTTAAAAATCGATGGGCTTTCTGTATACCCCTGTGGGATACGACACCATGTTAATACGCGATTTTCCAGCTTAAAAGTGAAAAGAAATTGGCTCTCCTCATCTAATGGGATTGAAAAGAAGGCCTGGCAAAGGTCTATCACTGTGAACCACTCAGCTTGGAATGGTATCTGAAACAATATCACTGATGGATTCGGTACCACTGGACAACATGAAACAACTATGTTATTAATCTTCCGAAGGTCCTGCACTATTCTGAATTTCCCACTAGGTTTCTGTAAACCCATAATCGGGGAGTTACATGTAAGTATGGGCGGAAAATCCATTCCGTTCGCGGATTTTGCGGATTTTCGGTAAAGTCGCAATCCGCGAGATTCGCGAATTTCCCGCAAAATCCGCAAATCCGCGAGCAGCGGATTTTATGGCTTGCTCGCACTGTTCGCGTGAGTTCGCGGCTTCCCAGTTCAACTTCGCGCCCCACGAATAAGCGCTAAATTGCAGAAATACGATCTTAGCAAAACTGAAACTACTTACCAGGTTCAAAAGTTCAAGCTCATCATTAGTAGCCATTTCCTGTAGTGCTTCCTGAGGGGCCCCTCCAGAGTTCAGTTGCCTACTTGCAACTATTATGTGACCCTGCTCTGACCCTCAGAATAGTTACACATATGCCACAAAGGTCCTGAATTACAGCTAAGGGAGACAAGCAGGAGCCAGGCTGGAAGTTCAAATCCAGTGACACCTTAATCAGCCCCTAATTCATTATTGTCAGTTGGGGCAGGGCAGGTGTTGTAACTAATTTTGCAACAATGAAAGCACTTAGCAAGTGCAAAAGATCACTAATTAGGAAGCACTAAGGAAGCAGGTGCCAGCTAAAAAAATATTCTGTGACACATTAATCAGCCCCAAATTAATTCAGGTCACTTGAGGCAGGAAAGGTGTGCTTTGCTTTGCCACAATAATGTACACTGGACAACCAGAGGGTGCTGTGATGAAACAGAGGGTGGCATGGGTGAGCCAGAGGGTGGCATGTGGTGACAGAGGGTGGCAGTGATGAAGAAGAGTGTCCCAAACAGGCTGGACACGTAGAAACAACAAGTTGGCAAAACTTGCGACCCGATAGGTAAGTTCGCGTTTGCGAAATTGTACAAAAACCCTCGCGACCTGGCAGAAACCCGCGCGAACACACAAAAAAAGAAAATCCGCAAATTCGCGAGAATTCGCGGATTTTGCGGATTGCGAGTTCACAAATCCGCAAAATTCGCGAACGCGAGATTCGCAAAATTCGCCCATGCTCAGTTACATGGACTACCCACGATTTCCTTCAGTATTCCCTGCTTAATCATGGATTCGATCACAGGCTTTATTCCTGCAAGCGTCTCTGGGGTCAACTTGTATTGGGGTGTTCTCGGATATTCAACATTCGGTTTTACCACGATTTTCACTGGTTCCACCCCTTTGATCAATCCTATCTCTTCCCCAGTGAAATCCCACACTTCTGATGACACCGCACCTCTTAAGTCCCATGGAAGCTCCTCCACCGTCAAGGTGGGATAGAGCTCCACGCACACCTGGGAATTTGCAACTTTAAAGTCGGCATCATCATCGTTAGTCTGAGGTGTGCAGTACATCGTACAATTTAGTTTGCACAATAAGTCTCTTCCCAACAGACACACAGGGCTAGAGTCACAGACCACAAACTGATGCTCATCGCTGTACTTCCCTATTTTCACTAGTACTGGTTCTGTCAATGGGTTTGTCATTCTCCTGTTTGCAACTCCTACCACTTGAATCGTTTCTCCTGACATTGGCAGACCTGGAACTACTGCTGATCTCAGAGTGGATTGAGTGGCCCCCGTGTCCACCAAAAAGGTTGTAGGACATCCTGCCACTTCAGCCTCCACGTATGGTCCCCTTTGGTCCACCTCTAGAACTGCCCCGAGGGTACAGTCCTCCTCTCTATCCACCAGCTGTCCAGTTAGAGGATCAACATAGTAACACTCTTCTCCTCCTACAAAAAGAGGCATTTGTCTATAGGTCTTTCCCCCTGCTGAAATTCTAGGTGGTTGAGGGAACTGAGCTCGAGGAGCCGGGGTCCCCCCTTTGACCACCTTTCCTTTGTATACCGTTGTCCCCTTTCCCGGACTGCTTTAAACCTCTTCCTCCTCTATTTCTAATTCTCCATTTTCAGGATTATAGGGGCACTCGCGTTTCCAATGTCCCACCTGGTTACACTGGTGACACCTGGTCGTCTTTTTCAATGTCGCAGTGTCTAACCTAGGTCTCGAATTGGAATTTTCCTCACTGTCCCTATTCTGGTTGTTTTGTCTCCTACCCATGGTCCCTGTTCCCTGTTGCTGCTGTCCACCCTTTCCAACCGACTGCATCTGCACCATCATCAGCTTCTCCTTAAGTTTCTTGGCTTTGGAATCCATCTCATCACTGCAGTACCTTGCGTATCTCAAAATTTCATCTAATGGTTTGTTTTGCCAACAAATCAAATGTTGCTGAATCATCAAGCAAATGTCAGGTCTCAATCCCAAGACAAATTTCGATACGAACTGTCCTATGTCTTTAGGATCCATTACATCTAGTCCACTATATTGTTTGAACGCCTTCAATAATCTCTCATAATATTCATGGACTGTCTCTTTGGGTTCTTGCCTGGTTCGATCTATTTTGACCCAATCTATGTCCTGCAGTGGCACCTTATCTTTCAGCCAAGTCATTACCCTTTCATACTTCTCCATGACTTTTTCTGACGGTCCATTAGTCTGAGCATCCCTCTCCGGTTCAGATGTGGGCCACTCAACACTAACCTTACATGCTGTCCACAGGTCTCCTGGTACTACAATGTCAAACAGGGTGTTCAGGTCGACCCACAGTACCTTAGAGATTTTTACGAACCTCTCTACCTGCTTATACCACTCCACGGGATTCTCTCTCATCTTAGGAAAGGAATTTGTAAATGCAGCTAAATCTCCCCTACTCCATGGCACATGCACATAGTTCCCATTCGCTATTTCTCGCAAAGGGAAGGCTTCCATTCTCTGTAGCCCTCCCTCTGGGGACATCCCAATTGTGCTCCGTCTAACGGTTCCTTTCTTGGACCACCTTTCTTCCCACTTATCCAGATCTCTCCATGTCCTTATCCCTGTAATCAGTTCTCTGATGTGTGTTTTTAATCCGATTGTTCTCCTTTCTTCGAGGTCCTGATCAGAATAATGCAACCTATGGTTACCCTGTAAAGCCTTTGTTCTTGACAAGTCTACCATGTACTTGTCTGCTAATTCAGATAGTTTCTCATGTACTGCTCTCGCCTTCCGAGTAATATCCTTAGCTATAAACAGTACCTCATCTTGTTCGTACATGTCAATCCTCTCCAAGGGCAACGTTCCATCTATTATTTCATCTAAATCCGATTTTAGACTGGTTACATCGAGCCTTCTTGCTTTTATCTCGGCTCTCAGTATGTCTTTCTTAGGGTGTCCATTGACATCTCTCCCATCCCAGCTCCGAGTCCTACACCTAGGCTCAGGTGAATTATGGGGAGTCCTCCCATGTTCCCATCTTTCTAGGTCCCATGCTCTTCCATCTTCCCTTGGCGTGTGGTGAAACACTGCTCGGTTTCCCACTGCCCCGCTTTGTCTGTCCTGCTCATTTTCTCTGAATGCGTGATAGGACCTTCCATTGTCTTCTCTGTTTTCACAACTCCCTTGCTGCCTAGTATCACTCAACACATGATAGGACCCTTCACAGTTCACCATGTTCCCGCGCTCCCAATGTTGTCTATTATCGCCAGGTGCATGGTGAGTGCACTTAAAGTTATCCCGGTACTCTTGTGTCCTTCGGTCTCCTTCGCTGTGAATGAGATGAGACAACCTTCCACATTCTGCACTTCTATGCTCTTGATCCTGTCCATTTCCATTAAGGGAATGACATGTATCCCCTCTATTCTCCTGGCTTTTGCCGTCGCACTCCTGACCGCTTTCACTAGCCCCATAGTGGGACAATGTTCCATCACCTCGATTTCCCCATTCAGCTTCCACTCCTGACCTATTACTCTGGGTTCCCGTGCTGGCATTCCACTTTCTCAGGTCAGCCCTCAATTCCTTAAATGACTTCGGCCGTGGTCCCCTTAGATCCATTGGTCCTCTCTGACCCCCCAGATCTATTATGGGATCACCTGCTTGATTTAATGGAGTGCTCCAATCCCTTGGACCTGACAACTGCCTTTGAGAATTAATCATGTTGTTCCTATTCTCCATTTCTGCTCTCTCCCTGTCCAACCGTGCCTGTTCCTCTTCTCGTGCTTTCTCTGGGTCATAAATCGACACTATAGGACCTATAGTAACAGGTACTTGGAGAGCGTCTGGCAATTGGTAGGACTTAGCATGCTCCATTTCTGGCACCTTTTGTACCACAAACCTTCCGACTACCCTCTGTACTGAACTAGGCTGAGATATTTCCTCACCTTTGGCGTATCCTCTATCTGCTATAGGAGGTGGTCTATTTTCCCCTGTACCAGCCCCGCCCCCCCTTTGGAGCTCGGGACCTTCCATCTCTCTATTGTACGGAGGTGGTCTGTCCATCAATAACCTATTTATCAGGCTGTCTTCTGTCTTGCTCTCATCATCCTCCACTAGTGGTTTCTTTTCTCCTGTGACTTCTATTACTGGGTACAGTTTGTCTACTTCGATTCTCTGCACTCTCCACTTTTTAGCTTCCTCATCCCATTTGGCATCCTGCACTGCTCTTACCGATCGTTTCACACTTTCTTGACGCCTGTTCAGGCTCCTGTCGTACGCCGCCCTAAACCACGCATTAAGGGCTTCAAACTGTGTTGGTCTGCGTAGAGGTCTCGTCGCAAGCATTACTGCTTTCAACTGGTTCAATGCTTCTAACCTAAACGTTCCGTATTTCGGGAACGTCAATTCCTCATTCCCCTCTGTCATCTTACTCCACTCAGAGATCCACAGTATAGTATGCAACCCAACATTCGTAGCCATGTAATGAGCTGGTGTACCCTCCGGCGGGGCCTCTTCCCCGTCCACCGATTCTCTATTCTCTTTCTTAAAGATTGTTCTCAAGCGCCTAAAGCATTTCATGATCAAATTCACAATTTTCTACTTCGTTACGTTTATTTACTTCCTGATGACAATCCACCAATCCTAGCGCGATTCTTGCTAGCTGACCTATCACAGCGCGGCTCTTGACAACCGGCCTATCCCAGAGCGGTCTTACACCAACCAGCCTATCACAGCGTGGCTCTCTCTGACGTCACTCGTCTCCCCTTCGCAGCGGTTCCCCTCCTTTCTCAGCTCGTCTCCCGGTCATGCATGCGACCCATTCATACTCTGAAAAATGATTACTTCCGACCAAGCGACCACTTTTCTTGAATGTATGCCCACAGTCTAACTGTAATTGTCACCTCAACTGACGAAGCGTCTTCCGTAAAACGTCTAGACGATCGCCTCAACTGATAGGTTACTTACACACAGTAACTTCCGACCAGCGTCCGTTACTCACACACTCACTCTTTCATTCCCCCTATCACTTTCCTGCGGGGCGATCAATGGTACCTCATGACCCCCTTCACAATGGTTGACAATTACTCTGGATGTCCGATACACCCGAACCACTTAAGTTCTTCTCTGAACTTAAGATTTTCACCAGGTTGCACGCGCTCACAACCGTCTCACAATCACACTACAGGCATTCAACTCTGCATGACATTACAACAGAAGTACAACACAAAACACCGCAATCTAACAACGCATGACCCTTTATACTCACTCTCGACCGTCTCTGCTGCTTTTTCTCTCTCGCACCGTCAGCACCTTCTTCGGCAGGCGATTCTTCTGCTGGTCATTTCTCGATCTCTAGGGGCCTCGGGGTAATCTTAACCTAGTCTAGATCACCTTCCTCAAGAAGGCAACCATCCTCTGCTACCAACTGGGAAGGCGGGATTTTCGATCTTCTATCTGATCACTCTAGATCTAAATCCCCAATCAGGTCGACTGAATCTTTGTTGCCTGTCATTGAGTAAAAGTAATCTATTACCAGGTTAATCAAACCAATAATTGGCACGACTCTGAAGAACCACTTACCACCTTTCAGTTTTAAAGATTTATTATAAAGCCAAAGTTAACTGGATATACAAACATCTCAATAAAAGGTTCATCAGGTATACTGGCACTAAAACGAACATAAATTCTCTGAATGATCTTAAGCGACAGAAAAATATTACCAGAACAAGCTCAAGGATCAGCAAGTTCACAAGAATGGACACTAGTTGTAACTTAAGTGTCATTTACAGAAAGGAAAGAAACAGGTTAGACTGTCCCTACACTAGACTACGTGACATCCCTACTTAGCAGGATCTTGAGTTAAAAAGGTGTCAGCCGTGGTGACTTCCAAAGAAGTTCACTCACTCTTTCTTAGTCTTTGGTGAAAATCTGTGCATTGCAGTCATGCCCTCTCTGCCTACCCATCCGCTCTCTAAGGGTCCTCAGGCCATCTGCTCTAACTCCTCCCCAGGGTGCTGTCCCTAATACAAAATCACAATTGTAATTGGAACGCCCCTCTGAGACGCCCATCATGTACACCTCTCACGTGGTTTCAGTTCTGGTTTCTTCCATGATGGCACTCCTCTGGGCCTCTCGTTAGCGTTGACCTTGCTTCCCAGGCTTCTTCTCCAGCTTGCCGGTACCCCCAAGGACATTCCTGAACCCTCCTCCAGGCCTGTGCCTGTCTCCCCGGACAGAGCTCTATTCATCACGCTCTTGATTGGAACCCCCTCTCACCTGCAGACAGACACCCATGAATAGGGCCCCAAATTCCAACCTCCAGTTATCTGCTTTGGACCATAAAACTTCGCACAGAATTGACAATTTATTCTTAACGAGACTCGACTTTAACTAACACGTGCAGATCAAAGAAGCCACTTTATCTTTCCAGGCCTACTAAATTATCTTGCAAGCGGCCTGCACTCCATGAACCTTTATTTCTAAAACTAAAACATTCTTGTTAATACACTCTGATTATATGAAACACTTCTATAAAACATGACTCTAACATGTGAGCAGAAATTACTGAATAATAGTAAATCCATGTCATGTGAAAGATGTAAATGCACGTTTTCGTTTCTTCATACATTGCCATGAGGCCTGCACATTTCTACGTTTTGCAGCATTACATTTTCTTCAGTAGCAGCTACATAACATGGAATCTGATTAACACTTCTAACATTTCTAAACATTTCCACACATTTCTACATTAGTTCCACACTCTATATATGTTTCCTATATTAACTAAACACTCATGAGTATATGCGGTTATATATTTTCAACTCTTTTAGATACTTTAACTGAATTCGTGCGACTGGGTTGTACATATGATGCACTTATACCTTTTACTTAATTTGCGCTCTCTCAACTTCTAAGATCAAGTATGATGTGATTTATAAAATATCTTTTAAAGGTATGAAGCTAGAAGCATGGATATAGGAAGCTTTCACACTGTTGTGCGTTCATTGCATTTTCATAATTCTTTTATTGCAACAGGGTTCCGAAATACATAATATAGCACATAACATTGAATTTCTTTCATGAAAATTGCGATACTTGGCAAATCGACATTGACATATAAACATTTTAAAGATTTATAACCACCATTCTCACCCCACCAATTTATATATTTTCCATGACTTCCACCCCTACCACATCGGACTAAGGGGTCCATTAGGATGGCGGACGGATGCATGACTGCTGTGCTGGAAGCGGCGGAAAATGCACCCCAACGTCCGCCATCAGCGGGCCTTCTGTCCGCCATTTTAGGAAGGGGAACTGGGCACATTTACCGTCCGCCGCGGAAAAACATTGGACCGCCACGGGAACACACCAGACACCACGGCGGACGGAGCCAATTCAGCCTCACCGCCATGCGGAATGACGTCCCGACCGTCCTCAATATTACGTAGTCGCAAACAAACCAGAACACCGCAGTGGAAACACCACCATCTCATAGATGGCGGAAGCACCACAACGGAGAGGGAAAGCAGTGCCTCGAGACCCACCGCACTGACCCTACCGCCATGGACCCAGCCCTACATGCCTTCCCGGCCCTGTTTGCACTTCACTTCCAGCAAGTCATGCACCGCCGTGGACGCAGCCGCAGGTACGCCAGCATGCACTACACACATGCCACAGCATACATTAACACTGTTACCTGTTTACACCAGCAGCGTTGGATTAGCAACGAGGGCACCAGGGCACTGCCCGAGGGGCCGGTGTCCAGTCCCAGCTGAGGACTGCTTTTGTGGGCAGCCGTGGTGGACCGATTTTGGCGGTCCCTGCATTTGTAAACAACCGCCAGCGGCCCAGAGGGTGCCCAAGAGACCTTCCTGTAAGTAAATGTGCGTTCATTGCCACCCTCCCATCAATGGCAGAGGTGTCACTCCTTTACTCTTGCTGGGCCGGACCAGTAATATGTGAATATTGAGCGGTGCAGGGGGCATGATCAAAACTCTCCTCACTTGAGAAAATATCAGAGCCTATAAAACAGAAATAAACGCCGCTCAATCCATCTACTACAATGAGAAAATCATGGCAGCTAGGTCCAAACCCAAAGAAATGTATCAGGTAGTTAAAACCCTTTCTAAAATCCCCCCACCTACAATCACAACCCTCGACTCCATCTCCCGTTGCAACGAATTAGCTGAGTTCTTTTTCCAAAAAATAAATAAAATATACTCTTCATTTGCAACCCCCAACTCAGAAGTTGTCTTACCACAACCCACATGGCCACTGAACACCCTGCGCAAGTTCACCTGAGTGAATTTCCATTATTAGACCTGGAATCACTCAAATCTCTTGCACTTCAGGTAAAATCTGGCTCCCCCCTCGACCCTGCACCCCCTAAGATGATGAATATGGTCAACCTGAACATTCTTCCTACTCTCCTGGACTTACTCAACAGCTCCATTTCATCAGGGGTGGTCCCCCCCACCTGGAAACAAGCAATTGTGAAAGCATTGTGAAAAAAAATGAATCTCAACCCAGCAGACCCTAATAACTACCGCCCAATCTCCTTGCTACCATGGGCAAGTCAAATCCTGGAGAAGTACGTCAACCTCCATCTCACCAACTACCTTGAGGAGAACCTCTTACTGGACGCCTCCCAAACAGGGTTTCGCCCTAGACACGGCACAGAAACAGCGCTGTTAGCCGTTACAGAAGAAGCTAGGAAGATCTTGGATCGAGGGGGGACAGTGGCAGTGATCCTCCTCGATCTAAGCGCAGCATTCGACACAGTATGCCACAAAACCCTGCTATCCCGACTCTTCGATCTTGGCATCTCAGTAAACTCCCTAGACTGGCTGAGTTCATTCCTCAGCAACAGAACCTTCCAGGGCTTTGACGGCGATTCTTACTCTAAAAGCCGACCCCTAAACTGCGGTGTGCCCCAGGGCTCCTCACTGAGTCCCATGCTGTTTAACGTGTACATGAGGCCACTGGCGGGGGTCGTCCAAAAATACGGTATCAAAATCATATCGTACGCGGACGACACCCAGCTGGTGGTCTCCCTGACACAAAAAAGCAGCGTGCTCCCCCAATCCAATCTGGCAGCATGCTTGGAGGATGTCAAAAGATGGATGACAAAGTCATCCTTACAACTCAACGGTGATAAGACCGAGATTATGATCCTCGGCCCTTCTCCTCCCACCACCCATGACCAGCTGTGGCCCGCAAGCTTGGGACCAATGCCAACTCCCAAGGAAAATATAAAAAGTCTAGGAGTTTGGCTAGATAACAAACTCACATTAAATACCCAGGCAACAAAAACAGCTGCAACCTGCTTCTGGATTATCCGAATGTTGAAAAAAATCCTGCCAATACTACCCTTTGAAGCCAAGCAAGTGGTCATCCAGGGCCTCGTACAATCTAGGCTGGACTTCAACAATGCCCTATACTTAGGAGCCCCAGAGTACGTGTTGGAAAAACTGCAAAGAACACAGAACTGTGCTGCCCGCACTCTCCTCCAGATCCCTCGCATACAGTCAGTCAAGGCAGGGATCAGATCTCTCCAGTGGTTCCCCGTCAGAGAGAGAATAAAATTCAAAGCTCTCTGCATATCGCATCAAGCATTTCACAGAGCGAGCCCGGAAATTAATCATTCACTTCTCTCCCCCTACTGTCCCGGTAAAACCCTTCGCTCCACGAATGCATTTCTCGCCGTAGTCCCAAGAATCAAAAAAACTAGAGCAGGAGGTAGGTCCTTTTCCCTGAATGCTGCCAAACTCTGGAACTCTCTTCCCCTCTGACTTAGATCCAACCCTACCCTCCTGCACTTCCGCATAGAACTTAAAACACTCTTATTCAGAAACTAATCCCCCCTGCTCCCTCCTACCTATCCCCTCCTGCTCCCTCCCCTTCCCCCCTCAGAGTCTTTTTCCACTACTAGCGCTTGGACGCCCTCGGGCAGCAGACACGCTCTAGAAAACCCCTTCACTTCACTTCACTTCACTTGTTGTCAGGTGCGTCACCAGTGTGAACTAATCCGTGGTAGACAGGGCATGTTGTAAACACAAGAAATCCACAATGCAAGTACACAACAAGCTCTGACACTGACAAAGTACACAACATGAGTAACTGACTTTATTAAATAACACAAATATAGCACTCTGATGTACCCAGGAGCCAGCCCAGTGGCCAGTACACATTGTAGAGCATGTCCATGAGAAGCTGCACAACCAAGGGGCAAGAAGCAGCACAGTTCCAGGCAGGGCAATGAGAGAGTGCAGAGCATGTCCATGAGAAGCTGCACAACCAAGGGGCAAGAAGCAGCACCTTTCCAGGCAGGGCAATGAGAGAGTGCAGAGCATGTCCATGAGAAGCTGCACAACAAAGGGACAAGAAGCAGCACAGTTACCACAGAGCCAGTGGCCAGAACAGAGCAAGTCCATCTGAGGCAGCACATGAGTGGGCACAATGCAGCAGCAGAACAGCAATAGGGCAGTGTTCACAACAGAGCAGGTACATCTGAGGAAGCACATGAGAGGGGCAAAGTGCATCAACAGTCCATGGTACAGAACAGAGCAGGTGCATCTGAGGCAGCACAAGTCAGTAGCACATTGCATCATAACTCAAACAGGGTCAGTGGCCAGAACAGAGCAGGTACATCTGAGGAAGCACAAGCCAGTGGCACATTGCATCATAACTCAAAGAGGGCCAGTGACTAGAACACAGCAGGTACATCTGAGGCAGCACAAGTCAGTGGCACATTGCATCATAATGAAAAACAAATGAAGGAGTATCACCCGATGTATAGGCTGAAGGTTTTCCAAAAGTGGAATAATTATTCCTTTTCTAAAAAAACCCTCACTCACCACCTAGTGGTGACATGCTTCATCATGGGGGTCCACCCTGGTGGCCTAGCGTCACTAGGGTGTGCTTCGACACCTGTAATACAGTGGAGCAGGTTGTGAGATGTAAGTGCAAAAAAGTGTTAAAAATTGTCCTGGTTTAACTTTATA
Organism: Lissotriton vulgaris; assembly: GCF_964263255.1. NCBI lineage: Eukaryota > Metazoa > Chordata > Amphibia > Caudata > Salamandridae > Lissotriton > Lissotriton vulgaris. The sequence continues at coordinate 1,969,166,632 of NC_141685.1, forward strand.
AGAGTGAGTTTTAATGAAAAGCAACTGGACAATAATAAAATAATAAAGAGTGAGATACTGGAAGGGGAGTTACGACCTACGTATCTCAATATGTGTTCATAGTGCGTTGGTCAACATGTTTCAACCGTTAGGGAGGGTTCCCGGTACTCATCAGGACCAAGGAGATGGACGGTATGAGCCCCCTAAAAGACTCACCCTATCCTAAATCCTTTAAGAACCAGTGGTAAAATGTACCAAAGGTGGGATGCTCTCAAAAATAAGGAGCATATACAAAAAACCTGTGGGGAAAGAAAGTAAACGGGCGTCAGGCGCAAATTATCCTTACTAGCCTGTTACGTCGTGCAGACTCTCAGTGCATACATACTGCATGCCACAGTGGTGTTTGGAAAAACTTCAAGAGACGATGAGCGTGATCATATTGTGAACGTGAGCGCTTATCATTATAGCTATTATAGCTTTCTTTCCCCACAGGTTTTTTGTCTATGCTCATTATTTTTGAGAGCATCCCACCTTTGGTACATTTTACCACTGGTTCTTTAAGGATTTAGGATAGGGTGAGTCTTTTAGGGGGCTCATACCGTCCATCTCCTTGGTCCTGATGAATACCGGGAACCTTCCCTAACGGTTGAAACATGTTGACCAACGCACTATGAACACATATTGAGATGCGTAGGTCGTAACTCCCCTTCCAGTATCTCACTCTTTATTATTTTATTATTGTCCAGTTGATTTTCATTAAAAGTCGCTCTTATAAAGTTAAACCAGGACAATTTTTAACACTTTTTTGCACTTACATCTCACAACCTGCTCCACTGTATTACAGGTGTCGAAGCACACCCTGGTGATGCTAGGCCACCAGGGTGGACCCCGATGATGAAGCATGTCACCACTAGGTGGTGAGTGAGGGTTTATTTTAGAAAAGGAATAATTATTCCACTTTTGGAAAACCTTCAGCCTATACATCGGGTGATACTCCTTCATTTGTTTTTCAATATCCGTGACCAGGGTAACAGGAGTATTCCTCATCCATCAAATGTGGACACAATCCCTTACTCTCCCTCTTGTTTATCTAACATTGCATCATAACTCAAACAGGGCCAGTGGCCAGAACAGAGCAGGTCCATCTGGGGCAGCACATGAGAGGGCACAATGCAGCAGCAGAACAACAACAGGGCAGTGTTCACAACAGAGCAGGTACATCTGAGGCAGCACAAGGACGTTGAGGTTCCGTGAATTCTGAACCTGGGTCATAAAGGTCGTGGTTCTGTTACGATTTTGGTAACAGTGAACCGTAAACAGTGAGTTCAGCAAGTATGAGTGTTTTCGTCATGTTACACCGATGGATTCCCTGTGTATTTGAAGATTTCATTCTGTACCCTCGGGTTCCATTTTGTGCATGGCAGCCATTTTGTGGTCGTCCTCACATAGGCTGATGACTGTGGCCAAACGAGTCTTTAGGACACTACACCTTAGCTTGAGTTTGTGCTGACTTCTGTTTGACCTGAGTGAACTGACCCTGTTGCCTGAAGCTGACCTTGCCAAACCAGTTCTTGCCCTTTAGCTGATCAAGATTAAGGATCAGAGCACAGGACATCGTAAAGTTTTACCAAACACAAACATGCCTTATCCTACTTCTATCTGTTTCTGTTTCTTTCTTTATGGTCTATTTATGATGTGGGTTGTGGGCCTTTTTATTATGGCTTTGTCCGGCTTGTCTAAAGAAGAATGTTTATCTTGGGTTTGTTTGATGATTAATTATGGGCTGGACAAACTGAAAAATGGGTTTGTCATCATGCAATGCTTTTTGTCGTGGAAACATGTGAGTGGTCAAACTGTAAATAAGGAATGTTTGCCCGAAGCACAATTTTTAGTATAAAAAGGGATGGCTTGCTTTGTAAAGTTGAGCAGTCTCCTGAGAACATACACTGTGTTGTACTTCTAGGACCTCCGTTACTGACTGCAGCTAATAAATTTGATCTTTGACGCCACCAAGAAGTATCCTGTGTCTCTGTATTCTAAGACAGGTTAACCCGAAGACTTTGGGCGTGCCTCTGGCGCCGCTGGGTTTAAATCTCGGTTCTTCAGTTGGCGCTTCCAACGTGGGGCGACTTCAGCGGTACCGGTCCAAGCCCGAGGATCGTGAGGAGCTTCGTGAGGAAACTCTGGAGGGGGGCCCCCACTTCAGAGACCCCTGCATGTCGAAAACGTGGACCGAAGGTCTTTTCCACGAGGTTTCCCGCTTTCCAGACGGCTACGAAAGGACTGCTGCCCTGACTGTCGCCCTGTCTTGGACCCCCCTTTGTGAAGCTTTGTAAGGCGAGACGATAGACGGGTCTTCTGGTGACATGGAAGACAATTCAGTTAAGTATAAGTGGGTCGCTCCCAGTCCTTTGTTCTTTGGTTCTTTGGTTCTTTGAGTCCTTAGTTTCTGGTTCTTTGGTTCTTAGTTTGATTGGTTCTTAGTTTTGCTTGGTCCTTAGTTTGGTTCTTAGTTTGTTTGGTCCTTAGTTTTTATTTGAAGATTGCAATTTTCAAAAACCGAGGATCTTGTATATTTACGAGTGTATCGATAGAGATTGCCCCTTGAAGTTTGAAGCTCGATTAGTGAGCGAAGATGCCTAGTCGCAGCAAATTTGGTGCTTGGTTTTGTTTTGGTTGCAACAGGGATTCCCGATTGGAGGACTCGTGTCCGATACCTCCAGTTGGAACTCCAACTTATGAGCTCTATTCTAAACATGGCGTGGGCCCTATTACGTTTAATGAAGTATGGATCCAATACACTAGGAAAGACGGTGTTTTAAAATGGCCACATCATGGTAGCTATGACACAGAGATTCTAGATAATTTGGAAATTAAACTATTTAAGAAGAAAGCCCGGCCAGCAATGTTTGACTCCTTTCACCTTTGGTGTAAAGAAGCCAGACAACGAGAAATTAAACAAGCTAAAAGAGATAAAAAAGAAAAGGATGTATCAATAATGCAAGCTGCTAGGCAGTTTAAAGAAAACGAAGAAGATCAATCGATTGAGGTGTCTGATAGACAACATAACATGGCCATCGATGAATGTTATCCAGCTTTGCCTTCTCTTCTTGAGAATGCAACGAAGGACCCTGAGAAGGATCCTTTGATGTCACATTTGTTGAGATTACCACCCCCTTATGCACTGAGTGCTACGGCACCTCCTCAACCTCCAGTTTTTCCACCTCCTGGTCTTGTTCAACCACCGGCTCCTCTACAGCCGGTTCTTCCTCCTACGGCGCAGCCTCCTCTGGGGCCGCTGATTTTGCTATCAGTTTTGCCTGGACTTTCTTTGCCTCACTCTCCTTTACCTTTGACTTCTGCTACTTTGCCTCAAAATACTTTGTCTCCTGTCCTTATGACAGCTTCTCCTTCTGCTCGACAGCGAATGACTGAAACTGTTACTGGTCTTTTGTCTCCTTTCTTTGGGTCATTGAGTATAACCCCTGTTTCTGCACATAAACAACTGTGTAGTCAGTTACCTAGTTCCGAAGAGCAGGCAGTGTTGGATCTCTTGGCTCGTAGATGGGTTTCGAATGTTTCGAGGTATAATTAAGAGTCAGTTATGGATGTTTTCCAGCAGTGGGAAGCACCCAAGCAAAGATATGTGTTTGATGAAATGTGTACTTTCCTCCGTGAAGAATGGGAGGATAATGATTTGGGTTCAGTCCCAGTAGAGTTGCTAAATGTACAGTCCGAGTTTGCGTAAGGGACGATAGTGGATACCGGAGTTGATAAGGCAGTTGCGATGGTGCTTGCGTTTAGGAGCAATTCTCCCTCTCAGCGCTTGTTTGAGCCTGATCCTGCAGTTAGGAGGAAAGTGAGACAATATCCGATGAGAGAGGTTCCCCCAGTTTGGAGAGAAGGAGGTGCAGCCGCTAATCCACCTATTCTGCCACATTTTCAGAGGGTATGGGTACATGTTCCGTGGAAGAGAGCTGAGGTTTTGGCTCTTAAACAGTCTTTACCTGATCCCCGTAAGAATCCAGCTGGCTAATATAAGGAATTGTCCCAGCCAGTTGGTGCATGCATCATGAATTTAGCCGACATAGATATGCTGTTGGGTAACGTAGTTCCTCAACCTTTGTGGGCTAAGATTCGTCATGAGGATCATGCGATAGAATTAGGCGACTCATGGGCCAATATTACTGCTGCAGATGCTAGACAAGTTGGTGGTTCTAAACCTGAGCCTTTAGCAGCAAATTTACGTGGCAGAATTATAGATCTTATGAAAACGATGATGCCAGCGTTGCGAGTAAATTGGGACAAGTTGGCAGCATGTAAGCAGAAGGACGAAAGCGTGTCTGATTTCTTCACTAGGTTTGAAGAAACATTTGTAGATCACAGTGGTCAGGATATGAGTACGGAAGGTGGCCAAAGATTGTTCGTGGATAAGTTTGTCTTTAACTTACTTCCTGAACTGTATAATAAGTTGAAAGATTCTGAGAGTTCTTGGGCTGTTTCTTCGTCGGCCCAGATACTAGCGACTGCTCAGTACTACGAGAATAGGGATAAGGACGAGAAAGAGAGAGTAGAGAAAAAGACAAAGGATTTAAGGACTAAAGGGCATATTATCAAGTGGGTTTATCTCCTCTTTTTTGGCTTTAAAAATTATCTCCCTATTACCTAGCTGTCGCTAACACCAGTTAGCGACGGCAAGAAGGAGATAGCGACCATCTTGGGCCCCACTTTGCATGTCAGTGATATTTATCACTAATGACATGCAAAGTGGGCGTGCCAAGATGTTAGCGACTGGAAACAGTCGCTAACATCGCTATCTCCTATTACCAACTTTTGGAGATATTCACGCTAAGCGCGAATATCTCCAAAAGCTAACACCTGCCCTGAGCAGTTCTTAGCCATGTTATCTAATGGGAGGTGGATAACATGGCTAAGAGCATTAGCTCGGTAATGCATGAATATCGCTGACTTTTCAACGATATTCATGCATTGCGGACGATTTTTATCGCATTTGCGATAAACCTTGGTAATACCAAGGTTTATCTGCGATAAAAATCGCCGCAGCTCAGCGGTAAATTTTTGTCTCTAACCAAGCAATAGCGATAATTATCGCTATTGCTTGGTAATATGCCCCTTAGGTTCTTTTACAGCAGGCGTATCCGCCCCGCTCGGCTCAGCAAGAGTCACAGCAACGTCCACAGTTTCAGTTACCGCCACAGTTTCAGAGAATATCACAGAAATCTGAGTATTTTACTCCAAGGCCTCCGTTAGGTTTGAATCAGTGTGCGTATTGTAGAGAGGAAGGTCATTACAAGAATGAGTGTCCTGCTTTGTGCCAACGTGCGAGTGGTATGTCGGTTCTGCAAGGTCGTAGTGGTTTCCAGCAAGTGTCTAGGGGTAGAGGACGTGGTGCGTTTCCTCAGAACGAACGTTCTTTTCCCCCACAGAATTCAATGAATTATTTTGATCAACAGAATGTACAGACTGGTAGATCTCCACAGAATTACGCTGATGATTACCATGTTGAGAGTGAGAGTATTGATTATAATGATTACTAGGACAGCCAAGGACAAAGAGAGGGAGTAGTGTCAGTTCCAGTAGATCAGAGTGGACCTTATGTTGCAGTAGTTACATCGGGTGTGGTAGAACCTTTTCTTTTGGATACTGGTGCAGCGAAGAGTTCTATCATGCACTCTAAACTCCCAGGCGCACCTTTGTCTGGCTTAACAAATGTTTCAGTAGGATTCTCTGGCGGCCCAGTTCATAATCCAGTTTCTAGTCCCTTGTCTCTTTCTATTGGACCTTGTGAATTGGAAGCACCCCTCATTCTGACGACAGGTTGTGGTGAGAATTTGTTGGGGCTGGATTTGTTAAAGAGATTGCATGCGACATTGCATTGTTCTCCTTCGGGAGTACATCTTAAATTGGGTAAGAAAGTGATCTCTCCGATGTATCTGTCTAAGGATCGGCTTCCACTGGAATTGCGTTCTCTCCCTGATAGTCTTTGGGCTACTGGTCCTAATGACGTGGGTCTTTTGGAGATTCCACCATATGTTATGACGCTCAAATCGAATGTTAAATTGCCACGTATTCCCAAATATCGGATTTCGAGTGATGGTGAACGAGCGCTTCTAGCGATCATCTATGATCTGATTGAGAAAGGTGTGATTGAAGAAACGAGAGGTAACGTGTGTAACAGTCACGTTCTGCCTGTCTTGAAGCGGACTGATTCTTCTCAGCCACCTGTGTATAGGTTTGTGATCGACCTTCGAGAGGTTAATACGATTGTCGTGCCACAGTTTCCTGTTGTTCCGGACATTACTGCTTTGTTGACTTTGATTCCTGCTTCAGCAGCCTGGTTTTCAGTTATAGACTTAAAGAATGCTTTCTTTAGCATTCCGATTGCCGAAGAGAGTAGAGACATTTTTGGCTTCTCTTTAGGAGGACGAAGCTTCCGATTTAAGCGCGCTCCTCAAGGGTACTGCGAAAGCCCCTCTATCTATAGTCAGGCTTTGAAAACTCAGCTTGATACTCTTGTGTTGCCTGCTGGTGCTGCTCTTATTCAGTATGTGGATGATCTGTTAGTTGCCGCTGATGATGAGGAAACTTGTAAAGAAGCTACTCTTTCTTTGTTGCGACATTTTTCTGACTTGCATCATAAAGTGTCACCTTCGAAGTTGCAGCATTGTCGTCAAGAAGTGACCTATTTAGGTCATCTCTTGTCGAAGGAGGGAAGAAGGTTGACCCCAGAATGAATTCGAGCGATTGCTCAAATGACTATGCCAAGCACACAGAGAGAAGTGTGTGCTTTCTTGGGTATCACATCGTACTGTAGACAATGGATCCCAAATCTTTCTTTGTTGGCGAAGCCTTTGTTGGCTTTGACTTGTAAGGATACACCGAATCCTATTCCTTGGTCTGCCGATTGTCAAAAAAGTTTATCTGAATTGCATGACGCATTGTGTTCGGCTCCAGTGTTGGGTACTCCTGACTACAGTAAGCCTTTTACACTCTATGTTCACGAAAGAGAGGGTTGCGCATTGTCAGTTTTGACACAAACATTCGACGATAAGAAGCGTCCATGTGCGTATTTCTCGTCGACCTCGGATCCGGTAGCTAGAGCGTTGCTGTTGCTTGAGAGCTACAGCGGCAGCGGCTGTTCCTATCCGACAGTCTGCTGGTTTGGTGATGGATAATCAGCTGGTTGTAATGGTTCCACATGCAGTGGTAACCTTATTGAATAGAACAAAGACTCAGCATCTTACTAGTGCGAGGTTGTCGGGATATGAGTTGACGCTTTTGACCAGTCATGTGCACATCAAGCGGTGTAATGTATTAAATCCCTCATTATTGTTGCCCATTTCTGTGGATACAGATGGTCAGGAACAGAATGATTGTTTTCTTAGGACAGAAGAGGAGACGAAGGGTAGAGTTGACTTAGAAGATACTCCTATTTCAGATCCGGAAGGTACGCTATGGGTTGACGGATCATGCTAAAAGCTTCCAAATGGTGACACGACTGCAGCATATGCCGTGACGACATTATGTACGATTGTTGAAACTGCATGAATTAGTCACGATTCTGCGCAAGCAGCGGAATTGATTGCATTAACAAGAGCGTGTGTTTTGTCTGAGAGAGTGAATGTGTATACCGATAGTCAGTATGCGTTTGGTGTAGCACACAGTTTTGGAGGCTTGTGGAAAGAGAGAGGATTTCTTACGTCGCATGGGACTAAGATCCAGCATGGGCAGTTGGTGAATGAGCTGCTTGAGTCACTTTCTTTGCCGAAGGAAGTTGCGATTGTGAAGTGTAGTGCTCACCGGAAGGTTACGGATGATGTTGGCTGTGGTAATGCGTTTGCGGATGAAGTTGCAAAAGAAACAGCGAGGAATGTGTTGGGTCGAATGTATATTGCAGGCCCTGCGAGATGGATTGGTGCAGCTGGAATGTGTGAGGATACGATCGAGAGTGTGAAATCAATTCAAGCTGAAGCTACTGAGAGGGAGAAGAATGTGTGGAGAGAGACTACGGGAAGATTGGATCCGAATGGTTGTTGGGTTGAGTTGTCGGAACACCAAAGATGGATGTTACCTGATGCGTATGTGCTTGCAGTGGTTACGATGGAACATGGAATGTCTCACATTAGTGCGAAAGGGATTTGTAAGTTGTTGGCTCCAGTGTGGGAGAAGGGTGAGATTCCTAACTGTGCGGAGAATGTGGTTAAGAACTGTATGGTTTGTTTGATGCATAATCCTGGCAAGGGAACCCCAACTCCAGCTGGTTATTTTGCACCTCCGACGTATCCGTTTGAGGTTTTGCAATTGGATTTTATCCACATGGAAAGGTGTAACAATTTGAAATATGCCCTTGTATTGTTCTGTGCCTTTTCTAGATGGGTAGAGGCATATCCCCTAAAAGATAATACTGCCCTGTCCGCAGCTAAAGTCTTGCTCATGGAGTACTACCCCAGATTTGGTTTGCCACAGATGGTGTGGACTGATAACGGAAGTGAGTTTGTGGGGAAGATCATGAAGAGAGTGTGTGAGGGTTTGGGCATAAGACAGAAATTTCATGCTGCTAATCATTCCCAATCAGCTGGTTTAGTAGAATGCTATAATGGCACTCTAAAGCTGAAGCTGGCTAAGATTCAGGCGAGTTCTGGTCTCCAATGGCCCGATGCTCTGCCGTTGGCACTTTTGTCAACTAGAACTACAGTGCATTCACAAATTGGGCTCAGTCCGTATGAGATAGCTTTTGGGCGCCCGGCAAATGTGTGGGGAGTGCCGAGACCAACAACATTTTGTGACATTGAGTATCCTGTGTTGGTGGACTATCTGTATGACCTGACAGCTAAATTGCGTGTCTTACATCAACAGGTTCATGATAGCCTCCCACCCGCGTCTGTGGACCCAGGTCACACCATCAATCCAGGTGACGGGGTGTTAACGCGCAATTTTCAGCGGACCAAGAATGATCAGGCCGTTGGACAGGCCCTCATCAAGTGCTTTTGTCCACGAGAACATCTGTGAAGGTCTTCGGTAAAAGAAACTAGATCCACGGCGTACACTGTAAGAGGGTACCTTTACCTCTGCCGTACGACCAGTGGGTCCAGAAAGGAATTGGTGATTCAGAAACAGAGCGTGTGCCGAAGTTTATGCCTTTTAGTGATGCACACTTGATATGGACGAGGTCTGGGAAAGAGGATAATGATGTCTTGCAAGCAGCTGTGCCTTCATCTTTGAGACTGGACACCACTGAGCCGGAAACTTTGTTCTGAGATCATGCAGTACCTGGCAAAGATCGTTCTAACTTGAGACCGAGAAAAATGGACAAATAAATAAATAATCTTTCCTTTTTCCTTTTGTTAACTGCACTCTCTCAGCCAAGAAACTGTTTTGACCTATTTTTATTTTTCGAACCGCCATCCGGGTTCAGCTGTAGGGTCGCGGTGTAAAGACTTAGGAGTGCAAGCCGAAGACACAAGGTCAAGGTTCTGGTTGGTCTTAGGGCGTTCCCTGGACTGACAGACGCATTCCTTAGCACGGAAGACCCAACCGCCGCGAACAGCACGGTTAGAGGATAGAGTTTTTTGAGTTTGAGAGAGCTGTTGAGAATATGAACTTGAAAATGAAAATGGGTAGTATAATGCATAGCAAATTTTTGCTGCTCACATGTATTCTGATGTGCCTTAGTTGTGACGTTAGCTTTGGTGGGTGGGATTGTTTTTGCTACCCAATTGACTTCTGCACCCACTTCCCAACCTATGTCTTTTCCTACTACTGCTTCTTTGCATTATTTTCAACCTTTTCCTGAACATGCGCAGGTTAGAAGATCAGAATTCGTAAACAATTCTTTTGTACAGCTCCTGCATCAACACCAGTTGGTAGTGAACACCACTAATTTTTGGGTGTGTGGTCTCATGCCACATACTACGGATAGACGTATTCCCTATCTGGTTCTGCCGTTTAGTCAGAATGGGTCTTTATGGGCTTTCCAGCCCATAAATGGCATAATGTTCATTTATGCCATTGAATTCTATCCCCTGCGTTCCACAAGAGATAACTCAAGTAATAAAGCCTTAGTGAAGGGAATTACAAATATGAGTAGAGATATTAATACGTATAGGACCATTCCCAAGGATGACTTGTTAGCTTATGTTGGTTGGAATGCAACCGGATATAGTATTAGTCTGAGTGAGAAGCAGAGATGAAAGAGGTCACCTCCGATTTGGATCGTGCCCCACCGAGGTTATTTTTGCCTGCAAGGTAATGGCAAGAATCCGAAAGCTCAGTTAGGGAAGAGTGTTTGTACTCAGACTTACGTTTTTGCGTCTCAGTCTTCCCCGCCCTTTTTGGCAGCTAAGGGTACGTATTTTGTTTGCTACAACAGAGCATATACATGGTTGCCCCCTGATTTTTCAGGAACATGTTATGTTGGATATCTGTTGCCTCCTACGTATACTGCTGCTGCAGATTACTACAAGATGAGAGTTGTTAGAGGTGTCTTCAATCAGGAAGATACCGCTGGACAAGAAGTCAGAGACTTCTTTAAGGGTTTCCTATCATTTTGGGGGCCTATGGTTAACAGTAGAAATCTGCGGCAATTGACAAGAGTGGTTGAGTCCACTGTAAACGAAACTGCCGGTGCCCTTAGTAATTTGACAGCTGAGCTTCAAGCGGATCGCCTTATGACATTACAGAATCGTATGGTTTTAGATGTCATACTTGCGGATCGAGGTGAAGTATGTAAAGTGATCCAATCAAGTTGCTGCGTTTTCATTCCAGATAATGCTCCGACAGTGTACCAGGCCATTTCCAGGTTACATAAGATCTCCGAGTCAATACATGTGGACGAAGGAGATTAGTTGTTAACTGGATGGTTTTGGGAACTATTATCCGCGTGGGGATGGAAGATTCTGACAGTCATTGGTGTGGCTTTAGTGATTCTTTTCTCGTGTTGTCTTTGTGTACAGTGTGGTCCCGCCATATTTGGCCTTTGTGCTACTACGTGTGTAAGGAGACTGTCTGTCCCAAAAGAAGTACAGAGAGATAGGATGATGCTCCAACAACACCTTGATGACCTGATGAATATTGACATTGATTCAGATATAGACTGAGTGATTGCCTATGTAAGGGCAAAAGGAGGGTCTGAGGTTCCGTGAATTCTGAACCTGGGTCATAAAGGTTGTGGTTCTGTTACGATTTTGGTAACAGCGAACCGTAAACAGTGAGTTCAGCAAGTATGAGTGTTTTCGTCATGTTACACCGATGGATTCCCTGTGCATTTGAAGATTTTGTTCTGTACCCTCGGGTTCCATTTTGTGCATGGCAGCCATTTTGTGGTTGCCCTCACATAGGCTGATGACTGTGGCCAAACGAGTCTTTAGGACACTACACCTTAGCTTGAGTTTGTGCTGACTTCTGCTTGAACTGAGTGAACTGACCCTCTTGCCTGAAGCTGACCTTGCCAAACCAGTTCTTGCCCTTTAGCTGATCAAGATTAAGGATCAGAGCACAGGACATCGTAAAGTTTTACCACACACAAACATACCTTATCCTACTTCTATCTGTTTCTGTTTCTTTCTTTATGGTCTATTTATGATGTGGGTTATGGGCCTTTTTATTATGGGTTTGTCCTGCTTGTCTAAAGAAGAATGTTTATCTTGGGTTTGTTTGATGATTAATTATGGGCTGGACAAACTGAAAAATGGGATTGTCATCATGCAATGCTTTTTGTCGTGGAAACATGTGAGTGGTCAAACTGTAAATAAGGAATGTTTGCCTGAAGCACAATTGTTTGTATAAAAAGGGATGGCTTGCTTTGTAAAGTTGAGCAGTCTCCTGAGAAAATACACCGTGTTGTACTTCTAGGACCTCTGTTACTGGCTGCAGCTAATAAATTTGATCTTTGACGCCACCAAGAAGTATCCCGTGTCTCTGTATTCTAAGACAGGTGAACCCGAAGACTTTGGGCATGCCCCTGGCGCCGCTGGGTTTAAATCCCGGTTCTTCAACGTGTGTCATACGGACAGTCCCATGGACAAGAATATTGCAAGGGTGGTTACAATGAACAGTCCAGACATCAAGTACAATGAGATTTGAGTGATGGGAACTGCACCTCACAGCACAGAATCAGTTGGACTGTGGGACCTGGTAGCTTCGGACACAGTGGCAGGACCAGATACAGGAGTGTGAGAAACAGCCACAGCTCCAGTGACTGACACATGAGCGATAGACCCTGACACACTGGCAGGACCTGATACAGGAGTGTGAAAAACAGCCACAGCTCTAGTGCCTGACACATGAGCGATAGACCCTGATACACTGGCAGGACCTGATACAGGAGTGTGAGAAACAGCCACAGCTCTAGTGCCTGACACATGAGCGATAGACCCTGACACACTGGCAGGACCTGATACAAGTGTGGCTCAATGATTAGAGCAGCAGACCCTGATGCAGAGGTTTAGCCCGGGACCAGGGTTCAATTCCCCACCTCGGCGGGTCTTGGGCTAAAAATTCCACAGACCTGAGAATTCTCGCCTCGGGGCCTATTCTAATCATGGAGTACCACTCTGCAACTCTGGGCAATAGCTTGCTTAATCTCCACAACGGCCCCCACAACGCCAAAGATGCCTAGCCTCCACCTTGGGGGTGCCCAGGAGTGGACGCCTCACAGGGAAAGCCAGGATGGGTTCCACTTCGGTATTCGTACAAGCGCCTTGAGACCCTTGCGGGTGAGTAGTGCGCTATACAATTTACATACAGGAGTGTGGGAAACAGCCACAGCTCTAGTGACTGACACATGAGCGATAGACCCTGACACACTGGCAGGACCTGATACAGGAGTGTGGGAAACAGCCACAGCTTTAGTGACTGACACATGAGCGATAGACCCTGAAACACTGGCAGGACCTGTCCCTGGACACTAACCAACACATACCATGCCAGCATATGAGACATGAGATTGGAGGACACACACAGTGGCAGTACCTGAAACAGGATAGGGCACAACTGACACAGTGCTACTACATGAGGCATGACAGCGAACAACAGACACAGTGCCACTATCTGACACATGAGAGTGAACTGCAGCTGACCCACTAGGACCTCTGAAATCATGAGCCACAGGGGTGTATGGGCCAGGAGGCAGGGTGGCTCTGAGAGCTGGTGACAGCTCTACTTGTGTGCCATTGGGTTGGTCAGGTGTCACCGATGTGTGTTTCTGTTTCTTTGGGATTTGGAAGGGCGCCCTGGACATGACTGGACTGGTAAGTGGTGCGGGCTCATCTGAAACATCACCCATCAAAGGTGGATCATGTGCATGTGGGGTTCTTCTCTCTGGGGACGTGCTGGAACCTGCTTGACGCTTGCTCTGGCCCTGCCTTCTGCCCTCTGCATCATGTGTAATGGGGGATCCAACAACGGTATACTCCTTCCTCTGCTTCACCTGGGGGGTGTGGTTGGTAGTAGAGGTATGGGGGGCCTCCACCTCTGACACATGTGGTTTACGTTCCTTCACCAATACCAGCTTCAGGAGACGCATGGGTGATGGATGTCTGTCCTTGGTGGATGTCCTGTCCATGAGAGACGCCTTGGCCCTGGGAGGTGCCTGTTCCCTGGGAGGTGCCTTGGCCGTGGGAGACGCCTTGGCCTTAGGAGTTGTCCTGTCTTTGGAATGTACCTTATCTGTGGGCGATGCTCTGTCCCTGGGAGGTGCCCTGTCCATTGAAAGTGCCCTGTCCTTGGGTGGTGCCCTATCCTTGTGAGGTGCCCTGTCCTTGTGAGGTGCCCTGTCCTTGTGAGGTGCCCTGTCCTTGGGAGGTGCCCTGTTCTTGGGAGGTGCCCTGTCCTTGGGAGGTGCCCTGTCCTTTGTAGGGGCCTGGTCCTTGGGAGGTGCCTGCTCATTGGGAGGTGCCCTGTCCTTGGGAGGTGCCCTGTCCTTTGTAGGGGCCTGGTCCTTGGGAGGTGCCTGCTCCTTGGGAGGTGCCCCGCCCTTGGGAGGTGCCCTGTCCTTTGTAGGGGCCTGGTCCTTGGGAGGTGCCTGCTCCTTGGGAGGAGCCGTATCCATGGGTGGTGTCCTGTCCTTTGCGGATGCCCTGTCCTTGGTCAGTGTCTTGTCCATGAGATGTGCCTTGCCCTTGTAAGTACCTTTTGAGGGGGATGCCTGTGTGTCCCGTGAATCTGTGCCCCCCATCACCCCTTGAGGGTCCTGTGTGTCATCTCCAGGGTAGCTGATGTTATGTTCTGTGAAAGATATCCCTTTCCCAGGGGAATATGTCTGTGGCTTCTGTTGCCTGCCTTGCTGCCTGTGCCTGCTTCTAGTGCAATACCCTGAAAATGATGCATGTTCAGAAGTGTCACTCTCCCCTGAGACAGTAAGTGGTGTGGATGGGGGAACTGAAGTAGAAGCTTGTCAATATGACTGTTGAATGGTTGCAGACAATGTGTTGGATAAGGACTATACTGTCCTGTGGAGACCAGCACTATCACCATACATCCCCTCCATGAATGCTACCACCTGCCTCAACTTCCTATCATGGTCCAGAAATGTATTTATCATGTTTAATTGCCCTACACACAGCTGTCGGAGCAGATTAACCACCTCAGCAATACAGGCAGTTTGTGTCACAGGGGCAGGGGCAGTGGTGCCTGCACCAAAGGCCACTCTGCTCCCCCTACTCTTGCGAGCACGAGCAGTACTTTTCGCAGTTGGTGGCAGTGTGGGCCCAGTGTGCTGTGTACCGACTGAAGGTGTAGATTGTCCACTCCCTGTGTCTACCAACAGTGCTGACTCATCACCGCTGTCTGAAGATGAGGATGATGGTGTCTCCACAAGTGAGTCCTCAGGGATAGTTCTGTCCCTCTCTCCGGGGCTGCTCTCTTCAGTCTCAGTCTGCTTTTGTGTGATCTCTGATCCTGATGCATTGTCACCACTAAGCTCCATCGTTTGTGGGTCAGTGCCCTCGTCCAAAGCTGAAAGAGAGAGATAAGAGGTATACCTAAGTGCCACGCTCACGTACTGCAAATTACAAAATCAACACTTCCTTGACTGCTGAACAACATGTAGCACCCATCCTGCACATGAACCACGCCTACCAGACATCCTCATGTCAGAGAATTAGTGGGCCCTGTGACAAATGTACATGAAACAAACAGGGCAAGTGCATGCAGCCTACCACACATGTGATGGCATGGGACCACAGACCTGAATGGCATGTCCTAGACCCCTGCACTGCAATGCAACTGGTATGTCCAGCTGGCTGACATGGATGCTAACTCTCACTCTGCTAATGCCACCAACATGCAATAACAGCACACCATATACACCATGGATGTCACTACTGTGTCTGACCATCAATACATGCATGCACTCCCAAGTCACAGACCCATTCAGTATGCTTACCACTAGTTTGCTGCTGCTCCCCTCTCAACCATGTGGACAGGTCAGGATGTGTCACAGCCATAATACGTAGCATTAGAGGGGTCATGGTACGTCGTGCGAGATGGCCTGATCTTGGAATCAGCCCCAGTGTTATCTCCGCCACATTCTTGCTGAGCCTGGAGATGTAGTCTCACCGCTTGTGGCAGTTTGTGTGTCGCCTGTTGCACACCGCCACTGCCCATACATCATGTGCTATGACCCTCCACACGGCCTTGCTATGGTGCAGCTTGACCTACCATAATGGGAGACAAGAGGGGGCAAGTCAGTGAACAGTTGGCCGTTCACACAGATAGAAGGTACAGGTATCTGTCAGCAGGCATGCACAGTACAACGTATGGGACGGACAGGTCGATATGGCATTAGTCCATCATGGAAAGCAGGTGAGGTACACACCCACAAGATAGATGTGATCGGTCGTAATGCAGAACAGCCACAAGACTACACATGTCATGTTTGTGACCCCTCAAAGATAACACTTTGCAGCATTAAGGTAGATCAGTCAGTGACAGAACCAGGAACACATCACAGCGTGCCTGGCCTGCTGGGGCATACCCACACTGCCTCCCATAGAACACCTCCCAGATTGCAGAGGCCAGGAGTCAGGGACCACCTCAGGCACACCAACATGTTCCCCACTGCACTTACCACCTGTCCTGGGGCACCGTAGAGCCGTTCATAGTGGCAGAGCACACCGTCTACAAGGACCTCCAGCTCCTCTGCACTAAATGGACGGGACCAGATCTGTCCAACTCTCGCCATGGCAAGGTCCAGGACACCGGCACAACAGCAGCAGTTGGTGGAGTGGACAGCAGCAGCAGGTAGAGGTTATGGGTGCAGGCAGCAGTTGGTGGAGTGGGCAGGAGCAGCAGGTAGAGGTGATGGGTGCAGGCAGCAGTTGGTGGAGTGGGCAGCAGCAGCAGGTAGCGGTGATGGGTGCAGGCTGCAGTGGCTGGAAACAGTGGATGTGTGGTGCTCAAACTCACACATTTATAGGGCCCTGAGCTGATATCAGTGGCACACGTCTGCAGCAATTGGTGTTCTCAGGCTGCCTCATTTAAAATGAGCCAATGACTGGCCCTGCTGTGGTGGTGCACGGCTTCCGCATTTTTGAAATTCACTTACGCGTCCTGCGGTACCTGTTTCCATTGGCTGCATGTGCAAGGACCATCACGGTCACACACCGCCAACCGCATGTGCGCGCTACCGCGATGGTGCATCATTTGAAAATCATCACTCACTGGCATCGCAATGGCGGAGCACGCATTCTGCGGAGGTGGGGCAGGCTAACAGATACATTTGAATGTTCAAGTGGCAATGGCAGTTGGTATCCCCCCTTTCAGTCACATAGTGGCACCCAACGCCCGGACCCGGCGGTGACTCACCGTCCATGCCCATGCCCATTCAGTCTAGGGGCCCGCCATACAGATAGCGGTACCCACCGCCGTTCCAGGGTGGTGACTCACCGCCCATGCCCATGCCCATTCAGTCTAGGGGCCCGCCATGCAGATAGCGGTACCCAACGGCGGTGAGTCACATTCCTCACTGTGAAGATGCCTACCTACCTGTTACTTTGGTGAGAGGGGTTGAATTGCTAGCACATGGTGGAGGGACTCCATCTTGCTGGGCTGTGGGTGAAGGGGGCCTGTTGGGAGTTGTAGTGCTGGCTGCTTAGCCACATGTGACCCAGGAAATGGTGGTTGCTCCGTGTGTGGGTGGTCATGGTGGATTCATTTTGACCCTGGCATTCACACATTTGGATGTATGTGTGCTCAACATGCATGGTGTGGGGCCTAGGCGGAGTAGCTTAGCAGTTGTGCAAAGCAGTACTTGGAATTGAGATTGTGGTCATTAGGTTGTACTTACCAGCCTCCATTCCCTCTGCTATTCCTTCCAGGCTCTCCGGGTGCAGTATTCCAAGCACCATCTCCTCCCATTCAGTGTATGGTATTGGCTGGATGGGACTGCCGGCGCCAGAACGCTCGGCCCGCTCGCGGTTCTTGGTTCTGATTGACTTCACCTCTGCCTTGAGGTCGTGCCACAGCCTCTGGATGTCTGACTCTTTTGTTGCATGGCGGGGTCCCTGATGCGATCCCACATTTTGATTTTGTTGGCCAGTGTGGTCTGTTGTACAAGGGTTCCAAACAGGTTGGGTTCTACACGTATAATCTCATCCACCATGACTTTCAGATCACTCTCTGTGAATTTAGGCTGTTTCTTGTGGGCCATGGTGTGTGCTGTGCAGGGTGTTGGGGTGCAGGTGTGTGGTTTGTTGGGATGGTGTTGTGGTGGATGGTGAGGTGTGTGTGTTGATGTGCAGGTTGTTGTGTGGCTATTGGTGTATGTGCTGCTGTGCTCTGCTGTGTGCCTCTTCCTCTCAGTTCTGCTGTGATGCAAAGGATTGTGGGGATGGGAGGGGCTCCTTTTATTTTCTTCTTTGTGGCTGTGTCCCAATGGTATCTTGCAGTCAGGTATGTTGTGGGTGTGGACCCTTTTCTGTCAGGTGTTCCACCATGGGGGTGTGTGTTTGATGTAGGTTATTGGGGGAGGGGTGTGTTCATGGTAGGTTTGGGTCCTGATTTGCAGGATTGCATGGTACCTTGCAGCCGCCATTATTTTTGCGGTCAGACCGCTGCGGGGGAATAGCTTTGGGCCTTCCGCTGTTACTTACATTTGTCGATGTTATTTTCCGCGATGGTCGTGGAGGGGGAATCTTTACGTTGCCCTGGCGGTGTTATCCTAATCGTGCGGTCGGTCACTCCGCTGCACTGTCAGCGGTTGAGCCTGTTACCGCGGCCACTCTCTCCGTGGCGGTCGTTTTTTTCAATGGATCCGTCCGCGGTCGGCGGTCTTTGGTGGCATCCCTCCGCCGCGGACGGGTTTTCTATGCTTCCGCCCATGGTCGGCGGTCTTTGGTGGCATCCCTCCGCCGCGGACGGGTTTTCTATGCTTCCGTCCACGGTCGGCGGTCTTTGGTGACATCCGTCCGCCGCAGTCAGCTTTTGCTGGAGGGTAATCCTAATTGCGCGCCGGTTTCCCCACGGTGCTGTCGGACGGTCAATTCCCGCACGACTGGCGGTCAGGGCGCTTTTCATCCGCCATCCTAATCGGCCCCCATGTGAACAGCAGCCAATAGGACAAAATCCACCATAGTTTTGGTTTAATGGTGTCAAAGAAAATCGAGGATAGTGATATATGAATACAGGAGAGACTTTTGAACATAACTTTGCAGCCAAAGAAGGCCCCAGACCAAGTTTTTAGACACTCATAATTTTGTTGATTCTTTTTGTGACTCATTGGGAAAATGTAGCTTATATGGTTTGACAGATGGAAGATGAAAAAATTATAAACAGTGTGACAATTCACTAGAGTATGCAATACAAGGGTTTAATGCATTTCGTAATATATGTCTAACTAGCTCCATGAATCAAAAGGTTCAGGTCATTTTTGAACAACAATTTGTGTAAACATAATTTCATATGTTCATGCTTTCCATGTGCTTTGCACATCGCCTTGATTTAGCTGTTTACATGATTTCATATTTGCAAAAAATCTGGATCTATTTGACTTAACCTGGTATTTAAGCAAAATAATCTAGGGAAATCCAATTGCACCCGTGTTGATTTACACTTGTTGCTTGTGTAAAATGTTATTTGTATCAGTAGAAACATTTCAAAAGCTGATTTAGCATTATTTGTGCTCTGTTTATGTCATACAAAGTGGAGAACATTTCCTACATTTCAATTTTAAAAGAAGTGACTGATTTAAGGTACAATCTGTTTGTCCCGTTTTTAGTCCAACCCTACCAGATTGTGCCGTTTGCCAAGAATTTACAGGGGCTTATAGGTTGCCTATAGATTACCCTTATAATTGCCTTTATTTTCATTCCCATTTGTTTGTTTACTATTTGATGGCTTTTATTTCCACAGCTTTGCCATCCCTCTCCTGGAGCATAGCCTCTTTACCATCTCTTTACTTGGCTGGTTTCTTTCCTACAACTGCTCACATTTAGGTGACTACTTTTTCGTGTATTAAGCACTCTATGAGAGTGCAAGTGAGAGTGCAAGTGTTTTCGAGCTGCCTCGCTACAATGTTACTTTTACCCCTGTGCTTCTTGTTGCTCTCTTGCTCACGTACTTCTCCTTTCACTTGACAGTCCATGTTGCTCTCTTCCTAATGTGCTTCTTCCCTCACCCTGTGATTTTGGGGCATATTATCAAGGACAGGCGATACATTATCGCCGCTTTTATTGGCAGGAAACTGCCGATAAAGCGGCGATAATGGCCTTGATAATATGCTCTATGAATTCCAATCGAAGCCCATGTTAGATGTGTTCACATCTAACATGGGCTTCGATTGGAATTCATAGAGCATATTATCAAGGCCATTATCACCGCTTTATCGGCAGTTTCCTGCCGATAAAAGCGGCGATAATGTATCTCCTGTCCTTGATAATATGCCCCCTTGTTTCCCTCTTGTTGTCTAGCCGTTTCCCTTAATGTTGCTCTTTTAACCATTCAATCCTTTCCCACTTCCCCACCCATCTTTAGTTTCATTCAAATTCCCCCCCCTTATGTATTCCCTGTTGACGCCCTCCACCCATTTATCCATGGTGGGTTAAGCCCTTACTTAAAAAAAACTTTTTAGCAAGGTTAGCAGTTGATATTTGGTGCAAGGCCACTCTGCAGTGCTTAAAGTGCTCCCCCACTAAAGTATTTATTTTTTAATTTACCTAACCAGGCGGCATCTCTCATTTTGAGCCAGTAAAAATAACTCTAAGAAAAGAGTGCTGGCATTGTGGCAGGGACATGCGCATGCATGGTGACTTAGGTGTGTTTGCAGCACCATGCCTGCAACCACTTCATAATACTTTTTTATTTCTTTTTTTCCCCTTCGTGTGGCACAGTATAGGTGCTTAACTTGTGTTGCTCATGGGTTATGTTTTCACTGTTAAAATCACTGGGAGATACAAAAAATGAAAATGTCATTGTGTAATTGAAAAGAAGTGGAAATCTCTTTATTTGTTTAAGAGAGAGATCCAGAGTAAACGGCTAGGCAGAGCAACAGCAAAGTACAACTGCTGTTCTGACCATTCCACATGTCACCATTCTAGTATGGAACAATGGTAATGGTGGCATGTGCTTAAAATTCAAGGGTAAACTTGTATTTAAAAATACACTCAACATAATTGGGCAAATGTACAGAACCCAACACATCTTCCCCCTTCAATCAATCAATCAATCACGAAAAATTGTAAAGCGCGCTACTCACCCGTAGGGTCTCAAGGCGCTGGGGGGGGGGGCGGGGGGGGTGGAGGTCGCTACTGCTCGAACAGCCAGGTCTTGAGTTGTTTCCTGAAGGAGAGGTGGTCCAGGGTCAGCTGCCAGGTAGGAGAAGGATCTTCCTCCGATGGTGGCTTTCCGGAATCGTGGGACGGAGGCGAGGGCGAGGCTGGCGGAACGGAGCTGGCGGGTGGGTGTGTAGAAGGTGAGGCGGCTGTTGAGGTACTTTGGGCCCATGTCGTGGAGAGCTTTGTGTGCGTGGGTGAGGAGCCTGAAAGTGATCCTCTTGTTGACGGGGAGCCAGTGCAGGTCTCTCAGGTGGGCGGAGATGGGGCTGTGGCGGGGTATGTCCAGGATGAGTCGTGCTGAGGCGTTCTGAATGCGCTGGAGTCTTTTCTGGAGTTTGGCTGTAGTTCCAGCTTAGAGGTCCTTAACCAAAACAAATGAAGAAAAACAAAACAAAAATACAAAATAATATATACATGTGCAAAGAACAATGATACAAGTGATACATATCATTTCACAGATTTGACATAATCCTTCAACCAAATGAGAGGTTTCCTCTCCCTTGCAGAAAATCTGGAATTGGGTTCATCCTGCACAGAACCAGGAAGACTGTGAGAAAATGTATCAACAGAAGTGCTAGCAGGTGAACTTTGTTTAGATAATCTCTCCATATTCCTTCATTTGCCATCACATAGTCTAACTGATCTATTCCTTGTACATATGATTTGCATGGGACGTGAAAACTTAGAATGACCCTTCGTAATGAAACCGGGTAGTCTTACTTTGACCCAGTCGCCTACTTTAAAAGTAAATTGTTTCCTTCCTTTGGTAGGTTCAATAGTGACATACTTACTTTGAGCTTTGAGACAATCAGCCTTCACCAAATCGCGATCAACCTTGGGTACACACAGATCACGCATCAATGGTCTGACCAAATCGGATGAAGCTGATCTGCCCTCTAATAGTGTAAAGGGGAAAACTTTAGTTACAGCATTTGGTGTGGTACGCAAAGCCCACAGCAAGTTAGAAAGCTCTTTCTTCCAGTCCAAACCATTGATCACCGACAGCTGAATGCTATCCTTAATAACCCTATTGCAGCACTCCACTAAACCATTATTGCGGGGGTGATATAAAGAAGTGATAATGTGTTTGACACCCTAATGCGACAAAAACTCCTGGAACTCTTCAGACACAAAGTGTACCCCATTATCGGTGAGAAGTTTGACTGTGTCAGATTTACAAGCAATCTTACCTGTTAATTTGCTTGTAAGGTGATTTCACAGAGACGTTATGGACCAACTTCCCAGTACCCTAACTAATAACCTTGTAGGTAGAAATACTAAGGCTACCCAGTTGGGATTCAGGGAGGAGGGATGGGTCTGGGTCCTGACGCTAGATGTTCCATCGTTGTCGACCTGCGAGGCAACAAGGAAAAGTATAACTAACCACAAACTCAAACTAGACCTTAACATACAATATCCTCACTAAAATCGTAGAGATTACTCAATATAATTTCCTACCTGCGATCTAGGAGTGTAGTACGTTGCGTCCTTGTAGTCATCATGAAGTGTTCAGAAGTAGATTGGTGAAATATTCAAATTAGAAGACTGTTGTAGGAGTGGAGTAGAAGAGGGTTGTAAACTGGTACCTAGCTTTATAAATAAACATGAGAAATAAGTTACTGATTTTCTTATACTGTAATTCTGTTTTTTAAATAAAGGACTTTCTATTCTATTCTAGTTTTTAACTTACTCTCTCTCTATAGTTATTCCAAGCATAATATTCTTCATGAACTGTATGGGAGAAAGAAATAAATAACATGCCTAACACACAGCAAATTCTATAAATATGCTCCTTTCTTAAGCTTTAAATGTGCGCAAATATTTTGTACAAAGTTCATTCTTTCAATGCTAAAGATTGTTTTTATCTTTGCAGGTGAATGTTCCAAAAATTGTCCCAAGAATGTATCAAGGTTTTGCTTTCTGCTTTCTTTCATAGGGCGCCAGAATTAAGCTCAGAAAACTTTCCCTTAGCTTAATTTTTCTTCTTTCCTGTAGCTCCGGAAATGCTGTCAGCAGCCACAAGATCTGCAGGGAAGAAAATGAAGCGCTGGAGTTCCTTTGTGGTCAACAGGTAAGCCGAGTGTTCTCTCGCTCCAGAAGGAGTAGGCAAAGCGTTTTCTGGAAGCTGGATGTGGCAATAAATAGGCTTGCCAAACCTAAGAAGAATGATGATGTTGTGCGCGTTCCACGCAACGTGCGCATATCGGGAGACTGCATGGATGCAAAACGCATGGGGCCTCATTTATGAGGCCTTGCGTCACTTTTACGCTGCTGGTGCGTCACTTTTTCTGACGCACCAGTGGTGTAAAAAATGCGCCATTTTGCGCCATATTTACAAAGTGACGCATCTAGGTAGATGCGTCACTTTGTAAACCCCTGCGCCACATTATACCTGCGCCAGGTATAATATATGCAAGGGGGGGGGCGTTTTGACGCAAGAAAGGGTCGTAGAAGTGACGCAGGGAAATCTATGAGATTTCACTGCGCCACTTCTAGAACACAAATGCTTCAATTTCTTACGCCTGCCTCACAGCAGGCGTAAGACTGACGCAGCCCCTTTCACATGGGGCTTGCCTCATGTGAAAGGACACATTGCTGGAGTTGCGTCACTTTTGTGACACACTCCAGCAATGCGTCACTTTTGCGCATACAGATACGTCAGAAATACTGACGTATCTGTAACTCCTTGCGACATGATGCGTCATATTATAAATATGACGCATCCAGCATGTCGCAAGGAGGGCGCAATGAAAAGGGACGCATCGCTGTTTTCACTCAGCGATGCGTCACTTGTCATAAATGAGGCCTAGATGCCTTTGCTTTTACTTCAATATGACGGTGCTTTATTTTGCTGCAGAAAAGTACATATGTTTACAAATTACAACACACTATAATGTATAAAAAAACGAAATACAAAGGCAACACAAGGCTTTGTGACATGGCACGTATCATATAAACACTGCATATTTCTAAACAGTTAAACACACATTCCCATACTCAAACTAAGGTGTGCTGGAAGCACAGGACAGGGGTGGGTGTTCTGCAGGGAATATTATGCTTTTTCTGGAAGCGTTATGAACCACCATATAGTCCTGCATGTAAATAAGCAGGAATTTAAGGGATTTGGGATGGGGAATCATGATAGACGGGGGCACTTTCCTTTAAAAATAAAGACTGGAGAAAATTGACAACAACTGCAGTAGTCGCAGATTTTACAAATTTTACCTCAGGCCATCTTGCGCCATAGTCTACCAACACCAAACCATACCTTCTCCTATAAACCAACCCCACCATGGGACCAATAATATCTAAGGCTAAGTTCACCCAAGGTTTGTCAGGAATGGAATTGGCTTTGATGGGACTAGGAAAAGTAACCTGAGACTTGTCACTGGCGGCACATGAAATACAATCTCTCACAAAGGGGCTGATGTGGAGTAGAAAAAGATTTTAAGCAAAAAGCAAATTTTCCTGAGGCTCCACTCCTTTAGCTGAAAGCTGAAAGCTTGTAACCCAGGTAATTTACTTCATTAACAGCAAATTTGCATTTCTCAGCCTTTTAAGTTGCACCACGATCAATTAAAATTGATAACACAACAGCTAAAGTCATCATGAGACTCCATGGGGCTCATTAGGATGATGGGCGGACTTTGTCCGCCCGCCATCCTCTCGGAATTCGGGTGGAGGTCCCGTGGAGGATATTAGGATGTGCCCGCCACAGTTTCGGGCACATCCTGCATTTTTAGTATTGTGGCGGGTGGTGCTCTCTGCACTGCCCGCCACAATGCTAAAAATGCATTGATCCATTTGCATAAACAAAGCGGCAGGCACTGCCTGCCACTTTGTTTATCAAATGACGGGGGTACGTGTGTACCCCCACCTCTCCTTCACTCTGGGGGCCCAGAGGGGCCCCCCAGAGTGAAGACCGCATGCCTTTCCATGGCGGCATCGCCACCATATTAAACCTTTTTCGCCCCGGTCGCAAGGCGGCCGGGGCGGGAAAGTGGTGGACGGTCTTTCCATCCGCCGCGGACCCACCCAGCCATTCTAATGTGTGGGGGGGGTCATTTCAGTGCAAATGGCGGGTGGATTGCCCCCGCCAGGCCGGCGGTGGCTACCGCCATCCTGGCGGGGGCAATCCGCCTGCCATCCTAATGGGCCCCTAAGTGTTCCATTGGGGTTCCTGACTAAAACCACTGGAGAGAGCCATTCTGAGCTCTCTATGGGCTCAATGATGCCTTGATTGCAAAGGTATTCAAGTTCTCGGGATAATTCCTTCCTCGTGACCAATGGAACTCGTCTGACATTGTGCACACTAGGTTTGACACCTTGCTTAAGTATGATTTAATGCGAAAAACCCATAACTTTACCCACAGTACCACTGAACACAGATGGAAAGGAAGTTTTCCAATCATGGGAACTAACAGTACAAACCAACGTAAATTGCTCCCTGAGCAACACCTGTTTGGGACTGTTGGGATCCAAGTGATTCTTAAATGTTTCTGTTCCAACCAGCCAAGAAGAGAAGATCGATCTTCTGCCACATAGAGAGTGGCAGAAGTGGTATGAACTTTAAACGTTGACGTACATTCAAATTCACCCAAAACTTGAACAGGTTTACCACCATATGCTACTGGTTTAATCAGAGACTTTCTCAAAGGAATATCGATTAATTTGCACCACTCCTCAGGACCGATTAATGTGAAAAAAAGAACCTGAGTCAACCATCATAAAAGTATAATTACCATTAACTCCAACCTGGCAATAGGGCCTCTTTACACTAGAATGTTGAAGTTTTAATATTTGAGACACATTCTCAGAAATGCTGGGAATAAGAGGTGTAGATAAAATGGTTTGGGAAGCTTTGATGAATACTTCATCAGAAACATTTTCAGGAATACTAGATTTAGAAGGTGTAAGACAAAACATTTTGGGATGCTGTGACAAGAACTTCATTAGCAATGGATAACATCATGATCTCATTGTTATCCTCACTATAAGAATCAGGGCCTACTTCAGATTTGGCTTCAACAGAGAGAACCTTTTTTGATGCAGGTTTAAAATTGGAATTGCTGGGTTTAGATTTGCACACCTTAGAAAAATGACTCTTTTTTTGCATTTAACATAAAACTTATCTAAAGCAGGACAAAAAGGAGCATTTCCTAACTTATTCCTACTACCACACCTATAGCATTCTAGTGGTTTACGTTTGTCATACCTAGCCGCTTTCTTGGCAGCAACTTTGTCAACAGCAAGAGCATGTACTTTGGTATCCCAAGACATTTAGTCCATGTAAGTTGCTGTTGATTCAAAATGTGTGGATATTTCTAAAGCTTTATCCAATGTTAAGTCTTGTGTAGTTAATCATTTCTCTTGAATCTTTTTACTATTTGTTTTTTCAACCAATTGATCTCTTAATATTTCATCATGAAAGGTTTTATAGTCGCAAGTGGATGCTAATTCCTTTAGGTCAGTTATGAACGTTTCAACAGGTTAGCCAGGCAACTGTTTTCTCATATAAAATGTGTGCCTTTCCCTAATGATATTACGCTTTCTCAAATCTAGCATCCAACATCTTTATGGATGAAGCATATTCCTCTATAGCATCACCTTCACCCATAACAACAGTAGTAGGTAAATGTTTTAAAACTTTCCTCCTACTGTACCCAAAGAGTGATGAAGTAAGGCAAATTTCTTTCTCTGTGTAAAAACGTCCACTTCAATGGCTTCTAGATAATACTCGAAACTTTCTATCCACAACCCCATTCTATAGGAGGATTTCCAGGAGTTGTGAGGAAAGGGGACGGTGGAAGTACAGATTGTTGCATTCTAACAATCTGGTACACTAAAATGCAAAACTATAACAGTAATACACCTTGTTACTAGATTAAATAAAATATTAATAATAAACTTGGCGCACATGCACATGTAAATATTAACTACTAAATAGTAATGAAGTTAAAAAGTGTGCACATCACTGAAATGCACTGGAATGAAACACTGTTTATGGATAAAATGTGAAATAAGTGAACGCATCACTGTGATGCGCATTCATCCGATAACACGAAGTTGGAAAATGAAACACACAATGTCAACTGAAGAAATGAGCTGTGTGCATCAGCGAGTTGTTCACTGACATTAAAGAACCGTGGAAAATGCGGAAACTTTGAAAAATTAGCAGAATGTAAAGACTAAATAAAGCTGCGCACATCAGCAATCTGTCAATCAGCTGTGCACAAGTAAAAAAATAAACGTGATGTAGAAATAGTCGGGCAGTTGCTACGAAACCAAAATAACACTTTTAAAATAATTGCCCGTCCATTACGTAGCAACGTAGCATAGAGACGACGTCAAGCTGGTCAGGCAAGTAGAACATGGACGAATCCTTACTTCCTTCAACCGTTGCCAAGAAACACCAGAAACTATTTTGCCAAGAACAGCAACTGCGTGATGATGTAGCGTAGAAGCGATGCCATCCCGAAACAGCAAAGTAACTGTGACGAAATCCCTGAGTGCAAACTGCACACGAATTCTATGTCAGGACAGGAGGCTCCGATTATGCTTTTTCTCATTTCTTTAATGAAATGCTCAGCAGCCATTATAAAAACAAAAACTACATTTCCCATGAACACTAGGGAATAACCATAGAGTATGCAGTATAAAAGGGCACAACACTAGTCCTTCTTCCTCTTTCTTTGCTGCTCCGCAGCCTGTTAAGTGTCTTTATCTATATTACATGCTTCTTTGCTGTTTATATGTATTGTTATTGACTGTATCACTTACGTTGTATTACTGGTTTGGCGTTTTCAGCGTGCTGTGTTTGCACTTTCTTGGAGCGCTCCGTCTCCGGTTGCCATCGCTACCGCTTGCGTCCGTGTTTTCACCCGTTTGGCGGTGTGTTCAATTGGGAGCGTGAGTTCACCTCCCTGTGCCTGGGCGCCGGTGTGTTGCCCTGTTGCTTTTGTGGAGCCGGAGAAGGGGTTACCGGCTCGCGCAGAGAGCGCGAGCGTTCTCGAGCCGTGTTTACACGGGCGGCAGTGTCGCGCATGCGCATTGCCATATTTCCGACTTTTGTGCTTCTTCACAATGCCGGTTGAGTGAAAGGTCGTTTACTCGAACGCCCACGCCCACAGCCTGTGGTATTTTGACCCCGTTCGACACTGGAGTTCAGGAAAGGGCTTCAGTTGTTATTTTGTTGCATAGGCTCTGCCTAGAGTGTGCTTTAGTCGGCAGGCTTATCTCCCTCCACGCTTTAACTGAATTTAGAGTCAGGTTTGTGCCTGCTCTTATTTGGCCTGCTGTGGGGTTTTCACACTCCCCCTGAATTGTATCTTTGATACTCCAAATTTATTGCAGTCATCTTGTGGGCTTTGAATTGTTACACTAGTGTATCATGGCGGATTATTATGACGCAGAAGATGACTATTATTATGGGGATGAGGATGATGATTCTCTGGAACATAATTTGGTGGAGGAACTGGATAAAGGTGTCCAGCAGTCTGTCAATAAGGCACTCGTACGTGCTATTAATCCTCTAAAGCGTCATTTAAATCAATATGCGCAGCAACAGGGTTGGCTGCCTACGTCTAAAAAATCCACCAACTCTTCAGTCAATCCCCACAAGTCTGATTTCCAGAAACTGGCTAAAACTTTGGCGGCTGAGGCTTCCAAGTCTTCTGCGCCTCAGGACACCGACGACTCTGATATTGTTCATACTTCAGCTTCTGAGCATGATTCGCCCCCGCCCAGAAAGCGTGTCCGCAAGGAACATTTTGTTGACGCTCCTGATCGTCCATCGGTGTTGAATTTTGAACCCGCAGATATCGTCCATCCTAATTCTTCCTCTTGGTTGCCCTCACCAGCAGTTGCAGCTTATGTTCAGGCTCACATTCGTCAGCCATTTGATGCCTCTGTTAGAGCCAGACTCCGTTCTGAATGCCCAAGACCTGATCTCGCGGATCCTTTAGCGGACACGCCAGAGGTAGATCCCATGATGGTCACGTATTTGAAAAAATATGCTAAGGACCCACAAAAGGGCCTTGACCGGTCTTGGAGGTCTTGCCAAGACAAATTACTTGATATGCTTGGTCCTCTGACCAAGATTCTGGATCTTGGATTTCAAGCAAAGGAGGCCTTGGCTCTTGTGGACCCTGATGAGCTGATAGAATGGGCACAGAGGGCTGTCTGTCAATTGGGTAACACCAATTGTGCTATTTCCTCTGAGCGGCGTCGTTCAATTCTGTTGAAGTTGGACCCGAAACTAGCAGAGCTGTCGTCCTCAGAGTCAGGTCCGGAAGCGCAGGGCCTGTTGTTTGGACAGCCTTTCTTGAAGGAGCTTACCAAATTTGTCTCCACCTTCAGTGGCATCGACAAAGCCTAGGCTTCCTTGCGCCGGGCTATGCGTCTGATTTTTGCCAAGGCTGGACGACATTGTGGACGCTCGTTCGGCCGAGGGTCGCACCAACAGTCCCGGCGAGGTAACTCCTCTCAACGTGGTGGGGGACACAACTCCGGATACTCCACCAGAGCGAACTTCTATCCATCCCGCAAAGGGAAAGGACAGTATGGAAAAGGCCATTCCGGAGGACAGCAAGGTCATTACCAGGACTCCAACTCTGCAGGTGAGCCTGATTCATGCTTGCGATGTGATTTTGGGGGGCAGAGTGCAGTTTTTCCTCGACAGCTGGCACATGATCTCCAGCGATGCATGGGTGCTAGAAACCGTTCAAGGGTTCAAGATAGAGTTCTATCACCCTCTGCATCAGACCCGTCCTCCCCCTCCTTTAAGTTTTTCCCTTCAATATCAAGCTTGTCTTTCAGAGGAAATCGATGTTCTACTACAAAAGGGGGCGATTCTTCCAACCGCCCGTCATCCGAAGGGATTTGCCAGCTCAGTCTTTCTGGTCGAGAAGAAAGGAGGCGAGTCTCGCCTAGTTCTCAACCTGAAAGACTTCAACGGAGGGGTTGTGTACCGGCACTTCAAGATGGAGGGTATCCATCTCTTGCGGGATCTCCTTCGCGAAGGAGACTGGATGGTCCGTCTGGATCTCAAAGACGCGTATCTGTCGATTCCGATCTTCAAGCCGCATCGTCGGTTCCTCCAGTTTCAATGGAAGGGGGTTTGGAACGAATATCAGGTTCTCCCGTTCGGCCTTTCATCAGCACCGTGGTGCTTCACGAAACTTCTGAGGCCGGTTGTGGAACATCTCCGCGCTCGAGGTATACGTCTGATTATTTACTTGGACGATAATCTCCTAATGGCAGATTGCCCACTCAGGCTCCTGACTCATCTGGAGTGGTCCATCGATCTTTTGCAATCTCTCGGTTTTCTGATCAACGTTCCGAAATCGGTTTTGACTCCGACGCAATCGATAGATTTTCTGGGTTTCAAGATAGATTCAGTTGCCTGTCAGCTTTTCTTACCCGCTCAGAAAATTTGTTACATCAAGAGGGAGTTGACGTCTGTTATTTCCAGACAGACTGTGTCATTGAGATCGTTGGCACGTGTAGTAGGTCTGTTAGCATCTTCCATTCAGGCGATCTTCCCGGGACCGCTGCATTACCGAGCATTGCAGCTTCTCAATTCAATTTTCAATTCAAAAATAGCTTTATTCGATTTTAACAAGAAAATCATAAAAGCACAATTTTAATACAACATGATAAAAAAGAGTTCAAAACTCAAGCATAACAAAGTAATGAAGGATAAAAAGAGTCTTTGAGTTATACAAAGAATAGCTGTCAGGATTCAGAAAGCAGTCAGTTCATGGTTGCTCTGCACCTTACTACAAATTTCAAAAAGCTAGCAGCTACAGTAATTGTACGTTCATCTTCGACCATGTATAGCTTGAGTAAGGCTGGTCTGCACTGTCTTAAACCCCACTGTTTCAAAAGTGGGAGGAGATATTTCTTTTTTCCCCAATCATAAAATTTACAAAATAAAAGAACATGAATGTTGGATTGCTTAGAAACATTGTCGCAAGGACAGACCACCAGGTTAATAGACCAGTCATTTATGGTGGGAAATGTTAATAGACGGAAGAAACACTCCGTCCTCATCCTTGTTAGCAGCATTCTCGTGTAAATTGAGATATACGGGGAAAGATAGGAAGGAATGCCGGCATCGTGAAGTAAAAGATTGTGGTGGGCAATCGATGATTTGTTTCCTTCGATATAGGAACGCCTGTCTTCAAGTAGGCCTAGACAACGGGCCTTAAGGTCTTTTTTAGAGATGGTTAGGCACAGGGTCGGGTTGGCATATAAATCAGCTAAGTCCAATGATGTTAGGAATTTCTTCACGTAGGCAAGCCAGGATATTTTTCTTGAATCATTTAAGGCCATACAGTCCTTAATCACGTCTTGGTTCAGCACTGTTTTTTCCGAGGACCATATTTTGTGCCATAACAGAATTGGCGCAGTTTTAATTGTGTCTGAGATATGTACCCGGGCGAGCTCATTATGACAGACTGTGGTAGAAATAGATCGAGGAACAGCCAGCAGATATCTCAAAAATGCATTCTCGCTGGTTTGTATCTCTCCACAGTCCGCCAGACCCCAGATTCCAGCGCCATATGTTGCAGTGGAAACACATTTAGCTGCAAATATGTCCAACAAGATCCCCACCGGTTTCCCACCTAATTTTGTGGCAAATTTCTTTAAGGCTCCAATTTGCCTAGTAAAAGCCAGGTTTCGGGTATGAATAGCATTATTCCATGACCCTTTGCTATTAAAAAGTATGCCCAGGTATGTGAAAGTTTTCGTGAGGCTGATCTTGGATGCGTTAATAAACGTATTGCAGGAAATGTTCTTCTTTTTACTACAGCACATGGTAAAAGTTTTGCTTACGTTGATTTTAAGGCCTCTCACGCCCATGAATGTTGAAAAAGCTGCCAGAGCTTTTTGTAGCCCTAGTTGGGTCCTTGACATAATAACAGCGTCGTCTGCATATAAAAGAATTGGGACTGCCAGGCCATTTATTTTAGGGTAATCAACGTCCAATTTCGCCAGGCAGTCGGCAACACTGTTAATATATAGATTAAAAAGAAAGGGGGCAAGGATGCAGCCCTGCCTGACCCCCTTTTTAATGGGAAATTTGTTTGTGCAGGTTCCATCCTTTCCGTAGCGAACCTTGGCCCCAGCTCCACGATACAGTTCTTTTATAAAGGCGAGTATGTTGGGATCGACTCCCATGGTAGTAAGGGTAGACCAAAGTATACTATGGTTAAGGCAATCAAAAGCAGAGCTTAAGTCCACGAAGGTCATATATAAGTTGCTCCTTTTTGCCGTCACATATTTATCAGTGATCAAAGCTAAGTTGAGACATTGTTCCACTGTCCCAGGGCCAGAAACAAACCCATATTGGAACTTAGACAATATGTTGTTTTCCAGAGCCCATGCCTGCAGTTGGTTCAGCAGGACTCTCCCAGCCACCTTCATCATGGAGTCCAGTAAAGAAATAGGTCTGTAGCATTTAGGGTCCATTCTTTCACCTTTTTTAAAAATGGGTATTATGATAGCTTCTTGCCAGGTTGCGGGGAATCCTTTGTGAGCGTAAGAATTAAGGACGTTTGTGACAATTGGTGCCCACAGTTGGATGTTATCTTTAAATAAGTCTATTGGGATTCCGTCCGGGCCAGGGGCTTTGGCATTGGAGCTTTCAAGAATGGCCAGTTCCACATCTGAGTGGTTGAAGTAAATGGTTAGTGGAAACGACTCTGTGCAGTTTCTTTGTGTCTCATTTCTCACCGTTTGTTGGAATTCATGGTCGAGTGGTTCGATCTGGTCATCTAGTTTATACAGTTCTGTAAAGTGATTTATCCAGACTTCCTCGGTGATGGCAATTTCTATGAGGTCAGTTGACCTATCAATGAAAAAAGGGGCATTAACCTCCCTCCAAAAGGCCGTGTTGTCTCTTAGAGTGCTTGCTTTTAACAAGGCTTCCCAGGCAGCAGTTTTCAGTTCCTTTTTCCTGTTCTTAATTGCCTGTTTATAAGCAGCACGGGCAGATCTTATTTCCAACCGTTTTTTTGGGGATTTATTGAGAGTAGACTTTAAGATGTTATGAGTGTTTGAGCACTCGCGATCAAACCATCCGTGGCTTTTAGTCACATTACTTTTGTTGTGTTTTCTCGACAAATTTTTCCTAATTTGTGAAGCGATTTGATCGAATGCACGGATGATTTCTTGTGGATTGGGAGGGTATTCTAGGCAAGTCCGAAATAAATCAGGGTCAAAATTGATCAGATTTTTAAGAAACTTGGATGTGTCAATTTTTGCCCACTTTAAGGTATAACCGTTTCTCGACGAAAGTGATATGGAGTGTGAGTAGAGATTTGCTGTAGTGTTCCCAGACTTGTTACCATTGGAGGGGGAATATATTTTGGCACTAATAGGATAGTGATCGCTCATAACCAACTCCTCTCTCCTGGTTTCCCGGGCGTCGCCATGATGACTGTTGGATAAGAGGATGAAGTCTATTGTCGTAAGCGAACCCCTTCCATGAAATGTAGGTTGGAAGTCGGTCGAGGGCACTGTTAGGTCGTTAAAGAAGCCCAGATCCCATTCATGTAATAAATTATTCAGTTGGGATCCCATAACTGAGTGTTCAAAATGGGTGGTATGTTCACCATTTGGGGCTCTTAGGTCACAGACCTTAGTTCCGCTGTGTGGACATAGATGACAGTTGAAGTCTCCTAGGATGACTAAACGTCTATCTAAACAGGGCCCTCCCATACCCTTCTTTATAAGTTTGGATAGAAACTCTGTAAATTTAGGTTGGTCGTCTCTCTGAGCGCTATTGTATAGGTTAACAATGAGGGAACTAACAACCTCTTTCCCAGTTATTCTGAAAGCCTGAAGGGAGAGTCCAAAGGTCTTTGAGCTAAGATCAGAAGAAGCAACCTCAACGCATTCTAGTGATACATTGAGCCTGTTTGAAACATATAAGCAAAGACCTCCCGAAGGTCTGCCTCTGATAGACTGAATGGCTGGGGTAAAATGTGTGCTATAGCCATCCAGGTTAGTAGGTGTCAGGTCCCAACATTCCTGTAGCGCTATGATGTCAAAGCTATTTATGAAGTTCAAGAAGGTTGGGTCCTTTGCTTTGTTGGAAAGACCGGCTATGTTCCAGGTTAGAATGGACAGATGTTGATTAGAATCAGTGTGGTTTGATGGGCAGTAAGAGTAACTTTGGTCGGGGGTTAAAGGTGGAGGAGGAGCCAGAGAACCATCGGTTTGTGCGGCCGACGGCCCAGAAGGGGGCAAGTTGGTGTGACCCGCAGTGAGTTGTTCCATGACAGGTTTCCCATTTTGTCTTGGGGATGACCCTCGGCTAACAGGGGGTAGGGGATTTATTGTCTTATTCTCGGAAGATGTTTGGTTGTTTGATGGTCAGTCAACCATTTCTAAGACTGAGAAATAATTACTAGTTGGTGCCCCCCTCCACCTTTCTGCATAGGGTTGCTCTCTTCTTGGGTTCCAGGAGTAGAGATCCCAATCCCTTCTTCTGTTTCGTGTATCTACCTGGGACCAGCTCCAGCCTGGAGATTGGTTCCAACTAAGGGGGTAGTCTTGATCACAAGGGAACCTTGGGGGATAAAAGAAGGACAGACGATGAGTGTCTATACCTCCCTTTTTCTCCAGGGTTGACCAAGAACATATATATTTGACTGTCTCTGGGTCGTCAAAATTGATGATAATACAATCCCCCTGTATTCTTTTTCTTGTTTCCCCGATCCAAGGGACCCTACGTACCATGGAGAGTCTGCTATTACAATGTGAGGGAAGGGGCCTGTTAATATTAAGCAATTGCATGACTTTATTTTTTAGGGACCAGGTGGATTCACTTGTGTTTTCTTCTAGTTCTGGGACCCCCGTAAGGATCACAGTGTAGGGGCTTGCCTCTGGAGGGAGATGGATAGGCCTCTTTGGTCTGGCTGGTTTATTAGTGGTGTCACCAGCCTGTTGGACATCCAAGAGTTTGGGGGGGGGGGCTTTGATTTAGTTTTGGGAAGGTCAGAGGTTGTTGCTGGCTTTCCCTGAACTTGCTTGGTGGTGCCCTTGATGTCTGTTGGGATCGTTTGTGTGTTGGTAGGCGTTTTGGGGGGTTTGCCTACCGGTGAGGGGGTTTTATGTATTAAGGGTGGGGGTGCAGATTTCTGCGCAGTGGTTACCCTGGTATGATTAGTATTTGTGGAGGCTGGAGGAGCTAAAGCAATGCTGGAAGGTTTTTGCTGGCTGGTAAGGTTAATGAGTCTGGCTATTTGTTTCTCGATGTTGTTTAAGGATCTTTCAATTGGTAATAATTGAGATTTTATAAGATCCTTAATTGTGGCTACTACTTTTGTGTTAAGCTCTAAGTGGTTTATAATTCCAGCAGCATGATCCCTTTGAGCATCATCCAAGGATGCGGCTGTTTCCGAAGGGTCACCCACATTAACAGGTTGGGAAATGCTAGCATTCTTTTTATGATTAGTATGGGAAGATTTTCTGGACCTTGTGTGCTTTGGTGGACAGTTCTGCTTTGTCTTAGCTGTTGGCCTTGTGTTGTCGTGCTTGGGAATGGCTCCCTCCCTTATCCCCTTATCCCCTTTTCAGTATTAGTAGGAGAGGCAGCTAAGGATTGTGACTCTATCGGGGTTGGCGATGCCGTTTGAGTTGGACTAATCAACAGAGTCGGTGTTTTCTCCAAGTCTTCCAGGGTGGTTTCCCCCAAAGATATGCGAGTGACAGATAGATCAACAGACATAGGGATGGTGTGTAGGTCTGCACGGACTTCTTGCAGTAGTGGGGCGTTAATTCCTTGCTGAATAGGTGTTTTGGCTAAAGCCAGAAGGCCCATAGAGGATCTTCGTGCTGCTGCTAAGTCCTGGGAGACCCGTCTTTCTAAAAGTACAATCCCCTGGTTTATAGCATCGTTAGCTTTCGTAATAAATTGATCAATTGGACCAGTCACCTGACCCACACCTTGAGCCGTCTTACTCCTCAAAGCCCTTGTAGACATGATGGCGCTGTGTTACACATAGATAGGTGTGGGAAATGGTGATGGCAGAAGGCTACCAGGATGCAGGGAGGATATCAGAGGACAAAAAGAAAAGGGATAGGCCCAGACCAGGCTTGCTCAGGCTTGAACAGGCTTAACGGGCCCGCCCTTTGCCCGGACTTCGCCCTGGGATGCGACCCGCGCGCGTCCTGGGATGTGCGTTAAAGCCCTTGCTTAAGAGTCTGTGATGTGAGGAGGGGCGGGCACTGGGAAGGGGCGCGGCTCACGCGGGAAGAGGAAACAGCTGATGGTCTTGACGCTGTTCCTCGCAGTCCTGGGGCCGCGCCTCTCGCCTCCTCTGCGGCCTCACGGTGATTTTCTCCTCCCTCTTAAGACGGGATGTGCTTGGCAAAGAGTCTGCTACTCCTGTAGCAAAGGCAGATCAGGACAGAAACGCTGGGTCAGAACCTCAAAGGCGAGCGGCTCCCGCGAAGCGGGGGCCGCGAGAGGTTATAAGCGCCTTGATGGGGGCGGGCACTGGGAGGGGGCGCGGCTCACGCGGGAAGAGGAAGCAGCTGATGGTCTTGACGCTGTTCCTCGCAGTCCCGGGGCCACGCCTCTCACCTCCTCTGCGGCCTCACGGTGATTTTCTCCTCCCTCTTATGACGCGATGTGCTTGGCAAAGAGTCTGCTACTCCTGTAGCAAAGGCAGATCAGGACAGAAACACTGGGTCAGAACCTCAAAGGCGAGCGGCACCCACAGAAGCGAAATCGGTTTTGACTCCGACGCAATCGATAGATTTTCTGGGTTTCAAGATAGATTCAGTTGCCTGTCAGCTTTTCTTACCCGCTCAGAAAATTCGTTACATCAAGAGGGAGTTGACGTCTGTTATTTCCAGACAGACTGTGTCATTGAGATCGTTGGCACGTGTAGTAGGTCTGTTAGCATCTTCCATTCAGGCGATCTTCCCGGGACCGCTGCATTACCGAGCAATGCAGCGTCTCAAAATCCAACATCTCCGCAAAGGCCTCAGGTACTCGGATCAGATTCCTCTGTCGGAGGTGGTGAGGTGGGAGATGCAATGGTGGCTGGGCCACATGGAGGCCTGGATTGGCCGAGCTCTCTTCGGTGCATCGCCGGAACTAGTGATCGAATCAGATGCCAGTCGCTGCGGTTGGGTAGCCCGCTGCGGCCCAGTCTCGACGGGGGGTCGCTGGTCTCCTCAGGAGTTATCTCTCCACATAAACTGTCTGGAACTCATGACGGGTTCTTTTGCGATCAAGTGCTTTACTCACCATCAGTCCAACTGCTGCATTCTTCTCCGGATGGACAACGTGTCTGCAGTCCGTTATGTCAACAAGCTGGACGGGACTCGTCCAAGGTGCTTGCGGAGATCGCCAAGGACTTTTGGCATTCTTGCCTGCAGCCGAAGATCACTGTTTTAGCAGAGTATCTTCCGGGTCCCCACAATCAAATTGCGGATTGGCATTCGAGGCATCTTTGGGACTTCAGCGACTGGAGGCTTCACCCTCGCGTGTTCCACTCTCTTCTTCGGCGTCGGGCCAGTGTCACATAGACCTGTTTGCTTCTCGCCTCAACACACAGCTTCCGCTGTTTTACAGTTGGACCTCGAATCTGTGCTATGCGTTTCCCACATTCATGATGATCCCCAGGGTCCTAGCTTACGCCACACGGTTTCGAGCGGATCTGATTCTGATTACTCCGCTCTGGAGGGCTCAAGCATGGTTCCCGGTTCTCCTGGAAATGTGTTGCGAGGCTCCTCTCCTTCTTCCCCAGAAGTGGAATCTTTTGCTGGATCTTCTAGAAGGTCTGCATCCCCTGATTCTGTCCGGATCCCTCCAGTTGCTGGCGTGGCGGATCTCGGGGACCGCTGGACGATCCCAGGCATTTCTAGCGACGCTTCCAAGTTCATTAGTGAGGCCTGGTCTCCCAATACTCACAAACAATACAAGTGTGCTTGGAAGCGCTGCTGTGATTGGTGTGTTCAATGGGAAGTTGATCTCGTTTCAGCAGATGTCTCTTTGATAATTAACTTTCTGGCATCCCTAGCCTCTTCAGGTCTGGCTTATAGGACAGTCAACAATTTTCGTTCCGCTATCTCGGCTGGCCATATCCAGATTGATGGAAAGCCTGCTGGTGAACACCCTTTCATTTCCAAATTGCTTAAGGGTATTCGTCTCTCGAAACCACCAACTCCTATGTATGTCTCTTTATGGGATGTTTCCATCGTTTTACGATTCTTGGAGGCATGGCCTTCTAACCCGTTGTTATCCCGTAAGCAGTTGTCGGCAAAGTTGACCATGTTGTTGTGTCTTGTCTCTTGTAAACGTGTGTCGGATGTCCGTGCGTTGGACCTTGCGGGTCGCTGTTTTACGCCGGAAGGCGTTACATTTCGTCTTTCCAGGCGCACAAAATCTAACACTGAGGTGATCACCTATTCCTCTTTTCCCGCTCATCCCAACCTTTGCGTTGTGCAGTGCCTCAAGGATTATGAAGTAAGTACTGCTTCTTTACGTTCAGATATGCAGGGTCAATTGTTGATTGCTTTACAGAAAACTTTTCACCCTGTGACTCCAGCTACTTTGGCACGCTGGGTAAGATGGCTCATGTCAGAGGCTGGCACTGATGTGTCTGTGTTTGGTGCACATTCTGCTCGTGGGGCGATGGCTTCTAAAGCTTTCTCCTTGGGTGTCACTCTTTTTGACATTATGAAAGCAGCGGATTGGTCATCTGACTCAGTTTTTAAAACTTTTTGTTATAAACCCATTGATCATATTGCTTCTGTGGTGGTGGATCAGCTTTGAACAAGCATAATCGGAGCCTCCTGTCCTGACATAGAATTCAAAATTTGTAAACATACATGACAAGAAAATTTCAATTCTATTAAGGACAAGGAGGCGAGGATTATCCCACCCATTGTTATTGATTTGCATTGGTATTTGCTGTACAATGTTTTGATGATGTTGCACAATTGTCTCTTCTCTTGTTTTACCCCCCGATTTTGCATTCTTACTTGCACTATTTGGGTATTACGGCTCTATATCTCTTTTCAGGTTCCGACCAGAAGTAGAGTTTGCCGGTTACATCCGTCTCAACGTTCTTCTACTGTCTGCGTCCAGTTCCTTTGGATTTCTGCGGCGTGCTTGGCCTTGTTCCTTTTGGTCTACGTTGGATTGCCTTTTGAGCTTCAACTGTTTCCTCAACAAAGAAAGAGGAAGAAGGACTAGTGTTGTGCCCTTTTATACTGCATACTCTATGGTGATTCCCTAGTGTTCATGGGAAATGTAGATTTTGTTTTTATATTGGCTGCTGAGCATTTCATTAAAGAAATGAGAAAAAGCATAATCCTCGCCTCCTTGTCCTTAATAGAATTGAAAATTCTTGTCACATATGTTTGCAAATTTTGAACTCCTGTGCATGAGGCAGCGCGCGACAGCAAACAAACACAGAGCAGGGATTAAGCCCAAAATGGAGAGGAAACAGGAAAAATCCTACCGGAGATTGCAGAGTTCACGCATCGTGCATCCAGAGGAACGCGGTGGTCAGGAACACAAGTGCTCTTCAAATTTCGGAATTTCGCACCGGAATGTGCCCAAAACAGCTAAACCATCAGGAAGTAGAAACCCTGTTAGGGAACATCGCGATGCAGACAAAGCGCCATCAGCAGCAAACAGGGTGAACACGAACAGGTCGTGAAAAGTTCCCTTCAGCAACAAGGATGCTTCTAGCCGCTCCAGGGTCCAGATCCAGTCGTCGCCACTAAAAGGAAGTGGAAACCTACCTGGTAAGTACAATCTCTTTATTTGTTTAAGAGAGAGATCCAGAGTAAATGACCGGCCAGAGCAACAGCAAAGTAAAATTGCCGCTCTGACCATTCCACATGCCACCATTTTAGTATGGAACAATGGTAATGGTGGCATGTGCTTAAGATTCCAAGGAAAACTTGTATTTAAAGATACACCAACATAATAATGCAAATGTTCAGAACCCAACACAAATACAACTGGTGGTTATGTAGGAAGCATCAGGTTGAGTTTGCACTATATAGAAATTATACAACTATGGGGGTAGGTCGTTTCTGCATATGGGCAGAACTGCAGGGGAATATATTTTTGGGACCATAGAAATTTTTGCTAGCCCTAGGGGAAGATATTCTTGCCCCTAGTGAACAGCACATATTGCCAAGACCTAAAAAAAGGAAATGAAATTGTGTAACGTAACTGGTGACATAAAGCGTACCAATACCTTTGGGTTGAGTCTGCGCTACATTAAAAAAAGCAAGGGGGGCAGCTCTTCTTGCATATGGGCAGACTTTTGTGGGGGGCATATTTTTTTGACCATGGTGGTGTTTGATTTTCCTTTGGGGGGCGGGGCTCAATTGCACCCAGCCAGGGGAAAACAATCATCTCTATGGCCCCAAAAATTAAAATGACCTAATGTAATGTAACTTTGTTATCATGTAAAGTGCACCAATAACCTTGGGTTGAGTTAACGCTATATAAAAATTATAAAGAAGTAGTATGGTGGTTGTTCCTTTCTGCATATTGGGACGACTCCCAGGAGCATTTTTTTTGGCCCATGAAGGTGTTTGCTTTTCCTTGAGGGTCATAATTGTGCCCCAAGGGGAAAACAAACCTTTCTATGGCCCACAAAATCAAAATGACCTTGTGTAATGTAACTGGTGGTAATGTAAAGTGCTCCAATACTTTCAGGTTGAGTTTGCGCTATATAAAAGTTATGAAAAAGTACTATAGGGGTTGACCCTTTGTGCGTATGGGATGACCCCTTGGGGCATACTTTCTTCGGCCATAGAAAGGTTTGCTTTACCTGGGGGAGGCATGATTGTGCCCTCCAAGGCAAAACAAACATCTCAATGGACAAAAAAAGAAAAATGACCTTGTGAAATGTAACTGGTGGTCATGTAAAATGCACCAATACCTTTGGGTTGAGTTCACGCTATATAAACCTTTGAAGAAAAAAAAGTAGTAAAGTGTATGGCAGTTGGCCCTTCTGACATAGGGGCTGCTCCCCACGGGGGTATATAATTTTTTTATAATGTGCATTAAAATGTTAGGAGGGTTGCCCTCCTGAAGGATCACTGACTGAATATCGACCTGAAAAATATTGACCTACAGAAATATCGACACAGGAATATTGAAGGCAAGAATATCGACATCCTAACTACAACATGGTAAGTACAAAAATATTGAAACAAAAATATCGATGTTAAAAATATGGTAGCTAAATTTATCAGGTTTTTTTCTGTTAAAAAAAGTGTAAAATAAAGTAAATAAAATAAACATAGTTAAACATATATAAGAATGTTTAAAATTAATAAATAATACATATATATTAATAAAACATTAATTAAACAAATAAATAAAATATATATTATATACTTACCTAACAATAAGTTTAAATAATTATTTCAATAATGCATTAATTAATGAAAAATATTATAAAATAAAAATACATCTACGGACATAAAACAATAACATAAAAAATAATTATGTTTAATACATTAAAAAAAGGTAAATATACTTTCAATATTTTTAAAATTAATTATATACTACATTATCTAAAATAATACAAAAAATACTAAATAGCTAAATAAATGAAACTACTATTCAAAGTCCCCAAAAAACGACAGTAATAAAAACATTGGCTTGCGTAGAACTTAAAATTACTATTCCTACTCCAGAGAGTGCAACAGTAAGGAAAGTGTTGGATAGCGTAGGGGTAAAAATTACTATTCCCACTCCAGAGAGTGCAACAGTAGGGAAAGTGTTGGATAGCGTAGGGGTAAAAATTACTATTCCAACTCCAGAAAGTGCAACAGTAGCAAAAGTGTTGGATAGCGTAGGGGTAAAAATTACTATTCCAACTCCAGAAAGTGCAACAGTAGCGAAAGTGTTGGATAGCATAGGGGTAAAAATTACTATTCCCACTCCAGAGAGTGCAACAGTAGGGAAAGCGTTGGAGAGCGTAGGGGTAAAAATTACTATTCCCACTACAGAGAGTGCAAAAGTAGGGAAAGCGTTGGATAGCATAAGGGTAAAAATTACTATTCCAACTCCAGAGAGTGCAACAGTAGGGAAAGCGTTGGATAGCGTATGGGTAAAAATTACTATTCCCACTCCAGAGATTGTAACAGTATGGAAAGCGTTGGATAGCTTAGGGGTAAAAATTACTATTCCAACTCCACAGAGTGCAACAGTAGGGAAAGCGTTGGATAGCGTGGGGGTAAACATTACTATTCCCACTCCAGAGAGTGCAATAAATAATACATATATAATAATAAAATATTAATGAAACATATACATAAAAGAAAAGGGGAAATGTGGCAGTTTCTTTTGATGCCAATGAAGAGTCTGGCTGCTGCATTGATTGAAGCTCTTAGAGGGACCGTCGTAGATCTGGGAAGTCCACATAGAGAGACACTCCCATATTCTACACTTGGGATTACTAGCGCTTGAACTGCCAGTTTGAAATCATTTGTAGGGAGGAAGGGTTTTAATTTTCTCAAGGTGTTCACCTGAAATTTTGCTCTTTTGTTGCAGCGCTAATGTGTTTCTGCATGTTTTGATTTCTGTCAAGAGTAACTCGCAGCAATTTCGCTGAATCGATAATAAGAGGTTGGCAGTTGAGTGCTGTTAGATGTTTGAGCCATTCTTGAATGATGATAGATTTGTTGGGAGGAGCGATTAGGAGGAATTCAGTTTTGAGGGTGTTTTTAGTGGAGTGGTGTGGCTCACTGGTTAGAGGCGGCAGACCCGGAGGCAGAGGTCGGCCTGGGACCCGGGTTTGATTCCCGACACGGCAGGGTCTTGGGCCATGGTCAGCGGACTCGATAATTCTCGCCTCGGTGCCTACTCCAACCATGGGTCCCACTCAGCAACTCTGGGCAATAGCTTGCTTAATCTCTACTAACGGCCCCATCCGTGCTGGGGATGCTTGTCTTCACCTTGGAGATGCCCAGGAGGGACCATCTCACAGGGAAAGCCAGGATGGGTTCCCCAGCGGTATACAGCGCCGGGACGCCCCTTTGCTGGGGCAGCTGTGCGCTTTACAAGTATACGAAATTTAACATTTAACATTTAGTTTCAGGGTGGTTTTCGGCCAGCCAAGTGTGAGTTTTTTGTAGCATTAAGTTGAGAGATTTGATGTCCTCAAGAGAGTGGATCTTTAAATATAGTTGTGTATCATCTGCTTACATGTGATACTGGACGTTTGAGGAGCTGAGACATTTTGGTGAGCGGTTCCTTGAATAGGTTGAAAGGTGTAGGTAAGAGGGATGAGCCCTGTGGGGATCCTAATGTGACCGGGACGGACTTGGACAGGAATTGATTAACCTTGAATCCTTGTGATCTGTTTTGGGGGAAAGGGGTGAACCAATTCAGAATTGACCCAGATAACCCCACTCTATGTTTCAGGAGATCTAGCAAATTGTCATGTTTGATGATATCAAAGGCCGAAGATTGGTCAAGCAAGATTAGCAAACAGGCTGTGTTTTGGTCTAGGATTTTTAGTGGGTCATCTACTATGTGAGTCATGGCCGATTCAGTGTTGTGACCTGCCTGAAAGCCAGATTAGCATTGGTTGTGCAGGTTGAAATGGTGTATGTGGTTGCCAAGCTGTATGTGAACACATTCTTCTAAGAGTTTGGCCTGTGTTGTGTTGTTGGATATCGGGTGGTAATTATTTAATTCTGAGAGGTCAGCCGTTGGCTTCTTTAGGATGAGGGATACCTGTCCAGATTTAAGGATTTCTGTGATGATTCCTTGAAGTAGAGAAGTAAATAATCTTGGTCCATAGTTGCAGTAACAGTGGTATGAAGTCGTATAGGTGAGTTGTGGGAAGAGGGTCTGAGAAGTGGTTGGCGGGGCCTTTATTATTGCATCTTCACTGTAAGTTTTGAATGAGGTCCATGAAGCGTTATTTTTTAGGTCGACCTTAGGTGTTCAGGCGACTGGGGTTCCCGGAGGGGGAGATGAAGTGTTCATGTGAGTGTCAGTATGAGTTACTAAGTCATTAAGCAGGTCCATCTTTATGTTTTCTGTCTTCATATTGAAGAAGGAGGCAAATTCTTTGCAGCTGGGTAGTGTGCCTAGTTTAGCTGGGGGGAGGGGGGTGAGGTAAGCCATTAAATTGTAT
Source organism: Lissotriton vulgaris (assembly GCF_964263255.1). Taxonomy (NCBI): domain Eukaryota; kingdom Metazoa; phylum Chordata; class Amphibia; order Caudata; family Salamandridae; genus Lissotriton; species Lissotriton vulgaris. The sequence continues at coordinate 1,969,210,550 of NC_141685.1, forward strand.
TTTGATTAGTTTGAATAGTTTTTTGGGTTGGGTCTTGGCTTGGTCTAATTACTTTTGTTGTGCCGCCCTTAAACTGCACGGATGTTCCCATTCATCTTCAGTGGAAAGATACCCTGACTGAGGCTCAGAAGGTTCACTCAAGAGGAAAATGTTTTTTTTTGCGTTTCTCTAACTTAGTTATCCTAGGATTTGGCTTCCTCCCGACCATATCCTCTCCTCGGAAAAGGGCATCTTCCAACCAATGTGTATGTCTTGCCTGACTTGTCATTTTCCTGTTTCACCTGAGCTGGAATTTGCCATTCTGACTGGCCTTTCAAGATGTTCCTCTGGTCCCTGGAGGTAGTTTTGCATTTGTCTGCCAGGTAGGCATCAGAAGATGGGTATTACAGTTGTTTCACCCCGGTTTTGGGGGCATCTGAAAGTTCCACAGGTTTAAAAAAAATGTATGTTTGTAAACAACTATCTTGATTAGATGATTTGAAGGTTCTGTGTCGGCTAGGAACTTTTATTTTTACTTTCATTTTAGAATTAACTATGTCATAATGGAGCGAGTGGGAGAGCATAAATGCCAGCTAAGTGGCTGCCAGTCAGCAATCCTCCGGGTGCGGCAATGTAGGGTAAAGGGGCTCACCCTCGGCCTCCCCGCTTCCTCTTTGTTACTCCCTGTCGGCTCACCTTGTCTGCCATCAGCCTGCTTCCTGATCTCCTGCTCCTCCATTTCTCGGGGAATGGCCCCGGATCCACAGGAGGTATCCGACGCTCTCGGAACTATCCCATCACCTTTGTCTGCAGGTTTAATGATAATGTCACTATTGTTTTTCAAGGTATTCAGAGCTTGTTTTTCTGCAATGGGAAGATTATACAGGATGAATTAAGATTGATTTTTGAGGTCCATTACATCTCTTAGCACATTCAAAGGCCGTTCTCATAAACTGAAAAATCATACTAATTGCAGATCGCAAAACGTCATCTATGCGATCAAATGCCCATGCGATCTTATCTACATTGGCCAGACGACTCAGATGATTAAACAACGAATCATCCAGCATAAAAGCAGAATCAACTGCAAAACATTGACAGCACCCCTGGTGGCACACCACCTAGAACTGGAACATCTGGATACAGACATTCTTTGGCAAGTTATTGAGAAACCCACACTGCCCATCCGCGGAGGAGATATCAAATTCCTCCTTATCAAAGCTGAATTAAATGGATGACCATCTGCGACTCATGGCCTCAACGCAATTGACAAGTGGAACAGTACTGTAACTACTTGAATTGATTGACTATCTCTCCTCCCATCTGTGACTCTCCTGCAACCACTCGTTTCCATCCTTGGTCCCAACCCATTCTGACCCTGTTTGCTCCTGAAGTTGGTTTATAGCGCCATGTATTGTGTATTTGCCTTCTGGTTTGGTTGTTGTAACAATACACTCATTGTTCTTTACATGTCTTCTTATAAACTAATTGGTTCATATGTTTGACTAAGTCACTGATACTTAGTACACACTGGGTCACGTGTACCATGTCTCCTGAACTGTTCTCAGTAACTAACGTAAGTGGTTCGCTATGATATGTGACCCCAGTCGAGACTTTGCTTCTCCGACTCATCTTCCTTGAGCACTTACCGTTTCTATGTAGCTGACATGCTTGTATAATACTACTTGTATGCAATTATCCCTTGAATGACCGTTTTGTTTTTATTGCACAATTATCTTTCGTTTAACATGTCACCTTTCCCTACAACTGTTTTCCATCTATAAGTGTCCCGTTTATCCAACAATTTATCTATTCCGGACACTCCTCTGTAAACTCTGTTCCCTTCTGATTTCCAGTGCCCTCCTTTCCCCACCCCCTTGCTGTATCATCACCCAGTTCACGCTCCCTCGTCACACCCTAGACCCCGCCCACATGCGGAAGTGAATATCACTACCCCGCGAGCGTCCGCGGTTACCAAATCTCTGGATTCATTTGTGCCCCGGCACTCCGATCCTTTAAGGTATGTCTACTCCTATTCCCCCATGGACATGCAGAATGGCTCTGATTCTCCTGTTTCTCTGCCTAACCCCCACTGGCCACTTCTGATCACCTCGCGCCTGTTTCCCTTTCTACAGGGCCCGTGCCCGGCCATCGGCAGATCGCAGATGGCCGCCCAGTGCATCCTTGCCCGTCAGTATTTCCCGCCATTGGTTTTGGCCCTGCAATTTCGGTTTCTCGACCAGTAGTACGTTTTACTCGTTGTTCCCTTTATTTAATTACAGTGCCCCCATGCAGGCTTCAAAATTATTCCCAGATGATCCTTTCTCTGAGCGAACAAATTAATTTCATTCTCAGGTAAATGCCCACCCCCCCTGCCAACGCTTCCTTTTTTACCCCTCAGTCCCATCGCCCCCCCGAAATATTTCCCTTTTCCCTTGCAGCACGCTCCTACTCAGACAACCAAGTCCTGATGACGATCCGAACTAATGTGGATCGAAACGCCGTCGACTTAACAGCTTATTAACAGGCGAACTTCTCAAATGTGTCTCAATACCAATTGGAAGAATTTTGTAATCTGTGATATCACTTTGTCACACTACTTGAGCCACCCACTGTACATTACTTGCACCTTGTTCTCAGTGCGCCGTTCATGCTGTTCACTCCTTCACTTGCGTCGCCACGTTCACCACAGACACGTTTTTGAGCACCAAGTACATTATGGTTGTCACAAATTTGCTTTATGTAGTGCTGCTTGAAACTGTATATACTCGACCATGAACTTGTATTACAATATAAGATGATTGACTATCTCGAATCAATTCAAAGAGTGTTCTCCTTATTTCCGTGCCAGCAATGCTGTATGCATGCATAATTAATTGACTGTATACTATTACCTGTTGGGACATTGTTCTTTTTCTGCACCTAATACATCCAAACGCACCAGGTTGGAGGCGAATGCGAGTCAGCTTCAGGAGGTTACCTTACCTCCCTTATCTCACACGCTCCCTCTCCACTGAGCTTGTCCGCCTATGTCCCTAGTGGAATGCAGCAGCCCTAGAATGACTACGCATCCTTCAATCCCCAGCAAAAACAGGTTTACCGTGTTGGAACCGCAAGAGGAGGATAATCAAGATGAGCAGACAATACCCATACAGCCTGTCCCAGGCTCTAGTCAAGTCTTCCAGATTACCCCAGAGACCTTGGCCAGCATCCTCTTAGCTCTCAAGGAAGCGATGGGGAACAGATTCACGGTTTCTGCGAACAATTCAGGCCTCCTGCGCAGTTCTAGCATAGAAGTTGCGAGAAGTATCTTAAAGAACTGATACCTTGGAGTGGGAAATCCCTAGGATAAAGGAGACACTTGATACATTCTCAGTAAAGATAAACTCATTAATGAGGCAAAACAAAGAAATGAGCGATGACTTAGAACGTCTTGAGAATCACTGAAGAAAGAACAACCTAAGATGTATTCATGTCCCAGAAGCCTTAGAAGGGTCTGACATCAGGGCATTTGTGATCTCGCTGTTGAGAGATATGGTTCTCTGAAATAGATCAGAATTAGACCTCTCCTTGGAGATACAGCGGGTTCATTGGGACCCCTAAAAGAGAAACCCTGCGAGACAGAAGCAGAGGAAAATCCTAATAAACTTTCTCATGTATGCTACGAAGGAGTCAATTTTATCTATAGTACTTAAGGAAGGTTTACTGTTGACTGGATCATTCTCTTTTTCAATCAGATCAGAGGTGTGTCACCCTACCGCCCAGAAACAATGGGAAATGGGCAAGCGGATGGAGGAGCTGAGCAAACTGGGAGCTAAGGCGCAGTTAAAATTCCCGGCCTTGCACCGCACAATGCGGAACAACCATATGTATGTACATAGCTCAGTGGAGGAGGCGGATGATATGATTGCAGAAATTAACAAGGGAGCAAGGACACAGAGCAGTATGGGGTAAAGAGGGTCAGGAGAGGCATTAGGAGTCCCAAACAAAAATGTGTCTCACTATATCTGGGGATTGAGACCTGTTAGAGGCTTTACACCTATGATAGTAGGGAGGGCTCCCCAGGGGGCAGATGGGCATGGGGTTAGGAGGGTGATGGGGGAGAACAAGGTGGTGGGCGTTGGGAACAACATTTTTAAAAATAAACCTCTATCATGTCAGAAAGTCTGCTGTATGGCTATAATAATTGTTTTTGTCCTAGTTCGGTTGGCATCTGGATGGAAAATCTTTAATAATGGGAGTCAGTGATTCAAGACCCCTTTCATGGAATGTCAATGGCCTCAGGTGTTTGCGCAGGCAGAGATTAATTATGAAATATTAAGAGCAGAGCACGGCACAAATATGCTTGATCCAGGAGACTCACCTGGATATCTCGGAGAGTTGAACTACTTTTCCTTGGATAGAATACTTTTATGCTTCAGAGCAGACAGTTCACAGCAAGTGAGTAGCTAGTCTGATTAAACAAGGGGCAGGCTGTTTTATAAAATCTTTCAAGACAGAAAAAACAGGGAGGTGACTTATCGCTCCTCTAGACTTCGGAGGGATGGAGCTGACCTGGGCATCCTTTTATGGCCCAAATATTGATGATCCGACTTTCTTACCTAATCTACAATGGAACCTGATGGAAGTCACTGCTCCTTTGATAATTGGGGGGATTTTAACATTCTGCTTGATCCCCTGCCTCATAGATCGAATCAGAGTCGACATGTGGGTGCTCCTCTAGTTTGTCAAGCCCTAAATAATATGATTCATGATCTGGCACTTTTAAATGTATGGAGGGCTAAGAAGGGTATACTCATGGATTCACCTTCCAGAGTAAAAAACACAGACACTTCTCAAGAATAGACTATTTGAAAGCAGATAGATCTATTACAGAATCCAAACCATCTATTAATGTCAGCCCATGCTACGATAAGTATCTCTCTAGTAGGCTTTAGTCGACCATCAAGACCAATATGGACTCTAAAGACACAGCAGAAGCACTTAAACAAGCATGTATTGACTACTTTGCAGCTAATGTTGTGTCTACTTCCCTAGGCATTGTATGGGATGCTCTTAAGGTCTATATAAGAGACACTTTCCACAGTCCTATATGTGCCACAAATAGAGCAGAATCTCAATTTATTTTTAAAATCGAGGATAAAGTAGGCTCACTAGAGTCAGATCTCTCCCAGATGAATCCGGTGATGGTTGAAGCGAAGTCACAGGTGCAGACATTGTTAGACGAGGCCCTTCAAGTGTAGGGTCAAGTTAGACCAGAAGTGTAACGCACAATGGTATGCAAAATCAATGCAGAATTTTGAGCATGGTAAAAAAGTCAGTTGTGTTGCCGGCCTGGAAGGCTAGTTTAGATCGGTCTAGGAACTTTATAAACCAATTGGTTGTAAATGAAAATGGGGATATCTCCAATAAAATGGAGGGTATGCAAACCTGTTTAATCTCACTATTCTCTGTGTTACACTAAGGATGAACATTTCCTGAATCCGGTGGCCCTCAAAGACTGGCTAAGGGAGATACCCCTACCAAGTCTAACATCATATAGCCGTGAACTCCTAGATGTTACAATAACAAGGGAAGAGACTCACCTAAATCTTGGTAAAAGTAAGAGTGGCAAAGCGCCAGGCATGGATGCACTTCCCAATCAGTTGTATAAACTCTTGATAGAGGAGCTGGTCCTGATCCTGGAAACTCTGTTCAATTCGATCTTTCAACCAGGGGGCCAAATTCCTAGGTCCTGGAATGAGGCAATGATTGTACTTATCCTAAAACCCTCTAAAGATTCCTCGAGAGCAGATTCTTATAGACCAATCTCCCTGTTGAATGCAGACTATAAGATCATTATGAGCATTTTAGAAGGCAGATTGGCCAAACTCACTCCACATCTAATACACTCTGACCAGAAGGGTTTCATCCCCAAGTGGTATATCCAGGAGCAGACCCAGAAGCACATCAGTACTATAGATCTTGCCACTGATTATGTTGAGCCCTTGGCCATAGTGGCCCTTGACATGGCCAAGGCATTCAACAGAGTGTGCTGGGTGTACCTGTGGGAGGTGATGAGAACAATGGTCTTTGGACCCACTTTTCTATATACTCTAAAAAAGAGTTACGAGGGTGCCTTGGCTAGGATTTTGTTAAATGGGGCTTTAACAACCAGCTTTAATATATTGAGAGGGACACAACAGGGCTGCAGGGCTGTCCCCTCTCACCTTTGTTATTTGATATATATATACATTTCTGTTCTTGATGTGTCAGCATGTTGAGTGTTATATATACGTATGCCATTCTCAGCAGAGTTAAGTGAGCAAGGCGGAGGCTTCCGCCGAAACGCGTCTGTGCAGCATGTCGGATTAAACTTTTCTTGAGTCAAAGTCACGGAGTCAGTGCCTTCCTTTCATCAGAGGGAACTGGATTGGTAAACAATACGTAGGATTCAAGCTCCTGGGAATCCCTACATTGACCCTCCTCGTTCTGGCTGCGCTGTGTAACTGGGACATACTGTTGGTTAAGCTTTCGAGAAGAGAGAAACGCAGCGCCCCCCGAAACCGGCAATTGTGGAGAAACTGACTTTATGTGATGCGGACGAGTAGCTGACTCACCGGATCCCTGCGAAGGCTGGAGAGCAGTTGCGGGCTTCCAGGTAAGACAGCGAAAATCTGTGTCACTAATCCAGTATAGTACTGCAAGGGTTTATGGGAGAGGTAGTCCCGCAGTGTGTGATGACTACACATTGACGGGCAGTGACTTTCACAAGCAAACAAACAAATCCGTATAACTGTTTTAAACATGTCTGCGGAATGGGAGAAAGAACGGGAGGCGGCCGCTTTGGATATATTTGTGGACGCAGACACTAGTACTGCAACTAAGAGCAAAAAGGCAGACACAACGACAGTTACTGATAAAGACAATAGAATCAAAAACCTGTGTGCTGAACTAGAAAAGCTTCGAAAAAAGGAAGTGTCAAAATGGTGGGAGATAAAATCCCTGCAACGTTATCTGGACGTGGGCAGAGTACCACGAGGACTGAGAATACTAGTTGCCCCCACCTATGAAAACCCGGATCCAGCCATGCTGCAAGATTGGGCGGACAATAATGCCCTAGCATCTCAAAACATGCTCAAGATACTAATTAAATATGCGGAAAGCGATCGGGAGAAAATAATAACAAGAATTGAAGAAATAATGAAAGATTTGGAGTCAAGGGAAAATCAAGAAGAAATAACCATGGCACTTAAGGAAATAATAAACAGACTTTCCAAATTAGAAGAGGAAATAAAGGAAAGGAAAGCAATAAAGTTTCAACGAGACCGAAATGACTATGTAAATGGCCGAATTTATACATTTGCCAGAAAATTTGACAACATAAAGCGGCAACAGCTATCTATCCAATTCCAATTCCAAAAATTCTTTATTTCGGCCATATAGGCCATAAAAGATGCAGTAAAATACAATACATACATTTAAAATACAGTATTAGATACATATAAAAACTCTATACTGGACCAGCGAGGGATAGAGGGTGCAAGGCAGTACCAGTTCCGGGGGACATTTTCTTCCTAATTATCCACGCTGCCATTAAGAATTTTGAAACAGCAAACACAATGTGGCCCAGAGTACTGGTTTTCATGACCCTGTAAGCCTGTAAGTACTTCCTGAAGCCCAGGTTCCGGCAAAGCGGTGCTATCCAGTGCTTCCTGGGTCTATGATAAGCATGGCATACAAACATTATATGTAGGTCATCTTCATCATGGGCATTGCAGCAAGGGCAGAGTTTGTCACCCCCTATTGACCATTTGCAGGTAAATGTTTTAGTGGGGAGTGTACCGCACCTCCATTGCACAAACAATTTCCTCGCCAGGACAGGGAAGATAAAATCCATAAAAGGTTCGAAAACATAAGAATTTTTGGATTCCATAAAACGTGCCGTCAGGGTGCCACTATTATAAGCATTTTCCATATGAGAGAAGTTCTTATTCATATACATCTGGGCCAGGGTTTTGCGGGTAATCCTTTGACAGCCTTGGGCTGGATCATCCCATAAGTCTGGCAAGTTCAAACTGAGCAATTCCGTCTTAATATAAGCCAGCCAGGGAATTTTGTTGTTACCATTCAGGCTCATTACATGAATAAGGTCCTGTCTGTAATGGTGCAGTTCATCAGTAGTCCATATCCGGTGCCAGAACTTCACGGGTTTGGACAGAGGATCTTCAGCAATGGAGGGAAGACCCAAATCTAGTCTTAGGGGCAGGAGTGGCATGCCTTTCGGGAGACCAAGTAGGCGTCTTAAGAAACTGTTTTCCACTCCTGCCAAAGCCTTCCCAGCTTTGTGTCCCCATAACTCGCTACCATACATGGCTGCTGCCTTGGCTTGGGACCTATATGTTTCCAGGGCCGGGCTTACAGGCTTGAAGGTGGACTTATTAGCCACCTTCAGCATTGCACCCGATAGCTGGGACAGTTTTACCCTGGATCTAGCTATCTGGCTGTCCCATGAGAGGTTTTCCTGGAGTGTAACCCCCAGATATATGAAGGTCGAGACCCTCTCAAGACTAACTTCCCCCAGTGTGGGATTGGGTCTGGTTTTGGAGGGGGGATTGAAGATCATGAACTTGGTCTTTTCTGTGTTCACCTCCAGCCCGTGTTGGCGACAGAAAAGACCAAAACCGTTCACGATCCTCTGAATCCCCATGGGGGATTTGGAAAGCAGGAGGGTATCGTCAGCAAACATTATTGCCGGGACCCTCCTGCCTGCCAGGAGCGGGGCATCATTGTCCTTGACGTTATCAAGATGTAATATAACGCTATTGATGAAAAGACAGAACAGGGTCGGCGCCAGGACACAGCCCTGTCTGACTCCTCTAAGGACTGGAAATCTGGACGAAAGCTTGCCATCCCTCCCGCACCTCACTTGTGCATAGTTGTTCTCATGCAACCTGATGATAATGCTGAGTAGCTGAGGGGGTACTCCTAGCTTTTCCAAAACCTCCCATAATTTCCTTCGAGGGACTAGATCGAAGGCTGACCTCAGATCCACGAAGACCATGTACAGTCTTCCCCCCTCTAACGTCACCATCTTCCAATAGAGGAGGAGGAGGCGGAAGATCTGGTCCATGGTCGACGTGTTCTTTCTGAAGCCAGCCTGGAGGGTGCTCATGATGTCGTTGTCCTCCACCCAATCCAGCAGATGGTTTAGAATGAGGCGCGCAAAGAGCTTTTGGGGTACATCTATTAGGCTAATGGGCCTGTAGTTGGCCGGGAGCAGAGTGGACCCCTTCTTGTGAATCGGTACAATCTCTGCCCCCAGCCAAGACCCGGGGATCGCCATACCTCCTAGGATGGCATTAAAAAGAATAAGGAGGTACGGACCCCAGATGTCCGGATGATGCCTAAAGAGATCCCCGGGTAGCTTATCCAGACCCGGCGCCTTCCCCAACGATAGGTGCTCCAGCGCAGCCTCTACCTCCCCTAGGGATAGTTCCAGGGCTGAGTCCTGAGAGCCTATGGGCACTGACAGGGCTCTATCTGGGCAAGTATTAGTGTCTTGATAGAGTGCCCCAAAGTGAGCCTCCCAAACCCCGGGGGCAATGTTGGGTTCAATTGCTTTCTTGAGTTCCCCCATCCCATTGTTTACCAGGGCCCAGAATTTCCTGGAGTCCCTGGCTTTTAGGGCATCATGAAGGTCCTGCCAGGGATTCCAGTCCCACTCGGTCCTGGCGTTTGCCATCACTGATTTATACTCCTTCCTGAGGTCACGTACCTTGGCCTTATTTGACCCCTCCTTAATTGCGGCAATAAGCTCAGATTTGGCTGCCCTACAGGAGGAGGTGTACCAGGTGGGAACATGGGTCTTTTCTTTCGGATTGGCACCACCGGGTGAAATACCTCTGCCAGATCCCTCACTAATTCCTGGTGTATGCTACCCAGTTTCTCGTTATATTCTGGGGTTCGTGGTTCATTTAAAAGCACATCCACCTCCATGAACCTTGGGAGTGCCAACCCATATAACTTATTGATGGCCTCTTCTGAGCTCAGGAGCTTTCCCCACTTGACCCGACGCCTATTTGTTGTAAGGAGCAACTCCCCCATGTCTTCTCCACCATCTAGCAACAGCTATCTGCAACAGCAAGCGGGTTACAAATAACAGTGGAACAGACCTTAGCACCTTGTTGGAATCAGATCCAGAGAGTATCAATTCCTTAGTTCTCACGGGGGAAGTACCGAATCCTGCCCAGGAATTGGCTTATTTTCGTTTACAGCGCCTCAAATCGCTAAGGCCTCGGAAAAACTCACACACAGAATGGAACAAGGGCAAATCCAAGCAAGACACAAAACAAAAAGCAGAAGAAGAAAAGACAGGCGCTGGGGGTGGCGGAACCACAAACAAACCAAGCCAAAATACAGAAGAAACAGGAAACGATAATGGATGACGGATCAAATAAAGATTTGGATAACACGGTCATTAACCTGACCGATCTTGAACTAACATCAAGGGAAACTGAAATACTATCATTGGGATTGACTTTTTGTACTTCAACTAACTTTGACTACACTCAAACCCGAATAGATCTGTTCCAATACATACGTAAGCTAAAATTGCAAAAACATTTTATAAACTGTACTAACAAAGTAACAGCTCTGGAAAATTCAGGCCAAGGAATCGCTGATACTCTGAGTATTGCGGATATGGCAGTATTAGGAGAAATGAATGCCCTGGAATATGATGAATCACTTAGCCAAATGACACCAGGAGAAATAGCTAATCTAGCGGATTTAAACACATACCAAACCATACAAACGCAGTTCAAACCAAAATCTATATTCATGCCAGTACTGCTTAAAGATGGGCTAGATCTTTTTTCTGAGAATGTGATAAAAGACTTGAAAGAACTATCACTACTAAGCACACGGCAATTCTGTACTAAAGATCACAACAGGAGAATGGAATATAGTGCGCTAATTGCTAAAATACAAAAGAGATCTGATATCGTTGTGCGCTCGTCGGACAAAGGTGGCAATGTGGTGTTGTGGCCACTCAAAATGTACAATGAAGAAGCTATGAATCAACTACTAGACCAGGAATGTTACTGTAGAGTGAGCCCTAACATCATAGTGGGTATACAGGAAAGGTATCATGGTGATTTATACAAATGGAGGAATTTAGGCTTAATAAGCAAGGCAGAACTGGCTTTCCTCAAGAATGACTACCCAACCACCCCTCAACTATACCTGATACCCAAAATTCATAAAAATCCAACAAGGCCACCCGGAAGACCTATCATATCTGCCATTGGCGGTCTATTTGAAAACACCAGCACCTATGTTGATCATTTCCTTCAACCATTTGTTAAAGACCTTCCAGCTTATATACAGGACAGTGGAGACTTTTTAAGACACTTATATGATTTAAAGTGGGAAAATGATTTGGTGTTTATGACATTAGATGTGCAAGCATTGTATACGAGCATTAGACACACGGATGGGCTGAAGGCTTTGGAACATTGTTTGAATAAACGTCCAATAGCATTATACCAACACTCCTTGATGTTATTACAGATGGTAGAATGGTGCCTAAATAACAACACATTTTTATTTGATAAACTGCACTATAAACAACTGCAAGGTTCGGCAATGGGCACTTGCTTCTCCCCCAGCTATGCGAATCTGCATATGGGCTGGTGGGAGGAGCAGGTACTAGCCATTAAACACGAGGTGAACATGTCTGAAAATGTGGTGTTATATAAACGCTACATAGACGACATCTTTATCCTTTGGAGGGGTACCATTGAGAGTGCAGAGTCGTTTGCCAAAGACCTAAATGAGAACAGCCTAAATTTGAAATTCACTTGCACTACTAGCAAGGAAATGCTCCAATTTCTAGACATAGAGATCTATGTAGAGAATGATAGAATTCAGACAAGAACCTACAGGAAACAAACAGCAGGTAATGCAGTGCTTCATGCACAAAGTTTCCACCCTACCAAACTCAAAGAGTCTATCCCCTATGCGGAATGCTTGCGTATGACACGCAATTGTAGCACAGAGGAAGGAGTCACCAAAGCCAAGACAGACTTATTTGAGAGATTAAGCAAAAGGGGATACAAATCACAAACCCTTAAAAAAGCTGACAACAAATGTAAAACTAAAAACAGAAAGGATTTGTTATTCCCCAAGGACTTGGAGAATAAAACGATATCAACTAAGGTGGCAGGCAACCCCCCTAGGATGATAACTGGCTACAATATGTACCACAACCAGGTCAGGAGAATTTTGCAAAAACACTGGCCCCTGGTCAAAAATGACCCAGTAATAGGACACCTGAATGGAAACAGACCTAGTTTAACATTTAGGAAGGCCAAATCCATGCGCAACCAGTTAGTGTGTAACTCACCCACACTGAAGAAACCAGCCACTTGGCCTCCACCGCAAAAAGGCTTTAAGAAATGCACCAAGTGTAAAGCCTGCAAACAAGGTTTGAACATGAAGGAGGTCAGTGTACCGTTCAGGAAGAAACCTTATACCATCCGGGGCGGCTACTCATGTAAAACGGAGTATGCCGTATATGTTCTGGTCTGCAGTTGTGGCAAACGCTATGTTGGGAGCACTATCCATCAAGCTCATGTGAGAATTCTCCAACATTTGCGTGCCATTACGAACAACGATCCAACATATCCTGTGGCCAGACACATAAATACTCATCATGATGGGAATATCAAACATATATCCTATTATGTCATAGACAGTGTCCCTAGAAACCCATGGGGTGGAAACCGTAGACTAGCCTTGAGACGTCTTGAATCAAGATATATAATCTTGTTAAATTCAAAAATCCCGAATGGATTGAATTCAGACGAAGCCCTAACTGTCCACTTATAATCCAGAGCAGGACCCCTCCCGATCAAATGATCCCATTCCTATTTTTAAACTCTGCACTGTATAATCATTTTTGAAAATGTATTATTTAGTTATCATTTGTGTAAATGTTATGTTTCAACATGTATGACACATACTAAACAATGGGATTACGTATTACGCCATTCACAGTACAAGCGGATGACTCATGTATATGTCAAGCGTAGACAAGAATAACAAAGTATATATATGCAGCGTAGCAACTTACTCCACTTGGAGAGGATGTTTTGTGAAGTAAACACTACAATTTAAATTAATATATTTCACATTTGCACCATAGTGAGCTAACATGAACCGCAATATTTTACGCAATGCACAATGATGTTTAATTGTATAGCATTAGCTCGCAGTCATGTCAACTATGGTAGAAACGATAATTAATTAGAATCAATATATCTTAAGTGGTTTGATGCTGTGATAATACAAACAGCATCGAGATGACAATGTTTCTATATTTACTATGTGTCATTTGCCGCTTGTGTCATAGGGTGAATCACGGGCACTTGTCTTAAAAACTACAGAATCTTCTGTGTCTATGTCTAAGTGTGTCTAACCATGACTCATTGGTTACTATGCCGACGAATAGCCTATCACGATGTAAGGTCTGTTCTTGATGTGTCAGCATGTTGAGTGTTATATATACGTATGCCATTCTCAGCAGAGTTAAGTGAGCAAGGCGGAGGCTTCCGCCGAAACGCGTCTGTGCAGCATGTCGGATTAAACTTTTCTTGAGTCAAAGTCACGGAGTCAGTGCCTTCCTTTCATCAGAGGGAACTGGATTGGTAAACAATATACATATATATATATATATATATATATATATATATATATATATATATATATATATATATATATATATATATATATATATATATATATATATATATATATATATATATATATATTACCTACTGGCGATAGCCAGTAGGTATATATAGTTAGGATTTTTTTCCTATGGGATTTTTGAAAATTCTATGTCGAATAACTTTGGCGTTTGAGGACAGAATTGGCTGAAATTTTCAGGAAAATGGAACATTCTGTTTCTGAGCAGCCCCTGAAAATTTGGGGGGGTTTCGTCAAGGGGGGGCCGAGAAAAAAGGGGGGTCCCAAAACGTGTTTTTCCCATGCAATTTTCCATAGGGCGGTTGGCCTCACTTTTAGCCTGAACGGCTGAATGGATTTACACCAAACTTGGCAAAATTGTAGGGACTGGTAGCCCGATGTGCCTTTGCTATGTCTCAAGATATAGGCTCCAGTGGTTTTTACGAAAATTAACTTTGAAAAATATATATTGGGCTACATTGGGCTATATATATGTTGGAGCCCAAATGTAGCCCAATGTAGCCCAATGTAGCCCAATGTAGCCCAAAGATGGCCACCAGAGACAAAAAAAACAAATGTAGCCCAAATATCAGCCAGATGTAGCCCAACTATAGCCCAATGACAGAATGTCCCAAAGTGTTCTAAAGAACAACTAGAGTGCTAACAGTCCTACTTATTACAAAGGTATGGCACACCTGAAGCCATCTTGATTGGAATAAAGTGGTAACTCTTAAAAAATTTAATTTAAAAAGAAACAAAATGAGGGGGTTCATTTTGCCATAGAAAGTATGATTAGCGAATATATGACGAAATCCCGCATACCATCAGTCCGCAAAAAAAATCCCGCATGTACTATTAGGCCGCAAATTAAAATAACGAAAACTTTTAGAACAAATATGCCTTTAGCATACACTAAACAACTAAACTACCCTAAACCCTAAAACACTACCCCCAGCATGACCCTACACTACACAAACAGTACAACACTACCCTAAACCCTAAAACACTACCCCCAGCATGACCCTACACTACGCAAACACTACAACACTACCCAAAACCCTAAAACACTACACCCCAGCATGACCCTACACTACGCAAACACTACAACACTACCCTAAACCCTAAAACACTACCCCCAGCATGACCCTACACTACACAAACACTACAACACAACCCTAAACCCTAAAACACTACCCCCAGCATGACCCTACACTACGCAAACACTACAACACAACCCTAAACCCTAAAACACTACCCCCAGCATGACCCTACACTACGCAAACACTACAACACTACTCTAAACCCTAAAACACTACCCCCAGCATGACCCTACACTACGCAAACACTACAACACTACCCAAAACCCTAAAACACTACACCCCAGCATGACCCTACACTACACAAACACTACCCTAAACCCTAAAACACTACCCCCAGCATGACCCTACACTACGCAAACACTACAACACTACCCAAAACCCTAAAACACTACACCCCAGCATGACCCTACACTACGCAAACACTGCAACACTACCCTAAACCCTAAAACACTACCCCCAGCATGACCCTACACTACGCAAACACTACAACACTACCCTAAACCCTAAAACACTACCCCCAGCATGACCCTACACTACGCAAACACTACAACACTTCCCTAAACCCTAAAACACTACCCCCAGCATGACCCTACACTACGCAAACACTACAACACTACCCTAAACCCTAAAACACTACCCCCAGCATGACCCTACACTACGCAAACACTACAACACTACCCTAAACCCTAAAACACTACCCCCAGCATGACCCTACACTACGCAAACACTACAACACTACCCAAAACCCTAAAACACTACCCCCAGCATGACCCTACACTACGCAAACACTACAACACTACCCAAAACCCTAAAACACTACCCCCCAGCATGACCCTACACTACGCAAACACTACAACACTACCCAAAACCCTAAAACACTACCCCCAGCATGACCCTACACTACGCAAACACTACAACACTACCCAAAACCCTAAAACACTACCCCCAGCATGACCCTTCACTACGCAAACACTACAACACTACCCAAAACCCTAAAACACTACACCCCAGCATGACCCTAAACTACGCAAACACTACAACACTACCCAAAACCCTAAAACACTACACCCCAGCATGACCCTACAATACGCAAACACTACAACACTACCCAAAACCCTAAAACACTACCCCCAGCATGACCCTACACTACGCAAACACTACAACACTATCCAAAACCCTAAAACACTACCCCCAGCATGACCCTACACTACGCAAACACTACAACACTATCCTAAACTCTAAAATACTACACCCCAGCATGACCCTACACTACGCAAACACTACAACACTACCCAAAACCCTAAAACACTACCCCCAGCATGACCCTACACTACGCAAACACTACAACACTATCCTAAACCCTAAAACACTACGCCCAGCATGACCCTACACTACGCAAACACTACAACACTACCCTAAACCCTAAAACACTAGCCCCAGCATGACCCTACACTACGCAAACACTACAACACAACCCTAAACCCTAAAACACTACCCCCAGCATGACCCTACACTACGCAACCACTACAACACAACCCTAAACCCTAAAACACTACCCCCAGCATGACCCTACACTAAACAACCACCACAACTCTACACTACACTAACACAACACTACACTACACAACAATACACTACACTACACAATCACTAACCCACGAAAAAATTAACACAAACCCACTTACCTCTCTCGTCATCGTGGTTTTCACAACGCAAATGCATTTACCATACATGCCTTTAAAACGTAATTCTTTGTAAAGGCATGCGCGATAAATGCACATGCGTTTTGAAAAAATGCGGGATAATGGTATGCGAGGTCAATGACCTTGCGGGATAATGGTATGCGGACTGAAAGTCTGCGGGATAAAAAATGCGGGAAAATGGCTGCAAACCATGATTAGCAGCAGACTTCCCTGGTGAGCACTAGCTTTACTACAGTGATCTAATGAGCAACTAGAGTGCTAACATTCAGAATTTATGGCAAATGTGTGAAACATCTGAATGCCTTCTTGATAGAACCAAAGTAAACAAGCATTGAAAATGCAATAGATCTCGCCCTCGTTTAAGTTAAAGCCATTCTGTTTGTAATGAGGTGGCTTTTTAGCTTTCCTTTTATTAGTGTTTTTAAAACTTTCATGTAAATAACATGCATATGTATGCATATATGTATATGTATGCATGCATTTATATTTATATAGATATGCAGATTATATATGTTTATATATGTATATTACCTACTGGCGATAGCCAGTGGGTATATATAGTTAGGATTTTTTCTCTATGGGATTTCTGAAAATTCTATGTCTAATAACTTTGGCGTTTGTGAACGGAATTGGCTGAAATTTTTAGGAAAATGGCACATTTCGTTTCTGAGCAGCCCCTGATAATTTGGGGGGGTTTCGTCAAGGGGGGGCCGAGAAACAAGGGGGGTCCCAAAACACGTTTTTCCCATTCATTTTTTCATAGGGCGGTTGGACTCACTTTTAGCTCGAACAGCTGAATAGATTTACATGAAACTTGGCAAAATTGTAGATATGGTTTGCCCGACGTGCCTTTGCTATGTCTCAATATATGTGCTCCAGTGGATTTTGAGAAATTAACGTTTAAAAAAATATATATATCTGTGACAGCGCTCCGGTTAGCGCCCCGGTTTGCGTACCTGACGCGTAACGGAACTTCGCGATGCGAAGCTGATTGGCTATCCGGTGTCTGTCAACATTCTAAACAGTCCGGAGCGGCCGCCATCTTGTCTCTCGGTACGATCGAGAGACAAGATGTGGTAAAAAACGAAGGGGGAAATGAAGGAAAGGGGGCAAGGTAGACCACTCCTGACCCCCTAGGATTGATGAGGGGGATATTAAAGTGCCCCGAGGGGGAAAAAAAATAATAATAATTTTTTTGCGATTTTACGCCGTAGAGGCGCGTCCCGGTACGCGAACCGGGCAGCTCACCGGGCAGCTAACCGGGCAGCTAACCGGCAGCGTAGCTGTCAACATTGTAAACAGTCCGGAGCGGCCGCCATCTTGTCTCTCGGTAGGTTCGAGAGACAAGATGTGGTGAAAAAAGAAGGGGGAAATGAAGGAAAGGGGGCAAGGTAAACCCCTCCTGACCCCCTAGGATTGATGAGGGGGATATTGAAGTCCCCCGCGATTTTTCGCGGTAGAGGCGCTTCCCGGTACGCGAACCGGGCAGCTAACCGGCAGCGTAACGGGAGTCCGCCATCTTGTGTTTTTGGAGCGTCCGGTTCGCGTACCGGGTAGCGTCCCGGTAAGCGTAACAAGGGGAAAACCAAGAGAAACAGTAAAAAAAAATTAAGGGAATAGATTTCCAGCAAACTTGACAAAATTGTAGGGACTGTTTGTTTGATGTGCCTTTGCAAGGCCTCAAGATATGTGCACGTGTGGATTTTGTCTAATTAAGGTTAAAAAAAATATATATATCTGTAAGCGTGCTCCGGCACGCTTACGTTACGGGTTTTGTTTGCGCTGCAGAGCCGATACGTCACAGTTATGCGACGCGTCATGAGGCGTCTCACGTGGCTACGTGATACGTCACGTAATAAAGAATATATTTTACAGCTATAGATATTAGCTTTTAAAAAACCAATGAAATTCACTGAAAAAACCATAGGTTATAGACCATATATAGTTAGGAATTTGCATTTACAAAACCTTGAAAATTCACTGAAAAAACCATAGGTTAGAGACCATATATAGTTAGCTGGACATTTTATTGACATAAAACCAATGAAATTCCATATATAGTTAGTTGCACTAACTATATATCGCGCACCCGCAATCCACTGCTGATGATGTCACATATTACATCATTCATGACATGGTCAGTGACATCACTGATGACATCACTGATGACATCACTGATGACATCACTGATGACATCACTAATGACATCTCAAATGACATCACTGATGACATCATGACACACCAATACCAGTTACTACATACGCACTCACTGATTCCTACGTCTACACACACATTCACTCATTCACCCATACAATCACTCATACATACAGTCACTCATTATTACAACACTATCATATGCACTCATGCACCTATGCAGACACTCACACACTGCCACTCATCCATGGAGTTACTCACACATCTAGTCAGTCCTGTAAAGAATCAATCACACTTCCATTTCCTCATCTATACAGTTAAACACAGAACACCATACTTCAGTGACATCACTGATGACATCACTGATGACATCTCAAATGACATCACTGATGACATCTCAAATGACATCACTGATGACATCATGACACACCAATACCAGTTACTACATACGCACTCACTGATTCCTACGTCTACACACACATTCACTCATTCACCCATACAATCACTCATACATACAGTCACTCATTATTACAAGACTATCATATGCACTCATACACCTAGTCAGTCCTGTGAAGAATCAATCACACTTCGATTTCCTCATCTATACAGTTAAACACAGAACACCATACTTTTCACACATATACTAACACATACTTACTCTCTTATACAATCACTGATACAAGTACACATTGATATGCACAGAGTCACACACCTCCCAGCCAGCCACACACACACTCAGTCTTCCATACATCCACTCATTCTTCAATATGTAAAACATATTTAAACTTTACAAAAACACACAGACACTAGATGATGTCATCAGTGATGTCATTTGAGATGTCATCAGTGATGTCATTTGAGATGTCATCAGTGATGTCATCAGTGATGTCACTGACCATGTCATGAATGATGTAATATGTGACATCATCAGCAGTGGATTGCGGGTTCGCGATATATAGTTAGTGCAACTAACTATATATGGAATTTCATTGGTTTTATGTCAATAAAATGTCCAGCTAACTATATATGGTCTCTAACCTATGGTTTTTTCAGTGAATATATATATATATATTACCTACTGGCGGTCACCAGAAGGTACATATCGTTAGGACCTAGTTTCCATTGGAAATCTGCAACATTCTATTTGGAATACCTTTGGTGCCGGTCGACGAATCTTCGCAAAATTCTCAAAGAAAAGTGCCCACCCCGGGACACTGCTGTTTGCTTTGGTAGCGCGGGAGCCTCGCGGCTCCTACCCTACCAAAGCAAACTGCTTTGATTTTTGAAAGAGAGATCAGAAAGCCTGCTCTCTCTTTCAAAATTCAAAGCTGATTGCTTTTCTGCACGGGGAGCAGCATGTTAGCTGCTCCCCATGCAGAAAAGCAGTGCCGGCTCACGCAGGATGCGGCGAGCCGACAGGGACCGTGGGGGGCTTGGGGAACCCCCCACAGCCCCCAACGAGGAGGGCCAGGCCCCGAGGGATGGGGTCCCCGGGGCCAGAAGTAAAATAAAGGCTATGCAGCCCCCTTCACAAAAAAAAGAAAAGTTGACCATGCCCCGGGGGATGGGATCCCCACGGCCGGAATTTGTCACGGTAGGGTGGCCACGTGGCGCCCTTCCCGTAAAAAATTTTTTAAATAGAATTGGGGGCAGGCCCTGGGGGATGGGGTCCCCAGGGCCAAAAAAAAGAAAAAGAAGGGGGGCTACACAGCCCCCTTCTTAAACGTTTTTTTTTTAACGGGTTAGGGAGGAGGCCACGCCCCCTCCCTGCACCTCTCTGCAAAGGTGCCCCCTGGCACGTTTGCAGAGGTGAAACTAATTCCACTTGCATACTGGGGGTCCCTGGGGGCCAACTAGCTCCCAGGAGCCTCCAGTATGGGCCAGGGGGCTCAATTGCAGAGAGGTGTAATGAGGCCACGCCCCTTTTTTACACTTCTCTGCAACATAGCCCCCTGACGCATACTGGAGGTTCCTGGTGGGCTAGTTGTCCCCCAGGGACCCCCAGTATGCAAGGGGAATTAGTCCTCCTCTCAAAAAGCACCAGGGGGCTGCGTTGCAGAGAGGTGTAAAAAGGGGCATGGCCTCATTACACCTCTCTGCAACGCAGCCCCCTGGCGCATACTGGAGGTTCCTGGTGGGCTTGTTGGCCCCCAGGGACCCCCAGTATGCAAGGGGAATTAGTTCTCCCTCTGCAAACGCACCAGGGGGCTGCGTTGCAGAGAGGTGTAAAAAGAGGCATGGCCTCATTACACCTCTCTGCAATGCAGCCCGCTGACGCACACTGGAGGTTCCTGGTGGGCTAGTTGGCCCCCCCAGTATGCAAGGGGAATTAGTTACCCCTCTGCAAACGCGCCAGGGGGCTGCGTTGCAGAGAGGTGTAAAAAGGGGCATGGCCTCATTACACCTCTCTGCAATGCAACCCCCTGGCGCATACTGGAGGTTCCTTTTGGGCTAGTTGGCCCCTAGAAACCCCCAGTATGCAAGGGGAATTAGTTCCCCCTCTGCAAACGCGCCAGGGGGCTGTGTTGCAGAGAGGTGTTCTGAGGCCACGCCCCTTTTTGCACCTCTCTGCAACACAGCCCCCTGGTGCATACTGGAGATTCCTGGTGGGCTAGTTTGCCCCCAGGGACCCCCAGTATGCAAGGGGACTTGATCCCCCAACTTAGAACGCGTTACGGGGCATGTTTGCACAGTAGTGAAGGTAGGGGCGGGGCTTGAGGTGACATGTGTGCAAACACGCCCTGTGGCACATTTTAGGTTGGGGAATATATTCCTCTTCAATCCAGAGGTCCCCTAGGGGCCAACTAGTCCAACAGGTACCTCCAGTAGTCATCACGGAGCTGCGTTGCAGAGTGTTGTAAAAAGGGGGCATGCCCTCTGAATACCTCTCTGCAACGCAGCTCCCTGGCGCATACTGGAGGTACCTGGTGGGCTACTTGGCTCACAGGTGACCTCAGGATTGAAGAGGAATATATTCCCCAACTTAAAACACGCCACAGGGCGTGTTTGCACACATGTCACCTCAGGCCCCGCCCCCTTCCTTCAATATTGAGCGAAATATTCCTCTAAAATCAGCCGAATTACGAATTACTCACCTGTTATCACGAGAGACGTCAGTGCTGCATCTTTGAGCCCAGGACCGACCCTGAAAAGTAAATGGAACCATACTTACAGTAACTTGAATTTCCTTCCATCTCAAAAATCAGCCGAACTACGAATTCCGATTTACTCACCTGTTATCAGGAGAGACCTCAGTGCTGCTTCTTTCAGCCCACTACTGATCCTGAGAAGTAATTCTAATCATAGTTACAGTAACTTGAATTTCCTTCCATAGGCTAACATTGACTGGTTTCACTTGGAAATGTTTCTAAGTGTTAAGTTTTAGAACTTTAAAAAATTCCTCATAAATCAGCCAAACTACGAATTCCGATTTACTCACCTGTTATCAGGAGAGACCTCAGTGCTGCATCTTTCAGCCCACTACTGATCCTGAAATGACATGTCACTGACCATGTCATGAATGATGTAATATGTGACATCATCAGCAGTGGATTGCGGGTGCGCGAGATATAGTTAGTACAACTAACTATATCGCAGGAATTTCAATGGTTTTGTGTGAGTGAAATGTCCAGCTAACTATAACACCCCTAAAACCTATAGTTTTTTGAGTGAATTTCAAAGGTTTTTTAAATGCTAATTCCTAACTATATCAGGCCTGAAACCTATGGTTTTTCCAGTGAATATATATATTCACTGAAAAAAACATAGGTTTCAAACATGTTATAGCTAGCTGGATGTTTCACTCATACAAAACCATTGAAATTCTCCCGTTAGAGTTACTTCAGCTAACTATAACTCTCGCGCCCGCAATGCACTGCTGATGTCGTCACATATTACATCACTCATGACATGGTCAGTGACATCACTCATGACATCACTGATGACATCTCAAATGACATCACTGATGACATCATCCTTGTGAAAGAGTGGCAGACCTCCTCTCACCCTAATATAACCTTTGATACACATATTAAAAAATAGAACCTACAATTTTCAAAAAAATGGAGATACCAATACCAGTTAGAATAACCTATTCAGTAATTCCAAAATCTGCATACACTTCCACTCATTCACCAATAGTTCTATATAATTACTCATACATGTACTCACTCATCATATGTACTCATACACCTATACATCCTGTTACACACCTACACTTATACTTAGAGTTATTCACACATATGCTCACACATGCAAAGAAACTATCAAACCTCCATTTACTTGAATATATAGCTCTACACACACCACTACACTTATTTCTACAGAAATGTATACAAACTTACTCTCTTAAACAATCAGTTATAGAAACACATACTTATTTATACAGGAACTCTTCCAATCTGTCACTGCCATATATCCTTACTTATATACATCAATACTCACATATACTAGTTTAAAACATATGTAGTTACTCATAAAGACACTATTGCGGCAGTCATTCACTCACTAACACACCCATACACACACTCATCCACCCATACAGTCCTACACACATGCTGTCTTCAAAACACATACAAACAGTGAGTCACTCATTCATGCATCTATGCGCTAAGTAATACCCCCATCAAACCATACAGACACTGATACTGATACTCAAACAACCAACTAATCAATCAATCAATCAGGGAATTTGTATAGCGCGCTACTCACACGCTAGGGTCTTAAGGCGCTGGGGGGAGGGGGAGTTGCTACTGCTCGAACAGCCAGGTCTTGAGTAGTTTCCTGAAGGAGAGATGGTCCTGGGTTCGCCGTAGGTGGGTGGGGAGGGACTTCCATGTCTTGGCCTCCATGTAGGAGAAGGATCTTTCTCCGGTGGTTGTTCTGCAAATTCGAGGGATGGTGGAGAGGGCGAGGCTGGCGGAACGGAGCTGGCGGGTGGGTGTGTAGAATGTCAGGCGGCTGTTGAGGTATTTGGGGCCCATGTCATGGAGAGCCTTGTGTGCGTGAGTGAGGAGTCTGAACGTGATCCTCTTGCTGACGGGGAGCCAGTGCAGGTCTCTCAGATGGGCAGAGGGGGATGTCCAGGATGAGTCGTGCTGAATCGTTCTGTATGCGTTGGAGTCTTTTCTCGAGTTTGGCTGTGGTGCCAGCGAAGAGGGTGTTCCCGTAGTCCAGTCGGCTGGTGACGAGGGCCTGGGTGACTGCCTCCCTGGTTTTGGTGGGGATCCATCGGAAGATTTTACGGAGCATGCACAGGGTGTTGAAACAAGATGATGAGACGGCGTTGACTTGTTTGGTCATCGTGAGGGAGGAGTCCAGGATGAAGCCCAGGTTTCGTGCATGGTCCGTTGGCTTGGGGGCGGTGCCCAGGGCAGGGGGCCACCAGTAGTCGTCCCAGGCTGAGGGGGATGGTCCCAGGATGAGGACTTCCATCTTGTCTGAGTTCAGTTTCAGACCACTGAGCTTCATCCATTCTGCGACGTCCTTCATTCCTTCCTGGAGGCTGGCTCCGGTTCTGGCGGTGGTGGGGTCGTTGGTGAGGGAGAGGATCAGCTGGGTGTCATCGGCGTAGGAGATGATGTTTAGGTTGTGTTGGCGTGCGATGACTGCAAGGGGGCTCATGTAGACGTTGAAGAGGGTGGGGCTGAGCGAGGAGCCTTGCGGGACGCCACAGATGACTTTGGTGGCAGCGGATTGGAACGGGGGGAGGAG
The DNA here is from genome assembly GCF_964263255.1 of Lissotriton vulgaris. Taxonomy (NCBI): domain Eukaryota; kingdom Metazoa; phylum Chordata; class Amphibia; order Caudata; family Salamandridae; genus Lissotriton; species Lissotriton vulgaris. The sequence goes on from NC_141685.1 coordinate 1,969,234,929, forward strand.
GACTCTCTGGGTTCTTCCGGTGAGGAACGAGATGATCCACTCCAGGGCCGTTCCTTGGATTCCGGTGTAGCTGAGGCGTTGTATTAGGGTGCGGTGGCATACGGTATCAGAGGCTGCTGAGAGGAGGATGAGGGCAGCTGTTTCCCCATTGTCGAGCAGGGACCTGATGTCGTCGGTGGATGGTGTTCATCGTGCGGGAGGTGTCTTCGGTGCTGACCGGGGCCCAGGCGCAGAGGGTGGTGGTGGGGGGTTCTGGTTTGGTGGTTGGGAGCGTGGTTTGTGCGCCGAAGCTGTTGTGGATGTCGGCGATCTTGCAGTGAAAGAACGAGGCGAGTGAGTCGCAGAGGTCTTGTGAGGGTTGTTGCAGGCGCTGGGGTTGGAGAGCTCTTTGACGATGCAGAAGAGTTCCTTGCTGTTGTGGGTGTTGTTGTCCAGTCGTTCTTTAAATGTTGTCCTTTTGGTGGTGCGGATCAGCTGGTGGTGTTTTCGGATGACGTTCTTGAGGGCTGTCATGTTTTCTATTGTCTGGTTGTGGCGCCAGGCTTTCTCGAGGGTGCGGCAGGTCTTCTTTGAGTATTTGAGGTCGTTGGTGAACCACAAGGTTTTCTTGCTGCCGGGTCTGCTGGGAGGGTTCTTCAATGGTGCGAGTTCATCGGCGCAGAGTGAGATTGCGGGCTGGTTCGTTGGGGTCCCTCGAGATGGTGGGAGGGAGCTGGCTGAGGAAGGCGGTGAGTTGGTCGGTGGTGAACTTGGTCCAGTTTCTGCGGAGTACCTGTTGTGGGTGGTGGTGGGTCGTGGTTCTCCTAAGTTGAAGTGGACGCAGCTGTGGTCTGTCCAGTGAAGTTCAGTGGAGTGGCTGAAGGAGATGTGCTTGCTGGACGAGAAGATGGGGTCTTGCGTGTGGCCGGCGAAGTGGGTGGGGGTGTCCACCAGTTGCTTGAGTCCGAGGTTGGCGAGGTTGTCCAGCAGGGTGGTGGTGTTGCTGTCGTTGGTGTTCTCCAGGTGGAAATTGAGGTCCCCTAGGAGGATGTAGTCTTAGGAAGTTAGGGCGTGCTGGCTGACTAAGTCTGCAATGGCTTCGCTGAATTGTGTGCGTGGTCCCGGTGGTCTGTATATGAGGGTGCCTCTGAGGGTGATCTTGGGGTCGGTGTGTATCTGGAACTGAAGGTGCTCGGCGGCGGTGAGGGTGTCGTCGGAGTTGTTCGTGATTCAGATGGTGTTTTTGTGGATGATGGCAATGCCTCCTGCGGTCTGGTTGACGCGGTCCTTCCGGGTGACCTTGTAGCCATCCGGGATGGCTATGGCGATGTCCGGGGCTGAGGAGGGGTTCATCCAGGTTTCCGTGAGGAAGGCGACGTCCGGTGCTGTTGTATCGAGGAGGTTCCAGAGTTCAACGGCGTGCCTGTGGATGGAGCGGGTGTTGAGCAGGATGCACTTGAGGTGGTTAGCTGGTGCTGGGCTTGGCGGGTGTCAGGCGGGGTCGGAGGCATGCGAATATGCAGGTTTGGCAGGTGAAGGGTCCGTGGGTCCGTTTCGGGGTGGCTCGGTAGCAGGCGGGGTTCCGGGCGGCGTTGAGTGCGTGGAGGGTGGTAGCATTGTAGGTTCGACGGGTAGGAAGGTCTTTGTGAGGGCCAGGGGTCCTGGCGCTGGGCATGGTCCAGGCGCGGACGGGCGCAGACAGGCTTGCCTGAGGCGTGCCCGCTGCGCGGTCGCCGTGCGGCCTCTATATGAGGCGAAGTGGGAGGAAGGAGCAGCTGGGAAGCGGGAGAGGGGCGGCCAATGGGCGGAGGGTACAGAAAGAAAAAGGGGCGGGCTGCGGGGAGCAGCGGCGGGAAGCGGGGAGCGGTGGGGGGCACACCAGAGGGCAGGGGTACGACACCTACGAGGAAAAAGGAGAAATACCTAACAAACAGACAAAAATGCACAAATCAGGTTACAAGTGTGGGCAACAGCGGCGAAAGGAAAAGGTAGCAGCAGGGGGACACATAAGAGGGCGGGGATACAATAATAACGAGGAAACAGAAAAACCTAAAGACAGACAAAGAATGCACAGATTAGATCACAAGTGTGGGCAACAGCGGAGAAAAGGGGAAAAGAAGCGGCGGGGGGACACCGAGGCCAGGGGCGAACCTGTGGCGCCGGGGGCAGTGACGCGCTCACAGCTGACGAGCCGTGCGGCATGGGGGGTGTCCTGGGGTCAGGTCACCCTGACCTGACCCATATACACACTCATAACTAATAACCCATATACACACTCATGTAGCTACTTACCAACCCATGCAGCCACTTATACACAAAGTGAGACACTGATACAGATATGTACATATTTAAACATTACTTGCTAATACATGTATTCACTAAGATGCACTTAATAAGTAAGTTATACAATCAATTTTAGAAAAAAAAACATCCATTTAGACAGTTATTTACCCATTTATTCTTTCATCGACCTTGAGATATACATATAAAAAATATGTATTTTTCAGAAAGACACACATTTACTGGATGATGTCATCAGTGATTGCATTTGAGATGTCAGCAGTGAAATCATGAGTGATGTCACTGACCATGTCATGAGTGATGTAATATGTGACGTCATCAGCAGTGCATTGCAGGCGTGCAAGTTATAGTTAGCTGAACTAACTATAACGGGGGAATTTCAATGATTTTGTATGAGTGAAACATCCAGTTAACTATAACATGCTAATTCCTAACTATAACAAGGCTAAAACCTATGTTTTTTTCAGTGAATTTGCAAGGTTTTTAAATACTAATTCCTAACTATAAGCTGCCGAAAACCTACGTTTTTTTCAGTTAATATATATATATATGCACTGGAAAACTAAACACCCACTTCCCTTACAGAGAAATGGAAAGTTTGCATCTCTGCAGCCTCTCTTATTTTTCACCTTATTCATTTTGCGCTCAATCAACACATCATCCACAAATACACACACCTACTTAGCGCCTTTCTTGGCTGGGCTTATCAATTATTCTTCATTAATTCAAATTCAAAGTGCAGGCCCTTTATTCAGCATTCTTCGTAACTACTACCCATCAATAGCAGTGGGTAATTTTCACACTTCCATCCTTTCTTGCATCCTTACTATCCTTACTACCGCACACTATGTGTACTTTGTGCACTAGCTTGCTTCCTTAGATGTGCTACTCGTTTCTCTTGCTCCCTCTGCGGAATCCAACACCCTATCTGTGTAATGAGCTTGAAATCCAAAGATTCTCTTCACTGACAAGGCAGTGGGTAGTTTGTGTGTCTCCAGCCTTTCTTATTTTTCACCTTTTTCATCTTCCACTCAATCAACACATCATCCACACATACACACAACTACTTACTGCATACCTTAGCTGTGATTACCAACTATTCTTGTATTTCATATTCCTATTCAAAGTGCATGCCTTTATCGAACATTTTGTATTGTAAAAAGTACCCCAGCCGAAGACATTGTAAATTTTCACACTTGCTCCCTTTCTTGGCTAGGGTTATCAATTATTCTTCAATTTAATATTCTGATTCAAACTCAAGGCCCTTTATTGGGCCTTTTTGTTGTAGCTACTGTTGCTGGAATTTTGCTCCTACACAGAACTGTGCATGAAGACTTAGGACCTCAATGAATAAAGGTGTACCAAAACCCACCTTAGTACCCAAACCCCCTACCAGACGAGCAATCAGTGACTCATTGGTTCTTCGTCCTATACCAAAAACAGCAATGACTAGTCAACCCAGAACATGCGACTTAGATTACCTCAAGTAAGGTAGATAAAAAGAGCACTTTTTCGTTATAGTCTTACACCAGTCCAAAACAAGGAGTAAATAAAGACAAGTGCAAAGTTTATTTCTAACGCCGTAATCTCATGCACAGTACCTTAGATAGTACAACCAAACATATTATCAGAAACAAGGTTGTCAGCATTGTTACTATTCCATAAAATACAAAGGGAGAAAGCATCTTATATTGCTAACGGGAAACAGGTTTAAAATATGCCTACATGTCACCCTCCCTACCTACCAGGTCAGTTTATAAATACAGAAGGTCTCATAGGATTACATGGACGGCCCCATACCTCTGGTACTCAGCAGTAGTGGATCACATTCAGTTCTGCACAAACTGTCAGGATACCAATGTTCTCCAACTGTGCCTATTAAACGCACCAGTATCAGACGTGGCCACAGCTGCATATGTGTTATAGGTCGAACGTGCGAGGATCATTCCGAATAACAGACACAGTATCCAAGATAACCTTGATATTCCATGCTCTCACTATACACACTAAACTAGCGAAGCAGTCTAGAAATGTAGCATAACTAATTATTCTCATGTGAAACAAACTACTCAGCCTTCTCTAAACAATATCAAAATTGCGTGTCGTTTGCAAAGCAGAGCAGGAAAGCAAAAATGGCGTTTAACTTTCTAATGAACCCATGCTAACTTAACACGGTGTGAGTGCAAGGCTCAGCCCATGACACCCTCCCTCGATAAAACCACGTGATATAAACGTGGGCGAACTAGGGGTGCTGAGTCCAAGCCTGAAAGGCAGAGTCAAGTTCAAATTTGCATAACAAATTATTCGCTGTTTGATAGAAAACAGTAACTAAATAATAAAGAATAGGTAGAAAAATCAAAGAGTCTTAATCCAACAGCGTATAAGCACAGTATGTAGCAACAGCCTCCAGGAGGAATTCATGTTCTCATCTGAAAACATTTCAGCTATCCAATTCAATAGTAAGAATGAACATACATGTTCATCAACGACCGGAGCCTCTATCACCATCGGAGGAAAACTCGGGTCATCTTCAATGTAACTGCGTGCCAAGAAGTCATGCGCCGCTGCAAAAACATTGCAACGTCCCATTATTCCATGTATCGCTGCTAAGGCCATAATCCCGCCGCCAGAACAGAGCAAGTCATGAACCACTGAGGGGCTCATCAGCGGGCCATAATCCGCGGTGGGAGACACGGTACTGCAGAGACACAAATCCAGGGCCCAGTCGAAATCGCAGCTCAGGCAATGGAAGACAGGTTAAACGCATGTGACAAAAGGAAAATCGAAACGATAATCCATAAGCTGCACTCAGTGTTGCCAGAGGCAGCGCTCCGTCATAACTAAGCATTCAGTTGCAGAGCAGCAACAGCCGGGACATATTGTCGTGTGCTGCAGGATGTGCATCCATTTTGAAGTAAACATATTAATAAAAGCACACCGGCAACTAATGCGAGTATTAAGCGGAATTCACCAAAGATGCTGGAAAACATCAAATGAAAAAATGCTGAAAGACACAAAATATACTTTGAAAAGAAGTCACAAGACCACTGCTACTAACTTTAAAAAAGTAAGGTAACCCCGTATTCAAGGACGCATTTAAGATACTCTGAATTAACTCCCCGAAATACAGAGGCACGTCTGTATTTAATATATCATACACTTCTGTGTGGGTGTTTGCTACATGAAGGACAAATGTTTCTCTAGCAGATGTAAGAGCGACCTCTTTTTGAGACAATAGCGCTCTTATACAGCTCATTTGGTTGACTCTTCTTGCAAGGTCGGAACCGATGGCCAGATGGAAACATCCCGCTTCCCATGCAGAGGAGTAAACACAACTTTTTTATAGCAAACCACACGCTCAGTTACCGTAATCATGTAACCAATGCCTGGTAACATTGCACAACAATCTGCATTATTTCAAATTAAATAACTCACGTTTCCAGTAAACTGAACGTTGGTATGATAGCAGGTGTCGCAGTGCCTTTCAAAACTCACACCAAATTAGGCGCATCTTGATTACAAGAGCCATGCAATTGTATGAGTCTACAAATTAAGGAGTGATCTGGTGCTATTGTGCAATCCTCGCCATTCACATAGACTTCTTTTCCCTCCTTCAGGCACCTATATGTAAATGATAATAACCAAGCTTCATGCAGATAAGGCGCTGCCTAAATATCCATATCTACCTATTGCATAGTATTTCATGCAAACCCCAAACTTAAACAGGTTAAAAAGTAACGTTATCATACCGTGGATAAGCCACACAGCTGAATCGGATTTCCAATGAGTGACTACTTGTAACCATTATCATAGCACGACCTGTGCTCTGATTTGACAATGAGAGAGTGATCGCACCATAGTTTGTACTGCTAATCATTCTCAGCATACGCTACGAATAACCTTTCACGTTACACGTCGCATCAAAGCATCTGTGTGACGTCATGTACAGTGCCCCGTACGCAAAGACGCAAATGTTTTTAATTGTTTAAAAACATATATTTATGTATTTTTTGAACATACTAACAGAACCCATTATCTAGGATAATTATGAAAACATTTTTTTTAAGTTCCAATAATCCTATATTACTTTTAAAAGCAATTACACCAATCACGGTGAAACGTCATGCGTACTCGCATCCTAAGAGCACCGTAATAACAGCGTAACTGTACGCAACGCCATGTGACTTTAGAAGAAGAGATTTGAGTGGTTCATAACACTTCCTATTACAACTGTTGAAACTTCCGTCCCATTTTAATAATTCTACTTTGACTTTCTAAAAAGAAGCATCTCTTCTGAGAATCTTGTCAAATAGAACGAAGTTTACCATAATAACAGCAATGGGCTCATCTTCCAGCCATTCTTCAGAGGAATATTTCATTCCTAAAGAACCTCCAAAGAAGAGGAAATTTGGCAGTTTTTTACTTTTCCAGATGCGCAAAAAAAGGTGAATTCTCCAAATGTAACCTGTCAAATTTTCCAAACTCTTTCAAGGGGTGATCCATCTCAAAAATACTCCTTTAGCACAGCAAATATGGAGCGACACGTGAAGAACTTACACCCCAACAACTTTGCTCGAGCTGCAACACAGAGGTTGAAGGACAACCCACCTGCTACTGCACCAAGCACATCAACTGCTGCACCAGCATTTTCAGCAAACAGTCCACACCCACAAATTCATCCTGATTTTGCTCAAGTTAAAATTCTATACATTTATTGCAATAAACTTTTGTTTCATGGGAAACAGTCTATTGACCTGATAAAACGCAGGAAGCAGGAGCATCGCTGTCCTCGACATTACTTTTTCTTTTCAATCTTTTGTTCCTGTTGGACACTTCCAAGCCCCCCATTATAGAAAAAAATTGCCCCGGGATATGCCCCCCCTCCCCGGGAGCTAATTAATAATAAAACGAACTTCTAGGTTGTTTTTCCTTTTCCATTGCGTACGAGTAGAATACACGTACAACGCGTTTTTTTTAAATAAAAAAATAAATAAAAAATTGCGCCTAAAGATCCATGTGACACCCCCCTGAGCAGGCCTAGAGGGTCAACATGTTTCTACCCTACCCCCTTTCCTTATGTTTCTACTTTGTTTTACTGTTTTCTCGTGACTCGGTGCTACCAATGCACAAGATGGCTGCCAACACTTCCTGGTTTGGAGTGTTGACAGACAGTTGAGATCCAATCAGCATGCATCTCGTGCTCGTAATTGTGCGGATTTCCATACGCGTGCTGTACTTCGTCTCTAGATATCGCTATGATTTGCCCGATGAGCCCGCAGCAAAGGCCCCCCCTGCCAAACGCACAAGGGGCCATCTGAGAAACCTTAGTGGAGGATCATGTGGCAATGCACCATCCAAACGCTAGTCGCCAAGCCAGCCATGATGGCACCTGTGTTCCCATTGACATTTACTTTGTTGACTATCCTTACCTGCATTGCCATGTTGATGGCAGGAGTTTGTTGGACTGTGTGACTACATCAATGTGGTGACTACTCTATTTGTCTAATTTACCATCACTGACAACTCATAATTTCACTTTGCACAATTTCTTAAATAAACACTTCTCTGTCACAAATACTTATTGTAAATGAACACTCTTTACACACCAAAGTCTTTGAGTCAGCTCCATGTTTATCGCAGTATGTACAATGTCAACTCAGAATCCAATGTGCCACAAGCTCGGATTATAAAGAGGCATTGAGAGGGTGAAGAGACCTAGAAAGACACAAAAGAATGAGATTTACTTGTCAGGTGATGCCATTATAGGTAGAACACACCACTAGTCATCAAGGTACACAAACCAGCACACATAACAATGAGCAACAACATCAATATAGACATGAGGTACCTGTATATAAATACCCTGTACCACATGCATCAGCCATTAGCACAGAGCCAACAACAGCCAGCAGTCAAAAGGTTCTTCTATGCCTTGCCCCTACCATCAAAGACAACAGACAATGTCATTTCTGTACAATGTCACTGACACTCAAGGGAAGTAGTTGTCAATGAGCTGTTGACATAGGTCGACACCTTCCTCTTCTCCACTATTATCGTCACTGGGCATGAGTGGGTTTGCAGGGGGGCATCTTCTGCTTATCATCGTCCAGGAGCAGGGGGATCTCTTTGCGCAAAGCCAGGTTGTGGAGTATGCAGCATGCAACTATGATCTGACACACCTTTTGGGGAAAGTAGAATAGTGCACCTCCGCTCTTCCAGACACTGGAATCAAGTCTTCAGAAGCCCAAAAGTATGTTCCAGCACACGAAGCGTCCTCCTATGTGCATCATTGTAGTGGACTTCACCCGGGGTCCTTGGTTTCCTCAGTGGGCTCAGCAACCAAGGCTGGTTGCGATACGCAGAGTCACCTATGTGTGAGATACACAGAGCAATTTAATAATATAAACAGTAGCTGGGAACAGCACGTCACACATGCTTCACACTACTTCACTGCATACTCACCAACAAGCAACGCATGCTCCGGATGCAGATTTGCCATTAATTGTGGGATGATGATGTTACGCAGTATGTAGGAGTCATGTGCAGAACTGGTGAATTTGGCACACACATGGGAGATAATTATATCTGCTTGGCATATCACTTGCTCAATAATGGAATGGAAATGTTTCTTGTTCCGGTAGATGTGCTCACGGAATCACTGACAGAATATCAACGTCAAAAATATCGACATCAAAAATATCAGAGCCGAAATCTCAAGAACAAGAATATCGAAGTCTCATCTACATTATGGTAAGTACAAAAATAACGAGAAAACAAAAATCATTGTCAAAAATATAGTTTTTTTATATTTTTAAAAATAATGTAAAATAAAGTAAATAATACATATATTTAAAATAAACATAGTTAAAAATCTATTTAAAATTATAAGTAATACATTTAGGGGCCGATTCCGATTTGGGTTGGAAATCGGTCCGACCGACTCGTACCGGGAACCGAGTCCGACCGACACCTACCGGCACACTACAACCCGTGCAGTATGATGCAAAGCCTGTGTTTTATAACCGAGCTGTACGGAAACCAAGCCATCCGACCTAGCCGTACAAAATTCAGCCATCCGGCCGTAAAATGGACATGAGCCGAACCGAACGAACCGAACGAACCGAACGCAGAATGAACCAGACCCATACGTACCCGCGACGTCCGAGCCGCACAGTACGATGCCAAACGCATAAAATGAGATCAAACCGCACAGAGCCCAAACCGCACGACCGCCTCAGACCAAAAACATACCTGAAGCGAGAGAGATCACGGGGATAGACTCGCCTGCAACACAGAACACAATCAGCGTGAAAGACACGGAGCAGCCCGCACAAGCCAACATGAGAGTCCAACTTGGTCAGAAGAACGTCTCCTACATGCCCACCAAAAACAATGCCAAAAACACGAAAAAAGGACCATTCAAGTCATGACAAAGTCAATAAATACCCAAAAAATATAAATAAATCACAGAGACACACCCCCAACTCCACCTATATAAAGGCAAAACTACACTACCATGATCCTTTGGAAATACAACAGAGCAGCCAGCACAGAACACCTTGAGAAACCAACCATAGACACAAACACACACACACCTCACCCATCACACAAACCACACACCATCAGCACTCCAAAAGCTCTCACACATACACCTAACAAAACAGACAACCACCCACCCACCCCCACTTGCACCCACACACCCATATCACTCCTCACCACCACCCATCACCATGCCTCCTAAGAAGAATCCACAGTTCACAGACACTGAGCTAGAAATATTGGTAGATGAGATCCTCATTTGTTTGGCACATTGGTACAAAGGACCCCCATGTCACAGTAAACCAAGATGTGGGACAGAATCGTGGACAAGGTGAACGCACAAGCACCAGCGTATCGCATGAAGACTGACATCCAGGACAGGTGGTATGACGTGCGCAGGAGGGTCAAGAAGCTTCTCCAGAAGGAACACACCTTGAGCCAGGTCACCGGCAGTGGCCCTCCTGCCAAACCAGTCTACTTCAGGTCCTGGGAGGAGAATGTGCGGGACATCCTACCACCAGAGGGCATCCATGGCCTACCTGACATACCAGAGCCTGGTGAGTACACCACCAATATGCCCAATATTGTGTGCAAAAACACACAGCACGGTTAAGGGGACTGTGAAATCATGCACTGAGAGCAAAGATATAGGAAACAAAAGTCAATCAGCCCAAGAAGTCTATGCCAGTCAGTCAAACGCAATAATTGCCACATCATAGTGAATTGTAACTGTGTCATGACATGTGCAAACCTACCAACAAATAGGGCAAGGCAGTGGCACTAATCTGAGTTAACACTGTCAGACATCCTTGCCACTACAACCAACAACTCACAGTGAAGCTGACTGACAGGAAGGAATAGTGGGTATGCGTGCGAAGTGAGTGTATACCAAAGCATGATGGTGTTTTTGTCACAGATAATGCACCCCCTCACAATTGCACCATCAACACCTCTCTGAACAATGCTCACCTCACAGGGGCATGGAAATGTGCTGTCAAGTACTCTGGGAGTGGGCTCTTTTGTGGGGAGCACAAGGCCCTGTTGAGAATTGGCCACCACCAAACAACAGAACTCCACTGTCAGCCATGGACTGACATGATGTCTGACACTGGATCTTGTTGTGGGGAGCACAAGGCCCAGCTGAGAACTATGCACCAACAAACACCAGGACTGCACTGTCAGCCATCTTGTCAGCACAGGCACACCCCCTCACAGGGAAGCAGAGTCAGAAGGAGCGAAGTGAGGGCATGCTGGTAAGGGGGGTGTAGCCCAGAGCATGCTGGGAGTTGCAGTCACTCACAAACCTCAGCCACCTACATGGCCCAGCAAGATCACACTGAACCATGCTCACCTCACAGGGAGTGGAAATGGACTGACATGATGTCTGACACTGGGTCCTGTTGTGAGGAGCACAAGGCCTTGCTGGGAACTGTGCACCAACAAACATCAGTACTGTACTGTCAGCCATCTTGTCAGCACAGGAACACCTCCTCACAGGGAAGCAGAGTCAGAAGGAGGGAAATGAGGGCATGCTGGGAAGCGGGGTGTAGCCCAGAGTATGCTGGGAGTTGCAGTCACTCACAATCCTCAGCCACCTACATGGCCCCGCAAGCCCTCACTGCACCATGCTCACCTCAGATTGGTGGAAATGGGTTGGCAAGTACTCTGGGACTGGGCTCAGTTGTGGGGAGTGCAAGACCCTGCTAGGAATTGGCAACCACAAAACAACAGAACTCCACTATCAGCCATCTTGTCAGCACAGGCACACCCACTCACAGGGAAGCTGAGTCTAATGTCCCCAGGGATCACACCCCTGTGTCAGCCACCTGATGGCCCTTGAGTAACAATGACCATGTACATGGAAATTCATACATGAGCTGGGTATGTGCACACATCAACATGCACATAGAAAGGCTTCATGTTGGCAGGACAATGCACTACCACAACATCAACCTCTGTCTGTGACGACTGAAGACAATGCAGTGTTCAGGCATGCATCCTGACGTCATGTTGCAAATGTCATGTATAAAAAACATTGTTACAAAGCTGAAGCAGGGGTGAATGGTCTACTCCTCCTGTGCAACCTGGTTCATAACTGATTGTGTTGCCTCCATTGAAAGCCACGCATATGTACACATGTGTAGTGCGTGACATCATGTTTTTCTCCATCAGAGTACTGTAGCAGCCGCATCATTGACTCCCCCTTGTTGCAAATATGCGGTGCCTCCAGCTGGAGGTAACTTGGCTGGTTCCCCAGTAGTGCCCAAAGGAGAACACTGAGGGTGTGTGTTTTTGCTCAAGTGCTGTGAGTCAAAAACATACACAACACCCAAATGCAAAGGAAAAATGTTGAACATTGTGATGTATGAAGTTACAAACAAAGGTGTTGTGTCTGGATCCAGCTACTCATCCACCACAGCAGGGTTGGTCACTGCTGGTCAACGTGTAGCAGCCCCATGTGATCCTAGACCTAATATCTCCTCTGGATACTACTGGGAAAGCAGCCAGCCTACCTCCAGGTGGAGGCACATCACATTTGCAGTAAAGGTGAACCAAAGTAAATGCAGCTACAGTACACTGAGGTGGCAATCCAAGTAGGACAGCCCCATTCCAGTATACGTATGGAAGGGAATTTACTAAGGAATGAAATCATGTACATATCATGGCTGCACAGGATGAGTGATCCACTGCCCCTCCTTCATTGTTAGTACTACCCATTGCAAGATGAATGTATCAGTACCTCTTTCCCCCTCCCTGTTGCAATATACATAGGTCAACCCTTGATGTCTGTAGTAACATAAATAACAATGTCTGTCTCTTCCAAACAGAGGTGCCACTGGGGATTCAGCACCAAGTGAAGAAGAGTCCCTGGCCCAGACTCTGGTGGAAGATGAGCTCTCTGGTGTCGACCTGGCTCTGTCCTCTTTGGATAATGACCCTCAACCTGGCAGCTCCGGTGTGATTCATCAGGCAGCCCCACCATCAGACACACCTGCACCCCCCTGTAGACTCCGATACACCGTTGGCGCATGCTCCTGAGGATCCCCCACAGAAGAAGAGGAGGGGTCGTCCAAAGAAGGACAAGTGAGCCACAGTTGTCCCTGGATATCCCCCAGGAACCCAGAACCTGTTTTGGATGTTGGTCTTCGGGTGCAAAGCATTCACCTTGTTGTACATGACACAGGTCCCCATCATGACATGGAGGGTCCATGTTGTACCAATGTAGAAGATGAATGTGGACTTCACTCTGGACATTTCATCTACAATACTTCTAACTCATGTGTGAACTGTGGATTCTAAACCTCATGTACTATATCCACACATGTATGTAAATAAAATCAGCATTACACTATACTTGCCTGTGCTGTGATTCAAACTTGGTATGTGTCATGGAGATCATGAAATGCTGAAGCACACATTACATGCCGACTACTACAGCAATGTCATTACCGTTATGTGACTCATGTTGATGTGACACCTATGAGGAAGACACACCAATAGGGCTCCACAACACATACTCACCATGGAAATGTGACACATTGCCTACAAAGATGGTTGACAGATATACAGTGGAATGCACAGACACCACACCTTTCCATAGTCACTGCCAACAAGCCCACAGGTGAGGTTACCAAATGTCAGTCAGATGTGTTAAGACCTACAACACACATTACTAAGTGAAGCACAGGTATATTACAAATCAGAATGAAGGTTTACTACACAACAGTTTCAAGGGGAATCCACATGACAGTGGGCAGATGGTCAACTACTGTTGCCATATGGCGCTGTAAGGGTGAATTCTGGTTGTTGGTGTCAGACTTGCCCCAGCAACTGGCAACGAACCTTGGGAAGGACAGCACAGTCAGAAGCACACTAGAACAGGTAGGAAATGTAATAAACATTTCACAAGAAACCTACACAGTAACAACTTAGCCTGTTCACACCATTGTGGACTACAGACCATCGGACCAGACACATCACACGACGCTTCCAGTCAAGTACCACACGGACAAACACAAACAGCAACTGAGCTGCACTAACACATCACAGGCTCACTCAGGACATTGACATGACAATGCTGTCAACTCAACTTCAGCTGAAGAAGTTGTTGATGAGCTGTGTGCGGATGTCAGCCTCATCATCATTCATCACTGGCCTCGTGGCCCAGGACAGGATCCTCCACAGGTGGTGGATGTTGGTCGTCATCTGGGCACCTTTTTCCGTACTACGATGCTGTGAAGCATGCAGCAGACGATTATGATTTTGCAGGCCTTTGCAGATTCATATGGGAGTGCCCCTCCGGTCTTATCCAGGCAGCGGAAGTGCCTCTTCAGGAGTCCAAAGGTACGCTCGATGACTGGCCTGGTTCTGCCATGTGCCCGATTGTATTGCATCTCGGATGGTGTCACAGGGATCCTCAGGGGTGTCAGCAACCAAGGCATGTTGGGGTTCCAGAGTCACCTACATACAGAGAATCACACATTAGTTGAGTATTGTAAAGGGGTGGGAGACAACATTGCAAAACACACACAAAGTTAAACAGTACAAATCAACAAGACAGGCATGCTGGTTTGGCATCTGTGACATCATCACCGGGATGCGACTCCTCCTCCAGATGTAGGCATTGTGTGCCGAACCAGGGAACCGTACACACACATGTGAAATCACCATGTCCGCCAGACATACTACAAGAGCATTTATTAAGTGGTAATGTTTGCGGTTGCGGTAGTTCTGTTCCTGTGCCCGTGGTGGTATCAGGGCCACATGTGTGCCATCGATTGAGCCAATCACATTTGGCATCCTCCCCAGTCCATAGCAGGCATCCTTGATCCCTGCGAGCTCAACTGGTGTTGGAAACTTGATGTATGCGTCAAGGTGGTGCAACTTTCCCTCCAACACATCCCGTTGCACATGGCTGAACATTGTCTGTGACATACCACCAACACTAGCCACAGTGTGTTGGAAGGTACCGGTGGCAAAGAAGTGCAGTGCTGCTATCACCTTCACCTTTGGTGTCAGTGCTGTCAGGTATGTGCGGCCAGATAGCAGATGTGGTGCCAACTGCTCCGCTAACTCATCAATCAGGCTCCTGGTAAAGCGGTACCGACGGATGCTGTCGCGTTCCATCATGGTCTCGAGGTCCGGGAACAGTCTATGGACTACTGGCGCCCAGCAATACAGAGATGGGTAAAGTAACATTATACAATCAGCTACCCATGTAGCACTCACCTTGCAGAAAATCACATTATACATCATAGCAATACACACTTAACTAAGGTGTGTGCTTTCTTGTTATGGACACATATGTCACCTTCATGCCCATCATCTCACATATGATTGATACATTTGTGTATGAGTTCCCTGTTGCGCAATGGCAAATCATTGGGCTGTGGTACAGTACCCATGGACTGCTGTCACATTACAAACACATAACACAGTGACAAGTGATGGCAGATGTTTCACAGGCATCACAACTCCATGTCAGGGTGATAGCCATGGTCCCTGTATTGCCACATGTGCACTGGAATGCCATGTTGTATCATGGACATCCCACAAACAATCATGAGTTCCCTAGTTAGTGGGCCCTGTGGTCCCTACAGGCCATACATGGATGCCCCTTAGACACAGACAGCATGAAATAGCATGCACAAGGCACTTGGTGGACCCTGTCTCACATTGGGGCCATGGAAATACAAACATCAGAGACACAACATGCACACAGACTTTGTGGATAGATCATGAATGTAGCCATGGCTCTGTCTGTGATGTACATGACATGCTACCCTCTACTCGTGTTGTATGTGACAGGTCATACACATCTCCAAACTGGTACTGTGTCCATGAATCATGCCCATAAGCCAAGACTTTGAAATTATATGTGTGAGGTGCACCACACCAAAAGTAATCTGTCCCCATGAACTCATGCCCAGCCTGGGAGTGGGTTTACCTTAGGATAGAAATGTTGCCCCCCCATACACACACAGGTGATACAGCCTTACATGCCATGGGATGCAGTGTAGGACATGCTGTGGTGTTGAAGTTGTGGCCATGGCACTTAAATCAGTGTTTAAACCATCTGCAAGTCACACCAATGTGATCCGACGTTACTGACTTGTATGCAGACGCGCCGTATATGCATGGACCGAGTTGTGCACACACCTTGTCCATTGACTGTACGATGCGTATCCATTGCAGCCACCCGCATCGGATCACATTGATGTCAATGGGCAATGCATGCGCACGGCTCGGTTCATGCATGTTGGACGCGTATGCAATCTGACCCGACGTGGGTGAGTCGTAAGCAGACGCGTCGTACAGGCATGGACCGAGCTGTGCGTCTTTTTTTAAAAAAAACACGTTGGATAGTCAGTTTACCGAGCCGTGCACACTCATTGGCAATGGACTGTCATGGAGACGGAGGCAAATTCAAAAAACGCTCGAGTCGTGCACTGGAAATACAGTTGGATGCGTACAACAATGTTGCAATCCTAGGGCATCCTAAAGATGAGTGTTTTGAACGATGCGGAAGACGTGTAGTACTCTTTCAATTCCATGGATTGAACAGATTCACAGAATGCAACCGTATCTGGCCTATCAGTGAGGGGCAATATCACAGATTATGCCTCTGGAGCACAGATTTAAGGCTGCCAGGCCCCCAGGGACCTCACTTGCTTGAACTACATGCTAGAGGACCACTTTCCACAATCCACTGCTGCTGCTGTCTGTGCTTCCTCTGGATCCTGCAATGGCATATACTTTGGAGAGGGCCCCAGCATTCACTGAGGAGGAGAACCAGGCCCTGCTGGATAGGGTCCTCCCAGAGTACAGCAAGCGGTATGGGACACCAGGGGAGCAGGTGAGTGTGCAGTCCACTGCCTATCATTTCATGCAAGTGGTCTGACTAGAAGTAATGGAAGTGTTCACAGCAGTATGAGGCATATGCACAGAGTACTTTCAGCTACCTATTCATGTGGGTACATGTTTAGAACAGGTGTGCTGCTGCAGTAGTGCAGTAGTGCTGGCCTTACAGTCCTAGCCAATTTTACCATGTGAGACCTGCAGCAAAAATGCACATTTCTTTGGGTGCACTACCTGTGAACCTCTTTTAGCTTTGTGATGACTACATGTATTTTTAACTGTATGCAACACAATTATGGGGCATGTGTGTTAATGTCTTCTTCACTTTGACATCCTCACAGGTTGATGCCCACCAGAAGCAGATCAGTGGGGATCTACAAGCGCCGGATCCGCAATTGCCAGAAGAGGTGGCAGGACCTACATGGCTGGACCCGGAGGATCGCAAGGGTCCAGCTGAAGCTGTCGCCTCCTCGCCATAGGGGCGGACACTGGACCCTGACCCCCCACATGCTGCGGATTATGCCCGTTGTCTTACCGGACCTGGATGGGCAACTGAAGGTCAGACAGCAACAAGGAGGGGGTAAGTCCATGCCTGATCTGTGAACATGTCTGACATGCTATGTGCAGTGTTGTGGCCTGGTCATACTCCCACATTACGTTGGTCTTGGAGTCCAGGACTCGTGTCCCTCTATTGTGTAAGTCACACTCCTCACCTGATCCACAGTTGTGGCCCCTACTGTCTGTGACTATTTTCAACTTGGGCTCCGTGTCCCTTAAATGAGCTATGCTGATCATCCTGCACAGCATATGTAACTGTGAATCTGATGTGTGCATCGTGGGTGGGTCTCTTCTTTGCACTATGCTTGGTCTCTGACAAGTGTTCTGTGTGTGCCTTTCATATGTGTTCAAATTGCAGGTCTGGGTCACACATGTGTGTGGGGTTCTTAAAACATACCCATGGAGCAGGTGAGTCCATGTAGTGTTCTCAGGGCTATGTAGAGGAAGTATGTCACACTGGCCCAGACACCTGCCCACTATCCATGCCAATACACTGTATTTGGTTTACCTGCAAAGAAACAACAAAGGCCATTATATTTTCTCCTTCAAAATTTTCGGCAAGGCCTAATAACCGTACATTATTTCTACGCTGCCTGTTTTCAGCCTATATCCAGTGATTGGTTTTCCTGCGATTCCTTGAAAACCTGTAGCTTGACAACATGCTCCTCTAAACCAGCCATTCTTTACTCCACCTGGGTATCCCCTACTGCCTTCTCAAAACACAGCTTGTTAACCTTGCGCATAGACCCCTGCAATTTTTTGGTGGCCTGTAGCGATCTCATACTCTCCAGTCTAGCCTCCCCCTGCATTTGCTTAAGAGTAGAGTATAATAGTTCCAGCGTATGCATAGGTGGAGCGGGGTATTCCATGTCATCAGGTCTGACTTGTACAGCAGTCTGCCTATCGCTCTCAAATGACATACTGGTTGCTGAATAGTCCCATTCAAGTTTGCGGGCAGTTGCCAGATCAGATTTAGCAGGGCTGGGTTTAGACGTTGACCGTCGTCTCTCAGCCAAAGGTGTACTTCAAGGCGCTCTTTGTGTGATGGAAGACCCCCAGTATCTGTCTCACTCGGTATAGGTGAGTCGGAATCAGAATCATCATTGAGTGAATAAAACGTGTTCCCTTCTGGGAAGCCTGGGGCAGTTTCAGACCATAGCGGCATTGCGGTTTGATTTATCACGCAATCCTCCGGCATCACCAGCTGTGAGGGATCACCTACAGTAGAGGGATGATGCTTGCCAAATGTATTTGTTTCCTCAGTTTCCAAGGCTTCCTCAGTGGCCTTTGTACCACTATTGCCTGTCAGAGTAGAGCCAGGAGACTGATCACCACTTTCCTCAAGGCTTTTACCCCCACAAGCTATTTCCCTCAGATCTTCTGACATCTCAGGGGAGGCTAGCAGTGACAGCTGTAATAATTCCCCCTCATTATTTTGAGTCCCCATTGAAAGGTCCCGTTCCTGTACCTGACTTGAGTGCTCCAGTCCAGATTCCATACCTGTCTCGTGTTGCAGCTGTTCACAAAAAATTATAAGTGAAGCCAAAATAAAGAAAGAAAACTTTCTTTCTTGAGTCCCCTCACTGTGACATGCTTCATCATTGGGGCCATCCCAGTTCTCTACGAAAAGGGGCGTGCTGCGACTTGCGAACTATGTAGGAGCACTTAGTTGTGAAGGACTATGTGTGGTGCAAAAAAGTGTAGTGGAGTGGAGTGGGTGAAAGTGAATAAAAAATACTGTGCTAGTGGGCCTCAATAATTTATTCTGCTCCTAGGTTAGTATATTAAAAATGGGGTTTATACTGTAATCCGACCAACTATGCAGGTAGGGTCAGTATATGGTCAACATGTTTCACGCTACCCCTGGCGTTTCTTCAGGACCATACAGGGACCAGCCCTGTATATGCCACTCCTAAAAACCTAAAGTAAGGGTTAGGAAATAATTAATGAAAAAAAGTGAGATATCGCAATTGTAAACGCTGCTCAATATAGAAACATGCGTGGCTCAGAATACATACGCTGTTGCTTACTGACGTATGTTTAACTCATTGATGAACATTTTCGGACCACCGGGGAAGCAGCTAGGTAATACCGCGCGGTGTTGCTTATCAGGAACAATGCTTCCATAGAGGCGACACCGCCCCCTTTAGAGACCATGAAGTGCTATTAGGCACCCGCAAATGTTCATCAATGAGTTAAACATACGTCAGTAAGCAACAGCGTATGTATTCTGAGCCACGCATGTTTCCAAAGCCTCTTCCGACAGCAACAACCAAGCAGGTTAGCCAGCGGACTGTAGTATACATTTCTTGTGTGTATGTCACATGCAGCAATGTGGATTATTGTTCAAGAGCTTGTTTTGAGTGCACAATAGTGGTATATCCACCTATTTTTAACCTATCACTTTTCAGGATTGTGCATGTGCATGCTTGTTGTGCACTATAACACCATGTTCACTTGATGACTGTTGTGGTGTCTATGTCTGTGTTAGCTGATTTTTCCCATTGATCCCAGTTAGTAATAATGATTGACATTTGATTATGCAATTCTTGTTTTTTATGTGGTATGGAGTCTGTGCATTGGTCCAGAGTGACAGTGTTGTGTATTCATGTTCTGTCTAAGGTCACATTGCCTATCCACGGTTTGGCTGCACATGTCTGGGCTTGTTGGACTTCTGTAGATGTTGTTTGTGAGGTTTGTGTGTGGCTATTGTTTTTGGGTCAGCATTGGTTCATACATTCTTGAGCGCGAGTCTGACATTTGTAGATGCACACCAGGGTGTGTCATTGGTTATCAGGAAACTGACAGGACCTTATTTGCACCTTTATGTGTGTTTCTCACATGTGTTGAGTGTTGCAGGTGTGAGATTGGTAGATGAGGGGTATGTGTGAAGGTCCTACTTGGGTTTGACAATCAGAGAGTGTGACAATGAGCCATGTGAGTTGTACTGGTTGCATACATATGTCAAGTAAGTTGACACAGATGTGTGGCTGGTCACTGTATGCCTTCTGACACTTCCTAAAGTTCCTGTGCCTATGCATAGCTTGCATTGCTGTATCCCAGAGATATTGCACAAAGGTCACTTTGTTTTAATTGCAATCACTGTGCCACCCATGTCTGATTTGAGGCCCTAAGGTTAGTGTTATATGCTCCTCCTCTTGCATGTGATGGACACATGCTATGTGGCTTGCTCCATGGTTTTCCAGCACTGTGCACTTCACTTTCGGCTAGCCCATTTATTGTCCTACATTGCTGCTGACTTATGGTATGTGTACATGCCAGAGTGTCAGTGTGAGGTCTTTCTGAGGGACTTGACAAGCAGTGTGAACAGTTCAATGGTTGTTCTTATGCAGTGTGAAACTTAATTTCTTAATTATACTAAGTTCGATTCACATGAGTGTTAGGCAGTTGTGAGGAGGAGGGTTGTCCAGCCCCTGACATTCTGTCACAGTCAATCTACCTTGCCCTTTGATGTGTTAGGTGCGAGATTGAGCCACAACTGGCTGATAAATTGTGCATGGAGGGGGGCATAGGAGGGGTACACAGCATGTGCAGAAATGGGTGTGGGAAGTGTTCTGTGGGTAGGGTGAAGGTGGAGCCCTGGGAAGCTGCCCAGACTGCCCATGCCTGGTGCAGGCCCTGCCTATTACATTGTGCGCAGGTTTTCTCGCGTCTTCACCGCTGCGGTGACTTGCCAGGACATTGAAGTGATTTTGCGGTTGTTGGGTGACACAGATGCGGAGGTGTGGATTTCTAGCGGTCAGGAAATGTGTGCATACACTGGGGGATATGTTCCTGTCACCACCAGAGTGTTTGATGTGGACAGGAACCGTATTTCAGCACAGGAGTTGTGTGTTGTGGTTGTATGAGAAGATGTGTTTTTACGTACCTGAGGTGTTTACCACGGTTGTCTTATTTGCTGGTTGTGGATGAGGTACAACAGTGGAAGGGCTTAGATCCAGGGCAGTCTGGAACGCGTGGAGTTGACCGGGATTCGAGTTTCACTCTCCACAGTAGTGCTACCGCCGTCTACGAGTGGCTGGTTCTCCATTTGAGGCATCGTGATTTCTCTGGCGGTCGGGACATCATTCTGCACGGTGGGAGATGACACACTCAGCAGTTATCGGTGCCACGATAACAAGGTGCTGGCACTGGCTAAAACAGAGTCGATGCGAGCGCTTCTGTTGGTCATGGCTGATCACTGCCGGCGGCGGCTGGCGTTGTAGGGTGTCTTATCTGCGGAGCAGGCCGGGTGCTGTGTCGTTCATTTCACGAGCAGCTTCCTGGGCCTCGGTGCAGGTTGCGGCGGTGCAGGTTGCGGCGTTACAGCAGCGGCGTCGACAGCGTCTGAAACTGGATTTCTTCCTTCTCTTTAGTTTCTTCCAGCTCCCAACAGCAGTAGCAACCTCCATAGGTCCACACACAGTTACAGGCACCTCCTGGCAGGTCATAACTCCCAGCAATTAAGTTCAGGGGAGCTGGGGATGAAGTCCTTTTGTTCCTGGGACTTCAAAACAGAGGCCAGCATTTCTTCAAGCTCTTAGAGACTTTCTTTGAGCATGGGACACAGCACACAGCAAAGTCCTTCTTCAAGCAGTGGGCACAGCACACAACAAAGTCCTTCTCCTTTCTTTGGCAGAAACAGCAATTGTAGGCCAACCCCAGACATACAGCAAGGGCAGTACTTCTCCTCAGTTTCTTCAGCCCTTCTCCTCAGCAAAGGTTCCACTTGATTCCAGCAATAGTCTAAAGTTCAGGGGTTTATGACTAGTACTTATACCCCAAAGGTCTTTGATCCCTTTGTGCAAGGGGCTCTGAGCCCAGTACAAACTAGTTCTGGGGGCACTCTGCCAGTGCACAACAAAATCCTTTGTCAATGTGAGCCTTGGTTTCAGACGCACCACAGGGAAGCAGAGCCAGCATGGTGGAAGGCAGGTACAGCCCTATTCAGGTACAGGGGCTATTCCTCCCACCACTCCAAATGCAAATCGGATCCATTCAGGCTAGTGCTGACTAACCCAGACTCCTGAAGCCAGCCCAGCCTCTGTCCCTCTAAAGCCAGACAGTCAATCCACAAACAGGCAAAGGCACACAAAAAGGTTGAACAAGAAAATAGCCACTGTCTAAAAGTGCTATTTTCAAATGCATACTTAAAAAACCATCCTTGCTGAAAGATGTGTTATTAAATTCTGAGTTCAAGGATACCAGACTCTAATTTTCTATCTTACTCCTATGGGAAGATTTGCTTGTAAAATGTTGCAGACCATTCCCCATTCTATCCTATGGGCAAGATAGCCTTTCAATAGTGAAAAACGAAATAGGCAGAATGTCATTATCAGGACATGTTACACACATCAGTACATGTCCTACCTTTCACATACACTGCACCTTGCCCTGGAGGGTACCTTGGCCCTACAATAAGGGTGTCCTATGTGCAAGGAAAGGGAAGGGGAGGGCCTGGCAAGTGGGTGCACTTGCCAGGTTGACATTGCAGTTAACAACCTGCACACAGGCACTGCGGTGGCAGGCCTGAGACATCTTTTCCGGGCTACTCGTGTGGGTGGCACAATCAGCGCTGCAAGCCCACTAGTAGCATTTGATTCACCTGCCCTGGCACACTCAGTGCACTTTACTAGGGACCTACTGGTAAAACAAATATGCCAATTAGGGATAACGAGTCACAATATCAATTCACGCAGGGAGCACGTGCACTTTGCCACTGATCAGCAGTGGCAAAGTGCCCAAAGCATCTAAACCAGCAAAAATAAAATC
Organism: Lissotriton vulgaris; assembly: GCF_964263255.1. Classification (NCBI taxonomy): domain Eukaryota; kingdom Metazoa; phylum Chordata; class Amphibia; order Caudata; family Salamandridae; genus Lissotriton; species Lissotriton vulgaris. The sequence goes on from NC_141685.1 coordinate 1,969,257,936, forward strand.
CAGCACAGCATCAAAAACACAGACGGTAAAGGGAAAAAGTCAGGGAAAACCACGCCAAGGATGCCAGATCCAACACTAATCGACCCAAGTAGATATTAAATTGAAATAGGTAGTCCTTGAACTCTACTGCAATTTAAATAGGTAATTTTCTCAGGTCTGTGTAGAGCTCTAAGCTACAACTGAACCCTTGGAGCCTTGCCAGATGCAGTGAACCCGGAGCACAGCCATCTGCCCATTGTGTGATAACATTTTTCTGCATGAGTAAGACAATGCCTAAATAAACCCAACTTAACCCAGCAAGTATGTGTATGTTTTTAAACATGTCACAAATTCTGACATGCATGACTAAAGGGAGCACCTGGCTATTCACACATCTTCAGATATACCATATGTTCTTGGCAAAACAGAACATGGGTCACTGACTATAGTTTCTCCTATTTTGTTGAAAGTGAACAGCAATTTCTTCTGTTTTCTATCATTCAACATGAAACATGAAATGTACATCTTTGTGTATATAAAAAATTAGCATTATTAAATAATTAAAGAGATTACACTTCAGCCAGTACTCACAAATATATGAAAGATAAATATGCCGTAGGCCGCACCATAAAAGAGTTTATTTTTGCAAGTGGGTCTTGTCAAATCACCCACTTTATGAAGCTGCACATTTCAAATAACATCATTAATGTGTACTGCACATGTGGAGAATTGTCCCTTCCAATACTTTCTCGGTCTAATATTTGTTACTTGGCTTTAAAAGTGTGCATGCATTGGTTTTCTCAAATTCAACGATGTTTATGAAGGTGTGGACATGTGTTAAAATACGTATTCCAATATATGTAAGATAAAGAAGCCTCTGCCATACATTATAAGAATACTCCAGGCCACTGAAAGTTCAGTGACCATATACAGAAACTGTATAGATGATGTAGAGGATGTTTTATTCATTATAGTACACGATCAAAGCATTACTCTTCCCACAAAAGGCCTTAATCTTTGGTCACACTCCTTCGTATAAACTAATATAGCTGCGAATGTGATCAATAAATGTAACAATGAAACAGACCGATATACCCGGTATTTGTTGTTCAAACATATACAGTTTAACGTAAGCAGCTCTCAAGAACAGCTATATTTCATAACATCCGGTAACTTGCAGATGAACTATAGGTATGCAAAAAAATAAACATGCGGTCAGAAATAGCTCCTTTCTACTATTGAATGGTAAATTTTGGAAAACAATTCAGAAGAGCTGAAAAGCTACTGCTTATTTATACGTTTTATATATTAGTAGCAATTCGTTTAAGTCCCCTTCTCTTAACACTGGCTGATGGCTCTGGTAACTGCCATTGTGACATCAGAAATGTGCTGTAATAATTTATTACAGCTGAGCGACTCCGACATTTTCTTATTACAGGTAAATAGTAATGTTACAACTACACTGAAATAAGAACATCAGAGACAGTTTATATACTGGGATTTAAGATCCCCGTGAAAGTTTACTTTGTTGTCATTTGGTAGATCGCTGTTTGCAATTCCCTGTGACTGGCTACAAACTCAGATACGGTGGTCTGCAGGCAATAGAAGACCACCATCCCTGTATTCAGATTTTGAAATGGGACACTTAACTACTCCTCTTGAGCCCATCTGGCACAATTACCAAATGGGAAGCTGTCCAGTGGGGCCACCACCTTCTTTGTGGATGGGCTACCTCCTCTTTTGAGGTGTCAAAAAATGTTCGAGGTTTACAACCAGAATTTCAGTTTCAAATCATTGATACATCTATCTCATTGTAATGTGTAGCTAAGAAGAATGAGTCACAAAATCCCTCTTGTTATTCCGGAAGGCTTTTCCTATTCCCAAAATGTTTTATTGGATGCAAACACTGTGATTTTACGAATCCGAGTGTTTGCGACTGTAACATTATTTTGTAGATCAGTGCCAAGAGAAACTTGTGGTCCTAAATCTTAATAATTGTGTACTGGTATTTGTATCTGGTCAATGACAGGTTTTGTAATAAAAGGAATGTGTTGCATAGTCTTGTTTATAATCTGCTGAAGACTAAGCAAATTCTCTGAAAATTTCCAGGGCTATAATCAATGTCCATTGGCGTTTTTAGGCCAGAGAAAGACTGTGTAAATCTTCATCCATAACTGAACATCCTAGACCTGTATTAGGAAGTGATGATTAATGTATGGTGTTGGATAAAACACAAAATACATCGCCTTGGCTACGTTTAATCTATATGCTTCTTAGATTATGCTGTAGTGTACGTTTCCAAGACATGCAACAATAACTTGGGGGTATATTCACAAGAACGTGTGATAAATACTGCAAGAGTAGCGTAATGCAACTTTCAATATCGCAGCCCATTGAGGGAAAACAACTCTGTGAAAACGTGGCATTCACAACACGGGGGTAGCATGCAATAGTTTGCCGAAACAGTGGCCAATGCCCGCGACACAACCACCGCGATGGAGATAAAAAGACAAACCCCAACGCGAAAAAACCTGCGAGGGGCAAAAGAGGGATAACAAATCAGTGACAACCAGCGCGAGGGCAGCAATACTCACGCACAATGCAGGGGAAAGGTACAAGAACAGCAAACGGAAAATTCCACAGAACAACACTTATCAACAGCGGAGTATAACAGATGCACCCTGGCCAACTGCAGAGGACAACATGTACACCACAACATCCAAGCACCATGGAAGAACACAACCGACATGCACACCGCATGAAAGGGACCAGTGGCAGAGAAATCAGAGCAGCAGGAGCGACACACCCACCGCGCAGCATACGCACATAAGCAGGAGTGCACCTCGACATTGACAACATACCGGTACAACCAGCACCCCACCCCCCCCCCGCCCCCCACATTTGAACACAGGACACAACTGGTTCAGCAAATATGCACAACCTGGCAAATCACATCTGAAACCGCAGGGAAATGTAACATGACAATTTACGAGTACAACCTGTAACCTGCAAATATGTTTTATTCACAAATGCAATGCATTTGGACATCGACTACTATCACATGATTGCCATGGAAGGTCACAATGTGACATGCTTATGAGAAGTAAGTGTCAATGATGGTATTCCTATGGGCCATTCCTGCCGCTGCTGCAGTAGGATATGGCCACCTGCCCCATCACCACCATCATCGGGCGGTACCTCTGGAACTGGGTTCCATGGGGCCCTGTTGTGAACACAGATGTTGTGCAATACACAACATGCAATGATCAGCTTGCACACGATGTACAGGAGCTTCCCACCTGTGCCTTCCAGGCACCTGAAACATGACTTCCACATGCCAAATGTGCATTCAACGATCCCCCTGATGCGTATGTGGGTTGCATTGTACTGCCTCAGGGCGGGTGTGGCTGGGTCTCGAAGGGGTGTCATCATCCGAGGGGAGAGTGCATATCCTTAATCACCTGTGACAGTGCAGGGAGAAAAGAGTCAATACTTGGTTTGGCAGAATGTGATGGCAGGTCCACCAATCCAGTGACGCTTGTGCTGGCTGTGTGTGCGGTGAGTTTAAGCCAGCCTGCAGGGAGTAGCTGATGCTGGCAACTACACCAACAGTCATCAGGCACTAAGGAATGCAACGTCATAACTACAAGGGGGGACAACACGAGTCGCACAGGGCTAGTGGCCCTGGATGCACAACGGGTGACACAGGCCCACTGCCACGGGACGCTGACCTGCGGGAGACTGGGGTAGGGTCATGTGGGCAAAGCAGTGCCTCAAATGTGTCACTGCTGCATTCCGCATCACCACATGTTCAGCTGGTGTGTGGCTATGGTGCCATGAAATGTCTCTATTGGGTGCAGGGTAGCCCAGGATGACCATGGAGTGGTGGGGTTGTGTATGGTAGGTGGTCGTGTGATTTGACATGTTGAATGTGGTTTGGTCACGTATGCATTCCCACAGTTGTGCATTGTACTTTGGAGGCTTTGGGATGTGTGGTGTGTTGATTTGGTACTGACCAACGAGCAGTCCAGTTCCGTATGTACCATCCTGGAAGCACTGGTTGATGACGGACTGTCGGAAGATGAAGGAATCATGCACACTGCCCGGGCAGTTGGCGACGACATTGATGAAGAGTCCCCGGTGGTCCACTATTGCCTGCACATTAATGGAACGCGTCTGCTTTCTGTTGCGGTAGTGGTGTACAGTATCCGCAGGGGCACAAGTGGGACATGTGTGCAGTCGATTGCCCCCAGCACGTCCGGGAATCCGGCTATGGTGTAGAAGTCTTGCTTTGTCTTCAGCTGTTCCTGCGCAGTGTTGTGGAAGTGAAGGTAGGTACTAGGGTATGAAGCTGAGGATGGCATCCAGGACCGGTGTGATGAACTTTGAGAAGGCTGGCTATGAGACCCCTCCGACTATGGCAGTTGTTTGTTGGAAGGTACCAGAGGTCAACAGGTGCAGCAGAGCCAGCAGCTTTGTCTGCAAAGGGATGTTGGTTCTCCGCTGTGTTGGCACCATCAACCTGTGGGTGATGTGGATTATGATGCGGATAATGGTTGTCCTTTTGAGCCTGTAGTGGGCAACGACTTAGTCGGGCGTTAGGTCTGTGAGAGTGGTGTATTTTCAGTAGGTCCGCTGTCTTACTCTGCGCTGCCTCTGTGGTGGTCCAGGGGGTGGGGTGGGTCCGGGTCCTGGGGTGGTGGCGGTCCTGGGGGTGGTGGCGGTGGGTGCTGTGGCCCTGTTGGGGCTCCGAGCTGCATGATGAGTAGATCCATGGCATCCATGGCGTTGTGTGTTCTTCGTGTATGGCTGTGTGCTGGGCTCCATTGCCTACTGCAGGTAGTCGTCCGTCTTTACACCTGCTTGAGGCAGGTGTTAAATACCTGCGGCTACCGCAGCTTATCACCTCTTTTTTTGGTTCACTTCGCGGATCTGTCAGTTTGTTGTGAAAGTGGTGGTGGTGTTTTTTCATGTGGTTCTGCACGGGAACGTCTACTCTGCATCTAATTAGGGATAGTTGGTGGTGTCCGCAGTGGTGTTAGGTTTTGTGACTTTTATCGTGGGAATTCTAACGATGTCTGATGTTTGCCCCAGCTTGTGAATGGGGTGTTAGTTCTATCTCCACTTTTGTGGCACAAAGGTAAGTCCTTGGAAATATGCCCCTTGGTGTTTAATCTTATTTGAATTACAAAAGGATGCAACGTCAAAATTTAAAAAAACTTAAAAAAAATAAGACAGTTTAAACAATGTGCAACAGCAGTAGGCTCATTGTTTAAACTTTGAAATCATCCGTTGTGAATCTGATAAATATTTAGGTTAGATTCAATACGAGCCTTGAATGCAGAGCAACTTGGCTAAAGATCAAGTCTGGGAGTGTGGTCAAACAAAACTGTCAGGTGTTTCTCTGCTCTACTGCAAAACGAATTAAGCAAAACAATTTGTCTGAATCATAATTCATGCACTAATCAATGTTCTCTCCTTGCAACATGTTTTTGTTATTATACAATGATGATCATTTTACCATTCCCGATCTCAATAAAGCATGTTTCTGCTATCAAGGTTATAGTCACAAATGAAGCATTCATGTATTTATTGGAAAATAACTTTCTCAAAGTAGGTTTGATAGTTCTTCCAGCTTTTTGACGACATTTAATTTATTGTTTTTGTTTTGTTGTCAGAACTGGACATTTTTCACCCCCACCAACAAAACGTGCCGATACTGCTTTGTTGTGAACTTTCTCTAGCTGCCAGAACTAGAGTAGCTTTAGAAGTGGATGAGCAATATGGATTCTGTCACTCGTCATCTGTGATCATCATTTCAGCTCATCAGGAAATGCTTCCTTCGCTCTTATACCTTTCTTTTATTCAAGGGCAACTAAACATTTTTTTATAAAAATGCAGTCTTCTGCGGCAGTAATTTTGTTACGGCTGTATAATCCGTGCAGTGACTGCATGCTGGTTGGAGTGTGATGGGGACTTAACGTCAGTATTAAACAGTTTCGTAGATTTGATGCAAAGAGCACCTTTAAGTACATTCGTTCAGAATAAATTGTTATCGTAACAATGAAATCTCAGATAAGAGAGGAAAGCACTAAAAAAAGTACATTAACACGTCAGTACAACTTATGCCAATTTGCAGAAATGTTGGCAAATTGGGCAGAAAATGCAAATGTACCTAAAAGGTTAGTCGTTACAGTAGCACGTGATTGTGAGATGGGACTGTAGCAAAGTGAAGAAGTGCATTTGTACTTTTTTCACTATTTGCTGACATTTCGCCTAAATATCATAAGTTGAACTAATGTTTTAATATAGTTTCGTTTTATCACTTTGTGGTGGAGAGGAAACTCTAGTCCCCCTATCTTTCTCCCCTCCTTTTTGTCTTACCTTATAGCTCATCACACCCTTTTTACTTCCTCCCTCTTTGTATTTCCTACTAATACTGTACCAGACATTTGTTGCAGTCCTCAAAGACACACACAATATCAATGCAGTTGTGTCAGACATCATGTAGGACATTTCAAGGAGTGATTCAAGGTATGTGGCTAACTTTAATGGCAGATTCTTCAAACCTAATCAGGTGTCTGGTGGCTAGGCCCTACTGAACCTCTTTCAGAGGCCCCCATGCTACTTTATTTCTGAAGAAAAAAATTGGAGTGCATTTAGCAACATGGCTTCTCACGCCAGTGCCTTGTACCACCAGTTTTACCCTTCGGCTTCTGACGGTTGATAAGTTGAAGCTCTGTTAATAATTACAGAGAGACATTGCTCAAAGGTAGCCACCTGATATGGTTTCCTGTTGTGCTGTCATGTATGTATTGGTGCCGGAGTCAAATGACCTTGATGTCGGTCCCGCTACTTACTACGAGCCACTGTATTTGCACCAATATTGGGTTGAAGTGGCCCTACTATTATGGACATTGACTGCTTTTGCTGCTGCATTTTGGATATTCTTCAACTACTAAAATAGCTCCCAGTGAAAGTCAATACTGAACTGGTATAATTCAGTGGCTGGAAAAACAGCACTGATAAGAATCTCCCTCCTTGTAGGTTCTTGTTTGTGCATGATGTTCCTCCTTAGGTGGAACTGTTAATATGAATTCAATGGTCTTTCAGGTATTTCTTTTCCATTGAAATATTATGGTTATAAAAGGGCGAATATGTTCTTCACTATAGGCTAACGTGAAGAGAAGGGGGTCTCAATATATCTGGAAAGACCTATGAAAAGGTCTTGCAACTTGTCCTCTAAGCTCTGTGTTGAGCGAACCAGATCTCTTTCATCCTTCGGATGTCCAGAGAGCACTCATGTGTCCTAATGCTTCTAGTCCCTCCACTCTCCATCTTCACTAGCACCTGAAGATCCTTAGAATACATCATAAAATACAATATTAATATTCTGATGAGCCAGACTGGTGGCAATGTATACCAACTAAACGTAGTTGTGAGATAATCAACCATTGCAGATCTCCCTAAATCAAGTAGCTCTTGAAGGACCCAAAACATCAGCGACGGCTCGTGGAGGGAGTTACGGTGGGGCAGGAGGGTGGGGAGAGGGAGGGGCAGGGTGGAGGTTGCTAAAAACCGGCATATGGATAATTGCAGGTAAGTAAACAATTTAATTAATAAAACGAATTTCGTAGTGCGCCTTGCATCGCAAAATGCAATGCAGTGCGAGCTACGAAATTCGTTTTATTAATTAAATTGTTTACTTACCTGCAATTATCCATATGCCGGTTTTTAGCAACCTCCACCCTGCCCCTCCCCCTCCCCACCCTCCTGCCCCACCGTAACTCCCTCCACGAGCCGTCGCTGCAAAACATACCTTTGGTGTTTGGCCTTCAAAATAAGTGGTTCTTCATGCCACAGAAGCCCAACAATTTATGAAGACGCTGAAGGAGCCAACAGTTCTAAAGGTACTAAGAGAGCCAGGCACCCTGTAGTAAACTGCTTCTCTGCTATTCCCCACTGTACTGCACTGTTGGAAAGTACCATGACATCATAGAATGCCTGAGTCTCTATCTGTGGTTAGAGTGTCAGTTGGTCAACCCAGGCTGAGCTGAGAGGAGCCTGCTCATAGTGAGACTACATCTGTATCTTCTATCTTCTCCTACTTACCTATCCCGGAACGAAGTTACAATAAAGGATTACTCAACTATACAGCTGGACTTTGTATCATACTTTTACCACATTTTGGCGACGATCTTGAACCTACGCGTGGAGTAGGTAGTAAGGACAACTAAGGAACTAAAGCACAAGGAACCAAAGACATTAGGGACTTTTAAAAATGTCATTTGAAACAAACTCAGATAAACGCCCTGGACAGCCCCACCAGTGTCCTGTACCATATGGACAGCCTGCACCCTGGGCATTTGTCTTCTCATTACTGAGGTGTCTGCTGTCATCTGGAAGACTTCTACGGTGAACAAGTCTCTCCAGCAACACACTTCCTACAGGCGCTACAAGTTTCCTATCTTGCTGTGTTTACCGGTTCTGGCACACTCTCCAAGACAAACGCTGCATTTTTTCGTCTGCCTGTGGCGCTTTGCGTCTGCTTGAGAGTAACTGGCAGCGTTACAGAAGACTCAACAGTGTCCAGAAAAGCGGCAACATTAGTAAGCTCAAGCGCATTTTTGTCAAGTAAGATCCAGTGACTGGGTGTACTTTGCTAGCTGTCGCAGCAACTTGTTGTGTTACTGGTTGTTTCTCTTGTGAGCCGACGCGCATGTCTGGAGAGGCAGGGACTAGGCTGTGTTTTACCGGTGTATGGGGACACTTTACTCTGCAGTTTTGGATGTTCAAGATATTACCTCTTCTCCATGGCAGTTTAACCGCTGCCTTTCGAACACCCCACGAGCTCCCACCACGCGCATGCACTCAACACGTGCAGCCTTACTGGTCTCGTAATACCTATAACATATCTTCTGTGACGTTGTCGACTCTATGCTTCTCAGAACTGTGTGTGACGCTTGCAGCTTGGACGAGCTGAGAGCCATCGGCGCGGCGTTACCATGCGTGCTGCCATCTTCTGACCGGCATTGTACACTGGATTTCCTTATAGTCTCCAGCCTTCTGAAGAAAATAGAAACCTTCTTAGGGGTCTCACTGATACTTGGTCCTTTTAAACCAACAAAGAAGAAATTGGTACAGAAGCTGAAATATAAAAAGAATGCATTTATTCACCTCAGATGAGGGAGACGTCACATAGAAGCCTTAGCAAATGAATGAGGCAGTCTAAGGAGTACAGAAAACAGGGGCCTTATATATGCTTAGGGTTACATAGTCAGCATAAAACCAAGGGGAGATCCTGGCTCATGTATGCATGCAAAATGCTTAATATGGGCATACAAGATCTGCTTGCTCAACAAAGTGGGAGGAGAGTTACTTCTCCATACAGCAGCAAAAATAGCCTGACAGTTATACTAGAGGAGCAGGTGCATTATACTAGCTAAGCCCTTCTGAGCATGTTCAAGGCTCTGAAAGGGAAACAGCACATGGTGAGCACATGGTTAACTAAAATGGCTGCCAAAATACAAAATGGCTTTCAGCTCATGCTAACAAATCCCTCCAATCTTTAACAGATAGTCCTTTTAGCATGAACTAAAGACATTCCTATGATCCAATAGGAACACAGAAAATATTTGCACATTATTTTCCATACATTTATCAATATCCTAATTTCATTGCTAGGTGGGCAAGCAGGTATATATAAGGTAAAAGCACGAATACAAAGGGAACAAAGCATCGGGTCATAATTAACATGCAGATAGCAGGAGAGAATAATGACCATTATCACAAACCCAATTATCATTTTTCACAACCCTAAGCAAAAGCAAATCCTAGAATCATCTAGTAAACATTTTCTGAGCTCCTATGCATTTCAGTGACTATCCATTTCAGTTTCAGAATAGCTAACAGGACATTTCTAATAAAAACATTTTTAGTAAACTTTTCCATTGTTCCCTTATGAGGGCTAGAACATCAATTATATTTAGGACCAGGAGGACTACACAGGGGCATAGGAATTAGGACAAAGAGCTCCTCCTTAAAAATGGGACATCCAAAGGGGTACATTATTAACAAGAAAAAGAAGAGGTCCTTGGGGAAATTGAAGCCGCTGTACAACTAAGCAGAGGGGAGTCTTCTCCCTGTGTCCGTTTGAGCTTCACAGGCAGGATCTTGTTGTTTCCACGGTGGAGCTGCACAACTCGCGACTCAAGAATCACACCCCAGTTTCAAGGAAAAAGTCTCTTCTTTCAGGATAGGACAGTCACCCACTAGGGCAAATGCTCTTAGCGATCCTGTTCAGTGTCTCAGGCAGTGCACCAGTTTTCTTCACTTCAATCTAACAGGCACCAGAGACGCAGAACCTGTACCCTAAACTCAAGTCCTTCCCTAACTCCTGTATTGCTCTGCTGGCGCACTGCTCATTCATTGGGGCCACACATTGCATCCAGTGTGCTCAGGTATCTCTTGACCAACAAACAAAGGAGCAAACTTAAATTCACTTTGGGACCAGGATTCAGAGGCCTGATGCTAGGATCTCTGAAGCAACCCTTGTTATAAAAGGGGTCACCTCAAGTAAAGCCTCTTCGCCATTCTGGTCGGTCTGCGACTCTCAGCTGGGCATCAAATACTTGATCCACAATTTCTCCTTTATGATTTGTGACCCCCTCTTTCGCCCAAGACAGTGGCAGGGGTACACATTTCATCTCAGGGCTTCCGCCTTCACTGAGGTCCTGGTTGCCAGCAATGCCTGGGCTGGTTATCTTCACTTTGACTTCAAGCTGGATTGGTGCTGCCGCTGACTCCCCAGGCTAAATCTGATGTCCTGGCCCCTCTGGCAATGGTTGTAAGGCAGCAAATATCTATTGGTGGACAGAACAAAAGGTCTTTAGACAAGGCACAGAAACAGTCTATCAACAGAGAGGATAGTTTCAGAATACTTCCTAGTCTTGGGACGCTCCATTTATTAGCAAGGCACCCAAGAACCACTTTCATCTATCTATGAGAGAGTAAAAAACACACCCTAGACCTATTGGCAAGTGTAAAAGGAACTCTTTGGTGAACTGATAAGAGTAATACATCACCCAATCCCAAGCAGCCAAGAAAGGGTGTGTTCATTTACTAATCTCAGAGGAAAAGAGAAAAACAACACAGACATACCCTAAATCCTTACATTGGTGTATTCCTGTTTACTCTGAAGACCCTCCAGATAAAAAAGAAAAATATTCTACACTTTTACTTATAGATTGTAAACTACTTGTACAGGACTGCAGACACTTCTAAAATGATTCTTCTTAATAAAAGCACCTACATTGTACGCTTAGGACCATGCTATCATATTACAGGAGCAACAGGAAAATCTAAAACTGCTAATTTAACAGGGTTTCTTATCTATAAAACAACATTTCCTTATAAACATTTTTGCTAAGGATCACATAAGCATCTTCCCTGCATTCTTCTTTTCATGATCCAAACTATGCAACATCAGCTCTAATAAGGACTGTCAGTTTATTTACACAGACTAGCTAATAAAAACTAGCAATGCCCTTGCAAAACTTAGTAGCATGAGAATAACATACAATAATGGTGTTATCACCTAAGAATTTTAGAACAAAAACTACCCACATCTAGTTCCCCTTAAAGATCAAAATAAGGAAACAACAATCTAGACTACTGATCCTGTCATAGTTTCATCAAATAGGATGGCCGGTAACATAACATATATACTTATTCATTTTATTAATGCTAACAATGTTTAAAACAGTATTACTGAATAGCCAATTAAATGTCTCATTGCTATTTCACAGACAGCTTAGACAGGCTAAAAAAAAATTGAGAAAAAGAGAGAACAACATACATTTTATCTAGCCTTAATTTGTAGAGGAGATAGCCTCCTTCCCCCATTTTGACAGTAGGAAACCTGAAACAGGTTTCACTTCTGTCAACACTATCAACCCCTATTTGTAGCAACTGGGCATTAAACAAAGTTATAGGAGGTAAATAGTACATTGAAGCTAAAAACATGAATACCCAACCTCAAATCCATTTAGTAAGTATACTAGTTGTAATATAAGGGCAAATTAAGTCAAACTAAATCCCATTGACTCATCCCTAGTACGCACCAAACTAAAAGCATTAGTGCTGTATATATGGCCAAGCTCACATATACAATTGTATTGTGGTATATTCATATGAGAGCATAAAAACTTGATTTTGCCAACAAAAAATAAGCACAACTCCTTCTTCTTTCCCTGCGCTGCCATCTTGTCTTTCAAAAAGTTTCAGATGTCAAAATGACAAAGCAGACCTTGCTCTGGGAGCCCTGCCAGGCTTCTAAATATAGAACTGATGTATAAGTCTTCCAAGCTGTCCTATTCTGTGTGCCAATTTTTCATGTGGCTTGCCCAATTCAAAGTCACACTAGAGACAGAAAGCTGGAAAGCACTCATACCCCTGTTTGTCAGTTTAGAGTTAAAAAAAAACTTCTGCTGGTTGTTTGTATTTATTTTCAATTGTAAGCAGTGTGCAGTATACTTGTCTAACAATATAGAGGTTAGCTATTTGTTTTATACCTAAATGTATGTATTTAGTGAAGCATAAGGCACTTTAAAAGCTGCTCTGAATGCAGAATTTGCTTTCAAATTGGTGAATTTTGCCCAATTTCGACTTTGATATTTGGGGCACTTAAAAATGAATATCCTATAATTTTTTTTTGCATAATAGGAATCCCCAGAGTTTTCTCTAGCTAGCCCAGATATGGGAAATCAGAACTATTTAATATATACCCTTATAAAAATGAGTTTTTTACGCCTGCGCAGAGTGATATTTCATATGAAAATGTCCTCATTATGCGGTACAACACAACTTAAATTACATTTTAATGCTAATTAATTTCTTTTTTTATTTTTATAAAACCAATCATTTTGATAATTCCACATAGGAAAAGCAAGCTCCATTTCTTGCCTATCATATTTAGACGCATTCACTCATAAGCCGAAGCACAAAAGCCTAACTTGCAACATGAAATATTGTGCACCACTTTTTTAAAGGGACAATCATTATTTCACATCAGAACCAAGAATGTGCTTATGTAAAAAGGCCTTAAGAAAGGAAATCCCGACTTTAAATGTATTCCTGTTATCCAAAATAATGAACCTCATTTTTGTAACTTTTTAAAACAGCAGTCTGAAATGCAGGATTTTACCCCTTGTTTAACTGACAAAATCCTAGCTGAGTCAACATTCCTGTCTCTCCGTGGCCTACAACAGCTGTTGCTCAGCGGCAGTTAAAACACAGCTGTTGGAAAGCTTTTTTAGTGTTGAAGTGTAAGCACGGTGGCAGTCTATTTAAAACTGAGGCATTTCAATGCATGTTCTATAATATGTTTTTTAGTTCAGCAACATCCAATTTACTCAGAAGATGTGTTTGCCCATTTATATCTAACACAATGTTTCTAAGGAAAATGTTGTAACATATTATAATAGTTTATTTATTGCAAAACACATCAATTTCGTTTGAGGCCTATTTTATTCCTATTCAATGTGAATTCTAATTTTATCTTTTAAGCATTGGCAGTTTGTACATGTGCATAGTTGCTTACTTTATCAATTTAATAGTAGCATGCAGTTATTTATATCATATGGTTAATTTCTGGATTTTTATTATTTTTAATTAATATTAATTAAATGACATTTTGCATAACAGACTGATGACAGCAAAAAAACACAAACAAATACATTGAGCTCATTCCAGACATATACAGAAGGGGGTCATACACTCAGAACACATGATACAGTGCGCTTAAGGCTAACCATTATTTCACAAATAGCACAATCGCTATTTACTCACAGAAGTACTAATGGGAAAACCATGAACCACATAGGCATTTAAACACACGATTAACCCCCATATCAACACTTGGGACAGAAACAAAGGACAGCCCACAGACTTTACTTAAACCAAACCATTTGTAAATACTAGTTGTAAGTCATATTTACAAGAAGAGCTACTCAATAGTATTCCAAAAGACTGCAAACAAAGCGGCCCAACAAACTGTTTTATTTTCAAGAAGCCAAAATACACTCAATTCAATAGCTTTAGCTGGCCGAACACCCAAAAATCGCTCTGCATATCTCCATTTATAAAAAGTGCGCAGAAAAGGATCCTTGTTTGTATTATTGTCATATTTTAATTCCATTGGGGTACAGAGTCCCCAAGGAAGAAATATGTTTTTTATACCTAAACCTATTTAGGTATTCCCTCAGGTGAGCCGGCTAATTTAATTCACATCTCACTATGGTACCTCCAAAAAGCAACACATTTTTCGATGTGTGCTTAAAACAGGCATGCCAAAAATCGTGCAGAATATGCAGTATTATAATCAAAGTAGTGCTTAAGGTACTCTTCGTACGTTGCGCCGTTCAAACAAATTCAAACAGAGAAAAATCTCCTCATTACCTGCCTACATAAATTGCAGTTTATATTTACATACATACAAATACAAATATTGGCCAATCATACAAATCAAAAGCCACAGTAAGCATTACTAAAATACCTTACCAATCCAATGCATCAAAACCAACAGCAAGTGTTGCATCAAAACAACCCTTACCAATCACTTGGTGTCCAAATTCTAACTGCCAAGTTCTGAATGACCTAACGGTCGTTTTTAGAATACTCACGCCAAAAAGGTTCTCAGTCAGGAGTGGTAAACATCATGAGGAGGATCAAAATCAGGAAGATCAGAAATATACTGGGCTGCAGAGACAGAGAATCCCTAGAATCTCCGTGCACAGAGTACCTCCTTAGTAGAATCCTGTCCTGTCCTCCTCAGTAGATTTCTGTCTCCTGACAAGATCACTCCCTTAGATAGCCACTTCTCTGATGAGCCCCACGTGGGGCGCCATTTGAAGAACATAGAAACCTTCTCAGGGGTCTCACTGATACTTGATCCTTTTAAACCAACAAAGAAGAAATTGGCACAGAAGCTGAAATATAAAATGAAAGCATTTATTCACCTCAGATGAGAGAGACTACGTCACACAGAAGCCTTAGCAAATGAATGAGGCAGTACAGAAAACAGGGGCCTTATATATGCTTAGGGTTACATAGTCAGCATAAAACCAAGGGGAGGTCCTGGCTCATGTAAGCATGCAAAATGCTTAATATGGGCATACAAGATCTGCTTGCTCAACAAAGTGGGAGGAGAGTTACTTCTCCATACAGCAGCAAAAATAGCCTGACAGTTATACTAGAGGAGCAGGTGCATTCTACTAGCTAGACCCTTCTGATCATGTGCAAGGCTCTGAAGAGTGAAACAGCACATGGCGAGCACATGGCTAACTAAAATGGCTGCCAAAATACAAAATTGCTTTCAGCTCATGCTAACAAATCCCTCCAATCTTTAACAGATGGTTCTTTTAGCATGAACTAAAGACATTCCTATGATCCAATAGGGACACAGAAAATATTTGCACATTAACCAAGTCGTCAGACAACATTGCGGTCTGCTTTCTGCCTGCAATCTCATTTTGTTATGCTGATTGCGCTGGAGGTAGCACTTACTTCACGAACCACAGCAACTGGAACTGGATTTTATTTCTTTGGAAGGACACTGAACATTAACCATGAGGGAGCCACTGCACTCCACCGCTTTTGATGCGAACAACCATATCGATCTTTGTGATCTTCATGAGAGGACGTCGGGTGAGAAATTGCTCAACAGAGTTTAAGATTTTCTCTTTTATTTTAATACTTGTCATCATGATGCCAGTCTTATATAAGTGTGTGGGTTTACTGTCATGTTTTTGATTTTAGGGTCCATAACAGTTGTAAGACGCCCCTTTTCAGTTCACTAGTTCAGTGTAGGAGGTTATGGGGGTGTTGTACCCAGTCATGGGGAGGTTGACGAACAGTCTGTGCTCCAATTCAGTTTTTAATTGTAGTGTGTTGTGAGACAGTGGGCGTTCCATACAGCTCACAGGTGTGGTGTCCCATTGTATGGGGTGTGTCCCGATTTAGTCTTCGTAAGTAGAGTGTACCTGTTTCTTTGGGGAGGTTGTGGGGTAGTCAAAGCCTCTAATTTTAGTTTTCAGTTTTCCAGGGTGAGTACCCTGCGGTGTACCCTTATTAGGGAAGGTTGTGTTCTTTTCCAGGGTAACAGTTTTCCCCTGTGGTGTACCCTACTTAGGGGAGGTTGGGTTGTTTTCCAGGGTGAGTACCCTGTAGTGTTCTCTATTTAGAGGAGGTTGTGCAGTTTTTCTAAGGCATTTTTCCCTGTGGTGTACCCTTATTAGGGGAGGCTGTGTTCTTTTCCAGGGTATTTTTCCCTGTGATGTACCCTACCATTTAGGGGAGGTTGTGTAATTTTGCAGGGTGACTATCCTGTGTTGTTCCCTACTTTTGGGGAAAGTTGTTTTGTCAGTACTAAGGGTTACTATCCATGGGGCATCCTTTCATGTTGACACTAGGCTCCGGTCGAGTCCACCTGCATGGAACTCGTGGCCAATGTTTCACGTTCGTAGGACTTTGAGTGAGAAGTTGCTCTCTAGTGTTTAGATATCTTCCGTTACTCTTTACAGATTTTAGGTGTCAGCATGCCTTCTTCCCTACTCAGGGGAACTTTTGTTTTTTTCCCGAGCGTTTACTCTCTGGCTTATCCTTCTTGTGGAGGTTGCACTCTTCCAGTTACCTAGAGTGAATCATCACCCTGTTGGACCTTTATCTTGGGGATGTTGTTTTTTAGTCCCAAGGGGAAGCACCCTCTGTTGTACTCTTTATTGGGAAGTTGTAAGGGTGTTAATTCCCAACTTTGTTTGCCAGGGTAACTACCCTGTGGTGTACCTGTGTAGGGGGAGGTTGTGGGAGTGTCCACCCTTCTCTGTTGCATTGGTTTTTCTTTCCACCTAAACCTTGCCTTGTTTTATCTCTAAGGGAGGAAGATGGGGCAGGTAGTAATGATATTTGCAATTTAATGTTTTCAATGATGTTTGCATTTTAATGTATTTCTGTTCATGACAGTGGTATTTCTATATGTTGTACTGGGCCAGGCTGCGCATCGAGACTGGGGGCAAGAACAAGATTTTCAACTCACTAAAGGCGGCTATGGAATACATCAAGTCATTTCCGAGAAGTCAGTAAGATCTGGCCGGCGGGTCAGAGGACAGTGAGGCTGGCAAGGACCAAGCAGGTTCCAAAAGTGTCGAGAGGGAAGTTGGTTTATGCCGGCGTTAAAAAGTGGTAAGACTGCGATACGTGGGATCCCCCTACCATGTGCAACATTGATTAACTGTCTATGGAATGGATTGTGTGTACGGGAAGGGCTAGACTGTTACTAGGCACCTGGAAAGAAGAGCCCCTTGCGAAGGAGCATTTAGTTAATTGTGTAGTTCTCTTGCGCTGGGTCTCTGAGGCCTTGAATATTTGGTCCCCACGTAAACTTATTGCAACAGCTGGAACTCCTAGGTCGTCACCCAGCCACCCTCCCGAGTATTGGTTGGGAGAACGGGCAATACCAATCCCCAAAATGTACATCCCTTGCGACAGATGTTTGTGATTGTTTTTCTTTTGCAGGAATTTATATTTTCACAGTACGGCTTTAGCAAGTTGGGAATGCTGAAGTGGGTGGGGAGGTTAATGGTTGTCACTAGTTGCAGACACAGAGCAGGAGAGGCAGGATATTGAGCATGCTGCAGCCCACTAGATTGGTGTCCCATCCCACTGGATATGCAAGATACACATGAGTGATGCAGAGACAGGGGGTCTAATGAAATTGTTAAAATGGAATGTGGAGGGCCTAAACAACCCCAAAACATCAGGCAGGTGTATGCATACCTGGATCAACTTGGGATCCAAGTAGCACTGCTGTAGGTAACACAGGCCATGAAAATCATGTTGGGAAGAGATGGGCAGTGGTGAAAGGGTCTTCGCCCTGCTCCTCATTTTCCAGGGGAGTTTTGCTGTTCTTGAAGAAGGGTACACCATTTACTCTCCTCCATTCCGAGACAAATGAGGAAGGCCTCTTTCTGATGGTACAGGGAAACTTGGGAAGCACAAACGTAGCACTGGTCACCATGTATGGAGCTAATGTGCGTGAACCTGCATTTTATAATATGAAATGGAGATGCCTGGGGTCCATTTCGGACTCAATGGTTATATGGGGGGGACTTAAATGTATACCTGGATCTCTTGCTAGACCGCTCAGCCACTTCGGTCTGGCATTGGAAGCAAACGGCTAAGACCGTAAAGGAAATTATGGTGGCGGACGGGCTGGTAGATATATGAAGGTCTAGGAACCCCACCTCGAAAGAGGGAATTTATG
Source organism: Lissotriton vulgaris (assembly GCF_964263255.1). NCBI lineage: Eukaryota > Metazoa > Chordata > Amphibia > Caudata > Salamandridae > Lissotriton > Lissotriton vulgaris. The sequence goes on from NC_141685.1 coordinate 1,969,276,234, forward strand.
TCTCATCAGTGCATGGCTCATGATCCTGGCTGGACTATTGGCTGTATTTGCTGTGGTCCATTTTTTCAATCAGAGACAGATATTTTGGTGAATGTGTTTGCATCCCTATTTGCGAAAGAACTCCGTGCCTGGCTTCTTCGGCGTGGGCAACCTCTAAATGTAAAATTGCATCACAAACTAATCTAAGAGCAGTGTTTTTACTTCTATGTTGCCTGAAAACATATTGCTGGGTGATGCCCCTAATAAAAGCTTTAAGTGCATCCCAGACTATGGGAGGGGAAGCAGAGCCTTCAATGTCCAATAGAAAATTCCTAACATTATTCTTAACTAGTACCACATATTCAGCGTCTGCCAAAAGGTATTGTGAAAGAAAACATAGTTTCTTGTTAGCTGGACCTATCTGGAATGAAAGTAAGATAGGGTTGTGGTCCAATATAATCTTAGGACATACCTCACACTTTACTATACTAAAAAGTCTATTATTCAGAAAACTCATATTGATCCTAGAAAACTGCTTATGTGGTGCACTGTTGTAAGTATAGCCAGGTTTCAATGGGAATAGTCCTCGCCATGGATCTCTGAGGTTGTGTAATTGAGCCATTTCCAATATTGTGCCTCTTACTTTCCTCATCCTACCCAAAGAGCCCCGGGTAGTAGAATCTATTTTAGGATTGGTGATACAGTTGAAATTGCCCATAACAATTAGCTCCCCCTGCCATTCTAGTAATTCAAATGCTAAAGTATCAAACATTTGCGGCTCATCAGAGTTTGGTCCCTAAATAGTACATAGCAAGTATTTTAGATTTTTAATCAGAACCTCAACGACCTTGCATATCATGAGAGGCTTTGAGAAGGGTGCAGTCAAATAATGTATTCTTTAGAATAGCAAATCCTCTAATAGAAATAGCCTGAGACGTGCAGTCGATTTTCTTATAGCCTAGTAGTCTAAACAGATATCTGTTTTTATAAGCCAGATGAGTCTCAATGAGAGCAACTATTTGAGGTATATAAATTTGAAACTCTTCCCGGACCATTTGGCGCTTGTTAGTAGAGTTTAAACCGCCAACCTTCTAACAAAGACATTTAATTATCTCCATTGTATATAGGAGAAAGAAAGAATCCAATAAAGTGTATCTAGCTCCCCTGCAATCGTTAGTACCTGAAAAAGCAAGCAACATTAACAATCTAGATCTATATACTCTACTGAGAACAATGTCATACATTCAATATTTGCACTAGTGTTTATTCCTTTTGATATTCTTTTCATTATCACCACTACCTTCCCACCCCACACCCTAACTACTGGCCCCCCAAACAGCCTTGGAGAGCCCACTCCCCCACAGCTATTTCCTGGGAATCACCCCATCCAGCCTCTGGAGACTGACAAACACCGCCAACAGAGAGCACTAATACCACCCCCGTGCTGCCCCCGCTGCAAGGTTTTAGCCCCTAAACTTAATTGATACAAAAGCATGAGGAGAGGAAAGAAAAAATAAACAAGAAAAGAGGAGAAAGAGAGGGGAGAGGTATCCCACTTCTTAAGAGAGAGAAGAGAGGAACACAAAATGATGTGTATCATCATGACCAGACCGCTTTCCCCCTGCCAAATATTGAAAGAATACCTAATCTGTTTTTTTTCTTCACGTTGCTACTTCTTAGCTCCCATTTTTCAAATAGGTACCCCTTCTAGCTTATAAAGAAATATTTAGGGAAAAAATTAAGCTAAGACGGTAGATCATCATTATACACTCTAGTTTCTCAGGGTTCCCCTCCTTGCCGGGGACTTCAAGAGCTAAGAGTCAGTTAAACCTCGCTGACTGTATGAAAATTCCATGTGTGACCTTCTCCTATAACTTATAAACGTGCCAGCTCCTGAAAGAATACTTGCGCCCCAGCTGCTGTAATAGGATCGATCAGCTGGCGTAGTTTCCACCTTCTTTCCATTGTTTCCTTACAAAATTCTGATCTAACAAAGATAGATAATGAGTTGACCGTGCCTGGGCGAGCCCGAAAAAAGACATCTTGTCTTAACAAAAAACTGCCAAAATAAATAATCATAGGGCGTGGATGCTGCCTATTGGCACGAGATTCATGACTTAAGAATATTGGAAGTGTATGGGCTCACTGTATCTGAGAGTCCAAGTCCCAGTCGGATAAATCAGGGAATGTTTTTTGAAACAGCTGTACTATAAATGCTTGTGGGTCCACCCCTTTTTCTCTTCAGGTATGCCAAAAAGCCTTAAGTTGTTCCTTCGCTGTTGATTTTCCAAATCATCAACTTTGTCTTTGAGAAAGAGGAGTTATTCATCATGTGATTTAGTTTCTTTTGCTGTTGCTGTGGCTAGATCCTCTGTGTACGCCATACTTTTTTGTAATTCTGTTATTTCTTGCGTCAAACCAGAAACTTTACACACAACCTCAGACAGGGCTTGCTGTATCAGATTGCTATCTGCCATAGCTTGGCTGAAGTCCTCTTGTGTCTCTATTCTTTGGTCATGAAGTACCTGGAGAATCGTAGATAATAAAGTTTCATTATTAGGAACAGTCTCTGTTCCTTTCGGGGTAAAGGTGCTATTAGTAGTAAAGGGGTCTCCTGCCATCCCCGCATCTCCTCCCCCAGATTTAAGGCTGTTGGATGTTTCCAGCACTTGATTTTCAATGCCTAAAAATGCTGCTGCTGACGAGGTCGGCATACCACTGCTGAGAAAAGAACCAGATAGCCTTGATAATATGGCTCGCACATCCCCTTTAGTAGTAACCCATTTTCGGAGTGAACTCGCCTTTACTACCAGCATGTGGCATGGAGACAGCAGGGACATTGCATGAGGCTGCAGAGTACTCTTTGATTTTGCCCGTGCCCTTGGAGTTTTTATTTTTATTTAGTTTCTTCCCTGCAGTATTCGAAGCTTCGGCTTGCTTCTCCATTTCTGTGTTGTTTACCTCGTTAAAAATATCTGTTGAATTTTGAATAGTACAGATAGGCGAGAGTGGCATTGCGGCTTTGTCTTCAGAATTATTGCATACATCGTCAGTGCTTGAGTCAGACACAAATCAACTTGGCTGTGCCGTATAGACTGTAACTCTTGCTGTAGCTCTTTCTTTATCAGAATGACCAGATTTGGCCTCTTTTTGCCCGCTGCCTCTACTGCCTACATATCCAGGGGGATCTTCCCTATGGGCTGCTTAACCGGCATCATACTCCTCTCTTACTAAGGCAGTTATATCAGTTACATCAGTTTTTACAGGGTCCAGTTGAGGTATAGCTGACTTCAGCAACAAGTGAGGGAGTGTCTCTAAATCAGAAGCAGTATTAGTTACATTCTCTGATAGCAAAACTGTTTGTTTATCTACTAAGTTACCTTTTAGCATTGTAACATTCCATTCCTGCCTAGCCCCATCCTTGTCTTCACAGCCACAGTTACCATAAATGGCAGCAGCAACATTGTCGCAGTTGGATTTTAACTGGACTGCCTCGGGCAAAGCGACTACCATGGTTTGTTCCAACGGAGGGGCCGATAATCTTCAAGGTTGAATGATATCCGCTGCTTATCCTGAGAGTAGCAGCTTCAATATTGGCCTCCCGAGTTGTCTCCTTTGTTCACCGTTGCCATTGTCACCGCGCGATGCCCCGCCATCTCTACACGGGTTGACTGAGCGGGCATATTGGCAGGTTCTCGAGCTTCGCCTTCAAGGTTGTTGTTGTTCCTGGAGTACGTAGTATGCAGGTTCCTAGCTGTGGAGCCATTCCTGTAGCGCGCGGGACTGAGTTCAGCCAAGTCCAGTAGAGAGCAGATCGATTCGGACCCGCCAGCCACCTCACACTCCTGGTAAGCTGGATAAAGTGATATGCTGCTCGTGCTTGCAGCGGTAACATGAGAGCATAAAGATATCTTCCCCACCCTTCTCTTTCCGCCTAATTCACCATCACCATCATCATCCGTTTTTTAACCGTTTTTAGCCGGAGTACTCAGGTGCAGAAGCAGCCAGAGGTACATGCTCTCCTATGGCGGCATCAATCCGTCATCTTCCCTTTCCCTGCGTGGATTCTTGAATTAGAGAGTAAAGTCCCAATGCTCCCTCCATAGCACATGCTAGAATGTCAGCTTTCTTTTCAGTTAAAAGGACTATCTTGTCTAAAGACATTTTAAATGGGTGCAAACTAGTCAGTATAATGCAGAATGTGAATATTCAGAAAATTTGTGGTTGAATGTACTCCTCTATACAGATTAGCACAAGTTTTATCTATCAAATAGTCTTTTTTTTGTTGGTGTAAAGACTCAGTTTGTGCTCTCTCCAAAACACGTGTAAATATCGAGAGTCAATTGCTGGTGACTAACTGGTTAACCAGTCCGAAGGCACATTACCATAGTAGGACTGCAGGTTTTAGAATGTTGTCAGAATAAACGCAACTTATAAACAAATAAAACAAGTGTATGCAAATTCTTCAGTTTCATTTCTTTAATGATTGCTTGAATATATCCTTCTTCAATATTATGATGCTGTAAAGCTCAATATACATATCCATGGATTATTGCAATTCATATTCACAGAAAGCGAAAACATCATGCTTCATCAAGACCCAATGCATTTCGGGTGCAATACCTTCATCAGTGGTTACTGTAATAAAATGTATGGAATTGCGGTTAGAATGGTTCATGGAGACTATCAGTTAACTCTTGAGAATGTGACCACCCTAAAAATTAGGATAGAAGTAAGTGAACATGGGTCAATTGTGTGCATCCAATGATAACTCTGAGTGACAAATTGAACTGTTCATCAATTGTTAAAAATGGTGGACCTCATTCGTGATAAAAAACAATCCAGTGTAACTTAGTGAATGTTATGTGCAAAAAGTCCCCATTGCTCTCTAAAGTAGACACCAATTTGTGCACAAACATGCTTGTTAACAACACTTGTTACGTTATGTGTGATTAACAAATGAAGCCAATACCAAAATCAATTGTGGTGATTGCTAAAAACATTTTGTTTTGTATAAATGACATTAGGCTCCAGGTGAGCAAAGAGGGCAATAATTATTCACATACATCATCATCACAGACCGACACACCACAAGTTGCAAGCCAAGAAATGCTACATTTAAATCCTCCTCCTGTTTCTTAAAAAATTTGTAATTACATACAAATTTAAGATCTGTTGGTTTGTTCAGAAAACGTTCTTTTGGAGGTCCATAAATCACATTACGGGGATATTTTTAATAAAATATTGAGAGGGTGGTATTACTACAAAATTGGTAACACCGCAGGGATGCACCTTATCTACAAAAATACGGCACACCCTTGTGTTTCCCTTAAAATAGCTGCCTAGTACCAGCACAGGCACCGTTGTGCCATGTGAAAAGGGTGCCTGCTCTGCAGGGGTGGTTATTTATGTGTAGAAAGGGACACCTTCCTGCACATAAACAATATTTAAAGGCAATTTGCTCTTTCTGTGTGTGGTGCAAAATGCAGCACACATAGAAAGAGCAAAATACATGGAGAAATTAATAGTTTCTTCTCGTATTACCATCCTAAAACCAGGTTTTGGCCTTAGTTTTTGCCGCTGCCCCATGCTTGTAAATTTGGGGCAGCATCAAAAAACAATTGGTGCTGCGGCAGTACTCCCCTGCAAAACACACATTGTATGCCCTTTCATGCTAAGGATGCATGAAAAGGGGCCTTATATACTAGGCGGTGTTAAGCCACATTTATCAGCTTAACACTGCCTTGTACATAGGTAGAAGGGGTTATCCCCACTAAAACATCACTAAAAGTGACGTTCTGGTGGAGATACCCCCTTGTAAATATGCCCCTAAGTGTAGGAAATTCTACAACATGTTTCCCTAAGGATATTATAAGGGCTGTGCAGATGGCCTAATCGGATCTCTGTCCATGCAGCATGAAGTGAGGTTATCCAGCCAATGAGTATCACAGGCAAGATCTATGACCTTCCTGGTCAATGTCACTGCTCTCCCATGCACATCTCCACTGGTGAGGGTCTGCCCTTAATCCTGAGCTTCTGATCTCCTCGCCAGATAGGTGTTCGAGGCCCTCCTCCATCTCCCGCAGGCTCCTAGCTGCGCCTCATCCGTGGTGGAAGAGCACCCTGCACTTCTGCTATTCTGCTCTGTTCTGTGACCTCTGTCTTATCTTTGACATTTCTTTTCTGCCTCTCTTTCTATTTTTCTTCTTTTGCCATTTTGCCACTCTCTCTCTTTTTCTACAGGAATACAAGACTACAGGACGACACAGCAAGAAAACAAACTGGTTCACCACGGCACTCCTAGATTCCAAGTGCTCTTGCCGACGACTATATAAGACGTGGTGAAACAGCAAAACTCCGGAAACTCACACCACCTACAAATCATTCACCACAGCTCACCACCAACTCATCAAATCCACAAAGAAGAATTCCCTCCAAGACAGAATCCTCTCCAACACCCACAACTCCAAGGAACTCTTCAAGGAAACTTCAAAGAACAAGACCACTGCACCACCTCAAAACCCCACCCCTTGCAATGCTATCCAACAGATCCTACTTACCTGGACCCCACTCATGACAGAAGACACCCTAAAGACCATGAGGAGCATCTACTTCAGAGCACCTTCAGACCCCTGCCCATCACACATCTTCCACAGGGCTGCCACAGCCGTCGCACCCGAGCTACGTCAAACCAACTGCTCCCTCAAGACCACCACATTCCTAGACAAATGGAAGCACACCGAAGTTAACCCCCTCCAGAAAAAAACGTCTGCAGACCTGATAGACCTCAAGAACTCCAGGTCCATCTTGCTCCTTCCTTTTGCCGCTAAGGTCATTGAAAAGGCCATCAACACCCAGCTAGCACACTTCATCGAAGTAAACAACATTCTAGACAACTCCCAATCCAGATTCAGCATAACCACAGCACCAAGACCGCCCACTCACCACCACAGACGACATCCGCGCCCTCCTCGATCAAGGCCAAATGGCAGCCTTCATCCTCCTTGACCTATCAGCAGCCTTTGACACCGTCTCCCACCCCACACTAACAACCAGACTCCACGATCCAAGGAAAAGCCCTAGAATGGATATGCTCATTTCTCATGGGTAGAACACAGAGAAAAAGACTCCCGCCCTTCCTCTCAGAACCAACAGAGACCAGATACTGAGTTCCCCAAGGATCCTCCTCCAGCCCCACCCTCTTTAACATCTAGATGGACCCCCTTGCAACTATTGTCAGAAACCACGGGCTCAACATTGTCTCCCACACCAATGACACCCAACTCATCCTCTCCCTCACCAAGGAACCTGAGGTCACCAGGCACAACTTCCAAGAACGGATGACAGCCGTTGAAAACTGGATGAAGAACAGCAGCCTGAAACTCAACTCAGAGAAACCAGAAGTCCTCATCCTCAGCTCCACCCCCTCTGCATGGGTCCACACCAGGTGGCAACCCGCTCTCAAAAACCAACCCACCCCGACAGACCATGCATGCAACCTCAGCATCATACCGGACTCGTGGCTCACTATGAATCGCCAGATCAAGGCTGTTCCCTCTGCATGCTTCCACACTCTCTGCATACTGCACAAACATTCCAATGGATACACCCCGAGTCCAGGAAAACAGTAACTTACACCCTCATCACCAGAAGAATCGACTATGACAACTCCTTCTATGCCGGAATCAACAAAAAACTACTCTGCAAACTCTAGACAGTACAAAATGCCGCAGCCAGACTTACCCTCAATATCCCAAGGTGCTACCACATCACCCAACACCTCCGTAACCCTTACTGGCTCCCTGTTAAAAGAAGAATAACTTTCAAGCTGCTCACACACCTAAAAGGCCCTCCACAACATCGGACCACAATACCTCAACAACCGCCTCTCCTTCCATACCCCCAACAGGAACCTCCACCCAGCTTACCTCGCCCTAGCCACAGTCCCACGCTTCTACAAGAACAGAGCGGTGGAAGATCCTTCCCCTACCTCAGAGCCAAGACCTGGTATAACCTCCCCCTTCACCTCCGGCAAAGTTAGACACTACAACAATTCAGGAATTACCTCAAGACCTGGCTCTTCAAATGATCCTAGAGGAGCTGCTCACACCCCTTCCCCAGTGCCTTGAGACCCTATCAGGTGACTGGAGTGCTTTACAAAACCCTGATTGATAGATTGACAGATAATTGTGGCAATCACTACAAGTCTTATTCAGTTGTAAATCTGCCATAACCTGAGACTTTTGGCAAGCTATATGTGTGCATACAGTTTTATGATAATTAAGTTTATAGTACAAACAGAGACTAATTCTTTGAGAAGCAATGCTGCTAAAACTTCTGCATTTGACATTAATGGGAAAAATAGGAAGTGAACACACAAACAATATGTGGAACAATGAAACAAGTTAGCAGCCTTAGAGGATTAAATAATTTATTGATGTTCACTATAACAGCTAAAACCAGTCTGCCCTTTACTTCTTGATTTCCTTCATGTTGCCCTTCCTACGAATTAGTAAAATAATTACATTCTTTGTATATATTTTCTCCCTGGATTATTTCTCATTTGCATTATTGCATAGAGTGGAGTTGTGTGGAGTGGAATAGTGTACAAGAGAGAGGAGTGGTGTACAGTGGAGTGAGTTAGGGTGGAGTTGTGCACAGAGCACACAGGGGAGTAGTGTAGAGTAGAGAGGTATGCAATTGAATGGTGTACAGTAGAGTGGCATACAGTGAAGTAGTGTAGATTGAAGTAGCAAAGAGTGGAGTGGGATACGGCAGAGTGGCATAGACTGGAGTGCTGTACAATGTAATAGGGTAGAGCGGAGTGGCATAAAGTGAAGTGGTCTGTAGTGGATTGAAGTAGAGTGGAGTGGCATTGAGTGTAGTGATGTTTAGCAGATTGGTATACAGTGGAGAGATCTAGAGTGGCGTGGGTAAAGTGGAGTGGCATAGAATGGAGCAGCATACAGTTGAGTGGCGAGGAGTGGAGTGGGCTAAAGTGCAGAGGAGTGAGGTACAATAGAGTGACATATAGTGGGATAGCATAGAGTGGAATGTTGTAGAGTGAAGTAGAGTGGAGTGGTGTATGGTGAAATAGCATAAAGAGAAGTGGCATACAGTGGAGTGGCGTAGAGTGGAATAGCATAGAATGGAGTTGTGTACAGTGGAATGGTACAAAGTGGCGTACAGCGGAGTGGAGTAGATTGGAGTGGCGTACAGTAGAGTGGTGTACAGTGGACTTCCATAGAGTGGAGTGAGGTAGAGTAGAGTGCTTTAGCATAGAATGACATACAGTGGAGTGGCGCACAGTGGCTTGGCATACAATGGAGTATCGTAGACTGCAGTGGTGTAGAGTGGAATAGCAAATGGTGGAGTGATGTAGAGTGGAGTGATGCAGAGAAGAGTGAAGTAGAGTGGAGTGTTGTAGAGTGGAGTGGTGTAGAGTTGAGTGTGGTAGAGTGGATTGACGTACAGTGGAATAGTATACAGTGGAGTGGGATACGGTGTAGTAGCATACAGTGGAGTGGCATACACGTTGAGTGGCATACAGTGAAATAGCAGTGATTGGAGCGCCATAGAGTGGAGTGGCATACAGCGGAGTGGTATAGAGTGGAGTGCCGTACAATGAGATAGTGTACAATGGATTAGCATGCAGTGTTGTATGGTATACTGAAATGGCATAGAGTGGAATAGCGTACAGTGGATTGGCATAGAATGGAGTGGTCTACAGTCGAGTGACGTATAGTCGAGTGGCAAAGAGTAGAGGAGCATAAAGTGGAGAGGTTTACAGTGGTGTAAACTGAGTAGCATAGTGTCGTGCACAGTAGAATGGTGTAGAGTTTAATAGTGTAGAGTGGAGCGGAGTGGAGTGGAGTGGTTAGAGTGCAGTGGTAATACAGTGGAGTGAAGTAAAGTATAGTGGAATATGGTGGGTTAGTGTAGAATGAAGTGGCGTACAGTGAAACAGCATACAGAGGAGAAACTTAGAGTGGAGTGGCATAGAGTAGATTGAAATTGCATACAGTACAATAGCATAGTGTGGCACACAGTGGAGTGTAGAAGATTGGAATGGCTTACCATAGTGTGGTGTATAGTTTAATTCTATAGAGTGGTGTTTGGTAGAGTGGAGTGGTATGTGGTGTAAAAATATAGAGTGGAGAGGCGTAGAGTGGAGTGGAGTGGCTTATAGTGCAATTACATAGAGTGGCGTTGCATACAGTGTAATAGCATAGAGTGGAGAAGCGTAGAGTGGTGTGGCATAGAGTGGAGTGGTGTAGATTGGAGTGGGGTACAGTAGACTTGCATAGAGTGGACTAGTGTAGGGTGGAGTGATGTAAAGTGAAATGGCTTTGAGTGGAATATTGTGTTAAAGACTATAGGAACGTGGCATTTCATAGAGTAGTGAAACATAGAGTGTCTTAGAGTTGCAGTGCGTGGAGTGGAGTGGAATGAAGTGGCACATTGTAAAGAGGAGTGGTGTGTCATAGAGTGGGCTTGCATGGAGTGTTTAAGAGTGGCATGAGTGCTGTTGAGTTGAGTGGTGTGTTGTGTTGTAAAGTAGAGTGGTGTGTCAGAGTGGAGTGACATGTCGTAGAGTGAATGAATTAATGAATCAATCAATCAGGCGTTTATAAAGCGTGCTACTGACCAGTGAGGGTCTCAAGGTACTGTGGGGGGTGCAGCTCTGGATCAGTCGAAGAGCCAGGTCTTGAGGCTCTTCCTGAAGTTGTGCAGAGTAGGGAGCATCTGATGTTGACCGGGAGCTCGTTCCAGGTCTCTGCTGTGACGTAGAAGGCTCTTCCGCCTGCTCTGGTTCTATGGATGTGTGGGGTCTCTGCCACAGCGAGGTCGGCAGAGTGGAGTTTCCTTTTGGGTCTGTGGAAGGAGACTCTTTCGTTGAGGTATTTGGGTCCAATGTTGTGGAGGGATTTGTAGGCATGGGTGAGTAGCTTGAAGGTTTCTCTCATCTCGATGGGGAGCCAGTGGAGGTCTCATAGGTGATGGGTCATGTGCTCGTGTAATGGGATTCCAAAGACGAATCCGGCTGAGGTGTAGCAGGGTTTTGTTGATTCTGGCATAGAGGGCGTTGCCGTAGTCCAGTCTGCTGGTTATGAGTGCCACAGAGTGTAGTATGAGGGACACAGAGTGGAGTAGAGGTAGAGTGGAGTGGTGAAGTGTGTCATAGAGTAGAGTGGACTGGCATGTCACAGAGCGGTGTGTCATATAGTGTAAAAGAGTCGACGGGTATAGAATGGAATAGTGTAGAATGGAGTTGCATGTCATAGAGTAGAGTGGAGTGGTGTGTCATAGAGTGGATGGCGTGCAGTGTTAAAGAGTAGAATGGAGTGCTGTTAAGATGAGTGGTGTGTTCTGTTGTAAAGTAGAGTGGTGTATCAGAGTGGTGTGGCATGTCGTAGAGTGAAGGGACACAGAGTGGGATAGAGGCAGAGTGGGGAGGAGGTAGAGTGTAGTGGTATGTCATAGAGTAGAGTGGACTGGTGTGTCATAGAGGAGGGGCATAAAATGGAATAGCGTAGAATGGAGTGATATGTCATAGAGTAGCCTCGAGTGGGGTGGCATGGAGTGTTAAAGAATGGAATGGAGTGCTGTGGAGTTGAGTGGTGTGTTGTGTTGTAAAGTAGAGTTGTGTGGTGTGTCAGAGTGGAGTGGCATGTCGTAGAGTGAAGGGTCACATAGTGGGGTAGAGGTAGAGTGGAGTGGAGGTAGAGTGGAGTGGTGTGGTGTGTCAGAGTAGAGTGAACTGGCATCTAACAGAAAGGTGTATCTTAGAGTATATTACAGCGGAGGGGCATAGAATGGAATAGCGTAGAATGGAGTGGCATGTCGTAGAGTAAAGTAGAGTGGAGTGCCATAATGTCACTCTTCAATACAAAGATTTACAAAGTGTTCAATACCTCTAAACACCTATGATTCATTAGGAGCATATGAGTTTTGCAACACTCACACCCATCTGCTGGACACAGGCTGTACAAAATGATGTAGAAAAGAAACATGGTAATAAGTAAACTATAAACAAACTAGCACACTCATTGGAAAATGTCATCAGTAATCTCATTTGAGATGTCATCAGTGATATCAATAAATGATGTCATAGAACGTGTCATGAATGATGCGATATGTGAGGTCATAAGCAGTGCATGACAGGGGTGCTACATATTGTTAGCTGTGAAAAGTGACTGGTGACTTTCTGTGGTTTTGTCCAGTTCAAAATGTTGATATTGTTACTGACAGAGTCACCTAACTATAATGTTACGTTAACTTAATTTTCTTTTCACTGAATTATCAGGTTTTGTTTAAAACCAAAACCAGCCCTTTTTATCACACCTTAGTATAATGTTACTGTAGCCTTAAATTTTCTCAGTGAATTTTTAGGGCTTTGGTAACATAAAGTAATATTTTATTACCATACGTAAAGCCAACCCCTGCCACGCATGGCCCGGCTCTGCAGCAAACCCCACACAGGCACCCACCCCCACACTGTGCACGGCCAAAAGCTGTGCACAACAGATGGTTGGTAACAATGCATGGTTTGCGGCCAGGCCCAGTGGCTAGCCCAACCGGAAGCAGCCAACCCCACACTCTACAGGGCCTTTTGCCTTGTGTGTTGAAGGGTTCACTGCAGGGCATGTGTTGTAGCCAGGCCCTGCCTCCATCTCCCTGCAGACAGCCAACCACATGCTATGCATAGCCTTTGCACAGCAGGGGCTTGTCAGAGGGTTTAGCTTGCCACCAGGACCTGCGACTAAAACCCTAGAAAGCTGACAGCCCCACACCGTGCACAGCTTTTGGCATGCACATTATAGGGTTGGCCTTAAGGACTCAGGGACCCATCCCCTGGGGCCCAAAAATATATATTAAGGGAAGAGAGCGTGCAGCCCACTCAACAATGTTAAATGGCCCTAGGGGACCACATCACCCAAGCCAAATACAATAAAAAAGTGGGAGGGGGCCATGTGGCCCACCCTTCCCAAGCCTTTTTGAGCCGCTGGAAAACACTTAAATCTAAGGTGAGAGGGAGTGTGCAGCCCCCTCCCCTATACTTAGGCTCCAGGGATCACATCCCCAGAAGCAAACCAATATAAAATGGGAGGTGGACCATGTGACCACCCTCCCCAAGCCATCACAGGCCCTTGTGACCACATCCCCTGGGCCATCTTTTGTTTAAAATGGGATCGCAGGTGCACTGACCCCTCTCTGAGCCTTATTAGACCCTGAGTACCCCAAAGGCATGTTTATCTTTATAGGGGAATAGGGCTGCATGGCCATGTAGACTACATATCAATGTATAGTGCATTTAGTCAGTATATATGAATAAATTAACCACATTAGCATATAAGGAAGGATGTTCACTTAGAATCAAGCAGTGCCAAATGATTAATTTCAAATTCCTGTTGATGCGTTTCGGCATCCACAGGGCCTTGATGTGCTTGACCAGATCCTACACAACAGCACCAGCTTGCAGCTTCTGATTGCTTACTTCAATTGAGCCTCTCATCACAGCACCATACATCCTCCATCTGCACTGCACCATGGACAGATGGTACAATTCCCAGTGCGACAAACCCGGCTCACAATCCATCGCAGCTGGTCTGACTTTGTGTCTTTGTCACAGTTCGACGCAACCAGATACCTGCAGTTGGCGCTTTGTGCCTTTTGGTAATATGTTTGAACCATAAACTTTAAAAACGTATAAATCTGGTTCCACTTATTGGATTTTTGTCATTTTGGTGTCATTTTATTTATTAAAAATTGCTCTATATTTCTAATATGCTTTTATTCTTGTGTTATGTTTTCACATATTACTGTTTGAGTACTGCATAAATACATTACACATCTCTAAGCATTTAGAATTGTCAACTGCACAAATATGCTTGCTACAGGAGACACACTTGAGCCATGAAGAGAGCATAGCAACTTTCTCAAAAATTACTTGGGTTAAGAGCTTTGGTGCATCAACACAAACAGCCCAAAATAGAGGGGTAGCCATATTAATTAAAAAAGGGACACCCTGCAATATTAAAAAAGTACAGTCAGATTCTTCCTGTAGATGGTTGATCGCTACATTAGCATTTGAAAATCGCGATATGGTCTGTGCCTCTTTCTACGGCCCGAACTCTGACGACCCCGATTATATCTATAAACTGCAATCAATATTGATGTTGGAGCCACCACCATACGTGATAGGGGGGGATTTTAATGTTTTGATTGACCCCCTTAAAGATAGATCTAACGTAAGTCATTATAAAGGTGCAGTGAAGGTACGTAGGGCGTTAGTTAACATGATCCACGATATGGACCTAGTAGATCTATGGAGGGAAAGAAAAGGAAATGAGAAGGGCTTTACTCTTTTTAGCAAAAAGTATCGTCATTCCTCCAGGATTGATTATATCTTCCTTGATAGAGGCTCATTAGCTAGCATAGAAGAGATTTTAGTCCTCCCGAGTCATCTATCCGACCATGCACCTCTACGTATTGTGTATCAGTTCAAGGAAACTCAGCGACGGGCACTAAGGTGGACCCTTAATAGGACCAAGTTGCAGGACCCTGATGTGATCACCGCTGTACAGGCCTCAACCTCGGAGTTTTTTATGTTGAACTCCGACTCAACAACCCCAGATGTTGTCTGGGACGCCTATAAAGCCTGGCTCAGAGGGAAACTCCATGGAGCCATCTGTTATAAGAATAACATCGAAGCCACGGTATTAAAGGGTATCGAAGAGAGGATAGGTGGCCTGGAGAGAGAAAGGGATGGAGCTAGTAATGGGGACCAGGAACAACTCACTCAAATCTTGGGAAAGTTAGAAGAGGCAAGATCAGAATATAGAGGGAAACTAGAAGCTAAATGTAGAGCACAGTGGGAGATTGGTAAGATGCAGAATTATGAGTATGGAGAGAGGGCCGGTGCTTTATTAGCATGGAAAGCTAGAGCCGACCGGGCCAGGAATGATATAAAAGAACTTAAAATAAACGCCGGCGGGGAAATCTCAAATAAGATAGATGACATACAGACATGTCTTCTCTCCATGTTCTCAGATCTGTATAGGGAAGATCTGACTCCCCGATCATGTGTGATTCAGTCATTTATCAGAAACAAACAACTTCCAGTTCTCACAGAAGAAAGTAAAAACAACTTACATCAGAGGAGATCTTAGCTCAGATAAATAAATCTAAGAATAAAAAGGCTGCAGGATCAGACGCGCTCCCGAGTGAAATATATAAACATCTTAAAGAGGAGCTCCTCAAACCCTTGGAAAACACCTTTAACTCAATTTATGGTCTGGATGGAAAGGTCCATAATACTTGGAAAGAAGCAATAATAGTTCTGATATTGAAACCGGGTAAGGACCCAAAAAAGGCAGACTCTTACCGCCCAATCTCCCTGCTGAACGCCGACTATAAGATCTTTATGGGCATTTTAGCAGGGAGATTGGCCAAACTGATACCTGGGTTAATACATCCAGATCAGAAAGGGTTTGTCGCAGGTAGACATATACAGGAACAAGCACAGCTTCTTATAGGCAACATCGACTTGGCTATCAAGAAGACAGAACCCTTGGCCGTTATCGCAGTCGATGCGGCCAAGGCGTTCGATAAAGTCTGCTGGGCATACCTATGGGAGGTCCTGAGGGCTATGGGTTTTGGTCCTATTTTTATTCAGACCCTGCAGAATTGCTATCAGGGTGCTTCTGCCCGAATATTTTTGAACGGGTTCCTCACCGCGAGTTTTAAAATTCAGAGAGGAACGAGGCAAGGGTGTCCGATTTCACCCCTTTTGTTTAATTTATATATGGAGCCATTGGCACAGACGATTAGATTGGATGAGTCAATCTATCCATTCAGATCAGAACATTATAGCTCAAAAATAGCTCTGTACGCTGACGATCTGGTTCTGTATACAAGCGACCCGGATACAGCTATTATAAGGGTGGAAGAGCGTATGCGCGAGTTTGGAGCAATTTCTGGGTTTCTTGTAAATAAAACCAAGACGGAGGTGATGTGCTGGAATTTGGAGTGGACAGGGACAGAAAGTGAAGAGATGAGATACTTGGGGATCTATGTAGTGAAGGAAATTGAAAAGATCCCTAAGTTAAATCTAAAGAGGGTGGTAAAGGAAATTGACAGCTTATTCAGTAGATGGAAAAATCTACCTCTGACTATATATGGAAAAACCAACTTAGTAAAGATGGTCATCCTTCCTAAACTGTCATACCTCTTTTCTTCAATTCCTTTGACATTTTCAAGTAAAAGCCTGAGTACAGTACAGAGTAAGATCAACAGTTTCATTTGGGGCAATAAAGGGGTTCGACTAGCGTGGAAAAAACGTAGACGTAGATTAAAAAAAGGAGGGCTGGCGCTTCCAGATGTAAGACTATATGCAGATGTGTTCCAGTTTAAAAGCATACGGATGCTGTTAGTTAAGCCAGGGGAATCAGCTTGGGGGAGGCTATTAGGTGAAATGGTGCGGGTAGAAGGGGGAGGCAATGGAGAAGCATTTCTGTATAAATTTGGATCCCCTAGGTTCTTCAAGAGGGTACGTCTGAAGGTTCTAAGGACAGCTTTGGAGACTTGGTGTAGGCTCAGGCATAGATGGGGCATTGGATACTATTCTGATTATGCCCCTATATGGGACGGCCCAGGGACCCCGGGTTGCTTGCAGGATGGCTTGGCACTGCCGATAAAGAGGGCCGGCGTCAAAATCTGGTCTGAACTGTTGGACAGTGGGGGGATACTCCCCTGGGATTACCTGAGGGCTAAGATTGGCACCGGGTTCTCAAGATTTAAATACTTACAGTTAACATCATGGTATGTGGCGGAAAAGCGGGAGATAAGCGGAAACTGGGAGATTGAAGACTTGCTGCAAGAGACAAGCCCACTGAATAAGGAAATATCTATTTGGTATAACAGTCTGCTGGATGCCGAAGACCACAAGACTCCCGCTTCTGCAGCAGTGTGGACAGGATCCCCACTCGGACCACCAGCAGACTTTTTGTATGAACCCTCACTGAAGACCCTGTACAGATCAGTTAAACCTGCCTGCCTAAAGAAAAATCATTTTTTTGTTATTAATAGACTCTATTACACCCCGGCAAAAATTGCAAAGTTTGCTCCTTTTCCCGTCCCTAAATGCCCTAGATGCGCAGAACCCTTAGCAAATGACTTACATATTTTCTATGAGTGCCCAGCACTCACAAGATACTGGGCTGAGGTGGGGGACAACTTACTGGGCATATTTAATACCAACATTGAGATCAATATACAACTGGTATTTTTTGGAGATGATGGTCAACTCAGCCAGAACCTCTCGCAGAAAGATAGGGGCCTATTATTGAACTTGATACTGCTGGCAAGAAGGGAAGTGTGTAAGAGGTGGAAGGATGCCCTACCCCCGCAAAGGGAGGAATGGCTTAAAGCTGCATTCGCTATGGCGCGACTAGAGTACGATGGAGCGGAAGATAAAATCTCGAATATTTGGCACCCCTTGGTGAGCTGGGGCAAGGACTTAAGATTATTGTAACATCATTGGTCTTATGATTACACCAGGGTCCCATACAAAACAATGGGACTGGTCGGATGACCCAAGCGAGTGCGGTAAGCCGTAGGGGCGACCAGTAACGAAGGCGGCTTCATAAGATCCGCAGAGGCTTGTAAGGTGAGATGAGGACCAAAAAAAAAAAAAAAAAAAAAAAAAAAAATGAATGATGCGATATGTGAGGTCATAAGCAGTGCATGACAGGGGTGCTACATATTGTTAGCTGTGAAAAGTGACTGGTGACTTTCTGTGGTTTTGTCCAGTTCAAAATGTTGATATTGTTACTGACAGAGTCACCTAACTATAATGTTACGTTAACTTAATTTTCTTTTCACTGAATTATCAGGTTTTGTTTAAAACCAAAACCAGCCCTTTTTATCACACCTTAGTATAATGTTACTGTAGCCTTAAATTTTCTCAGTGAATTTTTAGGGCTTTGGTAACATAAAGTAATATTTTATTACCATACGTAAAGCCAACCCCTGCCACGCATGGCCCGGCTCTGCAGCAAACCCCACACAGGCACCCACCCCCACACTGTGCACGGCCAAAAGCTGTGCACAACAGATGGTTGGTAACAATGCATGGTTTGCGGCCAGGCCCAGTAGCTAGCCCAACCGGAAGCAGCCAACCCCACACTCTACAGGGCCTTTTGCCTTGTGTGTTGAAGGGTTCACTGCAGGGCATGTGTTGTAGCCAGGCCCTGCCTCCATCTCCCTGCAGACAGCCAACCACATGCTATGCATAGCCTTTGCACAGCAGGGGCTTGTCAGAGGGTTTAGCTTGCCACCAGGACCTGCGACTAAAACCCTAGCAAGCTGACAGCCCCACACCGTGCACAGCTTTTGGCATGCACATCATAGGGTTGGCCTTAAGGACTCAGGGACCCATCCCCTGGGGCCCAAAAATATATATTAAGGCAAGAGAGCGTGCAGCCCACTCAACAATGTTAAATGGCCCTAGGGGACCACATCACCCAAGCCAAATACAATAAAAAAGTGGGAGGGGGCCATGTGGCCCACCCTTCCCAAGCCTTTTTGAGCCGCTGGAAAACACTTAAATCTAAGGTGAGGGGGAGTGTGCAGCCCCCTCCCCTATACTTAGGCTCCAGGGATCACATCCCCAGAAGCAAACCAATATAAAATGGGAGGTGGACCATGTGACCACCCTCCCCAAGCCATCACAGGCCCTTGTGACCACATCCCCTGGGCCATCTTTCGTTTAAAATGGGATAGCAGGTGCACTGACCCCTCTCTGAGCCTTATTAGACCCTGAGTACCCCAAAGGCATGTTTATTTTTATAGGGGAATAGGGCTGCATGGCCGTGTAGACTACATATCAATGTATAGTGCATTTAGTCAGTATATATGAATAAATTAACCACATTAGCATATAAGGAAGGATGTTCACTTAGAATCAAG
The DNA here is from genome assembly GCF_964263255.1 of Lissotriton vulgaris. Classification (NCBI taxonomy): domain Eukaryota; kingdom Metazoa; phylum Chordata; class Amphibia; order Caudata; family Salamandridae; genus Lissotriton; species Lissotriton vulgaris. The sequence goes on from NC_141685.1 coordinate 1,969,295,185, forward strand.
CAGTGCCAAATGATTAATTTCAAATTCCTGTTGATGCGTTTCGGCATCCACAGGGCCTTGATGTGCTTGACCAGATCCTACACAACAGCACCAGCTTGCAGCTTCTGATTGCTTACTTCAATTGAGCCTCTCATCACAGCACCATACATCCTCCATCTGCACTGCACCATGGACAGATGGTACAATTCCCAGTGCGACAAACCCGGCTCACAATCCATCGCAGCTGGTCTGACTTTGTGTCTTTGTCACAGTTCGACGCAACCAGATACCTGCAGTTGGCGCTTTGTGCCTTTTGGTAATATGTTTGAACCTTAAACTTTAAAAACGTATAAATCTGGTTCCACTTATTGGATTTTTGTCATTTTGGTGTCATTTTACTTGTTAAAAATTGCTCTATATTTCTAATATGCTTTTATTCTTGTGTTATGTTTTCACATATTACTGTTTGAGTACTGCATAAATACATTACACATCTCTAAGCTATGCCTTACATCTTTTGAGCCAAGTTACCAGAGGGTTAAGCACAGGTTTATTTAGTGACTTTTGTGATTTACCCTGATAAGTATTGTGATTATTATTTGAAGTGGGTTCTCACCCCTTTAACCAATAATCAAATTTCCTGCAGGTACCATACGGTGTAAGGTATGCAGGGATGAAAGGCGTAATGAAACTGCAAGTGGGAACTTCACTGCGTAGACCTGCAAGCAAGAAATACTCCTGTGCATTGCCTTTGTTGAGGGGAAGAGTTTCCAGTGCTTAGAAGTGCAGAGCCCTGGTTGAAAGAAATAGAAGCAACGGGTAACTGATGTATGCTCCTAGAGAGACTGCAGCCTTAATTTATTTCCTGGCTACCTTGAGCCAACTGTGGAAATGTGTGTGCCTCTTGTGATAATAGGACCTCTAACAACTGCTAGGTCCCCCATTAATCCTCAGAGATAACTGATATGGTTGACATCATCACTGCTCTAAAGAGATTTAATTTTTCTACAAAAACAACTTCCATAAATTGAAGGTTTCCTTCAACCAGGAGTTGGGTAATAAGATCTTTCCATCGCCCTGATGAGTGGAGAAAACATTAAGAGCATGTTGAGAGGTCTCTGGTGGGAAGAGGACCTAACACTGGGCTGTTGCTCCTTAGGGATGCATTCTTCTCACATTGCTGCCAGTATGCTGGACGGGACTTGTGTTTGGTCTGGTTTAGCTTCAGCCTCAATTGTAACTCCTAACACTGCTTCATAACTAGAGGGGCCACTGCCTCATCATTCTAGTCTATGTTTTCAGTTCCTGCTGATTTTGACTCCCAACAAACACTCAACTCTTTCAAAAGAGAGACTGTAAAACGTCCTATCCTTTTACCTCCATGAGTGAAGACTTTCTGTGGACCAAGGCAATAGCAATTATTTTTGGAGGAAGAATTGGACATCTACCAAGATAGGGGACTGAGTATAGGGAACATAACCCTAAGGATGCCATTTTACATTTTGTTCATGTTTAGTTTCTTTACTTCTTTGGTACTGCAGCGGATCCCTCTCACAAGAAGTGATACTATTAGGTTACTTTTCTAAGCACAGCAGAATTGCCTGCAAAGCCAGAGACAAATATTCGACAAAGCACAAATTATATATGCTGTCTAGCAGGTATGATGGTGCACAGACCTGTATATCTCATCCAGCCAATGTAGGGCCAATAATCCTTTGTAATCATACTTAGTACTATCAACTAAGGGGTTTACATAGAATGCATCTACTGTGCTAACTATCTTCAGCTGCAGCATGGTCCATCTGTCACTCAGCACATCTGAGAAGCAATAACCAGTGTGTTTTAATACTTGAGGAGAGCAGATTTACATCATTGTTGCAAATGAATCCCACCATTAACAGTGCATTTTCAGAGTGCACTCTTGAGGATTGGCCCTGAGGAACAATAGTAAACAACTGTACTTGATTTTCAGCATTCTCCACTTCTCTGACGTTCCGGTTATTTAATACAATTGCCGAATGTACACATTGTTCTAGATTATTGTGTAAAGCTAAACTGCCTTTACTCCATATAGGTAACATAATAAATGTTTGTTTTTGCTTGTACTCTTCACGGAGTGGGATTTGTTGTACATAATGCGTGTTATTTCAATTATTTGCAATACTATTTATGTTTTGTTCTAGGACCAGAGTTAATGATTCCTTTTATAGAATCCTACCCCTTGCTGCTGTCACCTTCTCCACCCTCTCCATCCCAGCCCTGCTTGTGTCTGACCTAGGGTTGGTACATTAGCCATGCTGTCTAACCATGAGGCACATGCTGCAATCTAAACAACGCCAAAGCTCTCCCTTGTCCAACAATCCCCAAGGAGTATCATCTACGGGCAGCTCCATACATATAACAGTTTTCTTCCACTGCTAACCAATTTCACATTGTGGCAGCCTTCTTCTACCTTATTTTTTAGACAATATTTATTCATTTATGAAATACAAATAAGCTAAAAAGGAGTTAATACCTGGTTGGTTGGTGAATGAATGAAATGGTGTAAGGTTATGTGCTTTGTTTACTGCAGAGTTATTTTCCTCTTTTTCTCACTTTCCTAAGCAAAGTGTTTTGAAGCTGTTGCCCCCACTTCAAACCTTTAAAAGACTGGGCTGAATGCAGGGACCAGGGCTCATGAGATTAATTCAGTTGTACTTTTTCTGTAGCAAATAAATCTCACTAAATATATACGTTATAAACAGGGTCACTGGAATTAGGCAATTCTGTAGCTACAGCAACTTCTGCATTATTAAGGAGTTGGTGCCTTTCCCACATAATCACTCAACTGCTGCATAATCTGCAGATTTAACAAAAAACACATTTTATTTCTAGCTCAAGCAGCTCACAAGTTACTCAAATTATGGTCACGTGTCATTGCACAGTGGAAAACACTTTAAAAAAGTTGACTGGAAATTTTTCAGTTGCTACATTAGGTTGTTAAACAGGTACTAATGAGGTGGAATATTTGCCCTGACAGTGTTACTAGTACAATTTCAAGATAATGAAGTAATACTATCGCACAATGTACCTCTGTATGCTGCATAATTTTACATTTCTTGCTGTATAATTTAGTCAACCGTGCTGCATAGTTTTAGGCAGTCTTATCAGCCACTTTCACCTCTTCCCCGACCATAATTGCAATCTTAAATTAGGTAAGTCACTTTTCTAAACTAAGACATTCATAATTGTGGTGCAGGAGGCCCCTCACACTCCTAGTACCCAGTGCCACTGCACCTGGTTCACTAATGACAGCTACTGCCTTGTGAAGTGTACTGTCTCTTCTGCCCTTTGTTAAAGACATGGAACGCCATCTTGCCTGAATCCCATACCTGCCATATTTATGAGGCCCAAACTAAGGTGTCCCCTCTGATTCAATGATTCAATGTATCCCTTCCTTGGGGCACTACTCTGAGGCCCAAAGCAGCGCTGGCACAGCAAGTGTGCACTGGACCTCAAAGGAAGGGAGGCTAGTAGAACAGCTATATTTTTGGTTTAGTTAGCCCTTCACACTCCTGAGCCCCTGGTGCCACCGCACCTGCAGCACCATAGATACTTACAGCCCTGCACTGTGTAGCCAAGGGAGACACAGAGCAAAATAGGAAACAGGCATTAGCACCATGATGCCAACTGCCTGAAAGAAATGTTGATGCGTGCATTTGGTTAATTATCAAATGTAAAGGATGCCTCAAACCAGTACAGACTTTAATTGATGACGTAACTTGATGCCTCAAGGTGACAACAATGTATTCCTTTTGAGAGTTAATGAAATGGTGTTACCAGCCAAGCTCAAGAGTTCGTCCTAGTAAGGGGGGGGGGACATCCCCGCTGCATCTGTTCCCATAGGCCCTCCATGCCATGTACCACCTCTCCCCCTCTGACCTCCCCGACCCCTGTAACTCTTACATCCCTAACTATCCAATAGGCCCTCCCACCCCCCTCCCTACCATTCCTGTGATCCTGGGGACGAGCAGAATCCCTTCCTCCTCCACCTACCCTAGACCCCATCACAACTTACTGCTATCCAACCATGCCCTATCAACTCCACTATCCCTCTGATACTGGGGACGAGCAGAATCCCTTCCTCCCCTATCTGCCCCAGACCCCCACCACAACTCTCTGCCATCCAATCCTGCCATCCCCCCATAAACAACCTGAAACCCCTCGGTTGCATGCTAGTTACCTGCCGCTCAGCTGTCCGACATGCAACAGAAATAGCTAAATCCTTCCTCAGTGATGATATTGACATTGCCTTCCTTATGGAAACTTGGCTCAACAACAACTCTACATACATCCTTGACCTACTCTTCCCCCTTCCCGGTTACTACATACTCAGAAAAGATAGACTAGATAGAATTAGAGGTGGTCTAGCTATCATCTTTAAAAAAAAAAAGTAAATTTTTACTTGTTAAAAACACGGACCCCATCACCTTTGAATACTTCAGTGCAGTACTTATAATTCAGGGCACCCCTCCAATTTGCCTACATAATATCTACCATCCTCCCGGCGTATCCCTTCCCTTCACAGAGGAACTTTCCAACCTCCTCACCCAATCCTCACTTTCCAACTCTAAAAATCTCTTTCTTGGTGACTTCAACCTCCACTGGAATGACATCAAAGACCCTGCAACTAATCTCCTCTTGAATCTTTTGGAGACCAGTGACCTTAAACAAATCTGTAACTCTCCTACTCACTCCAAAGAGGCCACTCTTGATGCCATCATCACCAATGATGATTTGGCCTCCCTTTCCAGCATCATCCCCATCGACTGGTCTGACCATCATCTCATCCTCCTCAAGATCAATACTACTGCCTCCCCAGCCCCCCATCCATGCCAAAAGTATCAAACACAAGAAACTGACCAGAAACCTTCATCTTATCCCACCCGGCACACTTGAAAAGAAAAACAAAACCCAACTCCTACTAACTCCACTTTCCCAAAATGCCAACACCCTCACCAAACACTATGATAAATCAGTTACCAAGGTCCTAAACCAAATGCCCACCCCCCAAACTTAAAACTCAAAGAAACATACCTTCCAAATCCTGGTTCAACCCTGAACTCAACAATGAAAGACGCTCCCTTAGACTTTCTGAAAGAACTTGGAGGCAACAACCATCCTCCTCCCATCTAGCCCTCCTCTGATCTGAAAGGTCCATCTACAAAAAACACATCCTCAATGAAAAGTCCACCTTCTTCCGCACTCAGCTAGATAGGGCCTAAAATAGACCGAGAGAACTTTTCAACATCGTCAAAAATCAGACATCATCAACGCCCCAAAAGTTGATGGCCTCTATTGAGAAATGTGAAGAAATTGCAAAGTTCTTCTCTGATAAAATCACCAAAATAGACCAATCCTTAATCTTAAATCCGCTTTCTCCTAAAACACCACTTTCATATGACATTTCTCCCGAATTTCCTTCCCCCTCAAATCCTCCACCTGTCCCCGCACATCTCTCGTCTGGTTCCCTCCCACTTAAACCTAACCGTTCTCTCCCTCAGCAGATAAAAAACAATGCCTACTGGCATAATTTTCACCCTGCCACCGAACACGAAGTCTACAACATCATCACTAAGCTAAAACCATCCTCCCACACCAAAGACCCTCTGCCCCATAACCTTGTCTAAGACCTAAAACATATAATTGCCCCTTTCTGGATCACCATCATTAACTCCTCCCTGGCCAAAGGGTGTGTTCCTGCCTCCCGCCAGCTGGGTCAAATCACACCCATTCCCAAAAATCCTAATGCAGATCCCAACGATCCAAATAACCTGTGACCCATCTCTAACCTCCCTCTTCTCTCCAAAGCCCTTGAAAAATGTGCCCTATTCCAACTTGATAATAACATCAACACTTTTGACCTCTTTGACTCACTCCAATATGGCTTTAGAAAAGATTGCAGCACAAAATCTGCCATACTCAATATAGTGGACGATATTCATCATTCACTCGACAAAGGTGAATCATGCCTTCTCATTCTCCTTAACCTATCTGCTGCCTTTGATACTGTTTCCCACTCTGCCTCACTAAACACTCTCAAAGTCCACTTTGGCTTTAATGGCCTTGTCCTCAACTGGTTCACCTCCTTTCTCCAACACAGAACCCAACGAATCAAAATTGATAACTGCCTCTCCAACCCCACTCCAATCTCTCTCTGTATCACCGAGGGATCCATTCTCTTGCCTGCTCTCTTCAACCTCATCATGGAACCTCTCACCCTCATTCTCCAACAAGCAGGAATAAATGACCACCTTTATGCCGACAACACTCAACTTTATTATAAGATTAAATCCCACTCCAATATCCATCACCTAAATGACACCCTGACCAAGATCCAATTATGGTTCACCTTAATCATCTTAAACTCAACCCTAAAAATACTGAAATCATTCTCTTCACGCCTATAAACAACCCACTTCCCACACAAGAATGGATCTCTGACCTTAATGCACTTAACTGCTAGCTCACCACTTCTAATTCATTTCAATCTTTATTTGGTTTAAAAAACCTTATAAGATACAATACATTAAAATCATAACACATCATTATAATACATAACAGAATAGCAGCAGTGGGTAAAAATTTCATCACATCTTATTTGTGCAAAGTACGCAAAGAATCATCAAAACTGGGGTTGGCTAGATCCTGGTCGGTCCCTCTTCTATTGAGAACACTGAATAATTATACACGATAGTAAAATAATAAATTAGATATCTGTTTGTGTTTAAAAAGTGGTATACATCATAACAGTAAAACAGGCAGCACTATAACTAATAAACAGTCAATGACATGGTTAAGTAGCCCATTACATTTAGGTTTTCTGATTTTTCTTCCTCCTAATCAAGGCTACACATAGGAGAAAACGACTTAGGCTAAACACAATTGGTTGTGCGGTATCTCCTTTGAATATTCTAAGACCAACCTTAATTTGTCTAAGGCCTAACCTGTTACAGATTGGCTTAAGCCATTTTTTCCTTGCTTTAAGGTATGCTGGGCATATAAATAGAACATGGGACTCATCTTCTTTCATCCCCATTTCACAGAACTCGCATATGTTAGAGCCAGCGGCCCCGGTCAACCCGTTATTACAGTTCCAGCTAGTTGTTCTATCTTTTAATAGCAAAATGCTATACCGGAACTTTAAATATAGGCTTTCAGCCAGTGGAGGGTGAATTTCATCCATGAGGGGCTCTAATTGCATGTTCATTTTAATTTAAAAAAATTTCGAAGTTAGAGTTCCTGTTCTGGGATTTGCAAGCACAGAGTCTCTAATGTAGTCCCAGTACCTTTGCTTCAAGATGTTTTTTGAACTATTTGTAAGGGAATCAGGGTCAAACCAGAAATCACTTAGCCCTAATTTTTCGAACCATTTTTTGACGTACTCTAGCCATGGCAAGCGCGTGGTATGTTTTATAGCCAATATCTCTTGCAATGCTTCTCTATAATCAGCCAGCTCTTCAGTGGACGATAAGCGAACCCAATAGAGTAGCGGGCGAAGAGCAGCATAATCATCAGTACGCCTAAAATTAAGGTCCCATAATACGGGTGTCAGTGGTGTTGACCCAGGTATCCCTAGAAGTTGCCTAATAAAGGAATTTTCCCTCACTCGGAAGGTATCCTTTAAAGCATAGGCCCAAAGGTCCGCACCGTAAAGTGAAGAAGATTGTACTTTATATTTGAATAGTTCAATAGCTGGTGAAACAGCTTTGAAATGGCTATTCTTGTGCATCTTTAAGATTGGTACCTGGTTTTGGGTTAGCCTTAGTTTTGAATTCTCCAATTGTGTTTTCCATGTGACATCACTGTCTAAAATAATACCCAGGTATTTAAAATTGGGAACTTCTTCAATAGGTTCATTGTTTATCTTAAAAACCTTATTGAAACCTTTATGGGGATTGATTGTCATAACTTTTGTTTTTGAGGAATTGATTTTTAATTCCTTGTCATGGCAATACGAAGTAAATGTGTTTAAAAGATTTTGAAGCCCCCTAGGTGTCTGAGAGATTAAAATTGTATCGTCTGCGAATAGTAATGCCGGAACGGCTTGCCCGCTCAATTTGGGAGAGTCATGCTCGCAGCCCAAAAGAGTATCAGGGATGTCATTGACGTATAAAGAGAATAAGGTAGGTGCCATTACGCACCCTTGCCTTACCCCTTTTTCTATTTTTGTTTTCTCAGTGACTTCTCCATTCGGTCCCCATCTAACACGTGCGTAATTATTCTCATGAAGTCTGGTTAAAATTTGAAGGATATTTCCAGGGACGCCCATTTTGTTTAATGTCTTCCATAGGGCTGCCCTAGGAACCATATCAAAAGCTGCCTTCAAATCAACAAAGGCCACGTATATATGGGAACTCCTTATAATGGTATATTTCCAGACTAAGCATAAAAATCTAAAAACCTGGTCTACAGTGCTTATCTTACATCTAAAACCTGCCTGATATTTTGTGTAAATAGAGTGCTCTTCAATCCAAGAGGTGAGTCTACCAAGAACCTGTCGTGCAAAAAGTTTTTATAGCACGTCAATAAGGCTGATAGGTCGGTAATGCGAGGGATTTGACCTAGCACCCTTCTTGAACAGAGCCACAATCTCTGCCCCCTTCCAGGTTTCCGGAATAGGAGCTCCTTGAGCAATTTCATTAGATAATAAATTGATATAAGGAGCCCAAATGTAGTTTTCATGTTTCCAAAGATCACCTGGTATTCTGTCAGGGCCTGGTGCTTTCCCTGTCTTAACTGCCTTAATTGCTGACATAGTTTCTGTTAGGGAAAAACCATGGGGTGCATCATACGCTGCCAAGGGGGCCTGCAAACTATCCCAACCTCCACTCTCACCTGAACTTGTACAAGAGTATAACATTGTAAAATGCTCGACCCATGTTTTTTCCTCTAGAAATTTGTCTTTACATTCTGTCACCCCCCTGGTGCCTCTGGCAATGAGGCTTCAAAAAGTGATCTGGTCTTTACACTTACATGCGTCCTGTAAATCGGACCAAACCCTTTCGTCCCACTCTTTCTTGGCCTTTAATAGGATTCTTTTATACTGAACTCTCTTGGTTCTCACAATATCCATTGAACCCCCCCTGACTGCTATAATTAGATCTGTCTTGGCTTTCCGGCAATCCTGGTTATACCAGGTGATCCCGGTTTGTTTGCTCTTTTGGGCATTGTGTGGTCTTTTTATTGCCCTGGTCAGGATCCCGCCAGGTTGGTTAATTAAATATTCATGGGATTCTATCAAACTAGGATTTTGGATGACAGTACTGTTACCTAAGAGAGAAGACATATGACTCACAAATACATTATAGATTTGACTAATGATTTTGGAGTTGTCTAATACTACTGGCCATTTCAGGGATCTGCGATTATTTGCCACTAGGGGATCCTGTGGCAAGGACATTGTGCTGTTAGCACTTTTGTCAAGGGTTTTAAAGATCTGGGTTTGGACAGATAGGATCAGAGGATAATGGTCGCTTTCCGTGCGATCATCCACTATTAGGTCGATGATCATAGGCCACAAATTCAGGGAGACTAGTAAATAATCTAAGTGGCTGGAGTGTGCCCCTCTAGTAAACGTCGGTCTACTGGGACAATCTGATGGCAGCCGCCCATTACATGCACGTAAGCCTAATTCTAATGTCAAATTCAGTAATTGTAGGGCACTCACTGAGCAAGGTGCTTTGTAATTTGTATCTACTAAGGGAATATTGTTGGCACTGTCCTCATCCTTATGGATGTCTTCTAGACCTATTATGGGTTCAAAACCTCTGTTAAAATCACTGCCTATGATCATTTGTGCATTTTGATCAAATCCCGCCACAAGATTACTCAGATGGGTTACAACTGTTGATTCTTTACATGATCGATGTGGTCTGTTGTAAATATTGATCACATAGGTGCTACAACCCTTGGAGTTTTTTAGCTCGAGTAATAAAATGTCGGGATTGTTTGTATCAATTTGCTTAAAGGACAGGCCTCCTGTGATTTTCACCCAGATTGTTAATCCGCCAGAGGGTCTCCCCCCATTTGTGTTTACTGCGGGTATGAAAAAAGATCTATAGTCAACCTTAAAGTAGTTTTCAAGCCCCCATGTCTCCTGGAACATGATTAGATCCCCACTTTCCAGATAATTGTGCCAAGACGGATCTGAAAGATTTTTTTTCAGACCCGCTATATTCCAGCAGATGATTTTTATACTTCCTAAGACCCCTTGTGTTTCTATTGCCTGACATGGTGCGATTACCCTGGATGTCTCTAAATGCAGTTGTTGTGCCATTGTTTCAACAGGATGAGATGGCTGTTGCAAGATTTTAATAGGTGCAATCTGCTTTGGTTCGACTTCGAGATGCAACCTGGGATATATGTGGTTTGGGCTACATGGCGTTGTCAGTGCCCTTCCCTCAAGTCAGTCGCAGTCAGCTAAGCCAGCTAAGGCTTCAAACCTGTTTGAGGTGCTAACTCACCAGTTGTGGGATGGGGCCCCGAAGCCCCAACCATTTATAGGGGCATTCCATCTAGGTGCAGGGATAATAGGAAAGGGTGGGTTCTGGTAAGACCCCAGCCATCCTCCATTAAAGTCAGCATTGCCTATAGGTGCTGGGGTATTAGGATACAGTACATTCTGCTGCATGCCTGGCCATCCTCCATTATATTTAACATTTCCTGTGGGCCCACAGTTATTGGTTAATATGCCAGGTCCTCGTCTGCCCATTTGATTCCAGTTTTGCCCTAGGGTAGTGTTTTGAAGAGTATTGTGTTGATTTGGTAGCCATGGACCTGCCCTATTTTGGGGAGCGTAATTCGTGTCAAAAGCTGATGGTCCCCCTCCCCAACCATGGTCTCTTATTGGCCAAACTGGCTTCCGGGGGTTTTTGATTATTGGCCTTTTGTGATTCATTATAGAAAAATTCTAATGTAAGAGGGATTATAGAGCTACTTCTTTTTTGTGGTGGAAGGATATTTGATAAAATGTCCGGAAGAGCAGCTGGAGTCGAAAAGTTTAATATCACACAGTCGCCCTTCCATTTTTTTTGCTTATTTCCTATCCAACCAACCCTCCTTGCTGTTATAATTTCATCAGCCAGCCGCTGTTCACCCCCCTGTGCTATCCGCATATTATTTGAGAGCCAGTATAGTGCCTTACTTTTTAATGATGAGGCTGACTCAGTTTGGTCCGGTGATAGGATTGGTGTGTTGGCTAACACTAGCACTAGCGGTGCTGCTTCAACTACAAATTGTGTTTGATTTTCTTCAAAACTAGAGGGCGCTGCAGCATGTGTTGGATCAATTAATTGGACAGTTGGGGCTTCTGATGGCAAGATGTTAGTGTTTTGGCCAGAAGTTTGTGGGCATTCTGCAGGAATTGCTCCTGGAGGGGTACCATCTGGTGTGACCCTGGGTTCATTATCTTTCTCTGGGGGATCGCGGCCTTTGTTAACATTACTTAAGACATTGCCTATTACATCTGTTAAGACATTTTGTGTGCTTCCAAGTTTCTTTATCTCTGCAGAAAGTTTGTCAATCTTACTAATAAGTGGCTTAATAATTGTCTGTATTTTTATTTCTAACAGCTCCGCAATTTTAGACATTAAATCCTCATCCAATATGTCCCTCGGATTATTTTCCTCGTTATTCTGGCAGGTATTTTTTGCCTTTGGTGGTGGTGTGGCCTTATTTTTTCCAGAACGTGCCCCCCGCGTTTGCTTTGCAATCTGCGACAGGCTCTAACTGCCCTTGAGGTCTGTTTAGCTGGTGGATCATCCTCCACGTCTTCTTTGTCATTATTTCCTTCAACCTCAATGACAACCTGTGCATCTGAGTCATTAACCACGTGTTGTTCAGTGTCCCCCACATTCACTGTGCTTACATCAATGTTAACAGTTACTGGGGAAACTGGTGTATGGGGATCGTTGTTGGAGTCTAATAACAAAGATTCGTTGATTTGCGAGGAGGTGGGTGGGCTCATGGCAGGAAGGATAGGTGATTGGGACAGACCCAACGATTGTCTGCGTTCGCTGTTAATTTTACTAACCACTTGAACAAGGTAGTTTTCCATGGTGTTCTTTGGTGTTTCGGATGCCGTGTGATGATTTCTTTTACGCATAATTATGCAAAGGTGTGTGAAAGTCTTATACCCACAGCTCGATAAATTAACAAAATATCGCTTCCAAATTTAAAACAAAAAGTCTTACTTCAAAACTTGTGCAGATATCCAGCTAACTCCTTTCCAGATTCGTCAGTGTGATTGTCTGTAATTTACGTTTCCACGTGGGCCCCCTCCTTATCCCGAGCTCCTGGGCGATTCGATAGGAGCTATATAGCCTGCTTACCGACCCCCGTCTGGATAGCTGGGGCTCAGGAGGCGGTCAACCAACGTCTGGAATACCACTACTTGCTGTAGACAATCATGCAGGTTCTTCACTGGTGCACAAAGAAGTGGTATTAGAGGGGTGGCCTAGCCTGGCCTCCTCCTGCCGATGAGGGCCGTAGAGGGCCCGCCCTTTGCCCGGGCTTCGCCCCGGGCGTCCCGCTCGCGTCCCGCGACGCGGGGGTTCTGCCGGCTTTATCCTCGTCGTTGGCGCTCTCTGGCGCGGTTCCCGTCACTATGAACGCGCCGCCGCGAGGCCTGCCGGGAGTTGTAGTCCCCCGGAGCGGCGGCGCGGAGTCCGGTGTCTTTGTGACTCTTGGCGGTGGCGGCAAAGTCAAGTAAGGTTTCTGGTCCCCTTCGTGACTCTCGGCGGTGGCGGCAAAGTCAGGTAAGGTTTCTGGACCCCTTCGTGACTCTCGGCGGTGGCGGCAAAGTCAGGTAAGGTTTCTGGACCCCTTCGTGACTCTCGGCAGTGGCGGCGCTTTTTGCTTTCTTCCCCCCGCTCTGCCGGGGTTCTGCCGGCTTTATCCTCGTCGTTGGCGCTCTCTGGCGCGGTTCCCGTCACTCTGAACGCGCCGCCGCGAGGCCTGCCGGGAGTTGTAGTCCCCCGGAGCGGCGGCGCGGAGTCCGGTGTCTTTGTGACTCTTGGCGGTGGCGGCAAAGTCAAGTAAGGTTTCTGGTCTCCTTCGTGACTCTCGGCGGTGGCGGCAAAGTCAGGTAAGGTTTCTGGACCCCTTCGTGACTCTCGGCGGTGGCGGCAAAGTCAGGTAAGGTTTCTGGACCCCTTCGTGACTCTCGACAGTGGCGGCGCTTTTTGCTTTCTTTTTGGATATCACAATTGCGTTGGGGAAATTTTTGAAAGCAATAAGAGAAGCTGTCCGTCGGTAATCCCGGCTTCCCTCAGAGCTGACTGGGAACCACTTCTAATTCAGTTAAGTCTCTAGGCATCACCATTGACAATAACCTTACCCTCACCCCACACATAAAAACCGCAGCCAAAGGAGCATGCTTCACTCTCCATCATCAAAAAAAAAATTAAGCCCTTCATTCCAGCTGATGACTTTATAAGTGTTGTCCAATCGCTGGTCCTGTCGAGAACCAACTATGGCAACACCATCCTCACTGGAACCCTTATAGTCCACCTCGTTCCACTCAAATCAGTGCTCAACCTAGCAGCTTGACTTATCTCCGACTACAAACGTCTTGATCACATTTCCCTCACCCTGAAAACCCTCAAATGGTTACCCATCGAAGGCAGATCCACCTATAAGATCGCATGTATTACGCACAAAGCCCTTCACCAAAACACCCCAAGTTACCTCTCAGATAAACTCCACAAAGCAGGCTGCGCACGACTGACGAGAAACACGAACACTCTCACTCTTATCCCCCCTATTTAATAAGAAAGGCACTCAAGTTTGCTCCTTCTCCTGTAACGCTCCCTCCATCTGGAACTCCCTGCCTAAAGACCTACGCTGTAACCCCTCCTACTTCAACTTAAAAAAAGAACTCAAATTGTTCCTCCTCAACAAATACTGGGGTCCTTAATTCCTACCTCTGACACTGATCTCAGGCGCTGCAACAACGTCATGTCCCCCTCTACTGCCCTCCAATTCTTTCCCCTCCACCTTCTCCTACCAATCCCCCCTCTATTACGCTGTTTCCCTCGTACCCTCCGCCCGCCCTCTATATCTACTTATGACTCCTAGCCCTACGCATGACCTCCCACTGATTTACTACTCCTGCTACTCCCCCAACTCCTACTCCCATCTTCCCCTCCATTTTCTCTTCTTCGCCTACCTTTTTCTCTTCTCTCTCACCCCACACCCACACTCCCTAACCTAAGTTCTCACTACCCACGCTAGCTTAATATAGTGTTCTGTAATTAGCCTTCATATTTTATCTGTTTTCTTTGTTATATTGAATCCTGTTTTGCTTAAATGTTTTTTAATATTGTACCTTCTCACATTCTTGTAAAGCGCTCTGATGCCCCTGGGTCTAGCCAGCGCTATAGAAAACCTTTAAAATTAATAAATAAGTAAAATACAGTTATTGCACTAGGCTCAGTCTAATAAGGTATCACTAACATATATATATTTTGAAAGCTGTTGTTTTATCTAAAACTCTGATACAATCGTAAAATAATTACTTTCATATTCACAGTGCTTTCTGTCACACATTAGGATCTGATAGCCCTTCAGAAATCATTGTTTACCACGGTGCCAACCCCCTACCTGCTGTTATCCACTTAACCAATTGAGCTTTTACAATGTAAAACAGTACAGTTCCTGCCGATTTAGTTAAACTGGGATTTATGTATTATTTAATTGTGTATTATTTTAAAAGTAGATGCCCAAGGTGAAAAAAGCATCAATATAATAACAGACTATTTCGTAATACACAGCAACTTCTTTGACCGCCACCCCCACACTGAATGAACACCTCTCTAGGGGATTGGAGCACTCTCTATCAAAGTTGTATGCACTTCAATAGCTGATTATAAATGAAGAGCGCCTGGAAACGGGACAAATAAACAAGTCCGCGCTTCCAAGCCATCTTCATTTTCAAGTACATGCTGAGACATTTGTGTCCTTCCTGGGAATACAGCCACAGACCCCCAGGGGGGCAAGTCCCACAGTTTGAAGATCTCTGGTTTATTGTTTGAGGAATTGGCTTCATAATAAGAGGTGTTTATGGATGTTAATGTCTGAAAGAACAGTTTAATCTATAAGACTTTGCCTGATTGTAGTTGTCATTCATGATGTATGAAGTTTTGCCAATTCACAGTTAGCATAGGACATGTTGTCATTTAATTAATGCTTTAGAGAAGAAGGTCCACGTAGGGAGATTGTCCTTTTTACTTTGATGTGTACAGCTTTTGTTTTTGTTTTCTGAATTAGTAAAACACTTTCAGAATCCTCTATTTTTTGCTGTGACCAGTGGACACGACAAAATATGTTGTTAAAATCTGCTATCTGCTTCTATTTAAAAGAGATGCAGAGGACGGACAGTCCCTTTCTTAACTGTTTAAGTGAAAGGTTCTCATCATAGTTTTAACAATGTGTGATTTTGTATGGGTTTAATGATTGAGTTAGAACCCCGAAGAAAAATGTTTTTACAAATAGTGATGGATGGAAGAATGGGTGGTAATAGAATTAACAACATGTCATTGTCTCTAAAAGAATATGTAAACTGGTCCAAAAGGTCCTGTCAGACGCACATCTTTGTAGGTATAAGTAAGAATATATTATACTGAAGCATAACTGATACAAATATACAGTCTAAAACATCATTGACAAAAAGGATATTGATTTCTATTAGTAATCGTAATAGTGCAATGTTTGTGGAAACAATAATAAGGACACAATATTTATGCCAGACAATATTTTGACAACAGTAGACGGTACCAACTATCTATGTAAGCTAGTTGTTGGGAGGCAAATTCCATAAAATACCTTTGAAAAGTTTCTTTAAAAAAAAAATATATGAATTTTATTAATCATGCAACTCACACTAAAACGATACAATATATATATGAGAGGAGCACTAGAAACCTAAAGGTAGTCTTAAAAAATTACAATTTGAAATGCATTGAATATTCACAAATTAACAAGAATACTTTATCTTAACCTCTATACAAAAAGAACCTTTTTTTGCGTCTTTAGTCTATAACTTAATTCCAGCCACTTTTTTCCCAAGTTTCTTTAAAAGAAGGAGAGGTTTTTCGAGCCACCTAATTTTTACCATATCTTTTCTGTCAAAAAAAACTCTCT
This sequence comes from Lissotriton vulgaris, assembly GCF_964263255.1. NCBI lineage: Eukaryota > Metazoa > Chordata > Amphibia > Caudata > Salamandridae > Lissotriton > Lissotriton vulgaris. Next base: position 1,969,311,346 of record NC_141685.1, read on the forward strand.
TCAATGGTTTACAAAAATCATTTTTGAGAGTTGTGAGGTGTAAACTGAGATTCTTGGAGAGCCATATATGAAGTTTCAAAGACATAGAGCCTAAAGAACTATGAGTGAAATAATTACAAAATACTTGATTGAACATAAAAATTAAGGCAGTGCCAGAACAGCGCAATATATTTTCTTGAGATACTCAACTTACAGAACATCAGGTCCAATAAAAAATCATCTGGCCCACATTCCCTGATCACTTCCTACTTGAGGCGGCCCCATGGGTGGAGCATTCATCAGCACAGGATCACTGAAAAAAGCTGTTTCTTCAGATGACCACTGGTAAGAGGTAGTGTAGGATTGGCAGCACAAGGATGGTGACGAGCCAATGCAGAATGTGGGTGAGTTGACCTCCACAGTGAGGTAGGGATAAGAGTCAGTGGGCCAACCAAGAAAATGTACAGGTGAAGGTTGGTCTCGCAGGCCTTCTAATGCTGTGGGATGGGAGAAGGGGGCTCTGCTCCTAGGACAGGGGAATCAATCTGTGGGTGTTTTGAGCGGCCCCTCATGGCTGTAGGGCCCTTTTATCCTTCCATAAACGGCCATAAACACTGCCTTTTTAATGAGCTTAAGAACAGTGTAAAATATTTGAGAATGATCATTAACCAAAGTAATTTATAAAATGTTCCCGGTAAAGTCCCCATGACTTATTCTTTGTTATTAGGTCATGATGATGGTATTTCTTGAAGCTCAGAACAGGTAAGGCACACTTTCAACACAATTTTTTTTTGCTGTATTCAAATTGGATGGTCTGCTTATACAAACTATTGTTTAACAGAGTCATGCTATGATTTTTGATGTCTATGTGTTTATTGCACAAAGTAGTAACTCTTTAATACATTTGAGGTCAGATGTACAATGCATTTTACTGGTCGCAAACGTCCCATCAGGCTATTTACGACCGGTAAAATGCATTTTTCTATGTACAAACCCAATTCTTTTTCAAATCAAGTCGGCAACCTAGAGGATGTGATTCGCTATTAGGAAGGGGCATGCCAAGGGCGTCCCTTCCTAATACCAAGCCGCAAGGGGATGTACGATTGTTTTGCTACCGGAATTCGGTCACAAAACAATCGCAGTTGGTGGTAAGCCAGGCGCAAATGGAAGGGGTCCCCAGGGTACCCTTCCCCTTTGTGAATGGTAGTGGAAATGGTCCCACGGAGCGATGCCGACCATTAAAAAATGAAACAGAATCATTTGATTTTTTTTTTGTAGTAAAGCATTCCATTTTCCTTTAAGGACAACTGGCTTTGTTTAAAAAAAACAAAAGTTGCTTTATTTAAAAGCAAACACAGACATGATGGTCTGCTGTCCCCAGCAGGCCACCGTCCCTGTGTTACTGTCCATTCCAGATGGGTCACCAATTGCGACGTGCCTCATGAATATTGATGAGTCAGGTCAATTGCTATTCCTTTGGGAATCGATAATGAGTCTGAGACAATTTAGTACACTTCATTTTGTGAGTCTAATTGCAAGTAGCAAAAACAAACCACAATTAGATACTCACAAAATGAAAAGGTCATACATCTGGCATTCAGAACCTGAGGTACAAAGAGACACACAGAGAAGCACACATTTCACACTAATTGTGATCTGTCTCCGATTTTCTGATGAAAGCTGTGCACTAATGAGTTGCATCACAAAATGTGTTGATCATCAACACAAATCAAAAAATGATTTGAGGCATTTTTTACTTGGGTTTAAACAGTTACAGAAATACAGCAGTCTTTGCTTGGTGGCAAAAATTTAAAACAATATGCTTGAAATTATATATTTTAGCAAGCCATACATTTGTAACTAGTGAAAAGTCACAGTATTTTTTCACTCTGCACTACTGCACAGTACTGTGAGAGGATCGATTAGCGATACAGAAAGGATAATGTTGTCAGGGGCGGTTTCTCCTTTAAGGCCCTGGTGCTGTGCCCCCTGAAATTCCTACACATGCTTGTACAAATATGAAGTAGATCGATTAATTTAGAGATACGATCATATCTCTAAACAAATTGATGTATTTAAGTCTGGGCTGTCTGCCCCAGGCTGCGTGCCCCACCTCGCTCTGAAGCAGGAGAAGGAAGCCAGGGAGTAAATCATCTTTCTGAACTGTGATGCATGATGCAGGGTTTACCTTTCTAAAGCCCTTCATTGCCATTGTAGTCTATGGCAGTATCCACTATAGGTCAGTGATGCTTAAAGCGTCATGGTTTCAGGTGTTGGAGTATCAGTCCCTGAGTGTGAGAAGCTGTCCATCATTCACAGGCATAGATGCTATTCCTCACATGTAGGGGTGGATGCAAGCATGCGTGTTTTGGTAGCTTGTTCTCAGTAATGGTAAGTGTTAGAATGCTAATCTTATGTATATTGTGCTGAGACCCCTCGTCATGCAAACCTGCCCCAGTGTGGCACCCTAGGCCTTGCTGCATGTGGCTGTCCCCATTAGAAGGGGAGCTGCTGTATTTATTCCCTTGCGAAATTGATCAAAGGAGGAACAGGCCAGGGTTCTTGTTCCCTTGTAAAGTTGATCCAAATATCCTAATCAAGTGCAAAGCGAAAAATATGTACTGACACTAGACAGTTATCTACTGTATGACATTAACACTAGCCCTGGATTGATTTACAAACAATGAGTGTTAAAAATGTGATGGCAATGCTTGTCAGCTATTTAGTTCCTCTCTTATTTCACGTTTTACTTAATCTTGCCTTCCTCAAGAGTTTCGTATTTAATCATGGTGTTTTTCAGTATTTTTTATGTTCATACATGAGCTGTGCTAGGTGTTTATAATGAGCTTTGATTGAGAGCTCTAGCATAATAGCCAATGCAAACTGCCTGACAGTGGGTTTGCCTCTCTGCAGAGCACACAGAGCAATGGTCATATATTCCAGTTGCAATTGCAATTCTGTGGGGATGTATGTAAAGGGGGTGCACAGATGACAAAATACTTACAGCGCAAAAGCAAAAGGAAGCTCGGTGCTTAAATATGAGTGATGGCAGTGTATGTTTGGAATTGGTGAAGCGATGGAGATGCGAGGAAGTGCATTCGGGAAAGAGTGAAAAGAGGGTGTTGTGGAGGAAGATGGGTGGTTAAAGATGTGCAGATGGACCAGATGTGCCGAGATAAATTACATACAAACGTAACATAATGTGTACATACTTGAAGGCCAAAACCCCTTCCACCGGCTTCAGACCTATTGAAATTTCGGAATTGATACACTTTCAAGGTTAATTATTTATAACAAATCCTTGTTGTTACTCGTTTATCTTAAACAACTAACAACCATTCATAAAGCCAATAATACTGACAGGTTTTCAGTGTAGGTCAGTTGTTGTGTTATATATCTGGAAGCAATTACATCTCAGAGAGAAACAAAAATTCCAGTCACATAGCACACAGTAAGAATCACAGAAATGTATTTGAAATGTTCTCTTTTAGAGAGCCTCCACATTTTTCATCCCACTTAAAGACCTGTCTTCACATATTTCTATATGACCGATTGCAGTCAGCAGCTGTGGTTTTTTTTCCATAGCCTGGTTAGAGCATTTTCTTCAAAAGTTGATACCACATGTAGTGCAAAACACTGGGCCAGCACACACTTTAAAAGGCTGAAGTTGTTGTTTTGTACAATTTGCACATTACAGTAACTGTTCAACATAGTAATGCAGTTAGAATTAGGGAAGTTTTTAATGTGTTTAATATTTCAAGACTGTACGTTCCCACTGCTTTATAAGCCTTGCTTTATCACTATATTAATTTGCTTTAGAATGCCCCACTTGCCTATCTTTTTTCAATTTTGTCTCTGGTGGAGGACCCAGACTTGACCCCAAATGTGTCCCTGAAGCTTGCTCGCATTGCTGTCTACATAAAAAGTCATATCAAACATTTAGGCTCACCACTTTCAAATGTCACCAGCTGCCACTGAATGTGGTGTAAGCACAGTGAGCAATGCATTTATCAAAGCCTATTATGTGTCCTTTATTTGTAATGTATTTCCTTTTTCATAATACCACCGAATTCTATTTACTCAGCTTTTTAAATAATGTTACAACTGTGTGTGTATATAAAATGTGAATGTTTGTGTGGGCGCGTGTGTGTGTATGTATGAAAAGTAATATAAGAAGAATATTGGACTAACAGTGTGCATTAACAGCATTTTTATCTTCTGTTTGGTACAATGGGAATGGGGTTTTGAGCTTTGTTGGTGCCATTCCACTCTAGGGTATGAAACACTATCATTTTATATATTGTAAATATGTCATTCTGAAATGAAGGAAACTTTTCAATTGAAAGAATGAAGTTATGAACATTGAAATAATAACTGAGTAAGTTTAATGAGTAATTTAATTGAATTTTAATGAATATTCAGTATATGAATTTCAATATTAAATTCAATCAGGACATTGTGGAATAATTGTTTATGTTATAAATATAAACATATTAGGACTCACATGATTATGTTTCAACAAAGATTTGCCCCTCATATATAAGTAAACGTCAAAGAAAGCACAATTGCTCACAAGTTAAAAAATTGAATATAGTTTATGAGGACGTGGCTATTAATGCATAACGATACAGCTAGAGCTCTTGTGAAGTTTCAGTCACCACTCTAACTCCTTACCATTTCTTAACCCTTGGCTTACCTTGTTGCATATGATGAAAGAAAGAACGTTTATTGAAGACAGCAGGCTTCTTTTTCTACAGAACAGAAGATATACTCTGGGGGCCAATCACCAGAACCTATTGAACATTTAAAATATTAGGTTTATTACTTTGCAAGGAGTAGTGCTGAATATCACAGAGCTGTACTCCATGTATGTGCTCACTCACACTGAAGGCATAGATGTTGCTTCACCAAAATGTCCCATGAAGCCTAAGTGACATTTTGCGGATTAAGGGCCATATTATCAAGAAAGGGCAATACATTATTGCTGCTTTTATCGGCAGGAAACTGCTGTTAAAGCGGCGATAATGGGCTTGGTAATATGCCCTTGTGAATTCCCATAGAAGCCCAGGTTAACACCAGAACCTGGGCTTCTATGGGAATTTACAAGGCATAGTATCAAGCCCATTATCGTCGCTTTAGCGGCAGTTTCCTGCCAATAAAAGCGGCAATAATGTCTTGATAATATGGCCCTTAGACTTTGAGTCTCGATGATATCACCTGGTTGAACCCTTAGCCCATTCTTTTCCCTTCAGCAAATCCCCTGTCTCGCCTAAAGGTCAATGATACATTCAAGGAGTGCAAAGTGCCGAAAGTAAACTGGGCTCCTAGAGTTATTTTTAATTTATATCCATGCTGTCATACCCATAAACCCAGTGTTAGGCTGGGTAGTGTTGCTAAAAATATTGACATCCCATCACCACTTGAGGCCCTGCAGCTCGGCATGCTGCAGATTGTATTCCTGATCTCTACGATGGTGGTAGGCATTGTAAGGCTGGTCGTTAGGGCAATCATGCAGTTCCTTAATGGGCTGGCCTAAGATCAATGAGTCGGACAATTATTTTTGTGGTTGTAGGCTGGTTTTATGACCAGGTGGGCTGTTTTTACTGTTGATTTCCCTTATATTACTACATTTTGTGCTATATGCTTACTCTGGTGCTGGGGTGCGCCAGGTTCTCGGGTGCTCGTTTGTGAGCCAGGCAAGCACCACATCTCCGAAGTTTGTGTGAGCAGTCTCTGCATGTAACTGTTGTTAGAGGAATTTATAGTTGTATAGTAGTCGACCAACCTGCTCAGGATGATCATTGAGTCGAATGAGCTGGAGGCCAATGGTGTGTGACTCTAGGTAATATTCAAGGATGTCCATGCTTATGAGTCATGGCAGCTATGGATTTATCATCCCTATCTCACTCTTAATATCTATGAGCTGTCTGATATTTCCATGTGCATTTTTCCATCTGCTTCATCATTATGTTCCCAATTAGCATCTAATATCTTGGCTTACAATGTACTGCTAATGTTTGTTAAATTGAGATCTGCCTCTAGGGCATGGATATTCTGCTCAAGATTGGCCAAGCATGGGGGCGTGGCCAACCAAGATGGCTGACTGCATGGCTTAAGCTGAGGCTCCAGACCATTGTGTGCAATTGTGCTGCATCCTGTGGCTACCTGTGCCTGTAGTTGGGTGCACTTTCATGATTGTGGGCTGCAAAGGCCGGGGCCCTGCTGGAGCTGTTCATTGTGACCTGGGGCCCGTGGAGACCCTGTTGAGCGTGATGCTTGCAAGATTAATGCCTGTGGCGCTTGGCCATAACGGGGCCCTGAATTGCATGAAGCACGACTTGGGGGCCAGATCAGTGGAGGAAGAATGCAGCGCCAGCTGGTGCTTATGAATACAGAGATGTGTGTGGGGTCTGTGCCTGACACTGGAGGATCATGTGCTGCCGTATTAATACAAACGAACAGGTGAATGAGGATAAATTGTGCTGGGAGGAAAAATTATTAATACACTGCAATATCCGATTAGCTCCAAGGATAAGATCCTGGTCACCCAAGCAGGATCAAACAATGTGACAAATATCACAAATGTAACTTTATAAAACATACAATGTATCCTGAGCTAAGAGTTCATAAGTATTAAGAAACAAATATCACATCCAAGAGTTCAGAGTGTCTTCATCTCATCTTCATTTATTTTCATTTTCCATTGAGTTCATTCTTCCCCATAAAAGAATTATATAGCCACTGCCACTGCCAACACGTGTTTCGTCTTGGTCGTGAAGACCACTAGACTTCATCAGGGCTGTAAATATTATAATATATATAATCATATTAATGTTCCACTTGAGTCAAACCATATAAACAGCATGTAAGACACAATCCTTGTTAATACAAAGTGGCTTCAGAGTGATTACGGTTTCAATACAAAATGTTGTTTCACAGATCAAAAAGCTAAAAAACATTAAACATCTAGTACATAAATTATATCCTAGACATAGGTAGATAGTAACCAGATCTGCAACAATGTTACATATTATCATCCTATAAGTATTCCAGGTTGCATTATAACTTTCTGATCAAAAATGGAGACAAAAAGGAAAAAGAGAAACCAGACACCGAATATCAAGAGAAAATCGAGTTATAAGTCGTTTAATCAAATAGCTATTAGAATGAGGTTAAGAAAAAGGGGTCCATAACGGACGTGAGCAGAGAAAAGACAGACGACCATAATTATCACCAAAAACACTAATGAATCCCAAGTGACAGGTGAAAAAGTGGCTCGAAAAGAATCACGAGAGAGTCATGACCATCCAGGCCAAGAACCGTCATAGATAGCCCCATGGTGATATAGTTGCACATACATCACGAACACCAAACGAGTAGACATAGTATATAAGGTGTCAATCAAGCACTCACTCGATAGAAAGTAATCTCCTAGTCGTCAAATATAAGTAAAATCCAAAGGCCCAGTCCTTTATCCTCAATAACGAAGGATTGTGTCTGGATCCATACAATGAGATTAGGTTAATCACTCCTGTCCTGGAAGTAAGAAGAAGATAATCTCCGTTTCAACGATAGCCCCAAACAAGAGCTATATAATAAATAACCAGTGTCCTGCATGTGTATTAATTGTGGTAAAAACGGCAACGATAAAAAGATGGTCCCTAATAGTGCATAATAGCGTTTTACCAAAGCAATAGAATCGCCAAGGAGTACGTAAAGTGACTTTGACAAATAAGGCAAATAGTCCTATACGTACATATTGTATGCATTATTATTCATGTAAGCAAAAATCTCCAAAAGTTGCGTTACACTACCTGTCCAAATGAAAAGCAAGTCATCAATATATCTTCCATAATAATTGATGTATTCATGCCATGCGGCTACGCCCGGGCCCCAGATGTGCATCGTCTCCATCCACCCCATATAGAGGCAGGAAGTGTAACGCAACTTTTGGAGTTTTTTGCTTACATGAATAATAATGCATACAATATGACCTTTACCATTAACTACAGTTGTTTCGAAATAAGCTTCCTGGATTTGAAGCTCTATGTACAGAATGGTAAACTTTGTAGCAAATTATATAGAAAGGAAACCTCATGTAATGCTGTTTTACACGGTAATAGTGCATATCCGAAATCACAAATTAACTCCATTCCCTACGGTGAATTCTACAGGGCTCGCCGCAACTGCAGTGAGGACACAGAATATGCAATATGTGCCGACGACATAGAAAATAGATTTTTGTCCAGAGGATACAAACAGGATGTAATTAGTAGGGCTAAAAATAGAGCTCTCAAACTGAAAAGAACGGAAACCCTGCAGACTAGACCTAAACCAATTAGAACTAGGAATCCGATTAGATTTGTCACTGGTTACAATATATGGTCGGCACATATTTATGGTATTCTAAAAAAATATTGGTTCATGCTAACCTCTGATCCCTCACTAAAGGAACACATATTGACCCACCCTTCCATCACGTCCAGTAGAGGCACTACGAAATATGATTAGCCCTAGCTATCCAAAAAATATCTACAAAGTGTCTTGGCTACATACTATGAACAAAGGTTCATACTGATGTGGAAATTGTGGCATGTGTAGAATGTCAATGCATGGCACAAAATCCTTTAACTATAATGACTCAGGCACTTACCATATCAAGACCCACATTGACTGTACAACAACCTATGTCATATATGCCATCTTATGTAAATGTGGGAAGTTTGATATTGGAAGTACTATCAGGAAATTAAAAGATCGGGTCAGTGAACATTTCAGAGGCCTGAAAAATAGGGACAATAGAGTCCCAATAGCAGTTCATGCTATTAACTGCCCAGCACAAACTGAACACTTGACAATGTCTTTTCACGGCATAGAGACGGTACCGATGGACACGAGGGGTGGTAATCGAGAACTTAAATTAAGACAACGGGAGGCACGTTGGATAATGAGAGTTCATGCAGTGGAGAGGGGTTTAAACTTTGATGAGGAGTTGCAATACTTCTTGGTTTAGATTATGATGAATTAAATATGCTTTACCCTCTCTCTACCTTTTCGGACTAAGTTTGGGAATCGAGGAACATGATTATATTATGAGTTACCAAGCTGAATATGTTCCCTTAATTGAATCCTGAACCAACTATGAGCAAGCATATATACCGATATGGAATAGCTTTTTCTGTAGGATGCCTAATAACTATACCAATTGGAGTATCGGATGTGTATGTAATATTGTTAAGTACCAACTCATGTGACTGATATATATGCATTTGTTTCTTCTTAGGATTGTAACCTTTCGCCTTCTATTCTTCTCTACTAGTACTTCTTTCTCACTGACAATGATGATGATAAGACACCGTTCCATAAATCTTCACTCTTGTCTCTGATATGTTCTGTGGTAAGTTATGTATGTGAACGAATCTATTTGTTTACTATTTGAGACCTTGCGGTGTATTGTTACCTTATGGTTAGGACGGACTCAGCATCCTGTTTAACTAATATTCTCTAAATATACTCTTTTGAGCCTATACTTCGGCTCTGAATTCGCCAATATAAAGAACAACGGTAGGATGCAGTTATCTGCCGTTAGGATTTTACGCTTTTTTCACCCGTATTGGAGGGACTAATAATACTAATGTTTAGTTCCCGTTATAACTTTGGAATAACCGCAATTACTACTGAGTAGATGATGAGATACCTATAGCGCTACTAATTGTATTTGTTAACCTTGTCTTTACCGATTATTTATACTTACAGAATTGCGGCTTTGAATCAATAATTACACTAGTTACTTTAGCACTACAATATGGCGATATACCTGAATCGCGACCATAGTCCTTTTTTAGTTTCCCGGAGTTGGGAGAACACAGTGATAAGCGGCTCTTCAATATGGCGCGGGTGCTGCACGCCGCCTCAGACTGACAGACTGCTGTTTCCGCTCTGTACTCGGAGGTATGTAACTGGCCTTTGATGTATATGTGACATTACGTAACTTTTGTTTATTTTCGGGCCTTGATAAAGCATCATCATGTACAAATATGAGACTTTCCGTCCGTGATTTTGAATCAATAGACACTTTTATACGTATAGGACTATTTGCCTTATTTGTACAAGTCACTTTACGTACTCCTTGGCGATTCTATTGCCTTGGTAAAACGCTATTATGCACTATTAGGGACCATCTTTTTTTTTTTCGTTGACGTTTTTTACCACAATTAATACACATGCAGTACACTGGTTATTTATTATATAGCTCTTGTTTGGGGCTATGGTTGAAACAGAGATTATCTTCTTCTTACTTCCAGGACAGGAGTGATTAACCTAATCTCATTGTATGGATCCAGACACAACTTGGGGTTTATTTCTTCGTTATTGAGGATAATGGACTGGCCCTTTGGATTTTACTTATATGTGACGACTAGGAGATTACTTTCTATCGAGTGAGTGCTTGATTGAACCTTATATACTATGTCTACTCGTTTGGTGTTCGTGATGTATGTGCAACTATATCACCATGGGGCTATCTATGACGGTTCTTGACCTGGATGGTCATGACTCTCTTGTGATTCTTTTCGAGCCACTTTTTCACCTGTCACTTGGGTTTCATTAGTGTTTTTGGTGATAATTATGGTTGTCTGTCTTTTCTCGGCTCACGTCCATTATGGACCCCTTTTTCTTAACCTCATTCTAATAGCTATTTGATTAAATGACTTATAACTCGATTTTCTCTTGATATTCGGTGTCTGGTTTCTCTTTTTCCTTTTTGTTTCCATTTTTGATCAGAAAGTTATAATGCAACCTGGAATACTTATAGGATGATAATATGTAACATTGTTGCAGATCTGGTTACTATCTACCTACGTCTAGGATATCATTTATGTACTAGCAGGCACATGCATCAAGCGATTTGGGAATCGCAAACGGTGCGAATCGCAAAATTCGGCCGTTTGCGATTCCCAAATCACTATTTGGGATGCATCAACTTAAAAGTGAATAAATCGCTATTTTAGCGATTTTTTCAAGTGCGATTGCTTTTAAGGAATCGCAAATTTGCGATTCCTCAAAAGCAATGCATGAAACTAAAAATAATTGCGAATTCGCAATTAGAGAGAAAAAATTACCATGAGGTTGGACCTCATGGTAATTTTGCGAAATGTTAGAAAAATGCAATTTTTTGCATTTTTTTAACTTTCATGTTGTGCACACACATGCCCTTAGGGCATGTGTGTACACAACATATGTGCATTGTTTGATTTCAGGGGTGCAACAGGGTGTCCTTTGGACACCCCTGCACCCTTGAAATCGCAATCTCAATTTGCGATTAGCTAATTGCGAATCGCAAATTGAGATTGTCTTCCCATTCATTCCTATGGGCCTCTAGGCCCATAGGAATGAATGGGAAGGGATTCCTTAATTGCGATTCGCAAAATGCTAATCGCAATTAAGGAATTCTAAGAAATCGCAATTTATTTAGCGATTTCTTGATGCATAGGCATTTGCAATTCCTTAATTGCGATTCCTTAAAAATCGCAATTAAGGAATCGCAAATGCCGAGTTTGATGCATGTACCTGTAGATGTTTAATGTTTTTTAGCTTTTTGATCTGTGAAACAACATTTTGTATTGAAACCGTAATCTCTCTGAAGCCACTTTGTATTAACAAGGATTGTGTCTTACATGCTGTTTATATGGTTTGACTCAAGTGGAACATTAATATGATTATATGTATTATAATATTTACAGCCCTGATGAAGTCTAGTGGTCTTCACGACCAAGACGAAACACGTGTTGGCAGTGGCAGTGACTATATAATTCTTTTATGGTGAAGAATGAACTCAATGGAAAATGAAAATAAATGAAGATGAAATGAAGACACTCTGAACTCTTGGATGTGATATTTGTTTCTTAATACTTATGAACTCTTAGCTCAGGATACATTGTATGTTTTATAGATCATGTGCTGCCCTCCAGCAGGCAGAGCACAGAGACCTGGTAAGGGGAGGAGTGGAGCTGCGCATTCCAGCAGTGTCAGGAGGCCCCCAACCCAACTACATGCCTGCATGGGAATGGGCACGGACTACAGGCCTTTGGAGATGACTTCCTGAGTTGGGGTGACATTGCTAGAGAGCTGGTGGACATTCCTCTCCCTGCAGAAGTGACTCTGCAACTGGAGTGTTGTGGTGGATGCCGACTGCTAACATCCTGAGCCAGGCGTGGTCAGGTTTGACCAGGGCAGTTGTGCTGAAAGCTCACTTAGCTGCTGGGACATATATGCACAGCCCCCTCTGGTATGACGGAGAGGCCTGAAAAACGTTGAGCAGCTTATTGGGAGTGAAAGTGGACAATCTGAACACAAGGAGCTTCCCATTGATGAAATGGCTGCCCCCAAGGTCCTGGTGTGGATGCTCCCCAATATGGATTGAATGGGTTGTCTCAGCATGAGTGAACTGTGGATCCCCATGATAAGCTTCAAGGGCATATCAACAAATGAAAATGAACCAAATTACAGATGGAGCGGGGGGAGCAAATGGCAGTTGAGTGCAGACAAAGAGGTATTGCTAACTACCTCCCCAAGAGATCTGAAGCAAGACTACTGGAGGCTATTCAGCAGTCCAAACAGACCTTGGAGCATAAGATGGACTCCATCTCTGTTGAGGTCAACCTGCTGTTGGCTGATTTGCGTAAAGTATATGAATGCTCCCTGATAACAGAAAGCAATGCCAATAGTCTCCCAAACGATGTTGAAGGGCTTCAGTAAACAACTTGCACTCTCACAGATCCAACTGCATTTCTGAAGGAACAATTGGAGGATGCTGTACGTAGGGCCCGCAGATGTGACTTGTGCTTTGCGGGTTTCCCTGAGGGGTCCAAGGGACAGGCTCCATAGATCTTCCTAGAGGACTGGTTGAAGCATGGTGTAGCGCCTTGCTCCCTGTCAAACTTTTTTATTGAACAAGCACATCTGATGTTTGTACCATGCCTGCTATCGGGGACTCCCACATGAGTGAAGATAGCACACATCATTAACTGTAGGAGCATGTATAGCATACAGAGATAGTCTAGGACAACTGTGGCCCTTAGGCTCATTGGCACAAGGGTACAAATTTTCCCAGACTATATGCAGAAGGTATGGTACCATCGCAAGTCCTTTTCGGCATCCAAAAAGCTCCTTCGCCAGCTTGGGCTTAAATATATGCAATTGTACCCAACAAAACTTAAAGTGATGCATGAGGGCTGCACGTACTTCTCACAGTAGTCAGAGGACATATGGGAATTGGCCAGATGGCTTGGGACACAGGGGATAATCTGGAACCCCGCAGAATGAAGGTTGTAAAAACCACAATAGTTTGAGTTGCTTGAAGAAAAGGCCCAGGTAGGGTGTGACGATGGATAGATGGAGCCCCGAGTAAAATAATAGCAGGATGAGCAGGATCGTACACTGGAGATGGTGGATGGCATGGAGGTAGGCCAATGGATGACTTGGAGGAGGGCTCTACTATAGTACCACCTGTACTCATGTTACAAGGATTCTGCTAGAAGCAGTACTGTGCCTTGGTATAAGAGGACGTCAGAATGTAGGGACTGAGTCTCTCTACCACATCAGTACCTCTTGGCCCAAATCTGACCACCCGACAGTGCCTCACCTGAACTCTTATCCTTTCCAGAGCAGCAGGTGATGTCGGCAAACCTAGAATATGAACCACTAGTCCCCAAGGGAACTGTGGATACAGATCATTACCTTTTGTTTCCCAATCATGCATGTCCACAGCGAATAACGTTTTTTTAAACTGCAGGTGTAAAGTAAAGATCCTTTAGTGATCATACATCAAGAGAAGTTATTTTAGGTAAAGCCAAGCGGGGGCAATTTTATTTCAGGAGGACTCTAACCTTAGGGTTTTGCTTAATGTGTCATCAGGCATGTTGGACTTGGCCCTTTTGGCAGGTTCGCCCCGAAACTTTTTGCATTTGCCTAACCTGTTTCTGAAACCTGGTGTTAGTGATTTTAGGCCTCTGCGCACTTTTCCCTGTGGTCCAGTGTAAAGTGCATGCGCTCTCTGTGTATGTGTGGTGAGAGTGGCCTGCCCTTCCATAGGAATGCATGGGGAATATGTGTGTTCATGGTACTTCCTGATATGTGGGGAGTACAGGGTTGAGATTGGTATGAGCGAACTCGTGAGATTAAATGCTGCGCATTGATGTGCGTGGATTTATGGTGTCTAGTGGAGAAGTGCCACTTCTAGAAGTTGGCATGCCTGTGCAGTAAATGTGAATTGACTGTCTGGCTTGTGATTGGCTGGAGCTGGCTGGTGTGCCTGGCTCCAGGAGTCAGGAGGGGTCTGCCCCGGTGGTGAATGGAGGGATCTGAATGTTGATGGAAGGGAAGAGTGCACCTGGGACCTGATTAGGGCTGGGCCGTCCCTCCACAATGCTGGCTCCATCCCCTGTGGTGTGTCTGATGTCCCTGACCCATCCTGTGAATAGGCAGAGGGGCTGAGCAAAACAAAGTGCTCCAGACCCAGTTGCATCTGGTTCGCCCCTTGCCTGCACCTTTGTAGACAAAGGATTCCTGTGTATAAAAAGGGGCTGTCACCCCATGAAAAATGTTCTTGTTTCCAACTCGAATCTACCAGGGGTGTGCTGCTGTTGGGGCCCGGGGGAAGGCTTGTCTCCCTGGGCCCTGCCCAGCCTCTGGATGGTGGAGGAATTGCCTTTGCTGGGAGCTGCTGTGCTCCATCTCTTTTGCCCAGGACCTCTGGGACCTAATTCCTCCTTTGTGGGTTCTACCAAGGCTTGTTACAGCCTTCTTGCGCCTTATTTTTGGACTGGGCACTTTGATTTACCCTCCCTGGGAAAGGGAGAGCATGGGGGCTGAGCAGCGCGGCGCTGCAGGCCTTGCCGAGGGAATCACCCTGCCTGGGAATTCCCCCCTCCTTTTGTGCATTTGCCAGTGCCCACCCCGCTGATTCCGCGTATTTTTGGCATGCAGGAGCCTACCCTGCATTATGCCCGTGTTGCTGATATTTAAATTATGTCGGGTGCCCACCCCGATGTTTACGAGGGAGCCTACCCCTCATTGTGCCCCGAGAAGTCACCGCTGCAGCCCGCGGCAAAACAGGAAGTCAAGCACTACAGTGCCTGGTGGCGGGCGGGACTTCCAGTTTGTAAAGGAAATCCTGCGCCCGCCGCCGGAAGTGGTGTTTTGAGAGAGGAGGTCTGGAGCCCATCCCGCCTCCTCGAATACCAAGTCCCGGAACTCCCAGGAGGGGGCCCGGATGAAGAACTAAGGCGGCGGCCGCCGCCAACGGCAGCGCGGGGCTCCCAGGAGCGAAGGGAAACCCCGCGCTGCAAGTGCCTCTGGCGGTGTGCTGTACTCCCCTAGTGAGGAGAGAGCCCCGCAGATGCCCGACAACAGCGAGAGGAGCCCCACCGCCTTACGAGAAGTCCCGGCCCCCAGGAGAGGGGCCGTGTGAAGAAAAAGTCCTCCGCTCCAGCCGGTGAGTGTCTGAGGGAGCCGGGAGGGGAGAGAGACGGAGTCAGAGCAGCCCTGTATACTCAAAGGGCCACTCCAACGTGTTGACATAGTTTTGAAGGCCCCCGTGGGGGTCCCAAGGCCGTGTGGGCCAGTGCCACCTATGGTAGGCACTTTCCTCTGATGTTTGGGGGCCTGTGTTCTTTCCACATTTTTGGGGGCATATGATTATTTATCATTTTAAGGGCCCCGTGTGGTCCTACATTTGGGGGCATGTCTGCTTCAGGAGCCTAGATGGCTCCCCCGCCCCCCATTAGTTTTCCAGAGCCTAGAGGGCTCCAGCTTTTGGTGCAGTTTTGTTCCTAAGGGCCAGTGAGGGCCCAAGCCTCAGTTTTGCATTCACAGCTGCCCAGCAAGTAGTGGGCAGCTGCACCATTTAGGCTTTTCGTTCAGGGGACAGGTGCTTTGTGAATCCAGGACTGAGACGCACTCCTTCGCCCCTACCTTGGCCTTCCACAGCACTTAGTGCCAGCTGCAGCGTTTAGGCCCTGTTCTTGTTTTCAGCTGCCCAGCAAGTAGTGGGCAGCTGCAACGTTTAGGTTTGCGCAGATGGCGCACCCCTGACTGGCGCTGCGCTGGCAGCATGCCCTGACATTCTGGACACAGGGCATTTGAGCCCCTTCCTATTGGCCAGTTGGCCAGGGGGGCTGGTACGTGTATAGGGCGCAAGGTTCTAATGGGATTTATGTGCTGAAGTGATTGTGGTGCTAGAAAATGTAATGCATTTAGTATGTTTTACGCACCCTGTGTTTTATACCTCTAAACTGGGGTTTATGATTATGAGGTTATCTTGCATTCGATGTGGTGATGCTAGTGAGCTTAGGTTTCACTCTGTGATTTACGCCCCTAATGTGAGTTATACTTAGGAGGTAGGGTCTAATGTGTTTAGACTAGTGAGAGATTGCATAATGTGTTTATGCTGGTTAGGTTGGCGCAGGATGTAATTCGCGACTGATGTGACTGTGCATAATGTAGTTTATGTTACAGGTTGAGGTGTAGTACAGTGATTACCAGTGATTACTGGTTGTAGGTTTATGATGTATTTTTATTTGTACCAAATTCTGCTAAGTGTTGATCCTGACAGTAGCCCACGCGGCCCTGTCCTGAGTAAATAATCCCTTGTGAATATTGCCTGTGCCAGTTGGCACAATGTATATTGTGTGATTACTATCTGATGTGTTTTGAGAATACAAAGGCTATTTTTTAATAACCTTGTGAGGAGTTCCTTTTGTGGTGTACCTGGGATGTTGTTGCTGTGTGCATGCGTAAATGCTTTACACGTTGCCTCCGGGATAAGCCTGACTGCACGTGCCAAGCTACCAAGGGGGTGAGCAGGGGATATCTTGGCGTGTAACTCGCTTGCCCTGACTAGAGTGGTGGTTTCTGCCTGGCTTTGGTGTAAGCCTTAGCCAACCAGAAATCCCATTTCTAACAAGGCGATGCACTTAATTTGTGCCAAGATTCAAGATAAGACTCTATTCTTGCAATTGACTGTTTTGTCAGCCCAAATGGTGAATGACTTTGGGCTGGGGAAGCATTGACTGCTAAGCTAAAGAGGAGCCTATAGATTTTTCAGACAACTGTGTCAAGGATAGCTGCATCTCAGGTGTGGAGGGCCTTTAGTTAGATCCTTTAGTGATCCTACATCAAGAGTAGGTATTTTAGGTAAAGCCAAGCAGGGGCAATTTAATTTCAGGAGGACTCTAACCTTAGGGTTTTGCTAAATGTGTCATCAGGTGATGCACTTAATTTGTGCCAAGATTCAAGATAAGACTCTATTCTTAAAATGTACTATTTTGTCAGCCCAAACGCTGAATGAATTTGGGCTGGGGAAGCATTTGACCGCTAAGCTACAGAGGTGCCTATAGATTTTTTAGACAACTGTGTCAAGGATAGCTGCATCTCAGGCATGGAGGGCCTCACTTCCTTACGTTAATGTTGGTAACAATGTGCCAGAGATTACATTTAATAGGGGATCAACGTTGGGGCTGTACAGAGATCTCTTTAAAGTTAATACAGCAGTTAATAGAGAAATACTTTTCAGCTTTAATTCCTGTTTGTGTGGATGGAAAATGTCTCTATCATCAAATAAGGAGGGGAAGGAGAGCTTTGCCATGTGGCAACCATGGAGGGACCCAAGCCCTATACTCCAGTGCAGCGGGAAAATGTTTCTGCAGAGCGCTATTAAGCGCATGGTCCGCTCTGCAGTGGGCCCATCTTTAACCGTTATTGTCCCAAAAAGGCTGGGCCATCCCTATGACATATTCTGGTTTGGACGGCACGAGTATTAACTATTTTAACTTCCACCTCCTTTCCAACCAGTTATTCCAAGCATTAACTCAGAAACCTACAGCCACTCAATGCCTGTATTTAGATGTCCTAGTATGGGGAAAAGAAAGGTGCTAAAGACGTCTAAGAGGGCTTCCTCATCAAAGAACATTATTAGCTTAACTAACAACACCAATTCCTTGACTGAGATAGATACTCTGACTGAAGCGGTTGAGTCAATTTTAAAGACTAAACCACCACCCACCCGCCTGAATGCCTCCTTCCCCCTTCTTCATCCGACACGAAGGGGAATGGGAAATCACTGGCAAAAATCTTCACCAAGCAATCAGGGACAAAAGGAAAAGTTAATGACTCTTAGCCCTTCAAGCAGCCTGTAATTAGTAATGACCGTGTTATGACTGAACTTTACAAATCACACCTGTTTTAGAGTTCTCTTCTAAGTGTCCCCTTGACAAGATTAGGTTCCTTCTTAAAAGCGATATTTTTCTCTTGAAGACTGCGAGCCTGTTGATTCCCATGAGACTGCTTCTTTGAGTGGCCCTGCAGCAACTCATCATAAAGCTAACTCTGCTTTCCCTCCATTCGATCTCAGTCAATGTCTATGGCACACATTACGTCTCACTATGATTCAGCTCCTCATCAGGGCAATCAACCTTCATTTTCTTGTGAGGACCAGATAACCTCTGAATTTCGAATTCCTGATGCTGCTCAGTAGACAAATCAGAGGTTGAAAGCTTCTCTTAACACGTGTGGGCTTCAGATTAGTCTCCATCTGCCTTTTTTTCTCCCCGAGACTCATGTCAGGAAGACCAAAAATAGAAATTCAAAATCTTTGCTTACACAATAGGCCTACGACAATGAAGGAGACATGCTCATGACTACCCGAGAACACCAGTGTTCTGTCTGAATGTTTAGTTCCAATAATCCCATGAGATCATAGATCCTGATCCGAATGTGTCATTTAATGTCTTATGTTCCCAAGTAGTTGCAAGGGATCAGAGAAGATGACGAGTCTCCGTCAATTTACGTGATTCACAGTATTCGCGATGTTTGTAAATGCCCATCAGTCATTCGCCACAACACTGTTGGGGGAACATGCAGCACATCTGAAGGTAACTCAGCTTCTGTTGAAATTAGTATTCCATCCCATGATTTGGCAGACAGTATCATTGCATTGGAGGCTTGTTTCCCTTGTCCTAAGCCAACAAAAATGTACTTAAAGTACCGCTGGCCCCAGACTCAACCTGGTGTTTGCTCAGTGGAAATTGTAAAGAAATCTTTACAGCATGGGGGCTAGGGGCAAATAGAGGGCTTACTGGCTTCACCCTTTTCCAATTCAGCTACTACTCCTCCACAGCCTTCAGAAGAATGGAACTTTCTTTCTTGAAACATTGATGGTCTAAAATCTAAAGTAGCAGATCCTGATATAAAACCACCCACAATAACAGCTCTGACTGCCCAGGAGGAGGCATTGCTATAGTCCACAAAAGAACACTCTGACTGACCATGTACTCTGATGACCATGGAACACCTCCACGTCCAGATCGGGACCAACCCAACAACACCCTCCGCAGAACCCTTATCTACAGGCCCCCCCGGCATTTAACACCCCTTCACAGATGCCATTGTAGACCTCACCGCACCCCAGGCTCTAGAATCCACCAACTATATCCTACTCAGAGACCTCAACTTCCACATGGACAACCTCATTCACAAGAACACCGCCTCCCTTCTGGAGAACCTCACCAATATTGAATTTAAGCAGCTACTCACCGCACCGACCCACACAGATGGACACCTGCTCGATCCCGTCTTCTCCACCAGCGGGAGCATCAGCTACAGCCACACCACTGAACTCTCCTGGACTGGCCATCACTGCGTGCACCTCACCTTAGCCACACACACCAGAATCATCATAGCCCCCTGTCGCAGCTGGATCAAGGCCACTGAAGAAATTCTTGTTAACTCCCTCAGTACAACCACTTCACCAACAGATGCCAACACCGCAGCACACAACCTCCACCAATGGACCTCCAACTGTACCAACACCCTGGCATCCCTCAAGAAAAGACCAGGCATGAAACACTCCAAGATGGCCGGAGAGCTGGTTCACTCCCAACCTCCCGAGTCGAAATGCACCTGCAGATGACTCAAGAAGAGACAAACACCAAAACCCGAGAAACTCAGGCAACCTTCAAATCCACTATCAAAGCACACCACAGCCTCCTGATAACCACAAAGAAAACGGCCCTCCAAGACAGAATCAATACCAATGCACAAAACAGAAAATAACTCTTTGCCATCAACAAGAAGTTTGCCAGGCCCAACAGCAAGACCACAGATGTTCCCCCCTTCCAAGTCCCCTGCAGCGAACTTGGGACCGTCTTCCACCACAGGATCAGGAAGATCAATAACCTAGACACAGCCACTACGCCCGCCACCATCACACATTACCAAACTGCACCCCAACAGACTGTGCTCTGCTGAACCCGGCTCACAACAGAGGACATGCTCAAGAGCATGAAGAGCATCCACTTAGGAGCCCTGATAGATCCTTACCCGCACCACATTTTCCACGGAGCAACCGCTGCTATTGCTGAAGGAAGTGACCCAATTAGGACCACCCGAGTCACTCATGACCACCTCTCAGCCTTCCACATAAATGAGAGTCGGTCAGACAGTAGAGAATACAAACCAAGTATATTTATTCAGGTACACTCGAGTGGAGTCCAGTCTGTGTTCTATTCTGCTTTAGGTGTCCGTATATAGGTTTTCCCGATACATGTCCTTATATAGGCACAATTCGCATTGCCTTTCTATAGGCCTAAGATCCAAGTACTTATTTAGGCATTAGCCATACTAAGCAACTACATGCATGGTCACCTACATCCGTCCACTCCAATGTCACAATGAGTTCTTAGAAACCAGACCCATAAATTGTTGGGAGTTTCCCTAGCCCAGGATTATTGATTTTTCTAAGAACTCATTTATTATGCATGAACCGCAATACCCTAAGGGTTCATTCCTGACATCTTCCTCTGCCCGACTTTACGTCAAGGCTACCATTCCTAGCCATCTACCAGGTATAAATATGCCCTCCTTGCTACGGCAAGTAAGGAGGAGACCTCACTTTCAAGCAGCCCATGTCTCTGCGTGACGCACTGACAAGACGCTGTCATCTCCGCTCGCAGAGAATCCAGCTTCCAGTGTTCTGACTCTCCTCACAGGGTGTTAGAGTTTGAGACCCGGAAAGAGATTCCCACCTCTCTCATTCTCAAGGTATGTAGCTGACGAGAACCTAGAGGCATTCTTGGCATACGAACTTAGCATAACTAAACAAAAGCATACCATATTTTAGAATACAGCACCTACTTCTTACCTTGTCTTACACTCAGGTACACTGGGGTAGAACTAGTTAGAGAACGCGTCGTATAAGTACTCGTATTTTAGCCTATGATACTTATGTATTTGAATATGTGTCACAGCTAAACGATAATGCTAGCACAGTATTATTTCTTTCTACTGCTTACGCTGTACATAATATATCTTGCATACTGTCTTATGATTGTAACAGCTCATATCTCTTACATGAGAAAGAAGACTGTTCAATAAATCCTTTTTATTGAAACGCCCGTCTATTATTTCTGCGTAACTCTGAAGAAACTAAGCATGCACGATTTGCTGAGTGAAACTGTTATCTATTGTTTCCACGATTCTGAGAGTGTTCCGATTCTAAAGGGAAACAAAGTTGTTATGTTTATGCAGTTGCCAGAAACTACTCCCTTCTTGTTTACAAGGAGTTTCTAGTGGCCTCTGAGTTAGCTGGCACACAAAGTAATCAAGTTTAATATACTCGATAGGGGCATACCGACCTCAGTCGTATGCCAAACCTATAGTGTATATTATTCCAATGCGCAGAGTCTATTAGGGAAATCGGAGCTACACTACATCTGACCAGCCTCCTTGGATTGCTGCACAGGGACTGACTTCAGCAAGCATGATGATACATTATGTACAGTTCAAAACCAATGAAGAAATTAGTTTCGATCATGACTCAAAAGAGCGGCTGTGAATGCTAACTTAATGTGCACAATATATAAACAGCATAGCTAAAACATTTTTTTCCAACAGACCCTTCTTCTAGCATTTGCTAACAACTTTTATGTTACTATCTAGAAACAGATAACATATTGCAAAGAGAAGAAACAGCACCATAAGCTGATGCTTACATAGTCAGTATTCAAAGATACGTTAATCGATCTGCATAATGTTATCAATTTGTTTTTGCAGCATGATTGCATCATTAGTGTCACGAACTGATATTTTTTGTTTAGCTGCAAGAGCACGTACACAACAGGTACAACAAGCTAGGAAGCAGTGTATGCAGAGGCAACATTTAAAGATAGTACCAGCAACTGCAACCAAACAGATAAGGATCTTCCAACCCCATGTTGTTAGCATATTCCAAAACCACCCCGATAATCTACAAGTACCTGTCTCTTGGTGTATGTCTGATAAAAGTTTACTAAATTTTTGTATAGCTGTATACACACTGGGGGCGTAGTCAGGTATGCAAATGCAACAGTTGCTGCCAATGATGCGACAGGCACCTCCCTGATCAGCAAGGATGACATCTAACACCATCCTGATCTCTAAGGTAACTAGCCTCGTAGCCTGGAGCTCAGCAGTTATATGTGTCAATATCCCAGCTGTTGTATTAATAACCCCTTCCACAACTCTTGTTAGCCGACGAAGCTGAAGACTATTAGCCATGGGGCCCAAGAAATGTAGAAGACTCCTTGCAGGTCGTATCTGCCTGATCTATATCCTCAGTTTCAACAATGCTTCTGACTCGGGGCAAGTATATACTCCTACATTGCAGTCGATGGTCTTTATGGTAATTGGACGGGGCAACATACACAGGGGGAAGAAGGAAAGAGAGGTAACATCTGCCAGACCACCCGCTCAGAAGCCCGACATGAGCTTGGGATCCATATATAAAATACACATTCTAGGGCAGGATCAATGGTGGACTATTAATCGTGCTCAGTCTGTAGGTGAAATTGCATTTACTTTCCCCCCACTCCTTCACCTTCCCTGTCCCCTGGACACAGAAACTAGATGATGTGTTAACCACGATCTTGGAAAGCTTGGAAATAGAGGTGTTGAACCTTTGGAAATCAGCCATTTCCATTCTAAGCCATGTTCCGTTCTTTACCTTTTCATATATTCTCATACAGGATTGTGGGAATAATAAACTGGATGTCCCATTTCCTGCCTGTCCTTTTGGAGTAAATCCTTGATGAAAACGTATATACTCTACCTCAGTGCGATAGTCAGCAGATGTCATAACCTGGGTAGAGAGTTGAAAATGATAGTGCACCATAATGAACAATTCAAACCAACCTTCACAGCTACCAATATATGGCCATAAATGATTGCTCTTATGAGTAACTGAGATAAGCAATCCATAAACCCAACAATTAGTTGTATTGAACACATCATGGGCATGATGCAAAATTTGTATAAATACATTGTCTGTGTAAGTCTTTCATGCTCATCTTTGTGAGGGTGCAGAGTAACAAACATATGCTCAGGGGAAGTGAGTGTTGTACCAACCAGGGAATGTGCAGGATACTTTTCCACCAGACACCATGCTATTCCAAGTAATGTTCTTAATGCAGTCACAACTATCAATATGAAAACTATTTTACTCTTTGTGCATCAGCCCTGTGCTAGTCGCTGTGATGAAAATGACTGCTCCTTCTCAATAGGTCGACCAAACCGATGCAATATAAAGCAAGAAAGGGAATGCAATAAAACTGATAGCAAAGGCAATTGTTCCCAGTGTCCATCTGACCTCACTGGTTCAGGCTCCTAATGTTCATTAACATTGGCGCTCTTGAGCACTGGCAGTGGAGCTTGCTCAGTCCTAGCTCTCGATGAATCCCATGTCCCTCAGGCTAATGTACCCCCATCCAAGGAGGCACATTCAATTTATCATGTCCAGTATCAGAAGAGTGCACCAATATCACCTCGCCTTAAGCTAACACCATTGGTACTACAGCAAAGTACACCCTAACTTGCACAGTCCATCACTGACTAGTCTGACTTCTCCTTTCGTGCACAATTCCTCAGCTGAGGGCTCAAATTGTACCTGGGTACTCCAGGCACATAGGGGTCAACAAATAACTGCTCCTTAATGGCTCTAATCTCTGAAGGGACCGCTGCATTTAGCCTGTCATAATTTTCTACATCAATTTGGGTCCACCTTTCCATATTTGCCCCTTAGGTTGTGACAAGGCCTCATACCAACCTGGTTGTCCCACTTCACCCATCCCAATACTGAAGACGACCCGCAAGGCCGAGGCTTAAACAACCCTCAGAGCCATGAGTTGGGTTGAAACGTCAACGCCCCTGAATGGGCCTGGTCCCCAAACATACACCCCCATCGTGCAGCATGAGAATAATACTCTATGCAAACTGAAACTGTTCAAAAATGGAATGTCTTTACTGTGAATGTGGCCAGGCCTAGTAGGACGGTAATTTACAACCAGTCCATATACTGAATGTATAAAGTTTCCCATTTTACCTAATTGAATTCCTTTCACCACCTTCTCACTTGAGCATCCTTCCTTCATGCACGTTCCCTCTGGAGCAACCTCCTTTGACTAAAGCTCGTACCATCAGAATGTTTTGACCTTCTCTCTCCAATTGACATGAAAATAAATTGCATGGTGGATGAGATCATAGTTTATTGCACTCCTTTGTTTATTTTTGAATAACATATTAAGTGCTATGAGCATACAATTTATTTTTAGAAGCTATTGAATTTGTTTACAGAATAGATTAAAGAGGAACTTTGATTTATATCGTGTCAGATTAAGGTCTAGACCATTGTTTTTTGTATTATACTGCACCCAGGTCCAAGACTACGATTGGGTAACCCTATATTTTTAAATGGGCTTCGAAATGTTGTCATTCTTCCATACAGGGTCTAACAACTAGCAAATACCCTAGCACTGAATGGGCTGGGCTATGAGCCATCGTGACTACAGGAAGAACATATGCATCTGGCAACATCCATCGCTGCTTCCCTGACTTGTCAATCCAACATCCCTCATTGTTCAAGTTTGCTGTACTTTCTTGCCACACTGCTAATTCGTCCACTCACTCACTCTGTATTTCCTTCACATTCTCTAGTGTATCCTCAAACATGCTAACCTCGGGCCCCCACCTAGCTGGACCTGCTACAAACATACTTTTCATCTTAGTTTGGGCTGTTTCCTTAGCTGTCTGATCTGAAAAGGTGTTCCCCTTTCCCACATCGTCAATACCTTTCCTATAGGCGCTGCAGTTTACTATTGCCAATTTCTTAGGGTGTTTCAAAGTGGACAGAAGCCTATATCTAAGAGGGCTGTGTTATATTTTTGTCCCATGGGAAGTAAGGAATCCCTCTCTGCCCAGAGCCGCCCAAAATTATGGGCGACTCCAAAGGTGTACTGAGTGTCAGTATAAATATTAACAGCTAGTCCCTCACTCAATTCACAGGCTCGAATGAGGGCAACAAGCTCTGCAGCTTCGGCCGACTGATAGGGAACTCGTAATGTCTCACCTACTATATGCAGTGTAGTAATGGCGTACGCTGCAGTGGTAGTGCCACCTGGTAACTTAATGCAAGAGCCATCGACATGTATTTCCCCTTGAGAATCAGATAAAGGGAGCATCAGTCAGGTCTACCCATCCGTTTATCTCTTCTTCTGTCCGGAAGATACAATCGTGTATGTCAATGTCCTCATTCTCAGAAGGGAGAGGTAGTTACGTGGCTGGATTCAGAATGGCACAGCCTTTGATCGTAATGTGCTTCGCAAAGTGCGTTAGCTCGTAACCTGTCAGACGTGCACTGGTGAGGTGCTGTGTCCTTGTCTTATTTAAAAGTGTATCCAAAGCATGGGGTACCATAACTGAGAGGTCAGTATCAAGTACGAGTTCAGCCGATTGTCTTATTGAGACAACCAGAGCCCTGACCGCTCTTAGACAGTTCTGGAGGGATTGTGCAACAGAGTCAAAATCCCCGAATTTTTGTGTTAAAACATTAAGCGCACAACCACCCAGCTCATGGACGTACAATACGAAGCATTTAGTGTAGTTAGGGGTACCAAGCACTGGAGCCGAGCAAAGCGCAGTTTTTAATTGCTCAAAAGACTACCGACATTCTGGCGTCCAAGGCAGGGGTTTATGCACATCTTTTAGTGTTAACGCAAGCAGGGGCTTAATAAACAGTGAATAGCCAAGTATCCACTGCCTGCAATAGGAAGTGATACCTATGAAAGTGCAGACATCATTCTGAGATTGCAGAACAGGCATTTGAAAATTACTACTGAAGCGTTCAGGGGTCAATCTCCTACCCTACTTCGACAGTAGGTGACCTAAGTAGGTGACGTTCTATCGACAATACTGAAATTTGGAAAGGGATACTTTATGGCCATGTTGAGCTAAATGTAGCAACAGTTTAACTGCACTGTCTCTGCAACCTTGTTCTGCATCTGAGGCGATGAGCAAGTTATCAACATATTGAAGCAATACATTAACTGTAAGGAGCAACAAGGAATCCAGCTGACTTTTTAATGCCTGTCTATAGATACTCAGACTCTCTGTATAGCCTTGAGGAGTGCAAGAGAATCAAAAACTTTAACCAGCTAGGGTAAACCTGAACAGATATCTAATAACAGGATGAAAAGGAATACTGATGAAAGCATTGTTCAAGTCAATAACAGAAAATAATTGAGCAGAAGAAGAAATCATTGTCAAGAGACTCGTAATGTCAGGGACCACCGGAAACTGGGGAATCACTATTTTGTTAACTTAAAGCAGGTCAGTCACAAAGTGATAAATATCTTCTTCATACTCAGAGGGGCCCAAAGGTGTCTGCTTGAGAATGGAAAGAATAGGGCTATTACAAACATTAGCAGTCTCCTTCACAACTACTCCTTTCTCAATCAAATCCTGCACAATTTGTATCAAAGTTTGCTCACCTGCCAGCAGTATTTTATACTGAGGGATATGGGGTAACACAGCACCTTCCTAGACATGTATCGAAAGAGGTGATATCTGCAACAAACCTGTTGCCCACAGTGTGGGTGGTACATTCTTAAATTCAGCAGGGGGGGACGAAGCTTGGATAGACACTACTTAGTGCACACCACATCAGGACCCATCGATATATAGACGCCTGCTGGGGAGCAGTAAATCGTAGCACGCAATTTCTTCAACAAGTCCAGATCCATCAAATTCTCTCCAAAATTGGAGGTCAACAAGAATGGTGAACCCACAATGAAAGGACCAATAGTCAAAGCAAGGGGTTTTGAAATAGGGCTCTCAACCGGTGCACCAGAAAAACCTACCAAAACATTATTATGGCCAGACAGAGCTCCCCAGGGACCAAGGAACTAGAAATAGAGCTGTTCTTTGCAGCTGTATCCGCCATACACTCCTTAGCTGAACCATTCACATCTGCCCTAATGTAAGGACCATGCTGATCTTTAGGTATCGGAACTGTTCCCTCAATCTGTCCCTGGCTGTCCTAGCTATAGGACATCCCTGTCACCTCATCCGTATTATAATCATCACGATAATACTGTCTACCCCGAGCGTCATCAAAATAGTTCTGATTTGAGTGACCCTAAGAGGCCACAGCATTCTGAGTCCTGTCTGGGCCACCCCTACACAACCCCATCCACGAGAACCTCGTCATCCAGGAGCCAGGACCTTCTGTAACAGCACCGGACACTCGCTACGCCTGTGTCCCTCCTCTTTACAGTACACATACTGATTTGGCCCTAAAGGCATGGAGCTCCTGGGCCTGCTAGTGCGCGGAAGCTGTCGGGCTGAACCACCATTTCCTCTACCATTTTCTCTAGAAACTTGCTGTAACAACACCTTCGTCTTCAAATCCTTATGCTTCTTTTCTGACCTCTCCTTATCCACATTTTCCTTATGCTTAAAATACTCCACCACATTCAGAATAACAAAAGGGGAAGAGGTGGACCAGGTGCTTTCGGAAGCCTGCAATCGGGTTGCGATCTCGGGAAGCAAATTAGAAACAAACCTGCCAACAAACAATCGCACACCACCTTTAATCAACAAATCCTGTCCACTATATTGCAGCAACACCCCTTCAAACCAAGTGAAAAAATCAGACACACTCTCATCTTTCTTCTGACGACAAGCCGATAACTTGTCCCAATCAACCTTCCTCCGGAGAATAAGGAAATTCATATACGTAGTGATACGGCCGGGCAAACATAATATGTCTGCTCTAGGCTTATCGCCTGCCTTCCTTTCCTGAGTCCATGTTTTATTTTGATCCTAGGTACCACCCAATTCTGCAACGTGATCCTGTGTGTGCACTTGTCTCCAAATATAGACCGGAACTAGTAGGCTAAAAAACATGTAAATTTCAGCAAGTATCATTACTGTTGAGGAGGCCGCTTCAGTCAGCTCCTTATAATAAGCTTAAGGATTATTCCTATGGTCAGGTAACTGAGTCTTAAGGGACAACACTTCACTCCTTTTCCATAGAGTACCCATTGTAATTGGAAACGGGCCTCTACCCTTGGCCTAGTAACATGATCATGCTGATACCTTAGCTCTGGTATCTCAGGATGGTAGATAGGATGAACCTACTACATCGATAACTGAGTTACCGGGGTGGGGCTCCTCTCGAACAGCCTACCCCTATTATCAACCAACGTCACAATATTACCAAAGACATAAGCAGGCTCCATATCAGTAACATACACATGATCCCTAATATCGTATATGATCTGCAGTGCTGTACCAATGAAATACTGCTCCCAAAGACTGATCAAAGTAGCCGACATATGCTTTAGGGCATGTTGTTGTACAAAAGGCTCATAATCTTTTATCACACTCCACACATCTTTCACACTATAAATGGGGTTACAAGCCCACTGTGAAGCCTGATTAGCCATCACCTGTTTCTCTGCATCTCCCATATCAGATTGGACCAACGTCCGCCCCATACACTCCTTCAATTTCATCCAATCTTTATCCTCAGGGCTACGTACCAGCGTCCCACTACTCAGTAATGTTGGGGAATAGAGGAACACGGTGGAGGTAACAACAGAGGGAGCAGGCACTAACGTAATTGTAGGCTGCATCTTGGGGGTAAGAGCTGGAGAGAGGGAAGTCAAAGCAATAGGCTTTCCAGGAATACTAAGAGTTACAGTTGCCACAGACGGTGAGGACAACGAAAGGGCAGGAGGTGCCATGGCCAAGGCAGTCTGATCAACAATAGAGGTAGAAACAGCAGAGGCAGAAGAACCAGGTAGCTGGGCCTGTGAGGGAAAAGCGGGATATACCCTCTGCGGGACATAAGAAGGTGTGGGTTAAGTATCTAACAATTGTCCCACGAACATATCATTTTCTTCTTTGGCTACACAAGATTCATCAATCTGTAACCGGAATCTCCTACCTTCACGTTCAATCCCTTTCCCTTGCTTCTCTCTATCATGCGCTACAGCTTTCTGAGTCAATGTTTGCATCCTCCCCTTACGGACCTCTTTCTATGCTTTCATTCACCTCTGTTTAACCTCCTTTTGCCATGTTCTGAGAGAATCAAACATAGACTGCCTACTACTTCTTGTAAACAACTTTTTGAACAATGTTTTGTTCATCATAGGTGCCTGTCAAAGGCCACTGCAACTCAGCATCGTCCCTCGTATATTTGTGTCATACGGTACTAAACATAATAGGGACAAGGCCATGCTTCACATACATATCAAAATTCGGAGTGCCTTCTGAAGGCGCTGGCTTACTTTCTTCTAGTCGAGCATCAGTAAGGCAACAACGACAACAAGAAACCAAAAGCCTGCTGAACCCAGGAATTTTCAAAGGTAAGCCAAATTCATTATGTTGCCTGGCAAAGTGTTCACAGACACATTGTATCCAAACCGGTCCTCAGACCATACCAAATGCAAACCAAAATCAGTCCTCAGACCGTACCAAAGACAAACCAAAATGGTAGCATATTCACAAAGATCCAAAACAAACTCACCTGTTGCACACAGGTCAAACGAATGTATTCTCCACTGCGACTCTTCCAACCAAATGGTCAGATCCAAGGGTTTTGCAGTTCAGGACCCCAGTCGGGATGACCGCTAGGTGAGGCACCGACTGGTCAAACAGACAGGGCAGCTGCGAGTTGTGGAACTCTCTAGTGCAGGGATCCCTGGTCAGTGAGGATGGGTCACCCAATGGAGTACCTGTTCGGGCGTCAACTTAAGGAAGTGACCCGATTAGGGCCACTTGGGTCACTCGCGACCACCTTTCAGCCTGCCACACAAATGAAGAGTTGGTCAGACAGTAGAGAGAATACAAGTATATTTATAAAGGTACACTCGAGTGGAGTCCAGTCTGAGCAGCCTTCTGAGATTGCTGCAGAAGGACTGACTCCAGCAATCATGGTGATACATTATGTACAATTTAAAACCAATGAAGACTCGGCCTGACTGAAAATTTCCAGTTGGAGGCAGTTGGACAAAGAAGGTACAGACGGATGAGTTATGATCCTGAGACCGGGCATACGCTATCTTAATGCCAAGGCGGTTCTGCCTGTGCCGCCGCTCTAAAGGTGGGAGCATGCCTATCTATTGGGAAAGGTATGTGCTAATAAGAACAGTATAATAATTAGTACAGGAAGGCTCAACCTTTGAGAAACAAAAACTATCGCAGCTGCACAGAGAGAAATTAGTTTTGACCAAGACTCAAAATGGCGGCTAAACATAAAATGGTCCATCAAATTCTAACCTGAGATGCACAATACATAAACAGCACAGCTAAAACATTTTTATTCCAACATCGCCTCCGAGCTTCGCTGCACAATCACCTGCTTCATCAAAACTACCACCTTCCCCGATGACTGGAAACATGAGGAGATCAACCACCGTGCTGAAGAAGCCGTCCTCAGACTCGGCAGACCTCAAGAACTTCAGACCCATCTCCCTCCTCCCCTTCCAAGCCAAGTTCATTGAGAAGGTCAGCGAAGGTATAACTGTCAATCAAAGTGAACAACATCCTGGACACCTCTGAAACTGGCTTCAAAGCAACCACAGCACGGATACCGCACTCCCCGCTGCCACCGATGATATCCGCTTCCTTCGTGAGACCGCAGCCATCATCCTACTAGACCTCTTGGCCACCTTTAACACCGTCTTCACCGCACCCCAATCACGAGACTCCACGAGGCCAGCATCCGCAACAAGGCTCTGGACTGGATCCACCCCTTCCTCACCGGCCAGGCTCTGAACCCTAAGAGATCAGCGGTGGAGTGCCCCCGGGTTCTTCCCTGAGCCCCACGTTCTGCAACATCTACATGGCCCACCTCACAGCCATCATCAGAAGCCCAGGACTCAACATCCTCTCCTATCCCGACAACACCCAGCTGATCCTCTAACTCACCAAGGAACCCACAACCACCATAACCAACTTCCACAGTGGAATGTGTTTTTTGTTTTTTTAATAATTTTTTTTATGCAAGGAACAAGAAGTGATAGAGAAGTAATATATACACAACGTCAGATGAAAACAAATTCTACAGAGTTTCCAGTGGAGGGCAAAAGACAAAAAGTAATGATAATACAATTAGAATAAAATAAAAAATATAAGATAAGAGAGCAAACAAAGAAGAAAAATATATAATTCATTAAATCCACTCTGCTATAAGGGCCCATATTTTTAACCCCCTTGTCCTCTTTCGACTATTCTTAGTCTTATAGATTGCGGCCTCAATGTTGTACATAGCCAAGAGCTGAGCCTCCAGGAAGAAAATAGAGGATGATCTGGAGAAATCCAGTCCTTAGTGACACAGGCACGTAAGACAGCCATACAAATGAAAATAAAGGAAACCATTGATTCAGATCTAGTTTGCACATTAGATTCCACTCCTGATACTGCCAACTCCCATGTAATACATATTGGTGAGCCCAGTAATTCTGCCAAGAAGTGTTTGATTGACGTTAAAATGTCTGTCAATTTGGGACAGGAATAGAACATATGCAGCGCATCGGCTGCAAAGAAGCCGCATCTACTAGTTTGCTCCAACTCCTGTACTCCATTTAGAAATTTTTCGGGGAGAATAATATAAATCATACAAGGCCATGTAGTTTTGTGCCCGCATCCTGCCCAAAATCAAGACTTCATTTGCCAAACTAATAAAGGCATCTAGATCGATTCCCTCTATGTTTAGATTTCTTTTCCATTTATCCTGGCATTGCTCTATGTCATCAGGTAATAGCTATATTAGATTTGAGTAATAAAATCCTATCTGCATTTCTTTTCCAATCCCCTCGAATAAGGGTCATTTCCTGAGCTGGGTAAAATTACGCCCTAACGTGTTGTAGAAACTAAGGATTTGCAAGTATTTGAAAAATCCTTCTTAGGTAAACCATATTTGAGTTGTAGCTCTGTAAAATATGGAAGTTGTGCATCTACCAACAATAAATCCCCTAAACAGCTAATCCCTTTCTGGTGCCACTTCCTAGTTGTTGAATCATGAAAAATGGTAGGTAGGATACCGGTGGCTTCGAAAGGAGTATAGCCATTTAAATTAGATAATCCTAGATGTCGCTTAACCCGTCTCCAAATTGAGTATGCTGCTTTCAGAATTTTAAACTTAGTTTTTTTTTGTAGCTTGGCTAAACAATTTTTAGAAAACAAACATTGACTTCTTCACCAATCCCGAATTTATATATTGAAGGATTATGACATGAAATTAGATTAATTTTCTCCCCGACCACTAGGGGGGAGATAAATTGCAACACTGCAACCCAGTAGTATAATAAGAAATACGGTACACCCCAACCCCCACTGACTTTAGGAAGTACCATCTTTTTATAAGCCCTTCTGTGTCGTTTGTACCCCCATAGAAATCTGGAGGTAATATTTTCCAGCCTTTTAAAAAAAGTTAATGGAAATTCTAATGGGACTGTTTGTAGTGTAGTTCCTATTTTCCCAATAGGCCCTGCGCATTGGAATAACATAAACAGTAGTATCAACGTAGAAGTGCGGATCTTCCAGGCCTCCACTGACTATGCTAAACTTAATTGGGGTTGTTACCAACTAGCTCAGAGGTCACTGGAAACTTTCTTGACTGAATAGGAAGTGATCAGCTTCCCTGGCACAGCCAAGAAGGGATTCAGTTTTCCAACAACCGTGCAACATGACAACTTTGCTCCTCAGATCAAGAGTCAATCTCTAGGGTCGTGTGAAACAATAGACAGTTATTTTACTCAGTCAGTGGTTGTGAAGTTTACTTTCACAATATGTAGAGAATAGAGAGACGGGTGTTTTCAATAAAGGGTAACATTTATTGAACAATCTTTCTTCTCGTACAAGAAAAATGAATTGCCACAATTGCAAGACTCGTTATTATAAAAAGTACGTACAGTAAGATAAGTATTGCGAAATAATACTGTAAAAGCATTGATATGGTTTCTTAGCCATACAATGGTTTAAAATGAATAAAACATATATACATTCATATATACGTTAGGCTAAAATACTCAACTGGTGCTTCTAACTACCTACCTACCCCAGTGTACCTGACCTAAGCCTAATACTTGGGAGGGGAGTAAGTAAGTAGCTTTAGTTTAAGTTGGTTTCGCCAAGGTTTGCTTCAAGAATTCTCTCTAAGGGTTTAGTCAACACCATACCTCTGGAATAGAATGATGGAGGTCTGGTATCTCCTTCACGGGGTCGATATCCCAGTCACCCGCAAGGGTAGACCAGAAATGCCGGAGCTGGATTTCTCTGCAGGAGAAAGACAGCGTCTCTTCTCAGAGCGTCGAGGAGGAGGAGGAGGGGCAGCGTCCGCGGGCAGCTTGCATCTGCTGGGCTCTTGCAGGGGACGGCTGTTCAGCTCCTAAGTTCACCACACCATCGTTCGCTAGTTAGCAGCGATAGCAGTAGCGATAGCAGCTATGGTATCATCAGCATGACAGCTTCTTCAGCAGCAGCGAGATAGCTGGCAGCATCAGCTTCAGCGAAACAGCAACGAGACAGCAGCGTTTGCTTAAGGCAACATTGGTAATATTTATACCTGAAAGGTGCCTTGTTTGACGTAAGTTTTTGGACATAAGACGTCAATAAAGATGTCACTAGGAAGTGATCGTTTATCAGTGCTCATTAGAGTTCTATTACTAATCAAAACACAGCAAGCGGGGATTTCCAGGTTGCTGAGTTTTTATCTTGTTGAAGAACTCGGAGTGTTAATCTAGGAATCTCAGATAGTAACTTCTGCTATGTCATTGCACTAATTGGTTGCAAAGGAAGTGGCAGAGAAAGCTATTCTGAAATGTGGCTCTGTTCGTGTGAGGCCAGAGACGAGTTTCTGAATATTGCACTTGAACGGTTATGCCAATATAGGGAATAAATGGATTTATAGCCGAATAGGGGCATAAGGTCACAGTATCGATCAGGGTCCTAGATTAGAACGCAACACCCACTCCACGAATTCATGTCCATCAAATTACTAAAACTAGAGCAATAAGATGCATGTGTAACATTGCCCACCCCAAAATACATGTATGTACTTGAAATAGGCGTATTTGTAATACGTGAAAATTTAGGTACTGTACGTTTTTGAAGCATAGAAATCATTCAAAAATTATAGCATATGAAATAAATGAACGATTATGCAAAAAGAATTACACATGAAATATCTCTGAAACAGAAGAAGGGCGAGATAATTTCATCACATATAAATGCATTGCAATAAAATGTGCTAGAGGCCGGTGTAAAGTTATTATGTCTCTAGATGTATTTAGAAATAGAAGTTGAAGCTTCTGTTCTCTATGAATAGTTTTACTTTAAGCAAAGAATTTTTCGTGCCAGAAAAAGGGTGAATATTAAAAAGTGTTCAATTCAAAAGAATTATTGCTTGAACGGAGAAAATAGAGTTCCAACGCATTTAGCAGTTTTTGTTGTTCAAAACTGAAGGCCGAATTCAGAGTTCATGGGAACGCTGTGTGTCGGAATGCTTCTCTAAAGCTATTGTTTCTGTTCGGGTGAGAACATCATATCAGACAGGCTCTCAAAGAATTGGTCTACAAAATCAGGTGACAGTTCGACCAAATTCGATAGTGCTGTAACTTGGCAGATGTGAGAATGATTGCTGTCATCAAAGTCGGGATCAGCAATGCTCACAGAAGGTCGTACCTGGGTGATGTTGCTTTTGTCACTCGCTCCACTGTTACCACCTAGTCGTAGCACAGGAGTCTCAACGAATGCCGTCATCAGGATTGGTAGCCGCTGGGGACAACACAATGCGTGAGCCGTTATCGGACTTAGCAAAGTATCGATATCCATTGGTACTGCTGATGGAAGTGAAAGACAGATGTCCAACACGCACTTCCATTCCCATAGGAGTCATGTCTGAGCTATGGCTTGCCATAACAAAGCAGGAGGGTCAAAAATAAAATCCCTGCTACAAGTACCAAAAATAGGGGTATGCCGCCAAAAACAGAGTGGACAATATTTGGAACGATTCCCAGAATTGCTTGAAATGGTGTTAGCAGTCTCGTAAAAATCGTCTTAAATATGCCTGGGATGCCTGTGGCACTAGACATGTTAAGGAGTTGGCTCAACATTTCTACGAAATGCACAGGGCAATTTGTTGACAAAAGGTCATGAACCTCCGTAGCTGTCCTTGCAACTAGGAGATCATACGTCTCTTTTGATGACGTTATGGGCACTGTTGTCTGCAAAAGCACAGACTTCATTTTGCTTAAAGTATCAATTCGTATAGAAGAGAAATGCAGACAAGGCTAGATGGGAGTCTCTTTGTCTCCAGGGCCGCTCGGGAACAATGCTTCCATACAGAATTTGACCATGGAAGTTACGCTTACGAGATAACTTTTCCCTGGAACAAGGCCACAACATCTGTGATCCGTTCTTAGAATGTAACTCCCATTTGCGAGTTGCATAAAGAAGGGCTCTATCTGAGTTGCAGGTGTGACAAGCTGGTGGCATGAAAGATTGTTAGAATTACCTTCACAGGCTCCGTGTAAATTAATACCCTGACACAAAAGTATACCGCTTAGTGAACGTTTACAGTTTTCACCACTAAGAAATACATTTTTGTCGCTGTCACTGTAGCATGAATGTGTGTATGGTAATTTCCATGTTGCTTTAACATAACCTTTACCCAATCGTTCATACTGGCCAGTAGGTATGTATTCAAGGCATTTTTTAAATCGGAAAGTTGTTATCGGAATAGTGATAATTCCGTGTATTATCCATTCAATGACAGGACTTTCTGACATTGTCAATGGTAATCTCTCAAGTTTTTCGATGCTCAGGATTGTATAGTCTGCTCCTTTCTGTGCCAAGCTGATTTGTTTATCAGTAAGGTTAAAAATGGAAAACAATGATGTTGTGTTGATTAAACTCCAAGGCACATAGCCTGAACGAAGATTTTGCAGCGTCCAGCCTAATTGTACAATAGAACGTAATTGAGATTGGCCATGCTGTAACATTAGCAAGTCTCTGTCTATTATGTCAAAGGCAGAAGATACAATATTGTCCAACGAATATATTCTGGAGGACAGAGTCATTAACCCATTGTCCACTACAGAAAGTGATTTTTCCAAATTAGTACGATCAATTTCTCGTATTTTTTCTGCTGTTCAATTTGTGTGACTTTCTAAGCCTCGTTGTACGCAGCATAGATACTGGTCGCTATGAAATGCTTTTGACGCTGTTTGCGTGGTCCAAGAATGAAATCGCGCAAATCAGCACTATCTTTTAGTAAAGATAAGTGTTGCTTAATTTCAGCCAGTGTGGATGATCCTAGCCATTCGAGGCAGAGTTTCCCTACACTGTATGTTGTTACTATCCCTGGATGTTGTCTCTGGGAGTATCTAGGGTCTTGTCTGGTCATTTCTAACCCCTGTGTTTTGTTCAGGAATCTATCTTGACAGTTGTTTGTGTCAGTAGGCCAGATTAACCACTTTTTCCAATCAGGATGTGTTCTGTTAAAATGTAAAATTTTAGTTACGTCTATCTCCACATCTGTTGTTGCATTTTCAGGTATTGGCTTCGGAATAGACGGTTTGTTAAGGTCTTTGATCTTAGCTATGCCAAGACAGGATGTTTGGTGAATTGTGTCATTTAAAAACATCATTTGTTCTGGTATCATGCAGGTTCTGAATAGTGCTTCAAGGCCTTGTACCTGCCAATCTTTTGTACCCCAAATGGTTTTTGTTTCAATGTTGTTTTTACAATAATCAAAACCAATTGTCATCATTTTTTCATAAAATGCTTCTGAGTATATTAATTTAGTGTTTGTCAGCATTGTTTTCATTCCTGTTTTATCTAACATTTTGTAATAAAACGTTTCTGCATCACTGGTGTTAAACCCTGAGAAGTACTTGAATTTCTCAAAGAATGTTTTAGAACTGCTTTTAGGTGGTGTAGCACAATGTTCCCATTGATTATACTTAAAAACATTTCTAGGCTGTGCAGATTTATGCAAATAATGATCTCCACAATGTGTAAAACAGAATAACTGTTCATAACTAGACGAACATTGTAAATAATCATGTTCTGTGAATCTAGCTGACATTACTAAATCAGACATCATGTCATTAATACTGTTAAAGTCCCAATCATCAGAGAATGTACTAGGTTTTACAAAGTCACTTAAGGAAACCTTCAGTTGATGAGGATACTTCAGGATCTCGACCGGACCATAGATCTCATAGTCAGTTTTCTCCCATACTACCCCACCGGGTATTGGAATGGCTGTGACATTTACTGTTGACAGTTCACTTTTCTTCACGTGGGATGATCTGTGTGGTTTGAGGACTAGGTTGATGTTCTGACTTGCTGTGTCCATTCAATTGTAATAAACTTTCCTAAAATTAAAACTAAAATTAGGCATAGTAGGAGTATGAGTACCCCTGAAATAATCCAATGCTCAATCAACGGTGTATCCAGATGTAATTCTTTGATTTGTTGAAGGAGTCCTGTTGTATTTTCTTTAAAAGTCATTTTTGTTTCTGGCATCACTTCGGGGTTACTTTGATCCTAAGAAAAGTTGTCGAAGTCGATGAAATAACCAGAGGCAGTTCTGTCAATTGTTGGGATTGTTCTTTCAATCTGTGTTTCGGTAGCACTTTCTGATGCCACATTATTGTAGACTGGTGTTTCTTGACGAACTGTTTCAATCTGTGTCTCAAGAGGCACGAGTTCCATGGCATTATTGCATAGTCCTTCTCTGTGCACTGCAGGCTGATCAAATGTGATTAGTCTTTCAGTTTGAACCTCTTGGATTGTTGCAAGTTTGGGTATTCTGTTGTTTCTTGGGAGTCCACTGGGCCTACTGGTGGTTATAGGCCACATTGTTGTGGTTTTACCAGGTCGATTGATACAACTCTGTTCTCCTTTTTACCAGCAAGGGGCGGTAGTACAACTGATCCTGTTCCGGTGACTGCCAAGACAGGTACTGCTTTTCTGTAAGAAGGCCCAAATTCCTTCTTCACCGCGATTTTTTGTCTGACTAGATCCCCAATCTTTGGAATCCAGACAGGCCTTGCTGGGGCTGTTGCTTGTGGTGCCTCGTCAGTGGTATCTGGCTGTTGCTTTAACTTTATGTTGCTTAAGGATTTTCTTGTTTCATTCAGTTCCTGTAAAACGGCCAAACGATCTTTGATGTCAAAGTCTGTTTAATTATCTTGTACCACTGATACCTGACTATCTAAGTTATGAATTCTCATTCTAATTCCGAACAATAGTTCGTATGGGCTGAAACCTTTTAGAGAATTTCTTGGCAAATTGTTAAGACTGGTCTGGACACTTATTAAATGTTTGACCCACCCAGCGCCTGAACCTAATACCTTCGCTGTTATAGATCGCTTTATGTCTCGTTTTTTTCTTTCTACCACACTATTCCCTTCGGGGTGTGACGGACAAGAGTACCGCAACCCACTTCCCATGCTGGCCATGGCCTCCTTATAAGCTCGAGAGCTGAAAGCAGGACCCTGGTCAGAATGGAACGTGGCAATTGCGTATGTGCCGATAAAGACTCGCAGATCTTTTATAACCGTTCTAGCGTTAGCCGAGCGCTGGGGCCACATCCATATGAACCTTGTACAGGAGTCCACTGCTACCATGATATATCTATAGTTGCCGTCCCTTTGTAGGGGACCACAGTGGTCCAGGTAAACACATGCAAATGGTTTATCCGAGATGAGAAGGGGTGTCTGCGCTGGTCGTTTTACTGTTGATACTTTTATCCTTTGGCATATTTCGCATTCTAATACATACTTTTTAGTTTGTATTCTCAAGCGAGGCCACCAATATCTCTGTTTTAATAGTGATATTGTTGCGGAAACACCAGCGTGTGCAGAAGCAAGCCCTTAGTGTGCCGCTTTGATTAGTCCTAACCTGTGTTCCATGTTTGGAATTTCTCTATCCCCCACTCCAGGGATTCGAGCAAAAGGAACATTATTCGTATCTGTTGAATAGAAGTACTTTTCTGGAAAGCCTTTTGGGAGTGTTTTCTTATCATCTTTTACTGACGCACTGACAGTTTGTAGAATGTCGCTGTCTATTTTTGTTTGTGACCGAGTTATCGCAGCTACGGAAGCCGTTTGCACAGCTGCCTTCGCGGCTTCATCAGCCAATGAATTCCCTGCAACGTGAACGCCATCACGTTGATGACTCAGAGTGTGTATCACTTGAGTCTTTTGTAGTTCTTTCTATAAAAGAACTACCTGTACCCACAGCATTGTATGCTTTATTGTGCCACCCTTTGCATCTTTGAAACCATTTTCCACCCAATTCTGCAAGTATTCATTATAAGATTGTACGCAATAATAAGAATCGCACACTATTAGTGTGGGGAATTCGCGATCGGTATTTTCTAGCGCCATCTTAAATGCTACCAATTCAGCTCGTTGAGCTGAGCAATCTCCTAGAGATTGTGTTTTAGTGACCATTGGTCTAAATTTACCTTTGTGCCAACGACCTTTAACAATTGCGCACGCAGTACTATAAGCTTGTTTGCCCCCAACTGCGGGTTGTGCTGATCCGTCAGTATATATAATACTTCCGTATTCTTCGAGAGGCAGGATTTCAATTGGCAGAGGACATTCATATTCATATTGTAAAAATTCCTGTGTTTTTAAGTTAGGATCAAATTCGTAAACTACGTCTGCTGCAGCAAGAGAATTAACCCACTGAATCCATCTCGGATGCATAGCCTTAGCATTAGGAATGCTAGCTTTAGTTACCGCTTCTAAAGCCGGTATTGGTGTTACGATTATTATTCGTTTACCTTGTGCTGGGGGCCTTTCTTTTGCTACAGCAGTCTGAACCGCAGTTAGAATTTTCTCAGTTGAACTGAATTTTATTTCAGCCTTTGTGTACAAATGTGATTTGTAAGCTATTGGTACCTTTTCTCCCTCATTAGAGGTTAGGTACGTGAATCCGCATCTTCCTGGGATGACTCGGATTACAAGATCGCGTGTGTTGTCACGTGTCTCTAATTTTGTTTTAGCTAACATGTCTGTTTGCAGTGATCTCAAAATTTCTGTGTGTTTTTGAGTCCAATTGATTTGTTTAAAATCAGGTTTAATTAGTTCGTAAAGAGGTTTAACCCTCTCTGCGTAATTTAGAATGTAAGTTCTTCCGAAATTCAGAAAACCTAGAATCGATTGTAAATTCTTCAGCGTTTTTGGAGCTTGGAGTACAGCGCACTTCTCTAAGAAGTTGTCCACTAGGCTTTTTCCTTCACTTGATAATTTGTATCCTAAAAATAGTACTGTCAATGGGCAATTCGAGACTTTTTAAAGTTGAATTTGTAACCCTCTACTGCGAACCCAAGTATAATGGTGTTCACTCTTTTCAAGTGAGTATCCAAGTCGTCGTCTGTGAGATAGATATCATCTACGTAAGATAATGCCTCATCATCATATATTTGCAGTAACTCTGTTACTCTAGCTGAGAATAGTCCTGGGCTGTTCTTGAACCCCTGTGGGAGTCGACAGAAATTTTTCTGCCACCCAAATGCTGAGAAAGCGGTCAAGTATCTGCTTTCTGGTGCAATGTTTTGACAAAAGAAACCATTAGATATGTCTAATGTAGTTTTATATTTTTTCCTAACTATGTTATTCATTAGTGCAGCACTATGCGAGTTTTGTACTGCAAATGTTTTGCAACATGCATTAAGGTGTCTGTAATCCAAAACTAGACGATATGAATTGTCTGGTTTGGAGACAGGAAACAAAGGATTGTTCATTTGAGAGGTGCATGTTTCAATCACCCCCTGGTATTCAAGTTAATCTAAGATCTCCCTGACTTGTTTTTTAGCTTCTTCTTAATGGGATACTGCCTTTGGGCAGTTGGTTCACTTTTTAACTGGATTTTGTGAGGCGGTGAATTCTCATCCCATCCTACATGATTTTTATATAATGCCGGGGCCTGGGCTACTGCCCATTTCCTTGCATAAGTATATTTTTTCTGAATCGGAATGTGATTCGAGAAGGCAGGCATAATCATTTCTTCGCCACGAGGGCACTCCCTGACAAACTCTGGGGGCCAATCTTTTTCAGCTAACAGAATATCATAGCCTTTTGAGAGTTTATCCCAAAATAGACCCTTTATTTTCCTAGTCTTATCACCCTCTATACGCAATGTTATTTCGTATATTTTATGGGGCTCGCTAAGTCTGGTGTCGGCAGTTTCAACCTGAATGAATTCATTCGTGTCCACTGTCTCCAGATTACTCATCAAGATCTTGCGAGCTATACTGATTTCTGCTGCACTGTCCAACATTGTCTGTGCCCACTCCCCGTTTTTCAACTGTGTCCTCAGTATTCTCGGCATGGTTGATTACTCTAATACCTTCTTTTTCGGAAATTGAGATTTTTTACTCTGAGCAGGTTCCTTGTCTTTGGACTTGGTGTGCTCTCCTGGGTCTGACCGTCCTCTTCTTTCCGATTTCTGCGAAAAAGATCGAGAGGGATGTGTATCAATACTTTGATATCTATCAGGTTTTTTCAAATTATCCCTATTTCTAAGCTTATATCTTTTCTCAGAGGGCTCCCTCTGGGGAAACTGGTGTTCTCGAGTCGGAGTTCTTTCTCTCCGTCGAGGAGACCTTCCTCTGGACTGGAAAACTTTTTCCTTGGGAGTGGATTGTTTATTTCCATCCCAGCTCTTTCTACGAGTGTTTAAATTATTTTTAATAAATAATTTTTCAGGATTTTCGAGCAGTTGGGGCTTTACTGGTTTCCCACCCAAGCTGTCTCTACCTAATTCTTCATAGCACTTTTCTATGATTTTGGCAAGCTCAATTGGCTGATCTGTTATATCTGCTTCCTTCAACTTCTGGCGGATCGCCACAGATGCTGCTTCTCCCTTTATGTTGGCTAATAATATAGCCGAGACCTGCTTGAAGTCTTTCAGTAATTTCATACCAAGAGATAAGGCAGGTTCTGGACCGTATTCATTTTGAATCTGTTTTAGCACTTCTGGTATTACCGCCATGGACGGAACACCGTGTGTTTTTGTGTAAATGGAAGCAAAGACTGTACCCCAAGTGTCGCAGTCCTCTATGTGTGGTGCAATTCCCATAGGAAGGCAGATGGTCAAGATTCTGTGTTTCTCAATAGGGGTAGTATCCGAAAATACTGCCTCTATTTGAGTGATTTTCTGTGCTAACCAGAAAGGAATTTGTTCCCGTTTTACGGGTGTTTTACCAAGACATGACTGTATGTTCTGTGGTGTAATTTTATTAGTGTTCCCCTGGTGAGGGGTCAGCTGTGGTACATTAACAGCTGGTTGGACTGTTGCAGTCCGCATTACATATTGGACTAATTGCCTATGTATTTTTATAAGTGTTTTTAGCTGTACTAACAGCTCTTCCTTTGACATTTTTGCAATGTCCGGATGTGGTGTGTAGCTGGCTAGAACCGGCCACGTTGCTCCTGGTCTACCTAGTGGACCGAGCCTGGTAATATGATCATTATGTTTTGGGGCGCCATTAAACCAGAGCAGGTGCTCTTGGAATCTTAGTGGGATTTCAGTCTCCTCGAAAGGAGCGTACTCATCCGGTGGTTTCTCTATTTTGTAATAGTGAAACTCTTTTGTTTAGCGTTTGCCGCTGGAAAGTTTATCCATGAATAGAATACCTCTGTCTGCCGATATTAATGTCCCTCTATCACGAAAATTACTGTGCCACCTTGTGGTGTCAGTCCGTTTTCTATAAGTTTTAACGTTATAGACTTTCTTAAATGTACCAGGATGATAATTGCATCCGGGTCAGTAGTCCCGTCGGGACCCTGCTGAGTCGCATCTGCTGCGGCATCAGCTCCGTTTTCTAAGTCTGCCATTTTATTGTCAGACAAGTTTTTGCAGAGCAGGTCTCCAAGGAGACAAAGATTAGGTGCACAATATTTTGGAACACTGTATCCTTCAACGTTGAATAAACCAGAGCTTTACATAGGAATCTCTTCCTACTGAGTTCGGGTGGATTTTAACCTTTCACCCACTCCAGACGTCTATTGGAGTATTTACGGGAGAAAGGGGTCTGTGTGAAAAAGGCACGACTGAGTTACTCTAACGTCTTGCGGTAGTTTATCGCCTTACCAAACGTTGGGCGCCATGTTATGTAGTTCCTATTTTCCCAACAGGCCCTGCGCATTGGAATAACATAAACAGTAGTATCGACGTAGAAGTGCGGATCTTCCAGGCCTCCACTGACTATGCTAAACTTAATTGGGGTTGTTACCAACTAGCTCAGAGGTCACTGGAAACTTTCTTGACTGAATAGGAAGTGATCAGCTTCCCTGGCACAGCCAAGAAGGGATTCAGTTTTCCAACAACCGTGCAACATGACAACTTTGCTCCTCAGATCAAGAGTCAATGTCTAGGGTTGTGTGAAACAATAGACAGTTATTTTACTCAGTCAGTGGTTGTGCAGTTTACTTTCACAATATGTAGAGAATAGAGAGACGGGCGTTTTCAATAAAGGGTAACATTTATTGAACAGTCTTTCTTCTCGTACAAGAGAAATGAATTGCCACAATTGCAAGACTCGTTATTATAAAAAGTACGTACAGTAAGATAAGTATTGCGAAATAATACTGTAAAAGCATTGATATGGTTTCTTAGCCATACAATGGTTTAAAATGAATAAAACATATATACATTCATATATACGTTAGGCTAAAATACTCAACTGGTGCTTCTAACTACGCCTACCCCAGTGTACCTGACCTAAGCCTAATACTTGGGAGGGGAGTAAGTAAGTAGCTTTAGTTTAAGTTGGTTTTGCCAAGGTTTGCTTCAAGAATTCTCTCTAAGGGTTTAGTCAACACCATACCTCTGGAATAGAATGATGGAGATCTGGTATCTCCTTCAGGGGGTCGATATCCCAGTCACCCGCAAGGGTAGACCAGAAACGCCGGGGCTGGATTTCTCTGCAGGAGAAAGACAGCGTCTCTTCTCAGCGCGTCGAGGAGGAGGAGGAGGGGCAGCGTCCGCGGGCAGCTTGCATCTGCTGGGCTCTTGCAGGGGACGGCTGTTCAGCTCCTAAGTTCACCACACCATCGTTCGCTAGTTAGCAGCGATAGCATTAGCGATAGCAGCTATGGTATCATCAGCATGACAGCTTCTTCAGCAGCAGC
This sequence comes from Lissotriton vulgaris, assembly GCF_964263255.1. Lineage (NCBI taxonomy): Eukaryota > Metazoa > Chordata > Amphibia > Caudata > Salamandridae > Lissotriton > Lissotriton vulgaris. The sequence continues at coordinate 1,969,355,856 of NC_141685.1, forward strand.
GAGATAGCTGGCAGCATCAGCTTCAGCGAAACAGCAATGAGACAGCAGCGTTTGCTTAAGGCAACGTTGGTAATAATTATACCTGAAAGGTGCCTTGTTTGACGTAAGTTTTTGGACATAAGACGTCAATAAAGATGTCACTAGGAAGTGATCGTTTATCAGTGCTCATTAGAGTTCTATTACTAATCAAAACACAGCAAGCGGGGATTTCCAGGTTGCTGAGTTTTTATCTTGTTGAAGAACTCGGAGTATTAATCTAGGAATCTCAGATAGTAACTTCTGCTATGTCATTGCACTAATTGGTTGCAAAGGAAGTGGCAGAGAAAGCTATTCTGAAATGTGGCTCTGTTCGTGTGAGGCCAGAGACGAGTTTCTGAATATTGCACTTGAACGGTTATGCCAATATAGGGAATAAATGGATTTATAGCTGAATAGGGGCATAAGGTCACAGTATCGATCAGGGTCCTAGATTAGAACGCAACATGTTCTAAATAGATAAAGCAATTTAGGGAGCACCAGCATCTTTAATACATTTGATCTTCCATATAAAGATAAATGGAGATGGTTGAGTCGCTCTAAAGTAGCATTAACTTTATCTAGGACTGGGTTACTATTAATTTCCGGTACCTTGCTAACCAGTGAAGTGATCTTAATCCCAAGGTAAGTTGCCTCTGACACAGTAGTGATATCACCTGGAGGATTACCCCCCACATAGAGAACCTGTGTCTTATTTAAGTTTAACTTATAACCAGAAAAGGAACCAAACTGTAAAGCAAGATCTTCAGTTGTCGAAAGGGCCAATGGTAAATCAGTAGTTACAACAACAATGTCGTCTGCATAAGCAAGAGCTCTGTATTCAACATTGCATACTTTCACTGCAACGCACTCTGCACCGGTGTCACCCAGAAACAGCTCAAGAAACTACAAGAAACTACATAAGGTCCAAAACTATGCAGCCAGACATCCTCTGCCACAGCCACATCTTGCAAAACCTCCGACACCTTCACTGGCTCCCAGTCAATAGGAGAATCACTTTCAAGCTCCTCACTCACGCCTATGAAGCTCTACATGTTAAAGGGCCAGCATACCTGAACCACCGCCTCACATTTCATGTACTCACCAAACAACTTTGACCCTCCCAACTCGCCCTTGCCTCCGGATACACAAGACCAGAACTGGCAGAAGGTCATTCCCCTACCTCGTCCCCAAGACCTTTAATACCCTGCGCCTCCATCTCAGGCAATCCGCGTTGCTGACCCAAGTCAGGAAGGACCTCCAGCCCTGGCTCTTCAAATTATCCTCCGCCCAGTGCAATCAACAGCCCCCTTCTCCCTCCCCCAGAGCCTTGAGAACCTCACAGTTACTATCCAAACTATATAGGACACTAATTGATTGATTGAGTGGGGAGCTTTTATTAATCTGTGGATTTTGTTTACTACAAGACACCTGGTGAACAGAGCCTGTATTTGATCAGGATGCAAACTTTCTATTGTCCAGTTACATCACAGTGGAAAGGTCGACCTGGACATGGGTGATCTATCTGGGTGAAGAACTTGTTTAACTTTTACCACCTGGATACCCACTGATAGTTGCAGGCAATTTTGAACCACTACACAATGCAGCGCTAAACCTAACTGAGGAAGAAGACGCCTCTTGGGGTGTTCCGCAACTGTATCTGAGCCCTGTCAAAAGGTGGTCTGTGGTTGCCAAACAATGATTGAGTCTATCGTTGAGTATGGGTTTGAGAACATGTAATTGCAGGCCAGTGCCTAAACAGTGCTGGTGTCATATCTTTAAGATGCAAAATCAATCAAGCTGTATTAACTATATATTTTTATCTCTTCAACTGGGGTCTTCCCTGGTAGATTTGTTGGTTATTGATTGTCACAACAGTGACCACAGTACACCTCCATCCCCCCTCTATAGACAAAAGCCTGTGCCAGTATAGCATGCAGATTGCATAAAGAAGGGGCCTTTGGACAGCTGCCTGGGACCCAGCAAAGCCTAAACCGGCTCTGATGGGCCAGCCACCACAACAACCTGGTTGTGTTGTGTCCTCTGCTGTCTGGGGTCCTCCGATGATGCCCCATCTCTGACTTGGGTGCCTCCATCCGTAGGCCTCCTGCCCAGCCTTAACCATTACTGCATCAAAAGATTCTGATTCTTTGCTGCACTGGCCCAGGCCCACATCGTGCTCGAGTAACGCTGCCTGCAGAGGACTGTAGGACTCCACATTTCTGTGCTCACAAGCCTCCTCCATCCCTCAGTTTTTGACCACACTGACCGTGGCACCTTCTGCCTACCTCAGACTTCTTGCTGCAGCTCCCCCCAGTCCTCGGAGAGATTGTCAGGCCCAGGGCAAACCTCTGGTGCCCCCAGGGGGAAGGGGCTTTGGAATTAATGGTACGCCTGCAACAGCGCTTCGTCCACCTCCCAGTAAACTGACTGATGGGGCCTTGTAAGGACTAGGCCAGAATCGACCTGAGTGACAATTGGGCCGTGCCACACCCTCTGGTGCCTGGGGGCTTCTGCGCTGCTGCATCTATGCTCAAGGGACCTCTGCAGCCTGGGCTGCATCCCGGCCCTTGCTCTGCTGTGTGGCTTGGATTCATAGCTGCACCAAATTGGATCCCACATCATGCTTGGCACACAGCTGCAGGCTGGGGACTTTAGGAGGCCATAATTACGTGTCTGTACACTGCCCACTTCGCTCCTATAATAAACTGAACAAATGCCAATACTGTTCCTTCTATATACAACCTAAACCTTTATCTTGAAACTGAACACAACATGAATTCTAGACTTACCATTTAGTCTGAATTAATCCTTTTATTTTTTCTCATTTTTTCAAAAAAAGTTTAGTTTTTGTAATTAAACACTTTTTACATTTTATATTACAACAAACAACTCATAATGGAAAAAATGCATACAATGTCAAAAAATATAAATACACAAAAAAACTACAACATTACATTCGTGTCCTCATTCAACCATCTCAAACACTCCAAAAGAAACTTTCTCTCATATAGCAGCAACAGCACATATATTTACAATTGTTTTTTGATTTGATATAAAAATGTACATAGCCATAGACATTAACTGAACCTCAATTTGCAAACTTTTTACAGATTCTGAAAAATTATCTGTTTTAAGATTCTTTTGGCATAAGCAAAAAAATGGGTCTACGCGTTTCAGACTCCAAATCAGTAGGGAGTTCTCATCAGGACCAGAAAGCTGCGAAAAGAGAAAAAAAAGGAAACCATTTTAAAGCTTCTAGCTCCTAAGAAATCTTATTGTGACTCTCCACTTTGCTTCATCAAACCTCTTACCTTGAGAAAACTACAAGCCTGTTATTGCCACCTCGACACTGGACACTAAAAAAAGCAGGTACAAAAGCTTACATTACTCCTTATTTCAATCTCATGTTCTAATGGGTCCAAAAGCTATCAGCACCAAGTTGCATACTTACATCTCGTACTCTAATATGCATTAACGTGATTTCTGCATGATGTGTATTGATCTAAAAAAACAAAATGGATGTATGTATTAAAAACCAGTGATTGTGTGGATTCATTGTTGCTTGCAAGATGTTCGTTAAAGGGGAGGACTTACTTCTAATTTAGCCTTTCTTCCATTTGAATTGATGTCGGCGCCCGGGAGAAATCTAGGACGAAAATGACAGCTGCCGTCACATTCTATGAACGGAGACTTCTATTTCCAAAGCCTGGGCAGAGGGAAGAGAGAGTCAAATCCTTACCTCCATGCTCGACTTGTGCCGCAAACCGACTCTCGGCGGCGTTCCAGTTGTTTGCTGCTACGTGTGGAACCGGAAGTTATTTACGGCAAAACTTCCTACCATCAAGGTTCATGGGATGTGTAGTCTACAACCGCTAGTCGGTTTTTTGAGTACAATAGTATCTTGATTGGAGTATGTGTTGTCTATTTCTAATGTCAAGTGTGTTTTAGATTGGCAAAATGTTTGATAGATTTGGCGCATAAATGAATATTTGAGACGGTACTACTTAGCCGGTCCATACTTTCGAAAGCTCAAGGGAGATGTAGTTTCTACCAAGAAATTTGGTTTTATTATAATTTTAGTAAATGTAAATGTGTTGTATTTGTAAAGCGCACGGCTGCCCCAGCGACGAGGCGTCCCACCGCTGCACTCATACCGCTCTGGAATCCTTCCTGGCTTTTCCCTGTGAAATGTCCACTCCTGGGACCCCCAAGATGAAGCCAGGCATCCAAGCGCTGCTGGGGCCGTTGTGGAGATTAACCCCTTCGATGCTCATGACGAGCTCAGCTCATCATGAGGTACACCTCTCGTGTGCTCATGACGAGCTGAGCTTGTCATAACCACACCCATTTACATTAAGGTCTAGCACAGCAGAGAAATATCTGCAGCATCCATGTGGTTAAGCAAGCTATTGCCCAGAGTCAGAGAGTGGGACGCATGATTAGACTAGGCACCGAGGCGAGAATTATCAGGTCCGGGGAGATTGAGTCCAAGAGCCGCAGAGGCAGGAATTGAACCCTGGTCCTAGGCCAGACCTCTGCATCAGGGTCTGCTGCTCTAACCATTGAGCCACACTTCTCCACTAGTTGCAACAATTGCGTGATTCGTACCATTTAGTCTAACACAGCCGGACTTCCAAATTTTTTAAGACGTTTCTTTATGCTAAAAAGCACATTATGAGAAATATTAAAATCCAGCGCGAACCCCTGATAGTCAACTTGATGAAAGTAACCTTTTTGTCCACTGTTTGCGAGGGCTCTTGGGGGCTGTGGTTTCTCTTGAAGAGTATGATTAAGAACCATACATTTCATTAAACCAATAGCTTAGTCCAGACTGCCTGGTATATTCTAGCATGGGCTTGTCATGTTTACTGTCATTATATTGAACTCCACTTCACGCACCAATGAAAAAATGGACAATGATGCTGGTGGCCCGCATCTGTCATGTGGTCACCATGTTAATTCTTGCAAGTAGCCTCCAAATGTGGGTTATGGTGCACGTTACTCCACTGGGCTGTACTAAGTACATTATTCGATCATGGTTAATAATTCAATTTAAAAATCTCAGACAGTTCATTTAATCATCAACCGCTGGGTTGTATTTGAGGATAAGCATAGCTTCTCTTCTTGACAATTTCGCATCCAAATCCCCTCCTCTTAAATCCTGTTCAACTTTTGAGATAACAGTCCACACTAAATCATTTTATGTGTGGGTTTTTTTATGCCAATAATTGACAAGTGGAGCCGTTTGAATGTTCCTTCTTATCCTTGATTTATGCTGTGTGATCCTTGATCTTATCTCTTGGTTGGTCTTACCAATATATAGTTGGTTACAAGGACATTTTATCCCATAAATGACATACCGGGATTTGCAATTGGAAAAAGATTAGTGTTTCCAATAGATGTTATTGTGTTTGAAGACTGATCTTCTTCCATTGTCGAGCAGCAAATGCATGTACCACATTTGTGGTGTCCTTGAACCAGTGATAGGCCAGCAAAAGCTCTTACTGATATTGTATTTTTTGGTGGTAACGCAGCCCTCACAATTTGATTTGCAACACTACAATCCTTTTGAATGCAAATAAAGGGGCATTTTTCAATGTGGTATCCACATTTTTTACCAGATGCCAATTTTGAGTAATCACTTTTTTTAACATGTCGGAATTCGGACAGAACCTGGAAACGCAAACAATTTTATCTTTTTCTTTTTTAGTTCTTTTTTCAAGTAGCGACTCTCGAGGTGTGCACCCTGCGTGTTTCATCACTCTCTTGAGTAATGTTTTTGGGTATCCACGTTCTAAAGGTTGTTGGTTAATCTCATGGCATGTTCATGGTATTCATCCTTAAAATGACAATTTCTTCGTATTCGAAGGTATTGACCGTATGGCAAGTTTTCTTTAAGGCTCCATGGATGATTGCTTCTGAAGTGAAGTGATTTATTGCGATTAGTCTGTTTTTTTTAACAGAGTTTTGATCAGTCCTCCTTGGGTAGGATACACTTCCACATCTAAAAATGGCATTCTGTTCTTAGAATAGTTTAGACTGAACTGTATCTCTGGAATGTGATTATTCAACCATTCATGAAATGTTTTGAGTTCTTCTTCACTCCCAGTCTATGTGAGGAAAATATCATCTATGTATCAGCTCCAAATGCCAATACATCTGATGAAAGGGCTGTTCTGATACACATGAGTCTCTTCGAATCTAGCTATAAACAATACGGCTGGTTCCGGTGCAAACGGACATCCATTGCCACTCCACCTACTTGGAAGTAAAAATCTCCATTAAAGTTGAAATATTTTTTCTAGAGGGCAAAGCCTGTCACTTTCAGAATAAACTCTGTATGGTATTTCGCGTGTATCCAAAAAGGATTCCAGTACCTGTAGACCTTCATCTTGGGGGATCTGGATGTAAAGTGACACCACGTCTAGTGTTACTAGGAAACTAACATTTTCTTCAAACTTTAGCGTCATTAGTTTGTTGATGAAATCAGTGGTATCTCTTAGGAATGATTTGACAGTCGGCAGGAAGTGTTTCAAGAAAAAATCTACGAATTTCGCTATAGGTTCAATGAGAGACTCACACCCGGAGACAATTGGCCTCCCGGGTGGTGAGGTCTCATTTTTATGTACTTTTGGTAGTACGTTATACAGGGGGATACAAGGATTTTTAATTTTTAGGTATTCCAATTCTTTTTTACCTAAAAACCCTTGTAGACTTCCTTCATCCAAAATAGAATACAATTGATTTTTAAATTCCAAGGTAGGATCTTTATTAATTTTCCTATAGCATTTAGCATCCTTTAGTTGTCTCAAAACTTCCGAGATATACATTGCATTGTCCCATATGACAATTGAGCCGCCTTTGTCCGCTTGCTTTATTATAACTGATGTATCTCTTTTAAGGTTATTTAATGCCTTGGATTCTGATTTTGTTATGTTGAATTTAGTCCATCCTTTTTCTTTTCCATATCTACAATGGCTGCCAAAATAGTTCTTTCAAAGGCTATTACTTCTTTTGGAACTTTATTTGCGGGGGACAAAAAGAGGATTTTTTCTTTAGGCCTGTTGTTTCTATAGTGGTCTCGAAAAAATGTTTAATCTGATTTTACGACAGAATTCAATTGTCTCTGTTTTTAATTTTACAAAGTCAGTATTTTTTGATGGAACGAAAGAAAGTCATTTCCGCAGGATACTTAGTTCATCTTTTGTTAACACTTTTGTTGATAGATTGACTACTGGAGATATTGTCTGTTTTTGTAATTGTGTCAAAAGCGTTGACATCTCCCATAGTTGAAGATTGAATCTTATCCTTCCCCGTGCTTTTGGCTGACCTTGTCCTAAAAAAGGCCCCAGTTGTTGTTGATAGGAGCCTCGTCTGTTGGTATTTCTACGTGGTTCAGTATTATCACTTTCACTCCCACTTGCCGAAAAGGAGGTATCTGAAAAGGTTATGTAATTATTTGACAATCTACCTTGATATTCTTGCAGATGTCTACGTGACTCTGGTCAAGAATAGAAATCTGATTGTAAATAAGGGTAGACTTTATCAAGATTAAAATTCCTTTTATCTTTTTCGAATTGATTGCTTTTCTGATTGATTGTGTAATCTTTGAATTCGGCAATTCGGCAATTTCTTTTTCAACCTCAAAAAGCTTGCAATTTCTTCAAGTTGTTGTTTTGACAGCCTTTGTGCGGTCTTTACTGTTAAGACCATAAGATCTCGACTACACTTGGTCTCTATATAGCTGTAACCTTTCTTATGAATAGGATCTTCTGTGAATATTACTGGCACGTTTTTTATATGGAGGCCTCTAGGGATTTTGCCTGCTCTGAGATGTTGGACAAGAAAAGGACCATGTAAATCTGTTCTTATTTGTTTTTTCTTTAGCCTGACTAATTTATCTGTCTCATTCTGGTTTCGAGCTGAGACACTTAAAGAGGCTGAAGCCTCCTATGTCACCGGTGGGGACAACAGTGCCCTTATCATCTACCACCCTGCACCTCCACTCATGGTCTTGTAAGGGATGTACAGCCCTCAATATCCCTCCAGCTTCACTGGCATTCTGGATACTGGTGCCAGCTGACTACTTCCCTTGGAGGCCCGCTCAGTAGAGGTGAGGGGAGACTTGACTTTGCCTCTAAACCCCAAGTGCAGCCTTGCTCTCTTTTCCAGCTCCTAGGGTTATCTACCCCGGCACTTTGCGGCTCCTGACACCCCCTGCAAATCCTCCCTCTCCCCTACTCCGCCCCACAACTTGGTGAGTTTCCTAGCTCCATTGTCTTGTTTAGAGTACTTCAAAGAGGATGGGCACAGGTGGATAGTCAGCACATCTGGAATGGGAAAGCCTGGTGGAGATTGGAAACAGTGGGCAGGTCTAGAGGATGATTTTTTTCCTGTTTCTGAGTGAAGAGAATGCCTATTCTGGTGCGAATTCACACGCTGAGTTAGACATTGAGTTGTACGTGTTGTTTGGTGGAGTCTGGTGCTGTTCTTGTTTATCATTTGCTGCCCTATTTCCTGCCAGTGGTCAGGCCTACACACACAATTGTTCTAAGACCCTTTGACAATATGGACTCTGGCCTACCCGCAAGGGTGGATCTGTTTCTGGTATATCCTTAAATTCATTAGCAGCTCTTTGTCAGCCTTGGGGTGTATTGTATTTAATGGGGCAGGATGCCTTTCAACTGTTTATTCTTGGCCAGAATCAATGCTCTTTCTTAAGCTTACAAAATCACAAGAGACAGATGGTGCTGTAAAATGCTCACTGCTGATGCATTTCAGGGGTGATGACCTTTACAATTTATTTGAAACCCTGCCAAAAACAGGGCAACACAATGACCACAATAGCCTCCCTCAACAGACATTTCAACCCACAGATGACTCCTGACTATGAGCGCTTTAAGTTGCGTCAAGCTAAACAGGTGGACCCAAAGTAAGTGGACATGTATTCGACCAGATGAAGGAGACTCACACACATGTAAATGTAAATGTAATTGTATTTGAGTTTATATAGCGCACAACTACATGCAGTGGGTTTCCCGACGCTTGCTTAGGGAACCCGTCCTGGTATTCCCCTGTGAGATAACCCCGGCAGGGTATCCACCAGGTGAAAGCCAGGCATCCCGCCGCGAGGGGCCGTTGTGGAGATTAAGCAAGCTATTACCCAGAGTCGCAGAGTGTGAACCTGTGAGTCGAGAAGGCACCGGAGCGAGAATTATCAAGTCCGTGGAATTTTTAGCCCAAGACCCGCCGAGGCGGGGAATTGAACCCTTGTCCAGGGTTGATCTCAGCTTCCGGGTCTGCCACCTCTAACCCCTGAGCCACACTTCTACACATGTGTGTGGCCGTTGACCAACATGAAGAGATACGCGCAAAAATTATCCAAGGATGTAAGTCTGTTGCACTCTGCCACCTTCTACTCCGCCAGCCAGGAATATCCTTGGACAAGATCCTGACCCTCGCATGATCCCATGAGTTATCGAACAGCAGAGCAGAAGAGATCGAAACCACTTGCAACAGAACCACCCCTGCACCCTCAGCTACATGGGCACTCAGTGTCAAGGAGAGGAGGGTAAATGCAGTGCAAATGCACCCAGGACAGTCAGATCCATGAGGAGCCCCTGGAAAGCTGCACAAGAAGTTTGGCTACTGTGGTTTCAATCACAAACCCGCTAAACCATACACATCCAAAGGGCAGAACTGTTTCAAGTATGGAAAGTTCAACCATTATGCTAGCATCTGCCGAGGTAGAAGGTGTGACCAAGAGAACGTGCCTCCAGGGGACACCCACCAACTCTCAGACATCTAACATTGAAGGATCCAACTGAGGCAGAACTGCCACCCTCCCAAGGGGCAACCACCCAATTAGAGGATGAGGTTTTCATTATCTCATTCGCCGGATGCTCTGACCGAAAGAGATCTCCCCCACAAATGTGCACAGTACACGTGAAGGACATCCTAGTGCTAGCCTTGATATACACTTGTGCATCAGAAAACATGAAAAATTGATTCCCCGTCCTATGATTACCCCCAGCCAAGCGAGATGCTGCATGCGACTGAGCTTCGGCCTCTCCTCTGCCACAGAGGTGTTCCAAAATGCCATCAAATAAACGCTCTCAGGGCTGATAGGCATGATTAATCTGAGAAACGATATCCTCATATATTCTCAAAGTCTGAAAGACCACCACTCCCTCCAACACTTAGCAGACTGTGGCCTCCTTCTTCACTAAAAAAGATGTTCTTTCTATCAGAATTCAATTGACTTTTTCAGCTATTTATATCCCCAGGATAGGCTCAAAGTCTCCCATCCAGAGGTCACAAATAAATGGGCTGACGGTCACTTGTGGCCTTCGCTGAGAGTTAAGTGCTGTGCATGTGTCCATTCTCCAATCAATAGATCAGGGATTTGTAAAGCGTAGCTACTCATCCATGAGTGTACCATGGGGTCTAACAGCCACCCCATCACACGCCACCTCACACTTCCTTCTTCCTTCTCACAGACATGATGCGCACAAACTGAGTAGCAAACTGACCAATCGTGTTGATGTCTTTGGAGGATAGTCAAAAGTTAATGTGTCTTAACTTTCATTGAACTGAGGAATAATGTCTGCAATAACACATTTTGGGGGTTTCAGAATCACCAGAGCTCAATAAGTATGTGTTCCAAAATTTTATGAAAGAGTGTTTTAGTGACCTCGGATAGGCTGTGTAGAGTAGGAGATAGCCTATCCATTTCAGGACTGAGCACAATATTGCAATCACCTCCCCATAATATTGGTTCCAATAGAACCAAATCTAGATATGCAGCTATTTGTTGGAAAGAGGTGGGTGAGTCAACATTTGAGCCATAGTGATGGATGGGGGCTTTTAGAATTACATGGTCAAATAATCTACAGCCTTTAAAGTCTGATAGCATGCACATAGGTGTAAATGGAGTGCCTCTTTTGATTATGATGGCTACGCTTCTAGCATAGTTTGAATATAATGCAAAGAAGCAGTGTTCATTCCATTTTGATGTGAACTTCATTTCAGATTCTGTGGTGAGGTGTTTCCTGGAGGACTGCAATCTGTATGTTGTGCCAAGCAAGACATTCATGCACATGCATAAGCTTCTGCCCATTGTTTAGCATTAAGTTATTTACGGTGTGCCAAGAGTTGCAGCTCAGACTACTGGCTTGTCCCTTGTAACCCTAGACACTGATTTCGTGACCACTGACCTCGGAGGTGGCAAAATCAGTGCCAAAAGCACAGGAGAAGCTCGTCCTTACGGGTTTCGGGCTCCACCTGCCTTTTCAGCCCTTTTTTATTATTGAAAAACCTAATAAAAGTGTTTTATTTACTATTAGGAAATGAAAAATCAAGCAGCAGGAGATGGAATGGGTCCTTCTCTGGTAACTGTGATAAATAAAATAAAATGCTTTCAAATGTATATTGGTAAGACTGCTTTTGCATGAGAGAAGCTAGTGTATATGAGTGTGTCTGTATGTGTGAGCATGTGTCTACATGAAAGATTCTGGGGATGGGGTGCGCATCAGCCCTGGTGACCGAATTGAGCCATCGGTAGTCCACACAGACCCGGAGTTCTGGCGTGGAGCTGGGTGCTGCAGCCTTTGGGAGAAGGACCAATGGGCTGGCCCAAGGGCTGTTTGAGGGCTCAATTACCCCTAGCGCTAACATCTTGGAGACCTCCTCCTTGATTTAAGCCTTGACCCTGTCAGTCACTCTTTAAATGCTGTGCTTCACAGAAGGACTGTCCACAGTGTCTACATCATGGGCATACCACTGAGGGTTCAGGGAGAACAGAGCAACAAACTGTTCCAACAGTTGGTGGCAGTCACTCTGCTGTTCAGGATTCTGGGCTGGGAAGAGGGTTACACCATCCAGTGACCTGTGTTTCTTAGCAGACAGGGGGTCAGAAAGAGTGTCAGTCTCCTTCTCCATTCTGAACCTGTTTCTAGGAGCATGCCCACTTCGGATTTTTCCAAGTGGGGCGTAAGGCGGTTCCATGTAGGACCCGCAAAGGGTTCTTGGAGACTGCAAGTCCACCAGATAGTTGACTTTACGATTTCACTCCACCACCTCAAATGGCCCAGTCAACGTATCCTAGAGCACGCAAGGCTCCACTGGGGCCATGACCCCGACTTTCTGGCCAGGCTGAAACTCGATAAGAGTGGCATTATGAGTATACTACTGTTTCATTTCCCTTGCTGACTTTGCCACTGGATTCAAGCAAGCCGGGCTGAAGACGGCTGGAATGCCAGAAACCGGTCCTCGGAAGCTTGTTTCCGGTCCAGGGAAGGCATGGCTTGGCAGTTCGGACTGGACTGTTCCCATGAGGCACAGGGTCATACTGATTTGCATATATAGCCATGTCTGAACTGGGGTGGCAGAGTGGGCTAAAGAACGGTGATGGATTAAACCCAGATCTTTTGACTGGGTGCGAGTGTTTGATTGGTTCAGATGATCCATCCATTACCACCCCCTTTTGTACCGCTTTTGGCCGCCATAAGTGTGGCAGGGTATGCTCAGACATGAGTCCCTTGCTTACTTTGCCACTGGATGATCCGTCCATTACCACCCCCTTTTGTACGCTTTTGGCCGCCATAAGTGTGGCAGGGTATGCTCAGACATGAGTCCCTTGCTCACTTTGCCACTGGATTCAAGCAAGCCGGGCTGAAGACGGCTGGAATGCCAGAAACCGGTCCTCGGAAGCTTGTTTCCGGTCCAGGGAAGGCATGGCTTGGCAGTTCTGGCTGGACTGTTCCCATGAGGCACAGGGTCAGACTGATTTGCATATAGCCATGTCTGAACTGGGGTAGCAGAGTGGGCTAAAGAACGGTGATGGATTAAACCCAGATCTTTTGACTGGGCGCGAGTGTTTGATTGGTTCAGATGCTCTGTCCATTACCACCCCCTTTTGCACTGTTTAATTTCTAACTGTTTGGCTTCCAGATATGCCTGAGCAAGTTGCCTGAAGCGCTTATTCTGGTTCCTGAAGGCCAGATATATACATCCTGGGGAGGTTTCCTGGGATCTTTTTCTCAGCCTTCCTTGACCAGACTTAAAGGTCCTCTTACAGGATGGCCATAGAGGAGCTCAAAGAGACTGAACCCTAAGAACTTCTGTGGTACCTCCTTGTAAGCAAACAATAGGCACGGTAAGAGGACATCCCTCATACGCCTCATGGGTTCACCAAGATACATAATCATGCCCTTCAGGGTCTGTTTGAATCTCTCAACCAGCCTGTTACCTTGGTGAAGTTGTAGTTAACACTGCACTCCTGCCACAGGTACTTCATATACTTAGATATGAAGTTGCTACGCTGGTCAGACTCCACTTCTCTGGGGAACCTCACATGGGAGAAAATCCCCATCAACTCACGACCCACCACCGGGGTTGTCACAGTCCGGAGAGGGATAGCTTCCGGTTACCAGGTGGCATGGTCCATCAAGACCAGGATGAACCTGTTGCCCATTGCTGTCTTGGGATCCAGAGGCCCCACAATGTCAATACCCACCCTCTCAAAGGGGGTGCTGATTACAGGGAAATCTTGAAGAAGAGCCTTGCACTTCCTCCCACTTCCCTGGCAAGCCTGGGAAGACCTACAATGAGTGTCAGTGTTCTTTTGCATTTGGAGCCAGTAAAAGTGGGTGACAACCCTTTCAAAGGTCTTGTCTTGCCCCAAATGCCCTGCCAAAGGCACATCATGAGCCAGACCCTGTAGGAAGGCTCTGAAGTGCAGGGGTACCAGCAGCACATGGACTGACCCAGGCTCAGCAACCTTAGGCTCACTTTAGAGGAGACCATTGTCTCACTAAATACAATGTGATCCAGAATGATCTCCTGCTGCCTGGTTTGCAGCTTGTTGCCACAAACCAAAAAGAAAAGGGCATTTCTGTAGGGGTGGGCGGCAAATTCCGCTCCGCTCACGGAATTTGCGAATTGTCGGCAATTCCGCCTTCTGCGCATAGTGGAATTCGTGAGTAGAGGTATTTCATAAAATGTTGGCATCTTCTTGGATAAATATGCAGGGCAGGATTCATTATGAAACAATGCTCCTGGCACAAAAATTAAACCTCAACAGGAAGTATTTAGATATAAATAAAGCAGGTGCCTGAGTTGCAGCTGAAAAGCAGTAACACATTAATCAGCACAAAAGATTTGCGAGCTCGGTCAAGGCTGGGCAGTTGTGCTTTCTCCCCACATCTTCCATCAAAAATGAGCTGTGATCCTTGATGGAGGTCTTTGCATCATGAGTTTCTCGAGCACAGTCCCCGTGCAGTTCCTGTGACTAGGAGGTTCTTTCTCCTCATCTGCTGCTCTGATCGCTCTCTGACCCTTTATAAACAAGAGGCAAGTGAACTAGCATAGAATCCCGCCCGTTTGCCCCCGCCCCACATACATTAGTGGTATGCAAAGTCTTCCCGCCTTTTATCCACTATGATGGATAGCTCACTCAAGGGACCCCGGCGCCTTTCGGCGCAGTGGCAAAGTTACAAATACATATGGTCACTGGAGACAACTGTTCTTGCTCGCAGCTGTAGTGTAGGAAAGGCACTATACATTTATCCAACGAGGTAGCACTTACTGATTAGCCAGTAGAAAGTACTCCCATTGAGTAGAGGTATTGCACAAAACGGTGGCATCTTCTTGGATAAATATGCAGGGCAGGATTCATTCTGTCCCGATGCTCTTGTCACAAAAATTAAACCTCAACAGGAAGCAGTTTGTGAGCTCTGTCGAGGCTGGGCAGGTGTGCTTTCTCCCCACATCTTCTGTCAAAAATGAACTGTGATCCTTGATGGAGTTCTTTGCATCCAAGAGTTTCACTAGCGCAATCCCTGTGTAGTTCCTTTGACCAGGAGGTTCTTTCTCCTCATCTGCTACTCTGATCGCTCTCTGAACCTTTATAAACAAGAGGCATGTGAACTCGCATAGAAGCCCCGCCTGTTTGGCCCCGCCCCACATACACTAGTGGTAGGCAAAGTCTTCCCGCCCTTTATCCACTATGATGGGCTGCTCACTCAAAGGACCACGGTGGCTTTCGTCAAGGTAGCAAAGTTACAGACACACATGGTGACTGGAGACAACTCTTCTGGCCTGCAGTGTAGGAAAGGCACTATACATTTACCCAACGAGGTAGTACTTACTGATTACCCAATAGTAAGTACTCCTGTTGAGTAGAGGTATTGCAAAAAACAGAGACATCTTCTTGGATAAAAATATATGCTGGGCAGGATTCATTCTGGCATGATACTCCTGTCACAAAAATGTATTATCTGAGCACGCAGAGTTTTTTTCCATTTCACAGAACTTTGTGTAGCGCTACTATGCAAATTCCGCCCACCCCTACATTTCTGCTGCTTCTGGCAGAATTCTTCACTGGGGGGACCCCTTCCTGCTGCCACTGGGTCAGCTCAGGCATGTACCCCAGATGAGCAGATGAGGCATATGAGCTCTTGGGACCATCTCACTGTCTTCTAAAGAGACCAGGGTCATTTCTGCGGACTCCCACTCCTCTTGGGAAACTGACTCTTCCACCAAGGCTACACTAGCCATCTCCTGGAGCAGTGCACCAGTGGGTGCAGTGTTAATCTTTTTGGGACACCTAGGGTAAACCTGGGAGTGACCCACCTGACCAAAACCATAACATGCCCTGGGGCCTTTCTGAACAGGTATACCTGTAGGAAGCCATGGCTTCTTTTCAGTGGGAGGCTGGGAACATTTCCCTTGGTTCACTAGGGAATTACTTTGGGACCCTTTTTGAAACTCTTCATGTTTACCCTTGTCCTCCCCGCTCTTCTGCTAGGGACCCTGCCCACCTTTGGTGGAGTCTCCCTCACACCCTTTTTGGACACTGTACTAAACTAGTGGTCTGTCTCCACAGCAGACTTCCTGGGGTCAGTCAGCTTACTGTCAATCAAGTGCTGGAGTAGCTCTGGAAAATAAGTGCTCCTATGCAACCAAATACAAAATCATAGAGCCCCTGTAAATCATTTACCTCGCTCTCCTTCACCCATCCATCCAGTACTCTGCAGAAAAAAAGACACTCACTCCACCCAAGGGCATGACTCCAGCTTCTTACAGGCCCTGAACTTCTGTCTGTATAGCTCTGGGGTCAAACCATACCTTCTTACCAAGGCTTCCTTCATGGGAGCATAAGACATCTGATCTTCATGGGGCAATACTAGCAATGTTTCCCTCCCCTTAGTGACTAAGCGGCTCCATAACCCAACTCCCCAGTCTCTCTCAGGGACTCTGTAAGACCTCATTGCTACCTCATATCCTTTAAACCACTGACCAATGTCCGCATGCTTCATAAAATCCTTAATACCTCCATGGGGATGTACACCCTCCCTTCTCTAGGCACTGATGGTGCGCTACCACCATTGGCATTGGACTATACGTTTTGCTTTTAACTCCAGCTCCTCTCTCATGCTCTAAGAGCATCTGTTTCTCTTCCAGGGCTAATTTCTCCCTCTGAAATGGCAGCTCCCTAGCCTCTTTCCCCAGCTTGAGCTTCGTGAGTTCCAATTCATGCATCCTGGTTTTCTCCCGGTCCTCCAGCTCTTCTGCTGGGGACAACCCCTTTGAAGAGACACTGCAACCCCCTGGGAAGGTAACCTCCCCCCGGGCAGACCTAATAGCCCATCCTGATTGCCCTCTAAATTCTCCACCTTCTCCATTGGCTGATCGGAATACTCACTGGCATCTCTTGACTCCAACCAGGCCTTCAGTGACTTTTGGAATTCCTCCTTTCTGGAGAGGCCTCTTACAGAGACTTTAACATTTTTGCACATAGCTTTCAATTGTGGCACAGTGTAGGTTTCAACCCTATCCTCCTCAAACTCAAGATGCCTGGATGCAATTGATGCTGGCGTTGGCATGATGAAGATTGGCAGTTCTGAGTTGCAAGGAAAAAATAGTCCCAAAGAAAAAGTTTCACCAATTGTATGTGGTTGCGTGATGCTCTGCATTCTACTAGTAGTTCACACTAATCAATGTATGTAAGACACAAATGCAAGTCCAGATCCTCTCTGCTGACCACCAATGTTTGAAATGGGGGTCTCTAGTTGGCAGAGGTAGGTATCTTTGTCCATGTAGGGACCTTTCTTCTTAGTGAGGGTAAGGGGATATCCTCCTAAAATAACCCCTGCTCATCCCCTTGGTAGCTTGGCACGAGCACACAGGCTTATCTCACAGGCAGAGTGGAAAGTATTTGTGAACACCCATAGAAATACAGTGAAAACACTACAAATGGAAACAATACCAGTTTAGAAAAATATGTAAACTTTATCTAAACCAAACAAGACCAAAACAACGACAATCCACAATACGGTAATAAAACAATTCCTTTTAAAGGGTGGAAATAGTTCAGTTCAAAGGAAATTGCAGAAGGGACACATTTCACACAAATTACCTTGGATGCGTTGTGCACAAAAACAAAAAGGGTCGCAAGGAAGGTGATGCGTCGGTTCATTACACTCAGGGAAGGTGATGCATCGGTTCCTGGCTGCAGGGGCAGGGCCGTACTGGGAAGAGAAACAGGTCCTGGCAAACTGCTCAGCCATCCCCCCCTGAGGTGAGGGGGTGTGCAGCTGAGCAGTTTCCTAGGGCCGGTTTTGGACAATTTTCTTACAGGGGGGCCGATATTGTTGACCCTTGGTAATAAAAATGGCCACCCAGGGGCCCAAAACTGACCCCCACACTAGCGGCCTACCGGGTAAACGCTGGGTGCCCGCTATTGCCAGTCCTGCCCTGTCCGGGGGAGGTGATGCATCGGTTCCTTACTGCTGCGCTGTGGAGGTGATGTGTCGGTTCCTTGCCAGAGAGGAAGTGATGCATAGGTTTCTTACTGCTTCCGACCAAGGACGTGACAGACCTGGTGCGGCGCTGCGATGATCCTGTCATGTGGGAGGTTGTGTATTAAAGGGTACTCATACAGTGATTTTACCTTCCCTGCCTGGTCAGCAGGAGGAACGATTCATTTCAATTGAACATGTCAAGATGCACCATATGCTCAATATTGAATAGTATGCCTAATATCATTACTCGGCTGGATGTTTCTCTGCAACAGATGTCGTCTACAGCATTTCCTGCAAACCGGGAACGCGAAGTAGAAACCCTGCCTGATGTTTTGCCTGTTTTGTCATCATCTACAGATACTAAGGGCTAGATGTAGGTAATTTTATTTTACCACTTCTTAAATACCGAATTTTACCGATTCGGTATTTAAGAAGTGGTAAAAGAGAGGAGGGGGGATGTAGGTATAACAGAATCGGTAAATACCGAATCGTTAAGATTCGGTATTTACAGATTCTGTAAATACTGATTCGGTACTGCCCATTGATTCCTATGGGCATTGAAGCCCATAGGAATCAATGGGCATTACCGAATCGTTATTTACCGATTCGGTAAATACCGATTCCAGCAAGGGTGCAGGGGGTGTCACTTTGACACCCTCTAGCACCCCAAATACAGGCATGTGTGCCATGTGGCACACAGACATGCCCTAAGGGCATTGGGTGGATTGGGTGGTAAAATACAGAATCTGAAAGGCCTTTGGGACTCAGAAGAGTCCCACCTACATCTAGAAGTTACCGAATCGGTAAAAATACTGATTCGGTATTTTACCAATTCGGTAAATTTACCGAATCGGTAAAATTGGCCCCCTACATCCCAAAAACCCATTTACCGGTCGGCAACGGCCAAAATCGGCCGTTACCGGCCGGTAAATGGCCACCTACATCTGGCCCTTAGTCCCCTGAGTATGCTACTCCACCACTGGAACACACTATTGATATTCCTGCTACTGCTGTACAATCATCATTTAATGCTGATCAACCTCCATTGTTTTTCCTAGGAACTAGTGGTTATTACATGGACAGAGACAACTTTTCTTCAAGCTCGTCATCTTCTTCATCAACATTCTCTGTTGAGGCTCCACTATTGAAAATTCGTATTTTCTTTTCATGGTTTGGAAAGATTTTTCTGGTCCCTCCATGGACATACATTTGGATGGTGCTAACAATGATATTCCTCTTCATGGCGATTTGTTTTTGTGACAGTCTTTTTCCTTTATATCAATGGCCATTATTTGCCTGAACGCTTTGCTGTTCATTCAGTTGATGGGGTGTTGACACCACATACTTCCTCTCCTAAACTGAAAAGGGACCAACCCTATGTTGGCATCTCAGCTGTTATAGTCAGGGATGGCATAGTTTGGGACAAAGTTGTATACGAAATCTCGTGCCCGACTGAGACAATTCAAATGCCACATGTCTTTTGTGTATCATTAAATGATGTCATTACACCAGGACTGCATTCTGACGACTAGGATATTAATGCAGTAAATTCACTGTTTTTGGATTTGAAATATTATACTGCTTTTGAAACTGAGGATTTGTATTTAAAATCTGCTAAGTATGCTGATTTAATCTGTTCCCAACATTTTGGTCATCATTTTTTGCATAAGTCCAACACAGTCCGAATTCCAGTTAATTATCCTCAATGGAACATAGTCCTACACCATTCCAGGGTAGTTCACGGAAACAGCCAGGGTAGTTCATGGACACAGAAAAATAAGGTTGTCTGTTTTCTCTGACCCTAACTCTAACTATTATAGGTTGAATGAAATGACACACACGAAATTCATGCTGACTCATACTAAATTGATATATTCTTTGAATTTTATTGTCAATTTATCCTTGAAAGGATTGATTATACGAAGGACATAGGGGCGTGGCTAAGCACGCAATGGTGGCGGACGTGCCCGGGTAGAGCTCCGTGCAAATTCCCCTACCACAGGCCGTTTCTCTGAGACAATTGCCCGCTTTGGCCCACGACATCTGCAAAGCCACCTAAGGCGATCCTCAACCCTCCTGTGAAGTCTGGGGCCGATCGGATGCTGCTAACTGCTCCGACGCAGGCGAAGAACATGTGCCCCTCCGGCAGGCTCCCCCGGCCGGTGTGCGTGTTCACGCGAGACCGGGGTTGAGCTTCGTCCACAAGGCCCGGATGCCGTGAGCTACAGCGCGAGGCCGCCAACTCTCGAGCACTATGAAATTGCCCCAATCATCGCAGTGGCCACACCGGATCAGCGGTAGAGCCCCCACCACTGCTGGGACACGACGGGGATTGCTGATAGTCCCGGAGGAGGCGACGCTATGTGCACTTGCTGTCGGTCTTCCCCGGCCGGCGAGGGATTGTGCCAAGATCGAGGGGCTTGGCGGTGAGTCACCTGCGGCGTGTGACCAATTGGCCTTGCTGCATTATCGAAAACTTTAGCCCCTTCCTGCGCTGACACTCCTGGGGGGCGGCCTTTCACGACCAGTCACCCCCCAGGGGGGAATGAGGACACTCGCTGCCTACTTGAACCAGGGCGAGGTGGGCTGCGCTCCGGATTGCCTCCTCTGGCTGGCGGGCCCACTGGCATGACAGCAAAGGCGTGCAGAGTCGTGGGAGTCCCGAGGGGCCCTGCCGCCGACACTCTACCTTGAGATCCCTTGAATTGGGCGCTGGAGCAGGGGCCCGTGGGACACTCGCGGAGTGGTTTCCCCCCTCCCGACTTGCAGAGGCTCTGGCTAAGTCCACGTACGGGACCTGTCCCTCGTTCGAGAGGACACAGGTTCCTCTGCAACTGCTGGCCGTCCCCGGGGTGTGGTGCTTGGGGTAAGGGAGTGTCCAGGAACGATTTCCTCACTGGGACTCTGGACCTACCTGCCCCACTATAGAAAGAGCCACTCCTTCCTTGGAGAAAACCGGAGGAGAAGATGTGGGGCGAGGAGGTGGACTACAGCGTCTGTCCGGAGGAGGCTGATGTTGTCGGACTGTGCCTCCCCGCCCTCAACCCCCAAAACGGGAATTTGCCTGCCACCTGGACACGTGGACAGACATTGACAGCAGGTGGGAACTGTGCATTTCATTCCTTTTTTGGCATCCCCCCAGATGTGACAGGTCGTTTTGGTATACAACAGGGACGTCCGAACGAATTGGCGAGGCAGTCGTCCTATGTGCCCCTGCAGTTGGGCTCTATTGACCTCACGATGCATTGTACCCTACTTGGAGCTTTGGAGGTATTTCCCGAACGCGCTGGCACTTGGACTACATTACGCCGCCCATGTCTGGGGACCCAAGACGAGAGCTGGTGCTAGTGGCGCACAGGTGAAGGGGAGGATGGCGAAATCGACTGAGCCAGACCAAACTGCCTCCAAGTTGGATACGATGCTAGCGGCGATGGAGCGTTTGGAGGAGTCGATGCAATTGACTCGCACCTCTTTAGAAACGAAAATAGACAGTGTGGCCATAGACCTAACGCACCTCCGAGCTGACCATAAAAAACAATTGGAGTGGACAACTTCTCTAGAAGCCACCATTACCGATGTCACGCCCAAGATCGCACAGATGGATAGACATGTCCAGGATTTACTTAACAGAGTGGAGTTCTTGGAGGACCGCGCGGAAGATGCGGAAGGACGGGCGAATCGAAACAACGTGCGCATCGTAGGACTGCCAGAGCGCTGGAGGGTAGAGAACCGACGGTACGCATGGAGCGTTGGCTCTTGGACCTACTACCAGACGGTACCCTCTTGCAACACTTTGTAGTGGAACGGGCCCACCGTGTACCGACGCGACCTCCTCCTACAGGCTCCAATCCGAGGCCCATGCTAATTTGCGTCTTGAACTACCGGGACCGCGATGCCATATTGCGAGAGACTAGGAAATTGACAGACATCAGAGTTGAGAACGCCAAGATCATGTTATTCCCCGATTACACTGTACAAGTTCAACGCCAGCGCCACTCTTTCCCAGTGGTGAAACAACGACTCTGCCGTCTGGCTCTGAAATATTCCCTTCTTTTTCCGGCCCGCATGCGTGTGGTGGCCCAGGATAAAATGCACTTTTCAACACCCCAGAGGCGGTTGAGGCCTGGCTCGACTCGGGCATTGATAAGGAACCCAGTGAGTTGCCATCGACGATGCGACGTGACTGGGGACCCCGGCGTCGCTGTCGACGAAGACCCTCGCCAACAAAATCGACAAACACGGAGACAGAGGTGGGCCCCACACCCGAACTCATACATAGCGAGCAACAAGAAGCCCTACGGATGGTGGCGGAGATCAGCGGCTCGCTGGAAGCAGACCCGGCATGGAAGCTAGCCCCCGCGCCATCACAAGCGATGACGAACACATTTATGGATTGACAGATTCCCAAGTATCGATGGATCTACCGGATGTTACCCCGCAGACTGCCGATTTTATCCAGTGAATGCGTCCTATTTATTTATTTATTTATTTTTACAATTTGTAAAGCGCAACGAATGCCCGTAGGCGTCTTGGCGCTATGACTCAGCTTAGTGTCACAATGGAAACAGCAACAGATTCTAAAAGTCTTCAACAGTTTCCTAAACTGAAACAATGAAGATGTTGATCTAATCATCAGCAGAAGGGAGTTCCAGAGTCTGGCCGCAGTGTTGGTAAAACATCTGTCTCCCCACGTAACATTCCTGGTCCGTGGTACAACCAGTTGATGGGAGTTTATAGATCTTAATTGTCTGGTGGGGCGATAAACAATAAGCTTCTCTTTGAAAAACTCCGGCCCGAGATTATGAAGAGCTTTAAAAGTAAGACATAGAGTTTTAAATCTGATCCGATTTTTAATCGTCAGCCAGTAGTAGTTTCTGATTACTTCTTTAATCGGTTTAAATTTGGGCGTCCCAGAGAGCAGTCTTGCCGCCGCATTCTGGACCAGTTGAAAATTGGCGACCACGCGGGATTGAGCATTGGCAAATAAACCGTTACAGTAATCTAATGATGACAATACCAGTGAGCTCACCGCAGTTTTTCCGGCTATTTCTGGGAGAAATGGAATAATTTTTCTTATAAGCCTAAGCTTATGAAATGCAGAGGACGCTGTCTGATGCGCATGGCTGACAAAGTTCAGATTTTCGTCAAAGATTACCCCCAGGTTCTTGACCTTCTGAACGGGGGTTGGTAAAACTCTGAGTGATGGAGGCCACCAGACTGATGACCACATAGGTGAGAGTTTCCCAAAAATGATCACCTCCGTCTTCTCGGAATTGAGCCTTAAACAATTGCAGGCCATCCAGTCTTTGATTGCCAGCATGCCTTCTTGGAATCGTTCCGCCACCTTTTCTCCATCATTATTGATGGCTAGCACCAACTGGTTGTCATCGGCATATGTGGTGAGGCTCATCCAGTAGGTTTTAATAACTCTGGCTAAGTCCGACAAATAGATATTAAAAAGTGTCGGACATAGGGATGAGTCTTGGGGAACCCCACAGGGTAGAGCCAAATCGGCCGATTTAAATGGTCCCAGTGTTACGGCCTGTGTTCTTCCAGGCAGAAAGGAGGCAAGCAGGTCCTTGGCCCTGTATTGAATGCCCAAACCTCCGACACGGCCAATCAAGATAGAATGATTGACCGTGTCGAATGCCGCGGACAAATCCAGTAATACAAGCACCGCCGTACCCCCTTGGTCTCTGATGATTCTAATATCATCTGCAGCTTTAATGAGCGCGGTCTCTGTGCCATGCATTTTACGAAACCCAAACTGTGAGTCATCAAGCAATTTGTTTTGTTCAATATACTCTGACAGTTGATCGTTCATTACTCTCTCAGCCACCTTAGCTAGAAAAGGCAGGCTGGCGATGGGTCTGTAATTCATCAGCATGTCCTTATCTAGACAGGGCGTTTTGAGGAGGGGTTTTAGTAGAGTGTTCTTTAACCCGTACGGGAAAATCCCTGATGCAAACATCCCATTGCAGACTTGCGTAATTAATTCACTTATCAATCCATTACTGGGGGAAACATTTTGGGAGGACAAGGGCTGAACCAGTTCTTATAAGTTTAATGATGTCAGCTATTTGATCCTCCTGTGTTTCTTTAAATTGAACTAGTGAGCAGTCGCTGTGTTTAATATAGGAAATAGGTGCAGGGGTAGTGGGTTTGTCAATGGCTGAAAACTCTGAGTAAATATCATTTACTTTCGAGAAAAAGAAATTTGCCAAAGCGTCACAGAACGCCTGGGAGGGAGGTGGAGCCAGGTCTGGAGATTTCCCCGCCAGTTGTTTCACCACCTCGTACAGTTGTTTACTAGAATTTTTGGCGTTGTCAATTTGTTCTCCCAAAAACTTCTTTTTAGCCTCATTGATCATCTTTTTATAGATGACCAAAGTCTCTTTATATAACAGTTTACTTTCCCTATCGTAGGACCTTCGCCAATTTCTTTTGTGGTTCATACAAACTTGTTTTTTCTTTCTTAAGTTTTCGGTGAACCATGGTGCGGAAGGCACCTTCCGATTTCTGGATATAGACTTAAGTGGCACTAATGCGTCCATCGCACTACCTAACCAGACGGAAAATTGTTTCGACGCTATGTTAGAATCCGTTGAAACAATAGGATGAGAACTGATCAGCAACGCTCTAAAGGCCGCGTTATCGATGTCCTTCCAGACTCTAAAGGACTCTTGGCTTAAGGGGACCTGTTTGGGTATGGAAGCCTGACCAGTAAGAATGGTACAAACAATGGCATGATGGTCAGACCAGATGAGAGGGAGTATATTGTGTACTGTTATCTCTTTTATATTAGAAAAGATGCCATATAACGTATGACCGGCCTCATGTGTGGGTGCTTTTACCAGCTGAACCAGCCCCAAAGTTTCCAAGTCGGCCGTTATTATTAGGGTTTCAATATCATTTGTTTTTTCAAGATGGAAATTTAAATCTCCCAGGACCATAAAGGAATCCTCAATTGCCAGGGGTTCCATCAGTGACATAAAGTTGGACAGAAATTCAGATCGTGGGCCAGGTGGTCGATAAATAAGTACTCCTTTAAGGTTATACGATGGGGTAAGCTTAATGGCGAAGTGTAAAGCTTTGCATGTTGTTGAAGGTGTGGGAGATATTCTGACCGGAAAGATATTCCGGGTGATTATTGCCAAGCCCGCACCTTTCTTTCCCTGTCTATCCAGACGGTGTACATTGAATCCCTGCGGCACTGCCACCACTAAATCTAGATCAGACGCACCATCCATCCATGTCTCTGTAATAAATAGTAAATCTATTTCCTGTCTAGAATCAGATCACCTATCTCCTGCCTGTGTCTGCCCAACGATCGAACGTTGATAAGTGATATTGTGATGTTCTTTATTTTATTGTTGGATACTTTTAAAGAGCTGGCTTTAGTGTTAGAAATGGTAAAGAAGAATTACAGCTAGGACAGCTGGTGGTTGTGGCATAGGGGATTGTTCCGGGGTCATACTGAAGACAAGTACATTCATGGAATGGCCTCATCTGTATGGGATCAGCAGATGAATACATGGTCCTAGGGCACTTGGCCCTCTTGTCTGACTCTGAGAACTTTGGAAACCAACAGAACTTTGTTTCAATGAGACACTGCTGTGACGTTGGCGAGACCGCCCAGATTCCGGGGAGACACCTGGTTCTGGATAATATACCATTGGAAGCCTGGCCCATTGATCCAGGTGTGACATGAATGTAACCGGTGCTGGTGAGTCGTGAGACAACATAATAGGGGTGGACGGACCCCCGGAGGTGAGTCACATGCTGAGACCTGTCCTGAGACGCTGCCAAGTGGCCGAGCTCCGGACCCGAGGGATCCAGGGCCCTATGCAGCAGGCATTCCCACTGGAACTGGGCCGAAGGACACTGACTGCCTGTGGGGGGTGTGGGGGGTAGCACCCTCGCCCAGATCACATGATACCCCGGTAAAGACAGAGCCAAGTGCTCAGCGACCCCCCCTTGAACTTAAGGATTCTTGAGCTCGTTAGAGCGTTTGGACGACAACATGTTCTGCTATCGAACTTTTGGTATTGTGTTTTTGTTTCAGTTGTTTACAGGGTTGGTTGACTTTTCTCTCTCCCCTCATATTTTTTTGCGGGATCACGGGTGTGTGCGAAAGACTTTCAATAGTGCAAGTGGGTGTCTTTTCTGCGGTGCGACTGTGCTGATTACTGGTGTTGGATGGCTGGGGGGAGACACGAGAGACCAGATGTGTAATGGCTACGGTTAAATTCTGCACCTGGAACTTTGATTTGGATACGCCCTGAGGTCCCCTTTGCACTCACTCATTGTAAGGTAGATACGGAAGGCAGGTATGTGGTAGTCCATGGAAAATTGGACGGGCAGCACATTGTTCTTGCTTCCATCTATGCCCCTAATACTGAACAAGGCCAATTCCTTTCACAGTTGTTAACGGTGATAGCTCCATGGCATGGGGTACCGCTTTTGCTTGGGGGCGACTATAATTGTGTATTGGATATTGCCTTGGATCCGTCATTCCTCCACCTGGCTAATGCACCAGCGATTGGGGCAATGAGGGCGCTCACAGACTGGGCAACCCAGTGGGACCTACATGATGCCTGGCGCAGTCACAACCCTCATGCGAATGTTTATTTGTATTATTCAGGTGCCCACACACTGCACGTTCGGTTGGACAGGTTCATGCTGTCGAGCAATCTACTTCCCCATGTCACAGACACCTGTTACCTAGGCCGCACTCACTCTGACCACAACCCTCATACCCAAGACTTTACACTTGGGAACACCCCCACCCGCCGGTACCCACATGGAGACTCCAACCGGATGTCTTATTAGACGCCCCATACAGGGAAGCGCTTTCAACCCGCCTTTTGCAGTATTTCAATGAAAATAATGATACTGCGTCCACTCCGCAATTGGAATGGGATGCGTTTAAGGTTGTCACAAGGGGCCATTGCCTGGGAATGCAGGCGGGAATGCAGAAACAGATAGAAGGAGAACTGGCACGGGTTGAATCCACCTTACTAGCCGGGGAACAGGAGGCGGTTGTGGGGAGACAATGAGATGCTGATGGCAGAGCAACACATACAACTTTTAGACAGGCTGAAGAATTTAAACTATGCTGCCCATTCGGCGCGCACACACCATCATGGAGACAAGCCGGGTAAGCTACTATCATGGCTGATACGGCGCGACACCCAGACTACGCCGGTAATGTCCATCCGTACCGCTCAGGATGCCACTGTTTACACGCAGAGGGCTATTTACGAAGCCTTCACAAAACATTATGAGGGCCTGTACCACTCTTGTTTGCGGGTCACTGCAGCTGACATCTAAGAGTATTTATCGGCCTTGCCCCTACAGGCAATTACCAATGCGCAACGGGAAGACTTTGGAGCGCCGCTCACATCAGAGGAGCTCCGAACAGTTATCTTCTCCCTCTCCAACTGTAAAACCCTGGGGCCTGACCGACTACCTGCGGAGTTCTACAAGGCCAATTCTATTATCCTTATTCCCGAGCTATTGCGAATGTACAGGGCAGCAATAACAGACTCTGCTCTCCCACCTACGCTAAACGAGGCAAATTTAATATCTCTCCTGAAGCCGGGCAGGGACGAACTTAATATGGGCTCATATAGGCCGCTTGCCCTCCTCAATACAGATTATAAGATCCTGGCTTCCACGCTAGCCCAGCGACTTGGGCCCTTGGTACCTGCTCTGGTGCACACCAACCAGAACGGTTTTGTGCCGACCCGCAGTACGTCCTATAACATCAGACACCTGTTTAGGGTGCAGAGTCTGGCTACACCCCAATGGCCTTACTCAGGATGCCTGGTGCTAGATCTTGAGAAGGCATTCGACTCTGTGGAGTGGCCCTACCTGATGCTGGTGCTGGAGAAATTTGGCTTTGGTGATGCCTTTCTTCAGATGGTGGGACTCCTGTACCAAGTGCCCGTGGTGCGCTTTCGCCCGGGCAGGCTCCTTTTGGACCCGATTCGAGTGCGCAGAGGCACTAGACAAGGGTGCCCCCTCTCTCCCTTAATCTTTGCTCTCATGATGGAGCCCCTGGCGGCACAGCTACGTGGATGACCTACTCCTTTACATCAAAGACCTGACTTGTTTCCCGCGGGTGATCTCACCGACATATTCCGAGTATTCGGTGAAGTGTCGGGTCTCCAAGTTAACTGGGTGAAATCAGGGATATATTCTTTTGCTGCTGACACGCCGGAATGTTATATTGTGGTCCTAGGTGAGAGACTCATTTGGTATCCAACCACTTTTCGCTATTTAGGAATTTATATATATCGAGATCCGACTGACTTGTTAGAGGGCAACCTCACAAGGGCAATCTCATCGCTCACGGCTCAGGTAACTTTTTGGAACTCCCTCCCAATCAATGTCCCAAGTCGTATTACGTTGACAAAAATGATAGCACTGCCTAAATTGCTGTATTTTTATGCCAACATTCCGGTTTATGTCCCGACCCGAACTTTTCGAGAGCTGGAAACTTTGACCAGACGATTGATATGGAACACGGGGCGGCCCCGAATTGCGCTGAGGACATTAAATGCTTCAGCGGAAAATGGAGGGTTGGCTGTTCCTAATCAGGAGCTCTATTACTTGGCGGTGCAGCTGCAGTGGGTTGCCTACTGGCTGAGCGGGAAGAACCTAGGTGATACTGCCACGGACGACACTATCAAGACGACTGCACAGGTCCACGCTTTATTCCATCCCTTAGCTAAGTTCCGCTACCCTGAGCAACTACACCTTGCAGTGGCGCGGAAGTGCTACGTGAGGAGCCTGAAACTCACAAGCTTCACCAAACCATATGCTCCAAATTTACCATTACTGGGGATACCCTGGGAAGGCGGCGCACTCTCGGAGACGGCATTAAGCAGTTGGACCGAGCTGAGTTGGAGGGACTGGGGGACCTGTTTGCAGAGGGTGCCTTACTTCCATTCGAGACCCTAGCGGCCAACACAGGACTACCGGTAGGTCAATTCCTCACACACGCAGCGATCACACACCTATTAACGCAAGCCTGGGGTGACCTTGCGGAAGAACTGCCAACCCACCTGCTGATACAGTATTTACATGTGATGGGGAATGGCTCCCACATAGTACACTGGCTCGCGCAGGCCCTACTCACACATACTCAATTTTCCTCACAGCTCCTGCGAGACAAATGGACCGCAGATAGGAGTCGAGACTGGACCAATAAAGAATGGGCGATGGTGTTGGCTGGTGCGCTAAATGTTCCACGCAACTCCCGCTTTAAGATCATCCAATATTATATTGTACATCGCGTGTATTTATCCCCGGATAAAATAAACCGCTATTTTGGCCTTGACACAACAACATGCCCTAGGTGCGGACTAGTGGATGCGCAATTTCTACATATGCTCTGGTCGTGCCCTCTCCTACACAATTACTGGAAGGCAGTATCGGCCTCTCTAGAGGCGGGAACAGGGAGCAGGTTACCGCACACGTGGGAAGCTTGTTTATTAGGCTTATTTAAGCGGACAAAACAGACGAAGGTCCCGGCTAGATTTTGGGATCTTGGTCTAATAACGGCAAAACAACTTATTACCAAGAGCTGGAAGAATGGCGAACCTCCCCAAGCAATACACTGGTGTCATTCGTTTGACAATTGGGCTAAGGCGGAGAGTGTAGCCTTGCACAGGGAAGAGACAGCAGGGCTCCGCGTGTATCCCATAGCCCAGGATTGGGACAACACCCTCGCTGCTTTTCACCAAGCGTGCCTACAGGAGGTATTATTTAGCCACTCTTCCACCTTTTGACAATATTCCGACTCCCTCCCCTCCCCCCCTCTACCTACCCACCTTTCTCCCCTGCTGGCTCTAGGTCGAGATCTTTGCCGAACTTCCCCCATTTCCCCACCTCACTACGGCTGTTGAACGCCATGCTGGATGACTCCCACTGCTGATACAGTGACACACATGCCCGCCCTTACCAGTACCCCCCATATCAGTAGTCCTGTCCTCCCCTTTCACGCCGTTCCTCTTGATTAGGACGTCATTCGCTGACTGTAATGCACCAGACCTGGCCCGCTGGCAGTACTTTCAACACACTTCCAGCGTGCCCAATTCCTCTTGATTCATCAGTTACTTAACATAGGTGCCCCAAACTGACCATTTAATTTACGGGATGTGGGTGGAAGGATAGATTATTCTGGCAAACTGTTGTCGTTGTTATGTATTCTCATACAGCTATGTTCAACAATCTTGTCATGATGTTCTTACTACTTTGTGTTTATTTCACTATCACGTATGGAAAACTGAAATGACATGCCTTGTATATCCTGCAATACCGCTGTGCTACCTATTTTCATGTATATTCATAAAAGAAATGCAATAAAAGATGTTCAAAAAAAAAAAAAATATTATTGGAAGGACATGATCAATTTAAAATCGATATGGGGTACCAAAGATTGGCAGGTGCAGGGCACTGAATCATTGCATCATGCGTGTTTGATACCAACTCAGCTGATATTCCTGAATCAGACTGTACAACAGACTACTTTTTTTGGTTTGGCTACAGATTTAGCTTTAGCAGCCTATGAGGACTGGCAACAGTATACAAATTATATTTTGGATGCATTAAACAATATGGGCCACAATGGTACCCTTAACTCGTCCACTACTAATCTCTTGGGCTGGTTAATATGGCCACTCAATAATAATGCTTGCCAGTTGCATTTCTCAAATACATCCAGTGGATTTACTCTCAGACGACCAGATCCTCGTTTCCCACACTCTCATTCGGTTACTACCTATTCTGTGGGTAAATTATGTCAACAATGGTTGGGACACTCAACTTTGTCATCTGTTAAACAACATCTCTCACGTTTCTCTGTCGACATTGATCTGGCAGATTTCCTTTTAGGTCCAAAATCCCTGCGCCTGAAACGTTTTGCATATGCTGCTTATAATGAGATCTGGAACCTGCCCCAAATGGAGGCAGCTTTCAGATTGCGACAACTTGAGCAAGACAACTTGCGTAAGGTTTTAGATGAGGTCAACAACAACATTACTACTTTGTTTTCTTGTAGTTACACTTTGGACAATATTGTTTAATTTGTTATTGACATTGTGCAGAATGATGTGTCTTTATTGTATCATGGTCAAAATCAATTGCTCTCTGTAATGCAATTTGGCTGGACTTTGCAATCATTGAAAAATGGGAAAGGGCATTGGGATTATTTAAACAGTACTGCCCTGTTTTTGCCCTATAATTTGACGGATAAACAAAAGCATATGTCGATGAAAGATTCGACATACGCTATTTCATATTGAGAAACTAGACCAACTACCGTTCTCAATAGCAGAGACTGATTCCTCAGTATGGTTAATATATGGGTTATTTCTTTGGCCATTTCCCTCTTTCAATTTACTGTATGTATGAAACAATATCCATTCGGTAGTTTCGAACCCGTTGGTTGTACTTTCCTGCACAAATTGTGGTCTTTACCATTTACATTTCACTGTCTGCGTGAAGATAAGGAAGTTTTTCTGACAAGGGAGGACTGTGATTCTACTGTGGGTCATGCTTTAGTTTGTACACAAGTTTAACTTCACAGCGCTTGCAAATTGTCAGCGACAAATTTGGCCTGTTTTCTAAAAGACCAAGTCCCTTCAATAGTTCCCACGTTAACTTTGCTTTTTAATGGGAGTTATCTTTTACTAAATAACCACGACTGCTGTGGTTTACGGGACGGCATTCCATGTATAGTAACGGTTTCCCATCATTTTACTTGTTGCAGCAAAGTGCTTTTACCGCCCCCACACAGGAGTGTAGATAGTTTGCTGTGGCCTTCCATTCCCACTTTGAAAGCACACTTCAATAAACTAAGCAGACTCAAAGCGCTATTGTTTCAACAAGAAGTCTCTCTCACTTCAGCTCGAGAGACCTTCGAATTACAGGTGGCTAGAACTAGGGGTGGGCGGAATTTACGTAATCGCGTTTCGCAAATCTCCGCAAAAAGGTAAAAAATCTCTGTGAACACGCAGAAATTCCGCGAACACGTGGAATTGCTTGTTCGCGATGCTTTTTTACTGTTCACAATCGCTATTTGCGTGCTCGGGGGGAAATATCTCGCGAACACGCATTTGAGAACGCAAACAAGCAAAACATTTCGCGAAGTAGCGGAACGCAGAATTTTGGGCAATTTTGCGCTCTCCACGGAACACAAAATTACCCAAATTCCACGAACGGAATGGAATTTACCACCCAGGCCTAGCTAGAACAAGTGAGATTCAGTCACTCTTGAATACGAATCTCTCACTGCATTTTAGGGATCTAATGCATCAGATAAACAATGCGTCTGAAACTGAAGACCTCGCACATTTTTTAAACTTGTAGGCTCAGGCCTAGTTTAATAATTTCAGACGAATTTTGGAGTAATACTGGTTTTTATTCAGTCCATTTTTTCCAGTACCTTCGGAGGTTTCCCATTGATCCTCTTTATGGCGTGTGGGGAGCTGGCACTTCTACTCCTGTTACACAATGGCTGCCCATTCTGTTGTCCTGTCCAGACACTGCCAGGTATGTCTGTCCATGAGTGAATGCAACAACTTTTTGGATGCTTGCCATTGTTGACGCTGGGAGTGAGTTATGGACTTACCTACCACTTTGCCTATTTTACTTGCGTGCAACCTGTGTTCTATTGCAGACAGTGCCCATTCCATTGGGCCGTGGATACCTACCTCTACAATACATTATGTGCTGACCCGGATTATGATCACGTTGTGGGTCACTTACTGGCACATGATTGTGCCTGTTCAGGGAACGGCAGTTTAATGCGTATGGCTGCACTTGAAGTATTGGCATGCTGGAATACCTGTGAGGCTGCGCAGCTCCTGCAACAGAGTTCCTTCAAATATCATGCAAGTTGCCCTTATAGGCTCCTTGAGACACTGGATTATGAAGAGCACGTCTGCTCCTTCGACCTGGTCAGCTGGATGGCAACCCTATTCACTTTGAATGATGGTCATGATCTATTGCAACAAATCCAATAATAGATTAA
The DNA here is from genome assembly GCF_964263255.1 of Lissotriton vulgaris. Taxonomy (NCBI): domain Eukaryota; kingdom Metazoa; phylum Chordata; class Amphibia; order Caudata; family Salamandridae; genus Lissotriton; species Lissotriton vulgaris. The sequence goes on from NC_141685.1 coordinate 1,969,388,721, forward strand.
ATGCGAATTTCAAATTTCTTTACTCTGGTTTGGCCTTTTCTCTGGCGCCTTGTGTCTCTGCTTATCGTTGCATTCTGTTTGGCTATATGCTACAACCTTGTTGACATCACTAAGTTAGCATGAGCCCTGCAGCCAAGATGCCCCTTTTGCACATGTTAACACACAATTATTATTTTTTGCAGGACTGTGTTTGGCCTTTCACATGAGAACTGTTTGCTGTGTTCGTTCTCTGCTTGTTCCTGGAGTTTAGTATAAACATTGTGAGCAGGTTGATGAACAATACCCCTTGTTATTCTGTTCTGGTCAGGCCCTATCACCTAGACAAAACACACAAATGCAGCAGCTGCTGGAAGCTCGTACTTTGCTATTACAAGAATACATGATTAGGTAACAAACACTTGGAGAAGGACCTTTCCAGGGAGAAGACAAACACCCAGCTTCGATGTAGAAGTCCCATCTATGCTCCAAGGTATGAGGTCTGCTAACACAACCCAGATAACTTCTATTATATAATAATACTCATTCTTACCAAGGTGAGGGAGGTTAAGCAATATTGTCCTTTCTCCATTGTCTGTATACAATGACATCTCCCTTCATAAGGTATGGACTGGCTACAATGCTAACTGTATTACTGTTATGAATTTTTCTGCACGTTGTGGCACGTATATTGCTGTTCTGCGACCACTCGAATCCTCAGGGTTGGTTCGATGCTCAAATAGTTTCCATCTCTAAACCGCCCCAAATCTGCTATGAATACTACGCAGACTAAAGGATGGTCAAGCGAGGGAGATATGGAGAAAGCCAGGAAGGAAAGGATGGGAACAGCGGGGAGGGAGACCTTAGAAGACACAAGAAGAGAGAAAGACAAATGATTACTAATCACCCTTTACTCTCTTCTTCTCGTTAACAATGTACTTTTTGTATGCACTACCACTAACCTGTAAAGGAAAAAAAAATACATAGGCATTCACTTTGGAGTTGTGTATAAGGAGTCTTCCTACTTCCAGAGGCTGAAACAACAATAAGGAATATCAGACAATATTCTACGTACACTAGTATCTCCACTGAAACCATAAGTAAAACACACTACCTGTCTAATATAGACGAACCCCTTCATTCATACACAACTCCTGTAAAGAAAAGAACAGCATGTATTCAGGAACAGTTTTTCTTGGGCAAGGCGCCTTCCGTGATAAATAACATGCAACACGATACACCTTGTAACTGTCTTCTGACAATCTGAGAGTTACGTCACTCCCCAACAAGTAAGGTTTAAGGCAACACGATACCCCTTGTATCTGTCTACTGACAATTCGAGAGTTACGTCACTCCCAAACAAGTAAGGTATGGAGAAACAATCAATGGAACACAGTTTCCTTAAGTCTGAGGATCTTCAATGACACTTTGTACAGTACTATCCTCCAGGGCCATGTAACACTCCTGGCCCCCAGAATACGAACTTAATAGTCCAGCCTTAATATACCAAGTGAAGGCTCTTGTACCCTCTCCACATGGGAACACCACCACAGTTACGGAGAGCTTCAGTTCCTGCAAGCACGATCCCGTGCAAACAATGAAAACGCTGTTTGTTTTGCTCCACAAACAGACGTGAGAAGAGCTCCAACAAGTACATAGAGAACGGTGCCGAAGGCACCCTTACCAGCCGCCAAACACTCCGTTCCAAACCTCCAGTCGCCAGTGTTACAAAATAATCGGCAGCGTCCTGCCCGGTCTTCCTACTGATATGCGCCGCGACCACGTGACCCGGAAGCAATCCGATCACGGTCGCGCATGGCGCTACTGCTTCTGGGGATTGTAGTTTGTGACGGGCTGTGCCCACGTAAACCTAGTGCCCCCTAACAATTGCATGTTAGAGCACAGTAGTTAAAATAAACATGTTAAATAGCCCTGGGCGGAGTTGGCGGAGTGGGGCTTCGCGGAGCTACGCAAAGTGGGCGAGAAACTACGCCCACCTCCACACTCCGCGTAGCCCCACTCCGCAAACACCACTGGCCGCCAGCCCCGCCACCCGCCTCCCTCCCGCCCTCCCTAAATACCTTAAATTAAAGGGGACAAATAATTTAAAATGCACTTACCTTGCCCGCCGCTGCCCGCCGCGTCCCCGGGGCTCGCTATCTTCCGTCTTCCGTCTTCTTCATTAATGCGCATGCGCGGGCGGCCGCGCATGCGCATTTCTCATGAGAAAATGCGCATGCGCGGCCGCCCGCACATGCGCATTAATGAAGAAGACGGAAGACGGAAGATAGCGAGCCCCGGGGACGCGGTGGGCAGCGGCGGGCAAGGTAAGTGCATTTTAAATTATTTGTCCCCTTTAATTTAAAGTATTTAGTGAGGGCGGGAGGGAGGCGGGTGGCGGCCAGCTACGCTCCGTCTGCGGAGCGTGCGTATGCCGCCTGGCTACGCCCGCTCCGCAAAATGCGGAGTAGGCGGCACTACGCACACTCCGTGCACGGAGCGTAGCTGGCCGCCCACCCCTAATGTTAAACTATATTTGTGTCTTCATCAGATCTTATTGTGGACAGGAGAGAGAGTGTGAGCGAAAAGGTGTATCTTGTTACCACAATCCCTGAGAGATCCAGGAGTGTTGTGTTCTGGGTTGTCTAATCATTTGCTTCTCTGTGTTGTGTAGGAGAGCGAGTGAGACACTATAGCTAGACGGTCCTGGGCTCATGGGTACTAAGGCGATAGGAAGGCTCAGCCCCTATACATCAAGGTCCCATAATCCTGTGCATAGTTCTGTGAATGTGCAGAATCCCTGCAACAATCTGGGACGATCCGTGGATTCTTGCAGCCACACAGCAGGGCTTTCATCAGAATCAGTGCGTTGATTTTGGACTTTGAAGACTGGTACACTCAATGTGGCGTGCGCCGATTTCTCGAACCGCGGGCAGGCGCTGCGTCAGTTTCTTCAGTGTTGCATCAGAAACAAGTACAGATGCGTTGCGCTTCTCACGGTTGCATTACTTTTCCCGCTCCCTACAGCCAGAACAACCTCCAGAGGCACAGAACAGGTACAGGCACCTCTTGGAAGGTCAGAACTCCCACCAAGGAACCTTTCTCTCCGCCGAACACCTGCACTTCCAGATCCAGACCACCCCCAAAGCCCTCATCTACAGACCCCTGCTCCCCGACATCCTTCCCCACCACCATCAACTTCATCATACCCCACTCCATTGCCTCAACAAACTACATACTCATTGGAGACCTGAACTTTCACCTCAACAACCCCATTGACCCCAACTCCACCATTCTTTGTGACAACCTCACCAGCATCGTACTTAAACAACTGGTTAACACACTGACACACAGAGCAGGACACACCCTCAACCCGATCTTCGCGGCAGGAAACAACATCCACTTCAACCACACAAAGCAACCGCCATGGACCGACCACCACTGCGTACACTTCGCCGTCAAAAACCCAAGGCACCCAAACTAGCCCCATACCCACCACAAAGGAACTGGAGCAAGGTAACCAATGAGCAACATAACTCCACCCTCACCCGAGACAACCACACCTGGGCACCTGATGGAAACAATGCAGCCAGAGAACTCCACACCTGGATCTCCAACTGGGCAGACAAGCTTGCCCCGCTATGCAACCCCGACAAACAATGCCACAGGAAAGCCGCCTGGTTCACCACCTCTCCAAGAAGCCAGGCGTACCTGCAGATGCCTGGAGAAAAACTGGAGAAACAGCAAGAGAACGGAAAACCACACCACCTTTGTAGGTGGTGTGGTTTTCCATTTTCTTGCTGTGGTAGTCTGTCATGGCTAACTTGTGTTAGCCATGACAGACTACCACAACCAAATCAGAGCCACCAAGAGGAACTTCATCCACAACAAAATCCTTGCCAACTCCAAGGAACTTTTCTGTGTCATTCAAGAATTCACCAACCCACACAGCGAAGCCACAGACATCACCCCATCCCAACACCTCTGCGACAAGCTTGGAACCTACTACCACCTCAAGATCAAAAACCTCTACGACAACTTCGTTGACCACCCACTAGGTGCCACAGACTGCCCCCGCCCGCCTGAGTCACAAGCCAGCCCACCATCTCAAATTGGACACCAATCACAGTCAAAAACACCGCCTCGACCATGAAAAGCATCCACTCGAGGGCCCCCACCTACTCCTGCCCCCTCACATCTACAACAGAGCTGCGTCCGCCATCGCACCCGAACTACAACGCACCTTCAACACCGCCATCAAAACAGGCACCATCCCAGACGATTGGAAGCGCGCAAAAGTCAGACCCCTGCTCAAAAAGCCCACAGCTGACCTCACCGACTTCAAGAATTATCGGCTCATCTCGCTCCTCCCCTTTGCAGCCAAAGTTGCAGGGAAAGCAGTCAACAGGGAACTGACATGATTCATCGACGAGAACGCTGTCCTTGACCTGTCACAATCCGGATTCAGAATCATCACCAGCACAGAGACCACGCTACAGGCTGCCACAGACAACATCTGCACCCCCCTGGACCAAGGCCACTCTGCAGCCATCATCCTATTCGACCTATCAGCAGCCTTCGACACCATCTCGCACCACACACTAGTGACCAGACTACACAATGCCGGCATACAAGGTACAGCACTGGACTGCATCCGATCATTCCTCACCGGAAGAAGCCAAAGGATCAGACTGCCACCCTTCCTCTCCGACCCCATGAAAATCACCTGTGGAGTCCCACGGGGTCATCATTGAGCCGACTCTCTTTAACATCTACATGGCCCCCATCGCAGCCACCATCCAACAAAACGGCCTCAACATCATATTCTACGCTGACGACACCCAGCTCATCCGCTCCCTCACCACCGCCAAACTCAACTTCCAGAAAGGAATGCAAGATGTCACATTCTTGATGACCAAGAGCTCCCTGAAGCTCAACGCTGAGAAGACAGAAGTCCTCGTCCTCGGTACCACCCCTTCAGCATGGGACAGCACCTGGTGGCCGACTGCCCTCGGAAGCTCACCTACCTCCTCAGACCACGCCAAAAGCCTCGTACTCGACTCATCACTCCATGAACCGACATGTCAACGCTTTCACCTCAAGCTGCTTCAACGCCCTCCGCATCCTCCGCAAGACCTTCAGATTGATTCCCCCTGAGTCAAGGTAGACAGTCACCCACACACTCTTCACCAGCAGACTGGACTAAGGAAACGCACTCTATGCCAGCTTCAACAAGCCCCTACTCTGCAAACTCCAGACAATACAGAGCACTGCCACCAGACTCGTCCTCTGCATCCCTGGCATCAACACATCAGCCAACACTTACAAAGACTCCACTGGCTCCCCATGGAAAAGGAGTCACCTTCAACACCCTCACTCACGCCTACATATGCCTACTCAACAACTGACCCAAATACCTCAACGACATTATCAACTTCCCCATACCCAAAATAAACTTCCGATCTTCCAACCTTTCATTGGCCCAAACTCCACGCATGCACAGAGCCAGAGCAGGCAGAAGATCCTTCTCTCACATTGCAGTAAATACCTGGAATGAGCAACCAGCAGAAATCAGTTGCGCCCCCTCCCTGAACACCTTCAGGAAGACCCTCAAGACTTGGCTCTTCAGCTAAATACACCTTCAGGAAGACCCTCAAGACCTGGCTCTTCAGCTAATTTCTGCAGACCCCCTGTCAGCGCTTTGAGACCCTCACGGGTAAGTAGTATGCTTTAAGCATGGGCGAATTTTGCGAATCTCGCGTTCGCGAATTTTGCGGATTTGCGAACTCGCAATCCGCAAAATCCGCGAATTCTCGCGAATTTGCGGATTTTTTTTTTGTGTTTGCGCGGGTTTCTGCCAGTTCGCGAGGGTTTTGTACAATGTCGCAAATTGCGAACTTACCTGTCGGGTCGCAAGTTTCGCGAACTTGTTGTTTCTACGTGTCCAGCCTGTTTGGGACACTCTTCTTCATCACTGCCACTCTCTGTCACCACTGCCACTCTCTGACTACTCATGCCACCCTCTGGCCCACCCATGCCACCCTCTGTTTCATCACAGCACCCTCTGGTTGTCCAGTCAGTGTACATTATTATGGCAACGCAAGCACACCTTCCCTGCCTCAAGTGACCTGAATTAATTTGGGGCTGATTAATGTGTCACAGAATATTTTTTTAGCTGGCACCTGCTTCCTTAGTGCTTCCTGATTAGTGATCTTTTGCACTTGCTAAGTGCTTTCATTGTTGCAATATTAGTTACAACACCTGCCCTGCCCCAACTGACAATAATGAATTAGGGGCTGATTAATGGATTTGAACTTCCAGCCTGGCTCCTGCTTGTCTCCCTTAGCTGTAATTCAGGACCTTTGTGGCATATGTGTAACTATTCTGAGGTTCAGAGCAGGGTCACATAATAGTTGCAACTGGCAACTGAACTCTGGAGGGGCCCCTCAGGAAGCACTACAGGAAATGGCTACTAATGATGAGCCTGAACTTTTGAACCTGGTAAGTAGTTTCAGTTTTGCTAAGATCGTATTTCTGCAATTTTGTACTTGTTCGCGGGGCGCGAACTCACGCGAACAGTGCGAACAGTGCGAGCAAAATCCGCTGCTCGCGGATTTGCGGATTTTGCGGGAGATTCGCAAATCTCGCGGATTGCGAATTTACCGAAAATCCGCAAAATCCGCGAGCGAAACGGATTTTCCGCCCATGCTTAGTATGCTTACAATTCCCCTTATTTATTGATTGATTGGGGAGCTGGGGGTGAAGTCTTTGTGACCCTGAGCCATCATAACATGAGATAATCTCTTCTTCAAGCCCTTGGAGATCTTCCTCAAGCAGGGAACACCGCAAATAGCAAATTCCTTTTCCTTTTCCTTTGCAGAAAGTAGCCACTGCAGGCCCACCCCAGATAGCAAACAGCAGAGGGGCAGTATTCCTCCTCAGTTTCTCCAGTTGTTCTCCTTTGCAAATGTTCCTCTTGATTCCAGGAAGTGATCTAAAGTTCGGGGTCTTGGACCCTCTTTTTATAATACAAAATCCTTTGATCTCTGGAAGCAGAGAGTGTCAGTGCCCAGCCAAGACCAGTTCTGTCCTCATTGGTGCAGCTTCCTGTCAGGATGTTGAGACAGCATAGTCCTTGGCAGAACAGGACCATTCAGGTGTTTAAAGAAATCTCCTCCCCCTACTCTGAATGCAGACCAGGTCTAGTCATCCCAGCCCTGACTCACCCTGGAAAGGCAGGACACAACTCAACCCACCAAGTGGCTGTCTGACCAGAATGCACATACCCAGCCCATGTCACTCCAAAGCCACACAGTCAATACACATGATGGAGAAGGTACATGACCACGTTTGTCCACAGGAAGTTTTATGTTCTTACTTTGAAGTAAACAAGATGTGCTGCGACTCTGTTGGGCTCTGCATCGTCTTATGTCATACTGTGTTGGATCTGATGATGTTTTCAGTCGAGAAATGTGCAGCTCTGCAGGGCTCTGAGTTGCTCAGCTCCTGATCCAGAGGAGCCTTTCATGAGGATATGCGAGGTACAGCTCTTTCTGGCTCTGTGGTGCTCTGCATTACACAGGCAAAACTTTCAGTCAGGGCTTTACTGCTCAGATCTGCGTTGATTGGATTCGGGTCTTTTGAAGCCTGAGGTTAGGAGTTTGCAGCTCTGTTGGGCTCTGCATTAGATCCTGTGAAACCTTCAGTTTGGACTGAGACATGCATTTTGATTCAAGGGAAGGGTCCTTGAGAACAACACCTGGTGGAGGACTCACTCCCACTGAGGCCAGTAGAGAGGATCAGGTACAGGAGGGTCACTTCATCTCGAAAGCAGGAAAGTCCTCTAGGAGTGTGTTGTGTTCCTCTAGCTCAAACAAGGGGTCAGCCAACTGACCCTTGGATTCACTTCTGGGGTCCTGTGTTTAAGAAAAGCTGGACCTGAAGTCCTTCAGAGTTCAGAAGGCAAGGCAATCTTCCTTCTGAGTATGCCCAGTGCCATCCTGTGAATGAGGGACACCCCCTTTCTCTAGCCTTAAATGAGTTCTGGTTAGGTCTTCCCTTTCCTCTATGTTTGGCTCCAGCCTACCTAGTCAAACAAAGGGCAGGCGAGCCCAGATGTGAGCTGCCAGTAATAGGGTAAGCTTCTTCTGAAGTCAGGAAGGGCTGAGAAAAGTCCAATCAGGGCAGGGGCACAGCTCCTCCCTAGCCATAGCTACAGGAAAACCCAATCCCTCCAACACCCAGGTCCCTTTTCCAATGTCTGGTTGAAATACAAATTTCCCAGTACGGAGCCATCAACAATCAGGAGACCTTAGAGAGTCTAGCTGGAGATTGGTAAGACCTGTGTGTGGCAAAATAATGATTTCTCCTAAACCAGGCTGGCTTTACAACTGTAAACAAGGCTTTAAAAGAGGTTTGCCACAGGTCTGCCCAGTCTATGTCTGAAATAGAAGCTCCCCACAATTCTTCGGCCAGTCTGAAATCCCCATCAACAACCTCCTCAATAGACCAATAGAAAAAGGATACTTCGTTCTTCCCTACCGGCCTCTGTACCAACTGCTCTTGCAGCATATTACCTTTGCCTATAGGTTTTTAAGACTTCTGAACAAGCTCGACAGTTGTAAGTATTTGAATCTAGACATACCCTCCTCTAATTTTTCATCTAGTATCGCCCAAGGCAGGAGTGTACCCTCAGCAGTCATGTCTTCCCACTCAAAGTCCCCCTGTTAGTTGTAAGAAATGTGATATGGTGAACGCTCTTGACATACATATGTTCAGGGAATATCCAGTTATCTCTGAATTCTGGGAGAGAGGGGGAACTACTCTAGCTGACATTCTGGGCCTCCCGGTTCATATTACTCTCAGCCTTATCATCTTTGGAATAACAAGCGGTGCACTGGCTCAAGTAGGGGTTTCTTATTTTATGCCATCTTACTGGCCAGGTGAGAAATATGTAGGAGATGGGTTGAGGCCATACCCCCGCACACATTCAGACTGGTTGTCCTCCTTGTATAAAACCTCTAAGATGGATTTGGCCAGATTGAAGCGTAGTAAAATGAAAGCCATTTGGGAGTGTTTGATAAATTGTTTTCCTGGTTAATCACTGTTATTTTCTCTTTTTTTTATAGGATAAGGTATTATTATTTTGAAAAATCTTCTTCTGTTGATCCTATGATTATGCCTCTGGGGAAGCTCTCTGACTGTGATGGGCCCTATCTTTCCTTTGGCTCCGTCCTTCCGACTTTAGGTGGGCCTTCAGCAACAGTCGTGGTTACGTGGTCACAACGAGAGGTCAGCAACATAAAGTGGGTATGCTTACCACTGGTAGGTGAGTGACATCTGCTGGGCCTCCAATTCGATTTCCCACATCCCAAGAAATTGAGTAAGGGTAGCAGACCTTGGACATTGGCAAAAATTCTAATTTAGCCTACGCAGAAAAATTACAACGTTATAAAAGTCAGTAATATGCAAATATCCACTAGTTTTGCATCCCCATTAAGTTCCATACTGTGTCACATTTCAGGCATAGGCACCAGCACAGTGTTTTCTCAAAAACATTGAAATTCACATCAAACTGTGCATTCAATATGCACCTCGCTCACATTAAATTGTAAATATCCACTTGTTTTGCATACGATGCTTTGTTCATTCAAGATGATCTATTATGATCATCCGACAACATACATCAAATTGTGCAGCCAAAATAAACGTAATCCTTTCCTTTAAAATGTGTATCACATCGGAAAGTAGGCGTGACCACATGATGACGTGTCACGTACACGTCTTAGTAAGCATCACCGCGGTAAACCCGAAAGTGATTCTAAAACCTCTGGAGAAGAGAAGACGTGGATTGGAAAAGCAAAACTCAAGGGAAGGTAAGCACTGTGAACTTTAGCCACAAGCATCGCTTTTTATCGGGATGGTGTCTTAAAAATCAATCATGCACGGCACACGCATTTGCCACCTGCTGCCTTAAAGTCTAGGCTGAGCATCTTTTAAAAATCTCTATTAACTCGACATCAGCAAACGAGCCCGCCACTATTTTAAATGGCAATGGTGAGCAGCGCACTATGTTTTAGCATAGCCCCAAAAACCTTCTTCTCCGTTCTATCAAACCAGAACGAACCCTTCTTGCGTTTACATGCTATGTGCATTTGTTCTTTAAAAGGCGTAGTATTTCCAAATTGCTAAGAGCTCGATACCGGCACATGCATGCGTCATTCTTGGAAATGGCAATATTGAGCAGAGAACTATTGATGATTCAGCATGTGCTTTTGTTCCAACCTTCCCCGCATTCAAAATGCTACACGCAGTGTTGCTGCCACACATGGATCTTTCCAAATGCCGCACACACAGTGCTGTTTAAACAATATTGTCACTTGGTGAAACACAAATACAAATTTATTCCAACGACATGGTCCTTCTTCTTCTTTTCCAGCAAATGCCATAAAAGCTGGTTTTGTGTTGAACACATGTCAACAAAAGCCAACGCGAGTATTGGAAAAACAGACACATATCCTAAGGTATGAACACAATATTCAACAATCTTTTGTCAATAATCAGTGAGTAGTAAAGTATTACCAACTTCTCTTCAGAAGAACGGTTCCAACCACAAAATTTTGTCCAAAAAAAGAACAGAGCCTAATCGGAGAAAGTGTCTCCACCTAATGACATGACAATTTTATGCAGCAAATTTAGAATGAAATCTCTGTCTTAAAGTCCTTCTTTTGCTGCTTTTCAGTTTCTTTTGCTGTCCACTTTTGTTGCAGGCCTAAACCATTTTTTGGGCTTGCGCCTGCGTTGCAGTGCGCAGCATTGCTCACGCAGCAAGAGCCCTTTTGTACGGGGTTTTGAAAGCTGCTCACACGCTCGTGCGTGTGAGCATCTTTCCGCGGCTGCCATTGGCCTTCGCATACTTTTTTTAAAAAAAAAAGCTAGCATGCAATTCGGCAAAGGCGGGCGCATGTCCCGCCTTTGCTCCGCCCATTCCCGACGGTGGCTAGCATGCGCAGCAGAGCACGTTTGCCTCGCTGCCGCGCTCCTTTCCCCCGCTCCTCTGTAGTGCACGCGCACCACTGGTTTCGGTTCCTGCGTCGGCTCCTCTGTTGTGCTCGTGAACCAGTGGTTTCTTTATAGAAAGAAAATTTGGGGCAAAGGAAAGGCAACATTTTACAGAAAATCAATAACTGTTCAAGCAATGTAAGATTTTTTTTTTCCTCTCCGTTAACACCAGCATTGAGAATTAGTCCATTTTAGCACCCCCTCCGCACACGATAACTTTCTTGTGTGTGTGTTGCGCTATATATCAAGCGTTGGAGCCTGAGGTTTGCAGGTTGCACCCGGGTCTCTACAGTGAGAGCCGAACCTGCTGAACTACATGCATTTTGGAACCCCATCTGAGCTCTGAGCCTCTTTGTACATCTGTGGAGTCTTTTTTTAGCCCTCTGTAGCCCCGTTCGTTCTCCCCTACCCCCACACGCTCACTCCACGAGGCCCGTTACTGGCTGCAGAAGCATGTGCCCCCGCGCGGCCCCGTTCAGTTGTTGACTGCACGGCAGGTGCGTTACCCTGTTGATTTATCTGACCAGTGTCAGTCCTTGCGCCCCACCGAGAAAGACGCAGCCAGTCTCCAGGAAAGCGGAGGGGTGGGGGGAAAAAGGAGGTGAACAGATGGACTGATAGCATCCGACGGCAACAAACAAACCAGGGCAGTACGCTCTTCAAATTCTGGGGAAACTTTGGACTCGGCGAGCAGTGCGCTTCATCCCCCCCAGGCCGCAGACTGGCTTTTCGGACGACTTGTCCACCAGCAGCCACGTTAAACCCCCTACCCGAATCTGTGAGAGAGGGCCGATGGACACGCTCGGAGGGATCTCCGTGACTTCCAAAAAGTGAGCTCGTTGGTCCTGGCGCCAATGACATCACTCCCTGCGCACGAGGCCCGGATCTGAGCCGTTGCTCCGCACTTCTGCCGGGAACCTCTGGAGAGTTGAGAGGGGTATTATAGTTCATCTGGCAACGGAGAGGGGGGTCTGCAGAATGCAAGCAGGGCCTGAGCGAGGACGACAAGGGCTGCTCGTCCCTCAAAGATTGAGCATCTGGGCGCGCACTCTACATGGGCTGACCTTATCCTACTAAGTTAGGTGAGTTGGAGGTACCTGGCACCCTCGCTGTTTTCTGGAAACAGGCCAAGTTTTGCAATTGGGGTTTGGACTGAATTGTGGGGCGACTGGATACTGCTGGTGTAGCTGAGATTTCATCCCTGACAACTATGAAGGCCTCAGTAACGATAGACCTTGGGTCAATCAACTGTAACACCTCGCAGGTCAACCCATGGCATTGACAGTAACAATACTTCACAGCATCGATACTAGTGGCAAACCTCCTGGAGTCAACAAAGACAAACCTTGTTGATTTTTGTGTTGCATTTTTCTCAAGCATTCTGCTTGATCTGCAGGAACAACAGTGTTTTTCGGGTTGCCCCTGTTTGCTCTCCGCTTGTTTTAGATACCAGTCGATGTGTGGCATTAGCCACTAAATAAATTTCAAAACTGTGCATCATCGTATAACGTGTCTATCCTTAAATGTACCAGACTGCTCAAATTGGGTCTTAGGCCTTTTCGTTGCACTTCTTGCTTTGTATCAAATAACATTTTATATGGACTTCTAAAGAATGTTTTTCACTGGCTGAAGTAATTTCCTTAGTGATTCTTAGTGGCCACTGTTCAAGCTCAGGTATTAATACATACAGTAACGTTATTTATTTCAGGGCAGAATGTCACAGCAGCAGGTTCCTTTGAAAAGATGCAGTATGAGATACCACAGACATAGAATACATTTATTTGGACCACATACCCATGTGCCATCCGCTAGATTAACGGATGGAGAAACAATAAAATGCATATATAATCTAACAACAAAAGGGGTACACAATATTGATACAAATATGTACTGTGCAATCATTCGCAGAATAAAACCTGAAGCACAGCCCTTTTAAGTGGGTGTCCCTGCTTCAGCAGTCTTTTTTAAAGGTGCAGCGTGTAGTTTGAGTACCACTCAGCAGGTCAAAAGCCCTTTGCGCCTCTAAAGGTGGATAAGTACCTATCAGAATGATGTCATCTTTTTTTGTATCCATATTAATGTCAACATTTCACTCCGTTTGTAGTCGGTTATTTTGGGCCAAACAAGAAAGACCAGGTTGATACCAGGTACATAACATTCAAAGGCTGCTAGAAAGCTGATTTGGAGCTGTAGCTAATCTGTGTGTCTGCATTTAAACAGCTTCTCTTGTCTCAAGTACTTCCTGATCCTTGTTAAATTTAAAACAATGATACTTTGGACAGCAGCAAAGGTGCCAAGTTTGCTCTTATCTTAATTTTACAAAGCAGGAGTTGTAGCATAACATTTTTAACTGCAACTCTGACCGCAGCGCCACATTGTCTACCTCTAAATATCACAGCACAAGAGACCTGAAACATAGTGTGAGAATTGTGAGATAATGACCTCTCTGCCCCACATTTCTCACGGTCTTACTTTATTCATTTCGGAAGTGGAAATCTCTTTCTCTTTCTCTCTCTTTCTCTCTCTTTCTTTCTTTCTTTCTCTCTCTTTCTTTCTCTCTCTTTCTCTCTCTTTCTTTTTCTTTCTTTCTCTCTCTTTCTCTCTCTCTCTTTCTTTCTCTCTCTTTCTTTCTCTCTCTCTTTCTCTCTCTCTCTCTTTCTCTCTTTCTCTCTCCAGCTCTTTCGCTCCCTCCCTCTCTCTCTTTATCCCTCTTTCCTCTCACTCTCGCACTCCACTCTGTGGCACGTAATAACACGCCACATAATTACACTCTACTAAATGCAACATAATACTACTCAGTGGCACGTAATTACATAACACATATTTACACTCTACTCATTGCAACATAAATACACCCCTGATACCACTCAGTGCCACATAATAACAATCTACTAAATGCAACATAAATACACTTCAGATAATACCATTCAGTACCACAGAATTACACTCCACATATTTACACTCTACTCAATGCAACATAACTGCACTCAATATAATACCACTCAGAACCACATAATTACTGTATTCAATGCAACATACATACACTCCACATACCATTCAATACTACATAATTCAATGGCACATAATTGCTCTCTACTTAATGCAACATAAATACACTCCGCATAATACCACTCTGTGCCACACAATAACATACCACATAATTGCACTGAACTCAATACAACATAAATTCACACCTTTGTGTTAAGTTTGCGCTATATAAAAAAGCAACTAAAAAACGTTTGCAATGCAATAGGTCTTGCATTACTGAATGTTTGGGCTACTGGTGCATTATTATTAGCAATGCCAATAGCTCAAACTTTTACAATGCGAGACCTATTGGATTGCAAATGCTTGTTCCACATGGTATAATCAAGAAATCCATGTTTGGATTAGAGATTGGCCAATCTCTAACAAGGTAAAAAACTGTTGCAGTTTATAGGGAATTGTGGCTTGAATAAATGATGTTGCAAGTGATAACACAAGCACTTCCTTTGCTTTCTTTTTCCTTTAGCTTTGTTTCGGTTCCAAGTCCTGAGGAGAACCCCGCAAAAGTATTTAGGGGTTCAAATCTCAACGACCGTTGTCTTTGACCAAATGAGTGAATATGGACTGTGTATCAGGTTAACCTTTTTATGTATCAATGTTGGTTTTTTAAGTTTGACAAATCATTGAATGAATGACCCGGTTAACTGAATACTGCACTGTTCATCTAGACCATGTATAAAAAAACAATAGGTACTCCCCAACCCTGTTGGTCTTGTTTTTTCCCCCATCCTAGGGTTCAAGGGAATCTCGGGGCCTTGGATGTGCGGTTCTTCTTCAGGACAGGGGGGGTGGGCAACCTGGGGCTAGGTGGTTGAGTCACCCTCTGCGTATGCGTGAGCCGATAGCTACTTCAAATCAGTCATGATGGAATTAATTCCTCCAATAGTTAAAACAGGCGCTCATAGTAGCCTATAGTAGAGGGATGGTGTAGATGCAAGTCGTCACGTTCCGTGCCTTAGTCACGATGAAATCGGCAATCTGTCGATCGCTGTAATCCGATCAGCAGTTCCGACTGCCAGATTCCCTTGCGCCCTAAGAAGGATCAAATCATAGACGCACATGATTAGGCCTAGACTTCCTTATGTGACACCTATCGTGCAAAATTGGCATTTGATCCTGTATTCATGCAAGCAACTTCATTTAGGTTGTATCTTTTATTGAGCTAGGCTGTATATGACAGTGATTTAGAACCGCTCATATTGTCCAAAATGAATACAAATTTCGCTTCTATGTCACAGAATTTTCCTTCTTTTTCACTGACTCACACTGAGCACCCCGCCTTTACGCACGTTCCCATCTGGAGCAACCTTTCTCTTTTGAAAAAACTTGAATAATATTTGACAATTCACCGGAAACTGAATACATTAAATGTATTGGTGAATACAATTAATTGTTTGGTTTTTTGCTGTCTGACTTTACATTTGTTGTCTAAACTATTGACAAAGCTTAAGGAGTTTATTTTAAAATAATATTGCATTAAACTCCGTTGTACTTTGCGCGCTCCTACATCTCTGAAAAAATTACAGTCCTTGCTGGGATTTTTAAATTTCGGGCGTACTTATATTCCCGAATATGTGCAGCGTATCAAGCCTTTGTATGTTCTGATACAACCTACTTTTACCAAATCTTGCTGGCTGCCAGAACATTCAGCGATTTTGCAATCTTTGCAAGCTGATCTTCTAGAATCTAAATTCTTTCTGACCCGTGATAACCACACCAACCTGGTGATAAGAATCATCCCTGGGGCGGTGGGTTTCACGTACCTTACTTTTAACGAAGGAGACACAGTACCTATTGCTTACAAGTCACACTTGTACACTTCGGCTGAAATGCGGTTTTCCTCTGTGGAAAAAGTTTTGACAGCAGTGCAAATGGCGATTCTCAAGGAACATACACTGTCGCAGGGAAAACGCATGTTGGTTGTAACCCCGTTTCCTGCATTAGAGGCAGTGACGAAAGCCAGTGTACCAAATTCTAAAGCTTTGCACCCTCGGTGGATACAATGGGCAGCATCTTTGACATCTCTGGATGTCACCTTTATATTTGATGCCTCCTTACAGTCGCAGGAGTTTTTACAGTATGTATTTGTTCATCCTGCTCCTTTGGCTTTGCAGCTTTTGGAGGACTTCCATTGCATCATATACACTGATGGTTCAGCGCAGGTTGCACATGGGTCTAAGCAAGCATAGGTTTCCGCTTGCGCTATTGTGGTAGGTGCTATGGTGAATGATGAGTTCAAGTCCAGGGTCGTGCACACGCAGACTCTAGGGGACTGCACCGCACAATTGGCAGAGCTTCGTGCTCTGATGCTTGCATTGGAGTACGCTGATCCTGGTGTGTCAACTCTTATTGTGAGTGATTCCTACTACTGTGTCCAGTCTTACAATGAAAACCTTTTCTTTTGGATTCAGAATGATTTTCGTGATTCCAAGGGTAGCACAATAAAACATAAAATTATCTGGGTCCGAGTGGCTGAGCTTAAAGAGCAGTTGCCACTTGTGTTTGTGATTCATACTCTCGGTCATCAGCACGTGGGAGTCCACGCTGTTGGCAATTCGCTTGCCGATGAGGCAGCAAAATCAGCGGTATCGACATATTTATTTGCAGCAGTTACACGTTCCAAAAGTAATATTGATGATGATATCTTGGCAGCTGTTGCTGCAACTGAGAAGGGAGGTAAATATCCAAAAGGATTCCCTTCGAAGTATTCATACCACTTAAGTCCTGATAAAGTTCCTTATGTGAAAATTCCTGATGTTGGTGAGAGATTGCTTCCCAACGCGGAAAGCAGGCCTACTCTCAGTTACAGCAAAGTTTCTGGTGGAGGGGACTGTACAAACAGACACGTGATTATGTCCTTCAATGTGACATTTGCCAGCAGATTAAGCCTTCGACTGCTGCACGTCCGCCACAGACACAGTTGTTCATTTCTAATAAACCCCTTGGGTGTGTTTATTTAGAACACTGCGGTCCCTTTTCTTCTGATACTGCGTATAAGTACATCTTAGTAGCAGTTGATTCATGCACACGCTTTGTGTGGGTCTGGCCGCACCGCAGCGCTGATTCACGGACTGTCATAAGAGACTTGCGTATCTTTGTAGGGACTTTTGCCTGTGGTACCTTCCATTCGGATCAGGGTCCGGCTTTCGCCTCTAAGGCGTATAAGGATGCCATGACTTCGTTGGGGGTCCAAGTCAAGTTTTCGTCTCCATACAGACCTGAGGGTAATAGTGCTGTGAAACGGATGAACCGAGATTTAAAACAGTCTTTGACGGCTCGAGTTATAGGCACTCGCAGGAACTGGCTGGCCCATCTCAATGGCGTGCAGCGTGCTCTTAATAATAAATTTGGGTGGGCGGACCCAATACGAAATGCTCTTTGGTATTAAGATGTATGTACCGGACCTTGACGGTCTAGACTCGGTGGCTCAGGCTGCCCCCTTTGACGTAGATGAACATTGCAATGTTTGACAGGATCTACAAAAGACAAGAGACAGTCTTGCAAAGGAACATTTGCCCTCCACCTCGGATGATGCGTTGCAGATCCCGGTAGTTGGCTGGCTACCCTAAGTTGGAGAACTAGTACTTGAGAAGATCGATAACAAGAAAGAATTTGGTCCCTCTTATCGAGACTTAGCTTTTGTTAACATCACAGCTGGGCCTGTCCTAGATAGGATTGTGCGGGATGCAGTTTGATTTCAGATTCATGGGCCCACTGAGGTTATAAATGTCCCCAATGTGCTTAGAGTGTCAATGGGGGATGTGGTTCAACAAAATATATGTTCTGATGATTGGGATGTTGAGGCCGTTGAATCGTTGTTCTTTGATTTGAAATATTATGCTGCCTTTGATGCTGACGATTTGTACTTGGAGTCTGCTAATTACGATGATTTGTATTGTTATCAACATTTTGGCAATAACTACCTGCGTAAAGCTAATACCAGGAGACTCACTGTACATTACACCCAGTGGGAACAATCTCCAGCTCCTATACAAGGCAGTTCTGCTACCTTTTTGAAAAGGTTCACTTCCTTTACAGATTTTAATCAATCTAATCTTAATGCCTTTTATTTTAAAATGGCTGAAAAGTCAATTTCCAAAGTTAGACTTACCAACACTAAATTACTGTATTCAAAGTCCTTTCTAGACCAGTTGGCGTTGGGGGCTACGAGTGTGTGGAAGGATACAATTGACCTTAAATCAGTTTGGGGTTCTAAAAGTTGGCAAGTGCAAGGCACAGAGGCTTTGCACCGAGCATGCCTCATCCTGAACCATATGTTGTTTTTGAATTCTACTATTTCTCAAACAACATGCTTTGGATTGGCTACTCCTAAAAGATTGAATACTCCTTCCTTTCCTGACTTAGAGGAATATTCCGGTTGGGGTAATTATACAAAATTTTCCATGAGAGAGTTACAAACTCTGTTAATGAATTCCTCCTTTAACATATCCAGTTTGGACACCGAAGGCTGGTTGCTCTGGCACAGAAGTGCTGATTCATGCCAGCATCGTTTTTTGGGTTTAGCTCCCGGCTATACACAGGTCAGGGTAGATCCCCGTTTTGAAAGTGGCCGTTCTGTAACTACCTATTCTGTGGGAAAATTGTTTCAGAACTGGCTCAGACATTCTACCTTGGCGTCAGTTTAGCTGCATTTATCTAAACTGACTGATGATGTTGATCTGAATGATTTTATTAAAGGCCCGGCTAAAGGTAGATCAAAAAGATGGATATACGCTGTTTATAATGAAATTTGGAAAGCTTCCCAGATTGAGGCGGCTACCCTCCTTAGGGCTATAGATCAAGCGAATTTAGAAAAAGTGCAAGCAGTTGTAGATAACAGCATTAACACACTCTCTTCTTGCATTTACACATTAGATGATAATATTGTGTCATCTGTTGTAGATATTGTGCAAGATGAAGTATCTGCCCTGTACCATGGTCAAAATCAATTACGTTCCATTATGCAGTTTGCATGGACCTTGCAGACACTTAAAGCCTCTAAAGTGCCATGGCATTACTTGAATACGTCTGCCTTGTTTGCCCCCTTTAATTTGACTGACAAGCAGCGCTTACTGTCAATGAAGGATGCTTCTTTTTCCATGTTGCACATTGAGAAGTTAGAACCTTTACTGTTTTCTGTGGCTGAAGCCAATGCAGCTACTTGGCTTATTCATGGTTTGATTACTCTTCCTTTTCCTTTATTTGCATTTACGAATTGTGTGAAGTACTTTGCCATTGGCAGATACGAGCCTCTAGGAAGTTCTTATCTCCATAAAGCCTGGTCGTTTCCTTTTACATACAGATGTCTTAGGGAAGGAAGAGAAGTTTATTTAAATGGTGAAGAATGCACTGAAGCACCAGATCGTTCCTTAATGTGTCAACATATCCAAATACATGGCTCTTGCAACCAAAACGAGCCTAATTTAGCCTGTGTTTTGAAAGGTACACCCTTGCCTGCAATACTTCCCACATTCACGTTGCTGGCTAACGCAAGTTATTTACTTTTAAACAATGAGGATTGCTGTGGGTTAATTAAAGGGATTGCTTATGTCGTTACAGTCAGTGAACGTGTAATTTATTGCAAGAATGTAATGTATCCACCCCTGCATGGGAAACTTGATGTTTCCATCTGGCCTAAGATTCCAACCTTGAAAGCAGAGTTCAATAAGATGAGTCGCATAAGAGCTCTATTGTCCCAGAAGGAAGTTGCCCTCACATCTGTGCATGAAACATTTGTCCTTCACATGGCCAACACCCGAAAAGAAGTACATGACTTATTAAATACTGATCTGCCCTTGCACTTTGGTGAAATAGTTCATACAATCTTCAATGCGTCCTTCACTTTGGGGCGGGCTCACTTTTTTAAAGTTGTAAGCAGTGGCTTAGTGACTTCCTTCTAAAATATTTTCGGAGTCATTCCAGCATTCTTCCATTCTATTTTCTCCAGCCTGTTTGGTGGATTTTCCTTACTATTGGCTCTTGCTGCTGGCATACTATTGCTGTTCTGTCTATTTCAAAATGGATGCACATCCTGTATTGAAAGATGGGCTGTCTCGGCTAGGGCTTCTTTGCGCCCGGATGCTTGGGTACTATGGTGCGCTGCCGCCTGCCACACTGAGTGCAGCGTATTGATTATCATTTTGATTTTCCTACTTTGCATGCGTTCAGCCTGTTTTCCATTGCCTGAGTTGCGATTTTGAATGGGCCCTGAATTTGTGTCTCTGCAATACGGTATCTTCCGAAGTGGATTATAATCGGCTTATGAGTCCCTTAGTTGCTCATGAATTGCTGTGTTCTGATGGAGGGATTATGGCCTTTGCAGTGATGCATGGTGTTCTTGGTCGTTGGAATGTGTTTGCAGCGGCGCAAGATTTCTTGGCTTGCAGTTTCCTCGAGAACCCACCGAGTTGTCCTCTGATGGTGCAAGAGGCTCTGGTAATCGAAGAGCATGTATGTTCTTTCCCTTTGTTGAATTGGATGGCTGATCTGTTTTCAGATCATAACAGTGAATTCCTGTTGGAGGCTGTTGCTGCTTATTTTGCCTATTTATTATTAGGATGAACTGGATTTGCAGTCTCACGTTTTTGACCTGAACATCTCGTTGGAATTGAATTTTTTGGGACTCTCAAAAATTTTTTGGGGAAAAAGATTGCCTATTGACTTCATCAATGTCCAATGCGGAGTTTTTTTTCACGACTATTGCAATTTTTTATCTCCTTTGATTTTTTAAAGTGACAAATTAGAGACTTGTGTTTCAACTATCGAACTTGAACTCTGCGTTCCTAAATTGCCCCTTATACTTGTCCTATCAGTGCTTGGATCAAAGGGAGAGTGTCTTGTGTATTGGTTTCACCTTTGCACTGTGTTAAGTTGGCATGTGTTAGTTAGAGTTTTAAACACCATTTTTCTTTTCCTGCTGCCTCTGCACATGACACATTTTGTTATTAATGCTTTTCGCCTAGTTAGGTATTTTGCTTTACACGAGAATAACATGTTTGCTTATAATATCAGTCTTGCTTGGTAAGCTATGTCTGTACAGTGCCGAGGCCTTCAAGGTTATCTCAACACAGCACTTATTGTTTGGATTGATCAGTGCACAGAGTAGACATAATATGGATGCAGCTGTGGCCAACTTTGGTTTTAGGCGCGAATGATATTGCACTGCGCAAGGCAGGAGACACACACTTGATGAAAATCCGTATGCAGAGTGTTGGTGTAGGAGATGATGTGATCCATTTCCACTGAACCTAAAGGTATGGGCCCGCCCTTCTAAACCCAAAGAGACCTTCTGTAGATATATTATAATATACTAGCTTGGGAGGGTAAACATAGGTTCTATTTAGGCCTGTTTCCTTTAGCATTTTAACATGCTTTCACCCTTTGTATTTTATGGAATAGTAACTATTCATATAACGTTGATCTTTATAATATGTTTGCTTGTATTAGCTAAGATACTGCGTTTGAGAACACTGCATTAGAAGTAAACATTTCAAACTCGCACGTGTCCTCATTGACTCCTCGTTCTGGATTGATATGTTAGTATAACAAAAGAGTGTTCATGTATTCCACGTTACCTGAGGTGTTCTAAGTCCATGTTCTGGGCTGTCTAAATCATTGGGGTTTTGTGAGTACCAATGAGACACTGATTGCTAGTCTGCTAGGGGATTTTGGATACTAAGGTGAGTTTTGGCACACCCTAATTCACTGAGGTTCTAAGTCTCTATGCACAGTTCTGTATAGGAGCAGAAATCCCTGCTAAAGAATGTCTCTTCTAAAATCCATGCTAGTTTGTCAATCGATGTGCATGCTGTTTAGGCCCCTAATGTTGCAGGTGGTGAAGTTGACCTTAATTATAGTACTATGTGGATGACGTGTCATGTCCATAACGCATAGAACTAAGATGTGAATATAATGTAATGACATATCTCTCCAGTGATCTCTGTCCGTGGAATAAAGACTATGTAACTAATAGCCATCTCATAATAACTGCCACACACAATTCTCTCCCAAGTACATGAGTTGAAACAGACACCGTAGCGTGTATGCTTGGGGGAGGGTGGGGGGCGGCAGTAAGCTAAAACCCACGTCCCTGCCACACGCAGCAGGACCTAGGTAAGAATACCTGAGTGGCACAAAAGCTTGACGAACATTAAATATATATCTTGAATGAACAATATGTTATTGCAACAGCATATTCCGGATTATGAGTCCATGCATGCAAGATTGTAATATGGTTACCATTAGCGCTGTTGTTTGTTGTTATTTTCTTGTTCTGGGGAATAGCCAGCCACCAAAGATGTTGTTGTTGACAATTTCTCTCTTGATTTGTTTGATGAATCCAGAATCATGCTAAAAGTCATTGAAGCGATGGGACATGCAATTTATGGTGTGCTGAAGGTAAGCAAGGTAGAGCATCACACATGCACTGTTGGGCTGTAGCTTCTTTTTATTGGGGAAATGCATGTCTGGACTTCTTGACCAATTACTCTGTCCGGTATCATTTTACTTCTGGATATAGATAGGGAGCAGTGAGGAGACCCTCCTAGAGTGACAGAATATTGGGGGTATGACCACCTTTTTTAGAGAAATATGTAAGACTCCTCAGATGATATAAAGGGCGATCTAAAGCTAGGATTATCTCGTATAACTTTAAATGAGAATATGTGGCTTAATTTAATTTTTGTGTTAAAAATCTTGCAGAGAAATAGATTCTTCCAGAAATGAGACACAGAGTTTATATGGATTTGTGACTTATACAATCTATATCTTTACAGGGAATGAAAGTATAATCTCTTCGGAGACAGAATTAATTGATTGTCGAAACGCGTCGACGCAAACTTCAGTGCAATCCAGACAGAGAACACCTTGTTCCTAATACAAATTGAATTAATGTATAAGAAATTGTGTCTTAGACAGATTGTTGGATGTACAAACAGTAATAGATAAACTCTATATCATACAACCTGTTTTTGTCTGTCCCAATTATGCTTATCATAATGATGTTTTGTGAATAATTGTTATTGCTTTGGATATTATCATTAATTTTAGTGTCTGATTTTATAATCAAATATTTTGTGTGATGACCATGTTTTCTATTGTTAAATAATGAATTTTCAATAAATGATCTGTTTTGATATATTTTATTGTTAAAAAAACTATTGTTCAGTGCATATAATCTGTAAAATTGTGGGTCTAGGGAACATATTCTTCATGTTTTGTAGTTTACCTAATTTCCCTTGATCATTTAAGGGGTACCTCTCTTTGTCTCGAACAAAAGCTTGACAAACATCACATATATATCTAGAATGAACAATATGTTATTGCAACAGCATATTCCGGATTATGAGTCCATGCATGCAAGATTGTAATATGGTTGCCATTAGCGCTGTTGTTTTTTGTTATTTTCTTGTTTTGGGGAACAGCCAGCCACCAAAGATGTTGTTGTTGACAATTTCTTTCTTGATTTGTTTGATGAATCCAGAATCATGCTAAAAGTCATTGAAGTTATGGAACATGTAATTTATGGTGTGCTGAAAATAAGCAAGGTAGAGCATCACACATGCACTGTTGGGCTGTAGCTTCTTTCTATTGGGGAAATGCATGTCTGGCCTTCTGGACCAAATACTTCAGTGAACAGTGATATAGTTATGGCCTTGAAATTGAGAGCCCCTATCTCCTTGGGCAGTTGGAGAGCAATATTTCTGTCGCAATAGTGTAATATGCTTGAAATGTAGGCCTCAGTGGCGCACCGGGACAGGGAGTCACTGTGCTAGCAATCTATAGATCAATCACAAATAACTGTATCTTACAAATATATCTTCTTGCATGTCTCAACAAACACCTCAATTTTTCCCTACTGGTGTACTCTGGAACAAGCACAATTTCATTTCATTTAGATCTGCTTAGTGTTGTGGGCCGCTGTGGTATCCTCTGCATTCGAGATCCTACGTACAGCCATGCTGATTCTCACAGATGGTTTGTCCAACCTTTTATTTATCTGATCAACTTCTATTGATAAAGAGTCCAGTTTCCATTGATTGTTTTTTTTTTATATCAACAATTTAAAAAATGTTAAAACAAGACGGATGTCCTGTCTGCCATATCACAAGTGCCATAGAATATAATGCAGTCGTAATGTGGAGGACGGGATATCCTTCATGTTTGTAGCAGACTACACCATCCGCTGAACTTTGAATCAGGCCCATAGTTGCCGGGTAGAGATCTCAAGGGAATCCTTACCTTCCCAGCCTGTTTGCAAGGTCTGGGTCTAGGAAGCTTGCAGTCTGTTCTAGGGAGAGCATCCCTTCATCTATTCAAACTCTTTACTATGCAATATTGATGTGGTGTATTACTGTGTCCCAGCCCAAGAGTTTGGTGATTCATGAATATTTGTTAATAAAGGTGCATTCCACTTCATAAAAAATGGATAAACTGTCATTCAGTTTGTATAATAATATGCTCATAAGATGCTAGTAAAAACATTTCTCTGAGCCAAACTTCTGCCATATGTATGGTATCATGCTTCCAAATAAGAAGGATGAGTTGTTTAGCAACATCTAGTGGTGTAGCAACTCTGCTGCCCAGTGTGGGGTGAACTCTGTATATTGCACTGTGTCATGTAATAGAGCCATTGAGTCCACTAAGTCTTCCGTAAATCCTGCAGTCAACTATATTGGTCTCCAGATACCGTCCCAATAGGATCTCACACTATGACACTTCCACACTCTCTGGACAATACCACTGTTTGCTTGGTGGCATCTCTAGCATTCTCAGGAAGGGAAGATTGTTGCCTGTGCCACATGGTAAAGGGACTATGGACATCTGTGTAGGATTTTATAATATCCTTGATATTCAGCTTTGTTTCAAAGTGGTTTTTATCCTGGTGAAGTAATGTATTGGCATTTATATAGCGCACTACTTACACGTAGGGTCCCAAGGCGCTTTGACCGCTGCGAAACCCTTTCTGGCTTCCCTGAGAGATGGTCCCTTAATGGGTATCTCCAGGGTGAGGCCAGGCATCCCCGGCGGTCTGGTGGGGCCGTTAGTGAAGATGAGGCAAGCTAATGCCCAGAGTTGCCGAGTGTGATCGCTGATCAGAGTGGGCACCGAGGCGAGAGAATTATCGAGTCCGCTGACCCTGGTCCAGAAACCTGCCCGCGCCGGGAATCGAACCCTGGTCCCGGGTCGTCCTCTGCTCTCGGGTCTACCGCCTCTAACCAGTGAGCCACACTACTTCACTGTAAGAGATCTGACCACACGTCCTATGTGTAGTGTAAATGTAAGCGTTATGACACCAGTCCTATAGTTGGGACAAAAGAAAGCTTGAGAAAATACCTTGTACTAAGATAATTTACATCCCTGAGACACTACCATATATGTTCTGCTCCATTATATGTCCCACAGGATTTTAAGACAGCAGAGGAGATTTTTTACAGTAAATATGTTGGGAACCGAGAATGGCAGGTAGACCGTGCAACAACTGCCAATATTGCAGAACTATTATATAAAATGTACAAAAGTGGTGTGGATTAATGAATTAGTTTATTTTCTGCCTGGTATTCCTATTGGCTAAGAAGTCTAAACGAACAGGTTTGCGATCACCTACCTATATTTTACTGTTACCCTCAGCGGAGCCCCTTCATGTAGGGTGCTATTTAGGTAAAACACCTGGTGTATCTCCACCAATCATAAGATGTTGCCGTCGAAAGTGAATAGGCTTTGACCACCTCGTATTTACTTTTGAAAATTAAGATTTCCATGACACCTATTGTGCTCAACAGCATGTACTTTATTTCAGCTCATCTCTGCATTCCTATAGTGTGTGAATGAAGTATCACAATTGGGCTATTTCAAAAGATATCCAGTAGAGATCCAGATTTGATAGTCTAAGGTCCCTGCTTTCAATATTGGCATGAAGCGTGTCCATTTTAAAGCAAGTCCCTCCCAAACTCCTATGAAAACAACTTATTCAAGTAGGAAAGGTCTATGACCAGTGAATGTGGTATCAAGAGAGGGAGCATTGCAACCAAACAATTGACTCAGGCATTATATTAATTAATTTGACTTGCACTTCACCCCAAAAGAGATATTTAGGGTAGTCCTCCATTCAATATCATGGTATAAGTTAGTAAGCAGAGGGTTCATATTGTGTTTAACCATTTTCAACAGGCTAGCTTTTAACAAGATTCCAAGGTATTTTTAATTAATTGGTTTCTATTTCTAAGTATGAGTCACAAATGTGGATATTGTGGTAGATTTGGTCAGAAACATAGCTTCAATTGATGTGATAGCCCAAGAATTCTGAGAAATGTGAGATGAAGGTAGTGAGATGTGTAAGGGATATCTCTGGGGTGGCTATCATCAGTAAAATGTCATCTGCAAACATCAATGTTTTAAGCTCACTAGCCTGAGTTTGAATGCCCCAGATGTCCAGGAGGGTTTCTGATGGTTATCACCAGGGGTTAAAGGGCAAGGACAAAAAATATTGAGCATAAGGGGCCTCCGCTTTGTATCCCACTGTTGATGTTGAAGGGTTGTTAAACATGTCTGTTATAGGAAACCACTGCTGTGGGGTTGTTAAATACCCATTTTACTTTAGTTAGAAACCTCTAGCGTAGGCCCATAGATTCTAGTATTCGAGTTAAGAACCCCAGTTACACTTAGTAAAAGGCCTTCTCTGCACCTAACAAGACGACTAGCGTCTTATCCCTGTTGTAACATACTTCCTAATGTATGTGTGCCAAGGAAGACTTGTAGGATGCCAGGGATCGGTGTGGGATGAATCCCTCTGGATCTGGATGGATTAGTATTAGTAAGAGTCCCGTCAGTCTGTTGGCTAAAACCTTTGTTGATCAGATGAGCATTGATCAGAGGGATCAGTCTATAGCTGTGTGCATCTTTGTCTGGCTTAAGGATAACAGTATAGCAGGGATTGTCCCCTGGTTGGTCTCCGTTAATGAGGAGAAATCATCTTGTATCTCATTAAATATTTTACGTAACAGGGGTACCATTGGATGTTTATTGATCTTATAATATTCAGCAGGATAGCCGTTTACCCTCTTTACTTTGGAGGAGAGGAGTGAATCAATACCCTGCCTATTTCTTCTTTTGTCATATCTTCTGAAAGTTGAGAGCTTGCTTGGGTGTGGGCACTTTTATCCTAGAGAAAAATTCCGCTCCCGTCTGTTGAGTTGCAGAAAGTGTAAAGCATTTTGTAAAAGGAATAGAAGGCTTGCAAGAGTGGGTATGTGAGAGTTCACCATGCTCGTTTCTAAGAGCCGTTGTTGTGCATGAATCTTCCTGATGCTGTAGTAAGGAACTAACCTCCCTGCCTTCCCCTCTCATAGTGTTTTTTTTGTTTAGCTAAATGGACAATTCTTTCGCAGGAGTTCTGTAAGTGGGTCTTGTGAGTGTGTCTTATAGTTAACTGATGAGAGGTGAGCAACCAGCTGTTCCAGCTCTCTTTGGTTCATCAGGGCTTGTTGTTTTGCAAGCCCCAAATATTGCATCAATTGCCCATGAATATTCGTCTTCCCAGCTACCAATAATACATGGGGAAAGTGATGATGTTTTAGCAAATATGTGCTTTCCTGGCTTTTTTACTTTGTACTTTAAATCTATAGGCACAGAACCACTATTTTCCAGGCAGAGGAGTCAAAATATCTAATGCAAGTTGTATTTCAACCATTCATGGTTTATTTTGGAATAAGTTCTACTGCTGTGATAAAGGGCAAAAGGGGGAATGATGTATAATAAAAGTCTCTGCCAGAAGGATGTAGCTGTCTCGAGGGGTCTGTTAATAAAAAGTCCTTCATTAAGTCATCAAGAATGCACCTATCTATATCTATTCAGTGTTGGGTGGTTAGACTTACGCAGTATTCGGTCCAACAAAAAATCACAATCCCCGCATAGAAGTAGTTTGGATCTGGACATGCAGAATAGGATACTGTCTAGGATCTGAGCATGAAGAGTAGGATGCAGTGAAGGGCTATAAGTAAATAGTCCATGTTTCCACTCGGTGTGTAAACGGAACCTAGGACCAGTGTTTGGCATGGGATGTGGAGCTTCGAGAAGAATATAATGTCCTTCTGTGTAGGACCATATTTTATGCACTCTTAGAGGTAGTGCTTTTTGGACAGGGATTGAAATTCCCCCTTCGTGATAAGGCCTGGCTGAGGGTACCTCATCTCCTGGAGGTGGGGTGCCTCAAGCATGATATTCCTTCTGCATCCAGGGGCACATTTACAAGCCCTGAACGCTGCCTGAATGTCACTTTTAGTGAAGTTCTAGTGGCATACAGGGCTTCGACATATCTACAAGGCCGCATAAAGCCTCCCTGGGTATCTTTTAATGGCCTTGCAGATGTGGAATAAGGAACACGGGTTAAGTTCCGGCTTGCCTTACTCTGAGGCAAAGAGGAGTTCCCAGGGTGTTGCTCTGGGTGTACCCTCGCAACACAGGAGTTTAACGCTCCCCTAGTTGTACAATATCTCATAAACTTGGGGCAGCACTAAAATCTTGCCCCTCCCAAGAGCAGGGGTAATGAGGAAATATGTTTATCTTTCTCCTAGTGTTTTCCTCTTCCACATGTGCTGCATTCTACTGCATGCATGAAACAAGGAAAGTACCTCTCCTGATTCTTTTGTGCAGGAATATGTCCCTTCCTGCACAAAAACAAATGTGCCAATAACACAGATACCCTTGTACCATGGTGCCTGCATTGGCACATGGTTGCTAATTATGCGCTGGCACTGGATGAAAGGACATTCCTGCCCTTCTAAATTGGTGTAGGGTAGCACCTCGAAAGGACTTGCTTCACTGCTTTATACCAAGTTCATTTTCTGTAAATTTGCCGCTCAGTGCCTTCAGAATTTTTCCCTCTCTGTTTGGAAGGGTTTTGTTCCTTGAATCAATGCTATGTCTGGTTGACCATTGTTTAAGAACAATAAGATTTTCCTAAACTTTATGCAGAGGCAGAAGAATTAAAACTAAGGGAAATTACTTTCAGGTCTCTTGTGGTCCCCATGTACGTATCTTCCAGATTCTAGTACATCAGGATATGTTATATGTAGAAACTTGAGGGTAGCAAATGGCTAGCTGGCATTGCTGTTATAATAGTGCTATCAGTGGATGTCTGTGAGTTAGGCAGGCTGAGGACCATACAGGGTAAGTCGAAATGATGCAGGAGTAAGATGTTGATGCAGAAGGGTGTGTGGATAAAAGAGTGGGGTAAGGAGCGTGATACGCGTACTGCCTCTTGTAACACATGTCTAAGGTGGTGATTAAAAATAGTAGGTACGTTTTGAATAACTTGTCTGTTATGGAATAGAATAGTAACACAAAGGTTGTTCTATCCATTCTTCAAGGGTCAAACTCCCTATTTCTTATTGTCCCAGAAAGATTCCTAGCCCATTTAATATACATGCAGACCATTTGGAAAGGCGTTCATGCTCCCAACCACTGGCTCCGTGTAGGCTGAGCCAAACATTAAGTAAAATAGGATATTAATTAGTCTTCGTAAGTGATACAAACTTATCTCTTGCAGCCAGTGGCCAATTTTTGTGTTTCTGTCTTGGACCAGAAGACCTACTCCTCCAGATGTTTCCTCTCTTGTTGAGCGGAGTCACCTGTAATGTGCGATTTGGTGGGCATTTGTAGGTCTGGGGGACAGTCACTATCCATGCCTGATGCATTAAGAGTATCTTTGAGTTGTCCTGGGTCTTCAAAGCCTTATGTGTGGCCATCTTTGATATTCATTATTCTTGCCGGATCTCACTGTGTCTAATGGTCCATAATGGATGTCAAGGAAGTTTATTCAAAGTCTGAAAGCTAAAAAGCGTTTACATCAAGAAGAAAGGGTCTGCGGTCTGAACGATCAAGTAGTAATGATTTCAGCCTGTTAGCTTAAAAGAACTGTTCTAGAATAAAATACCACCTGGAACCAAGGTAAATTCTCATTGGTCAATGCACCAAGATATCTTGTGCTGAAGAAATTATTAATTTTGAACCCAGTATTTATTTATTGATCTAGAACATTGGACCACCCATAATAGAAAAACTATCAAGTTGCCATCTTTTTTTACTCTGAAGAAGAAACCGCTGTACCAAAAAGTGATAAAACACTTGTTGGCTTGACTTGCTTTAGAGAAATACCATTAAATTGATAATTTAAATAGGATTATATTTCTGATCTTTACGTTTCTTCAGATAATTTTCTATTCAAATGCCGAAGCACATGTCTTCTTGACTGTACCAAAAAGTGATAAAACACTTGTTGGCTTGACTTGCTTTAGAGAAATACCATTAAATTGATAATTTAAATAGGATTATATTTCTGATCTTTACGTTTCTTCAGATAATTTTCTATTCAAATGCCGAAGCACATGTCTTCTTGATTTACAAAAGGTGGTACTTGAAAGGAGTTCTACAATCTCTGAGGCCACACAGTTGATAATATGGGGGTTCCATTCCAGTTTTTGGCCAGTTGATAAGCCTTGTTTATACAGATTTTATTTTAAAAATGCATTTTTGCACACTCCAATATCCATAGCAACCACATAAATGGTTAAATTCCATTACCAAAATTCATCCAACCCTAAACCACCTTCTATTTTCTTGAATTGAGCTTTTAACCAATGACTGACCGTGATACTTGGCCGACCTACAAATTAGCCTTGGCGTAAGGCTTTTGATGCAGTCACACACTCCTACTTCTACAAAACACAACATTTTGCAAAGAATCTCTATAGCAGCATAAAAAGTAAGAATCGTGCTGCTGTGCTGCCGAATAAACCTAGGCCAGCTTGACCAATGATTAATAGACTGTTGTGGAACATATAATCAATCAACTGATCAATGTCCTCAAAGGAGGACATTGATCAGTTGCTTGAAAAACAAGAAAATTCTGCTGAGCTCGAAACATGGTTTGAAAGAGGTTACATGGGTTTATCAATGTCAGTTGGATGAGGTACACTGCATACATTGACTACTATGTACAGAATAGTGGGTCTCATTGTAGAGACACTTCTGTGTTGAAGCTCAGGTTGAGCTCATTTGTTTGTTTCCACCAGGGAGACTTGTGCCTGTAGCTGGCAGCCATAATGTGTATCCACACAGTGTGCTTTTGCCATAGGCTTGCATGTGTACTTTGTACCCCATGCCTCTTTCCTCACTGTTGTTTGACCATGCAGCTGGTAGCCATTTTGTGCATCCACCCAATGTGACTTTGCTATAGTCTTGCTTGGATGGATGTGATATCAGTTTAATATTATGCTTGAGGATCATTGTAGTATATGTATATTAGGAATATGATTTTGAGGAACAGTGCTTATATATCACATGCATTTTTGTGCATTTTTTTCATTTTGCACCTCCTTGCCTCACAGTAGATTTCCTCTCATCCTCCCATGCAAATATTACCAATTATTGGTCTTTTTTATTTTAACTTTTAATGTACTTATTGTGTATTTATTTCTTATTTCCATTTTTTATTATCATTATTATTATCATTATTTTTATTTTAATCATTTCAAATTATTTTCTTTCTTTTTTTTTCTTCCATTTTGTCCTGGTCCATCTATTTGTCCATACAAAATATACTCCAGTGTCTAGTCAAAAAAGAGAGCAGTAAAGGAAAGTTCCTATTATGAATCAAAACATGTGAAATTACAATAAACATACACGTTTATGTATATGGATTCCCATCATACACCAAGCCTGGTGATTAGCTTCATCATTTGGGTATCCCTGGATATACACAATGACAAACCGGCTCTATAGGTATCAGAGCCAACGAATGTCGGGAAGATATGTAAACCAAGATGAGCAAGATGTATTATGTGGGACCAAAGATTTTTTTAAGGGTGATATTTTAAATGCAGTGCAGAATAATGAAGTGCAAGAAAATAAAATTGGTGCGTGAACAGACCAACAAGACGTGTGATGTCAGTCACGATCAACGCTTAAAAAAACGTGAGTGCCAGGACTAGTTTTGATAAATAGCTGTCCTATGTGATGATGGTCAACATGTTTCAGCACTTAATGGCAAGAAATATAGCCATGTGCTTTCGTCAGGACCTTAACAAGACAAAGATAATTTAAACTGCTATTTATAACACCTGGAAAAAGGATATAGTGTGAGTGCTACTTCTCACAATACCGATTTCATCACAATATCTTCAATATTTCTTAAAGATAAGGAAGATCAAGCCTCACCCCACCTGGCAACAGCTCAGGGTGTAGGAGGCACCGCTCTATCCGTCGGTACCTCGGACGGTCAGCAGAGCCGTCGGGGGGGGTCAACCTCGTTGATAGTGACTGACATCACACGTCTTGTTGGTACCCAAATGATGAAGCTAATCACCAGGCTTGGTGTATGATGGGAATCCATATACATAAACTTGTATGTTTATTGTAATTTCACATGTTTTGATTCATAATAGGAACTTTCCTTTTCTGCTCTCTTTTTTGACTAGACACTGGAGTATATTTTGTATGTATAAACCAGTTTAGGGGCTACATATTCCAGTTTGTCTTTAAATTTTGGCCTCTGACCCTAGTTAACTTTCCTGTTGTGTGTGCCATCTATTTGTCCACCATAGGCCCACAGCCGCACAACAGCATTCATTTTTTTTTTTTAGATATTATTCCATTTCCTCCTGGACATCCTGGATGGGGTGCATTGCAGAGACATCAGTATCATAATTTGTTTTAATGATTATTCCATTTTCATCCAGACCACATTACCTGCCATTGGGGCACACTAACCTTCATTTTTAAAAAAAAAAGATTATTGCATTTAGCCATGCCGTTCCCTGGGTGCCACAGGTGTCTCCTTTGAGATAGATAGACATAAAGCAAAGAGCTTTATCTGCATGTTGTGTTATCCTGATTGGAAATTAGTTTAATGGTATGGTTGTTCAGTTTGGCTTTAAAATGGAGGTGACTTAACTGGAGTCAAGTATTATAACAGTATGAGGCATGGATCGTCTGCCGGCCTTGAAATGAATAAAATGGCATAGGGTTATTCCACTGCCAGAATAACCCTATGTCATTTTATTCGTCACACATCTTCAAAGGAATTTTTAGGTAAGGGTCTCAAAGCCATCACTAAACCGTCACCTACTGGGCCCTTTTCACTAACAGATCCACTTATATCTATACCTAGGGATTCCACACCATCTTTACCCTACCCTTCACTTGTTAGGGTCTCTTTTTATATAAAACACATTTCTTGTGTTCACGTTACTCTCTATTGCATTTCCGCACCTCCGGGGTTTGGTGATTTGGACCTTTCTCTTCGTCTGGCACTAACCAGCTTTTCCACCTTCATTCAGCCTCTTGATATGCCAATTAGCATATGTGAATCAATGCAGTGTACTGTATTATAATATATTTGTTCATATGTTTATGCATATTATTTTTTCTTAGAATCTTCAAGTGGTTCTCCCGAAGAAGGCGTGTGTAACGCCGAAACGCGCGTAGAGATTATTAATTTACCCACTTGGTTGTTTTTATGATTGTATTGTGTTTTTACTCATGTATGTAATTTGATTTTACACATGATGGACTATATATGCTGAAATCTTCTGTATTATCTGTCATATAAATTGTACGTTATATGTTTTTTAAAATAAATTCACGTTTTGTATTAATAAATAAATAAGATACATATTTTATTGTTTTTTAGTTTATCTTTCCCGTACACTGCTCTGGAGAATTCAGATACAACTGCAAACATACTGTAAGCATTTAACAGCAAGATGTTTGAATGGCTGCAACCCAGAGGTTTCAAAAATGGATTTGTTGTCATGGACAATCGCAGTAACATAGTCAAGGCCATGGCAGACGTTGGCTATTTCAGGATACTGAGTTTGGCCCATTGCATTAACCTGGTTGTACAAGACTTTCTAACAAAAGAAGAAATAGTCAGCAACATACTGAACACCTGAAAAAGAATATCCACTCATCTCATCCATTCTTTTAAACCCCAGGAGCAGTTGCATATTATTCAGCACGCTAAAAGAGAACCAGTTAAAGCCAGCTGTGGTCGGTTATGGGAGTACCTGCCGGGCAGTTACATGGGGAGGGGGAGGGGAAGGTTGGGGGGTAGTAAACCATGGATTATGGAGGTTTACAGGTAAGAATATGACAGTGAGTCAAAACTGTGAGCAATAATGAATGAATTAATTGCTGAACGTTGAAATAGTACCGCAAATCTCACAATCAAATGGTCCAATTGTACAATAAGGAGTATGCAATGATTAATTAATTTTTTCTTCTACTTTTTTCTTCTTTTTCTTTACAAAAATGTCTTTTGCACAAATATTAGTCATGAATTTCATTAATACTTTTGTTTTGCACTGTACATATGAGCACTACATTAACCATAATGCCCCATGGTAAAAAAGTCGAGGTATTGACGTAACAAGAACATGTTCCCTTTAAATAAGGTTAGGAACATGGGGCCGGGACCGTGAACAAGATGCTTTGAGGCTTCGTTTTTCATAACGAGCAGATTGTTTCTCTATGCCTCACAAGATTACTATTGCTTGTGCTCTTTGAAAATTGGATTCACAGAAGAACTTCACATCTTTTAAAATGTGCTGCTTATAAGAGACTGCATCAATGAAAGTGTTCCAAAGCATTGTTGTTATACAAAAATTGGAAGTTTGGACTACCGCCACTTGCTGTTGCCATCTCCCGTACAACAAAAGGAATCCTTATATTTACATAGCGGTTTTACTACTGTGTCACCAAGCCTTGAGAAAGTCGTCTACACGACGAAACATGTGTTGGCTGCCTGCATCTGCGCTATATACTTCATGTCAACACAATCAAGAACTTCTTTTGTCTATTATATTAGGATTTTTATTTGATCTATTGTATACATTGCATGGTGCTATGTTCATTAAAACAATCGGACAACTAGGTTGGATACTGAACTGATTTGTTGTGCTCTGTACCATATATTTTGTTTCTTAAAGTATAGAAAAGGTTTTAAAAGGTTTTTTCTACACAGGATAACACTGTTTAATTGGTGGCACAGTGTTTTACATTGAGCATGCTTTTACGTGATTGGAAGACGCTGCAGAGGTGCTGACCTGGTCTATATTACCACTGTCACTTGCTCTCAATTTGTTTTGTTGCAATGTCTGTTTGAGCAGTATAGACAGATATTTGACTTTGTCATTCAAAGAGGAGAGAATGCAATTGGGAAAGGTCTGACCATCTATGTGACCAAATGGGGCCTAGTCAAATGCCTGACACATATGCTACTCCCTTTTGAGGTTTTCAAATGAGAAGTTAGCAAGAAAGACAGTATGATGGGCCAAGCTATCCCATTGTTGCATCTGCTAAAGGACCAGCTAAAGAAGGTGTTTGACTTTTTCATTCATAAGGAGAGAATGCAATTGGGAAAGCTCGGACAATGGATGTGGACAAATGGCGCCTAGTCAAATGCCTAACACAGCTGCAACTCCCTTTTGAGATCTTCACAAGGGCAGTTAGTAAGGAAGACAGTATGAATGGCCAAGTCATCCTATTGTTGTATCTGCTAAAGGACCTGCTGAAGAAGGTGTTTGAAAGGTGCGCACTCACAGGTGTGAAAGAAAACACAGAAGCATATACCTTGGTTGAGAGCTTAATATTTACTTTGGCTTGTAAAGCAAGGCTTCAAAATAACAACATCTGGTCCAAAGAGTACATTTGTGCCACACTTACTTTATACATGGTGCAAAAAGTCTGCTCCCTTTCATTCCTTTTTCTGAAGGGAATGTTTCAAAATGCAAGAGGTAGATTGTTGAGCAAGCTGGAAACATGAAAGAAGAAAGTCTGGAAGTTTTAGCCCCACTCCACAGTGTTATGGTACCACCATCAACTTCCAGAGAGGTCAGTCTTGTCACACAGCAGTCAACACCAGCAACCAGAACACCGGCAACAACAGCAACAGAAGAATCATACCCAACCTCTTAATTGGCTTGGTTTCAAGTGGCAGGTCTTAAGTCTATCTCAAAGACAAAACAATTCAAGCAAGTGGCCGCACTAATGACCATTCACAGAATGTTACAGGAGAATCTGGATGATCCAAAAGAGGTCTATGTGGATGAAAAACCTATTGATGTATTGGTATGGGAAGATACACTAATGGACAGAGCTCAGCAGACTGGCAATAAAGTATTCGGCTTGTTCTGTAAGCAGTGTATCTGCTGAGCATGTGTTCGGTGCATCTGCTGCAGTTGTTACATTGTGAAGCACCAGTCTTTGACCTCATAACATGGAGAGGTTTACCATGATCTAAATGAACCTACATTTCATACCATACAATCACACTATTCCTGAAATAGCACAGGAGGAGGAGGAGGGTTTGTCAGAATCAAGTGTGTTAGCTGACTAACTTCTGGGTGAATCACCAGAGTTTGAGAATAAATTCTGCTTCCCAGACTGAGTATGCCACTGCCATCATAGAACTTTTTAATTAGTTCTTGTTGAACTTCTTTCTTTGTAAATCCAAGCTAGTAGCTAGTAAAACCTTGTGTTTGTGCCAGATTTATGTTGCTCTCCATTTTGTCACATATATGGCTGGATTGGAGTTGGACCATTATGTAGTAAAGAAACCAGCACAATTCCTTCATGACATTGGAGAAAATGCCTGCCTCCCTCACATGCCTATCCATTTTTGGCATCACTTATTAGGGCTGCCCCAGAAGATCATTTATTTACTAGAATGCCAATATCAGATGTCCATGTGTTGCCTCTGCCAAAGATACAATTGTGTACACACTACCTAACATACCTGTGTTTGTATTGGACGAAGTAACTCAAAATTGCAATGATGAGTGATTGAGTGTGATGATTGATGAGTTATGTGGTGGCAGACAGTGAGGGAGGGTGTTCAATTAATAGTAAACTTCATTTTGATTACTTTCAATGTTTGGTGCCTGAAGGATGATCATTTTTCCGAAAGTGATTGGCCTTTATAAACGTACTTAGCAAAAATGTACCTGTATGGTCCATTCCTTTTTTCAAGTTTTTTAGAGACTGGACCAGTCACTTTAGTTAGCAAACACACACCTATAAAAGTTACTGCAATTCTGTTTCTCTATTAGCTACTTAACAGCCATGGACTACGCATCTATGTTGCTCAGGTTGAGGCTGGGAAAGTGTTACTTTGAGTCAGGAGGAGAATGTAAGGACTCAGGGCAGAACTACCTCATTAACAGCTAGAAGAAGGAAGTTATCATTGTCAAACGGAAACCATGAGTCTAAGGCCAAGTAGTATTTAGCTATGTGGAATGGAGAGAGGTGCATTCATTTGGGAAATGCTGCTATATTACGATCCAAAATATGGCAGACAGGATATATAGGTTACGTTTGTGACGGAGTATGGAATTTAAGTTTAGATAAAAAAGGTTGCATCCATTTTGTATAATTTGACATTGTGATAATTCAATGATCATGAGAATTATATACAATATATGAATTGCTTGATCTCATTTGACGGTCTTAATTAAGAGTTTGCACTTTGCTTTTAGTAAGTTGCCGGTAAGGCGACACATTGCAAGGCTTGCACAAAGAGTACATTCCCATGTTACTGCATTCTGCCTTCTTGTAATAGGCCCTGTGTGCCTCAAACATATTCAGCCACATCAGCTAATGTAGACCATTGTGATTGCATTTGGGCAGAAATGTAATAGTTAACTGTCTGGCTTTAGATACAGGGAACTTGCCAAGTACACATCGGGTGGTTTCCAACGTATCCTTGTGTAACGATGTACTCTAAGTTTGCAAGCACAAAATGTATCTTCACCACCTGCCAGGACATGAGTGCCTAGACATGACCTACTACACAGACAAATTATAATGACATTTTGTGGTTTGTGACTATAAATGCTTGTGTTTTACTTATGCTTATTTGAGCACTCAACACCCAATTGAGGTTCCAGTGCACGTTAAATACATTTTCTTTATCTCATTCAGGTGGTTGTGACAGTTTGATGTTGGGTCTTAGAGATTTTTCCCCATTGCTACAGGAGTAACTACCTTTGCCAAACTCTAAGAATCAGGCCCATAGTCTGCTGTAGTAGGGTATGGTACAGGGAAAAGGCTGGGTAGGTATAATTGAGCCCTTGTTATAGAATTGTGGGGGGTAAACTGATGATGTAGCTTAGGCTTCGTAAGTCACTGTAGTTGAAACTGAATGGTGGCTAATGTCAAATTTGAACAGGCATATATATATTATGATAGCTATATGAACCACTTGTCCCGTAACATGTGGAGCATGCCTTGAATGTTTTTCAATGTTTCTAGTAGGTTTGGACAGAACTTGGGAACAAATAAAGGGGTACAGTACTAGGAGGTGTGTGACTGACTGGGCACTGGGACAGAAAAGAAAGGAACCTTAATTTCATTTTGGTTTGAAATCCATTGAAAGCTTTGTAAATGCTATATGAACAGAATCAGACGCACATTGCACAGTCAACACAGCAGTGCCAGATTGAACAATGCTGAAGTTGGGTGGGGCTATGGCCCATGGGTGGCGAATCATGAAGTGCCTGATAATGGATTGGATCTGCCTTACTTAACAAATACAGTGGGTATACTAATGAGTGTCAATAACCAAGCAATGTGACTTACCATCACTCGTCCCTGCCTCCACAGAGACTCCCTCTTCAGCTTCTGCTGGCACACCGATTCTTCTGGCTCTGTCACTGGTAGTCTAAGCAGCTAGATAAAACATTACACATTTTAGATGCCAAATGCACATCCCCTTTTTATTTTTTTAATAACTACGACAGCAAAAGCAACACATGACTATAGTTCAGTATGTATTATCTCCTTTCCCATCTAAAATATCACTTTGGGGATTTTGCTGGTTGACAATTTTATAAAAGCCAGTAGTCAAGCCAACAGTAATGGAGGAGCTAATATATGATGACTGTGAGTCATTTAAAGCACAATGAAGGGTTTGAATCTATTGGTCAATGAAGGAGACATGTTTTTAGTTGGCAAACCCAATGGGACTCTCTTCATACTACTCACCTGCCATGCTGCTATGTCAGGGAGAGGTGTGGGGCAGATGCCAGGCGGCTGACTCCAGAGCACAAGATTCCTGGTTTGATACCCGGCACTAGCTGCAGCTCAGCCCTGCACAATGTGACTCTGGGCAATAGCTTGCCTAATCTGCCCGATGCCCCCCAGTGCCTTGAGACACTTAGGGGTGATTAGTTTACGCTTTACAAATACAGGGGTACTGAAAATGCTGGGATACTGCATAATAATACATACAACACAGTGCTGGGGGGCGGGGGAGAATCACCATAATCATGGTAACTCTCATCATATTGGCATGAGCAAAACCTAGAAAGCCTTCTCAACAGACAAGAATAGAAGAGCTTGCTTGGATCTGCAAACTCTGCAATATTCACTGTAGACTAACTAATCTAATGTCTGAGGGCCTAATACCAATTTTGGCGGTCTTCCTGTGGGCTGCCATGCCATCTCCCTGCAGGAAGACCTCCAAAGTTTAATCCTGGTGGGTGGTCTAGCTGCAGCAGTCCCATGGCAATGCCTTTCTAAGGCTCAAAGGAGAGCCTTAGAAAGGCACTGCCTTGGAACTGCCACAGCATGTTCCTGCACAGGAAGAAATGCACCATGTTGAACATTTCTTCCCTTGCTGGAATGAAAATGCAGAAATTCAGGGGGGCACACCATGTGTCGCCCCTGCCTGCACCCCCTTGCATAGAGGTGACAGGCACTGTAAGGGCACCTTTGGTTTCCTTACCACCATTCTTTTCATAGTGGGCTCACCGCCATAAAAAGGAGGGTGGTGATGAAACTCATAATATGCTTGGTGGTGTCACTGCAACACCACCTGCATATTACTTCTGACAGCTGTGCCACCATTGAGACCGAGCTATTTGGCCGAAGACCGGTGGAGCTGCCTGATAGCTATAGAGGAGATGGGTTTTCGGACTTTACCTCGACTGTCACCTACCCAGCCGGACTTTGGACAGACTTTCCTTTCGTCTCTCTGCCATATCTCCCTCCTATCCCTCTACCCTTACCCCCTTCTCCTCTATACTTCAATTATCTCGTCTTCTCTACCCTTCAATTGTTTGTCTAGCAACTCATGTAAAGTGGGGCTGATGTAATCTTGTAATGTAATTTTTGTGGAACCTCATGTAAAGCGCTCTGATACCTCCGGGTCTAGCCAGCGCTATATAAAACTCTTGAATAATAAAAAAAAGAATAAATAAAATAATATCATGTAAAAGATTCACCTTCCTTGAGGAGATGACATCTCTATCAGAGAAACTAAAATAAAATGTTAATCTTCCTCAACCAGGAGTATAGTTATTCTTACAAATTAATTTTCTATGCAAATTATCAAAGCTGTACTGTATCTATACTACTATTATAAAGAGAGAACTGTGTCCTTTGAGCCGGGTAAACTCGAAAACTACACCACTAATCTCAACACCCAATACAGCGTTGGAAAGGGGAGGACTAGGAGATGGACATAGGCTATATAGATGTACCCCATAGACATTAGAAATGAGGGGCGCCCTCAGTCATAAAGTAGTCCCTTGGGGGCGTTGGGCTTTGACATGTGATAAAAAGTGGGCATTAACAGGGGCAGGATGTGGGCGTTAACAGTGTCAGAGTGGCAGGCAACTTCACGCTGCTGCAATGTGGGCATCGTTCACAGCGTTCAAAGAAACCAGTTCACATAGCCAACAGTACGAGAACACATTATTACAGCGTTTTCATGGACATGCAACGTTGTTCAAACACGCAATATTCACTCGCTTCACTCGCACACACAGCATTACACGTGGGCGTTACCGTGGCTGACATCATGGACGGGGCGCGGCTTCGAGCACAGAAAGGGGCATGCCTTACTCAGCCGACCAATCACGCCACATTAGTTTGGCAGGCCTTGCGGGGAATATTAAAACATTAAAAACATTACTGCAAATCACGGAATGAAGCCACAGCGTTAACACCCGAAGAACAGTCAAGAAAAAACTGAGAAATCCGTACAAATAGCAGTGCAGCGTATATGAGAGCCACACAATTCAGGGCCTCGCACAGCATTTGCTGACATCATGTACGGGCGTGGCTTACCTCACACAAAGGGGCGCGCCTTGGACAACTCACCAATCACGCAACACAACTCTTGCACGGCTTGCGCACAATATTTAGAACACGTTACAAGAATTACTTGCACTCGGAAAGAGGCGCGGCTCAGGGCATAAGCGAAGAACGTTTCAATGGTGGACAAAGTCGGGGGGACACTCACACGAATGGCCTTCACTAAAACTAAATACATGCATTAAAAAGCTTTCACTGCTTCAGCGAATCGAACGAAAAAAGCACTGACACTAACAACAAGATGGGTGCACAGAAAGGAAGACTCGAACGAATGCCATTCACAAACTCACCATTTGCAAGGGGAAGAATAGGCTTCCAAAAGTCACCGTTTTGAAAGTGAACAAATTGGGCACACGGACGTTACTACAAAACCAAAAACATACACGGGATTAAAAACGCACTTACAATACCACCAATACCGCTGAACACAAACGAACACTCTGACCAATGCCCTTCTAAAGTCACTGTTTGCAACGTGAAGAAT
This sequence comes from Lissotriton vulgaris, assembly GCF_964263255.1. Lineage (NCBI taxonomy): Eukaryota > Metazoa > Chordata > Amphibia > Caudata > Salamandridae > Lissotriton > Lissotriton vulgaris. Next base: position 1,969,430,440 of record NC_141685.1, read on the forward strand.
GGACTGCTAAAAGTCACCATTAACAAATCACAAGGCCAAACATACAAAACTATAGGCATAGACTTAAGAGAAGCCAGCTTCACCATGGGCAGTTATATGTTGCACTCTCTCGGACAGGGAATGTAGAAAATCAATTTACTCTAAATCCCAATTCTAATGAAACACAAAATGTTGTTTATCACAAAATATTAAAATAAATGTCTTCTTATTCATTAACAACACAACAACATTTACAATACTGACCCGGACAACGTCGTGAAGGGCTGCTAGTAAAAATATAAAACTAAACTTTTCCTCATATGATGTACACCAAGTAGGCACAAACAACTGCATGTTCTCTCTTTATAAAATATTACAACAAATATCACTCATCAAAACTAAATCCTCACCCCCTGTCAAACAAAATTAACTAAGGGCAATGAATTGTTAATTACGTATTACATTGAAAACACAGAATTCATGCAAAAACTCCAAGTCTGCCACGTAGCAGAGTAAGCTACTTTACCCACAACCCTTTGCTAAAACATCTTTACCTTTACATGCTAAAACGCATATAACCAATTTACAAAAGTTAACTTTAAAAAATATCAGGCAATAAGAGAGGTGATGATTTTGGGGTCACCCCTAACTTAGGGGGAGGACCAAGCAGATGCCTTGAACACAAAGAGTATATCATGCTGAACGATTCGGTTGTGGTCCCATTCTCCTAGGACCACCCAGGCAATGTTAGGGGAAAAAACACAATGCCAACCAAAGGCCCTGCAAAGCATTATGGGGCGAGAGTGCACCGAGCCACCAGAGGACTACAGTTTCCTCCCAGCCATCCTTTTTATGGCGATCTCACTGCCATGAAAAGGAGGGCAGTGAGGAAACTCATAATATGCTTGGTGGTGCAGTGGCTGCACTAGCAGCATATTGTGGCCTCATACTTCTGCAAGACCACCAGTGATCACTGATCCCTGGCAGTAGCAGCAGTCCAATGTTGGTCCAACCGTCAAAGTCATAGTACGGTGGTCAGACCACCAATGTAGTAGATGTAGCACCGCCATCATAGGTTTGGCAGTCCTTCAAACTGCCAAACTCATAATCAGGTCCTTACTCTTACTATTACTGTCTTGAAAGTCATTTTGCTATGAAATATCCCTACTCTCACCCTAACTTAACACTTCAAATGTCCAGCAATTCCTGACATTTCCATTCATGTGTGACTTTTGGACCTTCAAATCCCTCATTCAGATGCTTCCTCAATGGATTTCTGATGTTCCCTTTTCTCTCCTCTTAATAGGAACAAAGTGTCACATAATGGAGTTGTGCTAATCTATGTCTATAACTATGTGCAACATTTTGACCATTGCTCACTAGATGTTGTTGTCCAAGATTAAACAAGCTCAAATTTGATCAGTAAAAGAGGTTACAACCTGTCACACACACTGATCACAGTCAAACCATTTCATGAGTTTTCAAGAGAAAGCAATTCAACTATTTGAAATTGGTGAAAACAGTCTGGCTCTTGACACTGACAAAAATGTACCCTCATATGAGCTCCCAAGTCATTATACAATCCCCGCAGGGTATGTATTAAATTGATTAGTTTATTCCTGAGGGCAACGTCATGTCTATGATGGCCATCTTCTCTCTGAATCAAACTCCTACATAATTATAATAATTATAGAATTTTCTTCAATCAACCGTGTTGTAACCAATGTACCAGCGTTATTGGCTCTTCTCCCAAAAATAGGTACATTAGATTTGATACAATTTACTTCAATTTATTTGGGGGGTTGCATTTAGCAAGGGCTTTCAAAAAGGTTCCACAGACCAACTTCAGAATTATCTATTTTGTTATCTGATTTTATTTGTGACCTTTTCATCTCCAGTTTTGGTTGGAAGGTATTTCTCCTACTAAGGTGGGCCCCATCTCAGCTTACAGAAGATATTTAGCAGAGATTCAGGATCACATACCTCCTTGAGGGCACTGTTTGCATACATTTGGAATTAAACTTCATTATTGTGCTCTAAGCTTACCTTCAGCCATGTGTCACAATAAAGGGTCTGGACTCCTCTCAACAATCTAGGTAGTATTCCCATTAAAACCGGATTCCTCCCTAGACTTTCTCAGACTAAAACATCAAATTCTACGGACAATCCAAATGTTAGCTTTATAGGCTTGCTTTGAGGGCTTTAAATGAATAATTGGTCATTACTTATAAAGCCACATTATAATGTAAAGTGTCACACTGAGATCAGAAGCCTGTGTGATTATGAGGAATAAGATTATTTCCTCAGTCGCTTACTCCAATTCCTTCAAATGCATTTTAGCTTGGGCCTTAGCCTCAACAGGCAGCAGGATAATTAGCCCATAATTTGTTACCACTTGTGGATTGTCTTTCTTAAAAAATGAGTGTAAAATCGGTACTTGCCATGACACTAGCAGTATCTGACCTGTCAATATATGATGGTGTTCCAACTTTTTGGTTACATGAGATGGTAAATGAATAAAATCGTGGCTATGCCTTTTCACCAGTACATTCAAGGCAATGAACAGAGCTTTAGGGGATTGGTCATGTAAGGAAAATACCCCTTGGCATGGTGGGAAGCTGGTACGAGGGCCCCAAGCTACCACCTGGTAAATATATTTTGAAAGTGAATGATATTAAGGTCAATTTTCAATCCTTGACCTGATATACCAGTACCTGCTAGGGAGGATGTGCTAACTGGTTGGTGGTTTTAATTAGAACAATTTGTGTTTGTTTGTGTTTTTCAGTCACTCTATGTACAAAGTCAGATGTCCAGTGAGGTGACTGTCGACGACGAGCCCTGACAATATTGCGGCAACGAAGTACAGGCAATGAAACATGTTGGCCTACTTTAAATGTAACATGAAGTTTGTTTTTATTTTTGAGTAAGGTCACGAGTTTGAATAAAAGGGGTACGGTATTTATGTGAGTCTTAACTAAATTTATAACTCAGAGATATATAGTATCTCCTGCACAACACGTGGTCTCTATTTTTTATACACATATCACTATTTAAGACTGTTAAACTATTTAGAGCAGCTGGTGGGTGGAGGTGGACCCCCGCCCCATCACCAGCCCTATGTAAAAGAGTGGATGTTGTCCTGAATAACCAGGTCTGTTGTTGTGTTGTGATTTATGAGTGGAGGGCGATCTGGCAATTTTTCCCTCTGAAGCTCATTTTTGTTATTGAATAAAGACCATCGACCAGAGGTTCCTGAATAAATCTAGAACGTGGAATCCGGCTCATCACATCTATACACTCTAAATATGGCACATGGGACATCTGATAATTTAGTCAAATGTTCCAAATGCAATGAATTGTAAATATCTAATGAAAGAATGGCAGCCACAGTCAAAGGTATTTAAATATGGCCAAAATTAAAGGGGTTTAAATACCCTTCTTCATATTTCATAGCAGTTTCACAAGTGCAGATTGATATCGGAGCTTTGTGGAGGACAAAGAGGAGTAAACCCACCTTATTAAATAAATGCCACCGTATTTCGTTTACATTGCATATTGATTGCGTATTGCTCTTTTCCGCCTAGCTCTCACCACACATTTGCCCAATCGAGATGTCACAGTGATTTGCCTGCCCTGGAAAAACCAGCCATTTATCCGACGCACGAAACTATTCGAAAATATCCCATGTTGTTTTTCAAAACCAGAAGACCCTGCTGGCTGGTACTGACAGCTGCTAAAGACAGGAAACATTGCAAGCATGAAATGTTAACGCGATACTCTGAGACCAGCCAGAGCCCTCATTTCTCTCACCTGCTGACACTGTAGTGTCGGAAAGAAGATCCCCTACTTCCTGCTATCAATGCTTAAGTGAGATTGATAGTTAACATAAATCGGGTCGTGTATAGACAACAAAAACTTTTTGTTTCACGTGTCCTAAACGATGCAGGTACACAGTCCGAAAACATGAAATACCAGTCATTGTTCATGTTGTAATTAGTTGACATCAATAGGTGTTTTCAGAAAAAAAGTTGTCTTTTAGTGCGGATCGGAATGTGAAGACAAGGGTTACTTTGCCACTGGATACACCCACCAATCAGAGATCTGCAAGATACAGCGAGGTTCAGTTCTGCGGTTTACCCAGTAGCCATATTGGACGTCTGCATCTTCCATAAGTGGTCCTGCGTTTGAAAGGATATGAGAGATTATTGCTTGTGTCTCAAGGAAGCACCGCTTGTGTCATATGATTTTTACATGAACAGATCTAGGTAGAGCAATGACGTGTTACCCACTCTGAACACAGGCAACATCTCTTTTAAAGTAAGTTTATTGTTGATTTCCCACTTTATCATTTCATGAGCTTCTGCATTTATTTAGATGCGTTTAGGTTTCTAGAACAGTATAGCAGTAAACTCGTGCACCCCTGTTTGACTTTTCATATATCTCTGCTCAGTAAAAACACCTTTGTAGGCCCAGAATGTTTTTAATTATAATGGGCCTACTTCGGATGCGTAAGAAGTGTAAAAGTATTAAGTTAAGGGTTAAATAATCTTTGTAAATAGAAATGTGATTAATGTAAATTAGCAATAAATCTTAGCAGCAACCAAAAAATCAGTAATATCACATGATACTACGTGTGACATCACATAAGAATTGGAGTTTCAATAAAAAAAAACTCTTTGAAGAATCTCCAGTGCCCTAGTAAGACATTAGTTCTATTTTATGTATTTGCTTTCAATTTACCAATAGCGGCTCCTAGAGGGAGTGCTGCGGGTGGTGAGGTGGGGCGGGGGAGGTGCAGGGTGGGGGGTGTAAACTCTGGCATACGACCGACCAGAGTTAGTGAACTAAATAAATAAATAAAACAAATTATATTGCCCGCGCTGCAACACCAATGGCGTTTCAGCGCACGCAATGTATTTCGTTTTATTTGTTTATTTAGTTCACTAACTCCGGTCGGCCATATGCAGTAGTTTACTATCCCCCACCCTGCCCCTTCCCTGCCCCTCAGCACTCCCTCCAGGAGCCGCTACTTCAATTTACCTTTCTGTCCTCAGTGCTATGTTGGAAGCAGACACTTTACGTGACATGACAGACAAATAAAGCAAAAAAAATATTGGGAGCCAAAATAATGTGTTTACATACTATGGGGCCGATTCCGATCTGGGTCGGAAAGCACTCCGACTGAGCCGGATCCGGGATGTTTTCCGGCCGATCTGGACTCCTGCAGTCCGACCGAGTGAGTACGATGCAGCCATATGCTGTCGGACTCGGTTCGGTCGGACTCCCTTAGAAGTCAATGGAAGCTGGTCATACTATGCGCACATGGGCTCCCATTGACTGAATGGGTATGTCGCGGGCTAGTGCGCCCCTGTTGGAACCTGGGATCTCAGGTCACCTAGGGTAGCCTGGCCTAGGGTAAGACACAAATACTAGAGGCACATGTGTGAAGGTTGCAAACCACCCAGCAGTAAATCAACGCAATAACACACAAAAATGACACTACACCAATGTTGGAAAAATATGAACTTGTTTATAAAAATAGTTTCTGCTCTTTTGTCCTTTGAAATTTTCAGTTCAACACATTACAGTTTGTCATAAAAAAAATAGAGTCACCTTAACAGTTGCCCATTCTTTACATTAATCAGTTTTCCAATTCACTACACTCTTACATTCAGACATAGGATCTGTAACTTCCTCGAAAGTTGTCAGATTAATCACTCTATTTGGCTTTAAAAGAGCATATCACAGTACAGTAGCCCCAAAAGAAGCAGTTTCTATACTTCACTAGAGACAGTTTAGTCATTTACCCTCTCCACCACTAAACCAGAAGAATTGATGAGCCTTTAACACTTTAGTGGTTTCTGAATAAGCTCCTCATCAGAGCTGACAAAGGTAAGAGGGGAAGAATTGATAAGGAGTCGTTTTAGTCATCAAAGGGGAACAACCTGCTTTATGAATAATGTCTTAAGGGTCCCTTGTAAGAAGCTGGTTAACACTCCTCAGTTCCAACCCAATCTTGGCTTGGCCAACTACAAGTCTGAATTCCCCTGAAAGTATCTAAGGCCTCCAACGATCCATTTCACCACCTCCTTACTTCTCTTTGGTTGAGCCCCCTTCTCACAGGCCTGCAATACAATCCAGCCAGCGTGGAGATCACCAACCTTCACCAGCGCTCGTTGTAGTCCTTCGCCCCTCCTTCCCTGCTCAGCTCTGCTCCTCCTCGTTGGAGCTTTGGCAGAGGAAAGGGCTTCCCGAACGGAGAACCGACGGGGCTCGCTTCCCGCCCACTCCCTCGAAGAATTCTCCTCAGGCGCTTCGCATCGTGTCTCCTTCAGTGGTGTTTCCGCGCATGCGCGGGTGATTAGCGACCCCAGTCCGGAGTCTGCCCCAGCCACGCTACCGCTGTCAGTGGCTTCCCCACGGGCCTGCTCGGTCCTAGGCCCCTCCTGAAATGTAGAAGTGGGACTGCCTGGGGCATGCGCGATCACGCTCGACTTCCTCTGGATCAGTGGCACAACCATAACAACGCGGCCGGTGCCCCCGGTGTCCTGCACACGGCGAGATCAGCGCTGCCTCCTAGAAACCGGCACCCCTTTCCTTCCTCTGTTTCCTGAGTGGAAGTGGAGTTCTGTCTCCGGGTCTGTCCCTTTTTGGCAGCGGGTTGGGCCATTGTTCCAGGCTCCAACCCAGGCGAACTCCCTCTCCGGGCAGTCGCAGACCGTGTGCTCGCACAGGCCCAGTCAGGTGTACCCAGCATCGCAGAGTGCGTCCGGTATTCCACCTCTCTCCAAGTGTTGTGCTCCATGTCATTCCCCAGCAGACAATCAACCGGCACGGCACGGCTTACGGCAACTCGAAGTGAACCTGCAACCCCCTCCCACTCAAAGGGAACCTCAGCCACTGGATAGTGGCCCATTCTGCGGTCAGCCATCGCGGCGGGGTGGAGTACATGGGGAACCACCTGCTCTGGAGACACCAGTTGACTTCTCACCATAGTCATACTGGCTCCTGTATCTCTCGGAGCCTCCCCTCTCTGGCCATTGATGGTGACCCATTGCCCATACTTTGCAGTATTTGGGGGCACCTGGATCTTTGGAACCATCTCCCGTTCTCCCAGGGACACTAAGGTGACACCCGCCCACTCACCCCCCTTATCTAAGGGCAACTCCTCCCCGAGCGCTACACTAGCTACTCCCGGTGGATTTCCTCCAGTGGGAGGGGGTGGTCTCTTTGGGCATCTGACATCTCCCTTATAATGTCCAACACCACCACACTAAAAACAGTGGAGAACCCTTGGCTGCTGGCTTTGGCCAGGATTAGGGTTTCTGGGCGGGTTTGCCTTACGGGTGAAACCTGTTCCCTTTCCTTGGAAATTGTTTTGGGGACCTTTAGAGAACTCTCTCTTTTTATCTCCCCCCTCCTTCTTCTGGGGGGCGCCCTGTTCGGCCTTTTGGGAATCCCCTCCAGTCCCCTTTGAGGACACCCGGGTACTTGCCCAGATGTCCGCCTCCTCTGCAAGCTTCCGGGGATTGGTCAGCTTGCTGTCCACCAGGTGTTGGCGCAGCTCAGGAAAACATTTCTCGAGGAGGTGCTCTTTCAAAAATAGATCATACAACCCCTCATAATCCTTCACCTCACTGCCCTTGACCCAGCCCTCTAAGGCTTTCTTGGTGTAATCTAAGAAATCCACCCAATTCTGGGTACTCAGTTTATGACTTCCCCTAAATTTTTGTCTGTATTTTTCGGGGGTGAGTCCAAACTTTTTCACCAGTGCCACTTTCATTGTAGGGTAGTGGGTTTGCTCATCCTGCTCCAGAGCCAACAAGGTATCCCTGCCAGCAGGTGGCATGTACTTATACAGCCCACCCCCCAGTGAGTTTCTGAGATCCCATGAGCCCTTAAAGAGACTTCATATGCGGCTAACCATTTGGCAATGTCATCACCTGTGGTGTAACTAGCAATAACATCCTTGGGTAGATAGGGTCTGGGTTCCATGGTATTTACTTTGTTTTCGCTGCCACCATTGTTTGGATTAGGAGACCTTAGTGTTAAGGCTTGAAGGTCTAGCTCCTTTATGGTTTGTTTGTGGGCCAACCTCCTGTCCTCCCGCTCTATTTCTAATTTAGCTAACTCCAATTTCAGTCTCCTCTCCTCCCTCCTGTCTTCCAGCTCGGCGTCAGTAAAACTCCTCACTGAGACGCTGCTGCCCTCCCTTGAAAGTGTCCTGGGACCTGTCAGCAGGAGCCCCCCTTCAGCTAGGTACAGCATTGCAGTCTCAAGGACAGTGTCCCTATCACCCTCTTCTGTGTCCTGTTCCTCCTCTATATGAGCTTCCACCCATGCCCTTATGCTTGTCAATAACTCGCTTTTCTTGGCACCTTTTTTGAAGAATACCCCCTGTCGTTGACACCACTCTTTAAGTTGGGTCACAGTGTAGGACTCTAGCTCTTCAAGGTTTAATTCCATTCTTCAAATATGGGATTAAATGAGCACTCAGGAGAGAACTAAGAAGCGTGATCTGAGGAAAACCTCCACCCACCACCAGGAACAAATTTGGAAAAACAAAAGTCAAATTAGGAGGGCCGCTAGGAGAAAACTCCTGGTGTAGGCTAGTGTATTACGTTTAATTACTACTGAGTAGCTGCAACCACAGTCAGGATCCCACCGCTAGACACCAATTTGTTGGAACCTGGGATGTCAGGTCACCTAGGGTAGCCTGGCCTAGGGTAAGACACAAATACTAGAGGCACATGTGTGAAGGTTGCAAACCACCCAGCAGTAAATCAACGCAATAACACACAAAAATGACACTACACCAATGTTGGAAAAATATGAACTTGTTTATAAAAATAGTTTCTGCTCTTTTGTCCTTTGAAATTTTCAGTTCAACACATTACAGTTTGTCATAAAAAAAAATAGAGTCACCTTAACAGTTGCCCATTCTTTACATTAATCAGTTTTCCAATTCACTACACTTTTACATTCAGACATAGGATCTGTAACTTCCTCGAAAGTTGTCAGATTAATCACTCTATTTGGCTTTAAAAGAGCACATCACAGTACAGTAGCCCCAAAAGAAGCAGTTTCTATACTTCACTAGAGACAGTTTAGTCATTTACACTCTCCACCACTAAACCAGAAGAATTGATGAGCCTTTAACACTTTAGTGGTTTCTGAATAAGCTCCTCATCAGAGCTGACAAAGGTAAGAGGGGAAGAATTGATAAGGAGTCATTTTAGTCATCAAAGGGGAACAACCTGCTTTATGAATAATGTCTTATGGGTCCCTTGTAAGAAGCTGGTTAACACTCCCCAGTTCCAACCCAATCTTGGCTTGGCCAACTACAAGTCTGAATTCCCCTGAAAGTATCTAAGGCCTCCAACGATCCATTTCACCACCTCCTTACTTCTCTTTGGTTGAGCCCCCTTCTCACAGGCCTGCAATACAATCCGGCCAGCGTGGAGATCACCAACCTTCACCAGCGCTCGTTGTAGTCCTTCGCCCCTCCTTCCCTGCTCAGCTCTGCTCCTCCTCGTTGGAGCTTTGGCAGAGGAAAGGGCTTCCCGAATGGAGAAGCGATGGGGCTCGCTTCCCGCCCACTCCCTCAAAGAATTCTCCTCAGGCGCTTCGCGTCGTGTCTCCTTCAGTGGTGTTTTCGCGCATGCGCGGGTGATTAGCAACCCCAGTCCGGAGTCTGCCCCAGCCACGCTACCGCTGTCAGTGGCTTCCCCACGGGCCTGCTCGGTCCTAGGCCCCTCCTGAAATGTAGAAGTGGGATAGCGCTCGACTTCCTCTGGATCAGTGGCACGACCACAACAACGCGGCCGGTGCCCCCGGGGTCCTGCACACGGCGAGATCAGCGCTGCCTCCTAGAAACCGGCACCCCTTTCCTTCCTCTGTTTCCTGAGTGGAAGTGGAGTTCTGTCGTCTGCGTGACTGGTAAGGTCCCACAGGAACACACGGGTAATAGCCTGCTGTACACCTAAGGCGATGGGGAATAGAGCTAGATCTCTTCACGTGTCAGCTCCTAATCTCTATCCCTATCAGAGACTTTTTAACTCTCGGTGCTGGGCAGGGGTTGGGGATGAAGGGCACTCTTTCAAAAGTCTCTCCAACTGGGCGGAGGACTGCGCTTCGCAGCGCTGCAGTCTCCTTCTCCTTTTTACACCCCTGTATTCCTAGGCTAGGGGTTGGTCAGGCGCCCAGGGTCTCCAGTCATCCAAAGCAGCAGGGTCAGGACAAATAACCCAAGGGAGGAAGGGTGGTGAATCAGTAAGACAACCCTCTGACTATCCTACCCCCACCTTTGGCTACAGCCTGTCCTCCAGCTGACTCTCTCTGGTTAGACAAAATGGCTGTCCAGCATTCCGCCTTTTATAGGCTGACCCTCAGGAGTCCAGAAGGGACCAGAAGGTTCTGGAACGCCCTATTCTACTCTATGGGACAGGTTCTGGGTTTGGCAGTTAGGACAGTTGGTAGCCACCATTTTGTGACTCCAGCTATTTCCCTGTCAGAAAAGGCCTCTAGGCCTGAGGTGAAAAACTATGAGGGGGGGAAAGAACACCTAGCCCCTTGACCAACACCTAGAAAATGCTAGTGGACACAAAAATTAATAAAGGTATGAGGGGCAAAAAGGGGACAAAATACATAATAAATTGGAGGGACTACGCAAAAAAAACAGACAGGTCTAACAGCCCCCTACTGTGGGTACGCGTCGGTGCCATCCGCACCATACATGCCTGTCTTGGGGAGACGCATGGGTCTCCCCCTGTGTCTGAGTCGTAAGGCTGCGGGTAACAAGGGGTCCGACATGGACCCCCGAAGTCCAACTCCGGGAGCTATTGCGAGCCAGCCGCTTCGACTCGATCCGGCTGTCCAAATCGAGCATCGTACTAGCTCGGTGGTGAACCGTCTACATTGCGCGCCACGATTTGCTTGTGACCGAGTCGCAAGGAGCCGTTCGGACCCGGAAACGATTCAGACGAAGATTTTGCGCTTGTTCACATCGTACTTCGACATCTGGACCCATGTACGATTGGGACAGAAATCCATCCTCCGAATCGGATCCGCTAATGCCAAACCCGATTCGGTGCTCTTCCGACCTAGATCGGAATCGGCCCCTTTGTATTCAATGTATAAAGATACTGACACAAAAATATAGTGGACCAGAATACACTGGCAGCTGCTTACATGTGAAAGTGGTGGGGCAAATATTTTGACTCACTGACAGGCACTATGAGAAACCAGCAATGCGCTTTAATTGTGCTTATCTGGTCCTTCCTTTGTGTGCAAGGGCTGACGGGAGAGGTTTTAAAATAGTTGTGTCATGTGCCCCAAAGGCGGCAGAAAAATTTCCAGCTGTCATTAAAGTGAGTGGTAGCAACACCTGCAATTCAGCTGGTGAAAAACTGTGCAATTTTGTGATTTACTTTGCGACAAATGCTTTGTAAATGGTTAATAATAATCAATATTGATGTATTCTTGACACCTCCCACCACTCTCGGATCTCGTACATGGGAGAATAGTAGGCTGCTCTGCAGAGTTGACTCTTACTGAGCTCAGTGGATGATGGTCAATTATAGGGGGAATCATCTCTATCTGCTTCCTCACCTCCCAGCATAATCTGGTGGCTCACAATGTTACTACTTACCAGAAGAATCATACCAGATCACTGGGCGTGTCAACCAGCTCACCAGGGCATTCAAGTCTTGCATATGGCACAAAAAGCTCACTGCATTCATCTGCCTTTCAGCTCAAAGAAACTTTCGCTGGGCAACCTGCAGGCAGGTAAAGATAGGTGGAGGGCAACAAAATGGGTCAGGATCACACCTCTTAGACACCATTTAGATAATCTCAAGGTATCCACGCCATGTTAATACCAGGTGTTCCAGCTGCCAATCTAAGAAGCCTCCAGTTTATCGACTAAGTGGATGTTTAGTTCAAACAGCTCGAATGTAATTCAAATAAATGATCCCCACAGTGCCCAGATATTGCAGGAGCAAGCACATCATCTTACCCAGCTGCCTCTTCTGTGTCATTATCACCAACTCAACACTAAAACTCTCAATTGTGGTCCATTATGAACAATGCTTACAATAGGTGTGGGACACTGTATCCTTTTGACATGGTCACACTCACTTTTTTGCTCTAGCACTATTGCTTTTCAATTGAAAGTGCACTAGGTACCTGCTAACTACGCCTCAGTGCCAATGTGCTTTCCCTAAACCAACCTACAAGCTCAATTGTTAAAAAACAATTTGCCAGGACTTTAGCACCCATGTAAGTTGTTAGTATATGGTACCCCTCATACCTAGGGCATGGGAACTAATGAGGCACCCACAGGGCTGTAGCATGCATTGTGCCACCCTATGGGACCAAACACAAATTGCATGCAGACTGCCATTGCAGGCTGCATGAAAAGGTGCAAACTCTTTGGAAAACACGACATGGCACACTCCCTCTGTGCCATGCCCATGCACTCTGCATATACTATATATAAGTCAACCCTACAGCAGGCCTTATAGCCCTAAGGCAGGGTTTTTTATATTAATATGTGAGGGCATATCTGCATGAGCAGATATGCCACTGTGATGTCTGGTCCCATTACCACAACACTACAAGTGTTCAGGAATCCATCGTAAGTGTATGTACTGGGCTCTGGTCATTATGAGTTACCCTGCTACTTAATTGCTTCACTGAAAATAATGGTATTTGGTATCAACCACCTTGTCTTGACAAATCCATACTGATATCAGTATCAGATTTGTCCTGACATGCACCCAGAGGCACCTTCAAGGTGCTCCTAAATCCTACTAGTCTCTTAGTGTGCTGACTGACTGGTATCGTCCAGCCTGCCACCACAGACAAGTTGCCGACCCCCTGCAGGTGAAAGCCCGCACTCTCTGAGGCCAGAAACAAGCCTGTTCTGGAGGAAGGTGTTCTCACCTCCTCCTGCAGGATGGCTTGTGTTTCAGCACATCAAGGCCAGAGGCTTCAAAGTCTTTACTATCTTTGATATGTGACCACAGATCCCCCCAGACCTGGGAGATGACACTCCCTACCCTCAGGACCATATGTCACAAGGAAAAATTAACTAGTCCGAAGTCGTTCTCAGGCTAGTCACACCACTAAGGGGGGCTACCTGAAGTGAACAATTGAAGAAGAGTTCCACCATGTTGTTTTTAGTGGAACTAGGAGCGCTGAGTCAGGTTTATGCCCACTCCCAACAGGAAGTGATTATATAGGTGGTGTAGGAACCCCATGGTTAGATAGCCCATTCGTTAGTACCTTATACTCCCTTTAACACACCTAAATTGAGTATTTATATACCCCCGTGACGCCAGGAACTCAGATTCATCTACTGGGAACAGAAGAAGGACCAGGAAGAGTCAAAAACACAAGAACTGTGGACCAGCCCCAGATCTGATGCAAAACCCTGTCTGCCTGCTGCTTCCCCAACAATTGCAAAAACCCGACTTGTCCTGCAGATGTGCATCCTCCTAAAGTCTTGGAGGGTGCCCAGCACTTCGCCAACCAGTCAGCATCTCCCTCGAAGTGGAGAAGCCACTTGTGTACGCTTGCAGGCACCAACCACATATGTTCCCACAAAGGGGGTATATAGAGTACACAACAAAAACACAATCAAGGAAAATTTCCCAATTTGGAAAAACTGCCCTCACTCACATACCAAGGTATGTGACATGCTTCATCATAGAGCCTGCTACAAACGCCCTGGTGTAGCCACAACCAGGGCGGAGCATTAGGGAGGGGGAAAAAATTAATAAATTCCACACTACAGGACGTACAACCAAATAAATCAATACGTACGAACGAGTAACACACATAAGTTGTAGAACGTGCAGTGAACACCTTGTGGCTTAACTGATAGTGCAACAAAAAATGTGCAGTAAGGATGTGATTAAAACTGATTAAGGGTGCCAATAGAAAGAATTACTGTATTTAGACACAGTTTGATACCCCTATCAGGATTAAAAATAAGATAAAGGATGGGAAAATGTCTTATTAAGAAAATGAGGTTCCTCAAGACTTCCCTCCGACCACTGCTGAAGTCAACATGTTTCGACCGCTTGAATTATGACTAAAGAGGTCACCCCGGTCTTCGTCAGGACTGTCGCGATCAGAGCCACTTTATGCCCTGCCGTAATTCGGTCACAGGGCCTTCAGTATAGAGTAGGTCATTCAGATCCGTACTCCTCCAAATCTTCTGATTGTTCAGTGGAGATCAGACCCCATAATGCGGGAAAGAACATTCACTGGAAAAGAGCAGAGGGTAATGATAGAAACACACGTTCTATCCACCATTCACTCCACTCGCTCTTTTAGATTTCAGCTTCTATAAATAAGGTGTTACTCTAAATAAATGAGATATGCTCACATGAGTTTCAATATTAACAATATATCTGTAGTGTTAAAGCCCGGGTTTCTTTACTTCAACCCCTCGGGTGATTCACTTCAATCACTTGATCATCAATTATGACGTTTGTTTAGTGATTTTATAATGATATGCGCACCACACTCCCGCTACCATGGCCATGCCCTGGACTCCCGTGAACTCACACTCACACCCCACGTGTAAACCACTCTGTAAAAAACGCATATATTTAAGTCTCTACTTAGGCTAATGACACATTCGTAGATCAAACTTACCGAGTTTATGTGATACACAAACTCGAACTGGTGTCCGCCAGGAGGGTCACCCTATGAACACAATCTACGATGGAATAATAAAATGTAGAAATGCTTAATTTCAATAGAATCACCTTTCGGCGACTCTTCAGCTGTACTGGCGTCGCCCAAGAGCAAGATCGAGGAACCGTTCTATACATCCGTCAACCAACCTCCTTACCGTTCTCTGGGGATTGCCCTGTCAAATATTCCTGTACCTCAGAGCACCGCGTAGATGGAGAACGCCATGTCAGAACAGTTACTTAACGGAGATCGACCCATTTCCTACTCCGCCCCTGCCGCCGGACGTCACGTACGTAATTACGTCACGGCGTGAGACGCTGGGCATTATGGCTCTGTCGGAAAATGTAGTTCTCGTCCCTTTCGCTAACTCGGGGATCAACATGATGTCAAATATCACAAGGGAGATTGCTAGCATGGTGGAAGAGGCGAGAAGTAACGATTGGATCACAGAAAAGGAAGCTGAGTTCCTTGTGAACAAACAACCTAAGGTCCCTTATTTCTACTGCCTTCCGAAGATCCACAAAACAGCAAGACCCCCTCCCGGTAGACCTATTGTCTCCGGGATGGGGTCTTTGCTAGAACCTCTTTCGCAATTTTGGGATTTCTTTCAAAAGCCGTTGGTACAGCGATTACCTACCTACCTGAGGGATACCCTGGACATTTTGAATCTGTTGAAAGACACATCATTCGATCCTGACCATGAGTTCTTGATAGGGCTCGATATAGAGGCCCTTTATACGAACATTCCGCAGTTGGAGACTCTCAGGGTCTTAGAATCATTACTTTTTGAAAGGGATTGGCCATACGAAACCCCACTGGCTTTTATTTTACACTTGGCTGAGATAGCTCTAACAAAAAACTTTTTGGAGTTTGAAGGGGGGCTATATCTCCAAACCCATGGCACTTCCATGGGGAGTGTCTTCGCCCCCAGTCTTGCAGGACTTTATGTAGGGGCCTTTGAAGAACTGACAGTGCTGAATACCAATGGTCCGTGGGCGAACAATCTGAGGCTGTGGAGACGTTATATCGATGATGTCTTAGTGATATGGAGGGGCGAGAGAACATCTGGTGACCATTTTCTTGACTGGCTCAATACCCAGAATCCGTTCCTCCATTTCACTTCGACCATCACTAAGACCAACCTACCTTTCCTGGACCTAGTTATCGAACCCAGCGGCGGTACCCTGAAAACAAAGGTTTTTCATAAACCTACTGACAAGAACGCTCTGCTAGCATCCTCACCCCCTGTCAAACAAAATTAACCATGGGCAATGAATTGTTAGGTACATATTACATTGAAAACACGGAATTCAGGCAAAAACTCCAAGTCTGCCACGTAGCAGAGTAAGCTACTTTACCCACAACACTTTACTAAAACACCTTTACCGTTACATGCTAAAACGCATATAACCAATTTACAAGTGAACTTTGAAAAATATCAGGCAATAAGAGAGGTGATGATTTTGTGGTCACCCCTAACCTAGGGGAGGACCAAGCAGATGCCTTGAACGCAAAGAGTATATCATGCTGAACGATTCGGTTGTGGTCCCATTCTCCTAGGACCACCCAAGCAAAGTTAGGGGCAAAAACACAATGCCAACCAAAGGCCCTGCAAAGCATTATGGGGCGAGAGTGCACAGAGCCACCATAGGACTACAGTTTCCTCCCAGCCATCCTTTTTATGGCAATCTCACTGCCATGAAAAGGAGGGCAGTGAGGAAACTCATAATATGCTTGGTGGTTAGTTACTGCACGAGCAGCATATTGTGGCCTCATACCGCTGCAAGACCACCAGTGATTACTGATCCCTGGCAGTAGCAGCAGTCCAATGGTGGTCCAACCGTCAAAGTCATAGTACGGTGGTCAGACCAGTCAAATTTGAGAGCTTCCACCCGCGCTCCCTACGGGAGAATTTACCAGTAGGACAATTTTTCCGGATCCATCGTAAATGCTCTGAAAATAATGATTTTATTGCGGAATCAGAAGCCCTAACAATGAGATTACAACAGAGAGGATACCCAACACGGGTTATTAAAAGAGCCCGCAAAAGAGCACTCAATGCAAATCGTGATGCTCTGCTGTCTAAGAACATGAGACCCCAAACTAAGAAACCGGTGTTTGTATCCACCTTTAACACCGCGTCACACCAAATAAAAAGTTGGTCTTGAAGTATTGGAAGATACTCAATACAGGGGGCATGAGTGTAGAGACACCGCTATTTTCTTTTAGACGCAGTCAGAACCTGAAGGACCTTCTCATACATACCAGACTCAGGCACCGGGGGTTAACAAGTGAGATGACTACTGTGAAAGGTTTACCTAGACTGGTGGGACACACAAGATGCGGTTCATGCAGCGTCTGCCACCTGACGAACAACTCTACTTCTCTTGATCTAGGACTCCACACTCCCTGGGAACAGAGATCTCACACCAATTGTAATTCCCAAGGTGTGATTTACCTGCTAACCTGCCCCTGTCAAAAAAAGTATGTAGGGATGACAAGTAGGAAGGTGCGCACTAGAATCATGGAACAACGGAGCACAATAAGGTGTGGCAAGACAAATACGAAACTTACAGCTCACTTTTCTGAAACTGGACACAGTATAGAAGACCTTAGATGGACCGTGATAGAGAAGGTCCTACCTGGGAGACACCAAGCAGAAGATCAGAGGCTGTTACTCCAACGAGAACAGAGATGGGTATACCATCTGAAAAGTCACCTAGTGGGATTAAACGATGACATCCCATGGCAGTCACTGGGAAGACACCAAACATGACATTTTATTGTAATACTGACATTGGTGATTTGACCACCGTCTTATTATTTATATCTTAAAACACCCTCCATACACTAAGTTTATAGGGAACTTCTGACTCACGTTTCCATACACCTAAGATTTGAATCTGGAAGGCTCCTACTGGGGTTAGGTTCTATCATTATATTGTTTTATGTCACTACCTTGTTCTAGCCCTGATTTGATAGGCAGTTTGTCTGTCTGATTTTTTTTTTTTAAATAAGCCCCGAGAGAGGAAACCTGTTATGAGGTCCCGTCTGGTTCCGTCATATTACTAACCCCGGAGATATGACCTTTAAATGATAGCATGAGCACGAGGACGTATTCCCTATAACCCCCCTAGAGGGGTCAACAGTTCGGTCTTGGTGAAGCAATGTTAAGTATGCCCAATAGCCATTCACCCTTTACTTCGAGTTTTTTTGGGGGATCTATAGGATTGGAAGTGCCCCTCGAATATCACACAAGCATGGATCTTGAAGAGGGGTTTGGACACTTGGGGCTTTGGGTACTACGACCACAATTACCGAGTGGTCTGTCCCCTATACACCATGTTATCGTATCATATTCATGCTGCATTTTTCAGGCCAGCGGCTTAGATCAAGGATATTAATTTATCTTTCTTCTGAGGGATAACGGTGTGTTCCTTGGGTGTGATGTTCCCGGGTATTTGACATTATGTTGATCTCCGAGTGGGCGAAAGGGACGAGAACTACATTTTCCGACAGAGCCATAATGCCCCGCGTCTCACGCCGTGACGTCATTACGTACGTGACGTCCGGCGGCAGGGGCGGAGTAGGAAATGGGTCGATCTCTGTTAAGTAACTGTTTTGACACGGCGTTCTCCATCTACGCGGTGCTCTGAGGTACAGGAATATTTGACAGGGCGTTCCCCAGAGAACGGTAAGGAGGTTGGTTGACGGATGTATAGAACGGTTCCTCGATCTTGCTCTTGGGCGACGCCGGTACAGCTGAAGAGTCACCGAAAGGTGATTTTATTGAAATTAAGCATTTCTACATTTTATTATTCCCTCGTAGATTGTGTTCATAGGAAGACCCTCCTGGCGGACACCAGTTCGACTTTGTGCATCACACAAACTCGGTAAGTTTGATCTACGAATGTGTCATTAGCCTAAGTAGAGACTTAAATCTACGCATTTTTTACAGAGTGGTTTATACGTGGGGTGAGTGTGTGAGTTCACGGGAGTCCAGGGCATGGCCATGGTAGCGGGAGTGTGGTGCGCATATCATTATAAAATCACTAAACAAACGTCATAATTGATGATCAAGTGATTGAAGTGAATCACCCGAGGGGTTGAAGTAAAGAAACCCGGGCTTTAACACTACAGATATAGTGTTAAAATTGAAACTCATGTGAGCATATCTCATTTATTTAGAGTAACACCTTATTTATAGAAGCTGAAATCTAAAAGAGCGAGTGGAGTGAATGGTGGGTAGAACGTGTGTTTCTATCAATACCCTCTGCTCTTTTCCAGTGAATGTTCTTTCCCGCATTATGGGGTCTAATCTCCACTGAACGATCAGAAGATTTGGAGGAGTACGGATATGAATGACCTACTCTATACTGAAGGCCCTGTGACCGAATTACGGCAGGGCGTAAAGTGGCTCTGATCGCGGCAGTCCTGACGAAGACCGGGGTGACCTCTTTAGGCACAATTCAAGCGGTCAAAACATGTTGACTTCAGCAGTGGTAGGAGGGAAGTCTTGAGGAACCTCATTTTCTCAATAAAACATTTTCCCATCCTTTATCTTATTTTTAATCCTGATAGGGGTATCAAACTGTGTCCAAATAAAGTAATTCTTTCTATTGGCACCCTTAATCAGTTTCAATCACATCCTTACTGCACCTTTTTGTCGCACTATCAGTTAAGCCACAAGGTGTTCACTGCACGTTCTACAACTTATGTGTGTTACTTGTTCGTACATATTGATTTATTTGGTTGTACGTCCTGTAGTGTGAAATTTATAAAAAAAAATCCCCTCCCTACAGCTCCGCCCTGGTTGTGGCTACACCAGGGCGTTTGTAGCAGGCCCTATGATGAAGCATGTCACATACCTTGGTATGTGAGTGAGGGCAGTTTTTACAAATTGGGAAATTTTCCTTGATTGTGTTTTTGTTGTGTACTCTATATACCCCCTTTGTGGGAACATTAGTATGTACCTGGGGGCCTGGGGTATTGGAGTTTAAACAATAATGGCCCTCTCCCCTCATTTATGTTGATGACCAACCACATCTTCCCAGTACACCATTCTACTGACCACAGGGTCCACTGAGGGATCAGCACCCTAGGAGAAGGACATTGTGGATTTCAGTGGTCAGTGCCATCTCCCCAGCAAGTTTCGAGCTGCTAGACCCTCCAGGAGCCCCAGCACCAATACCCTTGTGACCAGACCCTTGTTTCAGCCAAGGCTTGTTAAGTGTCCAGTCCGGACACATACCCTGCTGAGACTGACCTACTGAGGAGGGACGTCCACATCACTGAGGCCAGCACAAAGAGTGGCCCTATTGTCCTGTTTGCTCTCATCACCAGGTTGGCCACAAGAAGTGAGAGCCTCTTACGCAAGCACCTCACCAGACAAAACACCTCTGCACTCGAGCCCCACAGCCTGAGTCTGAACCAATCGACGGTGCCATCTTGCTCCAAAGACCCTCAAGAGCTGAGTCCCATTTGGGTACTGCCAGACTTGTCCACAAGTACCCACTTGCAGTCTTTTTCTTTTACAGGTTTCTCCATTGACTTTAACAGACAGCATTCATTGCTATTATGACCAGCACCTCTGCACTTAGGCACACAAGGGAAAGTAAATCCAAACTGCTGGTGGTTTTCTGGACCTTGGCCCTTAAGCACCTTAAGTCCAACCAAGAGAGTAACCCTGTGAGTTGTTTGTAAATTTACCTATTGTGTGAATGTTTGTCCCATTGGATTACTGTGTTCCATGCTCATGCCTCCAATCTGACAGCTGTGATTTTCTGCTTTTTGCCTGCGAAAACGAATAGTGTCTAAAATACTTACCTGATTTTGATGATCTTGATGTCTAAAATTATATAAAGGCTCATGCCTCACATCTGACAGCTGTGATTTTCTTCTGTTTGCCTGTGAAAACCAATAGTGTCTAAAATACTTACCTGATTTGGATTTTCTTGGTGTCTAAAATTATATAAAAATCTGTTATTTTTCTAAATTGATCTCAAGTTTCCGACCGCATCAGGAGGCATTCCAACCGATTCGGTCAGTTTGTGGTACGATCGCCCGATTACTATGCCGGTGGTCGGAACGTATCCCGGCTGGTCATTCCGATACGGTTCTGACCGGCTCTCAGAGTCTTCCAGCTGGTTGGAACCAAACCATATTCCCCTAAGAACAGCGTTTTCGCCATTGAGATTATGATGTTGGTTTCTCACAGCCTTTCCGTGCTGGACTTTCAGACACGGAAGGGCTTTGGACAGCAACTTTGGGGCCCTAGCAAGGCCCCCTTGCCATGGTGGCATGCAGCTAGTGGTCCCCCCTGTAAAACCCTTCACTGATTGGCAGGCACCATGCGATGCCTGCCACAGGGTGCAGGGTTTTACACACACACACATTTCTCGATAGGAGCCTTCATCACAGACAGTTTGTGTCTGTGACAGAAGCTCCCATAGAGAACAGTGGAAATCCGACCGAACAGTATCGGTTGCATCGTAATGAGTCAGTCGGAACCGCCGACCTCAGGTCGGTCAGTCCTGAGTCCGGGATGGTGTCAGTTGGGGGTAACAGTGACTGACATTGTAAAATGCCCCTTTGTGTGTACAAGAAATGCTTAAAACTACCCTCTGATAAGCCTAAACTGCTCGCCCTCACTACTGCAAAGACATTATTTGGGATTATTAATTTAAGCCCTGTAAGCCAATAAGGGTCGTCTGGACTTTCTACATATTGTACCTTATTTTCGTGCACTACATATAAACCAAACAGGGATTTCTAGAGTGCACTACTCACCCACAAGGTTCTCTAAGTGTTGTAAAGCCAGCTTCCTACAATAGGCCGTAATTGAGAGCTCTGGCGTTGAGGCTGAAGGCAGTGCAAGTTTCTCACACTGCCTGGAAGTGGGTCAAAAAGTATATTTAATTAAAAAGAAAAAGTTTACATAACCACTGCCTCTGTAATCTTATTGAGTTCTGTAGTCCATGGCTCAGAGCGCAGGGTCCCAGAGTCAACTCCCTAACTAATGGTGCTAATGCTACTCTCATGCTGCTGATAATATTAACCAGAATGAGAGAAGTGCTGGGGCTGGTTGGAGGGGGCTGGCTCAGAGCTCATTCAGGCACTGTGGGCCTGTGCCTGTTCTCCACCCAGCTGCCTGTTGGAACTGGCCCTTCTTGCAGGGTCATCCCCCAAATTTTTGCTTCTTCCTCCCTTATTTTTCCTGACCCGTGGCTGTTGGCAATAGGACTCTGCACACTTTAACACTGCTGATCAGTGCTAAAGTGCATATGCTCTCTGTGTAAATTGTTATTATGATTGGATATACATGATTGTCATATTTGTATCACCATGAAGTCCCTAGTAAAGTGCACTGGGTGTGCCAGGGCTGGTGATGACAAATGCTACTAGTGGGCCTGCAGCACTGATTGTGCCACCCACATGAGTAGCCCTAAAATGGTGTCTCAGGCCTGCCACTGCAGTGCCTGTGTGCAGTCTAGGAACTGCTGTGTCCTCCTGGTCAGTGTCCCCACTGACCAAGCCTAACCCCTTCCCTTTTTGTGCACATTGGTCACCCCTGTGGAAGGCCCAAGGTATCCCCCTGGGCAGAGTGCAGTGTATGTGAAAGGTAGAGCATGTACTGGTGCAGGTGACATGCTCTGGTGGTGAATTACAGCCATTTTCGTTTTTCGCTATTGTAAGGGTATCTAGCTCCATAGGTTAACATGGGGGGTGCTGGCTACAGTGGCTACCAGCATTTCTTCCCATAGGAACAAGATAGGACATAAGAGTCTAGTATCCCTGAACTCAGAATTTAATTACACATCTTTTAGGAAAGGTTGTTTTTAAATCCTGTGTTTGAGAACAGCACTTTTAGAAAGTTGCTGTTCTCTTGTCTGACCCTTCTGTGTGCATTGGCCTGTTTGTGTATGGACTGTCTAGTTTAAGAGTGACAGGGGCTGGGGATTCCTCAGGAGGCTGGCTGAGTCAGCCCTAGGCTGAATGACTGCATTTGCAACCTGAGTGGTGGGAGGAGTTAGCACCTGGGCCTGAATAGGGCTTTGCCTGCCCGCCACAATGCTGGCTCCACCTCGTGCTGGGCAGCTGACGACCCTGCCCCTCACTCTGAAAGGAAAGGAGAAGCCAGGCAAACAACGTGCTCAAGCAACACCCACAACTGGTTCAGACCGGGCTAAGGGCCCACTTGCACAAAGAGAACAAAGACTTTTAGTGGTATAAGTACAGGACCCCTGACAACAGAAAATTAGATCATCCTGGAATCAAGAAGGAAACTCTGCCAAGAGAAGAGCTGCCTCCCTGTTCTGAAGTCCCAGGAACTCTGGTAGGGAAGTTGTGTTCTTGGTTGTCTTGGTGGACAGGGTTGCCCCTGGAAGGAGGGCAGGAGTCTCACCCTGGGGGTGGACTGGGCCACACCGTTGTGTTGAACAGATGGGTACTGTGTACTAGTGTGGACATATCTGTGAGTGAAGTCCTGGTTCGCCAGGTGAGTGTTCCATCACAGGGGTTGGTCCCTGGGTGGGGGCATTGGAGCCTAGGTTTGAGGGCCACGGCCGTGTTGTCCCCCCTGACCTGGAATACCAGTTGCAGGATAGAACCCCTGAACTAGTGGATGAATGTTGCAGGGTACCTGCCACAGGTGCCCTGACTATTCTAGAAGTGGGTACCACTCCAGGTGGGAGGGTACAGAGCCCCAAGTAAGAGGAGGACCAGGTGTGGAGAAGCCCACCTCAGCCTCCTGTCCAGCCGCCGGATACAGGTCCGGGACTGGTGGGTCAGTGCCAGAGTGTCAGACCTGAACTGACAAGGGAGAGAGTGGACAAAGGGTGCCATGCACCTGGGGCTACTGCCCCCCACCCTCTGATGCCACAGGGGTTTGAGAGCCATGAGAGGCATGAGGCCTGGGTCTCATCCCTGATCACTGTTGTTGGTCACTGTGGCTTGCTGTCGGTCTGTTGGGACACACCTGTGAGGAAATTAAGGTTAGGTGCTGCACAGGTGGTGTCCCCAGGTGAGGTGAAGGGTTCCACATGGATTGGCATGGTGGACCCTGAGAGTATGGATGGAGTGATCCAACTAGGTTCAGGAAGGCGTAGAACAGGAATAGTGCCCTGCTGTTTGGGCCAGGTTCCGTGTTCTATCGCCTTAAGCAGGGAATCCCATCGAGGTATTGTTTGGTCTACCCTGGCTTTAGGCTGGAAGGGGGTTGTGTTGGAAATGGCCCTTCTTGCAGGGTCATCGCCAAACTTTTTGCTTCTTCCTCCCTTATGTTTCCTGACCCGTGGCTGTTGGCAATAGGATTCTGCACACTTTACCACTGCTGATTAGTACTAAAGTGCATATGCTCTCTGTGTAAATTGTTATTATGATTGGATATACATGATTGGCATATTTGTATCACCATAAAGTCCCTAGTAAAGTGCACTGGGTGTGCCAGGGTTGGTTATGACATATGCTATTAGTGGGCCTGCAGCACTGTTTGTGCCACCCACATGAGTAGCCCTAAAATGGTGTCTCAGGCCTGTCACTGCAGTGCCTGTGTGCAGTCTAGGAACTGCCGTGTCCTCCTGGTCAGTGTCCCCCCTGACCAGGCCAAACCCTTCCCTTTTTGTGCACATGGTCACCCCTATGGAAGGCCCAAGGTACCCCCCTGGGCAGGGTGCAGTGTATGTGAAAGGTAGAGCATGTACTGGTGCAGGTGACATGCTCTGGTAGTGAATTACAGCCATTTTCGTTTTTCACTATTGTAAGGCTATCTTGCTCCGTAGGTTAACATGGGGAATGCTGGCTACAGTGGCTACCAGCATTTCTTCCCATAGGAACAAGAAAGGACATAAGAGTCTAGTATCCCTGAACTCGGAATTTAATAACACATCTTTTAGGAAAGTTTTTTTTAAAATCCTGTCATATAGTTAATGCCTTTCTATATATTGTGTTAAGTTAGCATGAGTTTATTAAATGTTTAAACGACATATTTTCCTTCGGCTTCAGTTTGCACACGGCACATAATTATTATTGTAGCTTTCAACCTAGATGAAAGATGTGATTTATTGAGAATAATATGTTATTGCTCTGATATCAGTCGTGCCTGGTACACTTGGTACACTGTCTGCACACTGAGATCTATAGCCTCTGAGAATAACCTAACACAAGGTTGCTGGGAGGCCTGATCCTCACACCACATTAGACATAACACAAACAATGTTGCTGCCAACATTGGGCTCTACGCGGGTTTAAGATAGAGTTACTGAGAATGCAAAAACACACTTGATGGTGCTTCGCATGAAGAGCGTTGGTAGCTGATGATGTGATCTTCTTCTGCTGACATTTAGAGGTATGGGCCCGCCCTGCTAAAAACCCAAATGAGACCTTCTTAGATATAATATAGTGTGCTAAATAGGGTGCGCGAAATATAGGTGATACAGATTTCTATAGATTTTGCATTATAATATGCTATCACCGTTCGCTTACTATGGACTAGTGACTATGCTTATAACTCTGATTTTTATAATATGTATGTTGGTATTATATAAGATACTGCGTTTGAGAACCTTGCATTGAAATATAAATATTTCAAACTTGCACGTGTGTTCTTTTACTCCCCATTGTGGTTTGAAAGGATTATAAAGCGAAAGAGTGTTCATGTGTTCCACGATACCTGAGGTACCCTAAGTTCATGTTCTGGATTGTCTAAGTCATTGGGAGTTTGTTAGGACCAATGAGACACTGTAGCTAGCTCGGTAAGGGGATTTCTGATACTAAGGTGAGTTTTAGGTCACCCTAACTCACTCAGGTTCTAGATCTCTGTGCACAGTTCTGTGGGAGAACGGAAACCCTGCTACATGGCGCCCAACGGTTGTTGGCCTTATATCACGACACTCGAGTAGTATATCATTCAAACCATAACCCCTTCATTCCCGTTTCCGGAAAACGGCGGTGTCGGAAAAACCTACCTATTTTTGAAATAGGTCTTTTCAAGCTTGTATCTATCTAAAAACGGTTTCCTTGAATTACTACCCAGTAGTGCTACAAAGTAATCTTTGTTTTTTCACGTTCCTGTGCAGTCATGGCACAAGCCGTGGACATCCCGCTACATAGTCGCATTGCGGTGCGGGACCATTTGCGGGCTTATGATGTCCCTTTGGAAGGCTTGGCTGTGGTTCTGGTGGTGAGTGCGGAACATGCTTACCCGTACGAACTGTTTTATTCGTGGGTGACATTTCCGGCAGTGGACGCAAATTCTGGTGTGTTCCACTCATACACTCCGTCACCTGTACCTGTTGCATATGCTCCGTACAGAGCACAGGAAGTACCTATTGATGTTTGGCAGCATGGAGTTTGGTTTGGTGGCGCCCTACCACACGCTTTAACCGCTCCGAGGTTAGGTCCTTTGTCCATTCCGGGCACTCCTTGGCCCGCTTTGGCTGGATTTACTCCTCACCCTAATCGCGCCACTTGCAACGTGGGTGACCTGCGACGTCTTCACGAGGTTGCGGTTGAAGTGATTAGGGCACTTGTTCATTACACGAGCCGTAATGTTCAAGGCGCAGCCCCTCGGGGTGCGCAGCTTCAAGCAGGTCAGGCTGGTTTGAAAATCTGTCCTGTCATGGTGAATTCCGTAATGGGGAAGAAGCCCAAGGATAAGGATGACTTTCCTTTCTGGCTTGCCGAGAAATTCGACCAGCTGGAGGCTGTGTTTCCTAATACGAATCTTGGTGAAAAAAAACGTATTCTTACGCTTAGTTTGCCGAAAGATTTGGCCCCTGAGCTTGTTGACTGTGAAACATGGGGTAAGACTTTTGCAGCAGTCTATTCGAGGTGCTTTGGCTCCCCGTCTATGTCCAACCTGTCTGCGGTGCTTAAACGTGTTCAGGATGATCACGGACCGGAGTCTGCGGTTGAGTTGGGTATGCGCCTGTGTGGCTCCTTTGAGGTGGTTTGCGATCTGATCCTTGCGAATGTCAAGGGGGATGCAGTGAACTTCCGGGTGGCTAACGCCTTGGCGTTGATTCCCGACACGGACAAACCCCGTCAGTTAGCAAGGATAATTGTGGCGGCTTATAAAATGGTTGCCCGCAATGCCAAGGGTCTTAAAACTTTTTCTGATAAGGAGAAAAAGCAGCTCCAGGGACAGTCTTCGGAGGCAAACGCTCAGCCCAAGTCCAAAAAACAAAATTGGCCTAAAAAACAGAATCAGGGTAAGCAACAACAACAACAACAAACACAGGTTTCGCGCCCTGCGTCTCCGTTGCCTGCGCAGTCAGAACGTGTTTATGATTTGCGCGACCGCGCGATGATTAAGACACCTGAATGTTTTCAGGCTTCTGACCAACGCTCTCCTCGTTCCTTTCAGGACTCATCGGCTCCGTCAACCGGTGGCGGAGGGGGCGGCAGGGGCCGGGGTGGCCAGCAAGGATGTGGTCAGCCCCACCCGCGCAACGGTGCAGACAAACAGGAGGGCTCTACGCCTCAGAGACCGCAGTTTGCCAAGAAGAAAGTCGCAGCCTTGACAGCGCATTGATATTCCCCGGATTGTGAGAACGAGGCTTCGGAATCTGACTTGGGCTCTGACCTTGCTGGACAGCGCGGCGGAGATTACCATAGTGAGAGAGGCCCTCCGTCCACTACTGAAGGTGACAGCGACTGACACTTATGTTGTGATTGAAACAGCAGGTACAAGAGTTGCTCCCCCTGATAGACTTTTTGAAATTGTCCTGTTAATTGAAGGTGACATACAGCGTACCGTTAAAGGGGTATTTTGGGAAAATCTTTCGTCTACATATGACATTTTGCTTTCGGAGGCTGACTGGCCCCCACCTTTTGTGCTCGCAGCTCCAAGAGGGGAGGAGGTGATCCTCCCCAGTTTCGCGAACACAGTTTCAAGAGTGGAAGCGCTGCACTTTGCAGAAGAGTGGACTCTGACGCTTGCACCGGCTGTGTACCGTAATCAGTGTGGCTGGGATAAATTGTCCCCGAACCACGAGATTCCTTTACGGTCTTAGCCGCAGCCTCAACCTCAATATCCCATACGACGTGAAGCCAAAGCTTCAGTTGCAGCGATCCTTGAACAATTGGAATAATAAGGTGTAATTGAAACGTGTGTGTCACCGATGAATAACCCCCTTTTTACTGTAAACAAGCCGGACGGCTCTTACCGTTTGGTTTTAGATTACAGGCATTTAAACTCGCATTGCCGTAACTGTGCAGTACAGAATACTCACGGCTCTGCCCTTGTAAATAGTCTTGTGCGTAAGCGGTTCAAAACCATGCTTGACATTTCCAATGGTTTTTATGCCCATTCATTGGACAGTCTAAGTTCCCAATGGACTTCTTTCACATGCGGCGGGGTCCAAAAAATGTTTCGGCGTCTTCCAATGGGCTATAAGAATAGTCTCTCTGTTGGAGAGGATCGACCCAGATGCTTGTTCCTATGTGGATGATATCTATCTCACAGATGACGAACTTTGGGAGCATCTGTGTCGAGTGAACAGTATTATTTGTAACTTTGCAGACATGGGTTACAAGTTTAATTTTGCAAAATCGCACATTGCAGAATACACAGTGTTGTTTCTAGGCTACAAACTAACTAATGAAGGAAAAGGTTTGGCTCCTCACTTCCTGGAGAAGTGCGCACAGTTGCGCTCACCGACAACACTGAAAAAATTACAATCTTTACTGGGCTTTTTGAATTTCGGGAGGACATACATTCCGGAATATGCCCAGCGTATCAAGCCTTTGTATGCTTTGATACAACCATCTTTTTCCAAATCATGCTGGCTGCCTGTGCATTCAGCTATTCTGCAGTCATTGCAAGCTGATTTGCTCGCTTCTGAATACTTACAGACTCGTGATAACCAGACCAACCTGGTGATAAGAATTGTCCCGGGGATGGTAGGTTTCACGTACCTAACTTTTAATGAAGGAGATACAGTACCTATGGCTTACAAGTCACACTTGTACACTTCGGCTGAATTGCGATTTTCCACTGTGGAGAAAGTTTTGACGGCTGTGCAGATGGCAATTCTCAAGGAACGTGCCCTGTCACAGGGAAAACGCATGTTGGTTGTTACCCCGTGTCCTGCCTTGGAGGCTGTTACGAAAGCCAGAGTTCCTAATTCTAAAGCTTTGCACCCTCGGTGGATTCAATGGGCTGCATCCTTGTCATCCCAGGATGTCACGTTTATTTTTGATGCCACTTTACGGTCGCAGGAGTTCTTACAGTATGAATTTGTTCATCCTGCTCCTTTAGCAATGCGGCCGTTGGAGGATTTCCATTGCATCATTTACACTGATGGTTCGGCGCAGGTTGCGCATGGCTCTAAACATGCCTACGTTTCCGCTTGCGCCATTGTGGTCGGTGCCATGGTGAACGATGAGTTCAAGTCCAGTGTCGTGCACACGCAGACGCTTGGGGACTGCACCGCACAATTAGCTGAGCTTCGTGCTCTGATGTTTGCATTGGAATACGCAGATCCGAGTGTGACGACTTTGGTCATAAGTGACTCTTACTACTGTGTCCAGTCTTACAATGAGAACTTGTTCTTTTGGATTCAGAATGAATTTCGTGATTCCAAAGGTAGCACTATAAAACATAAAATGATCTGGGTCCGAGTGGCAGAACTCAAAGAGAAATTGCCACTCGTGTTTGTAATTCATACTCTTGGCCATCAGCGCGTGGGGGTCCACGCTGTTGGAAATTCGCTTGCTGATGAAGCAGCGAAGTCAGCAGTATCAAAATACTTAGTTGCAGCAGTCACGAGGTCCAAAAGTAAGAGAGATGATGACATCTTGGCAGCGGTTGCTGCTACTGAGAAGGGAAGTAAATATCCTGCGGGGTTCCCTTCTAAATACACATACCACTTAAGTCCCGATAAGGTTCCTTATGTGAAAATTCCTGAAGTTGGCGAACGTTTAATTCCCTACTCGGATCGCAGAGCTTCTTTGATTACAGCGGCTCATGTAGGTGTGGCGTCTGCGCATGCGGGCGTCTCGGCCACTGTAACTCAGCTACAACAGAGGTTCTGGTGGCGGGGACTGTACAAACAGACGCCCAATTATGTCCTTCAATGTGACATTTGCCAGCAGATTAGGCCTTCAACTGCTGCGCGTCCGCCTCAGACACAGTTGTACATTTCTAATAAACCACTGGGGTGCGTTTATTTAGATCACTGCGGTCCTTTTTCTTCTGATACTGCATATAAGTATATCTTAGTAACAGTTGATTCATGCACACGCTTTGTGTGGTATGGCCCCATCGGAGCGCTGATTCACGGACTGTCATTAAGGATTTGCGAGTCTTTGTAGGGATTTTTGCCTGTGGTACCTTCCATTCGGACCAGGGACCGGCTTTCGCCTCTGAGGCGTATAAGGATGTTATGGTTTCGTTGGGGGTCCAAGTCAAGTTTTCGTCTCCGTACAGACGCGAGGGAAATAGTGTAGTTGAACGAATGAACCGTGACTTAAAGCAATCTTTGACAGCTCGAGTTATAGGTAACCCTGGGCGGAGTTCGCGGAGTGGGGCTTCGCGGAGCTACGCGAAGTGGGCGAGAAACTACGCCCACCTCCGCACTCCGCGTAGCCCCACTCCGCAAAACCACTGGCCGCCAGCCCCGCCACCCGCCTCCCTCCCGCCCTCCCTAAATACTTTAAAATAAAGGAACGCAATAATTTTAAAAGCACTTACCTTGCCGCCGCGTTCCCCGGGGCTCCTTATCTTCCGTCTTCCGTATTTTTCAATAATGCGCATGCGCGGGCGGCCGCGCATGCGCATTTTCTCGTGAAAATGCGCATGCGCGGCCGCCTGCGCATGCGCATTATTGAAAAATACGGAAGACGGAAGATAAGGAGCCCCGGGGAACGCGGCGGCCAGCGGCGGCAAGGTAAGTGCTTTTAAAATTATTGCGTTCCTTTATTTTAAAGTATTTAGGGAGGGCGGGAGGGAGGCGGGTGGCGGCCAGCTACGCTCCGTCTGCGGAGCGTGCGTAGTGCCGCCTGGCTCCGCCAGCTCCGCAAAATGCGGAGTAGGCGGCACTACGCACACTCCGCAGACGGAGCGTAGCTGGCCGCCCACCGTTAGTTATAGGCACTGGCAGAAACTGGCTAGCCCACCTCAATGGCATGCAACGTGCGCTTAATAATCTCCCTAGAAGGTCTCTGGGTGGGCGGACCCCGTACGAAATGCTCTTTGGTATCAAGATGTACGTCCCTGACCTCGACGGTCTAGACTGCAAGGCCCAGGCCACGGCTTTTGACGTAGATGAACATTGCAATGTTTTACAGGATCTACAAAAGACCAGAGACAGTCTAGCAAAGGAACATTTGCCCTCCACATCGGATGATGCGTTGCAGATCCCGGTAGTTGGCTGGCTACCCCAAGTTGGAGAACTGGTTCGAGAGAAGATCGATAACAAGAAAGAGTTTGGTCCCTCATATCGTACACCAGTTCGAGTTCTTGGAGTGAAGGGCACAAGAACAGTCATATTACCACCACTTCCAGGTCGTAAGGAAAACAGATTTATCTCTATTGACAATGTCAAGACACACAGGGTGGCCGATTCTTCATAGCATGACACCGGCAGTATCCTGTCCTTCCATGGTGAGGCATTCTGTGCTGGCTATTACTTCTGGTGCAGAACCGGAGGTGTCCCTCGAGATGCCTGCTATATCCAGTCCTTTATTAAATACTATTCCTGTTACTAACATTGATGAGCTGAACTACACCTATCCTGCTGACTTATCTATGCCAGATTTGCAGACTCGTTTGGCCGACCAGTCAAGATTCTCTTTTGACTGTGTTTCAGAACTTTCAAAGAAACCCTCAACTATTGCAAAATATGCCACCTTGTTTAAAAAACATTTTTTAATTCCCCCTTGGACATACATTTGGTTGATTCTATTTTCATTTTACCTTTTTATGTCAATTGGTTTTGTGTTTTATTTTTTCCGCCTGATCGATGGTCACTATGTTAAAGAAAGAACAGGAATTCAGTACCTTAATGGAACATTGGCCCCTCTTTCCTCTTCACATTCAGCACACAGACTGAAACGAAACTTGAATACAGTCAACATTACTGCATGGCCTGTCCTTGATGGGATTGTGTGGGATGCGGTTAGATTTCAAATACATGGGCCCACTGAAGTGATTAATGTTCCGAATGTGCTTAGAGTAAACATGGGGGATGTGATTAAACAAAATATACGTTCTGATGATTGGGATATTCAGGCCGTAGAAGCTTTATTCTCTGATTTGAAATACTATGCTGCCATTGATGCTGAGGATTTATATTTAGATTCTATTAATTATGGTGATTTGTTTTGTTTTCAACATTATGGTAATCATTTTTTGCATAAGACAAATTCTAGGAGGGTTGCTGTAAATTACACACAGTGGGAACATTGCCCTGCTCCGTTGAGAGGCAGCTCCAGTACATTTCTGAAAAAATATTCTTATTTTACAGATTTTAATCAATCAAATCCTGAGTTGTTTTATTTCAAAATGACACAAAAGTCCATGTCCAAAGTTAGATTTACTGATACAAAGTTGCTGTATTCAAAGTCCTTTCTAGACAGATTAGCTGTAGATGGCTATGAGTTTTGGAAAGGAACAATTGACCTTAAATCGGTTTGGGGTACCAAAGATTGGCAGGTACAAGGCACTGAGGCTTTGCATCGTGCATTTCTCATCCCGAATCACATGTTGTTTTTAAATTCGTTTATTTCCCAAACAACATGCTTTGGATTGGCTACTTCTAAAAAATTAAATACACCAATTATCCCCGAATTGGAAGAATATTCAGAGCGGGGTAATTATACTGAATTGTCCATTCATGAATTGCAAACTCTATTGCACAATTCGTCCTTTAATATATCCAGTTTGGATTCGAAGGGTTGGCTGATGTGGCATAGGAGTGCTGATTCTTGCCAACGTCGTTTTCTAGGTTTGGCTGAAGGGTTCACAAAAGTCAGACCTGATCCCCGTTTTGAAAATGATTATACTGTCATCACTTATTCTGTGGGGAAACTGTGTCAGAATTGGTTACAACATTCCACTTTAGCTACAGTTAAACTACATCTGTCTCAGTTAACTGAAAACGTGTATTTGAATGATTTTATAAAGAGCCCAGCTAAGGGTAGATCTAAAAGGTGGATTTATGCAGTTTACAATGAAATTTGGAAATTTTCGCAAATTGAGGCTGCTAAACGCCTAAGAGCGATTGACCAAGCAAATTTGGAAAAGGTGCTTGCAGTTGTCGATAACAGTATTAACATGCTTTCTTCCCGAATTTACAAGTTGAACAATATTGTCTCTTCTGTGGTTGACATTGTAAATGATGAAGTATCTGTATTGTACCATGGACAAAATCAATTGCGTTCTGTAATGCAGTTTGCAGGGACACTACAGACTCTGAAATCTGGTCGCGTTCCTTGGAGTTACATGAACGTGTCGTCCCTATTTGCCCCATTTAATTTGACTGACAAACAGCGCATACTTTCCATGCGAGTTGCATCTTTTTCAATGTTACACATTGAAAAGTTAGAATCTTTGCCCTTTTCTGTAGCTGAAGCAGCTGCTGCTACATGGCTTATCCATGGTGTTATTACTTTACCATTTGCTCTGCATAAATTTACTAATTGTATGAGATATATTGCTATAGGGCGATATGAACCACTAGGCAGTGCTTTCCTACATGAGGCATGGTCTTTACCATACACGTACAGATGCCTGAAGGATGGAAAGGAAGTGAATCTGAATGGTGAAGAATGCACACAGTCGCCTGACCGTTCACTGATATGCAGACATATCCAGTTGCATGGTTCTTGTAATCAGGACCGACCTAATTTGGCCTGTGTTTTAAAAGGCACACCAGTTCCTGCAATTGTTCCCACATTCACATTATTGACAAATGGTAGTTATTTGCTTTTGAATAACGAGGAGTGTTGTGGGTTAATGGTCGGTATCGCCTATGTGGTTACTGTATCAGAACGTGTGGTGTGTTGCAAGAACGTGTTATATCCACCCACGCATGGGAATTCAGATGTTTCCATCTGGCCGCGCATCCCAACCTTGAGAGCGGAGTTCAATGGTATGAGCCGCATAAGGGCTCTATTGTCTCAAAAAGAAGTGGCCCTGAGCTCGGCCCGTGAAACGTATGTCCTTCACATAGCTAACACACGCACAGAGGTGCAGGCACTTTTAAATACTGACTTGCCATTTCATTTCTGCGAATTAGTACATCAGATCTTTAATGCCTCCTCCCGTCTGGCTTAGCTCATTTTTTTAAATTAGTTAGCAGTGGTCTCGTGACTACGTTTGAAAAGATTTTTGGTGTTATCCCAGCTTTCTTCCATTCAATATTTTCGAGCTTGTTTGGCGGATTCCCTGTTTTGCTGGCTTTAGCTGCAGGCGTTTTGGTGTTATTCTGCTTCCTAAAACATGGATGCCCATCCTGCGCAAGAAGCCGCTCAGCCCCTTCTGACACTGTTTCGCAACCGGATGCTTGATTACTATGGCACCTTGCCGCTTGCGACCTTAAGCACGGCATTTGGATTATCGTTTCGATTTTCCTATTTCACATGTGTCCAGCCTGTGTTTCATTGCCTGAGCTGCGAATTTGACTGGGCCATTGATTTGTGTCTCTGCTTGCCGTTATCTCCTGAAGTCGATTTTAATCACCTGATGGGCCTCGTACTTGCTCACGAGTTGATTTGTTCTGGCGAAAGGATTATGGCCTTGGCAGCGATGCATGGACTAATGGGTCAGTGGGACATCCCCGCAGCGGCGCATGAGTTTCTGGCACATAGCGTTCCTGAGAACCCACCGAGTTGTCCTCTGATGTTGCTAGAGGGTTCGGTGTTGGAGGAGCACGTATGTTCTTTCCCATTGCTTAATTGGATGGCTGACCTGTTTTAGGATGATGACAGTGATTTCATGTTGGAAACTGTGGCTACCTATTTTGCATATTCTATCCACCCATGAGTGGCTTTGAAGACTTTCACTATACAGGCACGTGACTTTTTAGTAATTCTGAATGGTGCCATTTTTCTTATGAACAATTTACATGATATGTTCTAGGCCTGGGATTTTATATTAGGCCTCAAGTTCGAGATCTTTTACATTTTTGTTTGGCCACTATAGGCATTCATACATATTTTGTATTGTTAATTTTTATATACATATACATACATTTAGTTTGGCTCAATATTGTTGAACTCTGCTTTCATGTTAACCTTTATTATATTATTGGCTTGTTTCTTGACCGTCCTCGGATCAATGGGGGGGTGTCATATAGTTAATGCCTTTCTATATATTGTGTTAAGTTAGCATGAGTTTATTAAATGTTTAAACAACATATTTTCCTTCGGCTTCAGTTTGCACACGGCACATAATTATTATTGTAGCTTTCAACCTAGACGAAAGATGTGATTTATTGAGAATAATATGTTATTGCTTTGATATCAGTCGTGCCTGGTACACTTGGTACACTGTCTACACACTGAGATCTATAGCCTCTGAGAATAACCTAACACAAGGTTGCTGGGAGGCCTGATCCTCACACCACATTAGACATAACACAAACAATGTTGCTGCCAACATTGGGCTCTACGCGGGTTTAAGATAGAGTTACTGAGAATGCAAAAACACACTTGATGGTGCTTCGCATGAAGAGCGTTGGTAGCTGATGATGTGATCTTCTTCTGCTGACATTTAGAGGTATGGGCCCGCCCTGCTAAAAACCCAAATGAGACCTTCTTAGATATAATATAGTATGCTAAATAGGGTGCGCGAAATATAGGTGATACAGATTTCTATAGATTTTGCATTATAATATGCTATCACTGTTCGCTTACTATGGACTAGTGACTATGCTTATAACTATGATTTTTATAATATGTATGTTGGTATTATATAAGATACTGCGTTTGAGAACCTTGCATTGAAAAATAAATATTTCAAACTTGCACGTGTGTTCTTTTACTCCCCGTTGTGGTTTGAAATGATTATAAAGCGAAAGAGTGTTCATGTGTTCCACGATACCTGAGGTACCCTAAGTTCATGTTCTGGATTGTCTAAGTCATTGGGAGTTTGTTAGGACCAATGAGACACTGTAGCTAGCTCGGTAAGGGGATTTCTGATACTAAGGTGAGTTTTGGGTCACCCTAACTCACTCAGGTTCTAGATCTCTGTGCACAGTTCTGTGGGAGAACGGAAACCCTGCTACAATCCTGTGTTTGAGAACAGCACTTTTAGAAAGTTGCTGTTCTCTTGTATGACCCTTCTGTGTGCCTTGGCCTGTTTGTATATTGACTGTCTGGTTTGAGAGTGACAGGGGCTGGGGATACCCCAGGAGGCTGGCTGAGTCAGCCCTAGGCTGAATGACTGCATTTGCAACCTGAGTGGTGGGAGGAGTTAGCACCTGGGCCTGAATTGGGCTGTGCCTGCCTGCCACAATGCTGGTTCCACTTCCTGCTGGGCGGGTGACGACCCTGCCCCTCACTCTGAAAGGAAAGGAGAAGCCAGGCAATCAAAGTGCTCAAGCAACACCCAGAACTGGTTCAGACCGGGCTCAGGGCCCACTTGCACAAAGAGAACAAAGACTTTTAGGGGTATAAGTACAGGACCCCTGACAACAGAAAATGAGATCATCCTGGAATCAAGAAGGAACCTCTGCCAAGGAGAACGCTGAATCTGAAGAAGGAAGACTGTCCTGCTGTTGCTCTACTGGACTGACCTGTTGCTTTGCTGACAAGGAGAGAGCGAGGACATTGCTGTGGTGCTGAGTCCCCTGTCTTGAAGGAATCTCCAAGGGCCTGAGAAGAGCTGTCTCCCTGTTCTGAAGTCCCAGGAACAAAAGGACTTCACCCCCAACTTCCCTGAACTCTGCTGAGAGAGTTCTGTCCTTCCTAGAGTGTTTGATCCAGTCGTGGGGCCTCTGGAAGTTGTACAGGTGCTGGGAAGCTTGAAACTAAGCTTGAGAGACTTTTGCAATTGAAAAGTATTGCATCGCTCGCTTACGGAGCGCATACCCGACAGTGAGAGAAGTTTCCCGCCGCTACGAAGGTCGAGATCGTCGCAGCGCCTGTTGCCGCTGTCAGAGCCGTCGCATTCTTCATTTGCGGGATGCACCCCATCAGTGCGGGAAGCCTAACATCGCTGCGAGTGTCGTCGCAGAGCCTGTCGCCGCTGGGTGAGATCACTGCACTGCTTGCTTGCGGACCGCATTTCGTCACTGCGAGTGTCGTCGCAGAAACCATTGAGTCGAGGAGCTGCGAGAGAGAAGGTCACCACTGGTCCGCGCATCGTCGCCCCGGAGATCGTCGCACCTCCAAAGATCATCACATCGTGCCTTTGCAAGAACAAACTTCCTACAGAACCTACGCACCGGAATCCATACAAGTGGCCTTCCTCCCCATGCAGACCGGATTCGTCGCAACACGCCCGCAGCTGCAGCGGGGCTGTCGCATCGCCTCCTCAGGGTCTCTGGAGCAATGCATCGCTTGTTTTCCACCGCACCAGCTTCTGCTTTTGCAACGTTGTCGCAACTAAAGGTACTGTGTCTGAAACGTGACGCAACTGTGAACTTTTCACGCAACTGTGGATTATTTTATCGCAACCTAAAGAACATACATTACAACCTAAAGAACTCTTTTGAAACCCTTTTCTTGAACTGTGTATGTTGGATTTTTGTTGTTTTGGTCTTGTGTAGTTTAGATTAAATACCTTTATTTTTCTAAACTGTTGTGGAGTCAGTTTGTGGTGTTTTCACTGTGTTACTGTGAGTGTTGGTACAAATACTTTACACATTGCCTCCTGAATAGCCTTGACTGCTCGTGCCAAGCTACCTAGAGGGTGAGCAGGGGTTATCTCAGAAAGTTTCCTCCTTACCATGACTAGAATCAAGGGTCCCTATTTGGACAGTGGTACCTACCTCTGCCAACTAGAGACCCCCAGTTCTAACATTGTTGGTCAGCGGTGCGGATTTGAACTTGTATTTGTTCTAGACCCACAATGATTGGTGTACATCACTAGCGAGTGCAGACCACTACGCCACCACATACATGCTTGTAGGGCTGGCCATCACAAAACAACAAGCCAAACTAACATACCCACTTTAAACTGTAGTAGTCACCACTTAACCCTGCTGCTTCCAATCAGTGGCAACGGCCTGGCCGCCACACCCAGCTCGGGCTGGCAGCACTGAAAAGTAAAATGGTGATAACATCTTTGTGTTACTGTTTTTTTTTCCATATTTGCTGCTATCATGGGGGTGGGGGGGTTGACACTCCTCCGCCCTAATGCAGAAACTGCAGCTGCCAGAATATAGTATAAAAACAGGTAAGTAAATTGATTTTTCCATATATAGCATAATATATTTCATTACATGTAGACACTAAAGTCTAAAACAATACAATTAAAAGAAAAGATATAATTTAAAAATGTATTCAATATTGTAAAATACATGCTATCGAAAAATGTAAACGTTATTTAAACCATTATTAAAAATATACTACATAACAATTACTATTAACAATAAAAATGTCATAAACATATAACAAACAAAACTAGCACATTAGATGAGAAAAAAATAAGCCAAAGCAAAATAAAAATTTCAAGCTATTTAGTTTTGTAAATAATTTTCCAGATATTTTTCAAAAATATTAGAAAAAATTATAATGAATATGTCCACTCCTAATTAAGCAATAGAAGGGAAAGTGCTGGAATTGCCAGTGCTCAGATTTAAGATCCCCACTACAGTCTTAGCAACAGTAGGGAAAGTGCTGGACTTTTGAGAGATTAGATTTACTATCCCCACTCTAACATGAGCAACCGTAGGAAGGTGTTGAACTTTGGACTTTCAAATGTAAAAACAAAAGATAAAAATATAGACAATTTCAGTGAATAAATATAGTTACAATAATAATTTGATTCATTCAATAGAAAACAAATACAATTAAATAGGAAAAATGACATTTTAACATTATCAATAAGAAAAATCTAAATTTAAAGAAATGTTCATATTTTCTAAACTAAAACACTTAATTCTATACTACCCTAAAAATGAAGCACAGCAATTAAAATTAATTTTCAAAAGTATACAAAAGAAAAACTATTAATTTACAATTAATTTAATAAAAAATTTGTGAAAAAATCAAAAATATAAAATGACTTAAAACATAATAAAATTAAATGAACAACAAAGTAACTATTAATTAAAAATCAGCAAATAATTTACATAATTATTCAATAAAATAAACTAACGTAATTATGAATTTAATTCCTACAAACCCAACATCCGAATACTAAATTTCACATTTCTAATTAAATAAAAAAAATTATATTTTGCATATAAAACTTGAATGACAATAAAACAAATTAGCCAAAATTATTATAGTAATAATATCTCATGAGAGTGAAACAACATTTATCAAAATTAATTTGTAAAAAATTATTTTATATACCTGTTTGAAATATTTGAAATAAACTTATATCATAGACTATTACATATTAAAGAAACAATTTTAAATGCACAAAAATCTATATTTTGTACCTTTGATAGTATGGCCATAATATTTTTGGCATCACGATATTCTGGCCATGATATTTAAGTCTCACAGTATTTTGGAATCAATCTTTTGGTAAAACACATCTACACGTATGTACCTATGCACCTGAGTTTATTTTGGTTTTTATTTTCATTACAATTAGGATTTTCTTTCATATGAATGGATACCATTTAGGGACTTACTGTGCTTCATTGAAGTCCAGCGTACTTAGGGCCTGATTACAATGCTGATCGGACTCTTGACGGAGCATGGTGCATGGATAATGAGGGGAGCACCATAGGAGCCCCCCAGCCCGAATACAGGGCCTGGGGGAAGGGAGGCCCACGAGGGGCCCTCACAGTCACTTTCTGCATGCCTTCTCATGGTGGGTGAACCGCCATGAAAGTGCAAGTGGAAAGGGACATTGTAATTATTACAGCAGTGCCTGAGCAGGCATTTCCCTTATTGTAGGGATTACTGACCCATCAACGCACCAACGGGCTCCTTGAGCCCATCTGAGGTGCAGCAGAGGGTCCCTCTGCCATATGCCTTCACCCACTACATGGTAATGTGGCAGGTGAACATCAGGGACAGATGTTGGTGGGTCCAACACCGATGAGTTGTCAGTGCCACACCCGCCAATATCGCAATCAGCCCCTTAGTATACTTTTCTTTCTAAAAGGTGAAATGCCTGAAACTTATGTAGCTTTCACAACTTTCTAACCAGGCCTATAATCACTGGTACCACTAAAGTAATGCTAGAGGCCTAACCTTTGCCTGCTTTTCAATGATTTAGCTGCAAAGTTTCTTTTATCCTCTCTTGTAAATGATAGTTCTTAAACTCCATTGCTGCTTATAGTTTCACAATGTTTGCCTTTTGATGCTCACATCAAATGGGACTAAATCTTGTAGACTTTGTATGTCAGTATTGAATTACAGAGAATGTGTGTTGGTATTTTCCACCATGTCATTCATTGATGCCTTCACTTTTTTATGTTACTACATGGGTTCCAAATGCATGCTGTAAATGTGAAAAATGTCATATTCTTGGCAGGTATCCTTGAGCCATTAGTATTATATGGTAATTTTATTTTTATATCAGCCACGCAATCCTGTGAGGAGCTTTTTTGAATTTGTCTGTATGAAATTAAAATGGAAACTTGGTGGGAGAAGCATGGCCTGTGACAAAATGCAGGAGACTGTCTAGCCCGTCTTTAAGTGAATCTCAACTGTCTACCAATTATCTCTTTCTACAAGGCCCAAAATCAGACGTGACAATGGTCTTGATTTTTTGAGGTCCATAACTAAAATTAATACTCTCTGTTAATCAACTTGGTATCCCACTCTATTGTACAAACAGTTCAATTGCCTGCCATATAACTGGTAGCTATAAAGATGATGCAGAAGTGCAAATACCTCAACAAACACATCCTCAGTGCAAAAGGTTCTAATGGTCTGGCTCTCCAGCTACTAGCAGATACTCGCCACCAAGCTCTGAGCCCTGGACCGCAGACTCCACGACAACAACTGCTGCAACACCTCTCCATGATCAACCGTAGGGCCTTTTTCCTGCTGGTACTGCCTTTTCTATTGCAATACCGGAGCACCTGCATGCACAGCAACCACCACCATGCTCTTCAGAACAATTTCACTGCCTCTTGTTCAAAGCACTATCACTCTGCAAGCAGGCCACTGAGATCTGGGACACCATCACCTCCCTCACGCCAACATCATCTTCCTCACCGAGACCTGGCTCAATCCTGCATCCGTGCTCAACATTGCCTCAGCAACACCCAACAGCTACAAAATAGCACAGTGATGCCGCATAAGTAAACACGGAGTTGGCATCTTCTTCATCTACAAAGAAACCATTCACTGCAGACAATACCACCCGGCTCATGGAACATCTCAACTTCCAACTCAATACCAATGACAAAAAACAGCATCAGAGGCACCCCCCGATAGACTCCAGAACCTTGCTTCTGCGACATGATGCCTGAATTCATCACCCCACTCGCCATTGAATCCCGATACTACATCTTTATCGGAGACCTCAATTTTCACATAGAAAGCTTAATGACACCAACACCGACAACTTCTTTGTAAGCATGAACCACATCGGCCTCATCCACCTTGTCATCAACCCCATACACATCTTAGGACACACTCAACCCCATCTTCACAGCAAGCGACAGAGTCAAGTACAGCTATGTCACAGAGCTCACCTAAACAAACCACAACATCATCCACTTCACCACCACAGGATCCCCTGGCATTCCCACCAGGCTGCCTAGCACCCACACCACAGCTGGAACACCGTATCAGAGAGCCAGTGGACCTACATCCTTAACACCTCACAATCTGACACAGCAACCAACCTAGAACAGGATGTCAAGAACTTCTCTGCTTGGATCACCAACTGTGCTGACACAGTTGGCCCTGTAAAGCTCACCAACCTCTAGAGATCATACAAACTAGCCAGTTGGTACATCATGGAACCGAGAACCACAAAATGCAACTGCAAACAACTGGAAAGCAAAGGGCCCACAAGCAAGGAACCCACAGACCAAGCCACATTCAAGAAATTGCTCCACCAATATCACCAACTCCTGAAAGAGACAAAAGCAAGTACCCTTGCCGACCGCATCAAAGCCAGCTCTAACCACAGCCAAGAACCCTTCAACATCATCAGAGAGTTCTCCAAGTCCTCAGGCAGAGAAAACATACTCACCCCTTCCCAGGAACTCTGCAACACCCTAGTGGACTTCTTCCACGACAAGATCTCCACCATCTACAAAAACCTTGAACCCCAAACCATCACCACCAACTTCTCTAGACTCCTCACACCCACAGATGCAAACCCCGACCACCTGTTCACCTCTCCACATGGGAGCAGCTCACGACTCAAAACACCACAGCCATCACGAACTCTGTTCATTCAGAAGCACCCACGGACCCCTGTCCCCACCACATCTCCAACCTTGGGAGCAAGGCAATCAGCAACAAGCTCACTGCCATCTTCAATGCATCCATCAACACGGCCACCTTCCCTGAAGAATAGACACAAACAGAGGCCAAACCCCTTCTCAAGAAACCGTCCACCAACTCAAGCGATCTCAAGAACTACCATCCCATCGCTCTACTCCACTTTCCCACCAAAGTCCATAGTCCAGTGCACTTGTGTGTGCCCATGCACAGTAAATCAAATGCTACTTGTGGGCTTACAGCACTGATTGTGCCACCCACCTGAGCAGCCCTGTAAAAGTATCTCAGACCTGCCTCTGCAGTGGCCCAGGGTGCTTGTTTCCAGTCCAGGGAGGAACTGGTTTGGCATTTTGGTCTGGATTGTTCCCATGAGGCACAGGGTCAAGACTGATTTGCATATGGCTGGGTCTAAACATGGTGAGCAAAAGAACAATGGTTTAACCCAGATCTCTTGACTGGGGGTGAATGTATGATTTATTCAGCATTCCGTCCATCATTTGTATGCGTAGCACTTTTCACCCTAAGTGGGATGACTATGCCCAGTCATGGGTCCCTTGCTCATTGTGCCACTGGATTCAAGCTAGCCTGGATGATGAAGGGTAATACCTAGAAACTGGTCCCAGGATGTTTGTTTCCAGTCCAGGGAGGACCTGGCTTGACCAGCATTCCGTCCATCAATTGTTTGCATAGTACTTTTAAAAAGT
The DNA here is from genome assembly GCF_964263255.1 of Lissotriton vulgaris. Classification (NCBI taxonomy): domain Eukaryota; kingdom Metazoa; phylum Chordata; class Amphibia; order Caudata; family Salamandridae; genus Lissotriton; species Lissotriton vulgaris. The sequence continues at coordinate 1,969,473,369 of NC_141685.1, forward strand.
AGGCATTTTCTTGTTTAACCAGTCTGTGTGCCTGCTGTTATTTTGTATTGATTGTCTGATTTTAGATTGACAGGAGCTGCGGATGTGCATTCACTGTAGACGGCCACAATGGGGGTTGAGGTGTGTCCTGTCTTTCCCGAGTGACTCATTGCTTAGCAGAATAGACCTTTGCTGCATTTAGAGTGGTTGGAGGAGTCTTAGTAGCACCTGAATAGGCAGTGTCTCCACTGCCCAATGCTGTCTCCAACTGCTGTAGTGAAGCTGGTCCAGAGAGGGCAGAACTAGTTTGAACTGGGCTCAGATACCCTTGCCACAAAGAGAACATGTGGTATTGGTATTGAACCTTAACCCCAAGGTATTAGAACATTTCTGGACTAAAAAGGAACCTCTGCCAAGGAGAAGAGCTGGAGAGCTGTAAGTAGGAGTACTGCCCCTTTGCAGTGTATGCTTAGCTGGGTTGGCCTGTGGCTGCTGCTTCTGTCAAAGAAAGGACAAAATCTGGAACTTTGCTATGAACCTGCTTGAAGAAGAATCTCCAAGGGCCTGTGAATGCTGCCCTCCTTTTCTGAAGTCTCAGGGTCACAAAGACTTCACCTGCAACCCACTGACCAGCTCCTGGACTCTTCTGTGGACTTCTGCATTTAGAAGGGCGCAAATTCCAGTTATTAGGTCCTGAGAATTGTGTGGTTGGTGCTGCAAAGCAAGAAAAACAAGCCGTAAGTGAGACCACCAGTGATGCACGACACCCCATCCCACCTGCACCGCAGCTCCGATGCTCTTCAACAACTGCCAAAGCTGTCAGATATCAGCATTCCCGATGGCAGCACTTGCATCAACGCTGTCACCACCAGCACCTCCATGCCGTTGTTGCGGAGCTGATAACCGACAAGGGTAACTTCACGAACTCTTCGATGACGCATCGACTCACTGGAACTGACGCCTCATCCCCAACTCTGCCCAACTTCCCCTGTCCTGGACACAATGCCCTACCTCTTCATGGACCCAACTCCTCGCCTCTCCCGTGGCAGAAAGGAATCGGCTTCTTCTTGGCGCCTACGCCTCACCTCCACGATACTGTGTATAGTCTACAGACTTCGTTTCCAAGGTACTGTTTTTTGGGGGTCCATGTGACTCCTTACCCGATGCCGCACACATCGCAGTCGGCACCGTACTTTGGATTTTTGCTTGTCACAATGTTATAATAGCCCAAGCTGGAGCTTTTTGCTTCTACAAGTGCTATATTTGAAGTAACTGTTCGAAAAATGATATTTTGATACATGTATGTTGGATTTTTGTCATTTTGTTATTGTTTGGTTTAGATAAAGATACATTATTTTTCTAAACTGGTGTGGAGTCCATTTGTGGTGTTTTCACTGTGTTACTGTGTGCTTGGGTACAAATACTTTACACATCGCTTTTAGGATAAGCCTGTCTGCTTGTGCCAAGCAACCAAGAGGGTGAGCAGGGGTTATCTAAAGAGTGTAATTCCCTTGCCCTGACTAGAATCAAGGGTCCCTACTTGGTCAATGGTACATACCTCTGCCAAATAGAGATCCCCATTTCTAATAAACAGTCTTCTGGATACCTCACAATCCGGATTCCACACCAACCACAGCAACTAACCCACTGATCACTGCCACTGATGACATCATCATCCTTCTTGACCAGGGAAAGATGGTGACCCTGAGCCTCCTCGACCTCTCAGCAGCTTAACACACCGTATTCCACCACACTCTTATCAAGTGGCTTTGCCACTTGGAATCCAAGGAGATGCCACCAAATGGATTACGTCCATCACCACCCCCTTTAGTACCAAATGGATTGCCACCTTCCTCACCGGAAGAACCCAGTGACCTCTCCATCTTGATGATCACAGCAGAGATTTCAGATAATTACAATCTAGAATCATCTTTCACCATTACCAAACGAAAAGGGTATATATGTGTAGGATTTCTTACCAATGGCAAGAACTTCCACAACTTTAAACCTGAGGTTAGGTGAACGCTTTTCCTTCACTTGTATATGATCCCTGATTGCTGACCTTGTGAAGAAACGTATTACAGACATTGGTTTAACTCCCTCCTCCCTCTCAAACAAGAGGAGGAATGTCTATAAAAACAGGGTGCTGGGGTTCATTATCTGCTGACAGAGGAAACCATTAGAAAAGATTTCTAGAAAGATTTCTACTCCAGAATGCACATTCCTGGTTTTTTATGGTAGCGTTATTTTTAAATGGTTCTGAAAGAACTGTACAAAGGGTCTTGAATTATCAATCAAGTACTGGTTGACATTACTGTTCACTACAGTTCACATTTGTGACATGTCTAAAAAACATGCTAATTCTCCAAGGGAGCTGTATATGCAATGTATGCATGTGTTGGTTAAACATGCTCTTAGCATGTTAAGCAATACAAACCCTACTTTGGGGCATACCATCAAGGACCGGCGATAATTATCGCTAAGCGCACTTACAGCTAGGGTAATTATCACTGGGTAATGTGGAATTTTATCGCTGAGATAGCATGCTATTAGCAATGCTTATCTCAAAAGCGATAACATTCCAAGCGCTAACTGCCAAATTTGAGATTATCGCTGGAAATCCAGCGATAATCTCAGAAAGTTTGGCAATAGCTTGATGATAGAGCAAGGCATTCTTAGCCATGATATCCACCTTACATAGGATATATTGGCTAAGTCAGTCTTGAAGCAGGCATAAGGAAAGTAGTGATAACAGAGGTTATCGCTACTTTGCTTGTCGCACTGCAGGTTAACGTGCCCATTGATAATTGGAGAAATGTAGCTTAGCGACATTTCTCGTCATGTCAGGGCAGGAATGCCCACTTTGCATCTCATTAGAGATGCAAAGTGGGCAATCAGAGAACAAGCGCTAATGCAAGGTTTCACGCGAAAGCGTGACCTTGCTGATTAGGCGATAAAATTATCGCCGCTTTTCGTCGGAAAACGGACGCAAAAGCGGCGATAATTTTTTATCGCCTCGTTGATGATATGTCTCTTAGTTTCTATGAAGATGGAAATGAACATTGTGACTGTTCTTTGTAGAAGAATTTGTAGGTTATATGAAGGCCGTTCTGTTACGGGGCATGTTATTTGAAGCTTGCTTTGCATTTCATCACTACTGCTTCTAGATGTAAGTTGCTATCATCAGTCAAATTATTTTACAGACTTTCTTTTTTTTACATGAAATCAGTAATGTTCTAATTAGAAATGTTTCAATTATGTTGTTTTTTCAGGCAGCATAGAGGGAAAATCCTCCAGTCAATGTGACAGCTCAGCCTTTTATCCAAGAAAAAGGAGTGATTAAAGGATAGGTGGTAAAGTCCATACCCTAATTGAGTTTCAATCGAGTATTGATTCAAAGTTTTTAATGGGTTATAAATTCTCCTCATCCTTTCAAGCTGGTATGAGCTTATTCTTATTGATCTATGAAGTCTGTGAATAAACGCAACTTGCACAATAAAATGATTCCTAATTCTTGACTATTTTACAAAATCTCGTTGTACATGCCTAAAACTTTTATTGTCCTTCATCACTGCAAATAACACTTTTATGACAGTAAGGGGCTGATTAGGATGGAGGATTTTCCGCTTCCTCCGGGCCGGCGGAAGCCACCGCCGGCCCGGATGATGCGGAAAATCCTCTGCGGACCCACCAAAGACCCACCGCCACATTAGGATGGCTGGTGGGTCCTGGTTTCAGTCTGCCGCTTTTCCGCCGCGGTTGACTTACAACCGCGGCGGAAAAGCTGTAACATGGCTGGCGGTGTCTATCAGACACCGCCAGCCATATTAGGATAGAGTAAAAGAGATGCTTTTCCACTGCGGCTTTTCTGCCGTGGAAAAGCATACGGAATTTGACTTCGGTGGCCCGTTGCGGGCCCCTTGGGTGAAGGGGGTGGTGCACATGAGGGTACCCATGGTACCCCCCTGCATTTGTATGCAGAAATCGGCAGGCACCGTGAGATGCCTGCCGCTTTCTGCATACAAATGCAATGTATGCATTTTTAACATCGCGGCGGGTGCAGCTTGAAGCTGCACCCGCCGCAATGTTAAAGATAGAGGATGTGACAGCCACCCTGGCGGTCACATCCTAATCTGCGCGGAGAGAACGCCGCTGCCCATGCGGACGTTCCCTCCTACTCTGGGGTCACGGACGGACTCAAGTCCGTCCGCGATCCTAATGAGCCCCTAAGTATGGAAATTTGTTTGAAGAAGGTCAATCTTTTAATCACTAATATATAGTGACAATATTTTGGGAACATTCTGTTTGGTGAGAAACAGAATTGCCAGAAGAACATGTCATTTACTTCAAGGAACCCAATAACTTTAACAAGGCATTGGAAGAGCCACACATGTTTTAAAAGGTAAAACTGTTAGTTTCACTGTTGTTTTTCGTACAGCACTTGTAAGATATCCACCGTTTCTGGTGACAGTCATACTTCCAATAGACAAACTATGGGGTATATTCAAAAGAACGTGTGATAACTAACGCATGAGTAGCGTTACGCAATTTTCAACATCGCAGCCTATCGCTGGAACATAACTCTCTGTCAACGTGAAATTCACAACGCGGCGGTAGCATGCGATAGACACCAGATAACGCGTCAAGTGTCATGAAAATCAACGCCATAACGCAAAAATGCGATACGCAAACGCCCAAAAACATGCGATGAGTCCAACTGCTGTACAAAATGTAGCGGAAACCAGCCACAGGCCTGCAAATCCCATGCATCTGACGGGACAATGAACAATAAAAATCACAGAAAAAAACACACCAGAAACAAGCCAAAGCATATAGCAACATGGATACACCCTGATCCAGCGCAGAGGCCAACTCGAACCCCACAACCCCCACAGACTACCAGCAAGGAACAACGGGGTCGAGGAAGGCCAAGGAGAAGAGGGAGAGTAAGACAGAGTGCAGACCGCAGGAAAACAAGACTAGTGTCACGGAGGAGACAGAACACTACCAGCAACTGATCCACTAGCAGACCACCTAGAAATGCAATCGAAGTGCCGAGGAGGTCAATAGTCGCCGGCATGATGTGACAACCTAAACCAGGCACAAACCTGCTGCCAACAGGAAGGCAGCAGCAGCGACAGGAGGTGGCAGTTCAGCGCCACAGGAGGAGCTGGAGTAAACCCAGGCCTCAGTCATTAGTGTGGAGATGGTGCAGGGAGTAGGGAGTACGGACACATCTCGGAGGACCTGACACAACATCAACAGGGAGTGCAACGAACAGGGCCTGGGGGGATGGGGAGATGGGCACAATGGCATACATGAACAACGAGGTGTAGTACACAGCACACCCACAATCACTCAGGATCATGTCCCAGACTCCCTTGGCAGACTGCAGCACACACACATAGCAAGAACAGCACACCCAAATAGCCAACACTGCAGAACAGAGGACATAACTGGCTCTGCACATGCACAGAAACATGCCCACTACATCTGACAGAGCTGGAAACTCTGAAATGGAAATGTACATGTACGACCTCACATCCGTCATGTAGTCCAAATTTACACTGTTCCGCAGAAGAATCCAGTACCCCCAGACAGTCACAGTGTACATTGCCATAAAGTCTGCATGCAAACCAGCACAATGCGCCAACATACATGTCAACACAATGTCAACATGCATCTCGCCTTCACATCGCAGAGGGGCACACAACACCCTCAGCAGAGTACAGAATACAACACATCTGTAATTCTAGAGAGGACCATCACACAGTCGACACCATCGCCCTACAACAGCCCATGGATATCACACTCCACCCCCCACCAGGGCCCGGCAAGCCAAGATAGTCAGAGGAAAACACTGAGCCTGCAACAGACCAAACAGCAGGAAGCACCCACAAGCAAAGCTGACTCACGACACTTCACCCACCCACACATAGCACCCCAATGCCATGTGTAACCATGCCAAAAGGAGGTGGCTCAACAGGCCAAACTCTCGAATGCAAACTAGGACACATACGCAGGTGTCTAGCACCCTTCAGGGCCCACCCACACCCCACTAAGGAGACCCACACTGCCACAGAGACACATGCAGATGTACATTCACAGTACAGAACCATGCCCAGGGGCACTCAAATAGCAGTCACACACCCATGTTGGCTCTGTGTACTACGGCCCTGAACACTGCCCTTTCGAATTGAGTGGGTGACAATAAAACTACATGTCCAAGCTCCAACCCGTGCCTGCGGTGACATGTCTGCATCCGATGTACACAGCACAATGTAATGTCATAGGGCCCAGGGCCCTCGTGCATGCAACAAGACCAGAGGGACACACGCATATGTCATGTTGAACTGGTTCGGGGCACATGCACCCAGCCCCTTTATTGGCAGGGCCACATGTACAGTTTCGCCTGTGCTGGATGTGTGTGGGGTGAGTGTAAGCCATTCCACACGGAATGTCTGGTGCTAGCAACCTCTTAAACATCGGACACCAGTGCAATGGAAAGAGAAAACACATGCTAATATTGGCTGTGGGGGCTGTATATAGCGCTTGAACCGCTCTGATGTATCCTTCACCCAGACCAAACCATCTCATCACCTCCCATAGATAATCCCAGGAGACCCTATCGAACGCCTTTTCAGCATCCAGGAATAGCGCAGCAATAGGTTCTCCCGGGATCTCAGTAGCATCAAACATGGTGATGACCTGCCTAATGTGTTCGGTGGTTCCCTTTCCTGGAATAAATCCATGCTGTTCTGGGATGACCAACCACTCTATTAACTTAGCCAGTCTTTTCGCAAGAATTTTAGAGAAGAGTTTAGCGTCTGAGTTCATTAGAGTGATAGGCCTGTATGTCCCTGGGGCTATAGGTGACTTGCCCTTTTTTAGTAACACAATGACTTCTGCACCTCCCCAGGATGCTGGGATTTAGAGCCCTTGTTGTGCCTGAAGAAATGTGTCTAATAAATCAAGCATCCTAAATGTCTTATAAAACTCCAGTGGTATCTGGTCTGGGCCTGCGGCTTTTGCTGAGGGGAGTTCAGCCAATGCCGCGCATACTTCTTCAAGGCTAATGGGCAGATTGAGTCTTTCACTGGGGTTGGCACACTAGAGATGAGCGCGCTCGTGTGAAGAAAATGTCTCGGATTGTGTTCCTTCAATATATTCCTGATGGAGATGCAGTGGGGTGTGTTAGACCTGCATCATCTTCCCCATCAACATCTCAGGGCCCCCACACTGTTTGATGTGACATTGCTGCGCAACTGCTCCACAGCACAAAACACATTCAGCAAAGGAAAGTTGCCTGTGGTACACTGAGTCACTGGCACCTGGAGTGGTGAGCAGGGAATCAGGCCGATGATGGCATCCACGACAGCTCTGAGCAACTCCGTAAGTCTGTCAGGACCACCATTTAGACTCTGGCAGATGGCAGTTAGAGGTGGTCCTTGCGGTGGTGGCGTGTGCCTCCTGTGGTGATGCAACATCCGGGCAGGTCTGGACTCGCTTTGGTGTGGGAGACCTGGTGGGACACATTTGGGCCCAGAGGCTGCGTACAGCGCTAGGCTACAGAGAAATGGCATTAATGACCCCAAGGCCAATGCTTGAGGGACCATCCAATATCTCAGAAGAAGGGGTCCCGGACCGGAGCAGCACAGAGTCAGTGGCCCCGGATGCACTGCGGCCTGCACAGGCACCCAGCCACGGGACGGTGACTTGCGGTGCAGTCAGATGTCAGATGGGCCATGCGACCTGAGCGGGTCCCCATCAATGTATGAGGTGTATGTTGTGGAGGATTGCGATGGACAGTGGAAGGTGTCCTCCAGGGCATGATGTGGAAGGTTTGATTTTATCCAGAATCAGAAAATAGTGAGGTGGAAAGTGCAAGCCTCGTTTTTACCATCAATTGGGCATCAGCTACATGAGGATGAAAACTAGCCCCTATTCCATAGACTCAGACGCCACCAATGTGTGACCAGTGAGTGTCCATGAATGTCAGGCAACCGACTTAGTGGCACCGGGGCTGATAGGGGATGCAGTCTGCGATGATGCCGGTACACTGATATGAACTCCGCCATTGCTAAATCATGACTACTGGATCGCAGTGTGGCTGGGAGGCAGTGATCAGCAGTGGCCCACAGCCACGTGTCGTTGGATCATGCAGCACAGAGTTAGTGACACCAGGGCAGTTGTCGGTAGTGTACGATCACCTCCATAACAATACTCCTTTTTTCTCTGCTAAGATGCAACACGTCATCCTCTTACGCCTCACCTAGTGTGCAATGATATGTAATCTGCCTTTGCATACCTGATAATCAGTTTCAAATCTGTGACCTACTTGAGCGCAGCCTAGGCCCAGAGCAGTGTAGGCAGGAGGCAGCGGTCAGCACAAACCTTCACCGAGTGTCGCCGGCATATATTGGTGGCCCAACCGGCCTGCATAGTTCATGTTCAGTGGCACCACATGTTCGGTCACATCCGTGATATTGATCCCGCTTTCGTCCGGACTGAGCAGCATCTTCCTCTTACTCCTCTCTGAGCGAACACTGGTGTGGACTCTGCTATTCGTGATTCACGGTTGGGTGCTGGATATGAGACCTACTGGTCCGCAGGGTAGTCCTGGTCCCTCATCCACGTGTCGGCAGGTGGCATTGAACAGGGTTTGTGGCAGCATGTGTCACCGGCTGGCGTTGAACAGGGTTAGTGGCACCGTGTGTCGCCGGCTGGCCTTGAACAGGGTTTGTGGCAGCACGTGTCGCCGGCAGGCGTTGAACAGGGTTTGTTTGTTTGTGGCAGCACGTGTCACCGGCTGGCATTGAACAGGTTTAGTGGCATCTAGTGTCGCCGGCTGGCGTTGAACAGGGTTAGTGGCACCACGTGTCATCGGCTGGCATTGAACAGGGTTAGTGGCACCACGTGTCATTAGCTGGCATTGAACAGGGTTAGTGGCACCACTTATCGCAAGATGTCCATATGGAACTATGCATCACTGATCAGGGTGGTCTGGTTCTGTGGCCGCTGGCCTGAATTTGGGGTCACTGCCATTCAGGACCCAGGACACAGTTTCAAATATGGGACCTACTGGGCCACATAGGACGCCGGTGGAGTATGTGAATGAGGAAGGAGTAATATGGGCCAGCGATGGTCTGAGAGGCTGGCAGGGTCGCTGGCCTCACAGCTTACACTGGCATGTGATAGGCCCTCCTTGACACACACCGGTGTCGGCAGGTGGGCAATGTGGCCTGGCTTCGCAGGGGCGGGCCTTACGGGTTCGTGGCCCAGCAGGCCGGGGTATGGCAGGCGCACAGGATCACAGGCAACTCCGCTAACGGGGATGGCGTTGGCCTTGTGGCGGGGTGGGGGGTGCTGCCCTGGCAGAGATGTTGGTCTTTCCAGAAGAGGTCCATGTCCAGGGCTACATGCTTTTTATTCACACCCCTATGCTGGCGAAAGCTGGGCCATCCCACTCTGCTCATGCTTAAGGGGGGAGTAACAGGCAACATTTCCGAGAGGACCCCCACTGGCTAGGGTGACATGGTTACGTCCACTGTACACTACACTCCATACGCCAGAGGTGTATGTAGCTGTGGATATGGGTGTGTTCTGCATACTGCAACTGCAGTCTGTCCAGCACATTGCCGCCACTCTTAGCAGTGTGTACTTTCCAAATCATGGTTCTACTGCATCCTTCACACATGTCTGGTTGCCACCTCTCCCCACATTCTGCTATTGTGTGGCTGAGGTGCCATGCCATTGATGGCTCATGTTCACGGCTTGCCCAGGTTACCATTGTAAGTTGTTCTGTCGTGTCTGGTGGGTGGGCATGTTGTTGGGCATGTTGGTTGTGATTTTGTGACGTGTGCATTGCCAGAGTTGTGGACTGCATGGTTGTAGAGTTGAGGTGGGTGGGGTGTTAATTTGGAACTTGCCAAGGGGTTGTGCACTTCCCTTGGTGCCATCCCTGGAATGCTGGTTGCTGATGGACTGTCGCAGGACTAAGGGATCATGCACACTGGATTTTTATTTGGAGGTGACATTGGTGAAGGTCTCACAGTGTTCTGATGTTGCCTGCACATTGATGTGTTTATGTGTGCTTCCTGTTGTGGTGATTGTGTGCTGTGTCATCAGGGGGCGCAGGTAGGGCATGTGTGCTGTGGATTGCCCCCAACAAGTGTGTGCATCCGGCCATGGCGTATTGTCCTTGCTTGGTCTCCAGCGGTTCCTGCTCATTGTGTTGGACGTATGGGGACTGGGGTACCAGGGTGATGTGATGTCCAGGACAGGTTTGGGGGACTTGGATGTGGCTGGCTATGAGACTCCTCCGACTCTGGCGATTGTTGGTTGTAGTTTGCCAGGGGCCAACAGGTGCAGCACAGCCAGCAGCTTGGTGTGGGGTGTGGGGTGGGATGTTGGTTGTCCGCTGTGTTGGACCGTGGACCTGTTAGATTCTGAACAGGAAAAGCAGCTCCCCAGCCCCCCCCTTCCCAGGCCAGCAGACCCAGGACTGGGGATTGGCAATTCTGCTACCAGGCAACTCTGAGCCGTCCCCTCACACTAGCCCAGGCCCCTTAAGGCCTTGCTGGGTGCACCCCAACTCATTCTCCTCCATCTTCTGAGTTGCAGCCTCCCTGTGCCCCAGATTGCAGTGAGCAGAGTCCAGGAAGTGGTAAGGAGGCAGACTAGCGCTGTCTCTTCCACAAAACAAAAGTTTTTTAAAAAACTATTTTCCCTTTCTGTGATTTCTGTCTTTGCCTGTGGTTGTTACAGTTTAAAAATTGCAGTTTTAACCTGCCTGTGATTGGATAGTTTATTACCTGTTTTGTGTTTTAAACTTGTGTTTTTTCCTGCCCATGATTGCTTCCATTTAACATGTTGAGTTGTGGGATTTGCAGTCTAAACTCTACAGTTTTTCCCTCTCATTGCTGATGACTTTCAGTTTTCCCTCCAAATTTCTCCATTGCTCTGTGCTAAGAACTGTATGTTAAAACAGTGCACCTCCAGCCACCATTTTGTATTCACAAGCCAGTGAAACCAGCCCCCCTGCCTCCCCCCCAGCAACAGGGATATTCTACACCAGAGGCTGCTTCTGTGAGCTGTTTAAACTGTGTTTACTAGGGACTGTACACTTCGTTTTTGGGCAGTAGAGAGAGTACAGTTTTATTCAAACAGTATTGTTAGATTTCAAATTAGTGATGACTTTACCTGCATATGTCCAAAGTGTGGATTGAGCCTGTCTGTCTTCTAGGAGATTCTGAACAGGAAAAGCAGCTGCCAACTCCCTGACCAGCAAACCTTGTCTGAGTTTGCTGGGACATTATATGGTCTGATATTGTTTGGTACATGTGTACACTGATTGGTGGTTGTATCTGATGTTTCTATTGGATTAGGGTTAGTGTCCTCAGTGGCTGGGTATTTGAGTGTTCTTATTGGTTTCTGAGTCTGTGATTCAATCAATGTAGGGTTGGGACTAGGACTAGGGTTATAATTTCTATTGGAAGTAGGGACTAGGGTTTCCTGTGTTATTGGTTGTTGGGACTAGGGTGGGACTAGGGCTGGGGTTTGACTTTTAATTGGAAGTATAGATTAGAGCTTCTGGTGTGATTGGTTGCTGGACTGGTTGTAGGACTAAGAGTAGGGTTAGGCTTTCTATTGGAAGTAGAGACAGGGGCTTCCGGTGCCATTGGTTGCTTGACCTTTGGGTGGGACTACTGGTAGGGCTGTGCCTTTATTGTACGTAGGGATTAGGGTTTTTGAACTGATTGGGTGCTTGGACTAGGGCTAAGATTGATTGTATGGTCCTGGTCTCCTATTGGTTCTACATTTTTAGGGCTAGAATTGTGATTGGATAGTGTTAGGGCTAGGGTTCCCATTGGCTGACGGGGCCACCTGATTACTAGGGCTATAAAAGACCAGGCTTAGGGCGTCTCAGCCTGGGCGTCGAGGCTAAGGGCGTAGAGGACAAGGGCAGTTGCCTTTTTGAGCCTGTTAAGGGCGGAGAGGAAAAGGGCAGTTGCCTGTTTGAGCCTGTTCGAAACTGACCATGGCCAGAAATGTTGCCCAATATACATACCTTCATTATGCATCTGTATACTTTCAATATACTTATGGATCTATATTTTTATCACGTTCTTCTAATTTAGCATTTCCAATGCACTTCCCGATTTCTCAGCCTATACTTCGCTCAATATATCCTCTACATCCACTCTCTCATTTAACTCCAAACCCCATACAACTACTAAGATCCCCAAAATAACCCTTTCTAGACTCTCTCCTACTCTACCCCTCTTGCATCATCTTACACCTCTTTTACTATACCGATCCCCCAAAAACAAACCTTTCTAAACTCTTCCCTCTATTCTACCCCCAACCCTTCCAATCCAAATAACTGACTAACATATCCACCTATAAAATTACTTTCGTGTTTCACCATACTAATTCAACACTAATCCTGTTGGGTTCCAGAGTAGCGTGCTACTTGCGCTTCAAAACCCCATATGGGGTAGCAAGCTCTATATAAATACAAACCTCTTTCCCTTCACTATCCCGCCACCTACCCTTCTCTACCCAAATAGCTGAATAACATATCCACTAATCAAATTACTTCATATTTTACTATACTAAATTTCAACACTAATCCTTTATAAGTTCCGGAGTGGTGTGCTACTCGCCAGAAAAGTGCTTTAACATCAATTAGGTGTAACAAGTGCTATATGAATGCAAACCTTTCTTCCCCTTTTATCCCTCCTCTATCCTTCTCACTCCAAAACACTGACTAATATCCACCGCTGAAATTACTTTCATATTTCACCATATTAATTCACCACTAATCCTTTATGGGCTTCCTGAATAGCATGTTTCAACACCCCATCAGGGGTAACAAGTCCTATATAAATACAAACCTTTTTTTCCTCATCTATCCTTCTGCTATCATTCCAAATCCAAATAACTGACTAACCTATCCACCACTTAATATGTACTTGCATGTTTCGCTATACTAATTCAACACTAATCCTCTATGGGTCCCGGAGTAGCATGATACCCGTCGAAAAAGCGCTTCAACTCCTCGTCAGGGGTAGTAAGCGCTATGTAAATGCAATTATAATATAATACAATGGTCAGGATGCGTAGGATGGTTGTCCCTTTCAGCCTTTTGTGCACTGTGACATTGTCAGATGCTGGATCTGTGTGGTGGGTGCGTTTCCTGGGGGGCTGCTGTCTTTGTATGCGCTAACTCTGTGGTGGTCCGGGGGGGTGTTCCGGGTGGGGATTTGGGTCCTGGGGTGGTGGCATTGGGTGTTGTGGCCCTCTTGGGTGCCCGGGCTGCATGATGAATGGCTCCATGGCATCTGTTGCCTTTCTGATGACGCCCTGGGCTGGGGTCCCTTTTGTGGTGCAGGCTGCCGTCTGGCTTTACGTCAGGACAGAGCAGGTGGTAATTTCCTGCTGCTAACTTACCCTATTGCGTGTTTTGTTTTCTTATCGCCGAGTTGGCTGGGCATTGGGAATGGTGAGGTGTCGTATTGTTACGGCTTTTAGCAACGGAACGCCTACTCCATCTCGTTAGCGATAGTTGTGGGAATGCCCTGGCGATGTTTTTTGTGACTGCTATCGCAGGTAAACTGGTGCTGCAGGGTGTTATCACCAGCTTGTGAATGGGGAGGCGAATTTATCACCGCTTTGGCTGTGTTAAAGTGCAGTTAATTCGGAGATGGCTCATTGTGAATATGCCCCTGAATGTTCAAAGACAAAAAGTGCAAACTCCTTTCCTTAGGATATTTTCAATTAGGTAACAAATCTAAATTTGGCATTCAGACACAAATATGTTTTACTTATACATGGCATGAAATAAATGTATATCTCTGGGTCCAGCAAAAAACAATGTTGCATCGCAGAATAAACTGCTGCAAAACTGAACACTAGTCCATGAGACCTCAGTGTACCTGTTTATTCCTGAAAGAGAGTTTACTTTTAGTTCACAAGGAGACAAGGAATTAAACCCTATGGAATATTAATGAATACAAATTGATCCTTTCTGTTACCTCGAAGAAGGTTCACTGTTTCACTAAAATGCATCAAGCGACCTTAACATTGCAATCCCTCACCTACCGGTTATTTTACCACCTTCTACAAATAGAAATAATGTAACTGATCACGTGAAATCTTGTTTCAGAGGATTGGATGATAATATTCTGCACTTGAGGGTTACATAATTTTCAATCACAAAGTTCCAATACCCGAAGGTCCGTGTGAGCAGGAAGGGTGTGACTTTTATAAACCTCCCACTGAGAGTAGCAGTTTGTCTTTGGTGCATTACAAAGCTCACGTCTGCCCTTCTAATGGGCAATAAAGTCTTATCCATCACTTAGCGCCCTTTCGAGCTAGGTTCTTTAGATTTTAAGGAAATAGTGTGCATTTAATTTTTAGTATAGGACAAGAAGATGCGCCTTCATCTCGTGAGTCAGATTTTGATTTTAGTTTTTAGCCTCATTTGAAGGAGGCAGGAATCGGGGAACGTTAATCAGATTAAAAATGGCAATGGTGGTATTTTCTTAGCACATGTTTGAGCTAGAAGGACAGAGCACATGGGACATTTGCAGCAGGAGGAAAATAGTGATACTCATAGCTTCTTACTTTAACAATTGATGTTGAGTTCTGACTAGATAAGCGTTGAGGATGATCCGGAAGGTGCCAAAATTGGAACACTTCAGAGGATGCTATGAATATTTACTAGGAGCAAAAGAGTCAATAGATGAAATAAGTAAATGTGCTAATAAAATGATACGTTTCCGAAGAGTGTGGAGCTCTCGATGCCATATCAGCTTAAGATCCTGGATTTTGACCCCACCAGATATTTGATGATGTGGTCATGTGAAACGGCAGGCATTAAACGAACGGTGTAGAAGATTATCAAAAAGAACAAAATCCACACGCGTGATAGGGAAAACCACACCAACACATTAACATGCTTAACTGACATGTAAATATTCCAGGTATTTATTTATTGAACCAAAAGCAAAGAAGAGCTGCGTTGGGATGCATCTAGAGGTGGGAGAGCCAGCAAATTAAAAGAGAGAGCCAAGACAGAGCTAAACCAGAGCCGAGCCGTTGGCCTGGCTTGGCTCTGAGAGCCCGAGCAGGAGCCGAGCCCTGAAAATGTTAGACATGTAAATCATGGGACAGGCATGTACATTTATTTTAAGACTCGTGGGAGCGTGTCTTTTTAACACATTAGATTATCTCAGTGCATTTAGCGGCAATTAAGAGAAGTGAGATTCAAAGATGAACTTAGGAACAACCCTCTTCTGCCCGGATGACGATGCCATTAGTAAACCATTTGAAGCAGGTCAGGTGTCGTGAGCCACTGAGCCGCCTAGATTTGGCCTAGGGTGCCATTATAATTGGCGTAACATTTTAACCTGTTAAACAGCATATAAGTATTTGTACAGAACACACCCTGAAGTGACGCATTTCAAGTAAATAGCTAGGATCACACTATTTGACACAGGTAGCTGAAGGCCCTGAAAAGCAGGAAATAGCGAAAATACTCCTCCCTCCCCTAAGAAAAGTAGAGGTGGGTGAGGCTCCAGACTGACTGGCAGGGTTCGGGTCTGGCCATTGTGCACAAAGAGGGACTGATGTGGATCTGCTGCAATTAAACCAACAATGGGGTGGAATGTGAAGCGAGTCACTACCAGTGTAAGAGGGTTTTGAAAGAATTCCACTCATCGTTTTTGCGTTTTAATCAAGATTTGCTGTAGCCAGGTATCAGTCAGGTCCTCAATGACAGCTGCCGCCTACCCTCCAGGTTGTCAGTGGTGGCAGTTGACCCCTCTTAATGCCCCACACTGACTGTCAGTCATGAGAGGCCTCATTCAACGTTCCCTCTCCAGTACACAGAGGTTACTCTAGTGAACAGTGCTTGATTTGTAAAAGAATAAAGGATGTATTAACCATAAAGTGGCGAAGTGTGTCGCTGAGCCAAGAAGGCTAAGGACACACTTTGTCATTTTAGGAGCACAGGGCTGCACCATTTTTACTAGAATATGGTGCAGCCCTGCATTTCCCCCTGTGTTGGCGCTAAATTAAGCTGCGTAGCACCAAAGCAGGCACTCTTGCACCATAGTGCATCCCTGATCTTAATTTTGGCACTGCCTCCTATTTATGCAACCCTTGTAAATAGGGGGCAGTGTCAAAATAAATTGGTGTTGTGGTGGAACGCCCGCCACAACACCCATTGCCCTCCCCTTTCACGCTAAACACAGAGTGAAAGGGTGTCTTATTTACAAAGCCGCGTTAAGCCACGTTAAGTGTCTTAACGCTGCCTTGTAAATAAGTTGAGGCCCCTATCGCCATCACAACGTCACTGAAAATGAAATTGTGGTACGATAGGGGTGTGTAAATATGCCCCTTAGTTCCAGGTCAAGGCTGTGTTCAGAAGCATGCAGTCGGCATTATCGAAGGTTGGTGCTGAATAGCAATACTGTGTAGTCTTGATTCCACCTCATGCATACTTAGTCCATCAACAGACAGTTCCTGTCCCTCCTTCTCACTCTTGCAGGTTCTTTCTCCTTCTCTGCTTTCTCTTTTTCTTACTCTTTGTATGTCTTTCACCTCATTCTCCTTTTTTCTTTTTGTATTTTTCTCTCATTTGTTCTTGGTAAAGTCTGCTGATGAAATATAAGTGCTGGTCCCCAAAAAAGAGTGCTGAATGATGGGCCCCTCCTGCAACCATCGGCTCAAATTAAGTAAAGACATTACCCCCAGTATACACCTGCCTCCTGGCTGTACAGAGGTACCGGTTCAACAGTCCGCTCACCTCACCAGTGTACAAATGTGCGCCCTTGTCCAGCAGCACTTGTGAGGGTACCATCATTATCCGATACCAGTATAATTACAACTGGTTTTAATAGCATTACAGAAAGGCACAATGTATAGGTATCGAACAAATTATCGTTTAGTGTGTTTAATACATTTCTACGAATTATGCACAAGTAAGGGCGGTTTTACAGTGGCAGTACTTCTGTTTGCTGAGAGCAATTCTTATGTACTAAGGGGCAGATTTACAATAACTGGCGCATCCCTGCATATCAGCAGGGATGCGCCAGTTATTGTGTGCCGCAGCTCTGCCACCCTGGATGCGCCGCATTTACAATGCGGCGCACCATGGGGCAAAAACGGCATAGATGCATCACGCATCTGTGCCGTTAAAGCGGCGCATTTTTTGTAGTTGCGTCGCAAGCGCGACGCAGCTCCAGCAATGCTCTAGGGGGCCCTATCTCCACAATGCTGCGTCAATCCTTACGCCTGCTTCAAGCAGGCGCAGGGTTTTGACGCAGCATGGGCCCAAAAGTGACTGAGTGAAATCTTGTAGATTTCACTCAGCCACTTTTGGGAGACGTTCCTGCACCGGAACGCCCCCCTTGCGATGGAACGCCTCCTTCTGGCGCAGGGCTTTACAACGTGACGCATCTGGGAGATGTGTCAAGTTCTAAATACCCCGCACCATGGCACATCTTTTGTGCCGCCGCTGCGTCACAAAAGTGATGCATTGGTGGCGTAAAAGAGGAGCAGGGGGCTTGTAAATCTGCCCCTAAAACATTTGCACTGATGAGAGGGGCAGGCCTTTAAATCACTTCTGGGAGCTGACGATGTCTGCAGTGTAATAGTGCTTATGAATTTAAAAGCGCTCTATGGGGGCTCTTTTCGGTGGGTGTTGTATTTGTATTTGTATTGGGTATTTGTAAAGTGCATGCTGTCGCTCCGAAAGGAGCATCCTGGCGCTAAGATAATGTATCATACAGTGATGGGAACTAGATAGAAGCCATTACAAAAGACATCGGATAGATTAAAAATCCAAGTTTTCAGTTGTTTCCTAAAAGCATTCTCATGGGCTGAGTCTGAGTTCTTTTGGGCATGACATTCCAAGCCTTTGATGCCAACACGGAGAGAGTCTTTCCCCCCTTTGTTTTATAATGGAATCTGGGGGTGGAAGTCAGATTTCCGCCTGAGGATCTCAGACTTCTTGGGGGATCATACCGGGTATAGCATCTTGAGAGGTACTTAGGTCCTGTCTTATTAAGGGCTCTGAAAGTTGTCAGAAGGATTTTGAATAAAATCCTCTACTATAAAGGCAGCCAATGTAGAATCTTAAGTGCAGCCATGGCAGAGGACCACCTTGGTAATTTAAGTGCCAATCTGGTCGCTGCATGTTGCACACTCTGTAATTTTTTCAACGTGGATTTTTTAATCCTGGCCATCAGGCCGTTACAATAATCCAAACGTGAAAGATTGAGGGCCACTGCCACCGTCTTTCTCGAATCAGTGGGCAGGAAATCGAAAAATTTCTTTAGGGATTTGATGATACTAAAGCAACTTCCTGCCACATTCCTTACATGTTGGTCAAAAGAAAGAGCGGAGTCAAACAAGACTCCCAGGTATCTAGCTGTTTCCACTGAGTGAGGAGGTGCGGGCGAGTCCTCCGGCCACCACTCCTTAGGGCAAAAATGGACATCTTTACCCAGGGGTAGAATCTCAGTCCTATTGGCATTGCACTTTAGATGGTTATTGTCCATCCATTTAAAGACTTCTGTCAGACAACTCTTTAAGTTTTGTACTGCGTTGGTAGAGTTCTTATCCATGGAGACAATCAATTGAGTGTCATCGGCATACGATGTCACAAGTATGCCGTATGACTCAATCAATGCAATAAGGGGGCCCATATAAATGTTGAACAATAATGGACTCAAAATAGAGCCCTGTGGGACTCCAGATGACACCCTTTTTTCCCTAGAATGAAAATGACCCAGTGAAACCGTTTGGGATCTGTCTGACAAGAATGACATTATCCAGGCCAAGGCAGTTCCTGGTATGCCTATGTGTCTCAGCCTTTCAATCAAGATTTCGTGCGAGATGGTATCGAACGCTGATGTGAGGTCCAATAAAATCAAAACAGCGTTCCTACCCTCATCCTGCAAGAATTTGATGGAGTCAGTAAGTTCCATAAGGGCCGTTTCGGTTGAGTGTCTGGGCCGGAAGCCTGACTGCTGAGGGTGAAGGATGTTATAAGTTTCAACAAAGTTTTTTAATTCTAAATATACCATCTGTTCCGTTATCTTCCCCAAAACCGGTAGGAGAGAAATTGGCCGGAGATTAGAAAGATCGGTGGGGGGTTTATTCGTTTTTTCCATTAAGGGTTTAACGGTTGCTTTTTTCCACTCAAGAGGCACTACCCCCTGACTAAGTGAAGCATTGACAATCGCTTTGATTAAGGGGTTAACTACATCGATTATCAGATATAGTATTTGGAAAGGGCAAGAATCCGTGGGTGCTCCTGATTTACAGGCCAAAGTTTGAAAGAGGGAGACAGGTTGGAAGGCACTTAAGGTATGACCCTTGGTCTCTAGCCATTCCTGATGACTAAATAGGGGAGAGGAAGAGGGAGTTGGGAACTCCCTCTGTAAAAGCTCGATTTTCTCTTCAAAGAAATCGGCAATTTGATTGCAGAAACCTAAGGATGGTGGAATTTCTTGCGGGAGCATTTTAGGGTGGGTGAAGGACTTCACTATGGAGAATCCTTCTTGGCCATTTTAATACTGGCAAGGTAGGATTTCCTATGCTGTATGTACAGAGTTTTAGCTGTTTGATGATAAGATTTCCTCCATTTACGTTCACTCTTTTTGCATAATAAATGCTTATCAGCCAGCGTCTGTGAGCACCAGGGGGCATTGATTTTTGCCCGTTTACCCTTACTCGGGGGACGTTTGGGAGGGGCGCAATCCGTAATGACTTGTTGCATCCAGGAATGGAAATCTATAGAGTCCTGGGACACATCACCGGACAAACTAGGCGCCTGTGAGTGCCACGGTGGATTAAACTTAATATTATCCGCAACTCCTCTCCAATTTGGATTGGTTACGGGCTGCTGGCTGGCCCTGGTTCTTTTCTCCGGGCAAGAGACATAGACATTGAAAGGGATCAAACAGTGATCTGTCCAAATTTGCGGTACAGGGAAATAAGTTTTCAATGGACTAAAGTTGGAACATATCCCATCCAGGGTATGACCGGCAGAGTGAGTAGGTTGCGTCACGTGTTGATGCAGACCGAAAATGGTGGAAATTGATCGCAAATGTGTCGGTTTTAGATTGGAGGTTGAAATCACCCAGGAGTGTAAACTGTGGATATCGCAACAGAAGCTGTCCTAAGCTTCCGCTGAGGGAATCTAGGAATGTGGTAGCACTCCCCTGAGGGCGGTAGACCAGACCCCCAAAAAAGAAGAGGATGAGTTTAACATAATGGAAAAACCCATTCCTTCCGCTCCTTTCAGGGGCCCTAGGTCAAAAGTGTGGTACTTCAAAGAGCTTTTAAGGATTAGAGCCACCCCTCCACCACTTCCACTCTGTCTATCCTGCCTCAGAATGGTAAAGCCCGAAGGAAGGGCAGATACTAAGTCTGGTTTGCAAGTGTCATTTAGCCACGTGTCCGTTATGAAAAGAGCATCCAGGTCTCGATCCCGGATTAAGTCCCTGATATCCTGACTGTGGCAGCTCATCGAACGCGCATTGATCAGCCCTCCCTTACATTGAGTGGAGCCTATCCTAATAGTATCTTTCCCAGAAGCGAACTCAAGGGTTGGCCAAGGTGTGGTCCATCTGCAGATTCTACATGTGAAAGGGCCCCATATCTGCACTATAGGATAACAACAAGGACACTTACCGATAGTGTTAAGCTTATGCAAGTCATTTCCCGTATAAGTGGAACCTCAGTGGTAGGCCCAATATGTGCGGCGTATCCTGCGCTTATTGCGGACTTAGCGCGGACGGGCGCAGACGGGCTTGCCTTTGGCGCGCTTTTGGCGTGCCGCCGGCACGCCCGCTGCGCTGCCTAGGTCGAGTGCTCATTTTATAGTGATTGAGGAGGGTGGGAGGCAGCGACCAACTAGAGCGCTACCCGGTAATCCGCCCAAGATGGCGGTTATCCTCTGTAAAAGGGCATCAGCGCCTGTTTCTCAAAGTGGGGAGCAGGGTTCGCGGTGCAGTGCCGGCGAAATTGAATTAAAATACAACTAAAGCAGGAATTTTCAGAATGCACCCAAATTAAAAAAGATAAAGGTAACAACTTTAAAAATGCAATGGCAACCTAGAACCCCCCGGCTTTCCGCCTCAGGGGAGCGTCAATACAGGTTGGTCTGTTATTGAGAAATGAACATGACACTTTTACTTGTCATAGTTCTGTAAATGGAAGGCGTTAATGTAAGGAAATCAATGGGACTCATATTATAAACTTCGGGTGAGTGGGTGGGTAATCTGCCACGTTTACCCTTTGAACCCTGCATGTTTTACAGAGAACTCAGCAGCAAACACTTACATCACTATTTCCAGATTTTTTTACTCTGAGGAGTGAGGCTTTTACAGAGTCTCTTTACCGTTAGTAAGGAAGCTATACACAGACGAGGGAAGCATCCTTTACAACGTAACTGGTACAACGTAGTACCGTTACGACGCAGCTTTAACAACAAAAGTCTTTACAACGACTTTCGCTGGAGGGCGCTCTAGGATAGGGGATAGTTTAATTTACTATCCAGCACCTTCCCTACTATCCACGGGGACTGGTGTTGGAATAGTAATTTAAACTATTCACTATCAGCGCCACCCCAACGCAAATCGTTGTAACAACTTGCGTTGTTAAAACTGCGTCGTAAAGGGTCACGTTGTAACGGTACGCGTTGTACTGTCATACATCCCACGGATGATTAAGGTTGTGTAATGAGGATAATACTTTACAGAATTATAATTCTAAATTAAAGAGAGATTTATTTGTCCCTGGGTGAGGGTTTAGCTCAATGTGAAGCATGAGGTGCTCACTTGAAGGAGTTATACTTTGTACGTGAGGAATGACATTCTGGTACTTGCTCCAACTTTAGAACACCTCACTCACCTCAGAGCTTCATTCACCAGACTCAAGGAGCGTTGTTTGATACTCCATAGGGAAAAGTTTGACTTCCAAAGGAATGACGTTAGTTTCTTTGGTTACTGGTTCTCTGACTGGGGGATTGGCAATGACCCCGGAAAGGTAAAAGACATTAAAAACACACCAGCTCCTTCTTTTGTATCAGGCATCCACAGCTCCCTTGGTATAATAACATACTGCAAACGTTTTATGCCAAACTTACCAGATATCACCAGCCCCTCAGAGGACTCACCAAATCCACCAGCTCCTGGCAGTGGAGAGATGAACAAGAGAAAGCTTTCAAAAAGACCAAGGAGGTGTTGTTAGCTGACACAACGCTTGTATGTTTTGACCCTAAGATAGACTTTCAACTGGTTGTGGATGTGAGCCATATCGGGCTAGGTGCAGTGCTGGTCCAGCATCAAAGAGTGTGATGAGTGGGCACCCATCACTTACGCCAGTCAGATATTCACACAAACTGAGCAACTTCACAGTCAGATCAAACAAGAAGCAATTGCTATTCTCTGGGTGTGTCGACACTTTTATATTTTTTTTTATGGACTCTTGTTCACTGTCTACACAGATCACAAACCACTAATCCAATTGTGTCAAGGCTCCTACTCCAATCCCCCCAAGGATAGTGAAGTGGATACTTCAGCTACAGGAGTTACATTTTATGATGAAATATCAGTAAGGCGTTCACAGTCTGGCAGATTTCCTATCACATCAAGCTCAACCAGCCACCCTTTTGGAAGTGAAAGAAGCCCATGAGACCGAAGAATATGTCTGCCTGTTGGACTGGTTCAAATCCATCCCTATGTTTCTCTCAGAAGTAGTGGAAGCCATTAAACATGATGACTACTTGCAGATTGCCATTGCATTGACCTTGTCAGGGGACTAGCAGCCTTTTCGTGGCCCATCTCTGTACCAGACAGCTGAAGCGAGGTCCACACTCAAGTAGCTGCACAATGTCCACCTTAAAGTGTCTGTCACTCGTGAAGGCTGACTGATGAGATGCCCACACATAATCCTTGCAGACAACCTGAGCAAAAAGCTGTCCTCGGGGCACATGGGGCACACCAAGGTGTCGTAAAATCGAAAAACAGGCTCATAAGCAAAGACTAGTTTCCGAACCTGGACCAAAGAGTGGAACAAATTGTACAGATTTGCCCGGCCTGACAATCTACTAGACAGCCTGAACTCCTAGCACTTGTCATCACGGAGGGAGGCCCAATCACTCAGCAAGTCAGTTCAGGCTTTGGTAGTCTCCATGATGGCTCCCATATGCCCATTGTCTTGGATGATTCTTCCTAGTACACAGGGTCGAAATTGTCCAGACCACTACAGTGTCTGTAGTCATCTCAAAAATTTAAAAAGTGATGGCCACACATGGTCTTTTCGGAGCAGTCTGCAAAGAAAATGGTCCCCCCTTTAACGATCATGAATGGGCTGAGTACCTACACTCGAGAAATACCAAGCACTGTTGGATTACACCCTGGTGGTCACAAGGCAATGTGGAGATAGAACACCTGGTGACCACCCTGACAAAAATTATCTGCATTGCAGTGGCTGAACACAACATGAATGTGCTTTATATAGTTTCCTGCAAAAGTACGAACTCACACCTCAATCTACAACTGGCATTGCCTGAAGCAAGCTCTGCTTTAGATGGTCCATGACAGCCATGTGGGCTGACCAACCAAATTCCACAAATAGTTTTGAGTCTAGAAGAGCCCACAACAATGACTATGCTTCATGGAGAAGGCGAGCCAAGCAAAGCACACTCTGGATAGGAGAAAGAATCCTTGTGAGAGATCGCCACCCATATGGCAAGTTCCCCCAACCTTTCAAGATTGACCATTGGACAGTTACAGAGATTAAAATCACTATGGTGACTGCCAAAAAAGGAGGAGAGAGTGTTACCAGAAATGTGTTTCAATTCAAGAGAGGCCCTAAGTCCCCAGTTGTGGAATCATGGGAGCGTGACCCATTGGATGACATGTCTGACTGCTTAGACGGATGTGACTATTCCCTAGATTCATCAAACATCCATTTTGCGATTCCTTATTAGCGAAAAATAAGGTTTCGCTAATAAGGAATAGCAAAATGCAATGCATGAAGAACTTGCTTAAACAAATAGCGATTTCTTAAAATTCCTTAATTGCGACTCGCAAATTGCAAGTCGCAATTAAGGAATACCTCCCCATTCATTCCTATGGGCATAGAGGCCCATAGGAATTAATGGGAAGACAATCTCAATTTGCGATTCTCAATTAGAGAATCGCAAATTGAGATTGCAATTTCAAGGGTGCCAGGGTGTCAAAAGGACACCCTGTTGCACCCCTGAAATCTGCATATGGGTAAATCTTGCACACACACACATGTGTGTGTGGGCATGTTTGTGTGATTGAAAAAGCGTTATTCGAGTTGTACACTCATAAAAGCACAAACATACATTTTAAAATTCATACACTTTAAAATACATTACAATTAAAATTCATATTTCATACACATAAAATAAATTTAAGCAGTTGTGCAAGCTTTTACAAAAATAATTTTTAAAATTAATGTAAAATTTTAGTACATATTGGGAGGTAAGGCCCTCCGCCTAATGGACCATGCCCATCCCAAGTATTTTGCTGTTCCCAGTACAATAGGCATTTCGGTGGAGGTACAAATAATTCTCAACCCCTCAACACCGCTTAATACCCCAAGGTTTCTACAAACTGGAGCTAACCATACTCTCCTTGGGTTTGCATAGGCCTCACACAGAAATAAGAAGTGAATAATGCTTTCATTGGGGGCACCACATACCGGGCAACACGAGATATTAGTACTCCTCCACCTACCCGCCAATGACCTCAAGGGGAGAGAACCTGACCTTAACTGGAAAAATAACTTCCTATCTATCGGGACAGTTATACTGTCCCAATACTGTTCCAGTACTGGTCTCGTTTTAATTTCCATGAATCTACCCCCCATTGTTTCTGTATGTGTACTCCTCCAGAGCTTGTCCTCTATATAATCCCAGTATATGGCCTTGATGGTATTTTTACTTGGGAACACTTCCCCAGACGGATTTTCCCAAAGGTTAGAGAGACCGAGCTCAGCAAGAACAACCCTGAGCATCTTCAACCATGATATTTTGTGAAATATGTCTAATTTAACTAGGGCTAAAAACCCATCAGCATAGTGTCGGATCTCTGGGGTCGTCCAAAGCTGTCTCCAATAAAGGATAGGCCTTAATCGAGCACGGTCACTAACCAATCTCCTCCCTAAATCGAGGCCAAGCGGTATTAACGGCGTACTCTGGGGGAGACCCGTAATTCCCCTCAGAAACCTATTCTCTGATATTTGTAGGGTAGGGAGCCTATCAAAACCCCATACTTCTGCCCCATACAGGGCTGCCCCCAGGGCTTTAGCATCGTAAAACATGAGGACCGGTTTTATAGGCCTAGTTTTTGATTTTACTTGTTCTACCCGCAGCGCCCCTGAAATCTGCTGGTGTCTCAGTACCGCCTTCTCAATGTGTCGTGACCAACCTGGCTTACTTGATATCTCTACCCCTAAGTAAGTAAAAACATTTACTACCTCAAGTTTGATGTTATTCAGAGATACCCTTGGTCGAGGTCGGCGCCTTTGACAAAAAACCATCAGCTTTGTTTTGCTAGCATTAACTTCGAGACCATGTTCCCTGCAAAATATGTCAAATATATTCAGGGCGCGCTGAAGTCCTGCTGAGGTTTTGGACACAATTAGGGTGTCGTCAGCAAACATCAGGATCGGGACCCTGATGCCCGCTAGCGAAGGTGCATCCACACTTGCATCCAACATCCTATCCACAATACCATTGATGAACAGGGAGAAGAGCAGGGGTGCCATTGCACATCCCTGCCATACACCCCGCTCGACAGGGAAATTAACGGTAGATTCCCCGTTACTCCCCCACTGGACTTTGGCAAAGTTGCATTCATGAAGACGCATTATTAGAGTGAGCAACTCGAGTGGGACCCCTATCCTTTTCAGAACTGCCCAAAGCTTGCTCCTTGGGACCAGGTCGAAGGCAGCCCTCAAGTCTACAAATGCGACATATAGACTGCCTTCGCCAAGGAGTACCGTCCCCCACCGCAACATGGTAAATCGAAATATTTGATCTACCGTGCTGGTTGCCCGCCTAAAGCCTGCCTGATAGGGGGAAAGGGCATTATTCTCGTCCACCCAGTCCATAAGTTTATTAACCACCATCTTCCCCACCACTTTTTGGATAGTGGCAATCAAACTTATTGGTCTGTAATTGGCCGGGAGTGACCGATCACCTTTCTTGTAGATCGGTATAATTATTGCCCCCTTCCATATTTCTGGGATTTTAGCCCCTTTAGCTAGAGCATTTCCCAGTGAGGTCACATACCTAGCCCACCGTACCTTGTTGTTCTTAAATAAATCAGAGGGAATCCCATCTAAGCCCGGTGCCTTTCCCCCTTGTAGGGTTGAAATTACCAATTCTGCTTCTTTATTTGAGAACAGATTTCCCTTACAAAATACCACTGGAATAGGTTCTATGGCCACAATATGTGGAAAAAGGGTAGGGCGATGACCTTTTTCCAGATTTGCCCGGCGCTAACCGCCTTTGTACCATTCAAATGTTACCAAGCAAATGAGGCAGGCGCCGGAGACCAGAAGGCAGGAAACAGGAGTTTTATTCCGACGGAGCAGAACACATCAGATCAGACAACAAGGTATCGTCTCGAGGTGCTCTAACAGCCTCTCTGAGGCCTGGCCTCTTATACACTGGTTTATGGCATGTGACCTTTCTTTATTACAATCAAGATATTGTGAAGTAAGGAAAAAGACATCCCCGTAATCCTCGTGTCAATCCCACCCCATATACCTCCACAATAGAGGTCCTCAACCTGCTGATAAGAGGAGGGGGTCATCACGCAGCTGAGTGTTCTGCCGATTCTTAGGATGTGTGCGCCTGATCATATCCCATGGGGTGGGGAGGCCATGATCAATAGTGGGTCCTTTGAAGAGGAGTGACTTCATACAATAAGGATTTAGAAAAGGGGGTGGTGATGAACAGAGTGTCTGAGTTAAACAGACCACTCTTACCCAGTCCACTTATCAGGGCTTGATCCATCACCGTTATTTATCTCACTGCCCCATCCCAGCTCAGAACCTGGCTATATGCAAATCAGTCTGTCCCTGGCCCAGTGCATCATGGGAACAGGGCAGACTAAACTACCAAGCCAATTCTTCACCAGAAAGGAGACAAGCTACCGGGGACCGGTTTCTGGCATTTCAGCCTTCTTCGGCCCGGCTTGCTTGAATCCTGATGGAGCAGTGAGAAAGGGACTCATGTCTGAGTATACCCTGCCACACCTATAGTGGCCAAAACGATTTAGAAAAGGGGGTGGTGATGAACAGAGTGTCTGAGTTAAACAGACCACTCTTACCCAGTCCAAAGATCAGGGCTTGATCCATCACCGTTATTTATCTCACTGCCCCATCCCAGCTCAGAACCTGGCTATATGCAAATCAGTCTGTCCCTGGCCCAGTGCATCATGGGAACAGGGCAGACTAAACTACCAAGCCAATTCTTCACCAGAAAGGAGACAAGCTACCGGGGACCGGTTTCTGGCATTTCAGCCTTCTTCGGCCCGGCTTGCTTGAATCCTGATGGAGCAGTGAGAAAGGGACTCATGTCTGAGTATACCCTGCCACACCTATAGTGGCCAAAACGATTTAGAAAAGGGGGTGGTGATGAACAGAGTGTCTGAGTTAAACAGACCACTCTTACCCAGTCCAAAGATCAGGGCTTGATCCATCACCGTTATTTATCTCACTGCCCCATCCCAGCTCAGAACCTGGCTATATGCAAATCAGTCTGTCCCTGGCCCAGTGCATCATGGGAACAGGGCAGACTAAACTACCAAGCCAATTCTTCACCAGAAAGGAGACAAGCTACCGGGGACCGGTTTCTGGCATTTCAGCCTTCTTCGGCCCGGCTTGCTTGAATCCTGATGGAGCAGTGAGAAAGGGACTCATGTCTGAGTATACCCTGCCACACCTATAGTGGCCAAAACGATTTAGAAAAGGGGGTGGTGATGAACAGAGTGTCTGAGTTAAACAGACCACTTTTACCCAGTCCAAAGATCAGGGCTTGATCCATCACCGTTATTTATCTCACTGCCCCATCCCAGCTCAGAACCTGGCTATATGCAAATCAGTCTGTCCCTGGCCCAGTGCATCATGGGAACAGGGCAGACTAAACTACCAAGCCAATTCTTCACCAGAAAGGAGACAAGCTACCGGGGACCGGTTTCTGGCATTTCAGCCTTCTTCGGCCCGGCTTGCTTGAATCCTGATGGAGTGTCCCTCACCACCCCTTGTTGTAAATATTTTTGTCCACCATAAGCGTGGAAGGGTATTCTCAGATGTGAGACCCTTGCTCATTGCACCATCAGGATTCAAGCAAACCGGGCCGAAGACGGCTGTAATGCCAGAAACCGGTCCCCGGGAGCTTGTTTCCTTCCCAGTGTAAGAATTGGCTTTTGTAGTTTGGTTTGCCTTGTTCCCATCATGCACTGGGACAGGAACAGACTAATTTGCATACAGCCAGGTTCTGAAACTGGGATGGTGCAGTGAGCTAAAAAATGGTGTTGGATCTAGCCCTGATCTCTTGACTGGGTGAGAGCTTTCTGCTTAATTCAGAGACTCTGTCCCTCACCACCCCTTGTTGTAAATATTCATACAATAAGGGGCAGTAAATGGTATCTCCCGGCTTAGGCGATGGCCTCGGATCTGTGTGGACAGTCGGACTCGGGGGAAGGGCTCATCAAAGGAGTGGTATTCATGCCGCGTGGACAATCAAGCGCGGAGGGATGGTTTATCAACAGAGGGGTATTCATGGAAGGAGAGGAGGTGCTGGTCAGGCGCGGGCTTGACTCCCAAGGACAGGGTCATGCAGGAGGAGAAGGGTTATGCTCATGTGAGGGAGGGAGGGGGAGCCAGGGTGCGCGGAGGATGCCTGCAGGGTCAGAGGAGCGCGCTGGCGGTCGATCGGGACAGGGAGACCATGATACCTAAAATGGCGGTCGTGCACGTTGTACGTGGGTGACAAGCTGGCGCAGATGATGTTCAGCTCGTAAACTAAAATTCCACAGTCCTCCCTTTTAACATGTCTCGCCAACTTGTCAGTTCGGATTTATCCCCATAAGGCCACGTATTTCTACTTCGTAGAGGGGACTCATGTGCTCAGTTCGGAAGTCCAAAGTCTTTGGGCACATACACTTAGAAACGAAGCTGCACAAAGATGGCAGACATTGAATACCTAAACAACACCCACATAATATCACAACAGGTATCAGCACGAAGGAAAACAACTTCCAACCCCAGTCCTTCAAAGTGTCCCAAAACCAGCTCCCAAGCGACCATCCTTCTTGTTCTTGGTGAACCTCCGAGGAAAGTCGGTGGAGGTGCTCAATTGCTCTGTAGACTGAAGGTGAGTTATCTGGCACGTAGGTGCAGCAGCTAGATCCGATGATGCGGCATGCTCCTCCTCGATCGGCTAGAACAACATCTAGAACAAGGCGGTTTTGAAGGGACACAAGGCGGACCGCCTGAAGCTCCGCCGTGTTGTTAGCGAGGATACCAGCCGTGATGTTGATCGTTGTTTCTACTGCCTGGGTCAGGTGTCGGATAGCGCGGCTGTTTGCCATTGGGCCCCACAGGGGAACGAGTCCCTTTGCTGCATCCAGGAACTGTGCCCCAGTGGAGTCGGCTTGTCCAATGTCATCTGCACGCCTCTGCCGGTGATGGTTAGCAGGGGCTACATACGTGGGGGGGAGAACGAAGGCAATGTAGCAGATCCCCTTCCAACCTTTCGGGAGCCAGGTGTAAGCTTTGGTGCCACACACAAAGTACATATTTGGAGAAGCAACAAAGGAAGGGGATCAACTGAGTCCAATGTTCTGATAATTCGGCAGGAACTGTGACCCACCAGCTGTGTTCCCCGGCCTTCGAGACACACAAGACCTGTGACATTGATAACAGACAGAGCCACAGTCAGAGTGGCGGTAGTTTGTTTTTGCAGATGAGAGAAGGTAGATCTAGCTGGGTTGTGGAGCACCTGTACTTCGACACGTTCTTTGGCTGGAATGTCTTTAAGGAAGGTGGTGCCGGGAGGAGCTTCGCGGGCGACCAAGATGGCCGCGTAAGCTCGGAGCTCCGTGGACCGTCCGATCCACCGCAAATATCCTGCCTGAAATCCTGGTCCACGTTGGTGGCACTGTAATGCTGACGGCCTACTGAGGCGGGGAGTGCAATCGGCTTCCAAATCGGTGACTCCTGAGCAAAGTTACGTCGAGCCGAACTCCGCTCCGTGACGGTGCCATTGTCTATCCGGACTTCGTCGCTCCGCCACTTCACTCGCCCCGACTACACGGACCCTGCCTGCCATCTCCTTGGTGCACACACTGCGTGCTTGCCTTGCCCTCGTCGACCTGACTGTGACTCTTTGAACTGATCGCCTCTCGGCTGTGGACCCTAACCTGCTGCCGCCTGTCCTTTGTTCATGGGACCCCATCATGGCGGGCAGAGGCGATCCGGACAGGGCATCAAATAAAGGTGGTCGGGGCAAACCGCAGACACAGAACAACCGCATGGAGCGGTATGTGAATCTTAAATCGCCACCTACGTCGGGAGCCATCTCTAAAGGGGCCCCAGTGTCTGGCCCGCCGGACGGCTCGGATCCCACCCTCGTGGACATCATGGGCGCCATCACCAGCCTCCGTGCCGATGTACAGCAGCAGCATGAGACTCTGTCCCATAAAGTGGACTCCATGGCCATTGATATTTCCCTAATCAGGACCGACTTGGGCAAGACGAATGACCGTGTGAGAGCGCTTGACATTAAGACCACTGGTCTGACATCGGATGTCTCTGAATTGCAAACTGAGGTCCGGAACTTGCGATCGACTGCCGATCTTTTCTCAAAGCGGCTGGAGGACTTTGAGGGGCGAGCCAGGCGGCAGAACGTTCGTATAGTGGGGGTTCCGGAAGGGTCCGAGAATGGCGCAGCGGACCTGTTTGTGGAAGAACTGGTCAAAACACATCTGGCGCCCTCTGGACTGAGCAACTTCTTTTCAGTGGAACGTGCCCATCGTGTGCCAGGGGGTCCACCTAAAACGGGGGCGACGCCGCGGCCAATTGTGGCGCGCCTTCTCAATTTCAGAGATCGGGACGCGGTCCTACAGGCGTCCAGGTCACACGGGCCACTACACTATCAGAATGCGGAGGTACACTTCTACCCGGATTTCACTAGGCTGGTGCAACGCCAACGGTTGAGCTACGCGGGGGTCAAGAGACGCCTCAGGGACATGGGTCTCAAGTACTCGATGCAATTCCCAGCGAAGCTCCGTGTGGAATTCAAAGGCCGTGCCTACTTTTTTGACTATCCGGATAATGTGAGCGAGTGGTTGGACACTGTGACACCGGAGCGTGCCGAGCATGAGGAAGATGTCGGAAGCGCCTCGGGCGGAGCGGAGCGGCAAGAATGAACTGGGAGCCGGAGCTACCCCTGCCTCGAATGACCGCCGAGATGGTGTTTTTGGTGTGATTAATCTCTCCTTTGTTTTCATGGTGGGTGGCGGGACGATTTCACGGGGATTCCTTACTCCTCTGGGTCTTTGGTAGAGTAGTTTATGGGGCGACAGGCACACTGCTGGTTGGGGGGGCTTTTTAGTCTAATGCAGGGGTGCAGGGTGGGGGGTTGGTTGGGTGCAGTTTTGTTTTGTTTTGTGTTTCTTCTTTCTTCTCTTTTGTGGCAAATGGACAATGGCGATCCTGGACTTTTATTGATGCAAGTGTCTATGGGGGATGGGTGGGGCGGGCAATGGAGGGATGAGGGGTAGGGGGTTGAAGATTCTTAGTTGGAATGTTAACGGGTTGGGTGATCGCATCAAGAGAGGGGTGGTTATACAACTGGTTAAACGACATATGCCAGACGTTGTACTTCTTCAGGAGACGCACTTGGTGGGCAACGCTTGTAAGGCCCTGAATCGCAAAGGATACAAAATGGTGGCGCATTCGGGGTTCTCTTCCGGCTCCAGGGGGGCGGGAATTCTTGTGCGTGCATCCCTTCCCCTAGAGATAGAAACCATCGTGATTGATGATAGGGGAAGGTACGCCGCCGTGGCTGGGAGATGGGAAGGGCGTTCCCTTACGTTGTTGTCTGTGTACGTCCCCCCAGGGCTCCAGTCTAGTACTTTTCAGGACCTTGGTGGTGCCATCTTGTCTATGCCGGCTGGTCGTTTGATTGTGGGGGGTGACTTTAACTCAGTTTGTTCTGGTCTCCTTGATCGTCAACCACCCCGCGACCTACGTGGGCCCCAATTGTGGCTGCCGTCCTTCCTTGAGTCTACTGGGCTGGTGGATGTGTGGCGACTTTTGCACCCCACGCTCCGTCAATTTTCCTTTCTGTCGGGCGCGCACGGGAGCCTCTCGCGTATCGATTATGTCCTTACGCTGGCTTCGGACGCGCTTGCCGTATCCGAGGCTCGCTTTCTTGCTCGGGGCGTCTCGGACCACTCCCCGCTATGGGTCTCCTTTGACTTTGGTGTGACTCCGCCGGAGCGCCCAGCCGCAGTCAATCCATGGTATTTCCGCGATTTCAAGACCCGCTCCCTTTTGGCCAAATCTATTGACCTATACTTCGCTGAGAATGTGGGATCGGTGGAATCGGCCGTCACACTGTGGGAAGCTTTTAAGACGGTGCTCCGTGGTGAGGCCCAGGCACTAATTGCTGCTACCCGTCGTGACAGAGACTCAGCTATGCTGACTATTGAGCAGGCAGTGCTACGCCTCGAGGCCCAACTGGGGTCCGATTCGGACCCCTCGGTCCTCCACAATCTCTCGCTGAAGCAAGCGGAGTACCACACCTTGGCCACTAATGCCGCTCTTGTCCTGGCCAAAGAACAGCAAGGTCGCATTTACGATGTGGGCGACAAGGCCGGGAAGCTGTTGGCTTGGCTCGACAGAAGAGAAATGGCCAGTCGGGTGGTGCCGGAGCTTCTGGGTGATGGCGGTGCGATCCTCACGGATCCCAGCGCCATTGTGGATTCTTTCGCAGACTATTTTCGGGGGGTCTATGAGTCTGCCTCGGACTGCTCGGAGGCGGACTCGGCGGCCTTCCTTTCTAATATCGACCTGCCCAGTCTTTCCGTGGAAGAAAGGGAGGACCTAGATAGGGACATCACCGCGGACGAGGTTGATCTGGCGATCCGTTCACTTAACTCCGGCAAGGCCTCCGGGCCTAACGGCATACCAGTAGAACTATATAAGATCCGCTCGGACGCCGTCTCCCCGCATCTCCGTAAGATGTTCTTGGAATCCTTTGAGAGGGGCTCTCTCCCCCTGGACCAACGATTGGCTACCATCGTGGTCATCCACAAGGAGGGCAAACCACGGGACGTTTGTCGTTCTTACCGTCCCATTTCCCTCCTTAATGCGGAGCCCAAGGTCCTTGCCAAACTCTTGGCTAACCGTTTGATTGGGGTCATTGGTGATCTTGTACACCCCGATCAGTCTGGGTTCATCCCCCACCGAAACACTGCCCTGAACCTGCGCCGCCTTCATGGAGTTATGGCCCGGGCCCACACTCTTGAAGAGCCGGCTGTGTTGGCGTCCCTGGATGCCACTATGGCCTTTGACTCGCTTGAATGGCCCTACTTGTGGGCGGTTCTGGCCAAACTCGGGTTTGGACCGGTTTTCGTTAGCTGGGTGAAGCTCCTGTATGCCGACCCGATGGCCAATGTTACAGTCAACGGACGCCTATCGGCGCCTTTCCCCCTACGACGCGGTACCAGACAGGGTTGCCCCCTGTCCCCCCTATTGTTTGCCCTGGCCCTCGAACCCCTTGCAGCGCTGTTGCGTTCACATCCCGACTTGAAGGGTATCGAATGGGCCCCTGGCTTTGAGGACAGGGTCTCCTTGTACGCGGACGACATATTGCTGTACATGTCTTCGCCTTGCAGGTCCCTTATCGTGGCCTGTGACGCCATCAAACTCTTCGGACGGTACTCTGGCCTGGTTATCAACTGGGCCAAGTCCTCTCTGTATGTTCTCAAGGGAGACACCCCGCGCCTCCCTAGGGGCTGCGGAATTCAGATTGCTTCGCGCGGTTTCAAATACTTGGGTATCTACATATCCGGTAATGCCAAGCTCCGGTATGACCACAACCTGCTCCCTCCCCTTCAGCGATTGCGACGTGATGTCGACAGCTGGCGCCATTTACCACTCTCCCTCCTTGGTCGTGCCGCCCTTTTTAAGATGATGGCTCTGCCCAGGTTCCTGTACGCACTACAAAACACACAAGACCCTGTCCCGGCCCGCTATTTCCGTGAGATCGAAGGTCTTCTCCGTAATCTCCTCTGGGAGGGTCGCCCCCGCGTCGCCCTTCACAAGCTTACGATCCCTTGGTATGATGGGGGCATTGCCCTCCCCGATGTGCGCCGTTATTATTGGGCGTCGCAACTAACTGCCCTGAACCATGGGTTTTACGGCCCAGTGGTGAGCCCCGGATACGCTATGGATAGGTGGTTGACGGGAGGCGGTAATTACTACCGTGCCCTGTATTCCAAATCCTTCGACCGCAAGCTAACGGGTCCCACCCGGACGGCAGTCCGCACCTGGAAGGCGGTTACCAAGGCGCAGGGATGGCAGAATAGGCTCACGAGGCTCACTCCCCTCTTTGACTCCGACATCCTGGGTAGGCTGTGGCACACCAAGGGCTTTGATAAGTGGGACCTCATCGGCATTAGCAGGGTTGAGGACATGCTCTCTAGGGGTTTGATTAAGACCTTCCCCCAGCTACAAGCTGAATACCAGCTGGGCCCGACGGAGTTCTTCCGTTATGCGCAGCTGAGACATGCGCTGCTTGCGGCCTCTCCGCCGGACGGCGTTATTCCCGAAAGTTCCCCGCTGGAAGATAGAGTCTTGGATGGGCATATGCCAGACAGTGCAATTTCCCTCTCATACAAGAAGTTGATTAATACACGCACAGACCTCCTCCTGGGCTTAAGAGATCAGTGGGGGGCGGATGGCCTTGAATTGGACGACGAGGATTGGCAGAGTGCGGTTTCCTCTCCTAAGGAGGTTGCCATTTCTTCCCGTCTTCGCCTCGTACAGTTTAAGGTCCTGCACCGGGTGTACGTGACAGGGCCCCGATTGATGCGTATGGGTTTCTCACCTGACGGTCTCTGCCGTAGGGGCTGTGGGGCTCCTGCCACTTTCCTACATATCCTCTGGGAATGCCCGGTGATCGCCTCCTACTGGAGAAGGGTTCACCGAGTGATGGCGGAGGTTACTGGCGTGGCATACCTGGCGGAGGCCCGTCGATGCCTCCTGAATGTATGGGAGCCGTCCGACCACAACGTTGCACAGACTAGGTGGGTCACCCTCGGGAACATGGTGGCAAAGAGGGACATAGCCCAGAGATGGGGCGCGGCTGAGGCCCCTCTATTGGTGCAGTGGAAGGCCAACATGGACTGGTGCATGGTTAGGGAAAAGACAGTCTATGTGGCCAGAGGGAAACCCCGGGCTTGGACGAAAGTTTGGGAAGCATGGAACGAATATAGGGGGAATGTGTGTCAACCGCCCGAACCAATTGATCAACATGATGTCGCCTTTCCCTGACCTGTGACGCCAACTGAGCATTGATGTCATTTCTATCTCCTGATACCTCCCCCCCCCCCTCCTCTCCATCCTGCAATCTGCCTTTCTTTAGTGTTTTCTGCCTTGTCCCCTACCCATCCCTGACACCTAGCGTCACACTCTCAACACTGCCACTTTCGCGCCGCGGGCGCCTGTTGTTGTTCTTATATCATAAAATTAACCTTTGATGATTCTGTCTCGAATGTTTGACACTATTGATCTCCTCTATTTTTGCTGCCTTGCCTCCGGGATGTCAGGCTGAATAGCTGTGTGTTCTGGTCTCAATAAAGGTTTTCAAAAATTTAAAAAAAAAAAAAAAAAAAAGGAAGGTGGTGCCCGTGAGCGCAGGACACAAAGGAGCAGAGGTCTTTCCGGTTTTGTTCAGCCAAAACCCAGAGTAGAAGTGCGACACTGTCTGGCTGGAAGTGGCATTATCCTTGTGGCTCTCTTGCATGAGGATCAACCAGGCGAGGCAGGAGCCGTGAACGGAGAAAGGGGAAGGGATGAAGGGAATGGAGTGTCCAGTGGCATGCGGGAGCAACCCGCAGATCCAACAGTTCGTGGCATTTGCAGCAAGGTTGTGTTGGTGCAACAGTTGCACGAAGGAATTGTTCCAGAATTCCCTACGCCTTTCTCGGAGCTGTGGCGACAGGGAGATCAGGTGATGCTCTTTCGTGGGGGTCGGTTGCGCAGTGGGCAGCAATACTTGATGAGCCGGTGCGCTTTCCTCCAGTATCCAGAAGGAGGTCATGAGGAGGAGGCAAAAGAGGAAGACAATAAAGAAGGCGATTGTCTTTGATTTGTGCAGATTGTCAGTCTTTGAGTTCCTGTAGCGGGTATTTCCTGTTGCTTCCATCATCTTCTTATCTGGCGCTTCCATCATCTTCTTATCTGGCGCTTCCATCATCTTCTTATCTGGCGCTTCCATCATCTTCAAGGTGCTCGGTAGCGGGCAGAACCACAGACTTCGTTTAGCTTCTCTCCGGGTAACCCTTAGTTGTGTTTAGGTCACCGTTCTGAGATTTAACTTAGTCCGTGGCCTACTTAGCCGAGGCTCCCTCCTTTCGACGCAGGAAATACCCTTCTCTGGATGGCACAGTGGGATCAGAGAATTTTGCAAGATCGAGTGCCTCAGTATCGGGATAACAGTTCAATGTCGGTCGGTCTTTGTTCAGGAGCTCTTCTTGGGTGTTAACGTTTTCTGTCGTGGCCAGGGTCGTGGAGACCTTCCTGCAGTGGTGTGCGTGCAGCCAGTGCCGCTTCCCCTCCACTCGAAGCGCTGTCCGGGTGGTGATAAGCACTTGCCAGGGGCCCGTCCACCGGGGTTCCAGACTCTTGGTCCGTTGGAAGTTTCGTATTAGAACGAAATCTCCCGGTTGGATGTCGTGGCCGGGGCCCCTGGAAGCATCGGGGATGGCCTGCTGCACCTGTTGATGAATGACAGACAATGTTTTAGTTAACTTGCACAAATAATCAGATAGTAGGACGTCCGGGACGTCATGAATGGAGGTTGGTTTGGGAGCAGTCCAGAGGTTCATCGGTCGCCCGAATACAACCTCGTAGGGGGTTAAATGGTGTTTGGTGGGAGTGGAGCGCATCGATAGCAAGGCCAGTGGGAGAGCGTCTGGCCAATTAAGTCCGGTGGTGGCCACTATTTTTGACAATTTCAACTTCAGTGTGGCATTATGGCGTTCCACCAGGCCGGCGGATTGGGGGTGGAAGACTGCGTGAAATCTCTGTTTCACCCCCAATCCCTTTAGGATTAGTTGGATAACCTCAGCTATGAAGTGGGGGCCATTGTCGCTCCATAAAATTCGACAGAGGCCATAGCGAGGAAAGAATTCTTTCAGTAGTACTTTGGCAGTGGTCATGGCAGTGTTGTCACGGGTTGGATAGGCCTCTACCCATTTGCGGAAGGCACATACAATGACTAGTACATACTTCAAGCCTTGACATCTCTCCAGCTGGATGTAATCCATCTGGAGGACCTCAAAGGGGTCATTGGGGGTCCCAAACCCTCCCCGGGGTACCACAGTTCCTTTCCCAGGGTTGTGTTGCAGACAGATAAGGCACTGCTGGACTAGGCGTCTGGCTGAGTCGGGGATTTTGTCGTTGTGCCAGACTTTGGAAATGAGTTCGATCATGGGTGCAGATCCTATGTGTGCGGGGGAATGAGCCATCGTCAGTATGGGGATCAGGTATGAGTCAGGCAGCAACCATTTGTTGGCATCTTTTGTTCGCCAGCAGCCCTCATCATCCTTCAAACCCATCCCTGCCCACTTAGTCAGTTCGTGAGGGGTGCTGGCCGACTCGATGTCTCTGATCATTTCCCTTGCGTCAGTCCATTTTTCTGCTTGTGACCTGGTCACATACATGCGTGTCACCGTCTTATTCTCAGCTGTGGTTCGTGCAGTGATGTCGGCCAGTGCATTCCCTTGTCCGACCAAGTCTGTCACCTTCTTGTGTGCCTGGCATTTGATCACTGCTAGTCGTTTGGGGAGGAGAACCGCTTCAATCAGGGCAGAAACCAGATCTCCGTGAAGGATGGGGGTGCCGTGGGACGTCAGGAATCCCCTTTCCCTCCACAGGAGCCCAAAATGGTGAACCACCCCGAAGGCATACTGGCTGTCTGTGTATACGTTCGCGGTGGTTCCTGTGGCTATGATGCATGCTCGTGTGAGGGCTATCAGCTCTGCTGCCTGGGCAGATCGTTGTGTGATGCAGGCTGTCTCAACTACTGTTCGGGCTGTCGTTACTGCATAGGCAGCTGAAGTGGTGCCATCTGGGAGTTTGATGCATGAGCCGTCTACCCATAGTTCTCCATCGGGGTCTGTGAAAGCAGTGTCTCGGAGGTCAACTCTACTCCTAGTTTGTTCGTCAGTAAGGGTCACACAGTCGTGTATGGGAGGAACGTTGGGGTCATTTTCAGGCAGGGGTAACAATGTGGCAGGATTCAAAGTCGTGCATCTCTTTAGTGTGATGTGGGGTGCAAGTAGCGTCAATTCGTACCCAGTCAGTCGTGCGCTAGTCAAATGTTGAGTCTTGGTTTGGTTCAGAAGGGTGTCGACAGCATGGGGTACTAACACGGTGAGGGAGTTTGAAAGTACGATTCCCTCACTCTGACGGATAGAGACAGCAGCGGCAGCTACTGCTCGAAGGCAGGCGGGCAAAGCTCTAGCTACAGGATCAAGAGTGGCGGAGAAGTAGGCACAAGGGCGCTGCTTTGGACCTATAGACTGAGTCAGGACAGACAATGCACACCCCTCCCTTTCGTGGGTGAAGAGGGAGAAGGGTTTGGAGTAATCCGGGGTTCCTAGGATGGGTGCTGAGCAGAGGGCATCCCGTAATTCCTTAAAGGATGCTTGACACTCAGGGGTCCAAGGGAGCGGGAAGGGGGCATCTTTGGCCAACAGGGCAAGTAGGGGTTTTACAATGAGGCTGAAATTGGGTAACCATTGTCTGCTGTTTGGAGGGCAAGTCAGGGTAAAGTGCAGAGGGGGTCCTAACAGGAAATTGACCTGTCGACCCTGATTCTTGGTTTTGTGTAGCTTCCTTTCTTTCTTTTATTTCTTCTTCTAGTTGCTTAGCGGCTAGGTGGGCTGCCTTTCGTAATTCTTTCCCTATTTTTGCTTCTTCTCTTTTTCTTCGTTGTTCCGTTTCTTTGCGCCACATGCCGATACTATCAAGCATAGTGGGTGTAGTCTTATTTTTCTGGAGCGCTATTTCTAATGTTTTTATTTTATGATCATCAAAGGAACCTATCAGTGGCCACTGACTTTCAGGGTTCTTCTTCGTATATTTATGCCATAGCTTAGTATAAGCTATAGCGACTAGTCCATGCTTAGTGAACATGTCCTTATTAGGGGTGCCTTCCAGTGGAGCTGGATGGTTCATCTCTAATAAGCGGTCCGGGTTGTACAGGCTACCAATCAGTGGGGAGAAGATAGGCATGACGGGTTACAACGGGGACAAAGGTCTGCACTACCTATCTTATCACGGCGGGCAAAGACTAGACAGAATATTTCTATTCTCCGTTGTTTGCAGGCGGTGAATACCTCAAAAGAACCAATACCGAACACTTAATGTACGGTCAATCAAACAATCAATGGGGAGAATAAGTGGGTACGACGTGTTAAAGTTTTGCGTTACCCACTCTTTCTCTACCTGCAAAGAGAGACCTTGTTCTTCCCTGTTTGCAGACAGAGAATCTCCAGACAACAATCCACGAACGACAGTTCGGGAAAACAGTGGGGGAGGAAGATAGGCACGACGGATTACAATGGGGACAAAAGTCTGCGTTACCTATCCTTCACTGTTTGCAAAGAGAGAGCCTGTTATTTCTCCGTTTGCAGACGGTGAATCTCCAGAGGGATCAACAAAGCGTAATACTAGTATTATCCAAATCAAACAATCATTTCTCAATTTGTCGTGTTTACACAACCTTACCCGGACCGCATGGACGGTTTCCTGTCTTCTGAATCCAGCGCCCGATCGTCCTCTATTCTTCGCGATGTTCGTGGCACTCCTGATGGTTCCCAGTCAGGACCGTAGATCACTCAAGAGAGGTCTGTTCGGAACTAGTGAAGGTCGGATGATTGGCTGTCAGACGAGGGTCTATCGGACACAAGCTCTCCCGATCATTGCAGTCGTTCACTCTGTCGTCGTGACCTCTCCCACTGGATCCACGTGGCGCTGATGGGCCCCACGCTTTGGGACGCCAATTGTGGAAAAAGGGTAGGGCGATGACCTTTTTCAAGATTTGCCCGGCGCTAACCGCCTTTGTACCATTCAAATTTTACCAAGCAAATGAGGCAGGCGCCGGAGACCAGAAGGCAGGAAACAGGAGTTTTATTCCGACGGAGCAGAACACATCAGATCAGACAACAAGGTATCGTCTCGAGGTGCTCTAACAGCCTCTCTGAGGCCTGGCCTCTTATACACTGGTTTATGGTATGTGACCTTTCTTTATTACAATCAAGATATTGTGAAGTAAGGAAAAAGACATCCCCGTAATCCTCGTGTCAATCCCACCCCATATACCTCCACAATAGAGGTGCTCAACCTGCTGATAAGAAGAGGGGGTCATCATGCAGCTGAGTGTTCTGCCGATTCTTAGGATGTGTGCGCCTGATCATATCCCATGGGGTGGGGAGGCCATGATCAATAGTGGGTCCTTTGAAGAGGAGTGACTTCATACAATAAGGGGCAGTAAATGGTATCTCCCGGCTTAGGCGATGGCCTCGGATCTGTGTGGACAGTCGGACTCGGGGGAAGGGGTCATCAAAGGAGTGGTATTCATGCCGCTTGGACAATCAAGCGCGGAGGGATGGTTTATCAACAGAGGGGTATTCATGGAAGGAGAGGAGGTGCTGGTCAGGCGCGGGCTTGACTCCCAAGGACAGGGTCATGCAGGAGGAGAAGGGTTATGCTCATGTGAGGGAGGGAGGGGGAGCCAGGGTGCGCGGAGGATGCCTGCAGGGTCAGAGGAGCGCGCTGGCGGTCGATCGTGGACAGGGAGACCATGATACCTAAAATGGCGGTCGTGCACGTTGTACGTGGGTGACAAGCTGGCGCAGATGATGTTCAGCTCGTAAACTAAAATTCCACAGTCCTCCCTTTTAACATGTCTTGCCAACTTGTCAGTTCGGATTTATCCCCATAAGGCCACGTATTTCTACTTCGTAGAGGGGACTCATG
The DNA here is from genome assembly GCF_964263255.1 of Lissotriton vulgaris. Taxonomy (NCBI): domain Eukaryota; kingdom Metazoa; phylum Chordata; class Amphibia; order Caudata; family Salamandridae; genus Lissotriton; species Lissotriton vulgaris. The sequence goes on from NC_141685.1 coordinate 1,969,514,700, forward strand.
TGCTCTGTTTGGAAGTCCAAAGTCTTTGGGCACATACACTTAGAAACGAAGCTGCACAAAGATGGCAGACATTGAATACCTAAACAACACCCACATAATATCACAACAGGTATCAGCACAAAGGAAAACAACTTCCAACCCCAGTCCTTCAAAGTGTCCCAAAACCAGCTCCCAAGCGACCATCCTTCTTGTTCTTGGTGAACCTCCAAGGAAAGTCGGTGGAGGTGCTCAATTGCTCTGTAGACTGAAGGCGAGTTATCTGGCACGTAGGTGCAGCAGCTAGATCCGATGATGCGGCATGCTCCTCCTCGATCGGCTAGAACAACATCTAGAACAAGGTGGTTTTGAAGGGTCACAAGGTGGACCGCCTGAAGCTCCGCCGTGTTGTTAGCGAGGATACCAGCCGTGATGTTGATCGTTGTTTCTACTGCCTGGGTCAGGTGTCGGATAGCGCGGCTGTTTGCCATTGGGCCCCACAGGGGAACGAGTCCCTTTGCTGCATCCAGGAACTGTGCCCCAGTGGAGTCGGCTTGTCCAATGTCATCTGCACGCCTCTGCCGGTGATGGTTAGCAGGGGCTACATACGTGGGGGGGAGAACGAAGGCAATGTAGCAGATACCCTTCCAACCTTTCGGGAGCCAGGTGTAAGCTTTGGTGCCACACACAAAGTACATATTTGGAGAAGCAACAAAGGAAGGGGGATCAACTGAGTCCAATGTTCTGATAATTCGGCAGGAACTGTGACCCACCAGCTGTGTTCACCGGCCTTCGAGACACACAAGACCTGTGACATTGATAACAGACAGAGCCACAGTCAGAGTGGCGGTAGTTTGTTTTTGCAGATGAGAGAAGGTGGATCTAGCTGGGTTGTGGAGCACCTGTACTTCGACACGTTCTTTGGCTGGAATGTCTTCAAGGAAGGTGGTTCCCGTGAGCGCAGGACACAAAGGAGCAGAGGTCTTTCCGGTTTTGTTCAGCCAAAACCCAGAGTAGAAGTGCGACACTGTCTGGCTGGAAGTGGCATTATCCTTGTGGCTCTCTTGCATGAGGATCAACCAGGTGAGGCAGGAGCCGTGAACGGAGAAAGGGGAAGGGATGAAGGGAATGGAGTGTCCAGTGGCATGCGGGAGCAACCCGCAGATCCAACAGTTCGTGGCATTTGCAGCAAGGTTGTGTTGGTGCAACAGTTGCACGAAGGAATTGTTCCAGAATTCCCTACGCCTTTCTCGGAGCTGTGGCGACAGGGAGATCAGGTGATGCTCTTTCGTGGGGGTCGGTTGCGCAGTGGGCAGCAATACTTGATGAGCCGGTGCGCTTTCCTCCAGTATCCAGAAGGAGGTCATGAGGAGGAGGCAAAAGAGGAAGACAATAAAGAAGGCGATTGTCTTTGATTTGTGCAGATTGTCAGTCTTTGAGTTCCTGTAGCTGGTATTTCCTGTTGCTTCCATCATCTTCTTATCTGGCGCTTCCATCATCTTCTTATCTGGCGCTTCCATCATCTTCAAGGTGCTCGGTAGCGGGCAGAACCACAGACTTCGTTTAGCTTCTCTCCGTGTAACCCTTAGTTGTGTTTAGGTCACCGTTCTGAGATTTAACTTAGTCCGTGGCCTACTTAGCTGAGGCTCCCTCCTTTCGACGCAGGTAATACCCTTCTCTGGATGGCACAGTGGGATCAGAGAATTTTGCAAGTTTGAGTGCCTCAGTATCGGGATAACAGTTCAATGTCGGTCGGTCTTTGTTCAGGAGCTCTTCTTGGGTGTTAACGTTTTCTGTCGTGGCCAGGGTCGTGGAGACCTTCCTGCAGTGGTGTGCGTGCAGCCAGTGCCGCTTCCCCTCCACTCGAAGCGCTGTCCGGGTGGTGATAAGCACTTGCCAGGGACAGACTGATTTGCATATAGCCAGGTTCTGAGCTGGGATGGGGCAGTGAGATAAATAACGGTGATGGATCAAGCCCTGATCTTTGGACTGGGTAAGAGTGGTCTGTTTAACTCAGACACTCTGTTCATCACCACCCCCTTTTCTAAATCGTTTTTGGCCACTATAGGTGTGGCAGGGTATACTCAGACATGAGTCCCTTTCTCACTGCTCCATCAGGATTCAAGCAAGCCGGGCCGAAGAAGGCTGAAATGCCAGAAACCGGTCCCCTGTAGCTTGTCTCCTTTCTGGTGAAGAATTGGCTTGGTAGTTTAGTCTGCCCTGTTCCCATGATGCACTGGGCCAGGGCCAGACTGATTTGCATATAGCCAGGTTCTGAGCTGGGATGGGGCAGTGAGATAAATAACGGTGATGGATCAAGCCCTGATCTTTGGACTGGGTAAGAGTGGTCTGTTTAACTCAGACACTCTGTTCATCACCACCCCCTTTTCTAAATCGTTTTTGGCCACTATAGGTGTGGCAGGGTATACTCAGACATGAGTCCCTTTCTCACTGCTCCATCAGGATTCAAGCAAGCCGGGCCGAAGAAGGCTGAAATGCCAGAAACCGGTCCCCGGTAACTTGTCTCCTTTCTGGTGAAGAATTGGCTTGGTAGTTTAGTCTGCCCTGTTCCCATGATGCACTGGGCCAGGGACAGACTGATTTGCATATAGCCAGGTTCTGAGCTGGGATGGGGCAGTGAGATAAATAACGGTGATGGATCAAGCCCTGATCTTTGGACTGGGTAAGAGTGGTCTGTTTAACTCAGACACTCTGTTCATCACCACCCCCTTTTCGAAATCGTTTTTGGCCACTATAGGTGTGGCAGGGTATACTCAGACATGAGTCCCTTTCTCACTGCTCCATCAGGATTCAAGCAAGCCGGGCCGAAGAAGGCTGAAATGCCAGAAACCGGTCCCCGGTAGCTTGTCTCCTTTCTGGTGAAGAATTGGCCTGGTAGTTTAGTCTGCCCTGTTCCCATGATGCACTGGGCCAGGGACAGACTGATTTGCATATAGCCAGGTTCTGAGCAGGGATGGGGCAGTGAGATAAATAACGGTGATGGATCAAGCCCTGATCTTTGGACTGGGTAAGAGTGGTCTGTTTAACTCAGACACTCTGTTCATCACCACCCCCTTTTCTAAATCGTTTTTGGCCACTATGTAATGTAAATGTATTGGCATTTATATAGCACACTACTTACCCGTAGGGTCCCAAGGCGCTTCGACCGCTGCGAAACCCTTCCTGGCTTCCCTGAGAGATGGTCCCTTAATGGGTATCTCCAGGGTGAGACCAGGCATCCCCGGCGGTCTGGTGGGGCCGTTAGTGAAGTTGAGGCAAGCTGATGCCCAGAGTTGCCGAGTGTGATCGCTGATCAGAGTGGGCACCGAGGCGAGAGAATTATCGAGTCCGCTGACCCTGGTCCAGAAACCTGCCGCGCCGGGAATCGAACCCTGGTCCCGGGCCGTCCTCTGCTCTCGGGTCTGCCGCCTCTAACCAGTGAGCCACACTACCTCACTATAGGTGTGGCAGGGTATACTCAGACATGAGTCCCTTTCTCACTGCTCCATCAGGATTCAAGCAAGCCGGGCCGAAGAAGGCTGAAATGCCAGAAACCGGTCCCCGGTAGCTTGTCTCCTTTCTGGTGAAGAATTGGCTTGGTAGTTTAGTCTGCCCTGTTCCCATGATGCACTGGGCCAGGGACAGACTGATTTGCATATAGCCAGGTTCTGAGCTGGGATGGGGCAGTGAGATAAATAACGGTGATGGATCAAGCCCTGATCTTTGGACTGGGTAAGAGTGGTCTGTTTAACGCAGACACTCTGTTCATCACCACCCCCTTTTCTAAATCGTTTTTGGCCACTATAGGTGTGGCAGGGTATACTCAGACATGAGTCCCTTTCTCACTGCTCCATCAGGATTCAAGCAAGCCGGGCCGAAGAAGGCTGAAATGCCAGAAACCGGTCCCCGGTAGCTTGTCTCCTTTCTGGTGAAGAATTGGCTTGGTAGTTTAGTCTGCCCTGTTCCCATGATGCACTGGGCCAGGGACAGACTGATTTGCATATAGCCAGGTTCTGAGCAGGGATGGGGCAGTGAGATAAATAACGGTGATGGATCAAGCCCTGATCTTTGGACTGGGTAAGAGTGGTCTGTTTAACTCAGACACTCTGTTCATCACCACCCCCTTTTCTAAATCGTTTTTGGCCACTATAGGTGTGGCAGGGTATACTCAGACATGAGTCCCTTTCTCGCTGCTCCATCAGGATTCAAGCAAGCCGGGCCGAAGAAGGCTGAAATGCGAGAAACCGGTCCCCGGTAGCTTGTCTCCTTTCTGGTGAAGAATTGGCTTGGTAGTTTAGTCTGCCCTGTTCCCATGATGCACTGGGCCAGGGACAGACTGATTTGCATATAGCCAGGTTCTGAGCTGGGATGGGGCAGTGAGATAAATAACGGTGATGGATCAAGCCCTGATCTTTGGACTGGGTAAGAGTGGTCTGTTTAACTCAGACACTCTGTTCATCACCACCCCCTTTTCTAAATCGTTTTTGGCCACTATAGGTGTGGCAGGGTATACTCAGACATGAGTCCCTTTCTCACTGCTCCATCAGGATTCAAGCAAGCTGGGCCGAAGAAGGCTGAAATGCCAGAAACCGGTCCCCGGTAGCTTGTCTCCTTTCTGGTGAAGAATTGGCTTGGTAGTTTAGTCTGCCCTGTTCCCATGATGCACTGGGCCAGGGACAAACTGATTTGCATATAGCCAGGTTCTGAGCTGGGATGGAGCAGTGAGATAAATAACGGTGATGGATCAAGCCCTGATCTTTGGACTGGGTAAGAGTGGTCTGTTTAACTCAGACACTCTGTTCATCACCACCCCCTTTTCTAAATCGTTTTTGGCCACTATAGGTGTGGCAGGGTATACTCAGACATGAGTCCCTTTCTCACTGCTCCATCAGGATTCAAGCAAGCCGGGCCGAAGAAGGCTGAAATGCCAGAAACCGGTCCCCGGTAGCTTGTCTCCTTTCTGGTGAAGAATTGGCTTGGTAGTTTAGTCTGCCCTGTTCCCATGATGCACTGGGCCAGGGACAGACTGATTTGCATATAGCCAGGTTCTGAGCTGGGTTGGGGCAGTGAGATAAATAACGGTGATGGATCAAGCCCTGATCTTTGGACTGGGTAAGAGTGGTCTGTTTAACTCAGACACTCTGTTCATCACCACCCCCTTTTCTAAATCGTTTTTGGCCACTATAGGTGTGGCAGGGTATACTCAGACATGAGTCCCTTTCTCACTGCTCCATCAGGATTCAAGCAAGCCGGGCCGAAGAAGGCTGAAATGCCAGAAAACGGTCCCCAGTAGCTTGTCTCCTTTCTGGTGAAGAATTGGCTTGGTAGTTTAGTCTGCCCTGTTCCCATGATGCACTGGGCCAGGGACAGACTGATTTGCATATAGCCAGGTTCTGAGCTGGGATGGGGCAGTGAGATAAATAACGGTGATGGATCAAGCCCTGATATTTGGACTGGGTAAGAGTGGTCTGTTTAACTCAGACACTCTGTTCATCACCACCCCCTTTTCTAAATCGTGCAGGGTCAGAGGAGCGCGCTGGCAGTCGATCGTGGACAGGGAGACCATGATACCTAAAATGGCGGTCGTGCACGTTGTACGTGGGTGACAAGCTGGCGCAGATGATGTTCAGCTCGTAAACTAAAATTCCACAAATATCCCTGTTCTCTGCATACTGGGGTTTAAAATGCTCAACCCATGATGCCTCATTGACATTATTATCTGGATTTTTAGGGGTGCCACCTCGGCCCCAATTCACGATTTTCCAGAAAAGTCTGGAATCCTTTGACCCAGAAGCTTCAAGCAATTCTTCCCAATATTCCTCATCCCACTTTTTCTTGGCCTTATGCATACTAACATTATATTGTTTCCTAGCTATACTAATCGATACCTTATCTACTTCTAATTGCCCTACCCAGTTCCAATCTGGTTAACCTGCACTGTTTATTAAACCACCTCGCCATTTTAAGTGGAGCTTTTCTATTTACCTTATTTAATCTAGTAAAATGTGGTTTTAAAAGGGAAAAGAACGTATCGTGTATGGCTGTTGTTAAAGAGGAACCAGGTGTTACAGGATTTACTATCTCCATGGCGGCAATTGCTTTGTCGCGTAGGGAGAGTGCCAGTAACTCCTACCTGCACGCACTTTCACCCTCCTGAGGCGGAAGCCGGGAGGTCTCTTATCTTTTCTGCGCTTTTAATTGATTTTAAAAATTGAAAACGTGTATTTTGTATAATTGTTGCACCTGACCGGAATAGGTGTTCTTGACCCCCCTGTGACTTCCCTTGCACTCAGTGGCGCCTCAGACCCCTGTTACCCCTGTCATCTTGGATCCGGACCTGCTCTCGGCCGAGTATTGACGCCGAGAGCAGAGCACCGGTTTTGGCGGCCATCTTGGGTCGGTCTCACTTCGTGACGCGATTCCCAGCACTATAAAAGGGACGCGTAGGGAGAGTGCCAGTAACTCCTACCTGCACACACTTTCACCCTCCTGAGGCGGAAGCCGGGAGGTCTCTTATCTTTTCTGCGCTTTTAATTGATTTTAAAAATTGAAAACGTGTATTTTGTATAATTGTTGCACCTGACCGGAATAGGTGTTCTTGACCCCCCTGTGACTTCCCTTGCGCTCAGTGGCGCCTCAGACCCCTGTTACCCCTGTTATCTTGGATCCGGACCTGCTCTCGGCCGAGTATTGACGCCGAGAGCAGAGCACCGGTTTTGACTGCCATCTTGGGTCGGTCTCACTTCGTGACGCGATTCCCAGCACTATAAAAGGGACGCGTAGGGAGAGTGCCAGTAACTCCTACCTGCACGCACTTTCACCCTCCTGAGGCGGAAGCCGGGAGGTCTCTTATCTTTTCTGCGCTTTTAATTGATTTTAAAAATTGAAAACGTGTATTTTGTATAATTGTTGCACCTGACCGGAATAGGTGTTCTTGACCCCCCTGTGACTTCCCTTGCGCTCAGTGGCGCCTCAGACCCCTGTTACCCCTGTTATCTTGGATCCGGACCTGCTCTCGGCCGAGTATTGACGCCGAGAGCAGAGCACCGGTTTTGGCGGCCATCTTGGGTCGGTCTCACTTCGTGACGCGATTCCCAGCACTATAAAAACGGACAGGGATGACACCGCGCAGCGGACGCGATCAGCGGGCGCGCCGGATCTGCGCCGGAGTCGTGCCAGAGTCATGCCCGTTTGCGCCCGTTCGCGCACAGTCGGGCCCAGGGCCAAAATCCCTTGACGTTATCAGTTCAGGTCCTATAACATACTCCCGCGCACAGCTATTTACGCTCAGGGTGTTACTCCCACTACCTTGCAGCCACTCGATCGACCTTGGTCTCGGCCATTTCTCCTGTAATAACTGTCCTTTTAGTATCACCAAGGACGTCACTAAAAGTACGCCAGTACAAGATAGGAAGACAGCAGACACTGTTCTAAAGATGGCACTCGTTAACTGCCGCTCCCTACCTAGGCATGCCACAGACATAGCTCTTCTGATTGAAGATCGAAACCTGGACGTTCTGTTTTTAACAGAAACGTGGCTTGGCCCGTCCTCCGGCCCCGATATCACACAGGCCTTACCAGCTGGATATCTGATCCAACATAAAGATCGAGAAATTAAAGTTGGCGGTGGGATCGCCATTTTGTACAGGGAACACCTAACCTGTCGTCTGAGTAACACTATTATTCAAGACTGTGAGAGCACATTATTCTCTATCTCCCACTCCCCTGAACAATCTATCTCTGGTCTCTTAATCTATCGCCCCCCCGGCCTGCTTGGCCAATTTATAGAAGGACTAATCGAGACCATCTTGGACTCGGCCACCAAGGTATCTAACTTTATAGTACTAGGAGACCTGAATCTCCATTTTAATAACCCCTCGGATACAACCGCCGCGGAATTAACTAAAGACCTAGCAGCATGCCAACTTGATTTAATCGTTCAACACCCTACTCATTCCAAAGGCAATCTTCTGGACCCAATCTTTTCCAATGTCGCGAATCTGTCCACTTCCACACCTTACTCTATCCCCTGGACAGATCACATGGTAGTACCATTCCTATGGAAAACTAACAGACCCTGTACCAATCAACGCCCTCATAAAATTCTAGGCAGGCGATGGACAAAGTTAAAGCCTAATGAATGGATAGACTCGTTAAAACAGAACGAACCTATAATTGGCCAAAATATCGATAAAGCCAACTCAGATTTTAACCAATGGATAGAACATTCATTAGACAGTGTGCTCCCTAAAACACGCATTTCTAAGAAAAAAGGTCCGAATAAACAGCCCTGGTTTAACTCAGAACTGAGACTTCTTAAACAGGAATGTAAACGTGTAGAAAGACAATGCCAAAAACTTTTCGATGAGGAGAAAAAAACTAAGTACAAACTCGCTATCAAAAAATACAAAGGGGCACTGAACGTAGCTAAATCTACCTTCTATGCCGAAAAAGTTGAGAAATCCGCCAATGCTCCGAGAGAAATGTTTCAAACCGTAAAAACGCTGATCAAGGCCCCTGACCCTCCCACATCCGAACTTTCCCCGGAAGAATCCGGTGCTCGTTGCAATGACTTAGCAAACTTCTTTGCCACGAAAATCGAAAAAATTCTACTTTCCCTTCCCCCATCCCCAGAAGTAGAGTCCATTCCTCCATCGATGGACGACACTAACCCCGCCTCACCTGGCTTAGCACTTTTCCACCCCCTTAGCGACAAACTCTTCCCCTCCCTCTTCAACTCCATAAAGAGTGGCTCCCCTCTTGATCCCGCCCCTATGTCTATTTTGAAACTTGTCCTTCCCCAGGTCAGTAGAAATATCACCGATCTTGTTAATACCTCCTTGGACTCTGGGATAGTCCCTCAAGATTGGAAACTAGCCTTGTAAAGGCCTTGTTAAAAAAACCAAACCTTAATCCTGAGGATTTCTCTAATTACCGTCCCATCTCCCTCCTCCCCGGTATTAGTAAGCTGGCTGAAAAGTGGGTCAACAAACAATTGGCATCTTACTTAGAGTCTCAAAACCTGCTCCATCCCACACAAACTGGCTTCCGGAAAGGACAGGGAACGGAAACGGCCTTGCTGAGGGTGGTTGAGGTATCCAGGAGGATTCTGGACGCAGGTGGCAGCGCGGCCATTATCCTCCTGGACCTCAGCGCCGCCTTCGACACGGTTAATCACCGTGTCCTACTCGCTCGCCTAGAGAGAATTGGAGTCACAGGCAAAGCTCTGGCTTGGCTCGAATCCTTTCCCAGTAACAGACTTTTTAAAGTCTTCTCGGACACCAACTGCTCCCTCCCAATACCATTGCAGTGTAGGGTGCCACAGGGCTCCTCCCTTAGCCCCACACTGTTCAATGTGTATATGGCCCCCTTGGCTGAGGTAGTAGCCCCCTTCGGAATCCAACTGGTGAGCTACGCTGATGACACCCAGCTAGTAGTCTCTCTCACCCAGGCAGACTCCCCTCAAAACAATCTTTGTAGCTGCCTGGTTGAAGTCGCAGGTTGGATGGATGCCTCAAAACTGAAACTGAACGGAGGAAAAACCGAGCTGATGTTGCTCGGAAGAAAGGCCTCCTTCAACACCCCCACCATGTGGCCTTCCTGCATGGGACCCAGACCCACCCCCAAAACGGAGATAAAAAGCCTAGGGTTCTGGCTCGACAATGAGCTCTCTTTCAAAACTCAGGCGAAAAAGACAGTGGCCACGTGTTTCGGCCTAATAAAAACTATTCGGAAAATTCTTCCCCAGCTGCCGGAGACTGCGAAGAAAACCATAGTCCAGTCCCTCATTCTATCTCGGCTGGACTATGGGAACGCCCTTTACTTGGGAGCCCCCATCTCAGTCATCTGTCAACTGCAGATAGCTCAAAACTCTGCAGCAAGGCTACTCACCGGAACTAGTCGTCGTACCTCCGCATCCCCTGCATTAAGGGCGTTGCACTGGCTCCCAATGAAGGAGCGAATCCACTTCAAGACCCTATGTCTGGTACATAAGACTCTGTATGGGAACGGCCCCCCCATTCTGAAGGATATGATCAGACCCTATGTCCCTTCCAGGCACCTTCGCTCTAACCACCAAAACCTCCTCATAACGCCTAGGACCAATAAAGTCCGGTCTGGGGATCGCCTCTTCTCCCGAAACGCGGCGAAACTTTGGAACGCCATACCACTATCACTTCGTCTAGAACCCAGCCTTCTGGTGTTCCGAAAACAACTAAAAACACTACTGTTTCCTAGGCCATAATCTGTCTTCCCCCTCCTAAACTCCGCATTTCCATCATTCTTCAAGCGCTGGGATGCTTCCGAGTAGCCATGCGCTATACAAGAACCTTTCCAATTCCAATTCCAATTGTCCACCTCCGAGTTTATGTAGTCCATGGATGCCACATTTGCCAGCACATTTGGTCATTTAACTCTTCGCATATCATTGGCCATAACAGGTACAACTTCACTACGCAACTCTGGGTTATCAGGCGTGACCCTCCACCAGGAGTGGGTGACACAAAGGGGATTATGGTCACTTTCTAATCTACCCTTGATTTCCATGTCGCCTATCCCACACCATAGATTAAGGCTACAAATGACATAGTCTATTCTACTTTTACTGTGACCATTGTCAAATGTACAATTGCCTCCCTGGTCGCTCTTTGTCCTTCCATTAAGGGCCCTCAAGCCATATTCCAAACATAGCGGATTCAGTAGCAATATATCTTTTGTCCACCGCTTAACTGGTACAAGATTTAGGTTTGGGACACCCCATTGGACATCTTCCTCCTGCCCTATTAGATGTTCTGTATTTTCCAACGGCTCGAAGGTCCTATTGAGGTCACCAGCCACAACCACTCTATTTCCCAGGGACTGTGATTCTAGGAAGGTGGATAGAGCCTCTAGGGTGGGAGAGTTCCCAACATTGGAACCCCTGGCTTAGATATTGTATATGTCTATCACACCCCCCTTGTCTGGTGATATTCTTAGCAATTGTATATCCTTACAACCCAGATCAAGCACTTTTATTTTAACTTGTAAACTTTGCTTGATCCAAACTGTTAGACCTCCCATGGGTCTGCCCCTTGGGCCTCTACTCGCTGGGATACAAAAATTTAAATAGCCTGGGAGGAAAATTGGGTCACAAGCCCATGTCTCCTGTAATAAACACATTTCCAACCCGTTGACAAAGTCTATCCAATTTTGTGACAGCAATCTAGCACACAGCCCCGCGATATTCCATGAAAAGAACCTCCCCGTGGTATTGCCATTACAAATCCCCACATCAATGACTGGCATAGGCAGGGGGTTAGTCAAACTCTCACAGTTACCTTCCTCTTCTATAACAGTGTCCACACAGTTAACATACTTGCCCTCAATAACACCCGTATTTGATAAAGGTCTTAATTCACCCCCCAAATTTTCCATACATACCATACTGTCCCCCCTCACATTTTCATTTTTCCTATTGATGGTCACTCCATTTGGACTTGATGTTACATCCCTAGTTGTTGCCAGTGGTTTCTCAGATATATTCTCCCTAACCATGTTACCCCCAATATCAATGAGGTCAGTCGGTTTCCGTCAACATCCCCACCTCAAATTTCCCAGCCCATCATGAGGATTGTATGCTTGTTCATAGCAGTCATTTAGTCGTGGGAAAGGAACATTGAAAGGGTTGATCTCTGCCTGAGGAAAGAAACTGAATTTCCCTGGCTCGTTGTTCCCACCAAAATGAGCGTCCACAGGTCTTGGATAGAAAAAAGTGAGATCCACAATGCCAATCCCACCACTGCTAGTACTCCAACCTGGTCTCGTGATCAATCCTACCACCCTTGGATCTTGGAAATTGATTATAATACATTCACCCCCCAACTTTTTTCAGGGTGCTTCCTATCCAATTAACCCTTCTAACCCCGATAATCAAACCATCCACTTCCCCGGGCAGAGGTCTATTGACCCTTAACCAATGCATAACCTTGTTTTTTAACATTTGATAGGTTTCTCTTTGCACTACCAATAGGGGTGGAACATTGGTAAGGATAGCCACAAATGGATAGGAATCAGGGGTAAGTTGTATTGGGGGTATCCTAGTCGGAGGTTTTATCACACAGGGTATTGGTCGGCTTTGTTCTGGAACAATAGGGCATGGTGGGGCAACATTCTTTGGTACCATGGAAGCCTTATTTTTCTCAAATATATTGTTTCCATCACTTGTAGGACCACCCCTGTTTAGCACTTTTGGAGCAAGGGGCTTATTTGTTCCAACACTATTTTTACAGGGATTTCTGTCATTACTTGCCAAAGGACCATGGCAAGTTGCCGAAGTGCTTGGTAGGGGTTGAATATCATTACTAGCAGGGGTAGCATTCTTTAAGCATTCCTTGCTACCTTTGACTACAATACTATGAGGCTTGGTTTTCCCACAATTGCTATTAGCTAGAATAGTTGGTGGGTCGTTGGTAGTCTTACTACTTTGACCTTTTCCCCGATGGCTAGTTGCAATACTCGTAGTAGAAGGATGTGAATCAACCGACGGGGCACCTACATCTCGCTCAGCTATTTGTTGGTTGTTCCTATTTTCGCACGTTTTGAGACAAGACTTAATTGAAGATTTTGTAGAAAAAAAATTATCTAGGCTAGCCTGCTCTAGGTGGTCCAATTGATCAGCTAGCTTTTTGAGTCTATCTTCAAAGGGGTTCAAGAGGGACCGTATTAATTTTTCCAATTCCAGAAGGAATTGTGGCTTAGATGTTGGTGTCCCAGGGGATGCTATAACAATGGGATCTGGGCCTGATGGTAACGGTGTCCTAGGGGATACTATTATTACGGGATCCAAGCCTAATGGAACAACTTCTCCCTCGCCCACTGGTAACCCAGTAGGGTTATCCCCAGTAGTATGACGAGGTCGTGTATTTGACCCTAATTTCCTATATTTTTGGGGGGGTTTTAGGACCTGGCATTTCTTTACAGTAACACTCCTTTTCCTTTTAGGACAGGGTTTGGGTTTATAGCATGTGCTAAAACAGTGGGTTGAGATGTAGAATGTTGCCCAGTGGGTGGATTAGTAAGAACACTGGGGGACGTTGCAGGCAGGGTAGCGGATACTATTTCTAAAGGAAAAGTAACCCATGACTCATTTACTGGGGGTGGAAGATGTGGAATATCATGTACAGCAGGCAGCGAAATAGATGATAAAGGGGTGACCAATGAGGGAAAACTTTGACGTTTACGTTTCTCAAGAGGGGTTTTCAAAAGCTCAATGGACAACCTGCGCCCCGCACGTCTTTCTGCCAAGGCGATTTCCCTATCAATATCCTGAGGCAGCCGTTTAAAATAGGAATCTAGGGGGCCCATAACAGCAGCTTCCACCTCACTCATGGATGGCAGCAAGGTGGAAGTGTTTGTAGAACAAGCCATATTAGTAACCCTTTAGCCACCTCAATATATTAGAACAGGTTAAATCACTAACACTACACAAATAACCGTATTACAGTACCAGTTCTGCAAATGTCAGTGGGATGGCCCAGCCCGGCCTCCTTCGGCCCCTGACGGCCACAGACCGTCCCGCCCTTGTCCCGGCTTCTCCCGGCACGCTCCCGCTCGCTCCCGCGGAGCGGAGTTAGTGGTCAGCTTTGAACTCTGTTCCTGGTAGCTAATTGGTTGGTGGACAGGGGGGTGTGGCCAGCGGGGAGAGCAGCCCAGGTGTGTTGAATGGGCGCGCAGGGGCTCCTGGACACTGGAGTCCCTGCCTGCATGCTCGCAGCCCCGCCAGCACTCTCACCTGCCCGCGCCTCCTCTTTCAAGCTCCCACACTGTCAGTTGCCTCTGGGACACTAGGCGCTCAGGGACCCGCGAAGCGGGTCCGGCGAGGTTGATCACAGTGTCAGCTGGGCGGCCTTTGAAGCGGGGATTCCTCTGGGATGGAGACTGCAATCCAATAGTCAGCTCAGCAGTAAAAGAAAAGGGTTCCAATGTTCTGTGCAAGGTAACGGCTTTTGTGGCAATCAGGCGGGGGCGTGGCCAGCGGGGAGAGCAGCCCAGGTGTGTTGAATGGGTGCGCAGGGGCTCCTGGACACTGGAGTCCCTGCCTGCGTGCTCGCAGCCCCGCCGGCACTCTCACCTGCCCGCGCCTCCTCTTTCAAGCTCCCACACTGTCAGTCGCCTCTGGGACACGAGGCGCTGCGCGACCCGCGAAGCGGGTCCGGCGAGGTTGATCACAGTGTCAGCTGGGCGGCCTTTGAAGCGGGGATTCCTCTGGGATGGAGACTGCAATCCAATAGTCAGCTCAGCAGTAAAAGAAAAGGGTTCCAATGTTCTGTGCAAGGTAACGGCTTTTGTGGCAATCAGGTGGGGGGCGTGGCCAGCGGGGAGAGCAGCCCAGGTGTGTTGAATGGGCGCGCAGGGGCTCCTGGACACTGGAGTCCCTGCCTGCGTGCTCGCAGCCCCGCCGGCACTCTCACCTGCCCGCGCCTCCTCTTTCAAGCTCCCACACTGTCAGTCGCCTCTGGGACACGAGGCGCTGCGGGACCCGCGCTGCGGGACCCACGAAGCGGGTCCGGTGAGGTTGATCACAGTGTCAGCTGGGCGGCCTTTGAAGCGGGGATTCCTCTGGGATGGAGACTGCAATCCAATAGTCAGCTCAGCAGTAAAAGAAAAGGGTTCCTGTTTGTGTGTAAAATGGAACTTTGAAAAATGCACTTTAGTGCATTTTTCAAAGTTTTTGCAAATTACCATGAAGTTCAACTTCACTGTAATTTGCTCCCTCTATTAGAGAAATCGCTAATTTTTTTTTAAACTTTAATGCCTTGCATTTAAGGAATCTCAATTTGAGATTCCTTGAATGCAATAGCAATTTAAGTAATCACAATTTTGCGATTTCTTAAATTGCGATTTTTGCATTTGGGATGATGGATCCCAAATGCAAAAATACCGGTCACAAAGGGGCAGATTCTGAGAATCTGCCCCTTTGCGAGCGGTTTTTAGCTTGATGCATCTGGGCCAATGTTCCCAGGGATACCAACAGTTTTCCAATGGTGCTCCCTCCCCAGCCAACTGTGTCATGCCAACTTTGAGCCCAGTGAAATGATCAAAGCAGCATCCTGCCTTCCAAATACTGGGAGGTCCAACCCAGACTCTTCTTCCAGGAGTGGCTGAGGGTGATATCACTTTCAGCCCAACCCCAGGCCATCCCTGCATTATGCTGACTTTCTAAGTGAATGAACCCAAGTAGGCCCCAGCCTGAGTTGAGTGGCTCTCCCTGGTAGTCTTGTTGGTTGTATACCTCCTGTTTTGGTACCAATATGATGTCTCTGGTGTTCGTTTTTGAATTTTGATCTATGGTAAAGGAGGAATATAGTGTTGCATTGGTTTAAGGCAACACCATGTTGGAAGCCCGTGGCTGGTGGAAGCGGGAAGATTCCTCTTGAAGGTAAGTATTGTTGGTTGTCTGACGTTAGATCTATATGCTAATATAATAAAGAGAGAGCCCAAACCTTTGAGGCGGGTAATCTCAGGAACGACATCACCAATCACAACACCCAATACAGCGTTGGAAAGTGCAGTTGCAGCAGAAGAACATAGGCTATGTAGACGACCACCATATACATTTAAAAGGTAATAGAACCGTGCCAGCAAAGTAGTCCCTTGCGGGTGTGTCTGTGTTGTGCTGTGGGCGTATGCTGGGGGCGTGACAAACGCTGGGGGCGTGTGGTACGTTCCGCCCTTCATGCCATGTCTCATATCGTGTGCTAATCCCACCCTGCTCCCTTTAAATAACCCTGCACCCCATAATCATAACCCACCCTTACTCCTTAACATACCCCAACACCCTTAAACACTAACCCATCTAACCCTATAAATATACCCTGTACCCCAAAACCCAAACCTATCCCTAAACCCTAAAAATACCCCTGTACCCCAAAACCTAGCCCTGAACCCTATAAATACCCCTGTACCTCAAAACCCAAACATACCCCATAACACTAAAAATACCCCTGTACCCCAAAATCCAAACCTAGCCCTGAACCCTAAAAATACCACTGTACCCCAAAACCCAAACCTACCCCTGAACCCTATAAATACCCCTGTACCCCAAACCCCAAACCTAGCCCTGGACCCTATAAATACCCCTGTACCTCAAACCCCAAACATACCCCTGAACCCTTAAAATACCCCTGTACCCCAAAACACAAACCTACCCCTGAACCCTAAAAATACCCCTGTACCCCAAAACCCAAACCTAGCCCTGAACCCTAAATATAACCCTGTACCCCAAAACCCAAACCTACCCTTGAACCCTAAAATACCCCTGTACCCCAAAACCCAAAACTAGCCCTGAACCCTAAAAATTCCCCTATACCCCAAAACCAAAACCTAGCCCTGAACCTTTAAAATACCCATGTACCCCAAAACCCAAACCTACCCCTGAACCTAAAAATACCCCTATACCCCAAAACTCAAACCTAGCCCTGAACCCTAAAAATACCCCTGTACCCCAAAACCCATACCTATCCCTAAACCCTAAAACTACCCCTGTACCCCATAACCCAAAACTATATCTGAACCCTTAAAATACCCAAACACCCCAAAACATATACCTCAGTACCCCAAAACATATACCCCTATACCCATACTTACCTTATCCAAACATTTAAAAAAGAAATGTTTTTACCATTCATGCATTTACAACGACTTTTGTTGTAAATGTATGCGTGGTAAAAGCATATAAAATGTAATGCCATGCGTTATAATGGCATTGCGGAGTCATGGTACTTTCGTAATGAAAGTATGCGGAGTGATGGTATGCAGAAAGAAAGTTGCGGAATAATGGGTGTTTACCCTCCCCCGGTAAGTACATTGGTGGCACGACGGCCCACATCTCCAGCAACATACTCATATTTTTTCATCACCCATTTGAAAAATGCACAGGTCTCTCTCATTGATGGCCAGCACCAACATACACTTTTAGACACAACTCCCCCCACAAGTTCTAGAATTGCGTTCTTTAGAGCTGGGGAGCTACGTTCGAATCTCGGCATCAGCTCAACATCCTGTGATTCCAGGCAAATCGCTTTGTCTCCCCGTGCCTACCACAAATGAATGTGTTCTTCTGTAATGTAAATTGTGCTTATGCCATGTTGTCGAGCTCGCGCTATATAATATTGCAAGGAAAAATAAAGTAGGGAAACTCGAGTTCACAAACTACTGAATGCGCACTCTTAAGTGAATCAGCAGTGCACTGTGAATCGGAGCGTTTCACAGGCCTGTCACAGATAAGAAATGCTATCAAAACGAAATCCTACAAAACAATATACGACTGGCCGGCAGCAATTCATACCCGGACAACGTCGGGACGGGCTGCTAGTTGTTTATAAAGAGCCCATGAAAATGGGTGTGGCAAGTTCAGAGAATGGGAGCCTCAACGGTGTGTGCGTCTTATCTTTGCTGCTGCTGCAAACACACACCACAGGGCCCCCTGCAGAATATGATGAGGGGTCTCCGAGTCTTCCATATCTTACAGATATTCATTGTCCTTGGTCTGAATGGGGCTCCCTTGAAGGGCTGGAGGTCCTCTGGAGGGTTGGGGGCCCCCCAGCATCAGCGACCGCAGGAGCCTGGTTACACCCCTGCACATTAGGTGGATGTACAATGGTTGCACTTCTGCCCACTGGAGGATGGCCTGTCAAGTTGGGAACTTCTGTATGCTTGTGAGAGACAGTGTGTAATGCAGACACTTATGTAGAAAATATAAATGCCCACCGAGCACATTTGTGAGGCAGTTTTACAAAAGAGAGCAGAGCAGCACGTGTAATACTATTGAAGGTCTGGCCTGGTGCCCCGACTCTCTCTTCTGGCCACCTTATACATTTCCTGTTTTGGGGCGGGTGTGCTGGGGGGTGACAGGGGTCAACCAAGTATGCATTCCACACTTAAACTGTTGAGTATGGCCAGGGTTGGATTGGGATTAAAAATCGGCCCGGGCAATCAAAAAAAAAGTGGCCCACATTTGCATATTGCCTTTCCGCAAAATACTGCATAAATTAATGGGCCGGCACAGCAAGAGAAAGGGAATGAAACCTCTGCCCTTTCATAAAAGGGAGGTAATGGACACCCATCTGCCTCAAGAAAGGCCACTTGGGGTCCCACTGGGCCACTGGTGGCATCTGAACAACACAGACACCGCCCAAATGTCCTCCCCAGGCTGCCCAAAAAAGCAGCCCACAGCTGTAACTCGGATACTTGGCCCTTCGGACATTGCCCTAGTTCCCGTCTTACCAATCCAACCCTGAATATGGCAGCTTCCACTGGCTCCTTTCTCGTGTGAACTCACTGTTGTATTGTGACGCAATACTTTAGTTTCAGGTGAACTCACTGGCTGAACTGGTGCCAGGGATATATTGTAATCCCCCCCCCAGCAACGTGTATGTTAATTGTTTTGCCCCGCGTAGCGCGGGCGTGTAAATAAATATCTGTGCGCGCACGTGAACGGCGTTAGAGCCGCACCACGCTATCACACACTAGACGCTCACTCCCTGTCCTGTCTTTATTGCAGCCTATACCACATGGCCATTGCAACTCCAATAGCGCTGCCCTTCGCATGCCTAGCGCAACAGTGGGGATGCTCATGGTGAAACGTCCCGACATAACATTGGTGACGAGGGTGCAAAAGACCCACGTGGCATTTTGGCAGTGGCTGCGCAGGTGAGTCTTTGTGCGTGGTGCTCGTGCTGCCACTCAGAGCTGCGATCTGCCTCGCACTGGTGACCACGGTGGATACCACCCCCTTTTGTAAATCGATTTTGGCCACTATAGGTGTGGCAGGGTATACTCAGACATGAGTCCCTTTCTCACTGCTCCATCAGGATTCAAGCAAGCCGGGCCGAAGAGGCTGAAATGCCAGAAACCGGTCCCCGGTAGCTTGTCTCCTTTCTGGTAAAGAATTGGCTTGGTAGTTTAGTCTGCCCTGTTCCCATGATGCACTGGGCCAGGGACAGACTGATTTGCATATAGCCAGGTTCTGAGCTGGGATGGGGCAGTGAGATAAATAACGGTGATGGATCAAGCCCTGATCTTTGGACTGGGTAAGAGTGGTCTGCTCAATTCAGACACTCTGTTCATCACCACCCCCTTTTGTAAATCGATTTTGGCCACTATAGGTGTGGCAGGGTATACTCAGACATGAGTCCCTTTCTCACTGCTCCATCAGGATTCAAGCAAGCCGGGCCGAAGAGGCTGAAATGCCAGAAACCGGTCCCCGGTAGCTTGTCTCCTTTCTGGTAAAGAATTGGCTTGGTAGTTTAGTCTGCCCTGTTCCCATGATGCACTGGGCCAGGGACAGACTGATTTGCATATAGCCAGGTTCTGAGCTGGGATGGGGCAGTGAGATAAATAACGGTGATGGATCAAGCCCTGATCTTTGGACTGGGTAAGAGTGGTCTGCTCAATTCAGACACTCTGTTCATCACCACCCCCTTTTGTAAATCGATTTTGGCCACTATAGGTGTGGCAGGGTATACTCAGACATGAGTCCCTTTCTCACTGCTCCATCAGGATTCAAGCAAGCCGGGCCGAAGAGGCTGAAATGCCAGAAACCGGTCCCCGGTAGCTTGTCTCCTTTCTGGTAAAGAATTGGCTTGGTAGTTTAGTCTGCCCTGTTCCCATGATGCACTGGGCCAGGGACAGACTGATTTGCATATAGCCAGGTTCTGAGCTGGGATGGGGCAGTGAGATAAATAACGGTGATGGATCAAGCCCTGATCTTTGGACTGGGTAAGAGTGGTCTGCTCAATTCAGACACTCTGTTCATCACCACCCCCTTTTGTAAATCGATTTTGGCCACTATAGGTGTGGCAGGGTATACTCAGACATGAGTCCCTTTCTCACTGCTCCATCAGGATTCAAGCAAGCCGGGCCGAAGAGGCTGAAATGCCAGAAACCGGTCCCCGGTAGCTTGTCTCCTTTCTGGTAAAGAATTGGCTTGGTAGTTTAGTCTGCCCTGTTCCCATGATGCACTGGGCCAGGGACAGACTGATTTGCATATAGCCAGGTTCTGAGCTGGGATGGGGCAGTGAGATAAATAACGGTGATGGATCAAGCCCTGATCTTTGGACTGGGTAAGAGTGGTCTGCTCAATTCAGACACTCTGTTCATCACCACCCCCTTTTGTAAATCGATTTTGGCCACTATAGGTGTGGCAGGGTATACTCAGACATGAGTCCCTTTCTCACTGCTCCATCAGGATTCAAGCAAGCCGGGCCGAAGAGGCTGAAATGCCAGAAACCGGTCCCCGGTAGCTTGTCTCCTTTCTGGTAAAGAATTGGCTTGGTAGTTTAGTCTGCCCTGTTCCCATGATGCACTGGGCCAGGGACAGACTGATTTGCATATAGCCAGGTTCTGAGCTGGGATGGGGCAGTGAGATAAATAACGGTGATGGATCAAGCCCTGATCTTTGGACTGGGTAAGAGTGGTCTGCTCAATTCAGACACTCTGTTCATCACCACCCCCTTTTGTAAATCGATTTTGGCCACTATAGGTGTGGCAGGGTATACTCAGACATGAGTCCCTTTCTCACTGCTCCATCAGGATTCAAGCAAGCCGGGCCGAAGAGGCTGAAATGCCAGAAACCGGTCCCCGGTAGCTTGTCTCCTTTCTGGTAAAGAATTGGCTTGGTAGTTTAGTCTGCCCTGTTCCCATGATGCACTGGGCCAGGGACAGACTGATTTGCATATAGCCAGGTTCTGAGCTGGGATGGGGCAGTGAGATAAATAACGGTGATGGATCAAGCCCTGATCTTTGGACTGGGTAAGAGTGGTCTGCTCAATTCAGACACTCTGTTCATCACCACCCCCTTTTGTAAATCGATTTTGGCCACTATAGGTGTGGCAGGGTATACTCAGACATGAGTCCCTTTCTCACTGCTCCATCAGGATTCAAGCAAGCCGGGCCGAAGAGGCTGAAATGCCAGAAACCGGTCCCCGGTAGCTTGTCTCCTTTCTGGTAAAGAATTGGCTTGGTAGTTTAGTCTGCCCTGTTCCCATGATGCACTGGGCCAGGGACAGACTGATTTGCATATAGCCAGGTTCTGAGCTGGGATGGGGCAGTGAGATAAATAACGGTGATGGATCAAGCCCTGATCTTTGGACTGGGTAAGAGTGGTCTGCTCAATTCAGACACTCTGTTCATCACCACCCCCTTTTGTAAATCGATTTTGGCCACTATAGGTGTGGCAGGGTATACTCAGACATGAGTCCCTTTCTCACTGCTCCATCAGGATTCAAGCAAGCCGGGCCGAAGAGGCTGAAATGCCAGAAACCGGTCCCCGGTAGCTTGTCTCCTTTCTGGTAAAGAATTGGCTTGGTAGTTTAGTCTGCCCTGTTCCCATGATGCACTGGGCCAGGGACAGACTGATTTGCATATAGCCAGGTTCTGAGCTGGGATGGGGCAGTGAGATAAATAACGGTGATGGATCAAGCCCTGATCTTTGGACTGGGTAAGAGTGGTCTGCTCAATTCAGACACTCTGTTCATCACCACCCCCTTTTGTAAATCCACGGTGGATACAGAGACAGTATCGCTCGTCCTGAATGCTGGAAAACGCGCCGGGCACTACCGGATGATCCCGGATGCAGTCTCTGGTACCGATGCTCTCGGTGGGCACAACGAACTATGAGTTGCTTCGGCACGGCCCCAAGCCATACGTCTAGCTGTGTCAAAAGACGACCACACCCAGTACACCCCCAGTTTGACATCAAGGCAAAGCTGGTGCACGCACCATGTCCCACAATCCTGCAATTGAACCATTTGTAGTGGAAGGAGCCCCATCTGCTCAGGCCCCAAGGTGACAGAAGTGGGTGGAGCGCGTGCTCCTCTTCTTTGAGGCTACAAAAGTAGACAATACGCAGAAGCATGCCACGCTCTTACATTTGGGAGGGAAAGATATATATAAAATAGCCAAGACAGTGGCGGATGCAACGCAAAAGACTCACCTCACAATCATTGCTGCCCGCAATGCTCACTTTGAGTCAACGACAAATCAAAGTTACAAACGGTTTGTGTTTAGACAAGCAAGACAACAGCCTGAAGAGTCTCTAGATGTATTCCACGTGTGTTTAAAGGAGCTAGTGGGCACTTGTGGATTTCAAGATGAAACAGAGGAGATAAGGGGCCAGATTATTCAGGGGTGTGCCTTGGCAAAGTTGAGGGAGCGGATCCTGGAAGAGTCGGGGAAGTTGTTAGCAGACATACTTACCCTGGGAAGAATGAAGGAACTTTCAAAGGCCCGGCCAGCACACATGGAGGCTGCGCTTCAAACTTCCATCAAGACAGAGCCAGTCAAGGCAGTCACTCCCACTGCCACAGAATCGATGACTCCCACACAAGGCCCAAGGATCAGATCGTGCGGATATTGTGGGGAACCTTCACATCGCCCATCAGATTGCCCGGCAAGGGGAAAGAAATGTGCGGCCTGCGGAAAGGTGAATCATTTCATAAAAGTGTGCCAATCCAGCAGAGGGCAAGTAGGAAGGTCCCAAGTAAACATGATTCCAGTGTCTCAGGAACAGAGCAACGACATGGACGACGACAGCTGAGAGGAACACACGGTACACTCAGTGTTCACTGTTGGAACATCGTCTCACACGCAGAACCGCCTGCCACAATGCCAGATTTTGGTGGCAGGGCCTCCATCTACAGCAATAATTGACATGGGAACCACCATAAACATTATTTCCTGTGAAGCCTACCAAGAGATGACACCTCCGCCATCATTAACATCGGCCAAGACAAAGGTGTATGTGTATGGCCAAACCAAACCACTGGCCATAAAAGGAACATTCAAGACCACCATTGCCTATGACAATCACAAAATGGATGCTCTGGTGTATGTGACAGGGGAGGGTATGGCATGTTGCTTGGGTGCAAGCCAGGGGAAGCCCTAGGCATAGTCAAATTTGCTTTAGGAATACATCAAGAGGGAGTGAGCCAAATACTCGAAGAATTCCCGAAATTATTCAGTGGCATTGGGTGTTTACGTGACAAACAGATACTTCTGCACATTGATCCGTCGGTACAACCAGTTGCTCTCAGGCACAGGAGAGTCGCATTTCATCTAAGGCCACTAGTAGAAAAAGAACTGTGTAAGCTGGAAGAGGCAGGAATTATTGAAAAAGTAAAAGGTCCGACACCCTGGGTGTCTCCCATCGTGGTAGCAAGAAAGACCAAGCAGCCAGGAGAAGTCAGAATCAGTGTGCACATGAGAATCCCAAATGCTGCCATCAAGAGGGAACAGCATTTGACGCCCACCATTGATGACCTGATCGGGGAACTAAGTGGAGCCAGCTGGTTCTCAAAACTCAATCTTCGGGCTGGGTATCATAATTTTGTTCTCGACGAACAGAACCAGTACATAACGACATTCTCCACACATGTCGGACTGAGGCGCTGCAAGTGTTTGAGTTTTGGGATATGTAGCACAGCGGAGGTCTTTCAGAATACTATCCAAGAGCTTCTTGCTAACCTCCCAGGGGTCGTGAATGTAAGCGACGATATTCTGGTCCATGCCAGGTCCATATCAGAGGACAACACACGACTAAGACAAGTACTCCAGAGAATACAAGATTCAGGACTTATGTTGCGCAAAGAGAAATGTGAATTCCTCGAAAGGAAGCTACAGTTTCTTGGGATATTTATTTTCAGCAGAAGGAGTTGCTCCAGATCCGGAAAAAGTAAGAGACATCAAAGAAGCCCCAGCTCCCATCAATGTAACTGAAAAGCGCAGTTTCCTGGGTATGGTAAACTACTGCGGTAGGATCATTAAAGACCTATCCTTGCTAACCACCACTATGAGAGAATTTACCAAAGCATCCACCCCTTGGTCATGGGGCTCAGAACATGAAGCTGCCTTCCAGGCTATCAAAGACTCATTCTCCAGCACCACCACTCTGAGATACTTTGATCCACGACAGCATACCCAAGTTGCTGTAGATGCTGACCCCCAAAGGCTCGGGCAGTACTCTTACAAAAACAAAAGGAAGAGGACTAGTGGGCTCCAGTAGCGTTTTCGAGCAGATCATTGACCATAATGCATTAAAGATACTCTAAGATAGAAAAGGAGGCGATTGCTGTGCATTCAGGGTGCAGACACCTCCACTTATATGTTTATGGAAAACTGTTTCTTGTTAGCACTGACCATAAGCCCCTAATCCCGCTATTCACTGGAACGGCGTTGATACCTCCACCTTGCATCGAGAAATGGATGCTGCAATTACAGGAATACAACTGCAAGTTGAATACCAACCAGGAATGAGCAATGCTGCGGACTATCTCTCTTGCCATCCCCGGAAAGCAACAATCAGTGAGGTGGAGGATACTGAGGAGACGCAAGAAAACGTCTGGTACGAAGTGTACAGATCACACCTGTTATCTATTTCTCTGGAAGAACTATGCCAAGCAACCTCCCAGGACGAGTGCCTGCCGAAGACGCTGAAGGCTGTGAAAACAAGTAAATGGCATCCCCTCTGAAGCCAAGGGGCGATCTTCACTCCTGAAGCCCGAAGAATACTTGAAAGGCTGTACTAGGTAAGGCATGAACTGAGCTCTGATCTCAAAGGGTGTCTACTACGAGGCCACAGACTGGTCATCCCCTCAAATATAGTGGACTGGGTGGTTGGACTCGCACATGCCGGACATCATGGCATGGTAAAAACTAAGGGTCGGCTGAGGACCATGGTCTGGTTTCCCCTTATGGACAACAAGGTTGAAGAGGTGGTGAGATCATGCCAGTGGTGCCAAGCCACTGGGGACCCGAATTCTCCCGGCAGCCTGAAGGCCCATGGATAAGCACCAGCATGGATTTTGGAAGTCTCCCTGATGTAAGACATTCCATGGTAGTAATCAATGACTACTCAAAATATCCTGAAGTGGAAGTGCCCTCATCTCTGAGTACCGGAGATGTAATACCAAAACTGGAAAAAGTGATGGCTTCTTATGGACTCTTTGCTTTGCCTTGACTTAGTAGTCAAGAAATACTTTATTCGGTTCGAATTTTCAAAACCATAAAAGTACAGACATATATAAAAAATGGTCCAGAAATCACAGTACATCATTAAGAAAAAAGTTACAATTAGTAATGCAGCAGTATTAAAAACGTTACAGAATAAAAAAACCAAGTTCAGTTTTACAATACACAGAATGGTTGGTACATATTCTACACCCAATTGATCTTTTTGCCCAGTCTCATTGCAATAGTTAAAAATTTGGCCACATTATAGATTTCCCAGATATCAGTTAGCATCTGGAGGTATAATACCGCTGGTTTAACCTGCCTGAACCCTTTCCCCTTTAACAGGGGGATAATGAATTTTTCCCTAATAGTTTTAAAATGGGTACAAAAAACCAGGAAATGGGCATTGTCCATAATTGAATAACCGTCACAATTACATATACTCAGTTCCGAGTCCCTGGTCCAGCCAGGGCGACCACAAATTAGCAAATGAACCTTGTTCAAGCGGAACTTGGTAAGGAGGTACCTGTGACTTGGGTTGTTTACAACTTTCAAGTAAAGTTCCGGTTCGTGATCTGAGGAAACAATCAGTTGATGCGACCTAACAGAAGGTTTTCTCAACTCCTTGTTTTCTCTATCCATTCCACTATGTAGCAAAAAGGTATTCTTTGCCCACTTCAGATCAGCCTTTACGAGGGCAGAAGGGTTGTGGAACAGCTCAGGCCTGCCCAGCTTAACACAAGATTGTTCAACATATTTTAGCCAGGGAATCTTGTTCCAATGGTCTAGTTTAAGGCAATCTTTCAAGATTTCATGATTAACATCAAGCTCTGGGTTGAGCCACACAGATATCCATTTCAGGAGGGGAGCCATAGCGATTCGATCCTCCAGAAAATCCACCCCGCATTCCTGATGTACAATGAAGCTTGCTGTGGATTTTGGTAAAGAAAGAATGGATTTCAAAAAGTTATCTTCGATCACTTGGAGAGATTTAGCGGGCATGAAACCCCACAGGTCTGCGCCATACATGGCGATAGCTATGCATTTAGCGGCGTACACTTTTAGGACAGCCTCTATGGGCTTCACCCCAATTTTGCGTGAGAAACCAAGGACTGCAGATATAGAGCGTGCCAAGACCTTTTTTTCTCCAGCATTTGGGGAAGCCAAGTGGAGCGATCATCAAACACTACACCCAGGTAGGGGAATCTGGGGACTATAATAATTTGTGGCCATTACAGTGTAGAGACATGGCATGTTTTTTGGCCTTAACATGGGGTCCTACCACCATTACATGAGATTTGCCAAAGTTGATACTGAGGTCCAGATTTATCATAAAATTATAAAAAACAGTTCAACAGACTTTGCAAACCCACAGCAGTTCTAGCTATGAGAGCCGCATCATCTGCATACAGTAATGCTGGCAATGTATGTTTCCCTGCTCTAGGTATGTCTTTACAGGCTGAACCCAGTGTTCCACCCAAGTTATTAATATATAAGGTGAACAGCAGGGGAGCAAGAATGCAGCCCTGCCTGACACCATTAGTAATATGAATTTTTCCTGTGCAATTCCCTTTTCTGTCATAGCGAACAGTGGCGGTAAGGTCCTTATGAAGGTCTGCTAGGAAGTACACGATGTTTGGGTCGATACCTATGCTAAGGAGCTGGCCCCACAACTTGGACCTGTTCACTCGGTCAAAAGCTGAGGACAGATCCATAAAGGCAATGAATAGGGATCCAGGCTTTGCTTTAGTGTATTTTCCAATCAGCAATTGTAGGTTTAAACTCTGATCGATGGTGCTCCTTCCCTTTCTAAAACCATACTGAAGGGGGGAAAGGGTATTAGTCTCCCCTAACCATTCAGTAAGTTTACTGAGGACCACTCTCCCTATGACCTTAACCGCAGAATCTATCAGGGATATGGGGCGGTAATTTCCCGGTTCCCCCCTGTCTCCTTTTTTAAAAATAGGGACAATTACAGATTGGGACCATGATTCAGGGATACCTGTTTTAAAAATGCTGTTGAAAACTCTAGCTAAAATTTTGGACCAGAATAAAATATCCACTTTAAAAAGATCAGCTGGAACCCCGTCCGGCCCAGGGGCCTTATTGCTGGTCATTTTTTCAATGGCTAGGCCCACCTCTTCCTCATCTACCGTTAGGCTATACGGGAGTTGATATAAACTGATCGTGTCCTCAGCCCCGGTAGCTTCCTGCTCATACACAGATTTAAAGTGCAAATGCCATTTGTCTTCTTGGATACCACAATCCAATTCACTATTGCATGAGTCCGCAAAATATGGTTGGTTGACCACGGCCCAGAATTTGGCGCTACTTTTCAGGACGTCAGTTGAGGTCAGATCAGCCCAAGCATCCTCTCTAATCTCACGCCGTCTTTTCTCAATGGTGGTCTTATATGCTTTCCTGAGGGTAGCCACAAGTTTTCTATCTACAGGATTTGATTTTAAAGCTAATTTTAATTTGTGGTTAGCAGCAGAACATTTATTATCAAACCAGCCTACCCTTTCCTGGTTTTTCCTTTTACACTGTTGTGTCAGGTTAGACACGATGTTGGCGCATACCCTTTTATACGCTTCTAAAACCTCAGTGTCCCCCGCCTGGTCATTTAAACAAAGTTCAAAATCCTCCTGACTATTTATACACAAATTGCCAAAAAAATCCTCAGGAATTATCTTGCACCATTTGATTCGACGGGCCTTGTCAGTTGGTCGTAAGTCACATTTGTCTACCAGACTCAAGCTACTATCGTTAATATCAAATACATCTTTAACTTTTAGTACAACAAGATTGTGGTCACTAAAATGGGACCTTACAACGGTATAACAGATAATATGACTGCTATAACTACTGCTCAAAAAAATGTAATCAATGGTAGACCCACTGCCATGGCCCGTAAAAGTTGGAATGCCCTCTTCCCCCCCAAGTGGCAACATTAAACCATTTTCGGCTAACAAAGATTCTAGAAAAGAACCCTGATCTGTATGTTCAAAATGGATATTCTCATCATCTGGGGGACCAAACAGAAGGTTCGGAGGGCAATCTTCTTGACAGCCGTGGACATTGAAATCTCCCAATAAAATAACAATACAATTGGCCTGCGGACGTGAGATTTTGATCGATTATCTTATCACCCTGATCCTTATCTCACTTGAGTCCCTATCTGAATCGATTATTGACTGTCATTGAGTAAAAGGCAACCCACATAGATCAAATCAACCCCATAGACTGACGCAACTCTAAAGAACCACCTACCACTGGAAAGTTTTAAAGATTTATTATAAAGCCAAAATCAGTTGCAAGTACAAACACCTCATTAGGAGGTTCAAAAGGTATACAGGTAATAAAATGAACATGAACTCTCTAAGAGATCTCAATCGACAGAAGAAAACTACTAAAACCAATTCAAAAATCAATAAGTTGAATATCGTTGACACAAGATGAATCTGAAGAGTCATTTACAGAAAGAAATGAAACAGGTTAAACTGTCCCTACACTATGCTAGATGACATCCCTACTTAACAAGCTCTTTACCTAAAAAGGTGTCAGCCGTTGAACTTCCGAAGAAGCTCAATCTCTCTTAGTCTCAGATGAAACCTATGTCGTGTAGCAGTACCCTTTCTGCCTACCCATCCGCTCTCTAAGAGTCCTCAGGCCATCTGCTCTACCTCCTCCCCGGGGTACTGTCCCTAATACAAAATCACAGTATGGGTGGAACGCCCCTTTGAGATGCCCACCACGTATACATTTCACGTGGTCTTGCTTCTGGTTTTTTCCATAGTTTCGTTTCTTTGGACCGTCTGTTAAGTTGACCTTGCTTCCCAGGCGCCGTCTCCATCGTGCCGGTACCCCCATGACATTCCGGTTGACTCCTCCGGACCCAAGCCTATCTCCTCAAACAGAGCTCTATTCATAAAGCTTTTGATTGGTACCCCCCTTGCACCTGGAAACAGACACTTCGAAACAGGGCCCCAAATTCCAGGCTTCTCTTATCTTACTAGGCCGTAAAACTTCGACCAGCATTGGCAATTTATTTTAACGAGACTTTTGACTTGTAGCTCACACGTGCAGATCAAAGACAAGCCACTATCTCTCCGGGCTCACTAAATTAAATGCAGTATTCTACACTCTGTGAACTCTTATTCACTCTGCTTAAGATAACACGCTAACCTACCACACTAAAGTTATACAAAACACTTCTATAAAATATTGCCTTTAACATATATATGTAAGCAAAATCATTGATTATAATGAATCCATGTCGCATAAAAGATGCAATTGTATATTTCTTCTCACACAGTGCCATGTGGTCTGCACGTTTCTTCATTTTACATTTTACATCTTTCTTCATTTAGCAGCTACATACATGGAACTTGATTAACACGTCTAATATTTCTAAACAGTCCCACACATTTCTACTTTAGCTCACACTCTATATGGATTTTCTACTTCTAACAAACACTCTAGAGTAAATACGAATACATTTTCTCACTTCTGCGGTTACATTGGCTAACATTACGCCACAAGCTTGTAAATATGATGTATACATCATTTTCATTCAAATTTCGCTCTCTCAGTTCCCCCCTTTGATGACCTCTAGGGGTCATCACTAATATGTCAATTTGAATGTGTCACACAGAACTTATTGCAAGGCTCCCTCTTTTTACCGCTTCTAGAGCTCTCAAACTTCTGTATTGATTATCTTGCATAGCAGCTAATCTCCGCTCCTGCTCTCTCATGGATCTTTGCAACCTATTTGATCTATACCATCTGTACAGTCTCACTAAACCCCATAATATGATCATACAGATTAAGACTATGAGAATAGGCTTCAGAATATACCAGACAAAGCTCTTCCCGAGATTGGCAAACCAACCTCCAACTTTACCCATTCCATGACCTACTTTTTCCCAAACATTTACCCTTGTTAGGTCTTCGATCTCTTGGTGTATCTTAGTAATATTCTGTATAGCCTTCTCAAGAGGTTTTGAATTGTCTGGAATGTAAGTGCAACATTCCTGGACCTTCAAAACCTTACAGACTCCGCCCTCTTTTGCTAGCAGAACGTCTAATGCAAGACGGTTCTGAAGAACCATTGCCCTAATCGATTGCATCTCTCCTTCCACCAGCATCAATGACCTTGCAGTACTGGCAGACAACCTATCTACAACTGTAGCTAATCTCCTGATCTTGACATCATTAAGTATCAAACCTAAAAGAGGAAACATGGCTCCAAATACATCTCCAACTACTTCAGCATCTCCTGCATCCCTTTTCCCTCTTGCCGAAGCCTTTCCCTCTATAATCTCCAAATCCCTTGCATGATATATTTTGGGGAAGACAATTGCCAAATAACATGAACCATACCAATTGTCAGGCAACTTTACGTAGGCATTTCTTCCACATACAAAATATACATTAGGAATCACTTGCATCCCTTTCATGAAATCTTTCGTATAGTATTCTAATCGAAAAGCGTGTTCACAACTAACTTCACCTACAAATACACTCTCATAGTACGTTTTGCTTCGGGTCAGACATAACTTTCCTTTCTGTGTTCGATCTAACGCTATTGGACCATTACTACCCTTCTTTTTGTGTGCCTTTTCCTCTTCGGTCCAATCTGTTTTCCAGTGTCCTGACAATTTTAATATCTTCTGCCTCCTGTAACGGTCATCAACTTGACCAATAAACTTTTTCTCGATCTCTGAAACCTTGCAAGTCAGATTATTTCGGCGTGCATATGAAGTATCTAATGTATCCCAAGGAAGGAAGAATTTAGCCAATCTATCTTCCTTCTTATAATAGTCCCATTTGTTCATCTGTTTATAATTCGGGACTTCGGGCAGTACCGAATCATAATTCGAAAAGTAGTATTCAAACCCCTCTCGACCATAAAATATACTGAGCAGTAAACTACATGTGATCCCATATGTCAATGGAAGGTGATGATATCGTATGCCTTCATCTACGGAAGCCGGCAATTGCATGCAGACATAACAATCCCTGGCCTCCATGGCATCAATATACTCATACAATAGTTTAGCATATGCGTTTGTTCTGAAATTTCCCTGCGACTCATCTACGTGTAACCTACGAGCCTCAACTGCCAATAACGCCTTTTCCTGTATTACATTGCTCTCCTCCTTCTTTCCACCAAGAACAGGTTTCAAAGTCGTTACAGGCTTTACATCTCTTGTCTCAGTTACACTTGCATGTCCCACTGTGTATGATACAGTAACTACTATGATTATGAGAAAAATTACTACTGCTATAAGTGTGCCTATTATGCATTTTGCTTTGCGGTTCGAACTGCCGGTTTCCATTTTATCAGATAGCGTAGCTTTCTTTGAAAAAGTCTCTTTTGATTTCTTCACTCAGCTTACATTTGATTTTTCGGTCTACGAATCACACTTGAAAAATGACAAAGTCTCTTCACCACAAAGTCTCTTTATCTTCAATAACAGACAACCCTAGCCCTTCTCCATCCACTAAATGAAGTCCCTAATTTTCTTCTTCTTTCCACTAGGCGCTAGGTTATCTTCTTTATCACTGGTTTATTTGCAAAGTGTTTAGATATCTACAATAATTCTGGTGCCAGCAGCCCTAATGGCGTATTCCAACAGTTCTAGACGAAGGATGGTTTCCTCTTGTGCTGGTACCGGATGACCCAAGGTTGGAAACTCTAATCTATTTAGCACCAAGTCCTTTATCCGGCTTAGATACAGGGGGACGGGGAGTGTGAACGTTAGCAACCCTTCAGTTTTGATTCCAGGTGTCAACATCCGTACTTCCACCGTTACAATTGGATCGAGATTGGTCACTTGCACTTCCCTCACCCTCCCGGATCTCTGTCCCCAAGACATCTGCCGCCAGGTAGGTCCACTCAGGAGTGGCGTATCTTCGGCAGGGCACACGTACTCTCCTTGATCTTCTTGGACTCTCGGAGTCTGAGTCTGCTGCACCTTCGTCTAGGTCTGAGTCTTCAGAAATCGGGACAAGAGTTCTCTCTGGATTTGCTCTCAGGCTTGGCCTCCTTCTTCTTTCCGGCCAGCTAGCTTCTCCCCTCCTTGTCCTCCTGCTTCTTGTTCTTGCACTTGACTCCGGACCACTTGCAGCTTGATCAGTGTCCGATTCGTACTCCCAGCTACTTTCTCCTTCTGTCGCAGCTTCAGTTTCGCTGGTGTATTGACCGTCCTCGGCCTGGTCAGACACGCTTTCAGTCTCCTCTAGCACCTCTGCAGCTTGGCTGATCCCCTCTGTGGCTTCTCCGCTTTCAGCCGGATTTTCATCCGAGAGAGGAGCTGTTTCTTCAAGAGGTGCTGGAACTCTTCGAGTGTGTGAGGCGTGGATCCAGTTAGGCAAGCCTCCACACTTCACTGCAGTGTTCATGACCAATATGACTTGGAAAGGTCCACGCCAGCGCACGTCTAGACAATTCTTCCTGACGTGTTTCTTCACCAGGACCCAGTCCCCCGGACACAGGTCATGGCACAGGTCATGTGACGATGGAACTTCGGCAGCCTGCACCTGAAGAGACACAGAATGAATTGCGTCAGAGAGTCCCTTACAATAGTCCAGGATCAAATCATCTGTGATGTTTAACAATGCTGCAGTTGGAACGGATGGCAGTCTCATAGCCCTCCCCATTAGCACCTCATGTGGGGAGAGACCTGTCCTTCTGTCTGGTGTGCTACGTATGCTCATAAGGACCAGTGGAAGTGCATCGGGCCAGCTCAAGGATGTCGATGAACAAACTTTGGCAAGTCGGGACTTTATGGTGCTGTTGATTTGCTCCACGATCCCTGAAGCTTCTGGTCGATAGCTACAGTGCAGCTTCTGGTCTATACTTAGGGCTGAACATAGCATCTTCACAATTTCGCTGTTGAAATGAGTCCCTCTATCTGATTCCAAAGAGGCCGGCACCCCGAAGCGCGGTATCAGTTCTCTAAGCAATAGCTTCGCTACTGTAAGTGTGTCGCACCTACGTGTGGGGTAAGCCTCAACCCATCTGGAAAATATACAGACAACCACTAGGACGTATCTGAGGCGATTGCACTTTGGCATTTCAATAAAGTCTAATTGCATTCTATTGAATGGCCCCCCAGACCTCCCTATGTGACTCAATGTGACTGGTGTTCTCTTCCCTACATTCAGCTGTTGGCAGATCACACAACGTTGACATATTGCTTCTGCCGCTACTCTAAACTTTGGGTTGTACCAGGTTTGCCTGAATACCCTCACCATGGCATCTCTACCTATGTGTGCTGGTCCGTGCAACCTCCTTGCCATTGGACTGACTAGTTCGTTTGGTAACACTGCCCTCCCATCTGCAGAGATCCAAAAATCCATCTCACTCTTGGTACAACCAGCTGTTTCCCATGCCTTCTTCTCAAAATCAGGAGCATTCTCTTGTACACATTTCAACTCATCCCAAGTGTCTACAGTGTCCAACAACATAGTTAGCTCGGTTCTTTCCTGTAATCCCCCCACTTCTACCTCTGTAAAGGAATATCCTTGTTCCGCACAGTAACGTGCGACTTCATCCGTATACCTATTGCCTTGTGACACAAAATCAGTATTTTTTGTATGAGCTGTACATTTAACAACTGCAATAGCTGCTGGACCTTGTAAGGCTTCTAATAACAGTCAAACAAATTCTCCATTCCTAATGGGAGAACCTGAGGAGGTCATATAACCTCTTTGAGACCATAACTGCCCATAGTCATGAACTACCCCGAAACCATACTGGCTATCGGTGTATATGGTGACTCGAATTTTATTACCGGCTAAACAGGCACGGGTCAAAGCAATGATTTCAGCTACCTGAGCGGAATGTACTCCTTCCAGGCAGGCGGCTTCCACAACTCCGGTAATGGTACAAACGGCATAAGCTGCTCTCAGCTGACCAATATCGTCTCTTACGCATGAGCCATCGACAAAGAATATTTCATCGGGGTCAGTCAATGGCTCATCTACGATATCTGGTCTTGGTTTGGTGCATAGTTCAGTCACATCAAGGCAGTCATGATCTGTACATACATCATCATCTAGGTCATTTGGAAGTGGCATTAAAGTGGCAGGATTCAAAACAGAGCATCTCTTGAGAGTCACGTTCTCGGCAGCCAAAATGACTTGCTCATAGCGCGTGAGCCTGCTGTTTGTCAGATGCTGTGTCTTGGTCCTGGTCATCAACAGTTCAACAGAATGCGGTACATACACCACTAACTGGTGTCCCATCACAACATTCTCGCATCTTTCAATGCTGACACCCGTTGCCGCAACGGATTTGAGACATCCGGGCAACGCTGCGGCTACTGGATCTAATGTAGCCGAGAAATATGCAACTGGTCTACGGGCATTTCCATGTATCTGAGCCAAAACTGACAAAGCACAACCTTCTCTTTCACAGCAATACAGTAAGAATGGCTTCTCGTAATCCGGCATTCCCAAAGGCGGAGCACGGCACAAGTCCTCTCTCAGCTGCAGGAACGCCATCAAACAATCTTTGTCCCATGGTACCGGATCACTCACCCCCTTGTGCGTCAGTTTTTGTAAAGGTTTTGCCTTCAATGAAAAGTTAGCTATCCACTGCCGGCAATACCCAACCATTCCTAAGAACATCCTGACCTCTCTTTGTGTTGTGGGCGCATTCATTTTCATGATTGCCTCTATTCTGTCTGGTGACACCTTTCGTTTTCCCTTCTCAATCCTGTGACCCAAGTACTGCACTTCTGTCAAACAATACTGCAATTTACTTGGAGACACCTTGTGTCCGTTCTCAGCCAAGTGATTTAATAAGGTGATGGTGTCTATTTTGCAAGCTTCCTCAGTCTCTGACGCCACAAGTAGGTCGTCTATGTACTGCACCAGAACCGAGTTCATGGGGAGTACTAGACTTTCAAGATTTTTCTTCAGCAGCTCGTTAAAAATCGATGGGCTTTCTGTATACCCCTGGGGAATACGACACCATGTTAAAACGCGATTTTCCAGCTTAAAAGCGAAAAGATATTGGCTTTCCTCATCTAAGGGGATTGAAAAGAAGGCCTGGCACAGGTCTATCACCGTGAACCATTCAGCTTGGAATGGTATCTGAAACAGTATCACTGATGGATTCGGTACCACTGGACAACATGAAACAACTATGTTATTAATTTTCCAAAGGTCCTGTCTGTATTTCCCACTAGGTTTCTGCAAACCCATGATCGGGGAGTTACACGGGCTTCCCACGATTTCCTTCAGTATTCCTTGCTTAATCATGGATTCGATCACAGGCTTTATTCCTGCAATCGTCTCCGGGGTCAACTTGTATTGGGGTGTTCTTGGATACTCAGCATTTGGTTTTACCATGATCTTCACTGGCTCTACCCCTTTAATCAATCCTATTTCTTCCCCTGTGAAATCCCACACCTCAGATGACACCGCACCTCTCAAGTCCCATGGAAGCTCTTCCACCGTCAAGGTAGGATATAGCTCCACGCATACCTGTGAGTTTGCAACCTTAAAGTCGGCATCATCATCGTTAGTCTGCACTTCTACTCCTTGGGTGGTGCAATATATCGTACAGTTCAGTTTACATAACAGGTCTCTTCCTAACAGACACACAGGACTGGAATCACATATCACAAACTGGTGCTCATCACTATATTTCCCTATTTTTACCGACACTGGTTCTGTCAAAGGATTCGTCATTCTCCTATTTGCGA
Source organism: Lissotriton vulgaris (assembly GCF_964263255.1). Classification (NCBI taxonomy): domain Eukaryota; kingdom Metazoa; phylum Chordata; class Amphibia; order Caudata; family Salamandridae; genus Lissotriton; species Lissotriton vulgaris. The sequence goes on from NC_141685.1 coordinate 1,969,550,381, forward strand.
CTCCTACGACTTGTATCGTTTCTCCTGACATTGGCAGACCTGGGACCACCGCTGATCTCAGAGTGGATCGAGTGGCCCCCGTATCCACCAGAAAGGTCGTAGGACACCCTGCCACTTCAGCCTCCACGTATGGTCCCCTCTGGTCTACCTCTAAGGCTGCTCCTAAGGTGCAATCTTCCTCTCTATTCACTCGCTGTCCCGTAAGGGGATCAACGTAGTAGCATTCATCTCCTCCTACGAACAGTGGCAGCTGTCTATAGGTTTTTCCTCCGTTCGCAATACAAGGTGGTTGAGGGAACTGGGCTCGAGGAGTCGGAGTCCCCCCTTGGATAAACTTTCCCTTCGGTATCGTTGTTCCCTTCACCAGACGGCTCTGGACATCGTCTTCCTCAGGCTCTAATTCTCCAGTCTCTACATTATAGGGGCACTCGCGTTTCCAATGTCCCACCTCGTTACACTGGTGACACCTAGTCGTCTTTTTCAGTGCCGCAATATCTATCCTAGGTCTCTGTTTGTCCTCATCGTCTTTATTTTGATTATTCTGCTTTTTCCCTAGGGTTCCGGTCGTCTGTTGTCGCTGTCCACCCTTTCCAGCTGACTGCATCTGTACCAACATCAGTTTCTCCTTAAGTTTCTTTGCTTTCGAGTCTATTTCATCGCTGCAGTACCTTGCATATCTCAGAATTTCATCTAAGGGTTTGTTTTGCCAACAAATTAAATGCTGCTGAATCATCAAGCTAATGTCAGGTCTCAAACCCAAAACAAACTTTGACACAAACTGTCCTATGTCCTTAGGATCCATCACATCCAACCCACTATACTGTTTGAACGCTTTCAGCAATCTCTCATAATATTCATGGACAGTCTCTTTCGGCTCCTGAGTGGTTCGATCTATCTTAACCCAGTCTATGTCCTGCAACGGCACTTTCTCTTTCAGCCATGCCATTACCCTCTCGTACTTTTCCATGACTTTCTCTGATGGCCCATTTGTCTGGGCGTCCCTATCCGGTTCAGAAATGGGCCATTCAACACTAAGCTTGCATGCTGTCCACAAATCCCCTGGTACTACAATGTCAAACAAGGTGTTCAGATCGACCCACAGTACTTTGGAGATTTTTACAAACCTCTCTACCTGCTTATACCACTCCACGGGGTTCTCCCTCAGTTTAGGGAAAGAATTGGTAAATGCCGCTAAGTCCCCCCTACTCCAGGGCACATGCACATAGCTTCCATTCGCGATTTCTCGCAAAGGGAAGGCTTCCATTCGCTGTGGCCCTCCCTCTGGGGACATCCCAATCGCACTCCTTCTGACAGTCCCTCTCTTGGCCCATCTTTCCTCCCATTTATCCAAATCTTTCCATACTCTTATACCCAAGATTAGTTCTTTTATGTGGATTTTCAGCCCAATCGTCCTCCGTTCGTCTAGGTCCTGATCCGTGCAATTCAGCCTATGGTTACCCTGTAACGCCTTAGCTCTTGATAAGTCTATCATGTACCTGGTTGCCAACTCAGATAGTCTTTCATGCACTGACCTCGCTTTCCGAGTAACATCCTTTGCCATAAACAATACCTCATCCTGTTCATACAGATCGATTCTTTCCATTGGCAATGTGCCGTCTATTATTTCATCTAGATCTGATTTTAAACTGGTTACATTGAGTCTTTTTGCCTTTACCTCAGCTCTCAGTACCTCGCTCCTAGGTGGTGCGTTAACATCTCTCTCGTCCCAACTCCGAGCCCTACGTCTAGGCCCCGGTGAGTCATGGGGAGTCCTCCTTTGTTCCCATCTTTCTAAATCCCATGCTCTTCCATCTTCCCTAGGTGGATGATGGAACATTGTTCTATTTTCCACCATCTCATTCTGTCTCTTCGGCTCTGTCCCTCTAGACACATGATAGGATTCCCCGTTACTTTCTATGTCTCCACCATTCCCTTGCTGTCTGGTGTCACTCAGTAACCGATAAGGTCCCTCACAGCTCTCCATGTTCCCACGATCTCGTCCGTGATCACTGGACACATGATGAGATCCTTCGCGACTCTCCATACTCCCGCAACTCCAATGTTGCGCATTTTCGCCTGGTGTATGGTGAGTGCATCTGTAACTATTCTTGTACTCCTGTGTCCTTTGCTCTCCTTCACTGAGGATGGGGCGAGGCATCCCCCCACATCCTGTACTCTTCTCTTCACACATCTGTCTATTGCCACCGGTGATAAGGCAGGTATCTCGTTTGCTTTCCTGACTCCTTCCGTCCCACTCCGGACTGCTTTCGCCAGCCCCGCAGTGAGAGAGAATCCTGTTATCTTGGCCTCTCCGTTCAGCTTCCGTTTCTATTCTTTTATTCTGAGTCTCTACAGCAGTGTCCCATTCTTTCAAATACTCCCTTAACTCCTTAAAGGATTTCGGTCGAGGTCCCCTCAGATCCATCGGTCCTCTCTGACCCCCCTGCTCTATTAAGGGATCCGTTACTGAATCCAATGGGGTACTCCGACCTCTTGGTCCTAGCAACTGCCTTTGTGAATTTATCGTATTGTTCCTGCTTTCCATCTCTGCTCTTTCCCTGTCCCATCGTGCCTGTTCCTCCTCCTGTGCTCTTTCTGGGTTGTAGATTGACACTACGGGACCTATGGTAACAGGTACTTGTAAAGCATCTGGTAGCTGATACGACCTGGCACACTCTGTTTCTGGCACTTTTTGTACCACGAACCTTCCGACTACTCTCTGTACTGGACTAGGTTGAGGTATATCCTCGCCTTTTCTTGGTTCCCAGTCTGATATGGGGAGCGGTCTATATTCCCCTTTTCCGGCCCCGTCCCCCTGCTGGAGTTCGGGACGTTCGGCTTCTCTGTTGTACGGAGGTGGTCTGTCTGATAATAGCCTATCTATCAGACGATCATCCGTCTCGCTCTCCTCATCCTCCTCTGGAGGTTTCTTTTCTCCCATAACTTCTATCACTGGGTACAGTTTATCTGTGTCTATTCTCTGTACTCTCCACTTTTTAGCTTCATCATCCCATTTAGCGTCCTGTACTGCTCTTACCGATTGTTTCACTCTTTCTTGGCGTCTGGTCAAACTCCGGTCGTACGCCGCCCTGAACCATGCATTGAGGGCTTCGAATTGTGTTGGCCTGGGTAGAGGTCTCGTTGCGAGCATTACTGCTTTCAACTGGTTCAACGCTTCTAACCTAAACGTTCCGAATCTCGGGAACGTCAGTTCCTCATTTCCCTCTGTTAACTTGCTCCACTCAGAGATCCATAGTATAGTGTGTAACCCAACATTCACAGCCATGTAATAAGCTGGTGTGCCCTCCGGTGGGGCCTCTTCCCCAGCATATGAGTTCCCTCTGTCTCTCTTAAAGATCGCCCTTAGACATTTAAAACACTTCATTTTTTAAGACTCTACGCTTTTCTTCAATTCTCTTCCTTGTTTACTTCCCGATGATGATGAGCCACCAATCCCTACGCGGCTTTCTCTGGTCAGCCTATCCCAGCGCGGCTCTACACCGACCAGCCTATCCCAGCGCGGCTCACACCAACCAGCCTATCCCAGCGCGGCTCACTCTGACGTCACTCGTCCCCTTTGCAGCAGTTCCCCTCCTTTCTCAGCTCGTCTCCCGATCATGCATGCGTCTCGTTCATACACCGAAAAATGACTACTTCCGACCAAGCGATCACTTTTCTCGACTGTACGTCCACAGTCTACCGGTAATTGTCACCTCAACTGACGAAACGTCTTCCCTAAGGGTCAGACGATCGCCTTACTGATAGGTTACTTACACACAGTAAACGTCTGTCCAGCATCCGTTTACTCATACACTCACTCTTACGTTCCCCCTATCACGGTCCTGCGGGCGATCAATGGTACCTCATGACCCCCTTCACAATGGTAGACAATTACTCTGGATGTCCGATACACCCGAACCACTTAAGCCCTTCCGTGGACTTAAGATTTTCTCTGGTTGCGCGCGCTCACAACCGTCTCTCAATCACACTACAGGCATTCAACTCCGCTTGACATTACAACACAGGTACAACACAAAACACCGCAATCTGGCAACGCATGACCCTTATACTCACTCTCGACCGACTCTGCTGCTTTTTCTCTCGCACCGTCAGCACCTTCTTCGACAGGTGGCTCTTCTTCTGGTCATCGATGACTAGGGGCCTTGGGGTAATCTTAGCCTAACCTAGGTCGCCTTCCTCAAGAAGCCAACCATCTTTCTCTGCTACCAACTGCGGGCGTGAGATTTTGATCGATTATCTTATCACCCTGATCCTTATCTCACTTGAGTCCCTATCTGAATCGATTATTGACTGTCATTGAGTAAAAGGCAACCCACATAGATCAAATCAACCCCATAGACTGACGCAACTCTAAAGAACCACCTACCACTGGAAAGTTTTAAAGATTTATTATAAAGCCAAAATCAGTTGCAAGTACAAACACCTCATTAGGAGGTTCAAAAGGTATACAGGTAATAAAATGAACATGAACTCTCTAAGAGATCTCAATCGACAGAAGAAAACTACTAAAACCAATTCAAAAATCAATAAGTTGAATATCGTTGACACAAGATGAATCTGAAGCGTCATTTACAGAAAGAAATGAAACAGGTTAAACTGTCCCTATACTATGCTAGATGACATCCCTACTTAACAAGCTCTTTACCTAAAAAGGTGTCAGCCGTTGAACTTCCGAAGAAGCTCAATCTCTCTTAGTCTCAGATGAAACCTATGTCGTGTAGCAGTACCCTTCCTGCCTACCCATCCGCTCTCTAAGAGTCCTCAGGCCATCTGCTCTACCTCCTCCCCGGGGTACTGTCCCTAATACAAAATCACAGTATGGGTGGAACGCCCCTTTGAGACGCCCACCACGTATACATTTCACGTGGTCTTGCTTCTGGTTTTTTCCATAGTTTCGTTTCTTTGGATCGTCTGTTAAGTTGACCTTGCTTCCCAGGCGCCGTCTCCATCGTGCCGGTACCCCCATGACATTCCGGTTGACTCCTCCGGACCCAAGCCTATCTCCTCAAACAGAGCTCTATTCATAAAGCTTTTGATTGGTACCCCCCTTGCACCTGGAAACAGACACTTCGAAACAGGGCCCCAAATTCCAGGCTTCTCTTATCTTACTAGGCCGTAAAACTTCGACCAGCATTGGCAATTTATTTTAACGAGACTTTTGAGTTGTAGCTCACACGTGCAGATCAAAGACAAGCCACTATCTCTCCGGGCTCACTAAATTACATGCAGTACTCTACACTCTGTGAACTCTTATTCACTCTGCTTAAAATAACACGCTAACCTACCACACTAAAGTTATACAAAACACTTCTATAAAATATTGCCTTTAACATATATATGTAAGCAAAATCATTGATTATAATGAATCCATGTCGCATAAAAGATGCAATTGTATATTTCTTCTCACACAGTGCCATGTGGTCTGCACGTTTCTTCATTTTACATTTTACATCTTTCTTCATTTAGCAGCTACATACATGGAACTTGATTAACACGTCTAATATTTCTAAACAGTCCCACACATTTCTACTTTAGCTCACACTCTATATGGATTTTCTACTTCTTACAAACACTCTAGAGTAAATACGAATACATTTTCTCACTTCTGCGGTTACATTGGCTAACATTACGCCACAAGCTTGTAAATATGATGTATACATAATTTTCATTCAAATTTCGCTCTCTCAGGCCTCCATGGACTCTTGGAACTTAATTAAAAAAGAGTTTAACCTCTGCAAATTATCAACTGAGTGTTCTCTATCAAAAGAGTTATAGAAATTCACTAGTAATACAGCATTAGAGCTCCTGTGTGTAATTAGAACTGCAAGGCAGTAGGGGCTACCAGTGGGAATTTCTTTATAGGTGCCTGAGATTTTTGCGGATATCAAGGTAACCAGGCCACCTCTAGCCCGCCCTCTCAATGAATTGACAGCTGGGAGGAAGAAGGTGGTGTATCCATCCAGTGTAAGCAGATTTTCAGTCACCCACGTTTCCTGCATGGCGATAATGTCCATAGTGCCTATGAGGTCTCTCCAATGAGGGTCATCGATTTTGTTCCTAAGGCCCGCTATGTTCCATGTGGCCATTGCGATCACCTGCCTGCCTCCTTTATTCCCTTCAATTACAGACAAATCTGTCCCCCCCTCCATGACCTGCTCTGTGGTAGACGTTCGCTCAGTACTTGGATCAGGATTTAAGTCTTGTGGGGGGTGACTACTCTGTAAGGTGGCGTGTAGGGCGGTCAACGATTGTGTAGCATAGTGACCCGATGTTTGTCAATCTACCCAATCCATAAAGGACGGGTGATCGTAATGATTGAACGTTGGGACATTAAAATAATTTTCCTGCCCATTTACGTGATGATAGTCATGATATGGATGTTTATTTTGGGGGCCAGCGAAAAAACCACCCTGAAAAGGTCCAGCTCTTCTTCACCTGACCACGGTCCACCCATCCTCACCCTTCTCCTCCCAGCCACGTGATTGAGCCTCCCAGGGGGGATTAAACTTCTGTCTATAGTTGGACTCCTGAGGGCCCTTTAACCAACTCCATCTTTTGTCGGGTTGGTTCCCTTGAACATAAAAGTAGGAGAGAGGCCTGGCCATGACCGTGCTCGCCTGATGGCGCGGTGTACCGGCACAGATGTAATTTACTACCTGTGGGTGCTCAAAGGTGACCACCACGCAGTCACCTTGTAGGTTTTTCCTATTGCCTCCCACCCAAGGAGTTCTCTCCACCATTAGGATGTTACTAGGCATGCCAGGCGGTAATGGAAAGTTTTTAGACAGCCAGTGGCACACCTTATTTTTTAGGGTTTGGTAGGACTCCGTTTCAGTTGGCCCGAGTTCAGTGACCCCGGTCAGGATAACTACATAGGAGCATGCATCCGGGGGAAGGTGGATGTTTCTCCGTGGTTCTCTCTTTTCCTTTGGGGTCTGATCCAATTTAGGAGTCGGAGGTGTGGGTTCTTCAAACTTAACTTGAGAGGTAACTTTGGGTTTAACAGGATTAGAAACTGGTTTTGGGTCAGGAGTTTTTGAGGAAGTGCCCCCTGTGATGATGGTGTTGGTGGGATTAATGGGCGCATTTTTTTAAGAGAGGGGGTATTTTTATCAACCAAGGGAGGCTTATTCATGGCCTTTTTTACGGGGGGTATCTTGTTATCCAGGCTAAAACTAGGAGCGCTTATATCTTTATGGATGTTTTTTAAGATAGTTTCTAAGCAACGCAACCTGGCTTCGATGGGTTCAAGCAGGATTTTTAACATTTGAAAGATGTTATTATTTACCATGTTTAAGCTGTTCCTATCCTCCTCACTTCTAACATGATTATCTACTTCGCCACCTAGATCCAAAATTTCCTCTAGACTACTATCTATGACTGTGTCATCTGGTAAACTTAGCGGTAGACCCACATTAGTTTGTTTAGCTCCATCGATGTCAGCGGTGTTAGCAACCAGAACACTATTAGAGTTTAGGGGCGCCAGGTCTGAGGTAGTCTGATCTAAGTTCTGAGTGTTCAGTGCTTTCTTTCGCTTACGTGTGAGAGATTTGGACTTTTTTTTAGGAATTGCTCCCTCTTTCAAGCTCCTTTCCAGTGCATTTTCCACAGAAACATCTTCAGACTCATTTAATGAACCACTCTCTGCTAACAAAGCAAGATTAGGTGTTGCCTCCAAACCTTCTTGCGAGCTAATATCATCGTTGTGTACGATAGCTGAGGTGTTGGAGTTTGTGGCTGCATGTGGAGTACAGGCCTGAGCTATGAGGCCTAAAGAAGATCTCCTGGCCAATGGCAAGTCTTGAGACACCCTTCTGTCCATTAAAATAATCCCCTCATCTATTAAGGCATGAGTCCGAACGATAAAATCATCGAGGGTACCCGTCAGTTTTTTGGCTCCAGCAGCTGCCATGCTTCTAGTCTCTCGACAGTTCATTACAGGCCAAAAATAAAGTAAAATTACAGTGCAAAGTGACCGGGGTTACGTGTAGGCAGTAGAAGATAAGTCTCTAATGTTAGTCCCAGTGATAATAACAAAAATAACAGTGAGCGAACTTACAATTATGTAGGGGGTCCGTTGGTCCAAAGGCTGGCAAACAAATGACAAAGGGTGTGGCCCAGACCAGGCTCCTCAGGCCTCTGAGGGCCACAGAGGGCCCGCCCTTTGCCCGGGCTTAGCCCCGGGCGTCCCGCACGCGTCCCGCGTAGCGGGTGTCAGCAGTTGCTAATGAGGAGATGAGGCGGTTGGGGGCGGGGCAACCCGGGAGAGCGTCCAGGTGCAGGGGATGGCTACACAGGGACTCCTGGGAAATGGAGTCCCTGTCCCTCACCTGGTGCTCGCAGCCCGGGCAGAGTGTCTCCTTCTTCCGCCCAGTTAAGCACACAGTGCGCCGCCAAAGATCTTCAATTCAGCGAGGCAGCCCAGCCCAGCAGTACGGGCGATGCGGGACCCGCGCAGCGGGTTCCGCGAGGTGTGAAGGCAAAGGGTCAGTCCATCAGCAGGAACGTTGCAGGGATAATCCACGAAGCTCCCTGGTCAGCAGCAATTGAATTAGGCGTTTCCCAACTGGCTCCGGTAAGCGGCAGCTTTAGTCCGGCGGTCAGGGGCGGGGCAACCCGGGAGAGCGTCCAGGTGCAGGGGATGGCTACACAGGGACTCCTGGGAAATGGAGTCCCTGTCCCTCACCTGGTGCTCGCAGCCCGGGCAGAGTGTTCCCTTCTTCCGCCCAGTTAAGCACACAGTGCGCCGCCAAAGATCTTCAATTCAGCGAGGCAGCCCAGCCCAGCAGTACGGGCGATGCGGGATCCGCGCAGCGGGTTCCGCGAGGTGTGAAGGCAAAGGGTCAGTCCAGCAGCAGGAACGTTGCAGTGATAATCCACGAAGCTCCCTGGTCAGCAGCAATTGAATTAGGCGTTTCCCAACTGGCTCCGGTAAGCGGCAGCTTTAGTCCGGCGGTCGGGGGCGGGGCAACCCGGGAGAGCGTCCAGGTGCAGGGTATGGCTACACAGGGACTCCTAGGAAATGGAGTCCCTGACCTGGTGCTCGCAGCCCGGCCAGAGTGTTCCCTTCTTCCGCCCAGTTAAGCACACAGTGCGCCGCCAAAGATCTTCAATTCAGCGAGGCAGCCCAGCCCAGCAGTACGGGCGATGCGGGACCCGCGCAGCGGGTTCCGCGAGGTGTGAAGGCAAAGGGTCAGTCCAGCAGCAGGAACGTTGCAGGGATAATCCACGAAGCTCCCTGGTCAGCAGCAATTGAATTAGGCGTTTCCCAACTGGCTCCGGTAAGCCGCAGCTTTAGTCCGGCGGTCGGGGGCGGGGCAACCCGGGAGAGCGTCCAGGTGCAGGGGATGGCTACACAGGGACTCCTGGGAAATGGAGTCCCTGTCCCTCACCTGGTGCTCGCAGCCCGGGCAGAGTGTTCCCTTCTTCCGCCCAGTTAAGCACACAGTGCGCCGCCAAAGATCTTCAATTCAGCGAGGCAGCCCCGCCCAGCAGTACGGGCGATGCGGGACCCGCGCAGCGGGTTCCGCGAGGTGTGTAGGCAAAGGGTCAGTCCAGCAGCAGGAACGTTGCAGGGATAATCCACGAAGCTCCCTGGTCAGCAGCAATTGACTTAGGCGTTTCCCAACTGGCTCCAGTAAGCGGCAGCTTTAGTCCGGCGGTCGGGGGCGGGGCAACCCGGGAGAGCGTCCAGGTGCAGGGGATGGCGACACAGGGACTCCTGGGAAATGGAGTCCCTGTCCCTCACCTGGTGCTCGCAGCCCGGGCAGAGTGTTCCCTTCTTCCGCCCAGTTAAGCACACAGTGCGCCGCCAAAGATCTTCAATTCAGCGAGGCAGCCCAGCCCAGCAGTACGGGCGATGCGGGACCCGCGCAGCGGGTTCCGCGAGGTGTGAAGGCAAAGGGTCAGTCCAGCAGCAGGAACGTTGCAGGGATAATCCACGAAGCTCCCTGGTCAGCAGCAATTGAATTAGGCGTTTCCCAACTGGCTCCGGTAAGCGGCAGCTTTAGTCCGGCGGTCGGGGGCGGGGCAACCCGGGAGAGCGTCCAGGTGCAGGGGATGGCTACACAGGGACTCCTGGGAAATGGAGTCCCTGTCCCTCACCTGGTGCTCGCAGCCCGGCCAGAGTGTTCCCTTCTTCCGCCCAGTTAAGCACACAGTGCGCCGCCAAAGATCTTCAATTCAGCGAGGCAGCCCAGCCCAGCAGTACGGGCGATGCGGGACCCGCGCAGCGGGTTCCGCGAGGTGTGAAGGCAAAGGGTCAGTCCAGCAGCAGGAACGTTGCAGGGATAATCCACGAAGCTCCCTGGTCAGCAGCAATTGAATTAGGCGTTTCCCAACTGGCTCCGGTAAGCGGCAGCTTTAGTCCGGCGGTCGGGGCGGGGCAACCCGGGAGAGCGTCCAGGTGCAGGGGATGGCTACACAGGGACTCCTGGGAAATGGAGTTCCTGTCCCTCACCTGGTGCTCGCAGCCCGGGCAGAGTGTTCCCTTCTTCCGCCCAGTTAAGCATACAGTGCGCCGCCAAAGATCTTCAATTCAGCGAGGCAGCCCAGCCCAGCAGTACGGGCGATGCGGGACCCGCGCAGCGGGTTCCGCGAGGTGTGAAGGCAAAGGGTCAGTCCAGCAGCAGGAACGTTGCAGGGATAATCCACGAAGCTCCCTGGTCAGCAGCAATTGAATTAGGCGTTTCCCAACTGGCTCCGGTAAGCGGCAGCTTTAGTCCGGCGGTCGGGGCGGGGCAACCCGGGAGAGCGTCCAGGTGCAGGGGATGGCTACACAGGGACTCCTGGGAAATGGAGTTCCTGTCCCTCACCTGATGCTCGCAGCCCGGGCAGAGTGTTCCCTTCTTCCGCCCAGTTAAGCATACAGTGCGCCGCCAAAGATCTTCAATTCAGCGAGGCAGCCCAGCCCAGCAGTACGGGCGATGCGGGACCCGCGCAGCGGGTTCCGCGAGGTGTGAAGGCAAAGGGTCAGTCCAGCAGCAGGAACGTTGCAGGGATAATCCACGAAGCTCCCTGGTCAGCAGCAATTGAATTAGGCGTTTCCCCGTCTTATGGACTCATCAAAGAACTAAGGACAATGGTCCTCCATTTCAGGGACAAGAGGTTACATCATACGTCACGTCTCAAGGGATCGTTCACCGAAAGGTAACCCCTAAGTAGCCACAGGCCAATGGTGAGGCGGAACGCTTCATGGGAACTAGTTTGAACAAAGTAATTAGGATTGCCATGGCCAATGGGAAATCTGTAGAACAATCAATATATACCTTTCTCAGGGACAACTGTCAAACTCCCCATGCCATCACAGGAAGGCCTCCTGGGCAGCTATCGATGGAGAGAGCTGTGCGGTACTCTATTTCACACCACTCTCAGTGGGTCCCAGAGGAAAGAAATGAGCAGGCCGTAAATCACCAAAGACAAAAAGCAAATGATCAGGTGAGCAGGCATCGTCGAGCGGAAACCTCCCGGCTCCAGGTTGGAGATCTGGTTCTCGTCCATGACCGGCACCCTAGCAGCAAGTTCAGGGTATGTTTCCAAAAAGATCCCTGGCGCATCACCCACATCTGTGGTACCCAAGTGACGGTGAAAAGAGGTCTAGAGCTGGTCACCAGGAATGTGTCAGCCTTCAAGAAATTCCACGGGTGTCTGGATGCCACTTTGAGTCAATTGAGTGGGACCTCCTGTGATCAGGGCTGGTAAGAAGAGTTAGAAGTTAGATGCACTACAGATGGAGCTAGCGGTCTGGACCAGACTCCACTAGCTCAGGAAGTGGCAGAACTCACCTGACCCGCTCCTGACTACTGATAATGACAGTGAGTGTTGGGAAAATCGCGCCCAGTACCATTTGTCGAGAAACCCTGAGCCTTCCATCCATCTTCCGGACTTCACTGCTAGATCCTCCCCTCTACGGACTGGAGTCAGAGGGAGGTAGTGTGATATTGGGCATGCAGCTGAAGCCCCTATGTTGCAGGTCTGCTTTCTAAAGTAAGGGTTATTAAAGTTTTGTTTGAAGTTCATTTTTGGGGAGGAATGTTGTATTGCAACACAATACTTTAGTTTCAGGTGGACTCATTGCCTTAACTGGTGCTGGGGGTGTATTGTAACCCCCCCTGGCAAATTGTATATTAATTGGTTAGGACCGTGTAGTGCAGGCTTGTAAATAAATATCTGAGCCTGTGCACGAATGGCGTTAGAGCAGCACGCGCTGTTACAGACTACATGCTCACTCTGGGCCATATTCTCAAAGAAGTGGCGGAGAGAGGTGTTAGCCTTCTTGGCTTAATGCCTCTCTCTGCCACTTCAGAAAAGTGAAGCTGCACCCTAGTCTCAAGGATAGGGTGCAGCCTCGCGTTTCCCCCTGCGATGGCGCTAAGTTTCGCAACTTAGCACCAGCGCAGGCACCCTTGCCTGCAAGCAGGGAGGTTTGTTTATGTACAAGAAGGTGTCCCTTCCAGCACATAAACAAACCTTAAATGCCTGTTTGTAACTTACATGTGCCAGTTTGTAACTTAAATGTGTGCTACACATGTAAGTTACAAAACAGCATTTTAAAAAAAGGTTTGTTTACACCTCAGGGCCAGATTTGTCTTTGTCTTAAGTTTGGCGCTACCTTTGATTTACGCTGCCCTGTAAATAGGAGGTAGCGTCAAACTCAATGGGTGTTGTTGAGGTGGAACAGCGTGAAGGGGGGGCCTATACACAAGGCAGCATTAAGCTGCGTTAAGCCACTTAATATGCCTTAACACTGCCTTGACAATGGGGCTAAGCCCCTATCGCCACAACAACGTCACTGAACGTGACGTTGTGCTGGCGATGAGGGCTTGAGAATATGCCCCTATGTGCCCTGTCTTTACTGCAGCCTACACGTGGTCCTAGCAACTCCAATAGCACTGCCCTTCGCATGCCTAGCGCGACAGTGGGGGCGCACACGGTGCAACGTCCCGACATAACGCAACCTTCAGAACTACATCGCGTTATACACGGTACCCCAGCTGTGCCAGCCTCAGCCAGTGAGCCAGGCACCCAGCAGGGCCCTTCACCCTGGAGACAGGCTCGCTGGTGAAGTCACCCACTGCCTCCCGGCAATGCCCAAAAGCCACACCCACGGCCAGCTGATACTCATCTCAGTCTGTGGCATCTGCTGCTCAAGATCAAAAGAACTCGTGCTCGAAATTCACAGAGCGAACCTGTGCTGAACACCATGATGCTGAATTAAACGGCTATAAAACCCTCCGCTTCTTTAAGTAGCAGACGGACTCTCCAGTACTTAACGAGGCTTTGATCTACTCCGTAACCAACTGTAAAACAAACAGAGATTTGGTTTGTAAAAAAAATGTTTTTTTACTGAAGACTTCAGAATATGAAATAACAATCACTTTGTATACACATATGATCATGCGTCTTTCGTGTTAAATTTAAACACATTAAGCTCGAGTTTGTCCTCTGCAGAAACCGAACCGTTCTCTACCCTGCAGAAAGTTTTACAATGGCGCCTGCCACTTATGTCAGAGTTGACCACCCTTGTACTATCCTTCTTAAATGTCTCTTGTTGCCACCAACTCTCTGCTTGCCTTTCCATATATATATATATATATATATATATATATATATATATATATATATATATATATATATATATATATATATATATATAATTATTATTATTTTTTTAATGTGGTCACCCTTGGACCGGGGACCCGTTGTAGAGTGTAAGATTGCCCCTGTTTCAGAGCCTCTCTTTCAATGTCCACAATCGGCCCCCAAATGCAGTCCATTCCAGAACAGGAGTCGCCCCTTGCGCAGCACCTTTCGCCAGGGTAAAGTCACGCACCTGGCGCAGCCCTTCTAGTCCCATTCAGTGTAGCACTGGTTGCATAGCCCTCCTCGCTAGTGCAGAAGTGTACTCCACTCTGGCCAGTGAGCAGAAGTCGCCATCTATGAAAAATTCTACCTCGCGCGCATCCAAAGTGCCCAGAGTCAGCACCTTTCACCGGTTCGCGGAGTCCAGCCTGGCTGACAGTGACGACTTCAACAACTCAATGGAGGCTCGTGTCGTGTCAACGTGGGCACGGGGTCTACATCTCGAAGGGAGACGGCTCAGTGCAGCAGGGCACTATTGCTGGTGCTGTGTATTGCGCTCCACCTTGACTCTACTGCAAGGGGGATTTGGGGGGCAGCCGAGCCTTGAGGTCTGCCCCCCGGGCAGGTTTGGGAGGGGGAAGGGGTTTCATGGGCGCGGCCATTTTGCCGCCGGATGGGCTGCTTGGGAGAGCCCAAAGGCAGCCCAAATCCTACCGTATAAGCCCAATTAACGGCTTCATAACGGGTCCCCGCTTCCGCCCAGCCACCATTTTAGGTATTGTAACCTGGTGGCTGGGTGTGTAGTTCTGTAGCTTGTCGTGTGAGGTGATTTGGCGGTTAGCTGTGTCGGTTAGCGTAGGTTGGTGATAGGATGTCGGGAGCAGAAGATATACGTGTTCTCGAGGCCATCCGCCTGCTGAGTGAAGCAGGGCGGATGGACCTCTTGGTGGGGCCGCGGGAGGCGCGGCCGGTGAGGCAGGCGTCGTTCGGGGTGGCGGCGGCCGTTCTGGCCTGCTCGCCACCGAGGAAATCGCAGAAGTTGCAGGTGAGTCTTCGGGGCCGCGCCGATGTCAGGAGCGCGGCCCCGGATGACGGAGGGTCGCGTGCGAGGCGCGTTGCCAGGGGCGCCTCGCCGCATTTCCAAGGGGCGGTAGGGGGCGGGGAAGCGGGCGGGCGGCGGGATGTGGCTGACGAGCGGGCGCGCGTGGAGTCACGCGGCCGCCCGGGCGTTGGTGGAGGTAGCGGGGGGCCGTGAGGCGGAGCGGGCCCTCTGTAGAGAGCGAGAGGCGCGAAGGGGGGGCGGGGGACAAGGATGAAGAAGCAGGGGCGGGGCGGGAGGGGAGGGGGGAAAGGCAAGGACGGGGAAGAGGAGTGGAGGAAGTCCAGGCCACGAGGAGGCGTACTGAGAGCCCCTCGCCGGCCCGGCAGGGGGCGGGGGAGAGGGGCAGGAGCGAGGCCAAGAGAGGAGGGAAAGGGGGAGGGGCGGGGGCCGCAGGCAGGGGGGGGGGCCAGGTGAGGACGGCTGTGGGGGGGCTGGGGAGTGACCAAGGGCATAGGGGGGGGTCCCCGATTCTTTTGGAGTCAGAAGAAAGCGAAAGGGAGTGGGAGGGGCTGGATGTGTTTTCGTCATGGGAGGAAGGGATCAGGGAGGCCCGCATGGCGGCGGAAGGGAGGGAGACGGTGGTGGAGGAGGCAGGTCCGTCAAGGCAGGCAGGGGTGGTTTATGGGCGGGTTGGCAGCGGGGAGCGGGCGGGGGAAGAAGCCGCGGGCGACGCAGGGGCAGGTGTAGGGGGGCTCTGTTGGAGCGAGGACGAGGAGGAGGGGGGGGCAGGGGAGAGCTGGGGGAAGTGGCGCTGGGCAGACGAGGCGGAGCAGTGGCAGGGGACCAGCACACCAGCAATACCTTTTTTATTACAGGGAGGTAGTCGGCGAGGGGAACCAGACTTGGCACGGCTTGGGGCGGCCCAGCGACGCCAAGGAGAAGGGAAGGCGGAGCCTCCGGCGGCGAGCCTGGAGACCACGCGGGATCGCGGCGCGGCTGGCTCAAGAAGGCCCCAGGCGGGCTCGCCGGTCCCAGCACCCACAGGGCCCAAGCGGCTTGGGGAACAGCAGCATACCTGGAGCAACGCCAAGGAGGACTATTTTACTTTGAGCGGGGGCAGAGGCGAAGAGAGGGCCGCTGGCAGGTTTAGGTCGGCGCCGCCGGTGGCGCGCCGGAAGTATAGATGGGGAGGTGTGGAGTTGGTGGAAGGAGAGGATAGTGCAGAAGAAGGTGAAGTGAGAGAGGGGCCGGGCGGACGGGGGTCCGGTAATGGTGTTGGTTCTTTGTTACAGGTGTCACGGGGCCTGGGTGCTGCGGCGGCCCGGACACAGGCGAGAGGTAGATCGGCGGACTGGAGAGTCGAGGAGCGACGAGGGGATACGTTGCTTGCAGGTAAAAGCGGGATGGCGCCACGGATGGTGTCGGTGGGGGTTGGGGGGGGAGGGGAGGTGAGGTGGGGGCGAGTGATCGGTTATGCAAGGGGAAGTATGTGGCGGACCGGGGTGTGGGGACGGATGTGGCTGCGCTTGGGGGTTCGGGCGGGGACACTACGGGGTTGCCGGAGGGGAAGGTGGAGAAACCGGAGGTAGGGGGCAAGGCAGACAGCGCGGCAGCGGGCAGCGGGCAGCGCAGCAGCGGACAGCGCAGCAGCGGGCGGCGCGCCAGCAGAAGGGGAGGGCGCGAAAAAACCTGACAGCAAGGAGTTAAAGTTTAAACGACTTCCGTATATGGGGGTCACGAAGCCGCTAGGGGCGCATTTGATGGCGGTTACTAAAGAAAAGATATGGAAGGGAGAGTATGTGGAAATGTTAAAGCTTCTACATAGGGAAGTGCGGTCGAAGGAAGGGTCGAAAGAGGAGGAGTACGAACTACAGAAGCGCCCGAGGGTGCCGCTTACAATTGAAAACTGGACGGCGGCATTCCTGATTTTCGCGAGCGTGTATTGCGAGAAATTCCCAGAGAGGTCGGTGTCCCTGTTTAAGTACATGGACGTTATCAGGAAGGCTCAGATTACTGGGGGGGGGTATGCGTGGGCGCAGTACGACGAGGAGTTCAGGGCGAGAATGGCGTGGGACACGGAGGCACAGTGGGGCGAACTGGATTCCGATTTGTGGCAGCACACGATGGGTCTGGCGGGATCGGGCAAAACTATCTTCACCGCCAGCGGGCTCCCGATCATATATCAGCC
This sequence comes from Lissotriton vulgaris, assembly GCF_964263255.1. Taxonomy (NCBI): domain Eukaryota; kingdom Metazoa; phylum Chordata; class Amphibia; order Caudata; family Salamandridae; genus Lissotriton; species Lissotriton vulgaris. Next base: position 1,969,567,213 of record NC_141685.1, read on the forward strand.
CTTTCAAGGGCACCCCACCCGTGGAGGGGTGGGGGCGGGAGCCAAGAGCCAGCCCGGGACCGCGGGGCCCTGCTGGGATTTTAATAGAGGGGCGTGTGCCAGGGAGCACTGCCGTTTTCGACACGAATGCTCAGCGTGCGGGAGGTATGGGCACCCGGCGACGCGATGCTGGGGCCCGATCGGGCAGCAGTATGGAGGCAGACACACGGCGGCGGGAGCAACACGACCCGGGGGCGGGCAGCAGTCTGGGGGCGGTCGGGGTGGAAAGGGACCTGGGCCGAAGGGCTCATACGCCGGTTAGAGTGGACAAGTTGACTGCAGCCCTACGCAATTACCCAGACGCGGGGGCTGCGGAACGTCTACGGGGCGGGTTTCGAGATGGTTTTCGGCTGGGTTACGAGGGTCCGCGGGTGCGTCGGTGGGCGGACAATTTGAGGTCGGCGAGGGAGCACCCGGAGGTGATACAGGCTAAACTGGACAAGGAAGTCCAGGAGGGGCGCATGGCGGGGCCTTTTGAGGACTGGCCAATGACGGATTTGATAGTGTCCCCTATAGGTGTGGTGCCCAAGAAAGAGGCAGGACAGTTCCGGCTCATACAACATTTATCGTGGCCAGACGGGGGGTCTGTTAATGATTTTATCAGCGAGAGCGAGGCCACAGTGGTGTACTCCTCGGTGGAGGCGGCAATGGCTTTGGTGGTGAAGGAGGGTAGAGGCGCAGTGATGGCAAAATGGCTTTCCGGCTACTGCCTGTTCACCCAGACGACTGGGGCCTACTGGGGATCCAGTTTCACGGCCGCTGGTATGTGGACAAGGCGTTGCCGATGGGCTGCTCGATGTCCTGCGCGCTCTTTGAATGTTTCAGCACGTTCCTGCAGTGGTTCTTTACGGAATGCACGGGTCACCAAGGAGTCACGCACTACCTGGATGACTTTTTCTTGGTCGGGGCGCCGGACTCCACGAACTGCCAGGTAGCTCTGGACAGGTTTCAGGAGCTCATGGTGGACCTGGGGGTGCCGTTGGCACCGGAGAAGACAGTGGGGCCAGGCACGGCGCTGTCCTTCTTGGGCATTGAGATAGACTCACAAAGGATGGAAGCACGGCTGCCGGCGGACAAGAAGCAACAGATGCTGGGGCTGCTGCAGATGATGGTGGCCAGGAATAAGGTGACGGTGTTGGATGTCCAAGTGCTGCTGGGGCACCTCAACTTCGCGTGCAGGGTGGTGCGGGTCGGTAGGACGTTTTGCAGGCGCCTCGGCCGGGCTTTGGCGGGGAGGAGGCCTCCACATCATCGCGTGCGCGTGTCGGCGGGGGTGCGGGAGGATTTGCGGATGTGGCGTTTTTTCCTGCACCAGTTCAACGGAGTGCCCTTACAGCGGGACGTGGACTTGGTGTGGGATGTGCAGATCTTCTCGGACGCGGCGGGTAGCGACGGCTTCGGGCTCTACTGGAACGGGAAGTGGTGCGCAGAGAGGTGGCCCCCGGAGTGGTCGGGAGGCGGGAGGAGCATTGCGTTTCTGGAGCTCTTCCCTTTGATTGTGGCGATCTGGCTGTGGGGAGAAGTGCTGGCGCATCGGCGAGTGACGTTCAATGTGGACAATATGGCTGTGGTGCAGGTGGTAAATCGCCAGTCCGCCAGAGATGAGCAAGTGCTGAAGCTGCTGCGGGTGTTTGTGCTGGGCTGTTTGCGGCATGATATTGCTTTTCGCGCGGTACATGTCCCAGGAGTTGACAATGACATTGCGGACGCTCTATCTCGTTCGCAGTGGGGGAGATTCCGTGGGTTAGCCAAGGACGCGGAACGGGACCCGACTCCGCTGCCGGCGCAGATGTGGGACATAGGCAACACCGGATGTTGCAGCTGGTTCTAGGATCCTTGGCAGAGTCAACCAGAACAGCGTATGTGGCAGCCTGGGGGGAGTTTGTAGCGAATGGGGCGCGGTGGCGGCCGCCCGGCAGGGACAGGCAGGAAGAGGTGGTGCAATATTTGCTGGAACTGATTGGAAGGGGGTTGTCGAGAGTGACGATAGCGGGTAAGCTGGCAGGGATCGGTTTCATGGGTAAGCTACTGTGGGGATACGCCCCGTCCGCAGGTGAATTGGGGTCCAGGATGTTGGAAGGTTGGGCGCGGGAATGCGGGCGGGGGGGGGAAGTGCGGCGGCCGGTGTCAGTGGAAATGTTAGGCAGAGTGGTGCTGATGCTGCCTCGTGTGTGCAAGGATGACAGGGAGGCGTGCTTGTTTGGGACACTAATGGTGTGGATGTTTGCAGGGGCCTTTCGGGTGTCGGAGCTTTTGGGCTCCAAGGCTGAGTGGGGCGTGGATTGGGCTGAGGTCCGAGTGTCGCAGTCGGAAGTGCGATTGTGGTTACGAAAGTCCAAAACGGATCAGAGGAGTGTGGGGGCCTGGGTGACCATGGAAAAAAGGGGGGAGGGCGGTGAGTGCCCGGTGCTTTGGGGCAGGAGATGGATGGCGGTGGGGGATGCGAATGGTCTGGTGTTTCGGCACGCGAATGGGAAAGGAGCGACGGGGCGTCAGCTTTTGGGGGTGTTGCGGAAGGCATTGGCAAGATTGGGAATGGATGGGCGAAAATTTGGCACGCATTCTTTTCGAATTGGGGCGGCATCCGAGGCGCACCGTCAGGGACAGGGGAGGGGGGCCATCATGCGCTTGGGTAGGTGGACGTCAGATTGCTATCAACGATACGTGCGCGGAGCTGACCCGGCGCGTGCGCGCGTTTTGGCATTGGGGGGACAGTGTTGACTGACATATGTTTCTCATTTCAGGTTCAGTGGCGGGACCCTCGTCCCGAGAGATGTTGATCTGGATTGTGGGTCACTCGTTTGTGAAGAGGGCGAAGCTGCAAGCGCAAGACAGCTATTTTGGGGATGGTTTGGGGTTCAATCCTGATTTGTTCAAGGTTTTTTGGTCAGGGAGGGGGGGATGAGATGGAAAGAGTTGGTTACCACCCTGAATGGTTTAGTGTGCGGGGGGCGGTGCCCCGACGTGTTGGTCCTCCATTTGGGGGAGAACGATTTGGTGCGGGAGACAGGTTTGGTGCTGATGAGGGCGATGCGGCTGGATCTGGCAGAGCTGCGCAGGTGTTGGTCGGGGTGTACGGTGGTGTGGACCGAGTTGGTCCCGCGCAGAGTGTGGCGGGGAGCGGTGAAGCCGCAGGCGGTGGACAAGGCGAGGCGGAAGGTCAACGTGGAGATGGTTCGCTTTTGTCGTCATGTGGGTTTCACGCGCATATGGCACAGAGACATTAAATATGATGCGCCGGAGATGTTTAGAGGTGATGGAGTACATTTGTCCCGGATGGGAATGGATCTATACCTGTTGGAGCTTCGGGAGGTGTTGGCGAAGTTGTTGGGGGTACGACGGGAGTAAGGTGTTGGTGACGAGCAGCGAGGTGAAGGGGCGGGGGTGGGGGTGGGGGGGGGCAGGGAAAGGGGGGATGAGGTGTAACCACCTACCCCACTTTCCCTGGGTGGCGGAGTTTGGGTTGATGTTGGCCAAGTTTGGCTGGAGTTCGGGTCTTTATATTGATGTTTGGGGATTTGGGGAGCGGGAGCGGGGAAAGGGAAAACAGTTGTGGAGTTACATTAGAGGGGTTAGTTACAGTTGCAATAAGGCAGATAGGTCTGCAGGTTTTACAAGGTTTGGAGTTAAGATGTAGGGGAGAAAATGATACATGACGATGTTATGGAATTTGTATATCTGGATATGCAGGGTGGGGGGATTGTATCATGTGGGGATCGTATCGGTGGAGGGAGACACAAACCTAAGGGGTCAGGTAACTAGATGTCTAGAGAGGTTTAGTTTTGTGAGGCGGTTGCCAGGGGTTAATACATGTGATGTGCACCTGTTTCAAATAAAGCGGCCTTTTACACACAAAATGGTAGTCGGTCTTGATTGCCCCCTTCATCCCTCCCAAGGGGGATTTGGGGGGCAGCCGAGCCTCGAGGTCTGCCCCCCGGGCAGGTTTGGGAGGGGGAAGGGGTTTCATGGGCGCGGCCATTTTGCCGCCGGATGGGCTGCCTGGGAGAGCCCAAAGGCAGCCCAAATCCTACCGTATAAGCCCAATTAACGGCTTCATAACGGGTCCCCGCTTCCGCCCAGCCACCATTTTAGGTATTGTAACCTGGTGGCTGGGTGTGTAGTTCTGTAGCTTGTCCCACCCGCCCACCCTTAAGTGAGGGTTTTTGGGGGGGGGTGGAGTTTGTCGGCGGTTAATATCGGGCAGGTGGCATGTGTTTGGGACAGGTGCACAGGGAAAATTTTGCTGTATGGTTTTGTCGCTTGGAACAGGTGCAGGCGGAGTGTGGGTTGATGTTGGCCAAGTTTGGCTGGAGTTCGGGTCTTTATATTGATGTTTGGGGATTTGGGGAGCGGGAGCGGGGAAAGGGAAAACAGTTGTGGAGTTACATTAGAGGGGTTAGTTACAGTTGCAATAAGGCAGATAGGTCTGCAGGTTTTACAAGGTTTGGAGTTAAGATGTAGGGGAGAAAATGATACATGACGATGTTATGGAATTTGTATATCTGGATATGCAGGGTGGGGGGATTGTATCATGTGGGGATCGTAGGGGTGGAGGGAGACACAAACCTAAGGGGTCAGGTAACTAGATGTCTAGAGAGGTTTAGTTTTGTGAGGCGGTTGCCAGGGGTTAATACATGTGATGTGCACCTGTTTCAAATAAAGCGGCCTTTTACACACAAAATGGTAGTCGGTCTTGATTGCCCCCTTCATCCCTCCCAATGCATATAGGGGCCGGTCTTCCTCACCCTCGAGGGCTCCGTACCTTCTTGCCCCAGAGGGAGAGAGCTTACTTCGGTGGTGTTCAATGAGAGGAAACACCGAACTAGATCAGCGCGAGAGCTCCTGTCCCAGCCAGGGGCGTAATATAGGTCTCTGAGGTGCAGCGGGCCCCCTGCCAATCAAGGGGGCCCCAACTCTGCAAGGGGTCCCCAATCAGCCCAAGGCCAAAGCCTGTCTTTGATATATGCGAGACTTAGGGCCCCCTCTTCACATTCTGCGGGGAGGGGGGGGGGGGGGGGCCGGAGGGGCATCGTTTTGTTTACGCCACTGGTCCCAGCACGAGAAATAACTGCATGGAAAACGTAAATAATATAGTATCAGTTATGGTAAAAATGTGCTGTAACTTTAACACTTAAGAACAGATATGTGAACCCTTGTTTGCAAGATGCTGATATCGTCAGCCTTGGACATCGAAAAGTAATGCCATTTTAATCTCCCGTTTAATTTCAATGTGAAAACAAACACGAGTGAAATGCGAAGTACTTCGGATGAGCACAGGCGATGATTTGCACATAAACAGTTCCGCCCCGCGAGATGTCATTCGAAGTGCTGGCGGTGTTTGACTTGGCGAGGGGCTGAGTACATGCGAAGGGCGGCTGCGTGGCTCTCGGTTTCCTAACCCTGCGCTCTGGAAAGTTTGCCAAGGAAACAAGTGATTGGCTCCCTCCCACACGAGCCGCTGGCTTTGCCTGCCTCGCCTCTCGCCGGCAGTGGAATCTCGCACTGTGTAATTGGAGTCCGGGACTCGCGGCACCCTGCCCCTGTTGACAGTCCGGATGAATGAGTGGATGCTGGTGTTGCGGGGGTTACACACGGCATTCCCCACCGCCTCGTCAGAGCTGCCGTGGCGCGAGCGCCAGTGACAGACACATCCCTTGAAGCGCGCTGAGCTGGAAGTTTAGACACACTTCAGCGCCAGGCTCTGGTTTTTGGTGGTCACATTTTCCTGGGACGGCTCCGGGCGCGGTCTGCGACGCAGGAGCGCCCTCTGCTTAGCTCTCTTGTGCTATTCACCAGAGGGAAGCGACAGGCGCAGGGCTGATGCGGGAGGTTGCTTATCTAGGACTGATTTTTATCACTGCGAGAGCCATTTCGTTATCCAGCCGGGGATAATAAGCAGGTACATTACTTTTCGTGTTGTTTTCTTGTGTGATCGTTTTCCACTTTGGACTGACTACACAGCTTTTTAGCTTTTCTTGTGATCTGAAAGAGGGATCGTTTTCCATCCCGCGGACACGTGGATGGGTATTATGCATGTGTCCATACTCATTTTTATTTATTTATGAAGTTATAGAAATGCGATCTGAGAGAATGCTGTCGGTGTGCTTCTGGCCTAATTTACGAACGTATATGCATGTTTGCTAATAATGCACGCATTGTCGAATTTGGGCTACTTTAGTTCCTGCTACATTTTGAGAAATTTCTAGTCAACATTTATTTTTTTCTGTCTGTCATCTTGTAACACCTAGTCATGATTCGTGTGAGTTTTGGCAGAAGCAAAACTGCGCCATGCTGCATAGAGTTGGGTAAATTATAATGTATTGCACTCTGATGTGTTCATTAGGACAATATATATCGCTACTGAGTTAGACTAAAGTCGTTTCAAGACACGGTCTATTTTTTTGTAGAAACATGACGCACCGCTTCGAGCGCTATCATAGAGTGGCGATGCTGCGAGCCTTGCGCAGGAAGTGCGCACTGCAGTTTTTAGGTGAATGTTGCGCTTCTGCCCTTGAATCAACACTAACCGTATTTTCCATTTGCACTGTCATCGGGGATGGTGAGTCACGCTGTTTTCGTGGTGGAGTTAGTTATTTTAACAAATTCACGGTCGTGACAAAAGTTTCGAATTAAGCCTCATCATCCAGGGTGTGGGGGTTTCGAGGGTACGGAAAGGGACCGTCGCTTCTTTTACCTTCCGTTGTTTGCGTGCTATAAAATGTGAGTAAGATTTAAAAAAAAGAAAAGATCCCAGGCCCTTTCTCGTGTGTGCTCAGTTTGGAACACTATAAAGAAAGTTGATACCATAATGCTCTTGTTTGTTTATCATGTTGATCCGCGCTAGATTTGTCTAATGTAGAATGAGTATCAGAATTAAACAGTGCTATTCACGAGTGCACAGTTCATACTGATGACCAGACCTAGAGACCACAGGTGACCTCCGGGGCCAGTGAAACAGCTCGCCAGGTGTCCGAGGTGCTGCATGCATGCCCCGGTGCCTGAAGACGCGTGTTGCTTTTCTGGTGTGTGGTGATGGGGACTGCCCCATTAATGCGCTCGTTATAGATAGGGACCAGCACAGGGGTTGGTAGGGACATGAGCAGCGGGTTCTGCCTGGTCATTTTCTGCAACTGACCGATGCTGCAAGTGCATGTGACAGTTAATTGACTTCTGAGGCATGGCTGTTGGAGCCGGTCACATCTATCCACAGAGGTGTGTTACCTTGCTTCTTCATGACACTGCAGTGCATCAGAGCAGTGGTGTTGCTTTTAAAATATTACAGTTTTGCGTCTCCTCAACGTACACCATGCTGGCGCACAAAGTAAATCCCTGGTGTTTCGGGCCGTGCCTCATGGTAGACACTTGTCTGCCTGCACATCAGTTCAAATGTGTTTATATCTCTGTAGACCGTACACAGCCCACCCAGTGGAGGTTGGCGGCTATAGTTAAGAAGGGCCAGGGACACAGTGCGGGAACTAGAATGAAGCGACGAAAACAGAGGGCAAAAATGCAAACCTATCCTGGTGCTATCAGCTAAAGAGGGAACATAGAACAGTATGTATGTAGATCGCTTCATGCAACATGGGCACGAAGAAGCAGAAACCTACATTACAGCAGACACTCATCTGTGCTGCCAGCAAAAGTCATGGGGCAGCTTGTGCCCAGGGAAGGAATATGTTATTCGGATGAATCAGGGTGCATGTAAGTAAAAGTGGAGTGCCATTTGCTGATGAATCAAGGGGGAAAACAGGAATGAACACAAATAGCTGGGGGATGACTTTGTAGGGGAGATAACAAAATTAAGTGGTAGAAAAGAGAAAGAGGAGGGACAGAGTGGAATGAATGGGAATGAGTTAGCAGTAAGGGAGACAGTAGGGACAATGATGTGTCTGTGGTGGCACATGGGAAGATCAAACAGCAATGGGTGGGCAATCAGTTGGGGGAAGAGGCAAGAAGAGGAAGTTGCCAGCCAAATTCATGGCACACAAATCAACACATGAAAGGTGCATCTGTTACTGGTGAAAGCACCGCAGATCATTCGCCAAGAAGGCAAAAGTAGAGATTAGAAAAACACCAGGAATGTTCAAGAGTAAAGTACAAGACAGGAGTAAAGAGAGTCAGAACAGCTTGGCATGGAGAATAAAAGAAGGACATGCATTCTGGGAACAGCCTATTTTGGGGGACGTATGTATATTAAAATTAAGTTGTGAAATTAAAACCCAATATTTAACAATTTTGATAATTGAGAATGACCTGGATTATCCATCTTTTATTAAGGCAGAGTGGAGTAAGGAACATGCTATGGTTATATGCAGAAAATTACATGGTATGGATAAAGAGGATGGGATAGGAAAATAGATGATTCTTACCATGAAGGGCAGTATCAAAGCAACACACGCTGGTGGGATGTGACGAGGAACTTAGACTCTGGAATAAACTCACTAAAAGATATCAGAATTCCATTCACACTGGTACAAATTATAGGACACTTATACAGTAGGAAAAGCTGGCTAACTGTCTATTATAATTTATCATTAGGGAAGAAATTAGAACTGATGTGGATTCTGTTTTCTGAGCACTTCATAGGTTATAGGAATTACATTAGCAGGAGAGAAAAGTCTCAAGTAGGGAGAATCACTGTAAAAATCTTTAAAAGAAGAAGTGATCTTGGCATGCTCTAGTAACAAAGGCCAAGGAGAGCTCAAAACTGATCCATTTACAAAAGGAAGATTCCCGAAAGATGAATATGTAAGATGTGGCAAGTGTAGCTTTCCATATTGTCCTTAATATGTATTTTAAAGCCTTTCTGATTGTTTTCAGGTCTGGCAGAACATTCACTGAAGCTTAGGTCAACATGATCAAATTCCTTTTTGAAGTTGGAAAGTTAGTGTTGTAACGTAGGTCTCCTTTTCCTACAGCTGATGACTTAGTGGCTGATTATTAGTCTGGCCATAATGGACCACCAGACTCTACTCCTGATCTGGATACTGTGAAATGTTATGACAACAGTAGGCCTGACTTACTCACTCTGAAAAGCATATGTTTAAAAAAATAGGAATTTCAGTGTGGATTGTTAAACTGTTTAACCGCATGCGCGCTAGCGGGTTTTCCCGCTGCGCGCTGAAGATTCGAAAATCGCGCGTTACGTGACAAAGCCAGCTCGTCATGCGCGGAGCGCAGGTAACGCCCATGACGAGATGGCTTTGTCAACAGCATCGAAGGGGTTAAGCCTATCTTTTGTTACTTTGAATCTCACAGAGTGCTGTAATATACAATGGTTTTGATTTTATTTCAACCTTTTGACAAATCCTGGCGTGCAACATTTGCAATGTGGGAATCCTTGTTGGGCCCTCTAATAAGGGGTTATATGTAGTTTTCCTAATTGTAATTCGTTACACCTTTCTAATTGTAGAACTGAAAGCTTGATGGTTGCCTTGTAGGAACGCTTATGCAGTAGGCCTGAGCAGGTCGTGGCAACAATCCAAAGATAAAGGTTATAGACCTGAATGGTGCATTGGGAAAAGTTATGTCAGATGCCACAGGTCTGATCTGTTTATTATAAAATGGTGCATCAGACATTAGGCCTGACCTAATTCGCAGTAATAAGCATATGTTAAAGCCAATAAGTATTTAATGGTGAATTTGGTATTACTCTGTGTTATCGAAAGTAGACAGGCATTCTCTTACATGGAGTCCAAGAGATTACTGTAGTAGTCAAATGTGTTGATGTTGGTTTCCCTCTTGATAAACATTTGGTGTAGAGGATTTGTACAATCCTTGTTAGACAGTACGAACAGGCTGTATATAGTTTTGCCACTGTAGTAGTGCACAAATGTGTACTTTTATGAATGTATACCGGATAGTTGCCTTGTGAAAAGGCTTATGCTCAATATAGTAGCCCTGAAATAGTTATGGTGACACCATTAATGATAAATACTGTAGTCCAGATTGGTTCAATTAGAAAATTATATTAGAAACTATAGTTCTGATCTATTCATAATAAAAAAAATGACAAAAGAAACAAGTTACATGAAATCTAACAAGTTGCTGATGTAGAAAAAGGATTTTAGTTTTGATGACCCCCTCTGACAGAACATTGGAAAAGCAGATTTGCAGTGTGCTGATCTCTGGTAGGCTCTTCTGGGAGGGGTAGGATATTGTTTTCCAACTGAAATTGTTCACATATTTGTAATTCTATATACGCTTGAAACTTTGTGAGAAAAGGCATGAACAAAACAGTAAGCCCGATTTGTTTTGCTGATAAACCATGGCAAAGGTTCTAAGCTAGATTGGTTCATGTCATATGTAGCAGGCCTGATCAATATTACTGAAAGTTACAGCAAAGACTGTAGGCCTGGCTTACTTATTATGAGAAGCATATTAAATCTAATAGGTCTTTAAGGGTGAATTGTTATTGCATCATCTTAAATTCTGTACACACATACTCTGCTATATGGAATCTCACATTTTAATACACTAAGGTTTTTGGTGATGCTACCTCATCTGGCACACTTTGGTAGTAGCAGATTATAACTGTGAAAATCCTCAACAGACGCTTTTAAGATAGCCTAAAATATTGTGTGGCAAAACGCATGTGCTTTTTTCACGATGCTCCACTACATCAGGGTAAAGCATTAGCAAAGCCAATAGGTCCATGCGTCAATACCTATTGGCTTTGCCAATGTTTGTTTTGTTGTGTTTCCTTTGAGCATCCAGCAGCTCTACAGATAGGGCTACTAAACAGTTTGTTTGCCATTCATTTAATCTGCAGTGTACTGCATCACAAACAACCAGTGAGCACATGGTATCATTGTTTCACTGTTTGAAGATCTTTGCTACATGTATATGTGTCAGGTCAGTCATATAGGATCAGTAAAACACTACAATTGTGCACAGTTCCGAGATCACCTCAAACTGCGATGTTTATTGAGTGACCATCTGGTAAGGTATTTCCATAAAGTACTATTTTTATTCACCCATGATGGTTAAACAAACTTCTTCTTATAATGATGGCCCTGTTGGAACTGGAAAACAACGAAACACTATGTTCAATAGCATTGCTAGAAAGATGCTGATTGCTCTGCATATCTTTATTATATTCTGTAAACATATGCCTGCTACATAAATTAGGAGGTATGTTTTCTTGTTTTACTGTTTCTGTTTAAATTTATCTGTCACATGCCTGTTAAGTTGTGTGGGCTTTATCGTGGTGGGTAAGTGGGTGAAAGTGTAAATGAGTGACAAAATACATGCATGATAAGTGGCTAACTGCCTTCACAGTCGATGTTGATTCAGAGTTCTCAGGGTCAATGGCCATTATGGATCCACAGTATTGAAACCGCCTATATATCCTGCTGACAGAAGATCCTATATGAATTGAGTGTGCAGCCTAGAGAGTGCAATGAAATGAAGTTTTCGCAAGATACATATATCACTAGAAGAGATCAGAGAGCAGAACCTGATCTTTTGGTAATGAATACTTTAATAGCAAGGACAGTAATGGAAGCAACAAACTGGCTCCTCTGGTAGGTAATAAAAGACACTCATAACTGGTGTACAATAGGTCTCTCAAACATGTGGGTCATGGTGCCACTGCACCTGCTGCACCAGTGTTTGCTGGACCCCTGATCGTACCTCCTTCTGTTGCAATGATTTCATTTTCTTTGGGCCTTCGTTTCCATTTCCAGAATTTTTATTGGGTAGCAATGTTGATTTGTCTTCTTGCAGTTTTTTAGTTGTTGTATCGAACAATAACTAAATCATGCCATTCTCTTGTCATGGACTGTTGATAGCTTGTGCCTCTCTTTCTGACTCCAGATTTTGGTACTGCCCTAGTTTGGAGGAGAAAGATTACAGTAAAACCCACTAATTATCACTCAATAATGCTTACATGTAGACGTGAATCTTGTGTCAAAATTCTGTAGGTTGCAACTAGTATGGTTCTGCTTTAGAACATTGTTACACAGTGTAATACTGGATAGATAACAGTTTAGAATACAGGGTTCTCATGGAAACTAAGAGTGAGCTAACACACATGAATGAAATGGACCCTTGTAGGTAGCACCTTGCCGTCTTCATACGTTCACCATGGAAATGAATGAAGAAACAACAGACAATCGGACAATCCTTCCTCATTGGCTTAAGATGTCCTAACATCAGCATAGATTGTTACATGTGTTTTTGTGTTTAAGATATACATGTTCTGAAGTTAGATGTAGGTGAGTGTTACCCCGACTGGTCCAGGCCATTCTCCTATGACCATCTTTATTTTTCCTTAGCACCTTTTGTTGTATTACCTGTGAGTACTGCTGACAGTGATCTGTGTCGCCTACTACTTTGTGGGTGTCTGTTTTCTTTAAAGGTTATGGCAGCTGCTGTGACTATATTCCCAGCTTAATTTGAACAGTTGTTACTGCGACTGTTTGCTGATGCTGTTAGAGAGAAGAGACTAGGACAAGTTTCTAAAGCTACCGTTCATGAGGTGTTTGACTTCAATCCGATTGTATGTCAATACTCCTTTAAATCTTGCTCTTTTCCAAAAGGACTCTTTAAGGGTTGTGGTAGGTTAGGATCCGCTACAGTAGAATAGGGACTTAATTTCCTTAATAGAACACTCTGTTATTTTCTTGATTGTCTCTAGCCATGATTTTCTTGATATTTCTGATTTACTCATTCGAATAAAGATACAAATCACAATATACTGAGCTCTTACCGATAAATGAAGGTTTTCAAATTGATGATGTTTATTGAGTTGTTTTCGATTTACACTCTATTCTAAAACAGTGGCAAAGATTCATTTGGCTGGAGAAGAACATGGCATGGATTTGGAATTTGCTCTTGCAAGTTACGGGTTGAACTAATTAAATTAAATCGTTTCTGCACCAGTGCAGTCATTCTATTAAGTTAATATCCTCATAGAGTGTCTTACAAAATTCACACACTATTTCATGGTCTATGCTATATTTCCCTTCAAACTCAATGTAATAGTATATTCAAAACCTTAAAAAATAAGTAGTAATTTTAAATTATAGGAATATTGACAAGGGCATATGAGGCAGGCAAGTGGTTAAGGCACTGAGTGACCATTGAAGAAGTAAAGTTTGGGTCCCGATGGCACAGGGATTAAGAAAACCAATATTTGGACTGGCCGCCAGTGGTGCGGAGGTCCTGCACCACCAATTAGGATGCGACCGCCACCCTGGCGGTCACATTCTGCATATTCAAGATTGTGGTGGGCAGTGCTGTCAGCAGCACCCACCACAATGTTTAAAATACATCTTGCGCATTGGCATGCACAACGTGACAGGCACCGCGCAGTGCCTGCCAACTTGTGGATGCCAATGTTGGGGGGTACCATAGGTAACCCCCAAGTGCAGTCCCCCACCCCTGCATCCCCCGAGGGGCCCGCAACGGGCCCGAAGCAAAATCTGCATGCCTTTCCATGACGGAGTCTCCGCCATGGAAAGGCATCGAAAATGCCACATACTAATATGGATGGCGGTGCCTGCAAGGCACAGCCACCATATCATGGGCCTTTTCCGCCCCGGTAGGCAATCGTGACGATTGCCTACCAGCGGAAAAGCGGTAGACAGTCTTTCCGTCCGCCGCAGTACCTCAGCGATGCTAATGTGGCGGGCGTAAAGGCAGTCTGGAGGGATGTTTTGGCGGGCAGATCGCCACTGCTGGTCAGGCGGTGGCGTTATGCCCGCCATGCTAATGGGTCACTATGAGTGGAGGTAAAACCTTCCTAATTTGCTGAGGATGGAAGCCAAGAAGGTAAACACACTTCTGTATTAACATTGGCATTTAAACTGAGAATGCAGCTTTAAAGAAAGGAATAGAACATTGTTAGGTCGGGCGTTAGCCAATACCTTTTGATTGTACTACAATTATATGTATAATATATTTATATTAAGGGGCTGAAAGTCACCTCTCTTCACCCACTGGTCTGTTCTTGTGTCATTCACATTTTACTTCCACCCACTACAGTGTACAGCATGAGGCAACGTGTCAGCCTACTTTAGCCGCTGGCTGATTTCACTTTGAGGGACTGGACTTAGCCTTTTCAAAGGAAGCATATGCATACATAAGGTAGTCCTTTCTGTGCCAGTGCTTTTGTTTTTACTGTATTATTACTTTGGTGTTGTTTTGATATCTAGAGCTACAAGATAAGAGCATAGGACACTTTTCAGTTTTAACAATTACTGTCTCCTGGCAATACAGTTATTTATTTATTTATAAAGTTTTTTATAGCGCGAACTTGACCCAAGAAGGTATCAGAGCGCTTCACATTTAGGATTGTAGCGTTACAAGTTACATCAGATACAAGAGCATAGTAAGGTACAGTACACATAAACAATGTTTCAATAATTCGTAGGAGGGAGGGGAGGAAGGAGTAATAGCGGGGAGACGAGGAGGAACAATGCCCATTGTCCGGCTGGATAGGAGACGGTCAAGGGGGAAAACAAGGGCCAATCTTCTCATTAGCTGTCAAGCAGCTCCACCGAACATCAGCCATCCTTTTGAAGCAGGCCATTGTTTATTTACCTGACTGCTGCTTTTTCACACCATACCAGCATATAAGCTCATGATGGGGCTCACTCTTTGCAACCCTGCTTGTCATTCCTTTGTCGGTCCTTCTTTTACTTCTTTGCTTTCTTTCTTTTTCCTTCTGTATTACCTTCTTTTTCCTTTCTTTTATTTTCTTCTTTCTTTCTTTCTTGCCGTCCTCTTACTTTCTTACTTTGCTTGCTTCTGTCTGTGGTTCTGTCATGCATATGTTTCTTTCACGGTACCAGTATGCATTAAGAGGCAATGTTTTAAGTCACTTCAGCATTAGGCTGCTTTCATTATGAGAAATGGCATGCTGTCCTTTCCCATGGAGCACATCAGTACACAAAGTAAATAAGTAATAATCTATATTGCAGATTAATTAAACTCATTGCAATGTGCATCCATGTAACGTTATAAAACCAGTTGCTAAAATATATAGCAAATCAAATCGGCCCTAAAAACGTCTGTTAAGGCTAAGGACTCCCATATTACGTTAAGACTGGCAGATGGAATTGGGGCTTCCACACCGCAGCATAAAGTGCTTGCATGTATAACGTGAACAGCACTTGCTAACTGTACTGTTCTAATAAAGTGCATGGGTTTATTCAAATCGTGTGCTGTCTCAATATTACGAAAGAGGGGAAAAAGAATAGACTTAATAACTTAACTCATCTCTCTCTTTCTTGAGTTCGAGATGTAGAGGGGTTCTAGTTGTGACTCAACTTGTCCAGGCTCAGAAGTACAAACAGGCCCTCAGCTTTTAATTTCAAGAAGCCTGAGACCATGCTGAATCCGACATCAAAACATTCATGTCAATGCTGGGCTTTATTTAGGACGCTGAGGTGTTGGCTTTGTCGGTTGTTTGGACACCTGGAGCAAGAACCTTGTTGCCTTGCATGACAGCTGAATCAAGTGTCCGTTCAAAAGTGCAGTTAGTGCGGGACGGCAAGACAGAATTTGAAGGGCTCTCAAATCTGGGCTTAGCAATGAGGCCAGAGAACAAGCAACTTAGGTGAATCATGCTATCTTGATTATATTCGCATAAGCGGCAAAAGCTACTACCCCAGCACTGCTTCCAGGTAGAGAACAAGAGAACAAGGAGCATATTTACAAGCCCCTATTGCCACAGTGTGAAGATCCTGTGGTGATAAACCCGTCGCCTTATTTGCAAGGCAGCGTTAAGCCACTTAATGTGGCTTATAGCTGCCTTGTAAATAAGGCCTCTTTCATGCTACACTTAGTGTGAAAGGGGCATGCAATGAGTGATGGGGTGTGCGTTCCACCACAACACCCATTGATTTTGGCACAGCCCCCTATTTACATGGGTGGCATAAATAGGAGGCAGCGCCAAAATTAAGATCAGGGAAATCCTAGTCTTAACATGGCGAAATAAGGAGAAATTCTTTCTTTCTCCTAGTTTTTGCAGCACACATAGAAACAGCAAATTGCCATGAATGATTGTTTATGTGAAGGAAGGTGTCCGTCAATGCAGGGGTCTTGCATTGTCACTAGGCAGCTGAATTTAGCCCCAGTGCAGGGAGAAACGCAGGGGTGCACCTTATTATTGTAAATATGGCAAATCCCTGGGTTTCTAAAGTGATGGAGCGTGGTGTTAGCAATTTTGGAGCTAACCCGCACTCCACTTCTTTTTTATGCATATGCTTTCAAGTCCTTTGATGAAATGTTGCCAAGGTGGAAGAGCAGCAGGGATTTTTCAAGGCAGCTGAAAAGTGAATGGTCAAATGTGGCTGTGGGCCTCAGGTGGCATATGATGACAAGACTGCCCACACATGGTGTTTGTGAGCAAGTGCTGCCTTGTCAAGGAACCTATATTGGAGCTTTGCAGCCTTGTTGGTTACACTTTTAAAAGCAGTGTATTCCATGCTTGAGTTCCATACTTCTGCTAATTTTAGGGCATGAACAGCTTGCTGTAGAACAATAGGCCATAAAGTTTTGCTGTCAGGCTGTTTACCCATTTCTAACCAACATGGATAAGCTATTGTGTCAGGTGGGGATAATCTAAGCTTACTTCACAATTTAACAAGAGCCCGGTTCCTCACTGTAAGGTAAGGTACGGTAATTTTTATTTGCACAGTTAATTAACCCCTTCCATGCTGGTGACGAACCCCAGCCGTCATGCACTACGGTGCTCGTGTGCTGATGACGGCTGGGGTTCGTCACGGCCCGCCCGTGTTCGTCCGGCGGCCGCACACGGGGGAAATCGCGGCCGCACGAAAGGGGTTAAAACCAATGCAATACAATACAAAATATCAAATTAAAGCACAATATAAAATCACATATGTTTAAAACCATCATAGTATGAACATTTGAGTTCTGTTCTTCATAGTTATAAAATCATATCAGCCTTTCGATTATCACTCAGTATTTAAAATTAAACATGATTTGTGTTGCAAGACAAGTTGGAACCAAGTCAATTCAAGATTCTGGCCCTGGCATATTTTTCTCCACAGCCTTTAAAAATTTTACAAGGCCACAGCTCAATTGAGGGTCCTGAGATGAAAAACAGGTTATTACTGCGCTCCTTCGTGTACGTAACCCAAGCCGAATAAAGTGTTGTTTTAAAAGAAGTTTCCTCTCCTCTTGCATTTTCTCGCAAGAGCATAGTAAGTGAACCATATCTTCGTGTATATGACCGCATAGCCGGCATGACAATCCTGCTTTCTTTTGTAACCAGTGCGGGAAATGCTGGGTGCAGGGCAGCAGCCCTAGTCTGTATTTTAAGAAGCACATTTTTGTCTTTTTGGCATAGCCCAAGCCCAAATAGTTCTGAGGAGTTTTTGCCGAGTAAGAATTCAGAGTCATCCAAGCGTGCGTTCTTTTTGAAAATACTGTTTTATCTTGTACCCACGACTGGTGTTTGATAGATTTCTTGGCCAGTTTATTGAAGGTTTTATGATCTAAGGAGGATGCCCAAAGCTGTTCCAGCCCGGTGTTTACAAGACTTTTTGCAAGATATTTGGCTGCAGGCGAAGTCGAAGACTTATCTATCTCCCTCCATAGATGTTCGTTCAATGTTCCCTGTGCAGATTTCCTCACTTTGTCCCATACACAGATGTAGGCCCCCTGGCGTGCCAGGAGCTGTTGTTGAATGCCAAACTCCAGCCTGATCTGTGCTGGGGAGGTCCACTTAGGAAGACTAAAGATGATTCTGTATGCGGCTATGATTGTGCTCCTCACTGGATCTTGATGGAAAAGGCCAAATTCCAATCTGACCTGAGATTGCAAGATGACTTGTGGCAAAACAAATAACTTCTTGAAAGGATCGATTGAAGTGTATTTAATATCATTGTGTCACTCCCTTTCATTAATTCGGAGCCACAAGTGATGAATGGTAAGAACTCTGCTCCAATAACCTGAAGCAGATGATGGTGCAATGTGCTGCATAACATTTTTGTAGTAATTTGAAAGAAAACTGGAGCCTTTGTGCAGTAGCTCTTCTGGAAATAAGGTGCTCTCTAAAGGTAAGTTGGGAGTCCATGTAGGCTCCTAAATACTTATTTGATTTAAACAGTCCTGTGGCTTTCCAGATGAAATGGGGGGTTGTTCTTAAGAAGGGAGTTGAGAAACATACCACTTTGTTATTGTTTTGATTTATTTCCGCCCCCAGTTGGTGTTTGAGACACTGAAACACACAAAGTGGTTACCTTTAATGTCAGAGAATACTATGGCAATGTGTGCTTTTTTTGAGACCAAGACAACATTTTTGCCTTTAGCCAATGTTTTCTTTAGATTGATGAGGGCATGGCACAATAAAAGAAGAATTACTAAAAAGCTGGCTGCCAAAAGCAGACCTTTGGCTTTGCTATTGCTTGTTTAGATCTCTTGCCACAAGTAATGGAAGTCATAAACAATGAGCCTGATTAAGAGTGCTTCAGATTTTAGACATGGAGATACCATAGACCATAAACCGAATAACCGATTCCAGCCAGTTCATCCCCAACTAAATCCACTTATTCTGAGAGTTTGAACCTGGAATTGGGAATAACCGACCAAAATCAGAATTACTAGTCTTAAATTAGGATTGTTGTCCTCGATTGTTGGAAAATCCCACTTCCATTTACCATCTGCTCTTAGCAGGTGCTATATAGGAGCGGGAGCCAAAGCAGGCCATGGGGTGGGAGTTTAGGTGCCAAGAGCGGATTGCTTTCTCCCCTGTGCTCGGGGAGGTGTTTGCGCCTGCATCCACTGCCTAGTTTGGCACCGAATATTGACCACTTGGCTGGTGTTCCCTCACCCATTAATTCCGAGAACTAGGCCACTTGTAATGGGACAGACCAGTATTCTATCTGCTTTGTAATCAGGCCCAACAATATCAAAGATAATATTCTTCAGCAACAGAATTGTTGTTGCTTGGTCATGCTGTGCATAATTACTCTCATTATAACAATAGCATTTCAAAATAGGGCTGTCTAATTACTAAATGTGTGTTAACTGGGCTTTGAAAATGCACATTTTCCAGTCCTTCCCACGGCCAATCTGCTGAGTCTCATAGCTCACAAGTAACCATTATTTGTATGCAAAAAAGGAAGAAGTTAGTGTCAAAGCCCTCCATTATATACACCCAGTGCGATACATTTTATGAAAGCTTCATATTTTGCTATAATTTCCATATCAGGCAACACTCATTACAACCTTGGCATGTTGCCAGGCTCTGATTGGTTCACCTATGCAGTAGCTGAGAAGTGCACTAAAGTCTACTGTACTCTCCACGCCAACAGTACTGCATTGTATACTCGTGTATAGTGTATCTGATTTTGGAAAAGCAAATGAAAATCAGGGATGTTGTGAACTCCTCTCGACTGAAAAATAATGCCATATTTTGTGATGTCTTTATGGTTAAAGATCGCACAACCAAACTTCCTATTAAGTAATTGGAGTCAAAGACCATTGGAAGGAGTTAAAGAAGGAATCATGTCACTTACTTTACCCATGCCATTTTGGTGAAGTTACGTTTCATGAGCATTCCTTCCTTAAACTACATATCCCAGCGAAGTCATTTTTTTCATATGATCAATAAACTGGCCAGAGTTTACACAAGTGAAGGTCCACTGAGTTAAGCATCTCAAGTGTGAAAATTAGAAATACTGTAATAACAAATGTAAATCCAATGGAAAAATAAAGGATGAGAGAAGGTAAAACGGTGCAGAAAGTGAAATGCAAGGCTCTCACCATCACTCACTTTGCCCCAGGGCTCCAGGAACGCCATAATGGCACCCCGTCGAGCCCAGAAATGGGACACAGATATATTTTGCATCCTGAGCTTCTCAATTGTTATGCAGAAAGGGAAAGATGCTCCATTGGTAGGCCCCCTGCCTACAAGAGAGAGGACGGAAGTAAAAGAAGTCACCAATCTGTAAGAAAGATTGGAAACCGTGAAGGTCGAGTTCTAAGAGCATGTCCTTCCTCAGAATATGCAGCGGCAACTGAGGGATCAACTGAAATGGAGGAATGACATACAGGAGGTGACAAGTGCAATACAGGGACCTAGTGGCTACCCAAAGTCCCTGAGAATGGGAAGTGAGAATGTAAACTGGGGAGCTGAGGAGTCACAAGGGATGCAAAAAGGTTGAGAAACTCCCCCAAATCTATTTCAAAAGCCCCTGAATATCACGTCATTCAAGGGCAAGATCATAGGAGGATGGAAAAACTCTGCTCACCCTCTGCCTGATCAATATCAGGACCACTCATATGGCACTCCCTAAGGGACAATAGACAACCTCCTTCCACTCCCTCAAAAGTGGAGAGGTGTGGTGCAGCTGCAAGGGCAGCTGACTTTGGAACACAGGGTTTACGGTTCGATCCCTGGCTCCAGCGGCAGCTAAACTCAGCACCATGTGACTCTGAGCAATAGCTCACTTAATTTCCACGATGGCCCCCAGCACCTTGAGACACGTAAGGGTGAGTAGTTCGTGCTTTACAAATACAGATTTACATTTACATTTAACTGCTGTGTCACTAAAGTGAGAGATCTGCACTGCCCTCCCTTGACAATGGATGTAAGCCACAGTCACCATATTGGCGGTTAGCATCTGCACATGATGATCCACTAGGTAGACTGCACATGGCAGAAAGCATGAAGAGCAGACAGTTCCCATCAATTGGAAGAATGACAGTCCTCCACCATAGCACAGATCCCACCATAGCATAGATCCCTCATCATGTCTCCTTAGCTCAGGGAGGTGCAATCAGTTGCGACCACGAATGTAGCCACTGATGAAAAGGATATCCCTTGGTCAGAGAGGTGGGTCCAACAACCACTGCAGTTGAAGCTAATGGGATGGAGTCACTTGATCGGTGCCTGGAAAACCTGTGATATGAGACACCAGTACTGATGCAGATGGGCCAGGAGAGGATGCAGATGTTGGCAGGTCCAAGAAGCAGTGGAGGCAAATAGGGCAATGTGCCCCTGTGTCCTCAATCACAGATAGTGTGTGTCATGTGAGGAAACAGTCAACTTAAACCATTATGCCAGGACCTCAGGCAGGAAAATGCTATCCAGATCATTCAAGAAGAGGGCTCCATTGAAGACCTTTTTCTGTGACAGCACCAGTTGACACTTGTGATGGTTGAGCAGAAATCCATGATGAGTCAAATACTATTGAAAAACATCCAACCTCTTCAGGGCATTCTCAGGACAGGCACACACCAATTATCCATGAATGGCAAAAGTGGCCATCCCTGAAGATGGAACAGCTACAATTAGGCCGCCAAGTTTGTGAATATGTGAGTGTCAGGTAGCAGTCCAAAAGACAAGAACCTGGACAAAAATGTTCTCCATGGACACAAGCTGGAAGAACATCTGATGATTCAGCATTACAGGTGCATAGAGATAGCCATCCTTGAGGTTGATGGTTACCACTTAAGCCCCAATACATATCCAACCCCAATTCAGAGCAATGGTCCAGCACAGCAGAAGCAACAGAAGGCACAATTGAAGAGAGCACTAAAAATGTCAAAGAACGGAATTACAGGAAGTGTCAGGTGTCACAGAAAGGGGAATCCTCATGTTTTCTTAGATCCTAGTTAGGTTCACATGAAAGAGCTCACGGCCAAGCAGTCTCGGAAGGAGTTAAAGGAGAAGGAACCTTTAAAAATGGAACAGCCTGTGCAGCCATGAGACATAGTTTGAAATCCAGCTCCTCTTCCTACTGTCCCACAGACGTCCTGCAGCGCTGACAGGGATAGGGACTTTTAGAGGCCAAATAAGAGAATTCCTTTAAATGACACAGGTTATTGCATCACTTCCCCCATGGGCTCCAAATAGCTGCTACAAAACACACTCCACGCACAATATGACATATTCACCTGAACAAGGCCCAGCAACACTTACATAGAACAATGTCCGGCTCTTATATACGGTACCAAGATTGTATTGCCAACCAGAGGCAGAAACAATAGCCTTGCAGATATAGAAGCCATCACTGAAACACTGGCTTACTGTGCATGTATAAGGCATACATGCTCCTCACCACACACAGACATAGAAGCAGGCACCTCCAGAAGCAGAAGCAGAAGTAGCAGTAAAACCATCAATATCACTGCAGTGCTGCCACGGACAAACACGTGTGCCCTTGTGACACTCAAACAAGTGTTTTGTGATGCATAGACACACACAACCCATCTCCACGATGGCTTCGCTCCTCCAGCGATGATCCAGATCAGGTCACACTCCTGCTGTTCCCAGTGACCTGCTCTGGTATACAACACTACTTCATAGGGCTCCAATCTGATCCAATTGCCACAGCAGATTCCTTCAAGGCGGCTCCTCCTGGCAGATGGTGTTGCTGGCTCACTACTGCACAAGGGCTGCACCTCGGTCTACATGGCAATCTGTCCATGGTGGCCCTCACTGCACATGGGCTCGAGTCAAACTGCGCAACAATAACCAAAGTTAACTTTGTGTCAGCTTTTCCTGGCATGGGAGGTCGCTGACTCCTCATTGCACACAAGAGATGACGTGTTTAGCACAGCAATGTCTCAGGCTAACACGGATCATCAACTTTTTCCTACACATGGACAACCACCCAATCAGTGCAACTGCCATCTCCTCACACCTTACAAAGGTAATCCACTCAACAGTATTCCCCATTGAACCTCACTCCCTCAGACACTCTTCTCTTCCTCACAGGGCACACTGGTCATGGCAAGCAAGCAGGCATTGGTGCTATAGGTTACAGGGCAGGTGGTCTTGAATTTCCTGGGTGCTGTCCTTTCACCCAGCTGGGATACTAGCAGGCCTTGGCCCACAGTCTGGGTCACAGGCAGTAGTCTTGCAGAGCTTCTCCTCCTCACACAGCCCATCTGGCTGCATGAAAGTTGAAAGGTTTTGGGGTCTCAAGCTCCCTTCTTATAGTCCATTTCCAGACAACAAATGTGATTTAGAGTCAAGGCCCTGATTTGGATTTCAGCGGTCCGCTGATATATAAATCCCGTAATATCTTATGGAATTTATATTTCGATAGAGTGGATATGTGTCACCATTGTTACGGAGTAAAACATCTGCTGAAATCTAAACCAGTCCCTAAGTCTTTGAAGTTTATGTTTGGGTCTGCTTCCTCTTTAAGTACCCACTCTTCTGCCCTTTCTTTTCTCCAAAATGCTGCCTTTTACAGCAGGAGTCTCCAAAGCTGATAACACCACAACGTAGGCCATGGAAGTGACTAGAGTTCACGCCTGGATGTCAGTCACAATGATATGTGTATTAAAAGTCTAGCCCAGGCCCTCAGCCCTACTCTTTATGATTTGCTTATCAGCCCCATCTCCTTCCTGAGATGTGGCTACGCCCCTTCCTTCTCACCGCTCTCTAATACAAAGAGCAGTATTTGAAGTGTACCAGGGGTGCCTGACTCGCCCTTCTCCAGTGTGTCCCAACCAGCCTACAAGGATGCTGCAATAAACAAATCGGTCTCAGGGGATTACTCTACTCCTTTCCTCATGTTTCATCATGCAGCATGGGTCACCCAAAATGGAACCCAGAGTCATTTACACACAATGTACAGTACTGCCCTTTGCGTACTGCACAACTCAAAGGCACGTATACTCTCAGTACCTGCATTTAACATGCACACACTGCACAGCACTACAGCCTTGATGTACTGTACCACTCACAAGCACTCATGTACCATGCAAATGCACTTAACATGCATGCACTGCAAAGAACTCAATTATCCTTGTACCAATCATAAGCATATATACAACCAATACATAATGTAGGCATAAGTGTGAGTTAGGCACGCATTAGCAGAATTATAAATGAGTGAGTCTGTAGGCCTCACTCCAGAGACAGGTAAAAAAGACCTGTACAGTCCAATTGATCACTACACTGTATGGTGCCACCACTGCACTTGTGCAGCTTAACTCCTGGTAAATGCAACAGCCTATCACCTCTGTGAGGATAGTGCTTTGGGCCCCCCTCCAGCTCCAACAAGAGCGTAATCCGTGAGACAGACCTATGTCATGGTGCACACTCATCATCAGTGTTTGCCTATGACAACAAAAATCAGCATTAGGGATCCAGTCGTCAGTACAGTTGGGGCACTCAGGGTAAGGGTGCATGACCATTACAATGGGGAGGACATTTCTGTCCAAACAGTTGCCAAGAATAAAGGAAGTTCTCTTCAGAGGACCAACATTCCAGAATACATCACTCATCCTAAACTTAACGTTGCCCAACTTAGTTTCAGAGTGGCACTTGCTGTGTTTGTACAACACATTCTGAAGCACCTTCTTATCTCCAATGATCACATCCTTGTGTTTGCACATTATAGTGTCTAAAAAACAGAATGACACGGCAATCAAAATGCATGGTGACCTATATAGAAAGCAGTTAAAAATAAACTAAAAAAGGCAAAAACAACCACCTACATCACTCTATCCTATGCTCTTATTCAAAATCCTATACTTTTGCAACTGGATTTAATTCAAGTTTCAGCCCGAATTAGTGCACAGGATTCATCAGAAGGGCACAAACGTGTACAATATTATTATTCTTTTCTTTGCAAATGTTAATTGATTGCTGTTCATCTTGTTAAATGGGTCCTTTTTTCGTGCCAGGAGCTTTCTTTGTAATGCATTATCTGTCAGTTAATATGGGGAGGAATTAACTTGTGAGTTAGTATATATGGTTACTGCTAAAGGGACAATTAACACCCGTTCTGCATGACTTGGTATGCGTAAATTATAACATTGTAATCAATCAAAGACCCCAATAATGTTTACTGCTTTCTGGATTTACTCTGATCCTCGTTTCCTCCCCCTCTGAGGTTTCCTGATTAATGTTTATGCTTGCTGATTGCTACTGGCTCTCTTTCTAGCAACTTTCAATCGTGTCCAGCTGAAAAATAAAAGACAATTACAACCCATGAGAATGTTTAAAGGATACACGTAGAAGCAAAGTTGCATGCATAATTAGTAATATAGGAAACACGATTTTCAATGTAACTGCATTCGAATAATTAATTTCGACATATCTTATGGTGGATACATTTAAGTATTTTTAGTGAATGTAAAATTAAAATTAGCTATAGGTTTAGGTTCAATCCTCGGGCCAGCAGCCTACCGTGCTGGCAAACTAGCAACCTCTGTCACTGCATCAGCTCAACCAAATTGTCTGTAGTCGTCCTGGACAGGGTCGAGCTGGCCTAGAGGCCCCTCAGCAAGTGACGAGTGGGCTGGTCTGACTGGTTAGTGAGTGGGACGGTGTTTTTCTTTAGCAGTTTGTAGGCATTTTTATGGCAGGTTCGACCTTTTTTCACTTTTTAATCCCCTGATATTACCACTAACGTTGCATGCAGACCTCTTTATCTTGGAAAATACCCATATAGCGTGTTCTTACAAGTTCAAAACTGGCCTTGATGTGCAAACGTGCGGCACCTTTTTAGCTGTCTGGTTCGCTAATGAGGGCCACTTTTATTTTGGTGACCAGGCCAATATTATCCCAGTCCCAGTCCAACTCTGGTCCTGGAAGAAAAAACGGTGGTGGAAAAAAAGGCAGAGAGACTCCCAATGCTGGCCAAATATGTGCTCTGTGATTACCCCTTAAAGAGGAGGTAGGCAGGTAGTGCCACAACGGGACACTGCCCTAACTGTCTCCTGGAATTCCAAAAGTAATTCCCTGGCACACTTTACAAGGTTTGCATTCACTTGCAGACTGAGGGGCTATTCCGCAGCCATTCCCGGCAGAGTTCACCTGATTTTGGAAGGGTCGATGGCAAAGCTGGAGGTATCTGCATTGGTGGAATGTTCACCGCCTAGGGTGGGTGCACTAAATAGATAAATAATACTAGAGGTGTGGCTCAGGAATCTGCTAAATTTGTATGATTCTCATTAGCCTTTTCAGGCTAAGCAGTTTACTGGGCTTCAATTCAGGGGTTAGGATGAGCGCTAGGTTTATGGTTAGTGTTCATTCATGACCTGTTTTTTTTGTTTGAGATTAGATGTTAACACTTTCAGTAATAACCATTGTAGTAATGTTTCAGGTTTTTAAATGTCCCCATTTTGTTTTTACTGGAACCGTTTTCGTTCAGTTTAGTCAAGCTATTAATGTAAATTATTTGCAAGTTACCTGGGTCAGTCCTGGGGCACTGCATGCGTCCTAATTACAGATTGTTGACCATGCCTGTAAGTGATAAGTAATCTATTTAACTGCTCCCAATTGTATATAATCGGCAATGAAAGATGCCGGTACTCCCCCAAAAAATGCCCTTACAATATCAATGAGTGAAGTAATGCTTTGACTCCCATTCCGTGTCTTGAAATGTTCTTTAAAGTGCAGTTAAAGCACTCCTTATGTTAAACTTGTATTTTTGAAGCACGTTGTTTGCACATTTACCCATCCAGTACTTAGGGCCTCGTTTATAGGGTTTTAGGCGTAGGGCAGCAGAGCAAGGCACCCTGCTGTACTGCCCTACGCCAAACAGAAAGGGCAGGAATGCACCGTATTTAAGCACTACAGTGCATTCCTGTTCTTTCTCCCTGCACTGGTGCCATTTCGGCAGCCTAGCGCCAACGTAGGCACCCTTGCAGCATCGTTCAAGGGTGCCTCTGTTGCATTCAGGATTGTTTTTGTGTACCTTCCACCACAACAACAATCCAAAGGGGTACCTTCTTGCACAAAAATAGCCTAAGAGGTGTTTCCTCTTCCTATGTGTGCTGCAGAATGCAGTACGCAAAGAAAAATGAAAAAATGAGTAGAAATAAACATATTTCTCCTCGTTGCAACTCACCTCGGAAGGCGTACAGATTTGGTTCTTCACCTGGTTTACATCACTTTGTAAATCTCGGGCAGCATCAAATTCTATGGGTTTTGCGTGGGAAACCCACCTCTATGCCCATGGAACACCTCCCTGGTGCAGAGTAAGGTAACACAACCCTTTGTACTGTGTCGCTCTACCCATGAATTATGAGGCCACTCAAATGCACGAAGGTTGGCTTTGTGTGGCTTTATAAACCGAAATGAAAGGCCAGCGTTATGTGTGTGCCACTATATATGTTGCAAAAGTGAAACAGGGCTCTCCTAAATAAGCCTTTCAATTGGTAAAAAAAGTAATTACTTGAGCCCATCTCAGGAGGCACTGAGTGCTGCACCAAACATTACCCCTTGCAGGGCTGCCAGTAATAGTGCCAACACAACTACTAGCCATTGCACTCCTACAAGTGTAATGATTCAGACTACTCCAGGCTCACCCAAAGCTTAAAGAATGGTGTGGAATAGTCTGAATGTCATTTTTTTATGTAGATAGAAATATTGAAGACTCTTGCTGTACTAATCCTAAAATTAGACAGACTGTGCCACCTTGGGGTGATGAACTGTCATTAGTGCTGGTGTTGTCAGTGCCGAGCACCAGAAACCAGTGGCTCAAATTAAGCACTATACCCAACATGTCCCTCGCTCTCTTGTCTTTTGATGAGATTGATAATTTCATTCACATGGTACTCGCCTAAATTATTGCATTCTTTTTAAGAATTCCTTAAAGTACTTGTCAAATTTAGCAATAATTCAAGTGTCAATATCTTGATTATCAGAGATGTGTACATTCTACTTCATTACTTTTCACTTCATTGTAAAACAAAAGTTTTAATGCCTTGTTAGTCAGTGCTTCAAATGAAAACAGAGAAGTTCTGGTACTCACTACCCGCAGTGGCTTTCTGTACAGTTAAAGAATATTCCTGAAGACAGTGACGATACAGTCAGGATCTGTTCAGATCCGCATTTGTGATCGGTTTGAAGTTTGAGATTGTACATCCGCTTTCACCCACATCTGTATGGACATATAGCCCACAACTGGCCGCTTCTTAACATGGGGAACCTTGACAATATATGCAAACATTGATAGTATGAAGTGGGGGATGGGGCAGTAATTAGAAAATTGCCTACATCCACTAAGGAATGAAGACAAAAATCATTCCACCTTAATGTTTTCATTTTTAAATCGGATTATGCCATGCCCAAACTTTTAACTGATCAAACGAATTTTGTGATACGAAGCAGATGGCGAGCTAAGACACTTTATGATGCAATGTTGAATGATTTTTTTGTAACCTAACCATCTTGTTAGTTATAACCCGTTTCAAAAAAATTGGAGTCGACATATTCCTAATAGATGACCTTTGTTTGAAAGATGAGAGCACCTCTTTCATTTGATTCTTAAACAATAAGAGGAGTTTGTGCAGTCATGCACTTTTGCTCTTTTGCCTGAACATGACCTCCCAGTCAAACACATCAGTGACAGGCTTGTCTCTGTGCGCCTGATTGCTGTTTCTCATGCTGTTGGTGTCTCCGGATGAAACAATGTTCTTTAATCTCTGAAGCGTCAACTCTGACTTTGTTTTTAAGGCGATACACATCAGCTTAGAACAGTCTCCCGTACATGAATATCTTTTCACTGTAGAACAATGCATGCTTCAGTGGGCATTTTAAAGTTTTTCCTCTGAACATGTTGAATGCTTTTTCTAGCCTGTCTAACATTTATGCTACACAGCAATAAGTTAGCTTCCCAGTTTTTTGGCATATTTTAGTGAAGTGAACCTGTTTTGCAAAATAATGAATTTTGATTAGGGTGAATTATTTCGCAGTTCATTAAATATTTTTACAGAAACTCATATACGTTTAATCACTAATTGGCAACTTTCAGTAGTTCTTAAAATACAAGTTTAGTGATTCTAATTTGTTTTTGAAATGCATTGTAAATAATATTCGTATTTTATTCGAAAATCAAAGCTGAAATAGGATATCCTGATATTTGGTTGGAGGACAGTCCCTACAGTGGCATGTCAATGTGCCATACATGTACCTTATTTGGTTTATTAACATTTGTATTTGACTTTTAAAATAGAACAAACTCACAAGTGTTGCCCGCCAGAGTTGCCTCCAGGGTTGGTGCTTCTCTTACGACTCGCAGTGTTACTAGGATGATGCATCATGAGACCAGAGTTTAAACAGGCCAAATGGTCAATGAAAGCCTTTAGCGTCTATTGGCCTACAGGCCAGTGTGGGTGTCAAATTGGTATGTCTATAGGCTTTTTCTGGCAGGGAAGAGGTTAAGCAAGGAAGAGGTTAAGCTCAACTGTGAGATTTTGAGAAGGACAGTGTAAAGTACCTACATTCTGTAGGTTAGAGCCATTATGTCAGGCACAGAAGGATCTAAGTGCAAGAAGAAAGGATCATGGAATCATCTATGTGTCGAGGTATCCTGTAGTGCAAGTCCCTTCTGTATGTTCTGTTCTCTGTTGTAA
The DNA here is from genome assembly GCF_964263255.1 of Lissotriton vulgaris. Taxonomy (NCBI): domain Eukaryota; kingdom Metazoa; phylum Chordata; class Amphibia; order Caudata; family Salamandridae; genus Lissotriton; species Lissotriton vulgaris. The sequence goes on from NC_141685.1 coordinate 1,969,596,559, forward strand.
TGTGAGTGGTAGCCGTCTTCTATCACTGCATCTTTGGGACAGAGGATCAGAGGATCAAATTCAAGGTTCTTTGCCTCGCGTTTAAAATTCTCAAGGGTACGTCTCCCCAAATTTTGGAGAATCTGCTGACACCGTATGTACCCCCGCGAACCCTCAGATCTCTGGGTCAGAATCTGGCTGTGGTTCCGCGCTTCAGGCTGAGTAGAGCTGGTGGTCGCTCTTTTCGAGTGGTAGCGGCGAATTGGTGGAATGCTCTTCCTCCTCATATCCGGGCTATTGATGACCTTCTTCAGTTTAGACGTGCCATCAGGACCCTCCTATTTGTTTAGCTCTTATGCTGTTCCTGTGGCCCTTCTGTTTTTTATCGGTGTTGTGTTGTGTTTGCCTTGTCAAAGTGCCAGGACGCCCCTTCGCTGGGGCAGCTGTGCGCGGTATAAGTAAAAATAACATAACATAACATAACAGCGGCATGGACAGGCATGAAAAGTACAGACCTCCAACCCTCCAGCCTCACTCGTTCTATCGGATAGATGTGCCCAAGCATTTAGTGATCCCAGAGGCTATCCAAGAGGGTCAGACTTGCACCAATGGTGCAGACTTGATATTAATTACTTGCCCATTTTAAAGTGTTTTATAATGCACATCTGTTATTTCTAAGTACTGTAAATAACAGCTGTTACAATTGTCCAACTTAATGATACTGTGATACTGAATTTTCCAGCCTCCAATTGACATAAGGCTAAGAGGGACGTCTGTGAATTGGCAGATCATGGCATGTTTCGAAGGAGGTCTACCTGCAGTACGTGCAATTTGAATTCCATTCATTGTTTCTCTAGATTAGCTCTAGAATCCTCAGTATTATGCCTTTACAAACCACATGAATCCAGGTTTTGCAACCCTATCAAATTTCTCATGTCATAGTATTCTTGACAGCAGCGCAGTTATTGCAGATTCAAAACAGCTATCTTAAAAGTGTTAATGCAGTGTTCTTATTAATGATGTGCAAAATTAGCAACAGTTGTTTTGGCATGAGTTTGTGATGTTTCACAGCATTCATGGAACTTTATATTGTGGTGGGCGTAACTTGTGCAATTCTGTGTAGCATAATCATGCAGAATAGCCTGAGAATCATGCGAGAAGAATAATTCTGTGTTTAGCTCTATTTCTTAGTGAAAAAATTAACCCTGGGCGTAGTTCGCGTAGTAGCACTATGCATAGCTATGCAAAGTGCACTTCGCACCACGCGAGCTACGCGTAGTGCACTGTGAAAAGTGCTATTCGCACTGATTGCACAGTGATGGATGATTGTCCGCACTGTGCATTCAGTGCAAACTGCATCTTGCACAGTGCAAGCGGTCGTTTCCTGCCACTCGAGTAGATTTGTACTCAAGCGGCAGTTTTCTCAACGCAGACTGTTAGTTTCTCATCGCGAGCGGTCGCTAACAAATGCGACCCCTCACAATGAGAAACCTGACCTCTCTGTGTTTAGAATCTCGCCGGGAGTGTTATTTTCCGCGCTCGCAATCGGCAACTTGATGTTGCTGATCGCGAACGAGTAAAAAGTCTTGCTGGGATGTCATTTTGCTCGCTCTCGTTGCCAACTTGCCGTTGAGGAGTGCAAGCAAGCAAAAAATGACCGCTGACCTACGCAACGCTATGCTACGCGTGTTTGTACTGTGTTACGTGCAATTCGCGTAGCGCGAAGTAGCGCAAACTTCGCAAATTACGCAAGCGTAGCCTAGTGCTTCGACCAGGGTTAGAAAAAATGGCCCGTCGCATCAAAAGTGGTCACAAAGGGGCATTTTTCTGCTATGAAATTAAGTTAAATGCAACTGAACACAAACAGCGAGCACGAGCATCTATATGTGCTTTTGAGGTAGGATTCTCAACTATTTTATTCCCGACATTTAGTGCTATTACCTAAGGGCAAAATGCACCCTTGCTTCCAAAGTGGATGCAAGGATGCATTTATCAGTAAAAAATACACTAAATGCAGCAGAAAACAAGTAGTGAGCAGCCACTCATGCTCATTAAATGTGCTCTTGAGTAGGATTTTTGTCCCCAAATATCACAAGGCAGAGTAATTGCATAATTATCGGTAATTCAGAATCAAAGAGTAATGCAGAATTATTGAAATTACTCTGATAACTCCAGTGAAATTGAAATTCCACCTAGGCCTACTTTACATGAAACTACCTGATATTCAAAATCTGCATTTATTAGTAATTAGAGTAATTTCAGAAATATTTCTTAACAAGCATTGCACGAAATTACATCATCAGAAGGAAGATTTCACCCTGCAAAGGTATTATAGGACTGATTACATCCATCGTATTTGTAAAGTTCATGTTTACAATCCATTTCATAGCTGTATGCAGTTTTCTTGATGCACTGTAATGTAAAATGTCCAACAATTTTGTTTTCTGAGCCCTCTCTTTCCTAAAATGCCTGACTTTTTTGTGTACAGTGACCCCTCCAATGTATTGCCTTGTACAGCTGTTATCACGGCTGTTTTCTTCCTGGGAGGGTAGAACATACATCATTTTATGAGACTACTCAGACTTCTTGACTGTCATTCTTTTGTTAGGGTGTGAAATTCTGTAAGCTAAAATTATCCACAGCGTACACGCTCATCTTTACAGGCTGATCACATCGTAACATAACTGTGTCATAAACATGAACCATGAAATTGCAAGTGACCAAGTCCCATCACACTACACATCCAACCATATAGAAAATCGTCTGGTCTACTTCTTAAGGAGGTATTTGTTCATTTATTTTCAGTATTACAGAGCACTGCACATCGCCTTGTGGATACTCCAGAGAGCCATATAGTTCAAGTTAATGTCCAGGGTTGTTAAATTGCAGGAGTCCTTTAGGCGCTAACTCAATATGAAATGCTTATCTTACCCATCATCAGGCTGGTGCTCTAGACAAAAACCTGCTGAGAATAACGTTTCTGCTCTCGAGTATGGGTTCAGCACCGCTTTGGCCCTTCCACTCCAATGCATCAGCCTCCAATCGTTTACCACTGAAAGCTTGTACTTCTTTTATAAGTAGGGGACAAGAAACTCTCGATCAAGCCAGACACATGCAGCCAATAACGTGTGAGCAGCCCGCAAATGATTGCTCAGCTAAATATGTTTTCCGCACCCCAGGCTGCTAGAGGTTTTTTGAAAACCCACCTCTTCTGTTGGAGCACAGATCAACTGATGACAGCAGGCCTGCAGCAATGGGGCCAGGGCTAATATAGAGAGAAATGAATAACTCCATTTGTTAAGATTTTCTAGAGAGAGAATACATTACGCTTGCCTCTTCAAAAATGTAATAAACAATGTAGAGAAACATAAATGCTAAAGAACATTTTCTTTTTCCAACATCATTATTTGAAATTCACTTAAGTGACTTAAGTGCTCAATGCTCAATAATGCACCTTTTGTATTGAGGAAATATCTTAACTACCTTTACTAGTACTTCCAGTTTAGGTGCAGCAGAGGAAACATTAGTGCAAAGCTTCTTTACAGCAAGTTTCAGAACAACAATAAGGCCATTGCAGGTCACATTGAGGCCACCCAATAGGCCATGTTGAAAGAGAGAGTGGGTTCTTGAACATCACATTTGTTTAGCTGGGTGCAGCGAATCCAGCAGTTGTGGGAGGGGCTTTCACTCTAGTGCTCTCTCCTTCCTAACAGATACATGTGTAGCAGCTCAAGAATGTTTGGGGTGCTCAAGGAGACCTTTAACCAGCGGAAGAACAAGGCTGTCTTACCAGTGTGTGGTTTGCAAGGTCTGGAGCAATGGATTCTTTTCAGGAGGCTAGATTTATGGTATTGTATTCCATTTTGGAGGCGTCTTCCTGAATGTTGTCACTAGTTTTAGAGGTGTCATGTGAGGTGTAGCATCTTGTTTTTGAGGGTAACTCGATAACACTTTGCATAGTTCTGAAATGGTCATCTAGAGTTTTGTGTGAAGTGCCCAAAGCCTTACCTTTATTCACTCAGTCCCCCACCATGGTTTCACTCGTCACAGTCTCCTTCTCCTCGTGCTGGGCTTAATGTTCTAGATGCTTCAGACTACAAGATCCGTCCCAAAAGTGGGCACTCGGATTCCAGAGCCCACCATTCTCAGGTGTTCGGGGTTTTATGTTCCTCTAGGTAAGGCCATAAAATAGAAGGGGATTCAGGAAGCTGCACCTTGATCGCAGGCTCAATATCTATGAGAAGGCACCGGGCCCACCCAGTGGGCCTCATTTATGAAAAGTGACGCATTGCTGCGTGAAAACAGCGATGCGTCACTTTTCACTGCGCACTCCTTGCGACACCAATGATGCGTCATATTTAATGTATGACGCATCATGTCGCAAGGACTTACAGATACGTCAGTATTTCTGATGTATCTGTAAGCGCAAAAGTGACGCATTGCTGGAGTGTGTCACAAAAGTGACGCAACTCCAGCAATGCGTCCTTTCACATGGGGAAAGCCCCATGTGAAAGGGCTTGCGTCAGTCTTACGCCTGCTGTGAGGCAGGCGCAAGATTTTGACGCAACAGCATCCTAAAAGTGACGCAGTGAAATCTCATAGATTTCACTGCGTCACTATTACGAGGCTTTTTGCGGGGGAACGCCCCCTCTGCATACATTATACCTGATGCAGGTATAATGTGGCGCAGGGGTTTAAAAAGTGACGCATCTACCTAGATGCGTCACTTTTTAAATATGGCGCAACAAGGCGCATTTTTTACGCCGCTGGTGCATCACAAAAAGTGACGCACCGGTGGCGCAAAACTGACGCAAGGCCTCATAAATAAGGGCCAGTGAGTGCTGTACAAACGATACCCCTTTGACTCCCACATTACATCGATATGAGAACTGCCTCATAGCCCTGCTATGCATTACAGTTTGAGCAACGTGTGCAGTTACAGGAGGTGTTGTGCATTGGGCACTAGAAAGGAATGGATGAATGAGTGAAGGATATGAGGGGTTTGATGCCACCAATGGGGCCTTGAGTCTCTGGGGTGGGCTTTGGTGGTATTGCCACAGCCTTACAATTATACTTGCGCCATCGATAGTAATCAACTCTGCAAAGTCCTATTAGAATCGATTCACCACCCCTAACTAGGCAGTGGCCTCATCTACGCAATGCCCAGTTCTCTTGAGTGTGCTTAGTAGAAAACCACAAGTCAATAACATCTTCAACAACCAGCTTTCAGGGAAGAAAGAACAGGCTCGTCCCGGATTAGCATTTATTTTTATCCCCTGGTCACCACATCTAAGACCATGTTCTCAGTAATAATTGAAACCCTGCAATTGCGTCCAATATAGAGGAATTATGCAATTTCCTCTACTCGTATAATTGCTTTCTGTGCAAATCCGGGAGTAGTTTTTGTGTTTTTGACATGTGGCTGGGCCATGGGTGACTTTACTTTTAAGATTCGCCTGCCAGCTGCTTTAGTCACATCAACATCTACTTCCGAAAATAAAAGTATAATCCCAAAAATGTTTGCATTCAGCATTTCAATCTAAAAATAACCTCACTCGCTTTATATCGGTCTCTGCATTCGTTATTAATCCTGGCATTCACCTGCTTAATTTGCTGTCTCTGAAAGCATTATATTTGCATCAGGAGATAATTGCATATATCAAATTATCTGTGGAGGCTTTCCTAATATTGAGACTGGCGCTCCATCCCTGCAGTCATCCAAATGTAACCTCACGTTGCCAGCTAAAGCGCTCTGTTGTGTTTCACATGGTGCACGCCATTTGAATCCAGCACAATAGGAGTCTCTGCCTATAATACATTGTCATTTTATGTAGAAGTAGAGAACAGATCGAGGATATTTAGAAACTCAGACAGAAACAAAGATGCAATTGTGGAAACCGTAAATTAAAACAAACGAGTAGAATAACACACATGAGAGAGAAAATGTGTGCGCGAGCGCAAATGTTTGTGTGATCGTTTCCACCATCAAGGGTAAAAAGTTACCTATTGTAATATAAATGGATCTATTTAGGGCTTACTACCCCTGATGAGGCTTTAATGTGCTTTTTCGGCGAATGACACTCTACTCCCAGAAAACCAGTGTTACTTATCAATCGGATTGTTTAGTTTTTAATGTTTATTCGTTAGTATATTTCACACGTGGTTAAAGTTAGCAGGTTTTAACTGTCTTGTTGGACATGTTGGGGAACTTCTGATATCATCTAGATTTCCCTCGGGTCCTTCAGGAATAAAGTGGTTCGCAGTCGCACTGTGCTTTTTGCTCCATCTCGCCCTTTCCCGCATATTTTAGCCTAGGATAGCACTTTGAGCCATGTTTGGGGCACTGACTTGGTTGAATCGTTGTATGTGTGTGCACTGCAAGGTGTTCTAGCCTCTTATTTTTTGGGGTTACAGTCGTTGTTCAGCACGTATCGGGTCATTTAACCAAAGGAGAGCGGTGGAAGGGTCATTGTTTATGCTTCCTGTATTTTATAGGATTAGGTCCAGATAACCTCGCTGCCCCACTAATCACCCATCACTTTTCCCTGGATTGAAAGCAGACCCCCTCTGCTAATTGCGGGTTTACATAAATGTGTTATCTGCAGATTTGTTAGTAAATGTTGATCGCTCCGGGCCTTTTGTTTTGACTTTGCACTAAAAGGTGCTGAAAGAACACGAGACAAAGTGCAAAGATTCGAATTCAGCTTTCGTGTCACATGCCCTGAGATGTTGTTGATCAACCCTCAAGAATTCCATACCAGTGCTTAGATTTCAAAAGTTAGGCTTCTGGGTACAATTTGCGCAATACCACATTTACACATGTTTATGTATTACATGCCTGTACAAAGCACAGTTATTTTTTATCAAGCCCTCGTTCAGAACATGCACCGATACAGCAATAGAGACATTTCATTTGATTATTCATAAAGGAAGCTAATCTACAAAAACATGTTTCTAAGCCACCCCTTAAAATGATTAACCCTCAGTGTTTAAACGTGTGACTATATACATTGCAGTTGTATCAGAGGGCAGTCTTGAATGAGCACTACACTGTAAAGTGTATTGACATAAATAACGAATGACCTCACTCTGTGTTTATGAATTCCGTTTGCACAAAACAAGACCACCAGCTAAGATTTTATTCTGACATAAAAAAAATCTTCAGGAGACACCCGGCATGCTATATCATTCCGAAGAATGCCCCCACTGACAGTAATACACTCTGAATAAGATACTTTCTTTGAGAGGTCATAAATTGCAGCATTGTGTGCCTGTCTTTTGAGGAGGCATGACTATTTATGATAAATTACTATAGTTTCTAGGACTTTGTTAGGTGCTGGGGAAAACACATATGAACTTGCCCCTGGATAAAAAATAATTATTCTGTTCAACTCTGTTTAGTTTCTTTTGAGATAAAACTTTCAGTCAAACAGAAACCATCCAAAAATGATGTTGACTCCATTTATGTTTATTCAATGGCACAGATTAAGGGCCATATGTAGAAAGCATTTTGCGGTCAGAAAAGGCTTGATTCACAGATTTGGGCTTTTGCAACCACAAAAAAGCTTTATTAAAACGCAAACTGCGATTCGGTAACTTGTCACCAAATCACAATTTGTATTTAGCTATTCAATATTCTGGCGGGGCATGTTTAGGGCATCCCTTCTGTGGTTGTTGGTGGCAAATCACATTGGAGGGGTGCAACACACATAAAACATACATAAAATAATCTACACAATAATATAAATATACACAGGAAACAAATCACTCTTCTTACACTGCCGCTTGTACTGCAGCACGTTCCCGGAGCGCAAAGCCAACTCTCTCAACCAATCAAGACGATGCTCTAATGCTTGTAGGCCGAGAATAAGAGACAAGGGAGACTCTATTCACTAGGAACCAGGGTAATCTAAGTATAAGCAGAAACAGTGGCTCCTGTGGAAAATTAAAGCAATCTATAATATTGTTTATGTGCACAATCGCAATACAATGGGTTAAGTTGAATGTTGAAAGGAAAAGAAATTAAATACACCTCATTTTTTGGTTATAACAATCAGTATTTATATATAAACAGAATATACAGTTTTTTTCAAAAATAAAGCAATAGTGCGCAAGTGAACATGGAACCTAAAACATTAGTGACATATTTGTGATATGTGCAAAAACAACAGTTAATGGACAGAATGCAGAACAATGTTATACATTCACCCCAGTACAGAGATCTGGGCCTAAATCCATCGTATTTTTTGCTCACCATGCCATTCCAGTTTGAACCCAGCCATATGCAAATCAGTCTTAACCCTGTGCCCCATGGGAACAGTCCAGCCTGAACTGCCAAGCCAGGTCCTCCCTGGACTGGAAACAAGCATCCTAGGACTGGTTTCGGAATTTCAGCACTCATCTGCCAGGATTGCTTGATTCCAGTGGCATGGACAGCACAGGACTCACATCTGAGCCTACCTGTCCCACTCGGGACTGATTTGCATATGGCCATGTCTGAACTGGGGTGGTGTGGTGAGCAAAATAACGATGGATTAAACCCAGATCTGTGACTGGGGGTGAATGTTTTGCCATTGTGCAACATTCCGTCCATCAATTGTTGTTTTTGTATTTGTCACCCCGAGTAGGACGGGTATGCTCAGACGTAAGTCCCGTGCTCTCCATGCCACAGGAATCAAGCTATCCTGGCTGATGACGGCTGATAGCCAGAAAACGGTCCTAGGAGGCTTGATTCCGGTCCAGGGAAGACATGGCTTGGCAGTTCGGGCTGGACTGTTCCCATGAGGCACAGGGTCAAGACTGATTTGCATATGGCCATGTCTGAACTGGGGTGGTGTGGTGATCAAAATAACGATGCATTAAATCCAGATCTGTGACTGGGGGTGAATGTTTTGCCATTGTGTAACATTCCGTCCATCAATTGTTGTTTTTGCATTACCCACCCCGAGTGGGACGGGTATGCTCAGACCTGAGTCCCGTGCTCTCCATGCCACTAGAATCACGCTATCCAGGCTGTTGACAGCTGATAGCCAGAAAACGGTCCTAGGATGCTTGATTCAGGTCCAAGGAAGACATGGCTTGGCTGTTTGGGCTGGACTGTTCCCATGAGGCACAGGGTCAAGACTGATTTGCAAATGGCCATGTCTGAACTGGGATGGTGTGATGAGCAAAATAACGATGAATTAAACCCAGATCTGTGACTGGGGGTGAATGTTTTGCCATTGTGCAAAATTCCGTTCATCAATTGTTGTTTTTGCATTTGTCACCCCGAGTGGGACGGGTATGCTCAGATGTGAGTCCTGTGCTCTCCATGCCACTGGAATCAAGCTATCCTGGCTGATGAGAGCTGATAGCCAGAAACCGTTCCTAGGATGCTTGATTCCTGTCCAGGGAAGACATGGCTTGGCAGTTCGGGCTGCACTGTTCCCATGAGGCACAGGGTCAAGACTGATTTGCATATGGCCATGTCTGAACTGGTGTGGTGTGGTGAGCAAAATAATGATGGATTAAACCCAGATATGTGACTGGGGGTGAATGTTTTGCCATTGTGCAACATTCCGTCCATTAATTGTTGCTTTTGCAATTGTCACCCCGAGTGGGACAGGTATGCTCAGATGTGAGTCCTGTGCGCTCCATGCCACCGGAATCAAGCTATCCGGGCTGATGACGGCTGATAGCCAAAAAACGGTCCTAGTGTCCTTGATTCCGGTCCAGGGAAGACATGGCTTGGCAGTTTTGGCTTTACTGTTCCCATGAGGCACAGGGTCAAGACTGATTTGCATATGGCCATGTCTAAACTGGGGTGGTGTGGTGAGCAAAATAACAATGGATTAAATCCAGATCTGTGACTGGGGTGAATGTTTTGCCATTGTGCAACATTCCGTCCATCAATTGTTGTTTTTGCATTTGTCACCTTGAGTGGGACAGATATGCTCAGACGTGAGTCCCGTGATCTCCATGCCACAGGAATCAAGCTATCCTGGCTGATGACGGCTGATAGCAAGAAACTGGTCTTTGGGTACTTGATTCCAGTCCAGGAAAGACATGGCTTGGCAGTTCGGGCTGGACTGTTCCCATGAGGAACAGGGTCAAGACTGATTTGCATACGGCCATGTCTGAACTGGGGTGGTGTGGTGAGCAAAATAACGATCTGTGCCTGGGGGTGAATGTTTTGTCAGTGTGCAAAATTCCGTCCATCATTTGTTGTTTTTATATTTGTGATACGTGCAGTTGGTTTCCAATTTTTCATACAGTCGACCATCTAAAATGATAGAGAATAGGAACACTCCTATATATCCTATTTGTATGAATACTGATTGTTATAACTAGAAAATTAGGTGTATTTAATTTCTTCTCCTTTCAACATCAACTTAGCCCATTGTATTGCGATTGTGCATATAAACACTGTAATTTTCCACAGGAGCCACTGTTTCTGCTTATAGCTGGTAGGCAGCATAAGTGAAGTATCTTGATTTGCTGGAGGAGCATGCTCTAAGCTCCAAAAGTTACTGCAGGTCTGTGCCTGCTCTCCAACCCAGCTGTCCAAGGCAGCCAGGTTGGAGACGATTGAGTTGCACATGTTGGTTTGGCAGTAGCAAGGTAGCTGGACAAACCAAGATGCGCAATGCAAACTTAAGTGGGCACTCCTCACAGCAGTAATTTTCAGGCCCCTCCCTGCCCTTGCACTCTGTTTGCTTGCAGTGATCAAAAAATAAAATGGTAATAAAATCACCTTATTACCATTTTATTTCCAACTTTCTGCGTAGCAGTGTGAGATAAGGAGCGCTCCTCCGCTCACTTGGAAGCACCGCTGCTGCGTCCCTTCCAAATACCGAAATGCAGTGCTGTGTATTAATGTTTTGGGACCAATTTATGGTTGCAAAACATTAATTTTTCACGACACCTCAAGGGTAATGGTAACCATATGCAAATGGGAAGAGGTCCCCATGGGACCCCTTCCCCTTTGTGAATGTTAAAACAAATATTTTTTAGGAACAGGCAGTGGTCCCTGCCTACTCTTAAAAAATAAAACTTACATGTTTCACTTTACTTTTTAAAATGCATACTGCATTAAAAAATATATATATATATTGCTTTATTAAAAGGCAATACTAGACATGATGGTCTGATGACCCCTGCAGATCACCATCCCTGTGATGGCTGCAATTATTAATTGGTCACAAACTACGACCTACCTCAGTAATATTTATGCGTCAGGTCTGTTTGCAAACCACTAGGAATCACTAAATTAACCTCAATGTGTTTCATACATTATGTATAGCAATTTCCTAATTATGCCTCACAGAAAATCGCAATTAGGTAATCACTATTACTAAAATTTGTACATATAGCCCTAAATGCTTAATATAAGGTGGCGTGATGACCAAAATTTATTACATTGGCCACAAATCACTGTTTAGGATTTTGAGTAGCTATTAAAATGATGATAAAGAGATTGTGTGATATGTGTTTGGGACTCAGAATGTCCTACACCAAAACGTGCACGTTTTTCATTTAGAATATTTCTGCACATTGCTCTAAGTAGTTTTTTAAACCATTTTTATGAACATCGAAATATTCATACTGAATGCACAGCTGTATTACCCTCACTTTATAGACACTGTACTGTAAATATAATAATCTTTTAAATAAAATTTGTTAAAATAAAAAAAAAACATAAAGACGGTTTTTTAAAAGAGCTGTTTCCTGCTGATTTTTCTGAGGAAATAGTTTCCCTTGCTTCAAAATAGTTCTCACATGTTGTATAAAGTTTGGTAGCTTGTGAACTATATCTAAAAGAATCAAGACATTCTCCCAGTGGACACAACATTCTTTAAATACATTTTTGTATGCCTGGCTCATTTATAAGACAACTAAAATATTGTGAAAGGTGACATGAAGAACTACGCAGTTGTAAAACACACTTTCTTGGGCAAAAGTATATTCCACTGAAGGTAAATTTAAGGATAAATTATATATAACTTTCAGTCTCTTCATTTTGCTATGGTCCAACTTCATTTACTAGAATGGGGGATATGATGGAGACACTAGCTGAAAAAAGTACACTTTAAGTCCTAGTTAAGTGACTCACCCCTTTAACATGCTGATTTTATTACACACAATGAAGTAAATAAATGTGTTTTAAAAAAAGGACAAATATTTATTTCTTCAATAGTTAATGTGCTTGAGGTAACAAGGCTCAGGTCTATAATTGTTTCTGTGCATGTGTAAGTTAAAGAGGCTCAAATAAATGCCTAGAATGTGCACATGTAGAATTACAAGGCTCAGGGATATACTTTTTCATGGTGAGTGGTTATTATCCTTGACCAATCCACGTTTTTGTTTTGTTTGTTCAATCGGTGGAAACTTGCACTCAGTCAAGTATCGTCCAAAGTTAATCTGCCTACGATCTATACTCAGTGGTTTATGGGTTTTGATAAATCCATCTCAGATATAAATTTGGATCTATGTTGTTAAAAAACAATCCCCATGTGAACATTTATGGCTGATGACTATCGCTTGTTTTATGATTATAAGTTATATGGTTAAATCACGAAGCCCATTCCCAAAGTATTGTTTTCTATTTTAGGATGAAATGTCACTTTGCTGCCTGGATGGACAGAGGGCGATAATTCACATCCTTAGGCTGAAAATGCTGTAGGTGATGTAATACAAAATTTAGCTAGGCAACAGTATTGTTCCCACACCCTGTTTCTATAGTGTCTTTCATTTGATGTTCATTTCTAACCACTATCAGGGTGCACCTGTAAGCACTGACCAGTAGTATGTTTACAGGCGTGCACGTGCAAACACATAAACACACATACACGCACGCACTCATGCATGCACATACACACACATAATTATTTGAGGTACATCTTGGTCAAAATAGAACTTTAAAATAGATCTACCCCATTTTCTGAAGCATTGTATTCAGCTAAATCAAAATGTTTGAGCACAGATGTTTCTGGCATTGTCCGATACAGAGACCATTACTTTAGTGATAGTTAATCTTCATTTTTTTTGATTTGCCAAAAGGGGCGTATTGAAAACTGTATCATCCGTATGCATTATTTTATTGGTGCTCATTTTCTCTAAAAAAACTCTCTTACAGTATCCACATTACTATAGCCAGCGGTCAGCCACTACCTTATTGAGTCAAGTTCTAAGACTAAAGATTTTCACTTGATGGGAGTTAGACCTGTCGTACTTAGGGTGGTCTACCCCCAACGTTTTTCCTGTTTACTTCCATTTCTTTGCTGTACCTTTTTGTTGGCCTTGTGACTCTAAGCACTGTACCACTGCTAACCAGTGCTAAAGTGAATGTGCTTCTCCCCTCAACATGGTAACATTGGTATATTTAGTTTACCTGTAAGTCCCTTGTAAAGTGATATACCATATACCCAGGGACAGTAATCTAAATGTTAATAGTGGGCCTGCAGCGTTAATTGTGCCATCCACACAAGTGGCCTTCCAAACCTGTCTAAGACCTGCTGTTGCAGGGCCTGACTGTGCAGTTTACCGCCACTTTGGCTTGGCATTAAAAACCCCTTGCCATGCCTTAAAGTATCCTTTGATTCAACAAAGATGACCCATAAGGTAGGCCAGAGGTAGCCTTAATAGCAGGGTGCTGAGTAAGTAAGAGATAGGACATGTACATTTAAGTTTTACATGTCCTGGTAGTGACAAACAGCTGAAACCTGTGTTTTGTTATCACTGTGAGACCTACTGCTCTGATAGGTTAGCTTTGGGAATTCCCTAAAACACTTTTAAGCTGAAATTCCTGATTAGAAAGTAGTAGATAAATAATGTTTCATATCTTTGGAATGGTAATGATAAATCCCCTTCAGTGGTAAAGTTGGATTTGACAATACTGTTTTAGAAATGGTCGTTTTAGAAAGTGGACATTTCTCTGCTCCTAACTTTGCTTTGTGTTCCTGTAGCCTGTCTCCAATACACGTCTGGGCTGGGTGACAGCCACACTTGGTAAACCTCCTTTACAACGCAGTGTTTACACCGTGCGTACTTTACTACGCAGCCATTACAACGCAAGTCGTTACTACGACTTGCGCTTGAGCGCGCTCTTGTTAAAGGAATAGTTTGATTTTCTATTCCAACACCTTCCCTACTGTTATGTGGGCTGGAGTTGGAATAGAAAATTAAACTAATCACAATCCAGCGCCCTCCAACGCAAGTCGTTGTAACGACTTGCAGTGTAATGGCTGTGTCATAAAGTACTGCGATCATTTTGATCGCGTTGTACTGACGTACATCCGCCACACTTTGTACTGTCCCTCTAGACAGCCAGAAACACAGGAAGGGTGTTTGTGAGAGAGAACATATCTGCACTCATCTTTATTCTGATACCCTTCCCGGGCAGGAAGAGGGAGAGAGAGAGATCATAGTTACACCTGAATAGGCTGTCTCTGGTCCCCACACAAAGGATTGATTATCCCCCACAGATAGCCTGGCAGACAGGGCTAGGATTAAAGGGGACCTGTGCACTTCAAGGATCTGCTTTGACATCATCGCCGACTTCAAAGGCATATTTGGGAATAAGTACTGGGGCTCTAACCCTACCAAATCCGTACACTACTGGACCTGGGAAGAACTCTGCTGGAGTAAAGACTGCTGTGTTGTAAGGATTGCCACTTTGCCTTGACTGACTGTTCTGAGAAACTGCTTCTCTGCTTTGCCGACCTTTCCTACTGCCTGCTGATCTCTGTCCTTTTGAGGACAAGGACTTGACCCATCTTACTTGAGCCCAAAGTGACTCCAAGGGCTTGCTGACTTGCCTTCTGTTTTCTGAAGTCACAGGGATAGAACAGACTTCCTGCAATTCTACTGATCCTGTTGGACTGTGCCATCTGTGAGTACTACCCTTGCCTGAGGTGCCCTCTTAAACCCAGGGCCTCAGAAGTGGGTTCTGCAGCTGTTTTGCTACAAAACCTACGCATCATCACCACTACTCTAGTCGGAACCTAAGCATTACCCATTGATGCTGACGCAGAGGCTATTCGACAATAGCAGTTTTAAAGCCTGCAGAGCCCGAAGACACTCTGCCCGGCTTGATGACGACGCATTGCCTTAACCTCAATGGAGCTATCACTATTCTCTATAATTATGAAAAGTAGAAAAAAAGGAAGGATTTTTATTTATTTTGGAGCAAATTGTACAGCACTATCTAGGTCCAACAGTTAACACGCTTAACCAGTGAATTTGAGTACCAGGAGCTTAACAAAAACCCTACTGCCACTGCAGTGCAGGGGGGCACCCAACCCTTCTGGATCCCCCAATTCAGTGAGATATTAGAGAAGTAGGGGCCCCTCATCACATTCAGCAGGGGGGGGCATTATTTACATTACACCACTGCTGAGTGCATGTGCTACACCTTTCCAGCAGGTGCCTGCTCCGGTTCACCAAAGTTTTTTCTTGCTTAGCATCCATGGTACTATTCTAAACATTTTGATGGATGGCCACACTGGACAATCCTCCCAGACAGTACAGTAACTTTGGTTAATAATTAACATCATCTACAGGCCCAAGTGACCAGACAAATGGTAGAGTAAGCTATAAAACTGCAATAATTACTATTACTAAGTATTGATACTATCCTAATGCACAATCACAATCAAATTGTTTTTCGTTGAAATGTATCACATTTGATTGCCTAAATATTTAGTTGCTATCATATCATGTATGTCAGTATATTTCAAAGGTTGGGAAGGGAACTGTTAGACCTGGCTGCCTTAGGTGCCCCCCCACTCTGTGCCTGCCTCCCTTGATTTTCTGACCTCAATTTTGCTATTTTTAGGACTCTCTGCACTTTACCAGTGCTGACCAGTGCTAAAGTGCTTGTGCTCTCTCTTCACATGGTGACATTTGCTTAACCCCATCTGGCATTTTTAATTTACTTATAAGTCCCTAGTAAAGTGCCCTACATGTGCCAGAGACAGACTGTAAATTAAATGCTACTAGTGGGCCTGTCGCACTCCATGTTGCACTCCATGTGCCACCCACTTGAGTTGCCATCTAACCATGGCACAAGCCTACCACTGCATAGCCTGTATGTGCAGTTTTACACTGTCACTTCCAAATTTCAAGATAAATTCATTGCCTGAACTACACCATCTTTTTTTATACATAAACTTCACCTGTAAGGTAGTCCTTGTATGACCCACAGGTCAAGGTGCAAAGTATCTAAAAGGCAGGACATATACTTTTAAGTTTTACATGTCTTGGTAGTGAAACACTCCCACAGTCCTTTGTTCAATACTGCAAGGCCTCTCTCTCTCATAGGGCAAAATTGGGATTAGTTTATTATATCTTTTAAGTGTAGTTCCCAATGGTAAAGAGATAGATTCACAAAGGGAGCTTACATGTGACTGATGAGGCATCCACATTCTGATGGGCCATCCCGGGCAGGATCGAAGGGAGTGGCTGACATTTACACCTGAATAGGCTGTAGCCTGTCCCCACACAAAGGGCTACATACCCACCTGTAGTGAGTCTGGAGCCAGGGCAGGAAGGGAGGACCTCTGTTCACCTCAAAGCTTTTTTTGATGTTTCTCCCACTTCAAAGGCACCATTGCTTATAAGTACTGGACACCATGACATCATTTCACTTCTGGACCAGTGACCACTCTGCCAGGAAGAAGAACTTCTGTGCTTTTGGAAGGTCTGACACTTGTGCTGGACTGCTGTTTTTCTGGACTCTTGTCTTGTTGTGCTCTTGCCTTGCTGAGCTTCCCTGCTGCTTGCTGTTCTCCTGCCTGGGTGAGAAGGACTGGACCTGCATCTCTTGAACCAAAAGTGATTCCAGGGGCTTGCTGGCTTGCCTCCTGTTCCAAGTTTCTGGGATATCAAAGACTTCAACTACCTGCATCTGCATCAGAACTATACAAGCTGTGAGTCTGCCATGTCAACTGATGCCACTCCAGTCCTGAACCCTTGGAAGTGAGGCCTAAGGTGCATCTACATCCAGAACCCACGCATCCTCATCGCAACCTGTGCTTCCTCGTTGTTGTGTGGAGTGGAATCAGAGTATTACCTTCAGACTTGAAGCATCGCCTGCTGCGGGAGAACCAGCAGTGCATTGCATTTGGAACCAGCAACGCGCACTAAGAACAAACACATCACTGCGGTTCTGTGCAGAAAATAGACAACTTTTTTTCACTGCGTGGATCAACACTGATGCATTGCTTCGGCAGCCCCTCGCTTCTTCGTCGACGACGATGCATGCCGGATTAAGGTACATTGGTTTATCTTGCCCAAGTGTGTCGAGCTCTATCACAGTCAGCCTGAAAGTTTGACTTTTCCCCAAGCCAACGTGACCAGATAACCCATTTCAGCGAGTATTGCTTCTAAGCACTATTTTGCTATTATTCTTTAAAAATTGATATGTCAACTTCTACTTGTTGAATTATTGTCATGTTGGTGTTTTATTTACAAAATTAGGCTATATTTTTCTAACCTGGTGTGGAGGTTTTTTGTGGTGTTTTCACTGTGCTACTGTTTGAAGTGTTGCACAGATAATTTACCATTACCTCTTAAGTTAAGCCTGACTGCTCTGTGCCAAGATACAAGAGGGCAAGCACAGGAAAATGTGGGTGTTTTGTGACTTACAATGACCAGCATTATGGTTCCTGCTTGAACAGGGTGCATACCTCTTCCAACCAGAAACACAATTTTCAACGGAAACTAACACCACTGCTTAAAAATTTGGAAAACAGAATTCTTCATTTATATTACCTTAAACTTGACTGAAAAGGGCTGATGCACATGGACTTGCTTGTGACAAGATAACAACAGATAAATATGATAATATCCTGTTTGGAGTGCAGTAATTTTTATGTTTACAACATTTGATGTTCATCCATTAGGAGGGGAAGAATCCTTCTGAAAATTGTGTGTTGTCTTACACAAAACACAGAGGGGCGTATTAAAAGTGATGCACATGCGGCACCAGGAACTTGTAAATAAGCTTCAGAAGTTGGTTACACACTACCTGCTACTGAAATGACTAAAATAGTTAGCGAAATGGAAATGGAGGACACCAGCTTGAATCGCTTAAGACTTTCAAATTCTCATTTCAAGCCTCTTAGTGAGGTGCTATTTTTCACTCTCTTTACAACTGTTTATGCTTGCTCATTCCCTCTCCATGTTCTCCACTAATCACGTTTCATCGCTCTCATTTTTCAAATCTGTCTTTCATCCTTGCTCCATCTTTCTTAGTTGATCCTACGCTTTTCTGTTGCTTTTTAGGTAACATGCCTGCACTGTGCTCTAATACCTTCTGCCTCTTTGGTGCTATGAGCAAGAAAGCAAGAGTACACATTTAGCAAGAACCCAGTTTGACTAACTAGCATTTTTCTAAGGGGCTCTATAATTTTTCTAAGGATCCAAGATGGTCCTACATATTCAGAGAGATCAGGGCAAAGCCTTTGCATCAAAGTGAAGGTTGCAAGGGTGAAGGCACAACAAACATTAGCAGTGCAATGGTCTGATGAGTCAAAATATCATGAACGACACTCCAAACATATATACGACTGAAAAACTGAAAAGTGGAAATAACTATCAAACAGGAAAACAATTAGATTTCATACCGTGCAAAGTTTTGAAATTTCTAATCCACTATTGCACCAGTTAATAGTGGATTGGGTACAGTTTGTGGAATTACACAACGTGTTATAGCATTTATATTAAAATGAGTGCCACATGCAGAGAGATTCATTTATTAATGTATTAAAGTATATTCTAAGAACAAAAATTAAGATTAAAAGTGGCAAAATGATGAGTAACACTACAAAGCTTTGATTTTGTTAATGTAACCTGTTATAAAGTCTCCTTTTATTTTTACAAGCCGGCTTTATGTTCTTTGAAATTGAACGACAGCTGCGTAGGTGTATAAATAACACATGATGCAGCTATTAAAATAACCCTAGCTGCCTTGACAATGAGTAAAGTAGGACAGCGTGTGTTCTTTTTATTTATACTTCTTCTGTAAAACGGGTAAAATGAAAAGAACTGGCACACCGAGGAGAATCATAAGCACAGTAAAATGCCAAACTGCCGGGCAGCATCTGGATTTTCTAGGCTCCTGGCATTTAATCAGATTATGGTTACCAACATAATAAATGTTGTGTTTACTACTTGTTTTTTGTTTTTCCCTTTTGCTATTAGAACTGTCCTCTTTCTGTGGTTTCTTGACGAATTAATTGGAAAATATTGCCCTTGTGTTAAATGCTTCTTTCTAATTTTGTTTTCAGACGAAAAGTAAACTTTTATGTATTGATAGGGCTCTATATAAATAAGATAAGAAGCAAGGATTATTATGGGCGTTACCAAACTCACTCCAATACTGCGGATAGCTTTCGACCAAAGGTTTGTCTCACCAAGGCATCTACAGTCATTACATGAGGTAAATCATGCTTTTGCTTCCCCCTTGGAGAATGTGCAGCTCGCAAACCTGATCTGTTCCACATCTCTGATGCCTCTGTTCAACAAGTGGGGCAAGTCATGGGGAGAATGAATCCAACTAATTGTCCAAGTCATACACAGTTCAGGACCTAAATCTCTCTCAACCTCATCCTTAATCTTGTCATCCCTTCAATGTGAGATACCCTACTTACAGTGGCGGCTGGTTGGGAATGGTGGTGGTGCGGGGGTTTTTAGAAAAAGAGGCTTTCCTTGTTGTCGCCGGTTGCCAGCCACCACAACTCCTCTGACGCAGGTACAAGAAGCACCCAAAATCGCAGACTCCCCTAGCCAATCACAACACTGCCGTGGTTTGGCACTCCTAAGGGGACTGTGAGGCTGTGAATATTCTCCACCCAGGGTGTACAATACAGCTGGTGGGGAACATGCAAAGCGTGTATGATGGTTTGGACGGCCCAAGAAAGCCGGCCAAACTGTCATGCGCACTTTAGGTGCAGCAGCAACTGCTCCTCCTCCCTCTCCTAGGCGGTAACAAGCCCAGCTCACCCCAACCTGGCTGGCTCCACATAGAAGAAGCAAATGGTAATAATGTAACATTATTAACGTTGTGTTATTATCATTTTCTTTTTCTTTTTACACTTAGTGGGGCAACGCTCCTCCGCCTTAGCATACTTAATTGAAACATGCTGAATCACATCCCCGGATAATAAAATGAACTCTGACACCCATAACTAGATGTTCACAAAACTCTTAAATTATTTTTCAAAAAAATAGGAAGGCAAGGGTGTAGTATTCTTGCATTATGATTCATGCCCTATGCTATCTTGTCCTAGCTGCTCAGCCTGTGTGGAATGTTGCTGAATGGGCCATGAGTGGATTGTTTGGGTGACTGGATGAGTGATGACGTTGGTGGATGGGGCTGAGCAGCTTGCAGGCTGCTCCTGGTGGGGCTGCCCTACAGCACTTATACACCTGCTGATTAGGATTTATGCTACTTGTTTACTTACCTGAAAAAACCTACTTGGATTACATCATACCAGCATGGACTAAGTTACTACAAAGGGACACAGTTAAACAATATCAAAAATATAGGGATCAATAACTTTCTGTATGAATGACAACCAGTTTCAAAAGCAGGCTATGGAACTGGAGCAGCAATTCAAAATACAAGTGAAAAATGTCTTTCTGCAGTGCTAACAGAAGTCTTTCTCACATGTTACATTCATCAAAAGAAATATTCAGCTTTCTTCAACCCCTTTTTTTCTTATTTTATATGTATGGAACTACCACAAATACATGATCAACTTATGTTCCAGCCAGAACCAGTCACGTTTTGTATCACATTGCTTATCATTGGGACCCGCTTTTTTATGTCGAACCTGAGTCAGCGCTCATGCGCTGATCTGGTGAACTGCTGTAGTAGAGTATGGAAGAGAAGCCACTCCCACTCTCACTCCATATTTGTCATTGGCTTCCATCTTTGTCCTTCGTAAATGCAGGCTTCTGTTTCAGTGATCGTTTATTTAGTCCCTCCTTAGTAGCGCCTTTTCTTCATTTGTAACCAATCATGACTACTGGCCCCTTTACCTCTCTTTTTACAAGATACGTCTCTATTAGTAAGCACTATTTTCTTTTTTCCTACTGCAGGCAGGACGACGTGCGCAGCCGGGACAATGGCGGCCGCTTGTTTTTTTTACTTTGTCAGCAAGGTTCAATTTTCTTTTCCTCTGAACGCGCCCTGAGCACCGTGGTATTTGTGGGTCTCAAAACGGCTCGGTAGGTTCAACACTCACCCCAGAGATGTGTGCTACCTTGCTTTCCCACTTAAAGCACCGACACAGCCTTGATGGATACAGTGTATGCCCCGCAGTGATTGCTGCTTTTTTGGTAAGGGGGAAACGGGTTGGGAAATAGCCCTGCTGCCCTCTCCACTGTGACCACAGGAATTTTACCTCCTACAGCCCTAGCCCGATATGTCGAGGAGATGTGGCCTAGCGCCTGAGCTGCTGACTTTGGAACTGAGATGAAAGGTTCAGGCTCCAGCATTGGCCCAACATCCTTTGGATCTGGGCGGATCACCTAATCTCCGCCATGCCAATAAAAAAAAAAAATCTCGCTTTGTGTAACGCAATAACCTGCTTGTATAAAGTGCTCAAATGCCCTTGATCCAAGATCACGCTATACAAACCTGCACTATACAAACCTGAAAACATAAAATGCTACTCAGTGTCTACCCCACGTGAAGGGAGCCCTGATCCTGCCCTACTCTACATGCATGAAAACAGAGGGGTTTGTGGCGATCCCCGATACACTACTTTGGAAAATGAAAAGGGCCTGTTTAGATGGTGATGGTATCTGGAGCAAATGAAATCAGGCCTTCACATGGCCAGGGACTCTTCCATGTTCTTGACCTGCCAGTGAGTAGGCGGAGCATACAAGCAAACGTCTGTGTTGGGTGGGTGTAGGTTTTACATCTTACCGCCTGATTCATGAAAAACGGGATTTGCGATTCTGTAATAGCGAAAAAATGCGAATCGCTATTGAGAAATCGCAAATCTGAATTCATGAAGATTAGCGATAAAAAAATGCGATTCGCACGCGGGCGCAAATTCCGTTTGCGATTACCGATAATCGCAGAAAAATCGCTATTTCCGGCTACCCGCGCCGGGATTGCAAACTCAAATAGCGATATCGCTATTTGCGATATCGCTATTTGCGAGATCGCAAACTCGCGAGATCGGGAAAACGGGAAGTCGCATTTCGAGCACAGTGATGACATCACAACCAGGAAGCAGCCAGTTCCCACCCCCATTCACCACAGTGATGCAGACCTCGAGGGAGCAAGTGGGAGAGCTGCTGCTATTCTGGTGATTTGTACACATCTACTACATTGCTGCCATGTCAGAGGAACCTGTTCCTGGCCCCAGCAACTCCTCAGGGCGGAAAAGGAAGCTCAAATTTTCTGAGCAGGAGCTCGAACATTTGATTGAAGGGGTGGTGGCCAACCACGACAAACTCTTTGGTAAAGACTCCAGGAGGGTCCCGGAGCAAGAAAAACGGAGGATCTGGCAGGGGATTGCCTCCACTGTCAACTCCGTGGGAGTGGCCGATAGGTCACTAGAGGAGCTGAAAAAACGATGGTACGACCTCCGAGGTCGTGCCAAAGAGAAGGTGGCGGAGCGCCTTGGAGAGTCGTCGGGCACTGGAGGTGGCGGACCTACAGTCCCTCCCAACACAGCCCTGGAGGACCAGGTGGAGGACACCCTTGAGAGGGAGGCCTGCATTGGCTTCACACGTCTCGACTCATCCCGCACCACCCAAGACACCCAAGGTAAGTGGCATGCGACTGCGACCCTGTCCCCTATGAATGTCCATGACCAAATAGGCTCCCCTAATGTCCCATAGGCATGCCATTGTTGCACATCAGGGAATGCCCTGAAGCATTGTGGGAGATGTAGTGTGGCCACAATGTAGTAGTACCACAATGCAGCCAGACAGGTTCCAAAGTACGCAAAGCCACAGCCATTCAGGGAATGTCACCCAGCATGCATGTAGCAACTGCACGTCTGCCAGATACATGCAATTAATGATCGTCCATTTACCCTCACAGGTGGCGGCGAAAGCAGCGACAGTGAAAGGCTGCAAATTGATGAGGAGGTCCAGGAGGAGGAGGTGCCACCACCAGCCCAGGCACCAGCCCCTGCAACAACACCAGCAGCCAGGTCCACCAGCAGTGTTTCCCCTGCAACTGCCGCACCACCTACAGCCGCTGCCAGGCCAGCTACTATTGTGCCCCCTGTAACTGCTGCACCACCTAGAGCCGCAGCCAGGCCAGCGACTATTGTGCCCCCTGCAACTGCTGCACCACCTAGAGCCGCAGCCAGGCCAGCCGCTAGTGTGCCTCCAGTCCCTGCCGCACCAGCAATGCCTGCTGTGACACCACCAGCAGCTGTTGCTACAACATCTGGGCCCCCAACAGTTGCGACACAGCGGCCAGCCACAGTGTCAGGCCAGCAGAGCAGGCGTGGCAGGTCTCGCCAGCACACCACTTCAGCAAGCCGGAGGGGCAATGGACAGGGGCTGGCGCGTTTGAGCGTCGAAAGACGCATGTTGAGAATCCATCAGCGCCAGGCACGACAGCAAGGTGCCATTCAGCTCCAGCTCCACAAGATTGGGCGCAATGTGGCCGGAGTCGCTGACCGCATGGACCGCATGACGGCGGCCATGGCAGGTATGGGGGACCGCATGGACAACATGACTGCAGCCATGGCAGGTGTGGGTGAGGGAATGGCCCGCATGACTGCAGCCATGGAGGCCAACACTGCTGTGATGACCACACAGCGCAGTGCAGCACGCCGCCGCCACCATCAGCTCATGAGCCGGCTGGCCTCCTACAGCAGGTCGAATTATGTTGCTGCCAATGCAACTTCCCAGTTGTCGCGGCAGTCACTAGCACAGCAGCACCAACTTGTCCAGTGCTGTGAGGACATGACCAGGGTCCTGGAGCACCTGACCACGGCGGTTACGGTACTACACCCTCCTGCTATACCTGCCACTGTTGGGGGTGATGATGTTAGTGAGGGGGCATCCAGCATCAGCAGCCACTCTGCCTCACAAATCCCGCTACTCAGCCGCAGCACCAGGCCCACACCAGGTCCAGAAGCCCCGGAAGACGATGCGCCTCAGAGGCGCTTGGGCGGAACGCGCAGGAGGCGCACTTGAGTACATTAGACAATAACAGGCACAGGCTGACTGTAAGCCTGCCCTGTCCTTTGACACTGCAGTATGCAGTAATACTGTTAGTGGAAGATAGTTGAACTGGTACCTTTTTTGTGATTTAAACAAATACATTTATTTTGCTACACACATTAGCGTTGTGTCATTATTACATTTTGCATGCATTATTGATTTGTGGGGTGATGGAAGAGGGTGCACTAGAAACTGTTCACTGTGATGTGGTTGCGACGTCTGTGGCCTTCAGCTGGGTTCTCCCCGCGTGCATGGCGTGCATGTGCAGGTGGCCGGTTGTCCCCTTCAGATTCACTGCCAGAGATGTCGACAGGTATCCGGCGCTTGGTTGCTATGTTATGTAGTATTGCGCAGACAGCCACAATGCGGCAGCACACTGCAGGACTGTAATACATGGCCCCACCTGTCTTGTGCAGTATGCGGAACCTGCTCTTGAGCAGGCCAAATGTCCTTTCTAAGCAATTCCTTGTCCGTATGTGTGCAATATTGTAGCGCCGTTGCCTGGGTGTAGCAGGGTTGAGGTATGGGGTCAGGAGGTATTCACGGAGGGCGTAGACACTGTCACCTGAATGAGAGGAGCAGATGGTGATTGCCTGTGCTGCGCTGTTACTTCTTAGCAATGTGACATTGTCGACAAAGTGTACTTACCAAGTAGGTGTCCTTCCCCAAACTCTCCCCTGACCAGTCGTGTGTGGAGGCCACTGTGCCGGAATATGAAGGAGTCATGGCTACTCCCTGGGTACTGTGCGACAATGTCAGTGATGTATGTCTTAGCATTGCAGACCATCTGGATGTTGAGGGAGTGGTAGAACTTTCTATTGCGGAACATATACTCCGTGGCAGCTGGTGGGCAGATGGCGACGTGGGTACAGTCTATGCAACCGAGCACATGTGGAAAATGGGCTACATTGTAGAATTGTAGCTTGGTCATGTCCAATTCCTGTTGGCTGGCGGGGAATTTGATGTGACGGTGTAGCTGGGTGAGCATGGCGTCAACAAAAGTGTGGAGGCAGCGTGACATGGTGGGCTGGGATATCCCCCCAGCAGCCGCTACTATCCCCTGGAAACTCCCGGAGGCCAGGAGGTGCAGGCTACACAATACCTGCACATGTGTAGGCACCGCATTGGTACGGCTTGTTGGGTGCTGCATCAGGGGGTCAAGGTCCTGTATTAGCTGCATTATCATTTCCCCATTCAGCCTGTATTTTGCATATATCTGCTCTCTGGTTTGGCCCAGCAAGGTGACCCGCTGGCGGAAAATCCTGTCCTGGATCCTGCGTCTCCTCCGTGCTAATCGCTGTAGCCTTCGACGCCTCACCACCATGTACATTCCTGGCATTGTGGAACTCCTTATGCTGCTGCTGATGTTTGTCCTTATGTGTGATTGGTCAGGCCTGAACCTGTTGGTGATTGGCCAACGGTTATTTAAATGTAATTTTTGCATGGCTTTTATGGTTACCACCTGCTTTGAGTTGTCCTTAATTTGCGCGGCGCTAACTGCGATTTTTGGGTTTTTCGCTATTAGCGATTTTTCTTGAATACCGATTGCGTTTGTATAGCGAATTTGCTATTTATTTCGCAGAATTCGTGGTTTGTCGCATTTTCCGATTCGCTAATGCTCTCCTGCCGGGATTCTGCGAATATAATAGCGAATTTGCTATTATGTGTTTGCGAGTTCGCTATTTTGATGTTGAACTCCGATTACGGAAATTGCGCCGGCAATTGCATTTTCGCAGCGATTGCGGGCGCAATTTTACTTCATGAATCAGGCTGTTAGTGACGTGATTGATTGGAGGGCGATGTGACCACCTCATTAAAATTAAGCATTGTGGCGAGGCAGGACTTAGGCAGGTGTAAACCTCTCATGAATACCACTTAGATACCATGAACGGCAAAAGAAAGATTGTGTTTTTATTTTCTGAAGCCTACCACTCTCTTTCCAGGAACAGGGCGTCCAGGTGCCTAAACTACAAAGAAAGGCCAAGATACAAAATAAAGTGAGATGGCAAAAAGTATAACTGTATGTATGGTTTTTATTTCCTTCTAGAAATTGTAATTGTGTTTATATACCATGTACTGTCGACCAGTCATTATTTGAGCCAATGGTATGTACTCAGGGGCTTATTTACAAGCCCCTTACGCCACCAGTACATCACTTTTTCCAATATTAAAAGTGACACACTGCAGATGCAAGGGGCTTGTATATAAACCCCTCAGGTTTGAAAAATAAAATTGTCAGTGTTCCTTACATTGCAGTTTGTTTGTCTTACCAGTTCATCTCCTGTACTCGTTAGGGCTTGCATGTGTTCACTCACTCTTTCTTTTATAAGAAAAAAACAGTTGAGCACCCAACCTTCCCAATGTACGAAACTCCTGTGTTGGGTTATCAGGCGCATGTTACTTTCCGAGGACGTGCTTTTCCGTCAGCTGGAACGAAGCGCCAGTGCTTAGTTAAAAAAAACTTTCATATACAAATAAAATATGTGCAGGGGCCTAATGATTTTCCTAGGAGCATGCTGTCGAAAGCCCAGACTGCCTATTCTTGGTTCCACCATAAGATGCTTTCTTCCACCACCATACACTTCAGTTTTATAAAGCGCATTCTCGACCTGAAGGCATTGGAGTACTTTACATGAGTACCAGTTACATTACACAAGGACACTTTAAAAAAAAAAAAATTAGGCACGGAGATTGCAATTTTTCAGAATCACAGGATGTTGAGCTGACAACACCAAAACTCGAAACTAGTTCC
Organism: Lissotriton vulgaris; assembly: GCF_964263255.1. NCBI lineage: Eukaryota > Metazoa > Chordata > Amphibia > Caudata > Salamandridae > Lissotriton > Lissotriton vulgaris. The sequence goes on from NC_141685.1 coordinate 1,969,623,476, forward strand.
CCAGTCCCATTGTCAACAGCTCTGGCTGTTGTGCCACATCCTGCGCCCTTCACACTTTCAGGCTCTTTAGCACACTATTCTATACTCTAGTCAATGATTTCCTGCCTTTTCTCTCCTTCTTTTCCCTCTTGCTTTGAGGTCAAAGTCTGAAGACTCCTCAGTTCCCAAAAATGAGTGCCCATGCCCATCACCTCCAATCACCCCTACAAATTAAGCATACTCCAGGGCTGTGTTTCTAGACCTCTGGGTGAGTTCACTTTCTCTTGGGTTTGATTGTAGGGGAGCAGCTTGTGAGCACTCAGGCCCGACAATCAGTATGTTGCCTGGAAACAGATAGCCCTGCTGTGAGACTAAGATGGGCTGAGACCAAGCCCAATTCTAAAGGGTGGGCCTGGCCCTCCCAATATAGCCCCTTGGCCCACCCTTCAAACAGAAAACCATTATATGTTCTTTTTACTAATAGGCCTGCAGCCTCACTTCCAAAGTCTAATTCTGTAGCTTTTATCTATAATGCCAATTCCTTTTTCGACTTTTAGCAACTGGGGACAGGGGTGAAGTCACAGGAGATTTTTGCTGTTACTGTGCACATTTCAACAGAAGGGGTACCTGAGATGCCCCCTGTTAGACCTGGCACCATTGGCGTGGGTCTCCCTTCCATTTTTGCTGTTGCCTCATGTATTTTTGCTGGTATTAGATGCTTTGGGCACTGTGCCACTGCTATTCAGTGCCACAGTGCAAGTGCTCTCTATTGTAAATTGATGTGTTAATCATGTTTGGCTATTTGGTTTACTTGTCAGACCCTAGTCTAGTGCACTGAGTATGCCAGGGCGTGTAAATCCAAATACTGCCTGCAGCACTGGTTGTGCCACCCACAGAAGCAGCCTTGTAAATGTGTCTAGGGTCTGCCATTGCAGAGCCTGTGTGTAGTCTGGGACTGTCACACTTACTGGGCAAGTACACCCACTTGCCAGTCCCTAAACCTTCCCTTTTCTTCATATCAGTCACCCCTATGGTAGGCCCAAGGGCAGGGTGCATTGTAAGTATAAGGTAAGACGAGCCCTGATGTGTGTGGCATGTCCTAGTAGGGAATTACAGCCATTTTTGTTTTTCACTTTTGCAAGGCTAACTGATCTCCAGAGGCCAAAATGGACTGTTAGAATTATTACATTTTATTATCCTAACTGACTCAGAGAACATGGTAGTAATTCGAGGTTAGTATGCCTGAACTCAGAATGATAAAAAGAAATCTTTTAGTGAAGTTGTTTTTAACATTCTGTATTTGCAAATACCACTTTTAGAAAGTAGGTATTTGCTTGTCTAGCCATTCAAAACTGCCTCTGCTAGGTTGTGTATTCCTTTGGCTGGTTTTGTGAGCGACAGGGCTGGGGGATTCCCAGAGACAGGATGAGTCGCCCAGTGTTGAATAGAGAGATCTGCATCTAGATGGGAGGGAGGAGTTGCACCTGAACCTTGAATAGGGCTGTGCCTGCCTTCCACAATGCTGGCTCTACCCCCTGGGGAGCAGCTGATGTCTCTGCCCTGCACACTGAAAGAAGAGAAGGAGTCCTGTAAATAAAGTGCTCAAGGACTGTACTTGCCTTCCACAATGCTGGCTCCACCTCCCGTGGGGCGTCTCATGTGCCTGCCCTGCACTGTGAAAGGAAAGGAGAAGTCTGGTAAACAGAGTGCTTGGACTGGGCAAACGCTTCTCTCCCATCAGAGAACAAAAGATTTTGGGGTATAAATATTGGAACCCTGATCCCATGAAATTAGATCACTTTGGACTACATGAAGAAACTTTTACTGAGGAAAGGAACCTGAAGAAACTGAGGAGAGACTCTTCCCAAGCTGAAATGCTGCTTGGGAGATTGGCCTGCCGTGGTTGCCTTACTGCCAAAGGAAGGAGAAAGGAACTTTGTGTACTTTGCTTTTAACTTGTGAAGGATCTCCAAGGGCTTGGAAAAGAGTTTGACTCCTGCTGAAGTCTCAGGGACAACAGACTTCACCCCTCAGCTCCCCAGAGTTCTTTGGAAGTGCCTGCTGCTGTTTTGGGCCTTCTGAGGAACTGTGTGTCGCAAGGAGCTGGAAGCACGACTCATCGAGAAGAAGCGTGTTGCAAGGAGCTATGCCTGCCGTTGCAAACCCCGAAGGAGGGTGTCACCGCTGGAACTGTTGCACTGCACCGCATCGGAGAGAAGTGTGCCGCAATGAAGAGGAAGCGTGTCGCCATCGCTGCTGCTGCCGTCGCAAATCCGAAGGAGGGTGTCGCCGCTGTAGTTGTCGCATAGCACCGTATCAAGAGAAGAATCTCGCAACGAGGTCGGAGCGTGTCGCCGTCGCTCTGCCTGCCGTCGCAACTCCGAAGGAGGGTGTCACCACTGGAACTGTCGCACTGCACTGCATCGAAGAAGAGCACCTCGCATACCTGAGAAGCGCCCTGCCATCGGAGCTGCTGCCATCGCATCGTGGATATCACCGCTGTAGTTGTCCCATCGAGCGGAAGCTTCACGCAGCATGGGAGAAGAGTGTCGCCGCTGGAGCTGCTGCCGTCGCATCGTCAGGGTGTCGCCGCTGCAGTCCACGCATCGAACCGAGAAGTTCTTGCATCCCCGAGAAGCGTGCCGCATCTGGAAGATCTCCACGTCTTTATTTCCTTGCAACTGAACTTTCCCGCATTTCCATCGCTGCGACATTGCTTGTCGTGGAAGCTCAACCTAACCTAAGGTACATTGACGCAAAGTGTCGCATCTAAGAACTGAACGGAACTAAGCTTAATCTACCATCTTAAAGTAACAGTATTGTGTATTTTTTTTGTTTATGGTCTTGTGGTAATTCTATATAAAGTATACTTATTTTTGATATAACACCTGTGTGGTGTCCATTTGTAGTGTTGTCACTGGGTTACTGTATGTGGTCACAAATGCTTAACACAGCACCTCTGAGATAAAGCCTGTCTGCTCGTGACAAGCTACCAAGGGGATGAGCAGGGGTTATTTTAGGAGTGTAATCCCCTTATCTTGACTAGAGGCAAGGGTCCCTATTTGTCACAAGTACCTACCTGTGCCAACCAGAGTCCCCCAAATCTAACACCCCCACTATATGGAGGCCGTTAGCTCCCCTCACCATGGTAATTTGGAAATGAAAACCGTTTTATAGCTGAAACAGTTGAAGAATTTTGCCAGTAGTAATATATATACATATATTACTAGTGGTTTGTTATATTTTCTATCTTCGTTATGTGGTACAACGTTGGGTGGCAAGTTGGCAAGTTAGTAAATTAATGTAATTTGGGATTCTTCTGTGGTTAGCTTTGTGTTGGGTGCTGGGTGGTTGTTCTGTATGGAGGTGGTTTTGGCTCATTGGCACGAGATGGGGTGAACGGTTGTCTTTTTTTAGTGTCCCTGGTCCTCCTGGAATTTCCACATCCCTTCTTCAAACATCCATTTTGATGGACTGCGGAAGTCTGACCCTACCCTGTACTTTCTCCACCACATCCTCCTCTGCTGATAGGCAATATTTCTCTCCATGTGTTCTCATAGTTGCAATGTTCCACAGTTTGGTTCTTACTCTCACTCCATGTTAAAGAACAGTAGATGTTTCAGCACCCTGTCTAATGTGCGGCATAGATACATACACATATGGTCTGAAAGGCGAGACCGATCGCATTGTAAATGCTTGTTTAAGGTTTGCACACACATACACCACACACACACCAATTCAATAGACACAATCAAAGATATTATGTAGGTAATGTGTCCAGAACTTTAACTGAAAGCGTGCCTCTGACCTCAGCAGAGCCAAGTGAGTATAGCAGTTAGATTGGTTTCGATGATTGTATCCTAATTTGTATGATTCAGCTTTTCTAATCTTTTAGGTCAGTAAAATGTCTTCCATTTAGTTGGTTCATACCTTTGTTGATATATTGCTGCTGTTGGATTTACATTTGTAAAGATTTCAACTAATGTAATTCTGGTAGTTATAGCACTTTCCATCTTAATAGTTAAAGTGGTTGAGATAGTGATAGATAAAGTGGCCATCATGTTGCTCTTGACATATCCCACATGGTCCCAAAATATAAACTGAGGAAATATGTCGCCAAGCACTCACTGCACAGAGATGATCAGCTGTTATATTCAAAGGTTTAAGAAAATGGGTTATTAGTTACGAAGAATGCAATCCCTCAGAGTTCTTAAGTAATAGGACCACTCTTTATTTTGGCACCAAATATCCCCTTGTAGCACTTTACTCTCTCATTGTAGTGAACCAGGGCATTCCAAGCCCTGCCCAGGGAGGTGGTGTGGACTAGTGACCCCAGCTCAATGGAACGCAAGACATCAATCAATGTATTATCCATTCATTGCTTTTTCTTTAAAAAAAGGAGAAGTTATTTGATTCCTTACACTACTTCATAGTAGACCGAAGTACTATTGGTGGCACCATCATATCACGTTACACCATAGTGGGTCCTCAGCCTTTTAACCACCTTACTCCCACCTATTTGTAATGCAATATTACAATTACAGGGGGTATAATTATCAATAAGGCAGGCTTACTGACGTTGTCATGGTGTCACCACATCAGTAAATGAAGAAGCATCTTATACTTCTGCATTGCAACATCACTGAATTTTATGGGGGCTGTACAAATATGCAACGCATGTAATAATCCACCATTGAAGTTAATGGGGGTAGTACCACTGCCAAAATTAATGGGGATAAAAATTGGAAGAACTCACTTTACAACAATAGGCTCATAACACCAGGAAAGTAAATCAAACAATTTGTTTCTCATTCCACAGATGTGGAATGCATCAATTGCATACCACAATGGCGTTTGAAAATCCCCTTTAATTTCTCTGGTAATATTAATAATAATGTAATATCCTCCTCTCTTCTCCCTATAAGAGTGCGCTGAGCTGATAGAGTTTTGGACTTATGCCCTATAGGCCTTTCCAATCAGCTACCAATGGGTCAGGGCTCCCCAAATAAAAAAAATAATCCTTGCCCTTTCATTTCCTAAAATTATGTGAGTGTACAGCAAGGTCTTGGGGAAAGAAAGGTTTGTAGCTTTCCCTAATAGAGGATATGCGAGAGTCTTTGGCCTTTTAAAACAAGGCACCTTTGTATGTTTGTGTGACATCCTCCAAAATTGGCAGTCTCCTGTAGTGGTGTAGTTCACCACAGAATGGTGGCCTTGTGTTGTGCTATCACATTCCACAATATGAAATTGTCGTTTGTTGGTGTAATGCACCAGAAAAATGCAGACAAGGTGTTGTGGGTTGCTTGCCACAAAATGGCAGCTTCCCTCATAAGTATAGCACAGAAACATGTCTGCACTGGGAGAGAGATGGGATATTCCACAAACTAATAGTCTTGGAGGATGAGCAGTGCCATGAGACAACATGACAGCCTTTTTTGTTGGTGTAGCTCCATCAAAAATTGGCAGCAGTTGGTGGTCGCTATATCCACATTGCTGGGGCTTACCATACAACAGTGTGTTGAGATGTGGTTCATCACTCAGTGATGATTGTATATGGGGTGTGACATGCCATAACATAGTAGCATAGGAGAAAGAGATGAATGGCAACAAGAGTAGCATTTCTTTATGGTGGGTACAGCACATTGCTCCTTAGAGGAGATCCCCGATTTTTGGGAAATTGGGAAAAGGTCATAGAATGTGAACAAGTGGTGATCACCATCATCATCTGTTGGTTGTCATAGAGAGCAAGAGAATTCATTTGGTTCTTGTCCTAGGAATCCTAAAGCACAACAGCTTCATTGAACATTTGCAAATGTTGAAGTTAGTTATATGTTTGATGGCAAATTGTAATGCACACCCTTCGATCATGCATGAATGCTGAGATCTTTTCTTGATATTGAGTACCATTCATAGCAATTCTCTCTGATCAAAAGGCACACCATTTGCAAATTCCGTATGGAAAGAGTGATGACTGTCTGCATATCAGGCTACAAAGGATAGTCATAGCAGTAAAACAGTTACAAGTGAGGCCATTGTACATGGCATGCCTGGGAGAGCAGCCTACTGCCTATCATGAGCTTTAAAGTGTTCTGCGAGTCACCTACAACTAGGTCCTTCACCCATCCCTGTTGGACATTGATATCATAAGCATGTACCTTATTTGATCGGCTATTCTTTAGTGGTATGTAAGATGAAGATCCCAAACAGCAAAGTACAGTACTAACCAGGTCAAGTCATTGAACTGGAATGCTGGAATACACAAAGACTCTCTGCAACATGGTTGTAAAGACGGGACAGAGCTGACTAAAAGCTTTGGAGGGACCTAAATGCACTCTTGCACAAAGGAGATGCAACTCTGAAAGAGATGGGGCTGTGACAGAGCCTAGCTGAAATGATTTAAGGATACCTGGAAAGACCTGCATTGCTGTGCAAAAGGTGAGGCCTTGTGTCGATGGATTATTCACACAATGTGAGTCAAAACAGCAGACGTGAATTACAGGTCATCCACCGAATATTCCAGGGATCGTTTTGAGTGGGTCAGGCAGACAAATGTTAAGGAAGAATCCAGAGGACCACTTTAACACTAAAACATTTCCCAAGGTCCTTTCCTGGCCTAATGTTCTGTGGGATATGCTACCCCCACTGTTAGTTTACAAGTACAGCCTCCCTTGCCTTTGTACTTTTGTTTAGGGTTGGTTCTGAGAGGAGACTTCTAACTTCACCCTGCACTCCCGCTCCCACTTGGCCAAAGAACATAACTGGACTAGTATTTATGGAAATAAAGAAAGTATAAAACTGCCCAGATCAAGTCATTGAACTGAATTGCGGGAATTCACAAAGACTGTCTGCAACATGGTTAGAAAGAAGGGACACAGCTGACTGAATGCTTAAGAGGAACCTAAAAGCACCCTTGCATAAAGAAGATGATACTCTGAAGGAGGTGAAGGAGCCTAGCTGAAATGACATAATGACACCTGGAAAGATCTGCATTGCTGTGCAAAAAAGTGATGCCTGGTGTTCGTGGATTTTCCCACAGTGTGAGCAGCGCCTAACTAAAGAGGACTAGATTGGGTATGACTTCCACTGTGAACCTCAAGAACTAAATAGTCTCTGAGCAAGAGAGATCAGTCACCACCATCCATGGTTGAAACTATGAAGAACTTCAAGAACAAGAAGAGATCAGCAGAGACCGCAGCAACCATGGTACTCACTAGTACACCTGGTGTGGGCATTGAGCATGTTTGGGTAGTGGGCTTTGCGACTGGACCAGAGGAAGACTTACCAAGTGTGAAGACATCAGTTGGGTTGGGGCAAGGAGTAACGTCGCACTGCCCCATTGGCCATGAAGAATGAAGAGCAAGAAGGGCAGCATGGCCCCTTTGAACCAACAGCTTCTACAGGTGCTACCTGCAGTTGAACTCTAATATTTGAACTACTTCACTGGCTCCAAAGACAGCAAGGTACAGTGACATTGCAGCACTGGAGCAGTGGGAAGGGTGCACATCTTTGTGGGGGTGTACTCCCTGTTCTGTGAGTAAGCTGATTCACATACGTTTCCCCCACGTAACTACAGACATCCACCTCACAAGGCCAGGAGCCAATATACTCTGCAATTTTAGACTGTCCCTGAGATTATCATGGGTAGTTAATCCATTAGCGAACTTAAAAAAGATCTTCTGTTTATTTTGTGTTATGATTCCAGTTTATGTGTTAGATTAAAGTATGTTTGTAAATGGAAGTACCAGCTGGAAGGTGAATTATTTATTGCTAGTTGATGTTTATGGAATTCTCAGTCGCTACCTCCATATGACCCTTTCTAAGAAAGACTTTCACGCCTCAACTTTGCTACTGAGTCCAGTGCTAAAATTATGTACTTGGTGCTCTGTTTTGGGTTTAAGATTAAGGTTAAGCCCAAGTATGCCAGTGATAAAAGACTCTCATTGTCACAATCTAAGTCCAATACCCCACTGCTGCACTGAGACTCCTGAATAAGTTACCGAGACATTCCAGTATACAACATTCTTGAAAACACGGCCCATATGCTTGTAGCCAGAAGACTCAAAAATGGAATATGAATTCTCAATATAGGTTAGCTGAAAAGAGGATGTTAAATCTCTTTACTAAGTTTTAATTTGAACAAGGTGCTCACATTCCAAAATGGTTGCCTCAGAGTGAAGTGATAACTTCCAAACTGCAGAGACTCTATTGGGTACAGACTTCCAAAAGTGTCAGTATCTTGTAGGCGGGACCTCCGCTAGCAGTGATGTCTACTTGGGGGAGGGATAGGGTTTTGTCTGGGGTGGGTCATGATGTCTTCCTGAAGGGAAGTGCTGCTTCCTGTCAATTTGCTGTGATCTAATTTACTGGACAGAATGTTTTCCCTCTTACTGGTTAAAAGGATTCTTTAAGAGGAACACTACACAGACACAGGAAAAGTCTCATCCCCTATCTACCTAGCAGAGTACCAAATGCCACAAAATGAGCTAACACATCAGCACCCATAATTTCAAAGTGTGTTATCTTGAGGAAATAGCACCCACATGACAAAACGTCACTAGAGAAGAGATTCCTCGGTTCAGGAAATCTTGCGCAACCAATCATTCAATTAAGGGCTTAGCAACATGTGGAATACCCTTTCAGTGCCCTGGTTTGCAGGACTAGCTGTTCTTTCACAAAAAAGCTAAAGGCTATGCTGCATACAAATAATATGAAGTAGATAGATTTTTCTTCCTGTAGTCGTCTTGTTGCTCATGATTACTTCTGATTGCTTGTTATCCAATTAATAAAGTTGAATTAGGACCTGGGATGTCACTGTCTGTTGAATCTTTGAAGTACTGGTTCACTTTCTGTTCCAATGGGCATCTCACCAGAGTGCTCACAGGGGTAGGCTGGCCATTCTATCACTCTCACACGTCTCTGGTTGCTTTCAAGCTAAGGGGCTGCTATTAAAGCTTGACAGACTGCCATAACCCAATCATGATACCTGCATGGCTCCTATCTAGTTACGTCTTACTGCAGAGTGGGGCTGGTTTGAATATTTGTACATGGACAGTAGTATAACACTGGAAATTGATGGGGCCAATCTGCAGGATGTGGCAAGGGGATCCGAAGACTCCTGCATCATACAGATACGCATAGGTCTTTAGCTGACTGGGGGCAAGGATGGTCATGAAGGGCGGGGCCATCCCTGTAACTTAGGGATTGAAGGGATCTTTGTCATGCCCCTGGCCAGGGCTAACCTTGGTTTCAAGTCCAGCCCTGGGTGTTAACAGTGAGAATTGAGATTGTAAGGTACAGTATTAGGCTGCTCATGCAATAGATACCCATCGCAGTGTACAGACAAACACTGCTGTTTTAGGTGACATTGGTAGCAAATAGATATTTACACAAGTGTGAACACCTCAATTTGCTTACAGTTTGCTAACGGTATTCCCCCACATGTTGCTGCCATATGTAAATGGTGTTTCCTCATTCTTTACCCTATCCCTTTATTTGATTCATTCATACAATACTTAACAAAGCACTTAAACAAATGAGCACAGCGAAAATGCAATATTGCTATTTAAAGACAGAGAATGAAGTCTCCCTTTCCATTACAGACCTCCATTTGCAGTTCTTCGACGCTCTAGGGTGCCACAGCCACTGTCTGGACATGCAAAAGCCCAGGTTTCTCCTGTAAATTATCATTGGTGGGCACTGGCAGGCAATGTCTCCAGCCTCTGGAAACACACAGGACTCCTCAAGATGGCAACTAACATGTTAATTTTACATAGAAATTTTTTCAGTGCAATTCAATTCTCTACTGCATGTTAGTGAATCTTACCCTTTAACACAGTCCATGGAGCCGCGTTTTCCATGGCACGGTTATCAAAACAATGATGGAGGAAAAATTGTTGTGCTGCTTCTAATTTACAAACGTGAAATCCTGCCAATAATTGGATCTTTTCATTTTACAAACAATGGAGAATTCATGAAAATGTGCTTTATTCATCAAGTCTTGATAATGATCCATGAGTGGATGGGTACCAAGTTCCACATTTGCTCATTATTTTAGGCAAATCTAGTGATCCTATTTTACCGAGTAATTGCTATAAATCAGTTTTAACACCGGGAGCTTCTAGTGTTGAAATGAATGGCTTTTGGCCAAATTCCATTAAATGGAAAATTCGTGTGAGTTTCTCTGCAGAAATATGCTGCACTGCAAAGCTGTACAAAGACTGAACCTTCTCCATTATATGTTATTCAAACTTATTTAAAATTAACAGTCTTTTTTTTGAATTAGTGTATTAAGGTATGGTAGTCTCATACAGGCTTCAAAATCTATGAACCCAACGGCAGCTCTATGTGAAACAAACTCGCTACGACAATACACTCATGTCTGTAGGTAATTTTCTTTGATGAACAAAATTACATTTTATTAGGATTTGCTTTGTTTTACCTTGAATGGTTTCTCAGTTCCAACAGCAAATTCTAGTTTAGTAACACACTACAATTACTAAGGTGTGTTCCTAAGAGTGTGCTTTTAAACTAAACAAATTATTAACAACACATGGATATGAAGTATGTCTGTCTCAAAGTGACTAAGTAGAGAAACCTACTTGTAGTGAGCACTGTTCCTAATGGAAAAGATACCCTTTTCCGACAATAAAGGTGAAACAGCTAATCAAATAGATCAAACGTTAAACAATATGAGATTTCACGTTCTAATATTTAATACTCATTCATAGAACGGTTATTCAACATATGTACATACAGGCAATGTATTTGTAAATCTTATTGAGCATCTGTCCAAACTAAAGAAAAATCAACATGCTGACATGAAAGTCTAATTTGTTACAAATCAAATATTATAAATTCACATTCTCGTTAGTTAGGAAACCATAATTCATAGTTGTTCATAAGTCAATAAGAGCCGAATTGCTGAAGACATGGTGCCCGATGCATTTCGGGACTCGAAGGTACCCTTCCTCAGGGCCGAAATCTTAAATAGCTCAAAGCCACTTCGATGAAAACAACGTTCTGATGCGAAGGTAATGTGTGCGTAGATATGTTGCACTAAGAACCATAGAGTTCTGCCAATAGGACAGTGGGCAACTTGAGTGTTGTCGGATAATACCCCAAAAAATGGGGTTTATGGATGTACCGTGTTGAGAAGGGAAGAGACTCGTAGGAGTCGATACCAGATAATGAATAGCAATAAGTCACTACATGATTAAATGTGCTTCCGAAGACGTGCCCGGATATTAGATGAAGATTCCCGTGTTAAATAGAACTTCAGGAAGGTGGTACAGAACAAGCCGCTGCGTGGCTGGGTAGTGCGCTGGTCCTCTGTGTGGTGTTCCGGCTACGAGCTGTCATCAGAACGTTGTTTTCATCAAAGTGGCTTTGAGCTATTTAGGATTTCAGCCCTGAGGAAGTGCACCTTCGGGTCCCGAAATGCATCGGGCACCATGTCTTCAGCAAATCGACTCATATTGACTTATGAACAACTATGAATTATGGTTTCCTAACTAACGAGAATGTGAATTTATAATATTTGATTTGTAACAAATTAGACTTCCATGTCAGCATGTTGATTTTTCTTTAGTTTGGACAGATGCTCAATAAGATTTACAAATACATTGCCTGTATGTACATATGTTGAATAACCGTTCTATGAATGAGTATTAAATAATAGAACGTGAAATCTCATATTGTTTAACGTTTGATCTATTTGATTAGCTGTTTCACCTTTATTGTCGGAAAAGGGTATCTTTTCCATTAGGAACAGTGCTCACTACAAGTAGGTTTCTCTACTTAGTCACTTCCTTTCACTTTTGTGCTAGCCAACACAAATCTGTAGTGAAGCACTCTTGGATTACATTAGATTATAGTTTTACTTAGACTATATAACTGAGTGCTCCTCTATCCCTCTTCTGTATGTCTGTCTCGAACTTTAAATACTTACAAGTTGATAGGTGGGCCAAAATTTAAATTTAAAATAGCCACTTCTCCCTTACCTTTCATAAACCAAATTATTTCCTACACTTTCCCCAGTCACTCGACCCCTGCTACAGCAATTATCGTATCAGTACCATGTGAGAAACAACACTTACAACGCAACTTTTACAACGCACTTCCTTAACAACAAAACTTTTACAATGCAACATCCATTACAATGCATGCCATTACAACGCAACCATTACAACGCATGTCACTACAACGCATACCACTACAACGCATACCTTTACAACGCAGTCATTACAACGGATACCATTACAACACATACCTACACTATCCAACACTTACCCTACTGTTGCACCCCCTGGAGTTAGAATAGTAATTTTTACCCCTACACTATCCAATACTTACCCTACTGTTGCACCCCCTGGATTTAGAATAGTAATTTTAACCCCTACGCTATCCAACACTTACCATACATGCAATGTAATGGTATGCGTTGTAATGGTATGCATTGTAAATGTAGTATGCGTTGTAGTGGAATGCGTTCTAAAGGTAGTTTCAAAGATTTCGTTGTAATGGCATGCGTTGTAATGGAATGCGTTGTAATGGATGTTTGCGGTGTAAAAAATGCGTTGTAAAGGTAGGCGTTGTAAAAGTATGCGTTGTAACGACATACATCCTTACCATGTCAGTCTTTCCAGTAAATTAAAATATGGTTAATTACATGAACTAATGAATATGCAATGTATGTGCACAACGCTCCCTTGCTGAAACATTACTGTGAGTTTTTCTATGAGGATTTTTTTTCAAGAACCTTACTTCTAGTGTGCATGTTTGTCTGTTCACCATTTATACTTAACATAGCATTTCAAATTTTCTATTAAATCATAAATGTTATTTTATGGACACATTAGGAACCCCATGCCTTGTTCAAAGGGCAATAACATTTCAACCGCTACTGAATGTTCACACTGTTTTGTCCCGTTTTAGAATCACATGAAGACACATATGTGTCCTGTTATCTTTCCTCAGGGCCTCAGTTTTCAGTCTCACCCTTAACAGATTAAACAATATTGAGAGCAATAAAGGCACAACCTATGGCAGAAATTATGTGAAATACACACTTTTCTAGACAGCATATCAAACAAAAACCGTCTGAAGCTCCAGGGCAGCTAATAACACCGGCTGGACAAAATAGTCTATTTAAGAGACATATCTTTGAAGATTTATGGAAGGGGATATACAAAGAAAACTATGGTAAATTTAGCAATTCTTAGCTTTGATACATGAAGGGATACCCAGCCAGAATAGCTATAGGTGTTTTTGCCAGAAATAATTACCTTGTCAGAGCCACAACCTGGGGAGGGACAATTCCTCTGATCCCCTATGATTATTATGGTCATCTCCCTTTGAGGTTGGCAATGAATCTCCTGGCTGTGGGGAAGGTGGCCATCTCTTGACTTTCACCTCACTCTGGTAGAAGCATATTTCAGATGCCTACATATTATGATCAGTCCAAAATGCTTACACCCTAGTGTTCTCCAAAGTCTCCGAAGACCATTTTATTTCCTCAATTTGGTTCCATGCCTGGTGGATCATTCCAATCACCAGCAAGAAGGAGTAAATAAATCCATCGACACCATCTCCTTTTCAGTTGAGGCACATCCAGTAATTATTCCAATGGTGGCATGGGGGATCCTGCCCTCGGTTTGTTTTTCTACCTGTCTCCTCAGGGCAGCTCCGATTTTGAGTCCCCTCTCCTTTAGCATGTCATCTCCTATAGCCCGAGCACACATCGTCCCCACTGCTAATTGTCTGTTGCAAACTGCATCTGAAAAGATCCAACTTGATACCTTGTCGGTGATGAGAAGTATTGGGGCTCTCTTCAGCACATTGGTTGGGGTGTGTGTTTCTCCCCATGCTAGGTTGTAAAACTGGGAACTCACTTATGGGTTCTCCTGTGGATGCAGGTGGTGATAGCAAATCAATGCCTACAATCCAAGAGCAATATGAATGCCAGCACTTTGGTGATTCGAAGGGCTAGCTTTCACTTGAAGCTATTGATACAGCACTTTCTTTTTCCTTGGGATACGGAAAAGTGTGCATAAGTGAAGTGGTGTGGCTCACTGGTTAGAGGCGGCAGACCCGTAAGCAGAGGACGGCCCGGGACCAGGGTTCGATTCCCGACGCGGCACGGTCATGGACCAGGGTCAGCGGGCTCGATAATTCTCGCCTCGGTGCCTACTCCAGTCAGGGACCACACTCGGCAACTCTGGGCATTAGCTTGCCTCATCTTCACAACGGCCCCCCCAGACTGCCGGGGATGCTTGGTCGCACCTTAGAGATACCCATTAGGGACCATCTCTCAGGCTGAGCCAGGACGGGTTCCCCAGCAGTCGAAGCGCGGAGATACTCCTCCGGGAGTCGATTCTAGCGCTATATAAACCCGCAATTAATTAATTAATTAATTGCTGCCTCATGTGCAGTTGCACTGGGGCCCAGAGGTCTGATGAGTCCACTGAGCCCTAATAATTGTAGTTTTTTATGATTCCGACAACTCCCAGGTGTCACATTTCCTTCTCGCACTAAGGCCCATGACATATAGGCTTCACCACTGAATATGGACACTGCGCTATTATGTTCCCATCCTTTTGTAGACAGACTAGGGGGACCCCCTACAATAGTTGTTTGCACAAGGTGAAAAATCTTGGCAAAGGGTTAAATCCAGGGTCTTTGCTCTCTATTGGACTCGGTGTGTAATTCAGTTGGTGGGAATTGAAGTAAACTTATGTTTTTTATTTAGTCTTAACTCTATGAGAACTCTAATAATCTGGGAGACAATCAAATGGACGAAAACTATATCAACACACAAGAAGAAACCCTCACTTCATCTCTGGACATTGCTGCCATGTTCCCTTCTCTACAGGACTCAACAGAAATGGCGTTCGATTTGGCATTCAAACACTTTGTTGCTGAAGGATCTGTGGTCAGACATTCTTGGTGTGGTGTTGCCTCTGTTTTGTTAATTTGTCCTGAAGTTTACAGAGGATGAAGTGGATGGATGAGTTAAAGCACATGTTTGCCTCCACACTGGTTGTCTCCTTTCTATCTAATTCTCACAAATAAGAGGGAGTAAGAGGATGATTTAAGGAGTCATCCCAGTATTACTTTCCTGCCACAGGTATTTGCACAACAACATGACCAGGATACTTCATGAGAACAATTTGTATTCCTACTCCATCTAATGACCTTTCATAAAGATGACTGAAAAAATAAGATGGTACACTTCACTTACATCTGGAGTCATGCTTCATCATAGCTACCACGTCATCAGCACCGTCATGATAAAAGGCAGGATTGCACTGAGCTATTTTAGGACATATATGTTGTATTATAAGGTGTTCTTATTCAATTAAAATTCTGTTAGGACAGGACCATTGCTGATTTTTATTTGATTTATGCCTGTCCTACATAAGAATAAACAGAGAAGAGGATAATTAGGGCAATGACAATTATTAATATTTCGATCGATTTCTGACAACATGTTTCAGCTTAAACCTAGTACTTTATTTAGCTGTAGCCTTTATTTAGGATTCTATTGATGAACCCCAATATCTTCCTTTGTCAAATATCAAGCTTTAGGAAGGTTCTATATTTTCCCATCCAGTACCTGCAGATGAAAGTGTCATTAATAAAACTCTAAATTTTTATAAACCGCGTATACAAATTTCAGTCACCATTCCCACATGTGAAGGACTCCACTGCACACTGTAACACAAAGTTAAATGTTTTCTCCCAATATGTATAGCCTAATTGGAGTCTCAAGACTGGATGACTCAGCATCTCGGCCGGCCCCTTGATATACAGCACGAATGCTGCAAGGAAAATATAATGTTTTCAGTGTTTGGTCTTGAAAAGCCAATTAAACTATACTGATAGGAAGGGGTATTTATTGGTGTTGAGGTAGGTGTAGGGATAGGAGTAGTGTAGGAATAGCTGTGGGTGTAGGTAAGAGTGTTTATATGTGTTTGTGTGTGTCTGGCTCTGTTTACTGTTCTGTCCAGGCTCTGCAAAGGCATGTTTGAAAATAAATTGAATACACAGAAAAAAAGCCAGAGGAGATTTAAAGACCAGCAGGAGTTGCCCCCCTCAATACTCGTAATAAAACACAAACAAGCACCTGGGTCTGGATAGAGGAGTGAAAAGAAATGAGAGTTGGTGTGCCTAACTGATGTGGGATATTCCCTTTAAAGGACCACTTCCCTCACCCACGAAAGGTGTCATAGGGAAACAGCCTACATCAGTTAGGCAAACCTGATCTCATTCATCAATGATGACGCTTGCTACCTTTGGTGGGTAGGGAATTGATCCTGTAAAGGGAATATCCCATATCAGTTCGGGATACCAACTCACGGAATTGGTCCTTTAAAGTGAATATACCACATCAGTTAGGCAGTCCAACTCTCATTTCTTTTCACTCCTAAATCTAAATTCTAAATCTAAATCCAGTATTTGTGAAGCTCAAACTACTCACCCCTAAGGGTCTCAAGATACTGGGGGCTGTCGGGGAGAATAAGTGAGGTATTGCCCAGAGTCACATGGTGCTGAGCTGAGCTGCCGCCGGGATCGAAACGTGAGCCCTGCGCTCTGGATTCCTGCCGCCCTGGCCGCTGTGCCACTTCTATCTGGACTCAGGTGTTTGTGTTTTGTTACGTTTGAAAAGTCGCCAGCAAGAACCTATAATGGCTGTCTCAAGTAATACATTGTTCTGGGGAATGTAGATAGGCTTATTTACAGCCGGGGTGCCTGGGAGTACTGCATCCACAAGGTTTCTTGTACTGTAATAACAACTTGCATTACTGGAAGAATAAATATTCAGAGAATCGGAAACAAGGTCACCAATACTGTGTATACATCAGTTTACTATGTTTATCATGCTTTTTTCTCCTGGTATCTGGGTATGTCTGTTTGGAAAACTATGTTAGAACACAGTGTTTCCCCAAACTCGATTTAAACCATGCATTTTTAACTACTCTCTTTTTAAGCAGGGAATATGCAGATATGTCAGTAAAAATGAAGTATTTAACCATCTGGGTTTATGTTGACTTAGTGTGTTTATTGTTATGAAGATTTGCGGCGTTGTGGTTTCTTTCACGTTATCTTTTTTCTTGGTGTTTTTCTTTGTGCAGTTCCAAGTTTAAAAGTAGATGATCTGGTTATGTAAATACACGATGGTTAGTAATTGTTGAGAAAAAGTGCGTTTTCGTTGTTGCCATCAAATGTGGGTTCCTTATGTACTGTTACTTATCCACAATGTTTTATAACGTTTCTTGAAATGCTTTAAATTAATCATGAGTTATATCCAAAAATGTACGGAAAATAGCATTCTCACATTAACCTTACTTCTGAATGGTTTGTTACAATTATCGTACGAGAATAGAGGAAAAAAATATTGTTAATGACACCCTTAATTCAAATAGATTTATGAAGTGGAAGTAAGCCTTTAAAAATATTGGAAACCATTGTCCTGGTGTAATACTGAACAAGTAACAACACTGTGTCATTGAATCATAGGCCTGCTCTCCCAAAATCTAAAATATACCCTGGAAGTATGAGTCCATTTTTGCCACTTCCCTACCTAACCTCCAAACCGCACATTAGTCCAGTCAGGCATTAAACTCATTTTGTATTATTTTCAATCAATTCTAGATATTATCTTGTAACCTATTTTTCTCTTACACACGGGATCACATTTCTCGTTATCATGGGCCCTCACAGAAACAGGCACACTGCGTAATTTTGCTTAATTACCTTTAACCATTTCACGTTCACCAGCATCCATGTATGTCCTGGAAAAAAGTCAATGCCTTTTACTCATTGATCCTCATGCACATAAAACATGTTTGACAGGAGCTTATAGCTGGCCACACCTCAATCAAAATATTTATGAATCCCATGTTTCATGCACCTCTCATCCTTCTTGGATCAATATCAGCAGTGATCTCATAGGGTGCATTCATGTCACACCCATCAACTTTTTAAGCCTTATCTTTTGATAGCAGAGTTACTGGCAGATGGCTGGGACTGTCAATCCCATCGTCCTCATTTTGAGTAAATAGGATTATCAGTACGTAACTCACATATCTCAACCCATATCTAATGACAGCCCAGTGCACTGACAGTCTCATAAATTATACTACCTTATCGACGCATAAAGGCCCGGTGGGGACATTGCCTGTCCTCTGCCTTATCTTTCCTCACTTCAAACATGAATACAAATTTGTCTTCTACATATGATTTCCTCTTTCATTCCTTGTCCTTCTATTTGTACCCCTGAAGGACCACCAGCCCAGGTTTCTCTAAGAGCAAGCTAGTAACTCACATTTTGGCCAATTTTAGATAGTGTATTTTTGACATGCAAAAAGAACTTTATTGTATCTGTGTGCCACATTGTGTGAGAATTGACAAAGATAGATTTAAAACTACATATGTCCTGCTAACTATATGTAAAGCTAGGATAAGACCAATAAGTCATAATGAGGACCATACAGTTGCATTTTTAGAAGATGCTAAACTTGTGAACATATACTCAGGAAAACATCTAAATATCTCAACAAAACTGAGCAATAAATGTTCAGGTGACGTGCAGGTGCACTTAAAATATATTGTATACCTCTGTAAATCAAAGTGCAAACAAGAATCATATGTCGGTGGAAAGAATAAAGACTACATAAACAAGAATAAAGGAACATGTGTTTAGCATCACAAAACATAAGAGAAATGGGATTGCAAACATATGGCAGTGAAAAACTTGAAATATAGGAATCTTAGGGTGGTACTAAAGAACAAACGCTTAAATAGGAATTTTGATTTGATGTGGTACGGTAATAGTCCTAGAACATGGCCCCATCATGACATTTGTGAGGAAGTGAAATATTAATTGGAATGAATGATAGTACTCCATAAGTAATAACATCACTAACTTGTTGGGGCCAGTCACAGGTTTCAGCAACTTAAACCTGAACTCAACCCTTAGTACCTATGACACAGGGGAGACAGACTTTACAAAAGAACATGTGTAAACATTTAGAAGCATCAACACGGTTAAATAGTTGAAAAACAACACAACTAAAATCCATATAATAATCCATATAAAAATGAACACAATGACACCAAATTATCAAAAAAACAACTAGAGGGATGTGTTTTTAAGATTTAATAGAAAACAGCACTAAGAAGCTCAAAGTGCCAATTTTGGTCAATTGTCGTGGTAGACAGCACCCAATAAGCTATTTGAACCCATCCATGATGGTGAGCAGGTCGAATACACCAATGAGATTGGTCTTACTAGGGCTTGGAATTAGGGAAATTCGATAAATCATCTAAGTTCAAATATGAACAGAGAAAATCCCTTCTCCATCCGGGAAAAACCTGAAATTCAGTCCAAGACTGTGGAACTGCAAGTTGGACGCTTTTCACAGTGAGCCTACTTGAAGCTCTGGAGCTTTAGAGTAAAGGTTTTGAAAGGTCCAAAACTTCTATTGGTGCCCACACATTAGCCTTATGATCCTTGGAGAGCTTTCTAACCTTAGATTTCAAGTGGAATTGGGTCCATCCTTCTCAAGTCCTTCTCGCATGTCACAGTTACCAATGGCAGCAGGTTAAGTCTACCTGGTATTCTTTCACAAGTACAGCAGAGCTCTGAGGAAGGCGCCTTGAGGTGCCAATATTATGCCTGGCACCAGCTAGAAAGTGTGGTGACTACTTGACACTCCCTAACCACTCTTTCAGCAGTTCCTGTTTACATTGCATGCCGTTTGCCAGGTCATTTTCAAGATGGCAAAACCTTTATGTCACTTGCTTCTGGGTGCTGGGGGTATACTTGCGAGTGTCATACGAAAATTCCCAAGTGTCCTCTCACATCTAACACTAAAATTCAGCATGAAGCAGACACTGTACCCACAACAACTCTAGAAAGAGAAGTCTGGTAAAACAAAAACAGTGTCCTTGAGCAAGTAGATAGGGGATACACAAGAAGTTTTTTGGAACCCTCTTCACTCACTTTCAAGTGCAGCCCAAGTGTAACTTGTGGCTCAACAGACCTATCAATCAGGATTCAACATTGTGGAATCAACAGATGCCTAAAGTCCCCACTCTGAATATTCTCTGGAGTTCAGATTAGCCATCTCATCTCTGCCATTTCAGGCCCTGAGGTCTTGCTTCTGGGAGGCATTGGAAACCTCTTTCGCCCTTATTGCCTGGCTTGAGCACAGGACAGGAGCTAGCTGAGGCTTGTGCTAATTTGCCTTCAGACACTTCAGGCAGGTACATTTTAACTTTCTAAAAGTTAACTTTCTTTAATATTTATTAAAGAAAAATTTCACTAGAGTGTTGGTTATTAACTAACTTCTAAAAAAAAGTGGTTTCATCATTTTTCTAGCTTGTCCTATTCCGAACATAGCTGTATTAGTATTTTAATATGTGCACTGGATTTTTTTATAGGATAGCTAGGCCTGCCACAGTATAAATAGCTTTTGGGACCTTGTTACTGTAGGGATAAGGTAATATTAATTTTCTACAAATCCTATTTTTAAATACCATGCCCCTACCTTGTGGGCTACAAGGCTTACATAGGAGTGACTTATAAATGCATGAAAGGTCGCGAGACCGATAGCCAACAAGTACCGTAAGGGAAAGTTGAAAAGAACTTTGAAGAGAGAGTTCAAGAGGGCGTGAAACCGTCGAGAGGTAAACGGGTGGGGTCCGTGCAGTCCGCCCGGAGGATTCAGCCCGGCGGGAAGGTCGGTGGCCCGGGAGTTCCGGATCCCCTCCGCGGGACCGGGGCCCGGGCCCTACCCGGCCCCCGCAGGGCGCATTTCCTCCGCGGCGGTGCGCCGCGACCGGCTCCGGGTCGGCTGGGAAGGCTTCGGGGTGGCAGGTGGCCCTCCGCTCCGGCGGAGGGTGTTACAGCCCCCCTGGCAGCAGCTTCGCCGTGTCCGCGGGGCCGAGGGCCCCGCGGACGGTGTTAGGCCGGTAGCGGCCCCCGGCGCGCCGGGATCGGGTCTTCTCGGAGTCGGGTTGCTTGGGAATGCAGCCCAAAGCGGGTGGTAAACTCCATCTAAGGCTAAATACGGGCGCATGAAAGGTCATTCTTTCTCTTTAAAAAAGCTTATTTTTTAAACTTGTTGCACTTTAGCTTTTACACTGCAGCAGTCATGCTACAATGGTAGGCCCAAAGCCACATATTCCTTTGTCAGTAGTGGATGGTACAATCAGTGCTGCAGTGCACAATTGACATTTAATTTTTCATGCTATGAGTGTATTTCCACACCATATACCGTGGCGTTGTAGAAAAATTAAATAAGCAATCAGATATCCCATCCGCCGAAATATAAATACCATAGGCTATAATGGGATTTATATTTTGGCGGATGGGATATTCGTCACCGTTGTAATGGAGTTAGCTGTCTACCAACATCTAAATCTGGCCGTTAGTCACTACTAAGTATTGTTATGATGTAAGTGAACTTCCACACTTGCTGTATTTAGGGACACAAGGTGATCTTCTCTGGGAAAGTCCAGAGGGAAGGAAACACATCTAGGGATGAATATTGCTCTGGTTAGCAAAAATATATTGTAGGTAGGGCTCAGCTGTCAAGCTACATCTCACTGATTAAGTGCAAAATTATAAGCTAATGGTCTATTTTGTAAAGAACAGATTAATCACCAAAGTCGTTTTTTTCCTTTGCCCCTTTTAAAATGTCTTTATTTTTATCAAATTCAATGGTGCCAATAGGTCATGCTGTAATGCCTGTTTGCAGTGAGGACAGACTGACATCATATGATTGGATTTCTTTTGTAATGGCACGGTGGAGCACAAATAAGTCTTTCAATAGTGATCTCAAAGAGTAAATTAAGAGTACATTCAAATGTAATTATTCATGCATTCTTGGAAACGTTTGAATGTAATTGTAACTCTAATTGGCTTGAAGTAGGGCCTGAAGATGGAACTAGTACAAGTCATAAAAATCCATAGTTATATTACACTGGCGGTCTATTGCTTGACATAGTAGAAGTTTTGCAAATGGGGTACAAAGAGAAAGGGAATCAAGCAACACTTGATAAAAATTTGATGATGAGGGTTTTATAGAAACACGTTACTGATTAAGACAATTAAATTTGAATAAAGCATTTGTATGATTCAGATACAACTGTAGAGTACTTTCTAAAAAAACGGCATGTGTGTTTGAATCCAGAAATGTTTAATAGCCCTGAAGCCTAATGAGTTAAACAGTGGGATGGTAGCCTTTCCAGCAACATGGTCTGCCTAGGAACTGTTAGCTGTACAGAAATAAATCAAGATTTTTTCTTAATAAAAGGTCTGCTAAATGTATTGAGCAATAATATTTATTCACTTTTGAATTTCCAATATTGTGTATTGGATCACATTGGAAGGTAGTACCAACTAAAACAACTGTAATTAGTACAAATATCGGACCAAGCTCCTTCACCATTGAAGGACCGGGTTTTAGAAACCAGCGGCGTCAGGGAGAACGCCCGATGCCTTCGAGTTCCCTTGCCTTGGCAAACAGAGACACGGGATACTTCTTGATGACGTCAAAGACCAAAGTTTATTGGCTGCAACCAGGAACAGAGATCCACGAAGCACACACGGGTGGTTCGCTAGAGACTGCACAAATTCAATGAGCGGAGCATGGTCTTTTATGCCAAAAATCAATCCTCAGGCAACATTTCAAATTAGCATTGGGATCATACAAACTGACCAATGACAGTGTGACATTTCAAAAGTAGCGTATGACGACAATCCCACTTTCCGTTGTCCAGCCCACCAGAAATGACCAAGCACATTCCAAATTTCTTGTTCGCTCAGGCCGGACAAACCCATCATAAAACCCTCAACCCAAATCAGTGATTATGTCGTAAAGGAAGGAACAGAAACAGATTGGAAGTGAGATAGAAAGGTGGGAGCAGTGTACCATAAACTTTGGCATGCCCTACTCTTTGATCTTTATCAGACCAGCTGCTTAACAAGGAACTGGCTCAGGGAGGTCAGCCTCGGGCAAGGAGTTAGTTCGGCCAGGTCACTCAAAAGTCAGCTAAGACATACATGTCTCAAGGACTCGTTCGGCCGTAGTCATCGGCCTATGTGAGGGCAACCACACAAAATGGCTGCCGTACACAAAATGGAACCCGAAGGTTCAGACTAAATCCTTGAATGTGGAGTGTTCTCATTGATCGACTCATTGGAAAACACTCATACACGCTACACTCGTGATTTGCGGTCTTCTGACACCAAAATCGTCTATTTCCGACGACCTTATTCGAACGGGTTCGGAACACCCGAACCAGACCCACAAACTCACGGAACTACACCATTGGAATTCACCAAAGGGACACACTTAAACGTAATTGCAATGTAGTAAATTTCTGATTCAAATGATCAAGGAAAACACTAACACACCAATCTTCAGTGCATGCATTCATTTTCTATTGTGTTCTCATCTATGCACACACTATTTTCTATCGTAATGCACCTGGCTGGGTAACATACTGTATATTTCAAAGATTGGAATGACACAAGCATTGGAAAAAAAATCATTGGATTCCTATTTTTTTTACAAACAGTAGGCTAAGCTGGGACTACTTTCTCTGTCGAAAATAGATGGAAGTGCATCTTTCATAATCTGCCTCATTTATTTAAATAACACAAACAGGAGGTTGTTGACTGAACATAATGAGGATATCTACTGTCCTATTATTAACAACGATCTATTATCTTACGGATATTAAGTGATATAAGACCTGATACAAATTTGGAAGCATAATCTGACCTACTGTTGATGATGGGTTTCAACACTGATGCAAGAGAAGTATGGCTTGTAAAGAAATAAGAGATACCTGAAGAGAGCACCAGGTGGGAAAGTATTTGTCTGTTGAGCTCATCAATTGGGGTGTCCTATGTAGTGTGAATAAGCAGTCAAATATTTACCTCTCTCTAACCCCAGCCACTGATTCCCACGGTGAAAGTGAAGCATGGTCTAATACTGCCACAGCCCACTAGGCCCTCACCATTGAAAGTACAACAACACAAAACAACACAACAACTAGCAAATCACTTATTGATGTGTGTCTTACCAAATATAGTCAGTGGTTAAACCTTTGGCCTTTACTCTTGTGTGTCTCCACACTAAGATAAAAACAGAGTAAACGTAGTTAACTATTTGAAGTGAGTTGACATGCTGCACTGCTATAAAAAGCAGCTTCATCAGGACACAAAAATCTCTTATGCCAGGACTCTACTGTGGTAGCTCACCCTTCCACAGGCACGTGAATATCATTTCTTGAGCTCGGACTGTGATGCTAGCCTTTTATCCACTATCTCAATAACCCTTATAAATGTGTACAGGTGTCCTGCAAGGCTCTATATTAAGCCCAGTACAGTTTAACATCTGCAGGGCCTCACTTATGGAATTGATATAATCATTAACATCGAAACTACCTCATATGCAGTCGACACTCAAATGACTCTAACATTAGATAAACATTCAGTCAATGCTGTAGAACACTTCCAACATAGACTCACAGGGATTATTCACTGGATGAAGCAGAACCACTTGAAGTGTAATTGAGAAAAAAACTGAAATCATGCTCCTAGGCAAGGCCAACACCTTCACCCCAGTCACTGGTGGCCACCAAATACCCCCGCCACACAATACGGTGGAGGTAGTAAACAATCTTCGGGTAAAATTTGACTCTACCCTATCTTTCCGTCCACAAGCACTCTCAGTGGCTAGGCAATGTTTCCAGCTGATTGATCTTCTCCCAGCCGCAGCAAGGACAACTGTTACAGCAGCCATAATAACCTCTAGGTTAGACTACTGCAATAGCCTCTCCGTGGGTGCCAATAAAGCAATCCTAAAAAAACTTTAGACCGTTCAAAACACAGCAGCTCGCCTGGTGCTTACACTGCCATGTCGCTCCTCAGCATCTGCAACTTTAAAAACATTGCATTGTCTACCATTCACAAAAGAGTGCTATTTAAGATATTTGAGAGCTTTCATTGCCTCAGGGACCATGTATCTAAGATCTAGATTCGCGCCCTATGTCACCACATGCCCTCTTATGTCTTCCTCAGCTAACCTTCAAAAAACCACACCCTTCAGATATAAAACCAAGGGAGGTAGATCAGTAACTGTTCTTGGGGCAAAAGCATGGAATAAACTCCCCAGCCTGTTTCAGGGAATCTCTAAAAACCTGGGGGCATATTACCAACAACTAGCGATAATTTTTGTCTCTAACTTGTTTAGAGACAAAAATTATCGCCGCAAATCGGCGATTTTTATCGCAGATAAACCTTGCTATTAGCAAGGTTTATTGCAAATGCGATAAAAAACGGCCGCAATGCATGAATATCGCTGAAAAGTCAGCGATATTCATGCATTATCGAGCAAATGCTCTTAGTCATGTTATCCACCTCCCATTGGATAACATGGCTAAGAACTGCTCAGGGCAGGTGTTAGCTTTTGGAGATATTCTCGCATAGCGCGAATATCTCCAAAAGTTGGTAATAGGAGATAGCGATGTTAGGGACTGTTTCCAGTCGCTAACATCTTGGCACGCCCACTTTGCATGTCATTAGTGATAAATATCACTGACATGCAAAGCGGGGCCCAAGATGGTCGCTATCTCCTATTAGCTGTCACTAACTGGTGTTAGCGACAGCTTGGTAATAGGGAGATCATTTTATCTCCGCTTTCTTGGCTTTTAAAGCCAAAAAAGCGGAGATAAACCCCCTGGATAATATGCCCCCTGGATTTTTGGAGCTTCGTACTCTCTATGCTTCTCTCTTATTTAATCCTTCATTACTCTCCAAGGCAATTTGTACCTTCCTGTACCTCCCATCTATTTCTGCATAGTGCCAAGATACTCCAGCGGAGTGATAGTCGTACTTTAGAAATAACAGATACAATGCAATACAATAAATCTACAGGGAGCACATGGGGCAAGGTCATGTATGTGAAAAAAACTATTTTTCAGGAGAGCTTTGCAATTTGCCTTTTCAGTAAAAGTGATATTAGAGAAGACTCAGAGAAGCTGTAAAATTACTTAAACACAGAAATTGAAATGAGACCCTACCTTAGGGGAAGG
This sequence comes from Lissotriton vulgaris, assembly GCF_964263255.1. Lineage (NCBI taxonomy): Eukaryota > Metazoa > Chordata > Amphibia > Caudata > Salamandridae > Lissotriton > Lissotriton vulgaris. The sequence goes on from NC_141685.1 coordinate 1,969,649,567, forward strand.
TGGCTAGGAAAGTCCTGCACATAGTGGTGTCTTATTCTACTGGTTAACAAGAATCTCTGCCTGGATGCAACCTCCTGGGGCAGCCAACTGTGCTACTGCAAATCAACCCTGCTGTCCTCTGTGCCCTTCAGCAGTCAATTGGAGCATGGCATACCTCATTTTATAATGTGTTTGTAAAACTATAGCAGACATTAACGTCATTTGACATCACACTTAATATGAAGATGTGTGGCTCAAAAGTAATTTAAAAAATCTGTGCCTGGTACAAGGAAGTGTTGGCTTTATCCTTGATTCAGGAGAAATGGTGTCACAGAGTTGCCTCGGATATTATATGACTTGGCTCAGAGCCTGACCTTTCTCTGGATGCAGCGTTGTTAAGGAAATACAGGATAGGTCCTGTCATACAATTTAAAATATGTTACCGGTTACTGTCTGTTTTGTTTATTATGTGAAACTAAATCAGTGGAATCAAAGGATACCTTCCAAACTCTAAAGTATAATTGTAATATCTATTTAACGTCTGTCGACCGGTTGCTTAGTTTTTATGGGTTTTTTATTCATATTTATGTGGTATAACCACAACCATTTATAGCAACAATGGTACATTACAAAGTAATTTCTTGAGTATAGCATCCAAGTAATTGTTCTCGTTCTGTTGTGGGAGGGGTTCCTTTGCTGTAGTTTATTAATAAGAAAAGTATGTCAGAAATAGGGGATCGGAAATAACAATCGAGAATAGGACATGTTCTAGATTCACATTCTAACCTAATGGTGGAAGTTTCTAGATTGTGGTGTATCATCTTCAAAAGGTTACAAACAGGTCAGGACAACTTTACAATATATGAAAACCATTGAGGGCTTCTGTGTCTCAAATGAGCTTCCTAAAATCTTCGACCTGGGTCACTGCTTCCTTTCACACTGTAACCATCAGAAGGACTGGATTCCGGGTGTCATGGTCTCTTAAGGGCATATGTGGAGAGTCAGTGGGCTCGCATGTGTCTCTACGATTAGCAGTTTATACACGCTTCTACTGGAGAACGTGCTAGTGCATAGCACGTTATCCAGAAGACCTTCAAACCGATGTGGTCAGTTCATAGGTTCACGTCTACAAGAAGAAGCATGGTACAAGGAGACAGAGTATCATGATTTGAGAAGAATATGTAAATCAATGGGAGAAAGAGAAATTCTCTGATGTAACGAAGTAAAAACCATTGTAATAGTGCTGGAGTGTGGTCAAACGGCCAGTACGCATAGGAAAGCCTCTAACAGTAACTAAAAAACGTGGCTTCACCTTTGACCTAGACTTCGCATTTGGTACCGGATTGATCTGTGGATAAGGGTGTCAAATGTCTGCTTTCTGGGCTTCCAGATGCCTGCCCAATTCTACGATGCTGTAACCAGAGGTTATGTGATGGCACACCTTAACAACACTAGAAGGGGCAGATTTATGTTAACTGGCGCATCCCGAGGGATGCGCCAGTTAACATGCGCCACAGTGCGCCACAGCTACGCCACCCATGGTGCGCCGCATTTATGATGCGGCGCACCATGGGGCAAAAACGGCACAGATGCGTCACGCATCTGTGCCGTAAAAGTGACGCATTGCTGGAGTTGCGTCGCAAGCGCGACGCAGCTCCAGCAATGCTCTGTGGGGGCCTATTCTTTCAATGCTGCCTCAAGCCTTACGCCTGCTTCAAGCAGGCGCAGGGTTTTGACGCAGCATTGCCCTGAAAGTGACTGAGTGAAATCTCATAGATTTCACTCAGCCACTTTCAGGAGGCGTTCCTGCGCAGGAACGCCTCCTCATGGCGCAGTGCTGTACAACGTGACGCATCTCCTAGATGCGTCACGTTGTAAATAGGGCGCAGGGATGCGCCACGTTTCCGCGCCGTTGCGTCACGCAACGGCGGCGTAAACGTGGCGCAAGCCCTTCATAAATCTGCCCCGAAGGGGCAGATTTATGTTAACTGGCGCATCCCCAGGGATGCGCCAGTTAACATGCGCCACAGTCTGCCACAGCTCCGCCAGCCATGGTGCGCCGCATTTATAATGCGGCGCACCATGGTGCAAAAACGGTACAGATGCGTGACGCATCTGTGCCCGAAATGTGGCGCATTGCTGGAGTTGCGTCGCAAGCGCGACTCAGCTCCAGCAAGGCTCGGGGGCGCCCCATTTTAACAATGCTGCGTCAAGACCTACGCCTGCTTCAAGCAGGCGCAGGCTTTTGACGCAGCATTGGCTTAAAAGTGACTGAGTGAAATCTCATAGATTTCACTCAGCCACTTTTGCGAGGCGCACCTGCCCCGGAACGCCCACCCTGCGCCGGAACGCCCACAAGCGGTGCAGGGCTTTACAACGTGACGCATCTGCCTAGATGCGTCACGTTGTAAATCGTTCGTAGGGATGCGCCACGTTTACGCCGCCTTGCGTGACGCAACAGCGGCGTAAACGTGGCGCAAGGGCCTCATAAATCTGCCCCGAAGTGTTTAGTGTGAAGTAGGAAAGAAACGTAGAGAAACTCAGGAGAAAATCAAGAAACGAGTAGCAAGACTGTGACTAAAGCTCCAAATCTAAGAAGATGAGAAACTTTGATTAGAAATCAAGCAGTTTTCTCCTGGTTCGATCAAAATGAATTTCAAGATTCTATACACCATACACAAAGCAATAGGTGGAAAAAGCCTGAGATTGCTATAGAAAGTTGCAATCCACTACATCCTTGTTAGTAATTTTCATCTATACGCCTCTAATTCAATCGAATAAGGGAAACTTGAATCATGGAGACTGGTCCCGAAGGGTCGAGACCCCCCCCCCCCCCCCCCCCCCCCCCCCCCCCGGTCACCTACTATAAAGGTAAACCCTGAAAATAGAGGGTACCAACTAACTTTCATCCGATCCCCACAGGAGAATGACCAAATCATTCTTGAGAAGGGCCATTTCGTGAGGTCCTAACTATGCACTTCATTTTCAAGGATTGATCTTCAGTGTTCTGAAGTGGAAGCTAGGTACACACGAATCTTTATTAAATAATGAACACGAAATGTCGGGCCACAGCACGTTGCACATGCCATGCGAGACAAAGTACATACTGCTAACCGTGCCTTTTTGTGACCACGGCACCCTGTGACTCAAGACCAATGAAAATAAATCAGACCGTCTTTTTGAAAATGACTGTAGAATGTTGATTTATCAGTAATAAACAGATGCATCTAAATAATTTATTTCGGCCATCTTCTGAAATTATTTTCTTGGTAATCTACGATCCTGAATCGTTTCCAGTAAAATGTGAAGTGGGTGAAATAAACACATTGTCAAGCATGCTCTGTGTTTGTCTGTGTTTTATTCATGAAGGAAGTCGAGCACGGGGGCAGCAAGTTATGTCATGCTCCATCAGCAGTTGAACGTTTTCCCTTTTATCTTTGCCTACATTGCTACGTTGTTGTCGGCAAGCAGGACACGTGACGTCACTACATCAGAAGAAACTACAAGAATGGTTCTCAGGGGAGTCCCGTGAGCTCCAGACATTTGATACGGTTCTTGTGTTAAGTACTTTCTCTCTTCTTCAAGCTCTAAATTGTCGCCGGCAAAGTGCAGAGCACAGTAGAACTTTGGTAAATCGCGGCCATCGTTTCTTACTCATCACCGGATATGACTGTCACTTTTACACATCTCTTTTAGAAACGGTCTATTTTTGAAGAAAAGAATGTTCCATCCCAAAGGTATCGTGGGGCATATTATCTAGAAGTGCGTTAAAAAACGCACATCGCACCTCTTCATATCTCCGGCTATCGCCGGATTTTTTTGCAGTGATAGCGCGTAATTATCAATGCGCATCACGTAGGGGAAATTAAATCCGGCGATAGTCGGCGATATGGAACATTAGCGCATGAAAACAAACGTTTTCAGGCGCTAATGTGTGCCTTGATAATATGTCAAGTCAAGTCAAGTCAATAAATTTGTATAGCGCTCTACATACCCAGAGGGTCTCAAGGCGCTTGAGGAAGGGTGGGGAGTTACTTGTCGAATAACCACGTTTTAAGTTGCTTTCTGAATGCTAGGTGGTTCTGAGTAAGGCGGAGGTGAGCGGGAAGTGAGTTCCAGGTTTTAGCTGCCAGGTAGGAGAAGGATCTACCTCCCATGGTGGTTTTGTTGATGCGGGGTACAGTGGCAAGGGCTTTGTTGGAGGATCGTAGCTGGCGGGAGGGGGTGTAAAAGGACAGTCGTGAGTTGAGGCATTCGGGTCCGATTTCGTAGAGTGCTTTGTGTGCGTGGGTTAGGAGGCGGAAAGTAATCCTCTTATTGAGCCAGTGGAGGTTTTTCAGGTGACCGGAGATGTGTTCTTTGCGCGGGATGTCTAATATGAGTCTGGCTGAGGCGTTCTGGATGCGTTGGAGTTTTTTCTGGAGTTTTGCTGTGGTACCGGCGTAGAGGGTGTTTCCGTAGTCCAGGCGGCTTGTGACGAGTGCGTGGGTGACCGTTTTTCTAGTTTCGGTGGGGATCCAGCGAAATGTTTTTTTGAGCATGCGAAGAATGTTGAAGCAAGATGAAGAAACGGCGTTGACTTGTCTGTTCATCGAGAGTGAGGAGTCCAGAATGACGCCCAGGTTCCGTGCGTGGTCCGTCGGGATGGGTGCTTTTCTAAGGGCCTCTGGCCACCAAGAGTCATCCCAGGTGGAGGGGGAGGTGCCTAGGATGAGGACTTCTGTTTTGTCTGAATTCAGTTTCAGACGGCTGTGCTTCATCCAATCCGCTACTTCTTTCATTCCTTCATGTAGGTTGGTTTTGGCGGTGTTAGGGTCTTTGGTGAGTGAGAGGATCAGTTGAGTGTCATCAGCGTAGGAGATGATGTTGAGGTTGTGTTGGCATGCGATGGCCGCGAGGGGGCTCATGTATACGTTGAAGAGGGTGGGGCTGAGTGAAGATCCTTGTGGCACTCCGCAAATGACTTCAAAGGCCTCTGACTTGAATGGTGGAAGGCGGACTCTCTGGGTTCTTCCGGCAAGGAACGAGGTGATCCAATCCAGTGCTTTTCCTTGGATTCCAGTGTTTCTGAGGCGTTGTAACAGGGTGCTATGACAGACTGTGTCGAAGGCTGCGGAGAGGTCGAGGAGGATGAGGGCGACTGTGTCTCCATTGTCTAGTAGGGTTCGAATATCGTCTGTTGCTGCGATGAGGGCGGTTTCAGTGCTGTGTTTGGCTCGGAAGCCGGACTGTGAGGAGTCGAGGGATTTGTTGGTTTCGAGGAAGGCTGCGAGCTGGTTGTTGACCGCTTTCTCGATGACTTTGGCCGGGAATGGAAGGAGAGAGATAGGGCGGTAGTTTTTGAGTTCGGTGGGGTCAGCTGTGGGTTTCTTCAGGAGAGCGCTGAGTTCGGCATGTTTCCAACTTTCCGGGAAGGTTGCGGAGTTGAAGGAGCAGTTGATGACGTCTCGGAGGTGCGGTGCTATAATGGAGTCTGCTTTGTTAAAGATGTGGTGAGGGCAAGGGTCTGTGGGGGATCCTGAGTGGATAGAGTTCATCAGACGGATGGTGTCTTCAGTGGAGATTGGGTTCCAGTCATTGAGGATGTTCAGGGGGGGTGGGGGTCCTGCAGAGGGTTGGGTGGGTTGGTCTTCAGGTCGGTTGTCGAAGCTTTTGTGGATGTCTGCAATTTTGTTGTGGAAGAATGAGGCTAGGGAGTCGCAGAGGGTTTGAGAGGGGGTGATGTTGTTGGAGTTGGCAGAGGGGTTGGTGAATTTCTTGACGATGTTGAATAATTCCTTGCTGTTGTGGGCGTTGCTATCTAGTCGGTCCTTGAAAGCGGCTTTCTTGGCAGTCCGGATCAGTTGGTGGTGTATGCGGGTGGCGTTTTTGAAGGCGACCTTGGTGCTGGTGTTTGGGTCTTTTTTCCAGGCCTTCTCAAGGGAGCGACAGAGTTTCTTGGATTTCTTAAGATCATCGTTGAACCAGGAGGCCTTCTTGCTGCCTAGTTTAATTTGTCGTTTTTTCAGTGGTGCTAGGATGTCGGCCCTGTTGGATAGCCATTGGGTGAGGTTGGTGGCTGCTTGGTCGGGGTTTGAGGAGTGGGCGGGGGGGTATTGAAGAAGCGATGAGGAGATCTGGTCGACGGTGATTTTGTTCCAGTTTCTTCGCAGAGTGGGTTGGGGGAGGTTGTTGGATGTGGATCTGTTGTAGGTGAAGTGAACGCAGCTGTGGTCAGTCCAGAGGAGAGCTGTGGTGTGGCTGAAGGAGACATGTTTGCTGGAGGTGAAGATAGGGTCGAGGGTGTGACCTGCGATGTGGGTGGGGGTAGTGACAAGTTGTTTGAGTCCGAGGTTGGCGAGGTTGTCCAAAAGGGTGGTGGTGTTGCGGTCGTTGTTATTTTCAAGGTGAAAGTTGAGGTCTCCCAAGAGGATGTAATCCTCGGAGGGGAGCGCGTGTGGAGTGATGAAGTCCGTGATGTCTTCACTGAATTGTGCGCGGGGTCCTGGTGGTCTGTAGAGGAGGGTGCCTCTAAGTGTGGTCTTGGGGTCGATGTGGATTTGGAAGTGAAGGTGTTCAGAGTTGGCGAGGTTGACGTCTGAGGTGGTTGAGATGCGGATGCATTTCTTATGGACGATAGCGATGCCCCCTCCTGTGTGTCCGGTACGGTCCTTGTGAATGATCTTATAGCCTTCCGGGATGGCAATGGTGATGTCTGGGGCTGAGGAGGCTTTCATCCATGTTTCTGTTAGGAAGGCGACGTCCGGAGAAATGGTGTCTAGTAGATTCCAGAGGTCGATGGCGTGCCTGTGGACCGAGCGGGTGTTGAGCAGGATGCATTGTAAGTGGTTGGGGTGGGATATCTGTTGTGTGTTCGTAGATGATGAGTTGTTCTTGGTGCCGTCGAACTTGCAGGTGTTGCAAGAGAAGGGTCCATGGGTGTGTCCAGGAGCGGCATGGACGCAGTTGGGGGAATGGTCGGGGTTAAGGGCTAGGAGGGTGGTGGCATCGTAAGTGATGCGGGTGGGGTGGGGGGTGCAAGGGCCAGGGGGTATGGTGTTGGGCGCGGTCCAGGCGCGGACGGGCGTGGACGGGCTTACCTTTGGCGCACCTTCGGCGCGACTGGGGCGCGAGTGCTGCGCGTGGACGCTGCGCGCATGGGCTACTGTCATATATGGATGGTGGGAAGGGGGAGGGGCGAGGGCAGCTCAGCTGGGAGGCGGGGCGGGCTCACGAGGACGCAGACCGAGGACAACAACAAAATAAACAAAATGGCAGCGGGGGGAGGGCAGAGCACAGCGCCGGGGGTAAACGCGCACTAAAGCTCAATTAATAGCAGCGGAAGCAAGGCTAAGCAGCGCTCAGTGCAATGCAGTACAAACAAGCTATGCAAAACAATACACTTCAATCAGAAGCGAGGCGAAGCAGCGGCCAATGCGCTACAGTGCAAATAAACTATCACAATACAATACAATTCAGTCAGATCAGAAGCGAGGCGAAGCAGCGCCTAGTGCAAAGACAAAATGTAGCTGGAATGCAGCAGAGATGCAGCACAACGATACCAGGTCACCAGGGAGGCTGGGGAGCGACCTCTCAGCAAGCAGCGCTGAGGGAATCACAGCGCTTCCATGTACGGGAGCGCTGTAAATACAAAGTGGGAGGGCGGCTCAGCTGGGAGGCGGGGCGGGCTCACGAGGACGCAGACCGAGGACAACAACAAAATAAACAAAATGGCAGCGGGGGGAGGGCAGAGCACAGCGCCGGGGGTAAACGCGCACTAAAGCTCAATTAATAGCAGCGGAAGCAAGGCTAAGCAGCGCTCAGTGCAATGCAGTACAAACAAGCTATGCAAAACAATACACTTCAATCAGAAGCGAGGCGAAGCAGCGGCCAATGTGCTACAGTGCAAATAAACTATCACAATACAATACAATTCAATCAGATCAGAAGCGAGGCGAAGCAGCGCCTAGTGCAAAGACAAAATGTAGCTGGAATGCAGCAGAGATGCAGCACAACGATACCAGGTCGCCAGGGAGGCTGGGGAGCGACCTCTCAGCAAGCAGCGCTGTGATCCACACCCTCATGTTATCAATGCCTTTACACCTGGTCAGAGCAGGCGTTGGGAGACCTGCGATAAACGAGTTTATCGCAGGTTTTTGTCTCCCAACGCCTACCTTGGTAATAGGGTGTTCCCACCTCCAACCACATTTTACATGTGGTGGGACGTGGGAACGCCCACTTTGCATGTCATTAGCGATGTTTCTCGCTGACATGCAAAGTGGGCTTGTGGCAGGCGTTAAGATGCCCTTGTGGATAGGGCTCTAAAAGTATCGCCGCTTTCTCGGCACAATTCGCCGAAAAAGCGGCGATACTTCGCCTTGTTAATATGCCCCCTTATTCCTCTGTTATAATCGTGATAGCATCGATTTATTGACAGAAACATATTTAAACCATTTTAGCAGCTGCTTTTTTGGAGCATGCTTGTCACTGTATGGACAGGCATACCCTGTCCGTATTGAATATCTATCACCCAGCGCCCCAAAGCTTCTAAGGAGTGGCATGCTATCTGTCCAAAACACATATGCATCTGTCTAAATAAAGAAATCCCCCCGAAATAAAGTGGCATGCACTTTATGACACAGCATAGCTATATATGTATTTGCGTTTTATCTAAACTCAAATGTAAATTTGCACTCATTGAAGTTGCATTGTTTTTAAATAATGCATACACCAGGAGCTGAGTTACATAGACTTCACAAAGTGGTGCTATTTTTTTTATATGTGTTCCAAAGAGTTTAACGTGTATGATGTTTAAAACGTTGTAGTCATAGCTACAGCCTCACTGGTATTTAATTCACAAAAAGTTTTAAACTCAGAATGTAACTAACACGGTTTAAGCAACATTAACAAATTGCACTTAAGAATTTGTGATATGGAAAGAACGTGTATTCAATAAGAGTAATAGACGAGTAATAAACAGCAAACAAAGAACCCCAGAGCTCCTATCGTGAACGTTCATCAAGCACCTCCATCTAGGGCAAACTATATAATCCCTTAACAGCCATTTTGATGCTCAAATTGACAATTTCAACCGCTTTGCTCGTTTTCTTCCTTGTGACAGTTTGTTAATTCATTTGGTATATTGTTCCTGGTTGTACTTTATGAAAGGTGCTGTCGATGAAGTTGGGAACACATACTATGGCTATATCCTCTGCACTATATGGCTCTACTGCATGTTAGCTCTCTTGAATTTGATTACATTTGTCAATATTCTGCTAGTCTCTGATCTCGATTTTCGTTTTTTAATCAAATTAATGTCATCGCAATGTCAACTTCTGGAACCCCTGCACTTGAATAGTAGTATAAATTAAAGGTATACCTTAGATAGCTTTGATAGAATTGTAATAAAAACTATTGGGTCTTACTGAAATTTCTGAAAATTCCAAGTGGTGTCTGTTTTGAAAATGCTCCATTGCTAATGAGGAGTGGATGCAGCGTAATTGTCACTGCACCTGCTGCAGCTTCAAGTTGCTGTTTTTCAATGATATTGATTGAGGCTGCTGCAGGTACACTTCGGGGTCCATTCACAAAAGCATCTATAAGTATGAGAAGTAAGATTACCTGATTATTCTTTTAGGTAGTTTTACATGGCTTTGTGGGGTCAGCCTAGAAAGGTCCAAACCCCTATCAGTAAAAGTGCAAAGATGGCATAATCCTTTCTATTTGTACTAATTGTATATGAATATTCCCTGAACATTCCTATGTTGTTCCGATTTTTAGATGTATTGAGGTACATTCATATTTCATATAAGAGTATGTAAAAGAGTACTACAGGAGCACAACATTACATACTCCAAAATGCCATTTTGAATACGTCCCAATGTGTTGTTTTTTATGCAGCCTGACCAATGAAGATTCCATCACTTACCTACAGGATTTCTAAGGCAAATAAGGGCATACGTCTGTGGAATGCCCCTGTGCCTTCTTTGCACCAGTGCATTTAGTACTAAAGAGCGTTGCTAGTGAAACTTCAGAAATACAGTCTCTCATTTAAATCACAACAGACTTCTTATCATGTCATTTGAACTTCTGTGGTATTTTTCATAAATGGCAAAAACATTAACATCAAAATAATGTTTTTTAGTCTGGAATATCTATACCTGACATGCAATTGCACTAAAGAAAACAACGTTTTTTTCTGTAAGGTGGAACCACTAATTTCTTTATTTTTAGTTATTTTTTGATTGAGATCACTCATAGCGAAATAAATACAAAATCATCCTCCATATACCATGCACCAGCGCCCCATTTCATATTCAAAACAAATTTCGTAGCAGTGCAAATTCATCAAAAGCACAGAGCAGGTTCAAATTACAGAATTCATTCATATGGAAAACAAATTAGAAGAAGAAATATCAAAAATAAAAATCTATCTGTTTACCTTACCTAGGGATTTCTGCCATAAACTGACCCCACATTATGTTGTATTTTCTAATGCCTATGCATTGAATAGCATACACCCATTCTTTATCATCACTTGCTTCACCTTTTGCAGCCACTCCCCCATGGAGGGAATCAGGCGAGTCCTTTGAAGCAATAAGGATCTAGCCACTGGCATTGCAACACATAAAGGCCCACATGCATCAAGCACTTTTTCATTCGCAAACGGTGCGATTCCTTAAAATCGGCCGTTTGCGAATGCAAAAGTGCTTTTTGGGATGCATGAAGCAATTTTAGAATTCGTAACATGTTTGCGAATTCTAAAATTGCGGGTGCTTTTAAGAAGTCGCAGATGTGCGATTTCTTAAAAGCAATGCATCATTATTTTAAAAAGTGAAAATTCGCAAATAGGGTGCCAAATTTACCGAGTGGTTGAACCACTCGGTAAATTTGAAAAAAGTGTTTAAAATGTTGAAAATGCTTTTTTTTCAACATTCATGTTACGGACACACATGTCCTTAGGACATGTGTGTGTGCAACATGATGCGAAAAATACATTTCAGGGGTGCATGGGGGGGTCCTTTGGACCCCCCCCCTGCACCCATGAAATTTTCTAAGTGCCACTCGCAATTTGCATTGACTCCTATGGGCCTTTTGGCCCATAGGAATCAATGGGAATTGCGAAAATTAACTTAAGAATTCGGTATTTCTTTGGGATTCGGTAAAAATTGCGATTTTTACCGAATCACAAAGAAATACCGAAAAAAATGATGTATAGCATTTTGCACTTCTTAATTTGCGATTCCTTATTTTTCGCAAATTAAGAAATGCAAAATGACACAATGATGCATGTGGGCCAAAACCTTTTGAAATCTGGACGCTAAGGGAGTGGCAGCATCATAACCCACTAACATCTACCACATACTGGGGACTAACCCACTAACATCTACCACATACTGGGGACTAACCCACTAACATCTACCACATACTGGGGACTAACCCACTAACATCTACTACATACTGGGGACTAATTGTAACTGCCACACTTTTTCCAATAACCCAAGTATATCTTTCCAGAAGTCTTGGATGGCAGCACACTGCACAATTACATGGGACCAATTTGCAGTGACTTCAAAAATACATCTAAAACAGCTACTTGACTATGCAGGATTAATTTGGGGTGTTTTTGGGTTCTATAAAGCAACCATTGTGTATAAAATTGCATTCTCTGCAAATTGGCTCCTCTCCACACCTTGAATTCTAATGTATTAATTCATCCCACATCTTTCTAGGAAAATTGAGGCATTCATACCTCTCCAGTTTATAAATTGCTTTTTGACACATATCAAGGCCCCAGTCAATTTAGTTAAGGGTGTATCCGCATTAATATAAGGAACTGCATATCCCCTATAAAGATTCCTTTGTTTCCTGAAAAACCACCCCGGGCTCTTATGCAAACTTTCTTGGATGATTTTGTCAATTTTAAAACATCTTGAATATCATATTTGGTGAAGATCAGTTGCATAAAATTGTTCTTAAAAATGCCACCTGACCTCACTTCATAATAAATCTGGACATGGATTGTGCAAAATAACCAAAATAATAATCCCTGAAATTGGGAAGTGCTAAACCACCTTTCTCCAACCCTCCATACAAAGTGCCAAGTGCCATTCTGGCAGTTTTATTCAGCCAGATAAAAGATGTAAAAAGAGATTCCACTTTAATAGAGAAACATGCTGCTGAAATAGATGGTATAGCTGAAAAGAGAAGTTAAACAAAGGGAGAAAAGCAATTTTAGTCAAGGAAACCCTCCCAAGAATAGTTAGAAGAAGCGGGCTCCATCATGCAAACATAGCTTTAACTTTTTGAAGCAGCGGGGCAACATTAATATCATATAAATCTTCAATATTTGAAGAATATCCAATGCACATATATCCCTTTGGCTGGTCATTTACGTAAAAGGCTATATCTGGGAGCAATATATCCAGGTTACAATTACAAAGGATGACCTTAGTTTTCTTTCTATTAATCTTGTATCCCCTGAACACTTGATATAAAAGAGAAGTTCTCAAAGGCCTTTTCCTGCAACTCCCTAGTAGCCTCCAGAAGCAGAATTATGTCATCCTCATACAGTTTTATCCTGCCCATTAGTAGAATAGGAGTGTGGATATCCCTATTCTTCCTGATTGCTATCTCTAATGGTTCGATAAAAAAAGCTATTCAAACCATGAATGGGAAATCCCTGCCAAGTACCACAGCAGATCTCTGGTCCACCAAACTTGGTTGCATTGACTATGATCGTGGTTTCAGCATTCTCGTATGTCTTACACATGAACCTTGTGATCTTGGTAGGTATCCCAAATTTGACTAAAATACAAAAAAGCATCTCCCAGACCACGTGGTCAAATACCTTATCTGCATCCAATAAAAGAACTACAGCAGGAATCTTAGTAAAGTTTCAGCTACAAAATGTGTATTAGCCCCTAATTGTCATCCAGCAATACAACTATTCTGATCCTGATGTATCAGTTTCACCACTGTAGAATTAAATAGCTGATAGTTTCATTATGATCTTGAAATCTGAATTTAATATTGTAATTGGGCGATAAGAATTTGGATCATCCCCATCCTTTCCGTTTTTTAATAAAACTAACTCCATTCCCCGTATTGAATGCAGCAGGTATAGGTCCACCTGCCAAGATGGCATTAGTGACCTGCAAAAAATAATCCACTAACACCTCCAGAAATGACATAACATTATTCTGGACAACCATGTGGGCATCATACCTTACAGCTTGGAAGGCTTCTTACCACCCCATCTGGATTTTCTTTTTCAAATGGGTGAGCTATATTTCCTGCATTCTTCTTGGTAAGAGAAGTGATATCCAACCCTGTTGGAAAAGTACCTATAGCTTCACTATCAATCACTTAATTTTGGCTATAAATGTGCATATAATGTTCAAGCAGAATTTCACCCAGCTTTCCCTGCTCTTTAACACCTACTCCCCGAAATTGGGAACTTCCAGCCATGAATTGTATTACTGGCAGCTTGTTCTCATGTCGGTCAAGCTAAATACCTCCCTGTAAAATTACCATCCTCATATACCCTCTGCATGTAAGCCTGATTGGATGCACAACATCAATAGTATAAGAGAAATCGATGTCCGCCTTTTCCAGCTCTTTTCTATTTGCCGCGGATGGTTGTCTTAAAAATTTATCATATACTTCCTTCACAGCCTTCTCTAGAACTTGCTTCTGTTTGCTGACATTTCTAATAATTATAACTCACGGAAAAGGGGAGAGGGTCAATAAATCTCTGCTAACCCGAACCCCCTAATATAACATGTTAACAGAGAAAGGGGTAGAGAGGAAACAGCCCACACAAATACATTAACAGACATGCAGTGGCACAAATCGTATGTTTTGAAAACTGCCCTCACTCCCACACAAATTTGTGTGACATGCTTCCTCATCGGGTCTGCTAACAAAACGCCCTGGCATAGCCACGCACAGGAGGGAGCATAGGGAAGGGGAAACACACAACAACATAAATTAGACAAAACAGTGATAACAAAATGAGTGTTACCCTGTGACTAGGTATAGTGATAGAAAAAAGTGCTGCAATAGAAGTGCTTAAAACTGGTTCATGGATACCCTCCAGACCTTTATTCCTGGGTTCCACATTCAGGATTAAAATAGTAAAGGATGGGAAGTGTTTATAGAGAATGTCAAGTTCCCAAAACACCCCTCCTTAAACCGCAAATGCCAACATGTTTCGACTGTCTTACTGTGCCCCCACTGAGCAGGTCAAGCCGGTCATCATCAGGACTTCTAACAGTCCCAGTCCACTCTCCCACCTTACCTCAATCTAGTTAGTCAATGGGGTGAAAAAGATCGCTATCGATCAGAAACGTGTGGAGGTAGTCCCCGCCATTTTGGGATGGCAGGGACTACCTCCACACGTTTTTGATCAATACCGTTTCTGATTATCACTGTTTTGTCCAAAATATGTTGTTTTTTGTTTCCCCCTCCCTATGCTCCGTCCTGTGCGTGGCTACGCCAAGGCGTTTTGTTAGCAGACTCGATGATGAAGCATGTCACACACATTTGTGTGTGAATGAGGGCAGTTTTCAAAACACACGTTTTGTGCCACTGCATGTCTGTTAATGTATTTGTGTGGGCTGTTTCCATTCTACCCCTTTCTGTGTTAACATTTCTAATATTTTCCACATATTTCGTTGTCAGCAGCCCCCTTACATATGATTTTAAAGCATCCTACACCACATTCAGGGGGGCTGACCCATGATTCCTAATCAGAAATTCCTTAATCTCCTAATCTCTTCATACATATCCAAACCCAACCCTCCTCTTGCAAATTTTGTTACTAAAGACCCATCTCCTAACTCGCGGACTAACTCTCTCCACAAAAATTCCAGACCAAAAATTGCATGGTCCGAAAAGTCATTAAGGAGGGTTCGCTGACCCTTAAATGTGAGTGTTTTTTGACATTAGGAAAAAATAAATGCGTTAGGCAGGTGAATTCTATTCTTGCCGGAAAGGCCTTCCTCCAGGGGTCAATAAGTACAAAGGTTTTTTGATAATTCTGTGTAGTGCTCGCAACTTTAGGTTTTAGCTATCTTTTAAATTTTAACACATCATCAATTCATGGATTCTGCAGTAGATTAAAATCCTGACCATAATAATCTCCCCTAGTACCTGCAGTAATGATAGAAATAGCTACTTGTATTGCCTAGCATTGTCCTCCACTCGGGCTTAAAAACTCACAAAGATGAACCGTCTAGAGAAAATTATGTAGTTAACCCAACACCGGAGACCATGCATATCACTAGCAGAGTTGAGCACTTCAGCACTCAGTCTCTTGGCAAGAAAAACTGCAGTACCCCGATGAGCCGCTTTGGTGGATGAAAAGCCTCTATAGCCCGCATGTTAGACTTGGCATCTTTTGGCGTGTTTCCCCTGTCTTTTTGCTTTCTGACCTCCCGGTTTAAACTCTGTTTTTGCTGGTTAGTGTCTCTGCGCACTTTCTCATTGCTGTTCAGTGTTAAAATGCAAGTGCTCCTGTTGTAAATTATGTTATGGATTGGTGTTTCCAGGATTGGCATATTTGATTTACTGGTGAGGCCCTAGTAAGGGGCACAGAGAGTGCCAGGGCTGGTAAATCAAATGCTACAAATGCGGGCTTGCAGCACTGGTTGTGCCACCCACAATAGTAGCCCTGAAAAGGTAACTCAGACCTGCCACCACAGAGTCTGTGCGCAGTTTGTAACTGCCATGCCGACCTGGCAAGTGCACCTCCTTGCCAGGCCTCAACCTTCCCTTTTTCTACATGTCAGTCACCCCTAAGGTAGGTCCAAGGTACCCCTATGGGCAGGGTGCTGTGCATGTTAGAGGTAGGACATGTACTGCTGTGTGTGACATGTCCTGGTAGTGAATTACAGTGTATTTAATGTTTCACCATTGCAAGGCTGCCTGTTCCCATAGTGAAGAATGGGGAGTTTGATAATAACATCTTATAAACATAACTGGCCCTGGGAACAAGGTAGGAAAATAAAGTTTAGTATGCCTGAACTCTGAATGTTATAATGCATCTTTTAGTGAGGGAGATTTTTACATTGTGTTTGAAAATGCCACTTTTAGAAAGTAGGTATTTTCTTGCCTAACCATCCACTGTGCCTCTGCTAGGTTTGTGTAATGTAATGTAATGTAATAAAGTCTTATAAAGCTCACTGTCTATTCAAAAGGTAAGACTGAAACCATTTCAGTGCCATGTCCTCAATCCGAATTTCCACAAGCCGCCCTCAGAAGGATCTTATGGTTGACTGTATTGAATGCCGCAGTCATGTCCAGTAGGATCAATGTAGCCGACTGACCTCTGACTGCTCGCATTCTAATTTCATCCAGGACTGTTACTAATGCAGTCTCAGTTCCATGACCTGGGTGAAAGCCGAATTGTACATCTTACAAACTTTGATTAGTTTCTAAAAATTGCGAGAGGGTTTTACAGACCGGGCGCTCTAGAATATATTGCGAGAGGGTTTTACAGACCGGGCGCTCTAGAATAGGATAAGGTAGAAGAGAAATGGGTCTATATTTATTTGGGCACTGGGGATCAAGCATAGCTTTTTTAACAGGGGTGTCATAATTTCTTGTTTCCAGCATGCAGAGACTTCCCCACTGCTCAAGGACTGGTGGCAGATCTGACGGAGCTGTGGGAAGAGCTCCTCACTAAGCTCCTTCCATACTTTATGAGGGAGAGGGTCCATAGGGGTCCGTAAAGCAGTGCTTAGAGCGTGTCTGTGAAAATCTTCCTCTGTAGGGGTTTCAAAGTGATCTAAAGTCGCTGACTTGTCCTCACTTGCCCCTTACTCCTTCTGAATCACTGACTGTACCTTTGTCGCTCTGATTTCACTTTCCCTCTCGTTTACCTGCAAGACTATTGATTATTTTAGTAATGTTCTCAAAAAAAGTTGCTTGACCATTACATAGGTCTTGAGTTGCGATAATCTTGTTTTTTATGCAGTCGGGCATCAAAAGGCTATTTAATATTTTAAATACGCTTCTAGCTTTGTTAGATGCATCTGATCTGGCATTGGCATAATACTCAGCTTTAGCGATTTCTCCTTTATAGTTACCCAATGTAACCTTAAAGGTTGTTTCATCATCTTTCTCATAACATTTTCTCCATTTTCTTTCTGCTTGCTTGCAGCCCTTCCTTAGATTTTTTTTAATTCTCATTATACCAAGGGGCTGACGACTTATGCTTATTTTTTTATTTTTTCATTGGAATGATCAGATCAAGAACGTTGGTGATCTGATTACAAAATTTCAAATAGTTTCCCTCCACTGATTTACTTCCATCAAAGGCGTCTTTTTCAGTGAATACTAGGGATTGATTGTTTTGTTATATTTAGCAGTTTGTTCTATTCCCTGCATTGAAGATAGTTTCCTGTGGCAGCGGAGTCTTTGCTCTTTCTGGAGTTGGACACTGAGAATATAATGAGAAATGGTCAGTCCAGCATAGAGGTAACATTTTTTCCCCTTCAGCCAAATTTTCCTCCTAAAACATTAGGTCTAGAATATGGCCACCCTGATGTGTTGGTTCCTTCACCAACTGCAGCAAATTTAAGTTCTCACACAATTGAAGAAGGTCTTTAAAAGCTGGGGCTGAATTCCCATTTGCCCATAGATTTAAATCCCCCAGAATAACCATTCTGGAGTGAGTAAGTGACATATTGTAAATAATGCCAATAAATGTCTGTTGTTGAGGGCTAGCTAGACCAAGGGGTCTATAACATACTATTCCGGTAAAGAGATGCCCCTTAAAAACCTTCAAAGAGAACCCCAAGAGCTCCCTGCACATAGCTTCATCAATGGGGGTCTGAGTGAAATTCCAACTGTCCAACTGTCCTTCAAAATTAATACAACTTCACCTGCTCTCCCACTGGGCCGCGGCTTGTAACACCTTATAACCCAGTGGACATGCCAGCCCCAATTCAACATCTGAGTCCGTCATGTCCATGTTTCCATTCAAAACAATGCATCCAGGTTAAGGGATTCTACCAGGATATGTTTCTCCTGGTGATGTTTAACCAGGGATCTAACATTGATTAGTCCACATTTGAGACGATCCACTTTTACTTTCTCCGTGAGTGTTCTCACCTGGGTCGGGTTGATATGATTGGGAGCATAACCCCCTTGCTCACCTATCACCAGGAGCTGTTCCCTTGTGTATCTATGGTGGGTGCTCTCTGTAGAGAGTGATCCCAAACCAGCAGCGTGGCTGGCGCAGTGCAAAGCCGGTGCGTGGATGGGCGCAAATGGGCTTGCCTTTGGGACACCTTGGTGCACTTGCAGCGTGTGCGCTTGCATCGGTTTATGTAAGGAGGGTAGCCTCCTCCTTTGCAACAATTAGTGCGCTAACCAAGATGGTGTGTGCTCAATGACCCACTCTTACGTGCAACATACACCAGCTCACCTTGGGCGCTAGAAAAAAGTGTGAGTGCCTGTAACAGTTTTAAAATATAATTCTAAGTTCCAAAAGCTAAAAAACAATTTGACAGATTTTACGAAATTTAAAAGCAGGTCTGTGCAAATCAAAGTGAATATGAGTGGAGGGTAGACTTTAATGTGTATTGAAAGTCTAGCTTTTGGATGACAGCGGTTGGAGAGGGGCAGCGGCTACAGAAGTCTAATAGGTCAGGGCTCGGTTGAATAGACCTGTGTTGCATTTAGAGTAGTGTGACGAGATTTCCTTGCACCTGAATATGTCTGGTCTGCCTTGCACAATTCAGTCTTCACTCCCTGCCAGGAAGCTGCACCAGTGAGTACAGAACTGGTTTTGGCTGGGTACAGACACTCTCTGCCTTCAGAGAATAAATGATTTGGTGGTATAAGTATTGGGGCCCACACCCCAGAAGTTTGAACTCAATTGGACCAAGAAAACTGCCAAGAAGAAGAGCTGGAGAAACTGTGAGGATTAAATACCACTTTGCTGCGTGCTTGTCTGTGTTGGCCTGCAGTGGCTGCTTCTGTCTTGTGCAGTGAAAGAACTAGACTTGAACTTTCTCCAACTTATTTTCTTTTTGAATCTCCAAGGGCTTGAGGTACAGCTTGCCCCCTGTTCAGAAGTCTCAGGGACAGCAAAGACTACAAGTTCTTCAGCCCTCAGCACTGTGGACAGTGTGTTTTGTGCTGCAACAGCAGAAAAAGCAACCCGATGCTGTCTACAATGCCGCTGCTGACTCCCTGTCCTGAAGGCACAGCAGAGGGCATCGCTGCAACGCCGCACCACAACCCTGGTCTCACCAACGATGCCTGCTGATGCCGCCACCGAGCCGCCGCTTGCACCACGACCTGTGGGCACTACACTCCGCACCGCCTCACTTCACAATGCTGCCTCGGTATCCTCAACGCCGCCGATCCGTGCCGAAATCGAAGTTCGAGGGCACCTCTCGTAAAGTTACACAATGCACCACCCTCATTCTGCACCGCAGCCTTGGCCTACGAACGCCGGCGCCATCGACTCCTTTTCATCAGCAACGACGACGACGCTGCTTGCACCACGACTTGCCAGCACTGCGACAAGCACGGCATCACTTTGCACTGCGACCCTGGTCTCACTGACGACACCATCTGATGCAACCACTGAGCCAATGCTTGCACTGCGACTTGAGGGCATCGCATGACAGACTGCTGTAGTTTGCAGAACCCGACAGCCACTAACACCCACCGACACCTGCGCTCCTGACTTCAAACGCGAGGAGTTCAATCTGGAACGCGTGTGACTTCAAGGGCCCGACGACCCTGCACCGACTTCCAGAACCGACGCCTGTGAAAGCCGTGCTTTTGGAGCTCAACGAGAGGTCGCCGATGCCCTACAGTTCAAAAGGTACTGTTTTGTGGGTCTTCCTGGCACTGTAGCTGGCCAACGACGCCGCGGTCAGGCAGAACAGTTTGGACTTTGTTGTTCACAACTCTATGATAGCCTCAGATGGAGCTATCGACTTCAAGGAATAGTTTTTCAAGGTTATTTTGATAACAGAAGATTTCTAAATATTGTATTGTGGATTTTTATAGTT
Source organism: Lissotriton vulgaris (assembly GCF_964263255.1). Classification (NCBI taxonomy): domain Eukaryota; kingdom Metazoa; phylum Chordata; class Amphibia; order Caudata; family Salamandridae; genus Lissotriton; species Lissotriton vulgaris. The sequence goes on from NC_141685.1 coordinate 1,969,669,564, forward strand.
TTTGGTCCTGTCTTGAGTATATAAAAAATATAGGATTTTTTTCTAAACTGTTGTGGTGTCCTTTTGTATTACTTTTGGTTATGTACAAATGCTTTACACACTGCCTCTAGAATAAGCCTGACTGATCATGCCAAGCTACCAAGGGGGTGAGCAGGGGTTATTTTATGAGTGTAACTCCTATATCCTGACTAGGAAGAAGGGTCCTTACTTGGACAAAGGTGCAAGCCATTGCCAACTAGCAACCCCCATTTTTAACACCGCCCAATGCTTAAATAGTATTCCTACTGATATATGAGTCTTCTGTAGCAATACTACCAAGGTACTATCATCCTCCACCCAGGCTTGTATGGCGTGCAGCTTATTTTTATTTATGAGTCCCCTAACAGTAAAAGAGACCACTTCAGAGTTCACAGATACCCTCCACTCCCTGGTGTTAGGCATAGTTAATAAAAGTGCTTAGAGTGCCTAAAGTGCTAAGTGCAAAAGGGCAACCACATAAAAGTGTCAGCCAGGAGCTTAAAGTGCATCTGATTTCAAAAGTGCCACCTAAGATACGTAACCTACATGCCTCCTCAAAAAGTGCTTTCAAACCATTAATAAAGTGTGCATGACCAAAAACATTGCAGTAATCTCTTTCCAAGCTCTATGGTCAAACCACCTCATCCCAACTGGAGCTCTCTACCCTGCCCTCTCTTTAAATCCTTACCATATCAAGAACATCAGCCCACCAGGCTTTTCCGTGATAAACCCCTCCCACATTTCACCTTCTTAGAGTTCTTCACTCTACACTGGTATATTTTTCTTCTTTCCACCATTCTGGACCTCTTTTTATCAAGCACCCTGAACCTCCCTCTGACCTCAACCTCCAACAACCCCCTCGTCCACCCTCCTACATGCCATGGTGGTAATTGGCACCATGACACAGTGCCAAAGCCTTCTGTCATTCCCTTCCTGACCCTCCCCTCAGCAAAAATACATAGCAACATACTTTCTTACACCAGACGTGGACAAAAAAAACACACCAAATGGGAACATTAGACCCACACAACTACATGGCTTTCAGCCATTAAAAGTATTTTCCCAACCCTGCAGACCTCCATAGTTCTCACAGAGTTGTCCTGTCTCAATGTCAGATACCCATTACTCCCCCTTTCTCTCCTTCCGTTGGCACCCCTGAAATAATCCAGACAGAACCTCAAACAAGCTGCACACCCCAATTAAAGCATTGACTCTAAGAACTTAGTGACTTCTGCCACATTACCAAGTATTCTAAAAGAGCACTTGAACAACACTTTGAGTTTAGAGAACTTGATTATCAAGGCCTCCCCCCCAGCAGCCTAAAATTCTGGAATCAGAGTTTTAAATTCCTAACACCTCTTTGCAGATTCAACTGCCATGTCTGAAGAAACTCAAAATTTGAAATTTTCCACAGACTTAAAGGCCTTTTTCACCTTTGTCAGAATCTTCTCTTTAATTTTGTGAAGTTACCCAGCATAGTGTAAGGGTGCTGTTCATGACCTTCAATGTGTGCTGGAACATGATTGGCTTGTGTGATTGTTAAGTTGTGTTTGAATGTAGGAGTTACTAATGACTGTATCAAATTTTCCATCAACTTTATACATCATCTATGCCTTGGAATACCCGTAATCCGAGGTAAGATCTCCTCTCATTGTTTTCCATCTGCTCCTTTTTCTCTTTAAACCATACTGTCTCCTTCTCCAGGTGTTCACCTTCAGGTGTTCACTAACTTTCTACAGTTTATGTATCTTAACCTCACAGTCAGACACTATTTGTTCCATCTCAATTAGCCGGTAAAAGAGACGCCGAGCTCTACACAGACAAAGTCTAACAACTGTCTCAATTCATCCGCCATCTTTGCTTGTGTGACTTTGATAACTTCCACCTCTTTTACGAGCTTCTGAAGTATAGTGGCCAAGCCTTGGGGAGCAAAGCCTCAGTTCCCTCGATCTGTATGGTCCTAGACCCCCCCCCACCCCCCCCAAGGACCAGTGGCAGCACTCCTGGCACATCTGAATCAGCATTGACACAGTCACTGCTAATAGTTACCCCTGATTAGCTCCTGACAGATTCCACAATCTGGCCTGAAGTCTCGGAGTTGCTGAGGATTTCACCCTGGCCCCTCTGTCAGAAAATAAATTAATTTGTGTCACTCTTGACACTGTTCTGGCTAGTTTGTAATAAGGGACATAGTTCACCATCCTTAGTATTTTCAGTGGAGAACCCCCTTTTTTGCTCTCCTCCTGTGAAAAAGGATGCCAGCCACCTTGATCTCCTTGATCCTCCTCTTACTTTTCAGCGACCTGCCTCAGTCATTCTAGCGATAGTGCTAGAGGATCTTGCATGTCCACTGCCTCCTCCACCATGTCCACCTGCACCCTTTGTCGCCCCTTAGCTCCCAAGGACTCTACTCCCTCTCCATCACCAGCGTACCCCTGGCCTCTACAACCGTAGGCAACGGGATGCTTGGAGAACTATCAGAGGTGCTCGCAGGGGTAATATCTGGAGAGCTGGCAATTGAGCCTTTCTTTTCTTCCATTCCACATTGCATGGCCCGCACAGCTGCAAGCACCCTATAGAATCCTGGCGCCCTCTTCCAGCCGCTCATTAACTCTGGCAGGATTTTCTTCCTTTCTGCAGGAACTTTTGCAGATTTGGCCGATTTAGGCATTTTGGCTGGCATTTTCTTGATGTACCAAGTTTTTTTTAGGACAAGAAGCCAAACCTAACCATAGTTTATCCCAAGCCAAGTTAGGGATCAACAGCAGAATGGTAACAGTGACAGTGACAACTCAAGGCAGGAGCTTAGACGGTGGGTGCCCTCTAATGTAATTAGCCCAACAAGTTATTTCATGAAATACACCTCCACAACATAATGTAGCACCACTAACCTTGCAAGCCACATATGGAGAGAGGGAGGGCTTTCAGGGCTTTCAGGCTGGCTGGCGCACCATAGAATCCACCAGGAGCCCAAAGCCCTCCATGTGGAATAAGTGGCTTGCACCCACCATAAGCCAAGTGTAGCTCGAGGATGTGGCTACGAAACCCATGACAAACATTGCAGGGCCTCCAACATGGGGGTGCTTCTCACGCTCAATGCACTGCTGTCGTGGGGCGAGACTGGAGCCAGAATTGAGAAGACGTGCTACCAGAGTAGTGTCATTCTCCCCACCGGGTAGAGTCTGTAATTGTTGAGAAAGCTACCAATGTATATTATGCTTTAAAAGTAATGAGCTTGCTCAATACATTTTACTAATGTCATATTTTTTATATGACATTGTACCTCAAATCCTATGAAAGAATCAGTTTCTATTAATGAAAAAAACGAATTCTAAAATGATATTACATTATGAAGAATGTTAGTTGTTCTTCTTACACTGTGGCATTGTACTGATGTTGTTAACCAAGTATCTGTTCTGCAAGGCGTGTGTTTTCAAAATACCAGAAACAAACAATCACAAGATTTCACTTTCTGACAAGGGTTAATGGAAATAGAAGGGCCATTTAATGTTTAGTATTCTGCTCTGAATGTAATATCTGGTACAGTTTTGGTTAACATGCTCTGTGTTGTATTGAAAAATCCAGTTCACATCCAACTATTCAAATATCTGTTGTTGGTGTTTGAATAAATATTATATACTGATTAATTTAATTAATTAGCTTTACAGTTCTTTCAGCAGTCACAAACAATTTAGGCACATTTCCAAGCAAACACTATTTCTTTAATGACCAGATGACTTACAGGCAGTCTCATTAAACCCAGCATATATATTCCTCATCACAGTCCTTATCACACATAGGAATACCATTATTGAGACGGGGAAATCTTTGCCCTATACCTCCTGCATCAACTCTTTCACTTATACCTATAATGAGAAAACACTCCTTTTTCTTGTCCTACTTTAGTTTTTACTCCTTCCAATAACTGTCCTCTAATGCCCATAAATGCCCATAATCCCCTTTATGAGGATTGAAGTACCAAGCATCAGATGGCAGCATATGGGCAGAGCAAGGAGGGATAGCAGGACTGTGATGAGGATGGCACGGAGTAGGAGCAATAAAGGTTACTGAAAAGTATTTGGGTCATTACCTCTGTGTCCAATCTTCACAGTAAATCTTCTTCATATATGAGCAGATTGGCTAAGCATAACCTAAATGATGTCATACCCACAGAAATAGATACATGCTGAAAACTATACTATTTTAAAAATGTGTGAATATCCAGCAATGAATAATAAAGAATATTCAGTACAAGGCAACACACCATGTAGAAGTATGAGTTGCTACATCTAAGGAGAAAACAGTGCACAGAAACTAAAGTAGCAGACTTATGTATTTCTGACAATGAATTCCTTGAGCTTCTGTCCAAAAAGTAGATGCTTCTCTGGTAGAACAACATTGATTGTCAAAGGGCACCTGTTGCCCATTAGACTCATATGCTGAGACATTAACAAACTTGAAGAAAGATTGGCAAGAAAAAAATGATCATACATTGTAAATAAGTATGTAATGCTTATCTCACAAAATGTATGTATGCAAGACATTATTCCTCTAAACTTGAAGGGTTCCGTAAAGAAACTTGCACAAATACTTCCTGCTCTAAATGAATCTGGGAATGATTTTAGACAACAATCCCGAACCAACTCTTAATAAAACCTTATAATGGAAGATCTTTACATAAGGGATGAATCCATGATTAAAGCCCCCAATTTCCCAAAATAGTGAGCATAAGTAATAGCATTAGAAAGCAAACTTTATATAAAAAAGAAAACCTACCTATAACATCTCAAAAAGAGCACCATGCACACTTCTAAAAACTAAGTAAAGCTTTTACACTGGTAAGGCGGAATGGTCCACTGGACACTTTTGAATCTAGCAACGAAGAAGTCGACTAACTCCTTTTTGTATTGTATTGTAGATGGAAATCCTAACAGGATTTACTAGGTCCTAAATGGTTTTCCACTGGCTTGAAGTGGACGCCTTTTTAAGGAATCCATTTCTTTAAAACGTCTAAAGATCCTAAAGGGGGCACAGGAGACAAGTAATATGTAGAAACCCGTTTTGCCTAAGGAAAATCAAAGTTGCTCTGGGATGTAAAACATTCTATTACTAAATTCCAAATTAATGTTAGATACTGCTGTTTTATATATGGCTCCATTTCCCTATGCTTGATATTTTGGTACAATATTTGTAAGATTTGTTTTATGGTATTTGTTTACTTTTCATTTGACTTGGTGTAAACTGTTTAATTTAGGGTATTGTTACAATTGTATACAAAAAATCCCTGAGTTTACATTCATTCACAGGAATTAAGTGCTGCATTTATTTTCTTCTGGCCATGCTGAATGATGCAGAATCTATCACATTTACAATGTTATATGAACAATAATTCTTGTAATATATGTTTGCACCATTATTGCTCAACAGAGGTGTCGCCTACGCAAGGATGGTGGTGAGAGCAGTCATGTGAAAGCAGGCATTAGATCAATACATGTGTTTTTCAAAGGATTAATCTATGCTTCGAGAGTCTAAAATAGCACTGTATTGGTATCAATAACTGTGTAATGTAAAGCCACTACTGATATGGCTCTATAAGGTGTGTAGGTCTTGCAGAAATTAGTGTCATAACTGAGTGTGGACCTGACCATTGGTGTGAGGCAGAGACTCAACTTACATCATTTGGTGTAAATTGTGTTCCTGGGCCATAGTGCAAGGCTATGCCATAAGACCATTATTGCTTCACATAGGAAAGGTTGTGATAGAGTTATATTTGTGTGGACAACCTCTTTGGCATAACCAATAGCACCCATTTTATCTGGGGTTTCTGTATTTCTATGGGGTTTGTTGCACTATTGGCCTACTTACGACTCTCATAGTCAATATTTTCACCCGAAGAAGGCTGACAGACTAGTAGGAAAGCTTAGGCATGTTGAATGGTATGTGTTCTTTGTTCGTCCTGTTTTGGTCCTTTCCTTTAGGGAGGAGATGCGTTTTTCCTTACAAAGTTATCTTATGCCTATTTATTATTAATTAGCTACATGCTTTCTGCTTCGTTCTAAAAGATCAAGTGATTTTTTTCTGTCTCTTCGCCAGGAGATGTGTTGGTGATGTTCATGTGTACTTTGTGTTTGCTATGTAAGTACAATACCTACAAGTGAAATGACAGCACATATGCAGAGTATGTTGCCTAAAGCGTATGGCAATCTCCCTCCCAAAAAGAGCTCACTTGGCTAATGATGAGACATCCCTAAAGGGCACTTCCATGTAGATGTTGTTCATGATGCATGTTTGCTGTACCAGCATGACCTCAGCACGTTCACGACGCCACAATGCATGCCTGCATGTACGAGGTGTTACGGTTTGTAAATCGATTCTTAGTCCACTATTGAACTTACTTTTCAAACACGAAGGTTTCATCATGGTAATTTGGTGTAAAAGAACTAAAGCTTCATGTGATGCCCTATCCACCCCTTAAAGGATGGGGTAACAGGCATGGTCAAAAGCTGGCAATCGGGTTTATACTGCACAGTGAAATGCATTCTTTTGTACTGAACATACTGTTTACATTGTTCCGTATTAACCACACTCAATTGCCTCCTTCAGAACCATGCTTCATCTTGCATTTTTTGGATGAGGAATAAAGCCACTTTGCTCATGGTTCCTCTTAGTTTTAAAGTGCCATATAATTTCTAAATGTGTGCTTTGTCAAACTCAACTACTAACACTGACATCAAAAGAAAACATTCATAACTTTATTCCCATATCAACTTTATTTATCGTGGATACAGACTAGGCATAAAAAGTATGAGATTAAGTTGAAACGTTGATAAAGCATGGTTAAAGGAACAAAAAAGAATTGTTAAATAAGAAAAACGTCTTGATGTTTATAACTATAAAAATGGTTTTCCCACGAAATTATGTTCGGGTTGTGCAGTTTGCACCTATTTTCGTGAGTTATTAAAACTCACAATTCTCCCATTTCTATCCACAGCAAAGAATATATTTATCCAGCAGTACAAACCTTTATCATCATGAATACAGAAAAGCTGATAGTTTGGGGCAAACATTTCAATTTGCGGCGTCTCTACACAATGCTGTCATTTCTATGGATTATGATGCTACCGTTTACTGAAGCACTGAAGCAGAATATTCCAAGGTTAAAACTTTCACACAAAGGTAAAGGTTTAGCTTCATTTTTTGTGTTTTAATTTAATACCTAAATGCTTGCACTTATCCTTTAAAAAAATACATTTTAAAATCCTAAAATGTTTGATAGATAGATGCAAATGATCCGCCAATGGGTAATTGTTCAATCAGTTTGTTTTCATCTCATATACCCCATGTCGTGCCAGTTTGGAAAACATGGACGACCCATATCTTTCCTATGATCTGAATATTTTGTTACTTGTTATCCTAGGATTTTGCTTAACCCATGTAGGCAAGCATTTGCTTTTTTGTACTTGACACTCTGGCATATATTTTAAACTGCATTTTGTAATATAAAAGTAGTACTACAGTATTGTTTTTTTTTTTGTCCTCATATTCGCCCTTGGTGACCATATAGTAACAGAAAGATAGAGAAGATGACAGGAACACTGACCCAGATATACTGGGGGCGGGGGGGTGTAATAGCGATTCCTATCGGGGTACCCCGCAGTGCAGAGCGCCACCCTCTTATTCGTCACATGGTACCATCTAGGCTAGCATGCTGCTATATAATACCCAGTTTGTAGCCGAAATCACCCTTATAGGGTATGTGTAGCCAAAGGAAACCCTTCCAAGCAGCGTAATCATAGGACATGGGGGAAAAAAAACCATGCTATTATTTTCCATGATTACCAATTCAATAGAAGCCAAAATCTTCTCTTATTTGGGTTCCCAGCTCTGACCATATCTAATTTTGAAGTCTGTAGCATAGAAGCACGCCAATCTATTAGAAGTGGTGGTGTCTTATCTTTCCATTGTTTACATATTTCTCTTCTAGCCAGCAAACAGGCATAGAAGACCAATTTTTTACCCATGTCGCAAAGCTCTGGGAAAATGCCAAAAAAGACTAACATTGGGCAAGGACTAACTTGAGACCCTACAGCTAGGGAGAGGGACACACAGATCTCATTCCAGTACGATGTTGGGGATGGACACTCGAGAAACATATGTACATCTGATGCCGCTACCAAACCGCATCTGGGGCAAGCAACCAGAGCGTTATTAGGAAATTTTGATTACCGTAATGGAGAATAATACGCCCTGTGTACTGTGAACAGATGGTTGCGACGAAGCCATGAAGGTTTCACAATGTCCCCCAGAATTTTAAACGATTCTAGCCACAAGATCTCCGTATCAATATTAGTGATATATGTGTCCCAGAGCGAGTGGGGGAGCAAAAATTCACCATCAGACTCGTCTATCATGAGATTATACCAAAATGTGATCTCTTTCTTAAAGGGTAATTTATCTATCAGATGGGATACCAGATTACTCTCAGCACCTATTTTAAATCTGCCCCTACCCTGATTTTGAGCGTTTGCCCAGCTCTGAATTTGGAGGCATTTAAATCTTGAGAAACGCGTTCCGATTATTGAACTCAAAGCCTCCCATGGAAGTAACGTGCCTTCGACAAACAGGTCCCCCCATGATGTGAGCCCCGCCTCTCTAACAGGTAGAGCTAGACTATCCAAGAGCCAAGAGGGAGAGCCCGGACAATCCCAAAGTGGAGCCCTACTGTGATAATAGTCAAGTCTGAGTGCACGTCTAAAATTACCCCATGTTCTAGCTAGATCCCTCAGTACCTTTAGCTTGACTTTTTTTAAATATTTGGGATCACCAAACTTTAACAAAAAATTCGCAGGCCTAACTTTTTCCCCTTTAGGAAGTGCTAAAAATAGTTTCCCACACCCAATGCAGCTAGGGGTCTTTAAAAGCATCCTGACGTGGAAGAGTTGAAAGGCCCATCCATAATACTGCAAATCTGGTGCCGCAAGGCCCCCTTTTTCTCGTCGACGTCTTATCTTCTTCCAAGCCAATCTGGGTGTATGACAGTTCCATATAAATGTGTTTATTTCAGCTTGGAATTTTGCAATCATGGATGGATCAAAAAAAAGAGGGATAGTGCTAAACAAAAACATAATCTTAGGTAAAATAGTCTACAGTATTGTTTCTCATGTACTGTAAACCATATTCACTATACTGTGCTGCACAAAAGAATGATGAATGGAATGCTGAACCAATTATACATTCACCCCCGGGCACATATCTGTGTTTAATACATACTTTTCTTTTGCTCACACTGCCACCCCAGTTTGGACCCAGCCACATGCAAATCAGTCTTGACCATGCTCCCTATGGGAATAGTCCTCCCTCAACCGGAAACAAGCATCCTGGGACCATTTTCAGGCAATTTCTTCAGGGCAATTACTTTTTACGCCACTGCATTGGACACCAGGGTTTCAAAACACTGTCATGGAGATAAAATAAAATAAAAATGAGTTTTACTTCAATGCACAACGTGTATATTTTGGTAAGCCACTGCGAAAGCCACGCAAATATTGACATATTTACCCTCTATCGGGAGAAGTTTCTCATACCAGCCGAGAGGTCGTAAAAAAAGGGGTTTTGGTTACCTCCTTATGTGAATAGCTTAACGACTCCTTCCGTTATCCTTAACTGTAAAGACAACATCACACAGTTGTGAGCATTTCTCACTTACCCTCTTTCTTGGTCTAAATCTTCACTATATTAAGACCCATTCAGTGTAGCCCCCTTATTCTCTTTTACCAATATTAGGAGCGTTGCCGGCGCATGAGATCGGTCATTTGGTGGGTCTACTACCGTATTAAATTCCCCCCCATATAACATATGTGGATCCTAGCGTCTGGATTTTCCCCACAGTGAGAGCAAGGCTTGTGTGTCATCTGTATTGGGTCCGTAGTAGTTTGCTATGGTTACATCAGGTGAATTCAGTTTCCCCCAAATCAGGCAGTACCTCCCATTTACATCAACTTCCATCCCCCCCAACACGAACCGGACCCCACGCCTAATGAGGGTGGCTACTCCTCTGGAATAACCAGAGTATGATGCAAAACATCTATGGGACGCCCATTTAGTTGCAAATTGGGTTATGCTACTGGGTTGTAAATGAGTTTCCTGCAGTAGGGCCACCATGACATGATGGCGATCGAGATATCCCAGCACCTGTCTCCTTTTCCGCGGGTTATTCAGCGCGCTCTAGTTCCAAGATATAACATTTAGATCATTCCTATTGTCTGTGGTGTCTGCCATTTCGCCTGGTTGTAATGGTTCTACACTTGTGTATGCCTTGTGTGCCTCTCAATTGTGTATTTTTTTTTAAGTATCTTTTATTGAATTCACAGGAGAAAATAAAATGTGAATGTTACATCATACATATTTCCACACCTCAGAGAAGTCTGCCGTGTTCGCGGGGCGTATCACACAATACAGTAGTTCTCCGCTTCATACATCATGACAATGATTCATCACAAATGTTCCAACCGTGTGACATCTCAAGATAAACAATGAAGGAAAAAAAGAAAAAAGGAGAGGGGGGTTATGGTTATCTAATTCGGAAATGTGGTGCGTGCGTCGGTTTGAGGGTGCATCGATGTACTGGGGGCTCATGGGTGCCATTGAATAGTGACTATGGGTTTGTGTCCAGCGTTGGGGAGGGCAATGGGTTGGCGGCGGGAGGTGCTTGGGGCGTGGAGAGCGGTGGGTGGGGTATCACCATGGCGGTCAGTGTGGGGTGCTGTCAATAGGCGCACCGATGGCAATGTCCGGGTGGTCGTGTGTTTCCCTGTCGGGGGTACCAGGGTTTTGGCTTATATCCTCTGCTCCGTTCAGTGCCTCCTGGTCTCTCCTAGAGGGGGAGTCGTTTGAGGGGTTCCTTACTATTTGGCATTCTTTATGAAAGGAGCTTAGCGTCTCATCCCATAATGTCGCGATTGGGAACTGTCTCAGTCCTGCCGTTTCCTCATTATGGAGGGTTGTGCTTTCTGCTCTCGCCCAGTTGTCTAGGTAGGTGCGCCAGTGTTCCGCCAGGGGTGGGGCAGCTCGCTTCCAATGTTTGGTGATCAGTCTTTTGGCCATGAGGAGGCCAACGTCCCAGAAACGAGAGGGTACTTTATTACGTTTGGTCCGCTTGTATAAGCCTAGTAGGCATGCCTCCCATGTGTGTGGTATCGGCATGGCCGTGCATCGTTCTAGTATTGATAGCACAGTCCGCCAGTATGTCTGAATCTGTGGGCATTGCCACAGCATATGTAGCAAGTCTGCTCCCTCCAGTGCACATCTCGGGCAGCTAGCTGCGGCGCCCGGGAAGTACTGGTTAATTTTGTCAGGTGAGAGGTATGCCCGATGCAGTATATAAAACTGGATCAGTTTGAAGCGTGCGTTGCGGGGGATGTTCTTGGGGCCTGTTAGTACCATTGTCCACTCCTTATCCGTCCAGTCCCTTCCCCTGTCAATTGCCCATTTGTCACGTAGTGTTTGTAGAGTGTGCTGCGTGTGCGACAATAGTGCTTGAGTCAGCCAGTGCACCACATGTGTACCGTTCCCCATGACATGTAGGCTCTGTATCAATTGATGTGTAGGTAGTTCCTCAGTGATGTTACCCCACCGTTGTGTGTATGCCATTACTATGGAGGCGTGTTGTAAGAACTGTCCCGCTGGGAGACCCGTGTCATTACCCAGTGTCGCGAAAGGTATCAGGGTACCATTGGCGTACACTCCTGTGCATGTCCAGTGTTCCAGTGCCGCTTCCGTGACAACGGATGTGGTCTTGGGGGTGCCTAGGAGCGGGAGTGCTGGGGCATATGGTTTGGTGTGTTTTGTGAGTCTTAAGCTCCTGGCGTAGCATCTTACCGCCACATCTACATGTAGTTGCGATGTTTTCCTCGTGTGTGCCAGGGGGTGGAATAAGGCATGTATCTGTGTGGAGGACAGCACATCTGTTGCCGTGGCCGTGTCTTCCAGGTTTTTACCATCGAGCCAGGCAGTTACCCACTGTAGTTGCGCAGCTAGGTAGTAAAGTTCTAGGTTCGGCATTGCGAGGCCACCATCACTGACTGGCGTATACAGTTTTTGCAGGGCCACTCTGGGTCTCCCAGTGTTCCATATCAGGTCTCTAATCATGGTTGCTAAGTCTTTGAAAGTGCGGACCTGGACGTATACCGGGATGTTAGCGAAGTAATATAGGAGTCTGGGTAGAACAATCATTTTCGTCAACGTCACTCTGCTCGGCACATTGAGCGGTAGAGTCTTCCAAAAGGCAATTTGGGACCTTATGGACGTTATGGCGCATGTTAGGTTGCCGTCCAGGATATCCGGGGGTGTTCTGTAAATATATATTCCCAGATACTTGAACGCGGTGTGATGCCATGGCAATTGTTCGCCATTAATCCTAATTTCAGGATCTGGGATGTCGGGATTGAATGAATACGCCCCTGATTTGGCCCAGTTCACTTTGAGGCCTGACATGATCTCGAAGGACCGGAAGATTTCTGAGAGTTCCGGTGGTAATTGGGTGAGGTCCCTGACATACAAGAGTAGGTCGTCCGCATATAGCGAGACTATGTGTACACCGTCTGCCAGTGGGATACCCCAGTGCGTGCCCCTGTTGCGCAATACCTCAGCGAGGGGTTCTATTGCCGGCGAAAAGAGCAGTGGGGACAGTGGGCAGCCTTGTCTGGTGCCGCGTCGCACCCTAATGGCGTCGGACATCAGCTTACCCGTGCGGACTCGCACCACGGGGTGTCTGTACAGCAATCCGACCAGTTCAATATAGTCATCCCCTAGCTCGAACTTGCGCAACACTGACAGCAGGTAGGGCCATTCGACCGAATCGAATGCCTTCTCTAGGTCTAGAACTAGGCAACCTGATCTTGGCCAATCCTGTACTGCGTATGTCTGCACTCGGAACAGCCTCCGTATGTTTTGGGAGGTGCATCTAGTGGGCACAAATCCGTTCTGGTCACTGTGTATCAAGACGGGTACCAGGGCTGCCAGGCGTCGGGCTAGGGTCGACGCCAGTATCTAATAATCTGTGTTCAGCAGCGCTAGTGGTCTATACGAACCTAGGAGTGTGCCATCTCGGCCCGGTTTAAGAAGAGACACCAGTGTCACCTCATTCATCGACTGGGGCAAAGCAGAGTCTTCCAGTGCGGCTGCATACACCTTGAGGAGCTCCAAGGTCAGGATATCGGAGCAGGCTTTATAATATTCCGCTGGCAGCCCATCTGGGAGAGGGCAAAGATGGCTTCACGTAGTTCGTCTGCTACCAACGGCGACCCTAGGTCATCCTGTTGGTCATCCGTTAGGGCAGGCAGCGCAACGTCGTCTAGATACGCATTAATGGTGGGTTGTGTTTAGGCATGGGCGAATTTTGCGAATCTGGCGTTCGCGAATTTGCGGATTTGCGAACTCGCAATCCGCAAAATCCGCAAATTCTCGAGAATTTGCGGATTTTTTTTTTTGTGTTCGCAAGTATTTCTGCCAGTTCGCGAGGGTTTTGTACCAGTTCGCAATTGCGAACTTACATGTCGGCTCGCAACGGTCGCGATTATGTTGTTTCTACGTCTGGTTCATCATCACAGGTTCCCAGCACCCTCTGTTTCACCACTGCCACCCTCTGTTTCACCCATGCCACCCTCTGGTACATCAATGCCACCCTCTGGTTCATCATCACTGTAGATTATGGGGGGGAAAAGCAAGCACACCTGCCCTGCTTCAACTGACATGAATTAATTTGGGGTTGATTTATTAATGTGTCACTGTTTTAAAATTCCAGTCTGCACCTGCTTCCTTATCTGTAATTTGCTTTCTGTTGCAGTGCAATTTTTTTTCCAGGACCTTTGTGGCCTACTTGTAGCTATTCTATGATCCTGTGAGGGTCAGAGCAGGGTCATATAATTGTTGCAACTAGCAACTGAACTCTGGAGGGGCCCCAGTCAGGAAGCACTACAGGGAATGGTTACTAATGATGAATTTGAACTTTTGCACCTGCTGCTGAGTGCTTTCAGTTTAGCAAAACTCGTTTTTCTGCAGAACAGCAAATTTAATGCCAACAAACTTACTTGTGAAAGTTTATTTCTAATCCAAAAGTGATACAAAGAAAGTCAAAAGGCCTCAAATCCAAAAAAGGGCAGGCAAATGTCAACCTCAGGAGTTATTCTGATAAAAATCATCATTTTCAGAAGGTCTATGCTGCTTGCTAGTGGATTTCTTGTGCAGAATTGCAAATTTTGTAATTTCGCGAGTGCGAGATTGTTGCTGCCCGCCGCACCTACATGTTCACAATTGCAAACTTACACCGCACGCCGCAAAATTGTATCACCAAGAAAAAAAATCCGCTGCGTGCGAATTTGCGGATTTTTGGTAATTTCCCGAGCGTTTGCGGATTGCGAATTTACCGAAAATCTGCAAAATCCGCGAGCGGAACGGATTTTCCGCCCATGCTTAGTTGTTTTGTCAGTAGACGGGACACATATAGCGCACTATAGTGCGCCACAAAGGCCTCATGGATTTTCGCCTGGGTGTACACCATTGGGCCAGCAACTGGATGTATCGCCGTTACGGGCGTTGTGCGCTCCTCACGTTGTATCAGCCAAACCAACAGCTTACCAGGTTTGTCCCCAGTGTGATGTGTGCGGGCTGAGTGGGCCGTGTAGTTAACATGTTTCAACCTGTCAATCAGTCTGTCATGTTCCGCCCGCGCCTCTAATAAGTCAGTGTTCGCGCCTGTAGCTGCTGCTTGTTCCGCTTGCAGCAAGTCTGACTCTAAGCGTCTGAGATCTGCTTCTAATTGTCATCGGGAATGGGCCTGGGTGCCTAGACATTGTCCCCTGAGGACCACTTTAAAAGCGTCCCATTCAATCTGCGGTGTTGATGCCGTGCCAGAGTTGTCCTCGAAATATTGTGCCGTTTGTGTGCATATGGAGCTTCGAAACGGGCCGTCTAGTAGTAGGTCAGGCTGTAGTCTCCATGTGGGTATCGGGGCCGTGGTTGCTCCCATGTCAGATCCAATAGATGTGGGTTGTGATCAGAGTGTGTGCGGCCCATGTAGCAGGTGTCCGTGACATGTGGTAGGATCTCACTGGTTACCATGTACCTATCAAGGCGTACATGTAGGGCGTGTGCTCCCGAATAATATGAGTAGACTCTGGAGTGTGGGTTACGATTGCGCCACGCATCATGTAGATCCCATTGTGTGGACCATGCCTGAAGTGTGTTCGCGGTATTTTGTGCCTGCGAGTTGGGTGGTGGAGGGTGGGAGCGGTCCAGGGCTAGATTTAATGAGCTGTTGTAGTCCCCACCGAGCACCCAGGGTATACCATGCCATGGGGCCAACGTGTGTGACAATTGGGCAAGGAAATCCGCCAGCCCTGCGTTGGGCGCGTACACTGAGGCCAATACCAGTGGGTTCCCATCCAACCTGCCGTGGACTACTACGTACCTCCCCCCGGGATCTATGTGTACGTCCAATGTGGTCCATGGAGTGCCCGGCCTGATCCACACCAGTGTCCCCTTAGCATAAGATGAGAAACCCGTAGCATATAATTGTCCACGCCATCTGCGACGTAGTGTTGGAGTTTCCGTGGCGCTAAGGTGTGTTTCTTGCAGGAGGGCGATTTGTATGTGGTGGCGTTTGAGGTACGAGTAGATTTGGTAACGCCGGGATGGTGTATGTATACCCCTCACATTCCACGTACATATCTTAATGGCTGACATTACATCTTTCTAATAGTGTCCCGCTCCCAGACCTCCCACCACTTCCCCGCGCATCCCACGCCCACCATCGAGCAAACGTTCCCTGCAATCGAGTAGACACTTAAGTTGGCACACCACTTCACTGAGACCAGAGGAGGGGAAAGAAACATGGCTAACGGAACAATGAGCCAATGAACATTATGAACATTCAAAATACCAAAAGGTCGGATGCGAAACGTGCTCCCGTCCATACTCTCTAGGAGAGCAACAAAGTTTAAGTCTAAGGGGGTGGTTGTGCTATGCGCACTTGATTAGTGGTTTCGAGTCAGTAAAGTCGTTATATGAAGGCCCACTGCCTTCCCGGGAGGAATGTGCCAGTCTAAACGGCCCTTGCATACAGGGAACCCCATTTGTACATGCATTAAACACTATACTTTACGTGTTCCAATCGATCTGCTGCAAGGCGAAGCGTCTCTGTATTTGCACCTCGGCTTAGGACGGGCACCCAGTGTCGATTCTTGGTCTCTTGCCCACTGAGGAGGCGTCTGGCGTGTGTTTGTCTCATGCTTAACTCTCAGGGTCGAGGGTGGAGTTCGCTGCTGTGTGTGTTCCCTGCCGCCGCAGCGTCGCGGTCTTGTTGGTGTGTTTCGTCAGATCCGCTGCGGTAGTTTTTGGCAAATGTCTCTAAAGATTGCTGATCTCGCTGTGCAGTTAGCTGATGTAGTCCGCCGTTTGGGGAGTGACATCCGGTCGTTCTTCTGAGGCTTGGGAGTCTGGTACACCATAAATGACTTTGTCGTCGCTGGGGAATTCCTGCACGCTGCCGCCCGCCACGTCGCTCTGCGCAGGGGATCTGCTGAGTTCCATCACTAGGCGGAGGGCATCTTGTTTCTCCTTTCTCGCGGCGTCCGCTGGGGGGGAAGGTCTTGTCGCTTTTTGTGCCCCTGTCTGTGACCTCTGGCGGGGTCTACGCCTTCTTCTGTTGCCTTCGGATTGTCGCCGGGGCGCAGGTCATGCAGTCGCTCTGGGGTCCGTATCTACACCGCTGTCCAGCCATGATTCCACATCTGTGGGGTCTGTGAAGAAAGGAGTTTGCTCCCCGGCCACTACTCTCAATTTCGCAGGAAACAGCAGAGAGTATTGCAGGCCCAACTGCCTCAGGCGTTTTTTCACCGCCATGAAGGAATGTCTTTGCCGCTGTACCTGTACGGTGTAGTCCGGAAAGAACATTACTGACGCATTTTCAATCCGGATATCTTGGAGTTTGCGTGCTTCGCGCAGTATGGAGTCTCTGTCTCAATAGTTCATGATACGGAGCGGCATTGGCCTCGGGTTGGAGCCTGTTGTTAGAGGTTTGGTGGGGACTCTGTGAGCATGTTCTATTACGAAGTGCGGGGAGAGCGATCCCTCCGGTAGTATGTCTTTCAGCCACTGTTCCATGTGCTCCTCTGGGGTCCTCCCTTCCCATTTCTCCGGAACCCCGACCAATTGCACGTTGTTCCTGCGTGTCCTACCTTCCGCATCCTCGGCTCTGTCCTCCAGGAATTTGACACTGTTCAGTAAATCCTTTATTTGCTTGTGTGACTGGTCGGCTTGAGGTTGAAGTGCCTGTACATTGCTTTCCAGAGTCGTGGTGCGGTCCGCCAGTTTTTTATGGTCCGCCCTCAGGTGTGTCAGGTCTATGACCACGCTATCAATTTTGGTGGCCTGGGAGGTGCAGGTTAGTTGTATGGATTCTTCTAGTCTCTCCATTGCTGCCAGCATGATGTCTAGTTTCGCCGCTGTTTGGTCTGGATCGTTGCTCTTCCCGGGCTTGTCCATCTTGCCCATTGAGTTCGCGCCGCCGGTCCCGGTTCGTGTTCTAGGTCCATTAGACATTTGTACCGCGGCGCTGCTCCCGCTTCAGCAGCGGGATCCACCCCCAGAGGGCCAGCCAGTGCGTGTGTTTGTCGTCTGGCGGGGTAATGGACTATCTCCCAGTGCTCGCGGCCTGTAGGTGGGCAGGCACCTGTGTCTGTGTCCTCGTGTCGGCGGCTCGCGGCGCCCAGCGTCAGCTAGGCCGCCGTGTCCTTGCTTGCATGTGGTGCAGAGCCGGCGCGCGTCTCCCTGTGGTGATCCAGGTATGGTGGTGGGTCGTGCGGGCCACTGCGCCACCCACGTGGTGCAGGTATTGATGTAGGTGCCGTGTTCCACCAGCCGCGGGCGCCCGTGTGTTCCCACCGCTCTTCGCCGATGTGCGGGCGGCCTGCCTCTCGGCGGGCGCGCCTCAGGTTGCTCAGCAGTTGCGCCGTCGGGTCCGGCCGTTTCCGCCATCCAGGCCCGCGCCACTCACCACTCGTGGCCGTGCAGCGCCATTTCTGCAAGTCGCCTGGTGGAGGGGCAAGGTTGCGGGCCCTCCCGGCGGACAGCGGCAGGCCTCCGCAACCGGTGGATCAGCTCCTCTTTTCCTACCTCTGGCTTTTGGCGGTCAGGTCGGCTCCACCCAGCTACACGCAGCCACCTATCCGGCCAGGCGTCGAGGCAGTCAGCCCTCGGTGAGCGGGTCTCCCGATCGGGTCAGGCCCGGTCCCGGGCGCCGTCTCCGCACCACAGCTTCGTGCGTCCGTCTTGTGTGCAGGCCGCAATTTCGGGCCTTCCGCTTCCGCCGAAGCCTTGGTCTGTCCTGAGCGCCCTCCGAGGTCAGGGGCGACGTGTGCGGCCTCAGCGCCGCGGGATCCTCGCTGCGTCTTGGGTGCGTCAAAGTCGACGGGGTGCTCCAGGACGGTGTCCCTCAGCAGCGCCGGTGGTTTTCGGCTGGCTGAAATCAGTGCTTCCCCGGATAAATGCGTTAGAAAGGGGAGCTCAGAGCGGAGCTCTACCCCAAGGCGGCCATTCCCATTGCACGCTTAGCCACGCCCCTGCCTCTCAATTGTGTATTGTTTAACATTCCCTCCCCACGTCCCCCTCCCCCACCCGCTCCGGCTCCCCCAACTTGCCGAGCAGTTACTCCCTCCCCCATCCCAACTTTCTGATCAAAGGATTCCTTTCCCACCCCCTGGAATACAACAATAATGGGGTATGCCCTCATGCGGGGTCCGCCAGGGGCTCACACCTTGCCCACTCAACCCCTCTATTTCACCCCCCTGCTGCCCCACTTAAGTAAGCGGGCTGCATCTGCGGGACGGAGATGAGTGTCCGGGCGGAAATATTTTATAACGTCTATAAACAAACAGGATACATCACCAGCTTGGAAAGGACCTCAGTAAGTCGCTGTGCATTGGCAGTTCTGCGTTCAGTGCTGTGTAGGTTCATGGCCTCATCCTGGTTCCGACAGGGGTGACTGTGATCTGGATCTCCTGCGTGATGCCGCCTCCTGGGCCGCTGCTCTGCGTGTCTGTTTGAGATACTTTTCTACCTGTTGAGGATAATTGAACCCTGATGGTTGACCTTCAGTTTCACGGGGTACAGTATGGCGTACGATATTTCCTGTGATTGTAGCGTCTTCTTCTCTGCTGCAAACGTTTGACGGGCTTCCTGCACTGCCTGCGTAAAATCAGGATAAAAGGCCAGGGTGGCGTTTTCATATCGGACTTGCCCCTTCTCCCGGGCTAGGCGTAACACAGTATCTCTGTTGTGATAATTCAGGAAGCAAACAATCACTGGGTGCGGTGTCGCCCCCGGTGGCGGATGAGCCGCCAGCGATCTGTGGGCCTGTTCAACCGTCATGTGTGCAGAGAAGTAGTCCTTGCCAAAAAGATCAACCAGTAGCTTTTCCATGAAGACCTAAATTTTTCCGGTATTCGTCGATTCGGCCTGGCCCAAAACTCGGACGTTGTTCCTCCGAGAGTGTGCCTCCAACTCCTCATTTTTGTCCGCTATTACCTTTAGTAATTTGTCGATCTGAAGCACATGTTGTTTGTTGGCTGCCGCTCCGTCTCCCAGCTCTGATACCCTGTGCTCTTCTGATCATGTTGGTCAAGTTTGGTGACCACCGCATCCAGCCTGCTGTTCATGGCGTCCATCTTGGTGTTAATGGATGTGAGACTCTGCCTCATCCCCACTTGTAGCGCCTTCCAGTCCTCTTCACTTGGTTCTGATGTGTCTGATTCCGCTCATTCCTTGGAATTCGAGTGTGACGCCTTACGTGAGTCAAATGATAATTTTGCCTGCTTAGTCTCTGTTCTCCCCATGCTGGCCACTTTGCGTGCTGGGTATACCCTTCGTGCAGGCGGGGTATTACTATTCATGCCGTAGGTGTCAGTGCTGTGCCCCTAGCAGTCGCTGCCTTTGTATACTGTGTTCTCACTCTGTGTCTTCTGCAGAAGTTGACCCATTGCAGCTTTTGCTGGCTATCCCCGCTTGTCACAAAATGGACGCGAAGGAGCCCGCAATAGTAACAGCTCTCCTGGCGTTCGTATATGCCAGACTCCTTCACTTAGGGGTGACCTAATCAATGCAGGAGTTATTGCGGGGGAAGCTCTTACCAAAACACCTCCGATCTGCAGGGGCCTCCGTGTTCTGTCACTGCGTGCAGTGCGAAAAATGGCGGCTCTGCTCCCTCGCCGCGGCGCCAGAACCGACCCAGTCTAGGGTGAGCCTTCGTGGTGGTGCACTGTGCGTGTAGACTTTGCACCTCCTCAAGGATAATATGCCAGTGTCCGCTCACCCTCTGTCGATTGAGCTCTCCTGTGCCTCTAATTCTAACCGTCAGGTTTTAGGCCGCATCAGCCGGGAGTCGCAGTACTCGGGTCCCCGGGCGTGTTCTCTTACATGCAACAGGTTTGTTGTAGGTTCTGGAAAGCAGCCGCCTCAGAGCCCCTCTGCCATGAACCAGCTCTCTTCAGCCGTGGCGCTGCAGGCCGCCCCCTCTCTTGGCCGTTAGTCACCAGCGCCAGCCTCCCTCGACAGGCCCAGTCAGCATCGGTCTTTCCTGGCCCCCACAGCCGACACAGCGCTCCACGACGTCACTGCTGTCTTCCGTGGTGAGACTCCACATCCCGTCACTCCTTCATGTCACACCCCACGCGCAAACAAATGCTACTGCTGCAGTCAGCACTTGATCCGCTTTCCGGTGGCACACAATTGAGGCAGTATATGTCGTTTAGGATGGGGTTGATGATGATCTTTACGCCCGGTCCGGCGAGAGCCTCACTGGTGTGTAGCCATCATGGTTGTGCCCCCCCCCCCCTTGGCCAGCAAGCCTTACCGGATTTTAAAAGGTGAGAATTGTGTTCACTGATTCTCACAGGGGTTTAATGAGCACACTGAGCAAATAGCAAGCATGGGTGCTGCACTCACTACTATTATTTTTTCACTATACTCTGTTTAAGGGAAATCATACACTTTTCTTTCTCCTTTTTCACACACAAAGAGAGAGAGTGGCCGATGATGATAAGTGGGTACGCTGACGAGTACCAGACAGCAATCCCTTTGGTGCTTCTACCGTGAGGTACTCTCTCTCTTCCCTCACAATTAGTTCATTGGTGGGAGGAGGAACTTAAAAGGTGAGAATTGTGTTCACTGATTCTCACAGGGGTTTAATGAGCACACTGAGCAAATAGCAAGCATGGGTGCTGCACTCACTACTATTATTTTTTCACTATACTCTGTTTAAGGGAAATCATACACTTTTCTTTCTCCTTTTTCACACACAAAGAGAGAGAGTGGCCGATGATGATAAGTGGGTACGCTGACGAGTACCAGACAGCAATCCCTTTGGTGCTTCTACCGTGAGGTACTCTCTCTCTTCCCTCACAATTAGTTCATTGGTGGGAGGAGGAACCTAGCCTGGAAGTTTCTTTTTTAAAAAGCAGTAGAGATAGATACACTGTTACAAATCAGAGTACTGTAAGTTATCACACTCAAGGTAATTGAGCAAGTTTTTGAAAACCCTTGTATTGTCATTCCTGTTTGGAATAGGTGTAATTGAGGTGGAGTCTGAGGATTAGCCAAGAATGGTATATTAGACTAACCACCAAATTTACAGATTTCATCCTTTGTGAAATCTTTATGGCTCTTGAAAAGGTCAATGCACCTTTGCCTCCATTTTTGAATGGAGCTGGAACGATAAAATACCTATGGATATATCATCTATGGTCAGAATATTAATGTTCAGTCAATGATGACAGGTTGATGAAGTTTTCAACACCTTTATTTATTTTAAAGGATTAGTATTGTTTTGTCATCTTTATTCTGATTAGTCAGGTTACAGAAACATCAATAAAAAGAGTGATTAATGATAGCATAAATCAATACAAAGTGTTCCACAAAGAAAAATTGTCACTAAGCTAGCTAAGTAACCTAATGTACCCTAAATAGAACCCATGAAGAGGTTTCTTCGGAAAAGAGTATGTCTAAAAAAATAAGAAGAACTACCAATAAGAGTCATTCTGGAAACACAGCCGAGTTCCCTTCAGCTGCAATAGCAACTGTCAATAATAGAATGATCTTTTCAGTAGCATTGATCAGGCAAGGATATTTGAATAAAGAAAGAATAAAGTCACCTTTAGCTGTAGCTCTCGGCAGCAAGAGCAAAAGGACCAACTCTCTGGTAAAGGTCGCAAGGCAGGAAAGAGATCTGGAGGGATCTGGGGAATCAAATCTGAATACCCCTAACTAGCTAGGAACATTATTTGATATAAAATCAAACAATAATGTATCAAAACACATTAAACATTAGCTCCTCTCATCCAATAGAAACCGCTTATCCAATGGTGTCGTCAACTTCCGAGGCTCCATCTCCTGATTCTCATGGTAAATGTTCATGCCGATATAGTGTAAAACATTGTTTCAGGACTTTGTTACATGGAGGAGAGTCTCACGAGAACCTTCTTACCCAAGCTAAAGGATGTGTTCTATGTCTATTGTGAATACAAAGCAAGTCAGATATGATGGGGTAAACTAGCAATAATATACTGTGAAACATTCATGAAATGCATCTAATTCATTATTTATTCAAACAGTCACAGCAAAGCTCACTATATTAAGGCAGATGATCTGACATGGTATGATGAAGCTAAGGAACATAAGCTCGAAGTCAATGCATTCTTAAGCAAGTTGCTGGTGCTAGGCAAAATGTACTAAATAACCATCTATCAAGCTCTGAGCATGAGTCGAGATAAAAATCTTTTAGGCCTAACTAAAAGAGGCACATTTAAGAATAGTAGCCTAGTACAAAAAAAGTCCTTTACATTATTTCCTATACCTACAGACAAGCACATTTTCTCTACTTGTTATGTTATTAATGGATTATTTTCTGATTATTAATAATACATTAAAAGGATTCTTTCACATTGTGAAGCAAGCACATTTTTTCTACTTGTCATTTTTCTGTGTGAAAATATTTCTACAGCAGTTTAAACACATTTTAAAGTGAAATTCTAACATGGTCTGTAAGTCTGTATGTCGAAACATAATTACAGGAAAAGGTCCACTTTGGTCTATATGTTTGCGTGCTTTATGATGTTTATATAAACTACTACTTAGAGCTGGTAGTTACCAACTAGATATCGCAGGGATACAATGCATATTTCCGGTCCTGAAGAAAGCCTTTTAGCCCTTGGTGGCGCAAGATTGAGGCTGAAACATTTCAAACCATTGATGTTAGGAGTTAATATACCCAACTAAACATCTCACTGCTTTTATTCACCCCAAAGGACCTTGCTAGTAAACAGGAGGTAGGCTCCTGGATGTGATTTGAAGTTGCACTTGTTATCCCTTGGACAAAGAGCTCCGCTTACAAACTACGTTGAGTCAACTCACAGGTGGAGTGGGTAAGGATCGGCTGGTGGTACCTGTGGGTGAGGATCCTACTGATACTGACTCACTCCTCTCACTCGAGCAGAGTGGTCGCTCCCAGTGTCCCCTACCGGCACCTGGTATTGTTGGACCTGCATTTCCTTTTGAATTACTTGTGAATATTTGAAATTGCCCGCGTTTAGCCTGCTGCTCGCCGCTATTGCTACATTTACATATTAGTCATCTGTGTATCTGAAATTGCCCGCGTTTAGCCTGCTGCTCGCCGCTATTGCCACATTTCATATTAGTCATCTGTGTATCTGAATTGGCCCGCGTTTAGCCTGCTGCTCGCCGCTATTGCTGCATTTGCTTTTTGGTCATTTTGCATATTGGTCGGTTTGCGCGTCTGCTCTCCCCCCTCCGCCTCCATTTTGTTTATTTGTTGTTTTCGACCTCGTGGACCCGCCCCGCCTCCCAGCTGAGACGCCCTCCCACTGGATAGAACAACGCTCTCCTCCCTAAGGGCGCCGTGACTCACTCCTCTCACTCGAGCAGAGTGGTCGCTCCCAGTGTCCCCTGCCAGCACCTGGTATTGTTGGACCTGCATTTCCTTTTGAATTACTTGTGAATATTTGAAATTGCCCGCGTTTAGCCTGCTGCTCGCCGCTATTGCTACATTTACATATTAGTCATCTGTGTATCTGAAATTGCCCGCGTTTAGCCTGCTGCTCGCCGCTATTGCCACATTTCATATTAGTCATCTGTGTATCTGAATTGGCCCGCGTTTAGCCTGCTGCTCGCCGCTATTGCTGCATTTGCTTTTTGGTCATTTTGCATATTGGTCGGTTTGCGCGTCTGCTCTCCCCCCTCCGCCTCCATTTTGTTTATTTGTTGTTTTCGACCTCGTGGACCCGCCCCGCCTCCCAGCTGAGACGCCCTCGCCCCTCCCCCCATCCATTTATGGCCAATGCCCCCACGCGCAGCGTCCACGCCGAAGGTGCGCCAAAGGTAAGCCCGTCTACGCCCGTCCGCGCCTGGACCGTGCCCAGCGCCAGACCCCCTGCCCCTCGCGCTCCCCAGCCCTCCCGCATTACCTATGATGCCGCCTCCCTCCTAGCCCTGAACCCCGGCCGCGCCCCCAACTGCGTCCAAGCCGCTCCTAGACACACCCATGGACCATTCTCCTGCTACTCCTGCAAATTCATCGGCACCGACAACACCTCCGCTACGACCACTCCACAGATTCCCGACCCCAACCACCTTCAATGCATCCTTCTCAACACCCGATCGGTGCACAGGCACGCCATTGACCTTTGGAACTTACTAGACTCCTTCTCTCCAGACGTCGCCTTCCTAACAGAAACTTGGATGAACGCTTCCTCCGCACCAGACATCACCATTGCCATCCCTGAAGACTACAAGATCACCCGCAAAGACCGTACCACCCACACAGGAGGAGGAATCGCTATCGTTCATAAGAAATCTATCCGCATCTCTACCAGCTCTGACGCCAACCTCGCCAACTCCGAACACCTCCACTTCCAAATCCACATCGACCCCAAAACAACACTCAGAGGCACTCTCCTCTACAGACCACCAGGACCCCGCGCAAAATTCAGTGAAGACATCAAGGACTTCATCACCCCACACGCGCTCCCCTCCAAAGACTACATCCTCCTGGGAGACCTCAACTTTCACCTCGAAAAGATCAACGACCGCAACACCGCCACCCTCTTAGACAACCTCGCCAACCTCGGACTTAAACAACTAGTCACTTCCCCCACCCACATCGCAGGCCACACACTCGACCCCATCTTCTCATCCAGCAATCATGTCTCTTTCAGCCACACTACGGATCTCCTATGGACCGACCACAGCTGCGTTCACTTCACCTACAACAAGCCGAAACCCATCAACCACTCCCAACCTACCCTTCAAAGAAACTGGAACAAAATCACCACGGACCAAATCTCCACATCGCTCCTTCGAAACTCCCCAGCCTTCTCTTCTAACGCCAACGAAGCCGCCGCCAACTTCTCCCTATGGTTATCCAACACCGCCGACACATTAGCCCCTCTGAAAAAACGTCAAAGCAAACCTGGCAGCAAGAAAGCCTCTTGGTTCAACGATGATCTCAAGAAGTCCAAGAAACTCTGCCGCTCCCTTGAAAAGGTCTGGAAAAAAGACCCAACCACCTGCACCAAGGACGCCTTCAAAAGCGCCACCCGCACTCACCACCAACTAATCCGAAAAGCCAAGAAAACAGCATTCAAGGATCGAATTGACAACAACGCCCACAACAGCAAGGAACTTTTCAACATCGTCAAGGAATTTTCCAATCCCTCGGCCAACTCCAACGACATCACCCCTTCTCAAACCCTCTGCGACTCCCTAGCCTCATTCTTCCACAACAAGATTGCAGACATCCACAACAGCTTTGACAACCAACCCGGAAACCAACCCACCCCACCATCTGCTGACCATCTTCCCCCCGCGAACACCCTTAACGCCTGGAACCCAATCTCCACTGAGGACACCATCCGCCTGATGAACTCCATCCATTCAGGATCCCCCACAGACCCATGCCCTCACCACATCTTCAACAAAGCAGACTCCGTCATAGCACCGCACCTCCGAGATGTCATCAACTCTTCCTTCAACTCCGCTACCTTCCCAGAAGGCTGGAAACACGCTGAACTCACCGCCCTTCTGAAAAAAACAACAGCCGACCCCACCGAACTCAAAAATTACCGCCCCATCTCGCTTCTTCCATTCCCGGCCAAAGTCATCGAGAAAGCCGTCAACAACCAGCTCGCCGCCTTCCTCGAAGCCAACAAATCCCTCGACCCCTCACAATCTGGCTTCCGAGCAAAACACAGCACTGAGACCGCCCTCATCGCAGCAACAGACGACATTCGTACTCTACTGGACAATGGAGACACAGTCGCCCTCATCCTCCTCGACCTCTCTGCAGCATTCGATACAGTCTGCCACAGCACCCTTCTACAACGCCTCAATAACATCGGAATCCAAGGAAAAGCACTTGAATGGATCACCTCATTCCTCACCGGAAGAACCCAGAGAGTCCGCCTTCCTCCATTCAAGTCAGAAGCCTCTGAACTCATATGCGGAGTACCTCAAGGATCCTCACTCAGCCCCACCCTCTTCAACGTATACATGAGCCCCCTCGCGGCCATCGCACGCCAACACAACCTCAACATCATCTCCTACGCGGACGACACTCAACTGATCCTCTCTCTCACCAACGACCCCAGCACCGCCAAAACTAACCTACACGAAGGAATGAAAGAAGTTGCCGAATGGATGAAACAAAGCCGTCTAAAACTGAACTCAGACAAAACAGAAGTCCTCATCTTAGGTACATCCCCCTCTGCTTGGGACGACTCCTGGTGGCCGGAAGCCCTCGGAAAAGCACCCATCCCGACAGACCACGCACGGAACCTTGGCGTCATCCTGGACTCTTCACTCTCAATGAACAGACAAGTCAGCGCCGTATCCTCTTCCTGCTTCAACATTCTTCGCATGCTCAGAAAAACATTTTGCTGGATCCCCTCCGAAACAAGGAAAACAGTCACCCACGCTCTGGTCACGAGCCGACTGGACTATGGTAACACCCTCTACGCAGGTACCACCGCCAAACTCCAGAAGAAACTCCAACAAATCCAAAACGCCTCAGCCAGGCTCATATTAGACATCCCACGCAACGAACACATTTCTGGTCACCTTAAAGACCTCCACTGGCTACCCGTCAATAAAAGGATCACTTTCCGACTGCTTACCCACGCACACAAATCACTCTACGACATCGGACCAGATTGCCTCAACTCTCGACTATCCTTCTACACCCCCTCCCGCCAACTACGCTCTTCCAGCCAAGCCCTCGCCACTGTACCCCGCATCAGCAAGACCACCATGGGAGGCAGATCCTTTTCTTACCTGGCTGCTAAAACATGGAACTCACTCCCCGCTTACCTTCGCCTCACCCAGAACCACCTAGCGTTCAGAAAGCAGCTTAAAACATGGATATTTGACAAATAATCTTCCTCCCCTTCCGAAGCGCCTTGAAACCCTCTGGGTATGTAGTGCGCTATACAAATTTCATGACTTTTGACTTTGACTTTTTGACTGATATATATTTATATGAGATACCAATGACAAACCAGTGTACCTGGGTACAGGTCCTACACCATCATAAGATATATTGAGACAAGGTAACTGACATCTTAGACCTTAAAATTTAATTTCTAGACAGGCTAACGCTCTCTTGTGTAATTATTGATACTGTTCAGGGAGGCTGAGGTTTACACCTTTCTAGCTCTAGAAACCAGGTGCCTTTACCCCTACATTCACCTTTCATTACCCATGGTACCTCGCCTGCACCCTCTCTCTTCCCCCCACTTCTGTGGCCCCCCTCTGACCTCCCTCCCTCCCCTACCTGTTCACCCCCTTCTCCTCTCATCTCACCTAATCCATGGCCGTCCCTTAACCCCACTCCTCCCCCCTCCTCCTCTAGCCATCCATTTCTACTTCTCAACTTTCCCCTCCTATGTATGATCTCTATTCTTCACCTCTGCTCAACTCCAGTAAAAACATCACAGTCACTTCATCCACTGCTTTCTATCACCTTCCTTCCCCCCTCAAACCCCCTGCATCACATCTGTATCCCCAGTCCCCATAGCCCACTGTCCTCCTTCGCCTACTTCACTTTATCCCCCACCTTCGACCCTCGCACCCCAACACTCCCCCCGGTCCTCCACTTTCTCCTGTCCTCCTTCACCCAAGCCACTCTCTCCCTTAACCATTGAGCCACCCTTCACTCGGTGCTCAGCACACCTCTCCCTGGAAACTAAACTTGATTCTCTCAATTCTTCCATTTCCCAGCTTGAAGCGTCCATTTCACTCTTATGTGCTAAGATATCACCATCCCAGAATAACATCCCGAGGAGTTCCTTGCTCCCGCACCCCAATAAAGCCAACCACAATCTGTCCTCCACAGACATCACCAATTTACTGGCCTCCTACAAGACTATCAATCTCAATTCCCCTCAACTCGCCTCTCCTAACAACTCCACTCAATTTGCCATTCAGACCATCTCTTCCATCAGAACTTACCAGCCTCCCCCTCAAGGGGCACCTTCATTCAAGAATCTAATCCCTATCCCCCTCATCAGTCCAGACACTCACATCACCAAAACAGTTGCATCAGAGCTACACTGTATGCTCCATAACTGCAGATCTGCAACCAAACACAAGCTGGAAACTTCTGACACTATCACTCACCACAATCCCGACATGCTCTTTCTCACTGAGACCTGGTTTAATGACTCCTCTCACACTTCATTTGATTTTTTGATTCCTACTGACTACTCTATTCTCAGAAACGACAGAACAGGCAAGATCGGGGGAGGTGTTGCGATTATCTTCAGAAACGCCCTCCAAATCAAAGCCTTTCCCACCATCCTCTTTCTCACCTTTGAATCCCTTTCCCTAGATTTCCAAGTTCATCATGGCTCACCCTTCAGGTTCCATATCATCTACCACCCGCCTGGTAATTGCTCTTGCTTTATGGAGGAATTCATTGACTTCTTTAGTGACCAATATTCACAAAGTGACAAGCAGATCTTCCTAGGTGATTTCAATCTCCACTGGGGCTCTGTGGAAGACTAGGCTGGCAACAAGCTTGCACCTTTTCTCTCAGCTAACGATCTTGCCCAACACTGCTCGGAAATCACTCACGCCAAAGGCTCAGTTCTGGACCTTGTTATATACAAATCAGACCAGATTACCACTGCTCCACCCATCCTTGTTGACTGGTCTGACCATTTCCTCATTCCCTTCTGTTTTCACCTCTCACACATTTTAACTCTCGGTCAACATAAGAGCCTCTACGTGGTTCCGCAACATAAAAAACATTGGTCTTGGGACTCTATGTGATTCTGCTATGCGCTCACTTCCCAGTCTAGACCACATTACGGATGTCAACGATCTCACTCCCCATTGCCTCTCAATCATTGCTGTCGAAATCGACAAGGTTGCTCCACTCCAAAGAAAAAGGAAAAGACACACCCCATCAGCTCCTTGGTTCAATAAAGCTCTCTATGACGAAAGGAAAAATCTCAGAATCTTGGAGAAGCACTGGAGACATTCTCCATCCACCTCCAACCTCTCCCTTTTACGTTCAGCAAGATCCAAATACCACAAGCACATCTTCCAGGAAAAAACATCACATTTCAGATCCCTCCTCGATTCAGCTAAAAACAGACCCCAAAAACTTTTTCGACCTCATCAAAAACCCAAATTGCTCGCCCCAAACCTTCAAGCCTGAGGATGCCTCAAAGAAAGCAACTGAGTTTGCTTTATTCTTCAGGTAAAATCTCTAGTGGAACAGGTCACCTACCCCACCCCCATTGACGAGTGAAAATCCTTAGTCTCTTGGCAGAACTTTACCCCCGTCTCGGAGGATGATCTCCTCAAATGCATCTGCGAAACCAAACCCTCCAACCATTCTTCTGAGCCCATACCCAGTGGCATCGCCATTGATTTCCATACTAACACTCTCTCCTACTGGACCAGCAGGCACGGCCCGTGATGGGCGTGCCACCAGGCGGGGATGTAGGGTGCGGGAGGGGCAGGGTGGAGGGTTGTAAAATGCGGGAAACGAACGATTTAAGGTAAGTACTGGAAAAAAAATGAATTTCGTTGCGCTCGCTGCATCGCCAAATGTGATGCAGCGCGCGCAACAAAGTATTTTTTTTCGGTACTTACCTTAAATTGTCCGTTTCCTGCATTTTACAACCCCCCAGCCTGCCTCGCCCCACATCACCGCCCGGTAGCACGCCCGTCACGGGCCGTGCCTGTGGACCAGGCTAGTCAATCTCTTTTTCAGTCAAGGATCCCTCCCAGTTGTCCTGAAAACAGGACAGGTTACCCCCTTCTAAAAAACCCCATGCAGATGCAAATTACCTCAATAACTTCCGCCCCATCACCAATCTCCCTTTTCTTTCAAACATCACAGAAAAATGTGTTGCAAACAACTTTCCCAGCACATTATGGACAATAATCTCCTCGACAAGTTCCAGTCTGGCTTTATTCAAAATTGCAGCACTGAAACAGCCCTGCTGCGAGTGATCGATGATGCGCTGCATATTCTCGATTCGGGGGAATAGTGCCTTCTGATTCTTCTTGACCTCTCTGCAGCTTTTGACACTGTCAATCATGTAAATTGTAAATTGATACTTGTATAGCGCACTACTCACCCGCAAGGGTATCAAGGTGCTTGTACGAATACCGCTGTGGAACCCGTCCTGGCTTTCCCTGTGAGGTGTCCACTCCTGGGCACCCCCAGGGTGAATGCCAGGCATCCTTAACATTCTTCAACAGTGAATGGGCGTGGAATGCACAGTACTCAAATGGTTTGCCTCTTTCTTCTCGGACAGATCCCAAATGATCAAGATTGCGAACTGTCTCTCGGCTCCACCGGTTTTTGGTCAAGGCATCCCTCAAGGTTCTATCCTTGCTGCCACTCTGTTTAACCTCTATCTGGAACCATTAGCGCGGGGACACACTGTCTTCTGTGTAACCAGGCGCTCAACAAATGGCTTATTATTATTAGGGAACCTCCTAAGCAAATCTGGAATCCTCTACCATCTCTATGCGGATGACACCCAAATCTACCTCAAGGTGTCTTCCCCTCATGATCTCTCACTACTCAGCTCTACTCTCAACGCTATACACAACTGGATGTTAGTGCACCCACTCATTCTCAATCCCTCCAAAACGGAATTCCTTCCTCCTCGTATCTAGATCTCTCTCCCAGCCTCCTGTTCAATCCTGGATGGATCAGTTGAAATTACTCAACAGTAAACCCATCATTGTGGACTGCGCTAAATCCTAGGTGTCACACTTGACAAAAGACTCAACCTAATCTCACACATCAATTCCATTGCCAAGAGCGCACGTTTTCATCTGCGCCTTCTATGGGGGATTCGTCGGTTCTTCCCGGAGAATGACCTAAAAACCTTGGTCCAATCGCTAGTTCTCTCTAGATTGGATTATGTAATTCTCTACTGACTGGCCTTCCCAAATCTCACCTCTCCCCCCTCAAATCCGTCCTCCACTCAGCAGCTCGCTTCATTTCAGGGTCCAAACGTAGTGACCACGTCACTCCTATCCTGTCATCGCTCCGGTGGCTTCCCATCGAGGCTAGAGCTATTTACAAAATGGCGTGCATCACCCACAAAGCTTTGCACTCTTCCTCCCCTCGCTATTTGGGGAATAAACTGAAATTGTCTGGAGGCTCAAGACCTTCTCAGAATGTGGAAAAGTTCCTTCTTGAGCCCCCCTCCTTTAAAAGGGAAAAATTGATGGCACAATCATTCTCAGGTAATGCGGTGAGAATCTGGAACTCGCTTCCTCCTTCGCTCCATGCCATCACCTCCATCCAGATCTTCAAAGCGGACCTCAAATCTCTTCTATTCCAAAGACACTTTCAGAACGAATTCCCTCCTTCTCAGACCCCACCAGGAAGTTCTGTAGTCATTTTAAATTTGTCATATATACTTATATTTTGTTTGTACATTCTGTGCTTGCTGCGTTTGATATTGTGTCCCTTTTGCCTGCGTTGTTTTGATTCTATGGCCTGCTATTTTTCGCCAGGAAGTTCTTTAGTCATTGTAAATTTGTCATATATATTTATATTTTTGTTTGTACATTCTGTGCTTGCTGTGTGTGATATTGTGTTCCTTTTGCCTGCGTTATTTTGATTCTATGGCCTGCTACTTTTGTTTTGTTCCATTCCTGTAACAGTTCTCTCATGTTACGTAACTGGTTCTATTGTACAGTGCTCTGACACCTTCAGGTAAAGTCCACGCTTTATAAAAATGCATTAAATAAATAAATAAATCAAGCATACTAAGCTTATGATTGTCGGCTAGGAGAGGAGAGTTGCCACATCCTCTTCATTAAGGGAGACTGGATAGCATACCATTAACAGTGGAAATATTTTGGGGGAAGGCATTTTTTGTGTTTTACTGTAAGTTATCTAATTCATAGCATACTTCGTTTTTTAAAGTTTCCTCATGTTTCACATTGAAACATAAACTACTCTATATATTATTTTCATGTTAAACTATTTTCATTAATTGTTGTCAATGGTCTGTCAAGTATGAGGAATGTTTTTTCACAATGCAAAATAATAGTGCTGGCCCTAGACAGGCAAACAATATATTTAATAAGGAGAAAAGAAAGAGAAATCGTTAAATCAGAGTGAAAGTGTAAAATTTCCAACACATCTTCAAGAAACATTGAGATTTTTCTCATTCGGATTGCAATAGTAGATAATATGAAAGAGAGAAAATGCTATACAAATAAGATGCTAGATTTCAACCGATCATTGCATGATTTCAAAAATATGAATTTGAAGCCTAACATATCAGGAGATCACTGACCAGTGATTTGAGAAATGTGGCCAAACAATTAGATTTTTCGAATGAATCAACAAACATTTTGTTCACCAAACTCACATGGATTTAATTGAAATTAGAAACATACACAGTCTGCTCACGGTTAGCTATTTGACAACTCAAAGGTATTCATGCTGCTTGATTTATTGTAAGCCAAACCACATATCCATCTTTGCTGGCTATTCAGCCGTTTACAGAGTGGCAGCCGGTATGTCTTCTATTAGTCGAATAACCACATCAAACCACTTTCATTACTTCCTGAAATTAAGTTGAAACATTTGCTTTCATGTTAACTTTCCTCTGTGTAGAGATAAAAATTAACTACTGAAAGTTCTAGACTTCCCGCATGAAGTCAATTGAAGTGATTTCAAAGGTAAGAGAAGCAGTTTAACCTGCTTTCCAAGACACACGTTTGAGTTCTCAGCGACTTTTAACAATATTGGTAATTGTCCGTAGTGCTTATGGTGACCTTGGCCTCATGCATAATAACTCAAACTGAGTCAATCATTGCAGCTGCCCAGTATGAGGGCCAGAACCTATCACAC
This sequence comes from Lissotriton vulgaris, assembly GCF_964263255.1. Lineage (NCBI taxonomy): Eukaryota > Metazoa > Chordata > Amphibia > Caudata > Salamandridae > Lissotriton > Lissotriton vulgaris. The sequence continues at coordinate 1,969,703,045 of NC_141685.1, forward strand.
CAGATGGAGACCTTTTTGTTCGGCTAAACAGTATAAAATACTGTGAAATTGACTCCGCACAGGGAGGTTCATTGGAGTCACGCAGCAGGCACTCATAATCTTAATAAAAGTGAAAAAAGGCGATGCAAGTGATGGATTAGCCCAAAACAGTGATAGACACAACACTTAATAGATAATGTATTTTCATGCAACCCACGTGAGACAGAGTTTAAAAATATTGATTTTGACTAGACCACGAGGACCTGTCAAACGTTATTAGGTTTTCATAAGGACATCACTAATAGGTACACATAAAACAGGAGACCTTTGTTATTTATCTCTCCATAGTGCTCTGACTTGTATGTATTGGTTGGGGTTTTCTATTACTGCTAAAAAAGATATCTGTAGCAGTATACAGAATTTCCTTAAAAGGGATATTATGTTTTGCTGCTTACATTTTTCAGAGTTTGACGTTACAACGTATAGAACTGTTTTTAAAACACTCCATATTCATATTCTGGTGTGTAAAATATTTCATTTACTTTGGGTAATGCCATGACAATGGCTAATGGCTTTGGGGAATCTTGCTAATGTGCATGCAGATATTTAGAAATGGGGGTCTCTGAAAGGTAATCAATATTGCGTATGTCTGTATGTATGTGGTATATGTATAAAAAAAACCTAGCGAGAAGCACTGCGAAGGTCAAAGGCAAGTATACTGTCAATTGACAAGGAAGGTAGCTGGAAGCTGTAAAGTTACTGCATGTAGTGCTCTTTAAGGGGAAGTGTCTTCCTCTCTTTCTCTTCCCTATATTGAAGCAGCACCGCGGGCGGAGGTAGGGGTGGGGGAGTTGGGCAGAGGGGGAGGAGGGTGTACTTATGGAGGTTTGAAAGAATTTGAAATTATGTGACTGAACATATTTATGTGTGTATAAAAGAAGATTTTGTGACTCTTCTTACATCATATAAAATCATTTCTCATAATTAAAATTTGAGTAGAGATCGAGCATGATTGGTGTTTGGTTACCATAAAGGTAAATGGGGTAGGGCAATTTAGTATGCAGTTTCTCCTTGCATGGCAAATAAGGAGCCAGCATTCACCAACTATGTGTGTGGCTGTTGGATGCACAGACTGCCATCAAATCCTTTACATTAATGTATGTGTACACGGACAGAGTTTGTTGATGCCAAGTCCTATAAATGTAGGGTAATGGCTGGGGAACACCACACCTTTGAAACAAACTGCTAGCATGGTCCTCTGCTCAACAACTTTCTGTATCCTGTATGTATCTCATATTTCAAAAACTTCTGTGGGAAGTAATATTAATCTTATTATGTCTCTTGGTTATATTTTTGCAATTATGTGTTTGTTTATGTTATGTTATGTTATGTTAGCCGGATTTATAGAGCGCGCAGCTGCCCCAGCAAAGGGGCGTTCCGGCGCTATAATGGACAAAAAGCCGGACACAAGCAGTACCAAAGACACAACCATAACAACTCTAGGAATCCTGTGGAAAAAGGAAGGTTTTTACGGCCTTCCTAAAGACCAGAAGTTCGTCAATAGCGCGGATATGGACAGGAAGAGAGTTCCATAGCCTGGCAGCAAGCACTCTGAAAGAGCGGCCACCGGCCCTAGCCCTCTTGAAGCGCGGGACTGTGACCAGATGGAGTCAGGATTAATTAGACCCTGCACCAGGTTAGGATTACACACTATAGTTTTATTTTGCTGATCTTCAGGTTAGGAAGCATTTGTCAACTAATGAAGTTGTGATATTTCAATAGTGTATGCCAGTACTAACTATTGAAGTATTCATCATGTTTATATGGTGCCTGGTTAGAAGCCAGTTATATGCAAATTAATATCAGATTTGCTTTTTGCTTGCCAATGATGACTATAGATTCATATTTTGCTGCTTACAAAAGCAATTCACTAGCTGCTCTCTTGTTGCTTCATACATTCACACTTCATGTATTTTTAGTATGTCTGTATATAGAATCTACATATAGGAAACCTAGCCAAAAGGCAGAAGAAGGTTATAGGGACGCATATTAATTTTTCTTTAAAGAGGCGAGTCTTCATCTCTTTCCTAGACTGAAGCAGCATTGGGCTGTTCCGAATGCCTATGGGTATGTTGTTTCAAAACCAGGGTGCATCGATGAAAAGGGACTGCTGCCTTGTTTTTTTCTTATTTGCACTTCTTAGTCACCAGTCTGATCATGACTTGGCTGTGGGTATGCCAAGATCCAGCGGAAACAGCTAGCTTCTCCGCAAGATATGTGTGGGCACTGGTCATGATGGCTTTGTAAATAATGCAGCTGGTTTTCAATATAGCGTAGGCTGGAAAGGGGAGCCGATGGAATTCCATCAGGATGCGGACGATGTGATCACATTTCTTGGGGGCATGCAGGAAATGTGCTGAGGAGTATTGGATGCCCTTAAGATGAGCCAGGTCTGGAATCTGGGAGGCCATGTAGCAGGGCGTAGGCATCATCTAGATTACAAGAGTACAAAGGCCTGAATTGCAGTTCTGAAGTTACTTTCTTTAAGAAGAAACAGCTTCACTTTCTTTAGTAGAGAGAGTTGGTACCAGGTCATCTTTATGTTTTTTTAGTCATGTTTTACTTAACTGTGAGGCTGGTATCCAAGGTGAATACAAGTGATTTCACATTTTGTGAAAGCTGGGCTTCTAAACCATCAACGTGCATGCCATTAAACTAGGTTTGTACTATTTCTTGCATCTTGCTTTTGTCAAATAACAGGAATTATGTCTTAATTGGGTTGAGCTTCGAGTGGGCGCTGGACATTCAGGTCTGGATGAGGTGCAGGCAGTGTTTCAGGAGTGGATGTCTAGAGGAGAGAATACTTTCAGGTAGAGTTATGTGTTATCAGCATATTTGTTACTCGTTTTGCTGTTATCTGTAAGAAGAGCTCTAAGGGGCTTTCTGTAGTGCCTAAGGATGACAGGAGTCCGGGGTTGAACAAAGTAGTCTTTATTTGAGATTTAGGAGTAAAACTGGTGAATGTAAATGTAAATGTAAATGTAAATGTATAGGCATTTATATAGCGCACTACTTACCCGGAGGGTCCCAAGGCGCTTCGACCGCTGCGAAACCCTTCCTGGCTTCCCTGAGAGATGGTCCCTTAATGGGTATCTCCAGGGTGAGACCAGGCATCCCCGGCGGTCTGGTGGGGCCGTTAGTGAATTATCACTTAATCCTATTTGCATCTCTACAGCCTGCATGAGGTAGTTGATTGTGTCAAAGGCAGTTGAGAGGTCTACCCATATCTGGAGGCAGGGGTTGTCTTCATCTGTGAAGGGCAAACTATACAATGTGTAAGTTAGCTATCTCCATACTGCAGCATGATCCGAAGCCAGATTTGCAGTCATGCAGGAGATTGTTAGCATTGATGTGATCTTGGAGTTAAGCAAAGACTATTTTTTCAATTATCTTGCTGATAAAGCATAGATGAGTGTTGAGCTAGTTGTTGGCAAGGTCATCAGGGTCTAATATAGGTTTCTTTAGAAGTGGTCGGAGCTGGGATGTATAGATGAGGCATTGATAATAGGCATGAGAACATTATTTTTTTGTATTTCAATGTTTTATTGAATGAACATTTCACATAAGGTAGATGGAATCAAGTCAGTTGTGGAATGGCTAATAATAAATGTGTATTATACATTGTACTTTTACTGCTGCACATTTCTATACTAGACAGGTTTATTCCTGGTATTCTACCAAAATATTGTAGTTTAAATATTGTTCTACATAAATATTGTCACTAGAATATTGACTACCACAATATTTTGAAGTTACCTATATGTAGATCAGAATAGATGACAGTGGTGGTTGCTCCCAAATAGCATTAGTGGGTCGGGGAGGGAGGGTTAAAAAAAATAAAAACACATATGCCGGCCATCCGGCTCGCCGGCCGCCTCTCCTTGGTCCACTGCGTCCACTTCCTTTGTTCTGATTGGTCTGAGCACCGTGGTTCGGCACTCAGCTAGGGAATGGAACCCTAGAGCATGTTCTCCACCCAGGCTGTAATGCAGCCTAGAGGGAGAACATGCAAAGTGTGCATGAACATTTGGCCGGCCCAGGAGGGCCGGCTAAACATTCATGCTGACTTGGAGTGGGCAAGCCACTCCTCTCCTGCCCTGCTCTGTGAGCAGAGCAGCCACACCCTACCCACAAAGCTGCTGCAGCATTGAAAAATAAAATGATAATGACATTGAGGTATTAGCATTTTATTTTTCCTTTTTTTTGCAGTGCTGAAGGCAGTGGGGCGACAATGCTCTGCCTTAGCGGAGGAGGAGCCCTTGATAGATGATATGTATTGCAGGTATGTAGATGCGACTTTGTAAATCTATACATACCTGCAAGTGTTCACCTTCACAATATTTTGGTAATCAATATTTTTGCTATTTTCTTCTTTATCAAGTTTATACAATTTATTAATAACAATGCCAGTATGTTCTTGGAATGGTACAGTGCAATAGCCACACACTGAATATTTTCTTAAGGACTTGTGTCCCAATCATGCAGCACATATTTAAATGTGATCAGGATGATGTATGAAAATGTATAACAGAACTGGACTATATATAGGCATAATTTGCTAAACCATATAAACCTAACACAGCCAATCATGCAAAATGGTAAAGAATCCCAATTTTGTATATGCAACACTTTGTAAATTGGAGTGACACTGGAATGGGATGGTCTCCTGAGTATTTCTAAAGGTGAGGTGGTGTGGGAAGGAGTACCGTGTGGAGAGCCCTGATAGTGGAGCAATCTATCACTAAAACCTTTATAATTTGACAGATAGGCGAATATATCAACACCTTGGATGCTGATGACGGAACCGCTCCGTCATCAGCTGCAGGTGCGCTGTGCTGATGACGGAGCGGTTCTGTCATGGCCCGCTCGGAACGCCTGCACGGCGCGAATTCCACGCCTGCGCTGGACGTTCCATTGAGCGGGGCGGGCCATGACGGAACCGCTCCGTCATGAGCACAGCTCAACCGAGGCTAGTGGCGGAGCGGTTACGTCACCAGCATGTGGCCGCTGCGCGGCCGCCCCACCCCCTTTGCACTGCGGCGGAATAGCCGCCGCAGTGAAGGGGTTAATGATAGAATTCAAATGGGTCAATGCTGTTTTTTAAAAATTAAAAAACTGAACCCAATATGTGTATGGTACCAGACAATTTGGGACTAAATATTGTCTGAGAATAATTGTGGTTACAAACATTTTATATTCGAAATATCATTAAAAAAAATATCAATCAATGGAATTAATAACAACGGATAATAATTTTGTGACCCCCTATTTAATACATAATATTTATGCCAGATGATATTTTTGTCAATGACATACTGGCATACAGACTCCATTTATCTTTATTGGACGCAAATAGTTTCTTAAATCAATGCAGTGCTTCACCCAGAGCAAGCACAATGACTTTAGAGATAAAGAGAGAGAGGGAGAGAGAGAGAGTGTGTGTGTGTGGGGGGGATGCGAGTGTTTGTACTTGTGTGTGTGTGTGTGTGTGTGTTAGAGAAATCATAGCTTTATAGCTGCTATAGTTTGTTAAATGTTTGGCAGGCAAGGATCAATTATTTTGGTATAGTCAAGTACGGATTTGATCACTGCAAATACAAGTGTTATTATATGAGGCAACCTTATGTGGGATACGAGACTGAAGACTGAATGCAGAAGGAATTTTCAGAAACCAAATTGACTTTCCCAGCACCATTCAGAGCATAAACTGACACTGAGATCGCACACCTGGTTCTTGGTGGTATAGTGTGAAACTAGGTCATAATATCAAAATATTTGGAGTTGTTAGTCCCACAATATAGGGTGTCCACTCTAAACCCTGGGGACATAGGGGAAACATACACTATATTAAGCAAAATGTTCCTAGATGGAAAAGATCAAACTACGTTATTTGCAAGGGCGGTTCCTCCATGAGGGCATTTGAGCATCGCCCCTCATTATTTTACCCCAGGCAGCTGTAAGCAGCACTATTTAAAAAAAATAAAAATATGTGTGTAATATTAATATATAACTTTAATAAGTGTAGTAATTACTTACACTTCACTCAGCCTGCCTGCAGCAGTCAGCAGTCTTAGCCACGGGCCATCACGTCATTTGTGTGTGATGACGCACGTCATTGTTCTGCCTGTGCTTCTCAACTTAGGAGGGTGGGGTGGGGTTAGGAGCAATTAGTGAGTGCAGTCAACAACATTGGCGCATGTGGGGTTGGTCAGTGGCTTTCCCTGGCCAGTCCAATATGTGCAGTTTTCAGCACTCTCTCCTCTAGAATGAAGGAGCGGGGGGGGGGGGGGGGGAAGGGTATTGAAGCAGCAGTCTCCCAATGAGCACGAGTTATCCTGCCCTGGCCAATCCAGGCGCTGCTTACCGGCCGCCGCCACATCTCCTGCATCCTCTTCCTGGCTTCTTGGGAGAAACAGGAAGCACCAGGGCACCCACACTCCCCACATCCAATCACAACGCTGCAATGCAGCATTGTATTTGGTCTGAGTGCTGTGACACGGCGCTCAGCCAGAGGCTGGAGGGGTGGGCATGTTCTCCCCCCAGGCTGTAATGTAGCCTGCATGGAGAACAGGGAAAGTGAGCATGACTGTTTTGGGTGGACCGAGAGGACCAGCCAAACAGTCATTGCACACCTAGGAGGGTTCTACCATTCCTCGCCTGCTCTGCATCCCCGTCCTCTAACGCAAACTGCCGCAGCAGGAAGACAATATAAATTGATAATACCATTATGTTATTTTCATTTTATTTTTTCCTTTCTTTTGCTGCTTCAAGGCAGTGGGGCGACTCTCCTCTGCCTTAGTGGAAGAGCCACCACTGGTAGTCTGTGTTGTATAAAGTACAACCTTTCCTCAGTAAGTGTTGGGGAAAATTGCCCTGCATAGGGAAGGATGAAGTTCCTTCACTTCATAAGTTTGTCGTTTCACTTCAACCACTCCTTGTATCAGCACTATTTTGTAGCTCCAAAAAGAGTTACATTTACATGTGGACAAATTTAGAACTGCACATTTGCAGGTATTGAACATGGGAATATTTCTCTAGCTGTAGTAGTCGTAGGTTTTACATTACCTTTGACTATGCATCTGTTGGAATTTCCTGATCGTGGGTGCTCTTGCCCAGCACATCCTGCAGCAGGAAATAGCAAGAAGATGGAACCTACTTAACCCTCCCATGTAACACTACTAGGTACCTGAGAGCATGGCTAGGACAGTTAGGAGGCCGGACAGTTTGGAAAGGGGGCTTCCTGGAGGGTGTGACATTTAGAGGGGGAAGGCACAGTGGGGCAGGCTCCAGTAAAGGATGTAGGGGCATATTATCAAGGACCGGTGTTAAAATTATCGCCGTTTTATCGGCAGGAAACAGACGATAAAACTGCGATAATGGGCTTGATAATATGCCCTTGTTAAATCCCTTAGATGCCCAGGTTAACATCAGAACATGGGCTTCTATGGGAATTAACAAGGGCGTATTATCAACCCCATTATCGCCGTTTTATCTGCAGTTTCCTGCCGAAAAAAACGGCGGTAATTTTAACAACGGTCCTTGATATATGCCCCGTAGTTGTACAGGTTTTACGCAGCTGAGAATGCCAGGTGGGCTGGTCAATGACGATGAAAACTGCCAAGGAACACAAGACACTAGCAATGCATTATGGTGCCTATAACCTTTTGTATCTCTTTAAACTACGAATAGCAAATCACTATTTGTTGTTACTGGTAGTCTAAAAGAACGATATGCGATCTTGCGAGCCCAAAACTCTACATCTTTGTTCACCCTTTGTTAGTTACACAGTCCATTGCACGTGCAACAGCCATGCAAAGCGTAACTTCCACAACAAAAGGAAGGCTCATGACCTCACCATGGATGTGGCAGATGCAATTACAATTTTGCAAATAATGATACAGGTGTAAGAACTGTTAATTGGTTTCAGTATGTGTTGTTCTTTAATTACTTTGTCATTTTGGTTTTGTTACTTAATGGTATAAAATTGTGAGGTCATGGTTTGATGGCTGTTGTTGCATGGCTGATATGAATTTTAAGGTTTTTGTCCGTCTTAAGTTTCAATCATGACTGTAGTATAAAAGTGGGTACGAGAGATTTTTTTAAAGGCGTTACAGGCAATCCTAACTGTTATTTCACTTTAACATTTGCTTTTATAAAGAAATACGTATATGCCAAACTTGCACCTACGTTTTTAAATGAAGTGACAAGATTTTGTCCACTGAATATTTGTTTGAAATGTGCATCACTACTTCACTTGGGAAGGGGTGACCACATTTCTGAAGCCTGAATCATTTATATGACTCCCCCTTAAAGAATGCCGAGAGCATTTGCTCCAAATCAAAAACAGCGTATAAAGGTACTTTTACAGTCCGTTTTCAAGCATGTTAAAGCATTGCCCTGAGAGGATGATAAATGTGAAAGGGAGGGTGGACAGAGGGTGCGCGGCTTGAGCTCTGCAGCGTTGATAACGTGCCAGAGGAATGAGCAGTATGTTTACCTGAATAATTCAGCACTGTGGATTTTCAAACATCTGTACTTGCCTACAACACTGAAACGTAGTGTTTCAGGTTTGGCGCTAGACAAATGCGAATTATTTCTGTAAGGACAGCTGAAGGTGAAATTCGGATTAAATATTTTTCCAGCTTTGAAGGTCTACTAAAAAGCTCTATGTGGCTCAGGCCTAACAGTTATGTACTTGTTGAGGTGAACAAGTTTTCTTGCGAACTTAGATTACTAAAGGTTCTCCAAGATTGAAAATAAATATTAATAAGCTGGAGCTATTTTAGCTTCGGACCTCAAAATAGGAAAATATAGACATCAAGGTCAAGGCATATAAAACGTTTAAAGTAATAAAAGGTGGTGCCCATCTAATCACTGCTACAATGTGTTGCCGCTTAATGACTTGAATCTGGCTGTTGTGGCTATGACTTGGAATAGGTCATTTATGATCAATAAGGCAAAGGTATTAATGATAACTTTTGGGATAATCAATATTTTGTCAACTTTTTCTACTGATGTTCTTGTTCTAAATGAGTGGCATCAACTAGTGTATGTTAAATGCTTCCTGTTTGGATGGGGGTCGTGGGCATTGAGGAAAGAGTTAGCAGTCCTTTTTTATCCGCGGGTCTGGCTTTCACCTCACGCTCAGGACTGAGCTGAACATTTTGCCATGCTCACCTATTGTGGGTGAGCGGCCGGCTAGAGGGCTGCTTTCAGAGCACGATGCACTGCCGTGACCTAACCTGGTCCCAATGGCCACATTCTAGGTGTTGCCTTCTGCAGTCTGAGTCTGGTTTCAACAGTATTACCAGGGTTGATTTTGGTTTCCAGTCTAGCCCTGCTCAAGGGGATGACTTGGTGTGTGTGTGTGTACTTGTAGTGTTTTGCTGGACACTTTGCTTTCAGATTTCTAATACTAGATAAACACCTCCCCAATGCAGCATACATTTATTCCTAATATTGACCACTGGGTCCTTTCCGTACTGTATCAGGGGACGAAGTAGTAAAAAATGATTCTTGTCCAATTACATCATGTTATCACTGTCCTCAATTGCAAAACGGATCCAACTTTCTTCCTTCTCTAAAACTTAGCCATCACAATAAAAACGTATTTTTATAAAAGTTACAAAGAAAGTTCCTATTATAAGAAGGTGTTAGTCTGACAAGAAAAGTCTGCACAGCATTAATCACATGAGACAACAGACTATAAACATGTCTAAGGGAAAATAACTGTGGTATTTGCATCACACTTGGGGCTTTAATTTTAGGCCACGTGTGTAACTAGAGCTGCTCAGAAAAACGCTATTAAATAAATAAAGTGTCGGCAATGTCTGCAAGGGACTGCCAGAAATTATGGTCTGTGAGTAATAAAACATGACACGGTATGCAATAAAGATAAAATGATTATGCGAATTGAGAGAAACAGCAATCAAGGCACGACACTGTTGCTGCTGGTTGTGGCTGTTGATTGCAGTACGGAGATATTTCGGTAGCTAACTGCCTTCATTTATAAATAATATTTCAAACAGGATTCCAAAATATGTAAATTTACTCTATGTTTCAGCAAACTGATTGAAGGAGCAGCCAGTGTAATAGAAAATACCGCACGCAGGGGCTACCTTGCTTTAATATGTTCTCAGCCAGTGGCACAAATTTGTAAAAAAAAATATTGATATACACACACACACACACACACATATATATATATATATTTAGCTTAGAAAATGTATATATATATATATATATAAAAAAATATATATATATATATTATGAGTGTGGAAAATGTACTTCTCGATTTACAAAAAGAATGAGAAGTGGAGGATTATGTGTATTTGTATTTGTATTTAATTTATTTATAAAGCGCTAACAATCATCCTAGGTAGGATATCACGGCGCTGAGGTTTGGTGCTGAGGGGTACGGTAACCGCATTGATTACTTATTATTCTGGTTTAGGGAAGAGTAGTGTCTTTAATTGTTTCCTAAATGATAAGAGACATTCTGTCAGTCTGAGATTGGGAGGTAGTTCATTCCACTTGGTTGCAGCTAGATGAGAGAAAGCCCGCTCTCCCATCCTGACAGTCTTCACGTGGGTAGTGTTTGCTCTTCCTGAAGTTCTGGATCGAAGGTTCCTCGATGGTCTATGGAATTTGACTTTATTGTGTAGAATGGTAGGGCTTGTATTGTAAAGTACCTTGTGTGTGATACACAGTAATTTGAAGTTGGCTCTTTGTCGCATTGGGAGCCAAAGTAGTTCTCGCATGCAACTTTTGGCCGAATCATATCTCTTCTTATTGCATACAGCCTTTGCCGCGGCATTTTGCACTATCTGCAGTTTAGAGAAAAGATAGTCTGCCATTCCAACAAACAGAGAGTTGCCGTAGTCCAGTCTGCTCATCAGCAGCGACTGGACCAGGGTCTTCCTACACTCAGTCGGAATCCAGGGGAAGACTCGTCTGAGCATTTTCAATAATGCAAAGCCTCTGCCACAGACAGTGGAGACATGTGATTTCATGGACAGAGCACTGTCCAATACCACACCCAAGTTTTTCGCTTTTATGGTAGGATTTGGGGGCAAGCCCAGGTTACTTGGCCACCAGCTGTTGTCCCAGAGCTGGGGATTTTTGCCAAACAGGAGGATTTCTGACTTGTCTGCATTTAATCTCAGACAGTGCTTTTGCATCCAATTGGCCAGCTCAGTCAGGCATTTTAGTAGTCGAGTTTTAGGATCATCTTTCTCATCAATGGTGACCATCAGCTGGGTGTCGTCAGCATAAGAACACATTTCAACACCCCACTTTCTTCCAATGGCTGCCAATGAGGAAACAAATACATTAAACAGGGTTGGGCTTAATGAAGCCCCCTGAGGAACCCCATATTTAATGTTTTGCGGGGGAGAAATGAAATCACCCAGACACACTGATTGTGTTCAATCCGCCAAAAAGGATTGTAGCCATCCCAGTGCCTTGTCTCGAATACCTTTCCCTTCCAGGGCTTTCAGTAGTTGGTCGTGTGGTACGGTATCAAAAGCCGCCGATAAATCCAAGAGTATCAGGACGACTGTCTTACCCTGATCCACCTGGGCCCTGATATTATCCGTCACCGCTAAAAGTGTTGTTTCAGTACTGTTGTTCGCCCTGAAACCTGTCTGAGAGACATCCAACAGTTCATTGGCTTCCAAATAAGTGGATAGCCGTCTATTGACCAGTTTCTCCAGCACTTTTGAGAGGTAAGGTAACTGGCATATTGGTCGATAGTTGGCAGGGTTGTTTACATCTAATCCTGCTTTTTTTACTAGTGGGGTGACTAGGGCCTGCTTCCAAGATCTTGGAAATTTAGCAGAGCATAAGGAAAGATTGAGTGCTTTCGTTACGGCAGGGCAAATTACAGGGGTTAGCTGAGAAAAAATGTGGTGCGGACATGGATCTAGTGAGGATCCTGACTTAACTTCGAGCATGACTTTGCCTACCTCGGCTTCTGAAAAAGGGCCAAAACTTGAACAGGTAACTTGAGTTGTGGTTGGCATACTGCGCTCAATAGTTTCTGGCCTACAATTAGGAAAAGAGGCATAAATGATATCAATTTTCTCACAGAAAAAATCATTTAATTTATTGCAGTTCTCTTGTGATGGAGTAAGTTTTACTGAAAGATTTGTTGGGTTACATAATTCCCCGACAATTTTAAAAAGTTCCTTTGAGGAATTTTTATTCTCAGTGATTCTACGTGTAAAATACTCCTTTTTTGCCTTCTTGATTGCTTTATTGTAGAGTACGAGTGCTTGTTTATAAGTGTTTCTGGTCTCGTCTGACTTGCCTATTCTCCATTTATGTTCCAGAGATGTACATTTTCTCTTTAGAGATTTCAATTCTGGTCCGTACCACCTTTCCGATTTTGTAGTTCTGGGTTTGTGATGAACTCGGAGGGTGGAACAGAACTCAAGTGCAGTCTTAATACTTGTGTGAAGTAAATCTATTTCTTCATGAATGTCAGTAGATGCTAAACTCGGGTGTGAAAAATGTTGTTTGAATTTGTCTATTGAGAAATTTTTCCAACTCCTCGTGCTTGCTACACTTAGACCCAGTGTTCTCGTGTGTATAGTAGGTAGATTGATACGGAAAGTGATCATATAGTGATCTGTCCATAGCAGAGGTGTTACAGAGTCGATGTCAATCGATTCCATGTTAGAAAATACCAAGTCCAATATGTGACCTGCCGTGTGTGTAGGATGATTAACTCTTTGGGATATCTGCAGGATTTCCATATCCTCCACTAATTGTTTTGTTAGGGGGTTATTGCATTTATCAAAATGTATGTTAAAATCTCCGAGGAGGAGGATATTTTTATTCTTCAAACAGACTGGCATAATTTGCTCCAGTAATTGTGTACTGAAATTTAATGTGCAGCCTATTTGATGTGTGTTCTAGTGTTGCTAGTTTGATTTATTGGTGTATATACATTCCACATAAAAGTTCATGAAATGAAAAAGTTAAAAGCTTTTTCTGGATTCCTAGCAAGTTGTGGCAGATTCCCATACAAGGCCTTTCGAATGGCCATGCAACACCTTGATTTCACTAAAGTCAGAACCTAGATTATATAATTTCTCATTGTATGGAGGGATATGCATTCAGAGAAATATCCCTATTTGAGAACTACTTTTGGATGTTGAAAGAAGTTAAAGGAAGGAAATATATATCACTGTGCTGCCAAGTGATGATTTAAAGAAAGACATTAGCAAACGTGCATTCATCTGGTATTCAAGAGAATTATTTCTTTAAGTTCAAGATGGGTGTTTTGAGTTGTAGGAGCATAATTCTCTGAATTCACCTGGTTTGACTACTTATTAGCACAGGTTGTAAGTTACTTGTGGTTTAATGAAAACATTACTTCAAGATTTCAAAAGAATAAATTAAGTAATGTTTTATGTACAGCCGGGGCCCTTGGAGGGAGTTGCGGTGTGGCAGAAAGGCAGGGTGGGGGAGGGCCAGGGTGGGGGGTGCTAAAAACCGGAATATGGATAATTGGAGGTAAGTGAACAATGTAATTAATAAATTGAATTTCGTAGCGCGCGCTGCATCGCATTTTGCGATGCAGGGCGAGCTACGAAATTTGTTTCATTTATTAAAAGACCAATGCTGCCACGGACAATTCTGAGTAAGGGAAGACGAGCTGTGTGTCGTCTGCATACGAGATCAAAGTAAAAAGTGGAGCTAGGTAAATATTAAACAGTAAAGGACTAAGTGCTGATCCCTGGGGGACCCCGCACCATAGTCGTTTCGGTTTAGAGGAGAAGGGGCCTAAAGCAACTTTATGGGATCGGTAACTTAAATAGGAATGTAGCCAAGCCAGTGCTTTTCCCTTCAGACCGACATCCTCCAATCTTTGCATAACTGTGTTATGGGCATCTATTTTTCTTTCTGAAACATTGCGTTTGTTTAATGCCTGTAAATATTGTTCTTATATTATAAGAACGTATTCAACATAATGTCATTGAGTGAGGATAGTTATAATGTACTGCATGAGGATACCCAGTGAAGCTGAATTCTGATTTGGGCCCACCAATTATGAAATCCTTTCCTAGTGCTAAATTTGCTTCCAATTATCAAGTTTCCTTCATTAAGCATTGCACATGTTACATTAAGATAGTTCCACAGAGTTGACAATTATTGGCCTACCTGTGGTTTGAAGAATTTTCTGATTTTTGTATATATATTCGCCACATGAAGTGTCCCCTCCCTATTGTTAGTAGGCTTCATTTAGGTCATTGTATGTGCGAGTACAAACTAGGCTTAGCTTTTCCGCATAAATTACACAAATCAAATTGCAGTTACTAAATACTTGTGATTCCAGATTTTCAGCACGTGGGACTTTGCAACTTTTGTATCTTTCTCGTAGTTTTGGGATAAGTATTGTACATTTTTGAAAAGAAGACTTTTTTCCAAACCCGAGCATTATCTGTCCAGCTCGTTCCATGCTGCAGCCAAACTAATGTATTCCCAGGACGTTAACACGAGTGAGAGCTACTTGGCTCGCTACAGATAAAGCCTATATACATTTCATCATTGTATAGGTCTGAAATGTGCAGTTCGTCTGTGCTTATAGAGCCCATCAGAGCGCCGCTAACATATGTTCACGGCAAAGATGTTTCTGTTTTCACAGACCTGCTGCTATCCAACAGCTGCATTCCGTTCCCAGGCTCGGCAGAAGGGCTGCATTTTCAAACCTTGCTGCTAGATGAGGAGAGGAGCCGGCTGCTCATTGGTGCCAAGGATCATATCTTCCTGCTAGGTGTGGGTGACGTAACCCCAAGTTTGAAAAAGGTTAGTTTCTTTTTTGCGGCCTTTTTTGCCTGTTTATTAGTATCACTGTTTTTCTGATCTCCGCAACTAAAATGTAAACCGGCAAAGTTGAGGGTGTATTGGAAGTCTACATAATTCTACAAGGTGTTCCTCCTTTGCTATGGAAAAATAAAATTTATGATGGTAAATGACGGTGTAATAGTAGTCCTCTATTAAGAATGCAACCTTCCCAACGCCTGTAAAAATCATTGCATCGTTTAAGTTATCAATTCAAGCGTCACAATCCATGAAGGAACTCCACGGACAGGCCTTTTCAAATGCAGTGACATTTGGGACCGAATATTTTAATAGCTTCCATTCTGTTTATGGCCGCCACATGCGATCAATCTATTGCTTGAATTGAAATGCTGCTGAAAGCCTGTAAGTGCAAGAATGTATCATATCACGTGGTCTAAACAAGTGGTCACTTTCAATCTTGTCACTTGACAGTCGCGCTTGGATACTCAGCCAGCACTAAACTGTGATGGGTCCATTCACTTACAGGGAGTGCAGAGTCGAAGGTATGTCCCAGTAGCAAGTGAGTGTCGGAATGCAGTGTTTGTCTGTGCTGTATTTAGACGAAGCTTTGCACTGGCTGTGTGCCTTCTGGCTTAGCCCCAACCCTGCAGTGTGTGAATAAACCACACACGAGGCACTTCAAGGGGATGAAGCCTGCTCTTTATTCCCTTGTAAGTATTCTTTGTAAATGTTATCCTACGACTTTAAGAGATAAAGAGGCCGGTTCACAAGGTAAATAGCTTCTTCATTAAGTAACGAGAAAAATGAATTGAAAACGTTTGCTAGAACAAATTTGGAGTAGAGCTGCAGGAATCTCGCTGTTCATGGTTTAAGAGTGGCCGTATGAAGATATTTCAGGGCTAGGGCGACTTCATTATTGTTTATACTGTGGTGATATCATCTTCTCAAAGAGTAGAATGTCTGAAAAATGTAATCTCTGTGGTCCTTAATTTCCATGCGTTTTGAATATTTAGCTCGAAAGGCGACTTGCCCTGCAGCTGCCTGTGTCTCCAAAAGCCTTGAAGGACTCCCAACCTTCAACTAAGACCCATGAACTCCAGTGGAATAGCAAAGCTGTTTCCATGCATCCTGCAGGTACCCAGGAAAGCTGTGAGAACTCCAGACCACCCAAAAGCCGACACCAGAAAGCACCACTGCACCCGTGCTCCCTAGCCCGAGTTGAAGTAGGCCCACACCGCCCCAGACCTTCCAGACTTGAAGCCCACCTTGGGTTTCCTAGCTATGGACTTCGCAATGATGCCTGCAGCCTCTGTGTGCAGGCCCCCTCTACCACGAGTGTCTAGAGTGACAGAAAACCGATGCCTCAGGACACCTTTGCACCCGCCCCAAAGGAGAAGAGGACCAAAGGTGTCCCCACATCCCCGCGCATCGTGAGATCTGGGCTCCCCTGTTGGTGCAGCCGGACTGACCCCCTAGAACAAACCTGCCGCCTCTTTTTTTTTAAAATTCTTTTTATTGTTGCATCAGGCAAATCATACGTACAAAGAACCAGACTTCTCGGGGGAGCGTCAACATTCCGCTCTTCCCGACATTACGCAACTTTTGTAAATATTCAGTTACATGGCACACATCGTGGCGAACTTATTTTTTATTATTTTCACCCCGAACACCCCCCCACCCCCCCGTAACTACAAGTGAAGTCATCAACTGAGGGACCTGTTCTCGAAGCCCCCCTTCCCGCCCTCCACTTCCCCCCCCAAGCAGCATAGTACCCTTCTCCGCCACCCCCCCGACATCCGTGACTCATTCGGCTCTCTAAGTTATGTTACATTGAATAGAGGCAATCCCTGGGCCCGAACCCTCTGGAGGTAAATATGCTGGAATCAGCGACAAACGTACCACCCCGGTGCACCACCCCACCTCCCGCCCAGCTCCCCGGTCAGTCACACCCTCCTACTCCAATCCATGGTAGTGCCTCCACTTAGCCCATATTTTTCGAAATTTTCGCGGGCACCCTCTAGCTTTATAGGTAACTCGTTCAGCTGCCATATACATATCCAACCCCCTTCTCCAGTCCTCCAGTTTGGGTTTCCCAGGCGCCCCCCACATTCTCGCAATGTCCCTTTTTGCGACTACCAGGGCCAGCAGCAGGAAAATGAGGAGGTGTTGCGTGATATCTACCTCCGTTGACATGCCCAGAAGCGCCAGTTTGGGGTCCTTAGGTATCTCCACCTCTAGTATCGCACTCAATTCATTGAAGGCCTCGTCCCAAAATTCCTGTATCACAGCACACCCCCAGATGATGTGGTAGAAATCGCCAGTTTGGTCCTGGCATCGCAGGCAGGCGGTATCGTTTATCCTCCCCATCCGAAAGAGCCTCACTCTATCAAAGTAGGCCCGATGAAGGACCTTGAACTGTATGAGGCGAAGCCTCGATTTTATGGCTACTTCTCGAGGGTGCATGAGTATGAGTTCCCAATTTAGGTTCTCTAGCGTGCCCACATCCGCCTCCCATCTCTCCCTGAGTGTCTGTAGATCGCCCAACATGTTGTTTGTCAGAGTTTTGTATGTCATGGATACCGCCCCCCTCTGTGTCTGTTCTTGCAGTAGGCGGCCCTCAAGTGGTGCAAACTGGGATATGTCAGCGAGAGATATGTTTTGTGCTCCCCATGCGTGTCGCAACTGTAGGTATTTATAGTATTGGGTTCTCTGGAGTTCAAAGTCTTGCTGCAGCGCCTGGAAGGTTTTAAGTTCCCCCCTAGCTATGACATCCCCGATTGTGGAGATGCCAATATCGTCCCACCTTTGGAATCCCCGTAGCTTGTTCAGTTCAGCCAGCCACCTACATGACCACAGGGGTGTTTGGCGGGTGGGCCTTTCGTGCCAGCCCATTCTAACCGTTGCTCTGCGCCACGCCAATAGTGTAATCTTAGTCGCCGGGAGGAGCTGGCGGCCCCCTCTCCCCCCATATAAGAAGTGTAGCACCGTTTTATTGCCCCATTTAGATCTCTCCAGCGCATAGGTGGGGTGATCAGCCGGGGCATGAATACAGTCATTGATCGGGGTAAGGTGCTCTGCCCAATAGTAGGCCTCCAGGTTAGGCAGTGAGATTCCCCCACTATATTGGTGGCGCTGCAGAGTCGCGAGCGCCACCCGGGCTTGCTTCCCCACCCACAAGAAAGAGCGGAGATCAGTATGAATTTTTCGCACTGTCATAGCCGGTAAGGGATAGTACTCGTTTTGGAGGGCATATAAAAACTTTGGTAGCAGTATCATTTTATACAGGGCGGCCCTGCCCAAAATGGTGAGCGGGAGCGGTCGCCATCTATCCATCTCCGCTTTCGCTGCCACCACCACCCTGTCAACATTGTCCGTGTAGGAGCGCCGCTTGTCTTGGGTGATAAAGACTCCCAAGTACCGGAAGCCTTCTGTGGTATGTATGAGCAGCTCCGGCAGTCCCTCCCCCCGCGGGGCACCTTGTGGGTCGTAGAGGATCGACTTATGCCAGTTTATAGTGTGTCCGGCCACTGCCCCAAAGTCGCCCAGTTCCTTGAACAGGGCCGGTATCGTCCTAGCCGGGTCTGTCACGTACAACAGCACATCATCTGCATATAAGGAGATCTTCTCTTGGTCAGTGTCCGATTCTCCCCTTTGGAAGCCAGTCACATCACTATTGAGCCGGATACGGATTGCGAGGATCTCAATCGTGAGTGTAAAGAGGAGCGGGGATAACGGGCACCCCTGACGTGTCCCCCGCTCTATCGCAAACTCTCTCGACATCCGCCCATTGATCCTCACTCTGGCCCTAGGGTTCGAGTAGAGAAGTCGCACCCAATTTTGGAACTTGGGCCCAAACCCAAACCGGTCAAGGGTCCCCATTAGGAAGGGCCAGTGGACCGCATTGAATGCTTTCTCTGCGTCTAAGGAGAGGAACCAGTGTGGCTCGCTCCTGTCACAGACTTCCTGGAGCCAGTTGTGTGTGCGCCGCAGGTTGAGTTTAGTGGCCCTGTCCGGCAGGAACCCGGATTGATCTGGGTGTACTAGGGCCGTAATGACATGTCGCAATCGCCTTGCCAGGATAGTGGCCAGGATTTTAGTCTCAATATTTAGAAGGGAGATTGGGCGGTAGGAGGAACGGTCCCCCCTGGGCTTGCCCTCCTTGTGAATCGGGATTATGGTAGCTAGGGCCAAGTCCGGCGGAAGAGTGCCAGCGTCGAGCGCATCCGCATACAACGACTTTAAGTGACGTGAAAGGAGGTCCCCCGTTTGCTTGAAAAACTCCGCCGGGAAACCATAAGGTCCCGGGGCTTTCCCCGGTTTCAGGGCAGTCATCGCCTCCGCGATTTCATCCAGGGAAAGGTCTGCTTCCAAAGCCTCGCTATCTTCGGGGGTCAGCTGCGGGACCTCCATGTTACCCAGGAATGACTGCACCACCTCGTGGTCCCCCAGGTCTCTAGCCCTGTAGAAGTCTTCGAAATAGGTCGCAAAAACCTCTGCTATAGTGTGATCTGAGGACGCCCTCGCCTGACCAGGGATCTCAACCCAGTCTACCCACCTGGCAGCTTGCTCCCGCCTGCTCAGCCACGCCATGAGTTTCCCAGATTTTTCGCCGACATCGTACAGGCGATGCAGGGTAGCCAGCGCCTGAGTACGCGCCTCATCCGTGACCAGTTCCCTGTACAGCCTTTGAGTGTCTAGCAGTATTCTTAGATCTACCTCCTCCTTTGTTCTGTGGTATTCGGCCTCTTGGGTCAAAATGTTTGCCTCCTCCTTCGCTATGGCTTCAGTGCGTTTCCTTCTGGCCTCCCCCACCCTGGATGGAAGCGGTCCCTCAACACGGTTTTCATGGCTTCCCATAGTGTAACCCCGGACTGTACCGACCCCTCGTTTTCCGCCACAAAGACTCTAATATCCGCTCTTATACCCCCTAGAATTTCAGGAGTCTGTATGTCCCATGACGACATATGCCAATGTGCCTGCCCTCTCCCCCTTCCTCGGCCTATGTGGACAATCAGTGGGGAATGGTCCGAGATACCCATCGCCCTGTATTCCGCCGAGTCCCCTGCCGAGAGTTCCTGCCTTGAAGTGAATATATAATCTAGTCTTTAGAAGACTTTGTGGGCCCCAGAGTAAAAGGAGTAAGCTTCCTGTGCAGGGTGTAACCACCGCCAAACATCAGTGAGACCGATCGTGTCCATTCTACGCGCCAGAGCTGTCTCTGTAGCCACTGTGTGGGGGCTCCCTGATCTATCGCGTGCCGTGCACATTACGTCATTAAAATCCCCCCCACAATCTGTACCGTGTCGGCCGTGTCTAGTAGTATATTTGTGATCTCCTGCATCGTTCGTGTCTGCAATTTGGGTGGAGCATAGACCGACAACAACGTGTACCTGCGTCTCCTCCATGTCCCCTGCACCCCGACAAATGAGCCCTGAGGGTCCAACTATGTGCGTGTTACTGTGAAAGGTGTCGTTTTCCTAATAAGTATTGCAGTGCCCCTCGAGTCCATGGTGTATCCAGCGTGTGCCAGGACTATGTATTGCCCGCGCGCTAGAAACGCACAACGGTTTCCCCTCAAATGCGTTTCCTGGAGGAAAATGATGTCAGGAGCTGCGCGCTTAATGTATGCAGTAACCAGGCTCCTCTTAATTTTGGAACCCAGACCGTTCACATTCCAGGTTAACACCGTAATCCCGGTGCCATCTCCGTTCGGTGCAGTTAGTGTATTTGCCATTGTAGTTCACCAGGACCATCAAGTACCGGACCCCACGGCCAGGATAGTAGCAAGGGTGACTGTTCTAGAACTCGCTGCTTTATGGACATCTGTCCCCCTCCCACCCCAACATCCCAACACCCCAACATGAGGTAACAACAACACCTGTGCGTCCCTCCCACCCCCACCCCACCTCCCTCCCCTTCCAGCCGTGCCCCAACATGGGACCAAACCATCAATGGGAGCAGGTCAGTCGCCCTCCCGCACATCCCTCCCCAACTGAAACAATAGTTAAATCAAACTCTAGGGGAAGTAGGGTATGTGAGGGGGACTGTGCCAACTTGCGTGCTCCATTTGCGCCGAGTTGCCATCTTCATCGAGCCATACCGCACTAGGTTCATGAATGGGAGTCTTGTGTGTCCGTGGTTAGGCCGTGGCCTGAGAGGTCCTGTTCCATTTGACGGATCTCCTTCGCTAAAGGGTGTAATGATTCACTCAAGAGTTCCATGTCCTCCTCACCGGACGATGGACCCTCAGACTCCTCCACGTCGTCGCCCTCCGAGCGTGCGCCCTTCCGGAGTCCACTAAATCGGGAACCTGGCGCCGTGTCAGGGGATTCCGATCTGCCGACCCTCCTGCTTGCCGACCCCCGGGTCCTATAAGGTGTCGCTGAAGCCTTGTGTTGGGTTCTCCGTGGCCTCTGTCTGTGTGGCTTCGGCAGTTCCCACTGTGACTTACTCCTCGCTGTTTTGTCCATTGCCTCCCGGCTGGCCACCTCGCGGCTATTCAGGATGGGGCGCTCCTCGAGCCACTGCCATGCGTCCTCCGGATGAGTAAAGAAGATCGCTTTATCTTTATAGATCACTTTCAGCTTGGCGGGAAAGAGAAGCATGTACCTGATTTGCAGGGATCGCAGCTTAGCTTTTACTGAGTCATAGGAACGGCGTTGTTTCAATACTTCCTGGCTATAGTCTGGGAAAATCATTATTGTCGCCTTCTCCAGTCGGATCTCCCCCATTGCCCTGGCTTCTCGGAGGATCAGGTCCCTGTCGGCGAAGTTCAGAAAGCGTGCGATGACCGGCCGGGGTCTCGCACCTTCTGGGGGTTTGGCCAAGAGCGCTCTGTGTGCTCGCTCGATTATGAAGCAGGGAGAAAATGGCGCTGTCGGGAAGGTGGTCTTGAGCCAGTTTAACAGGAAGGCAACCATGTCCTTGCCCTCAAGTCCTTCTCTAAACCCCACAAAGCGGAGGTTGTTGCGCCTGGACCTGTTTTCCGCATCATCCACTTTCCATTGGAGGTTACGGTGTGCAGCCTGGAGTTCCACCATGTCTCTCCTGAGTGTAGTAATCGCCTCCCCGTCTTCCTTCAGCCTGTCCTCCGCGGCCGTCACCCTTTCGTTCAAGTTCCTGAAGTCTTGGTGCAATAACGTTACCTCCGCCCGACCTCTCCAATTTTCGTCTCCAGAGCTGATCTCGACGCCTGGATGTCCGTCCTGGACGCTTGAATGGCCTCCAGCAACATGGCCATATCAGGGCGGGCGCCCGGTTGTTCAGTCCCGGTCCTCGGGGCCGCGAAATTGTCCATGGGGCCTTGCCTCGTATTCTTGGGAGCCATCTCCTTTTTCCCCATTCTCGCCACATGGGTGGGGGGCTCGGGCCGGCTGCTCCGCAGGGTTCGTGTGGTACGAGGGTGTCAGGGGACCGCACAATTCACCGCCTCCTCTTCCGACACCCCCCGCAGTCCGACGGCCGGCCAGGCGCGGATCGCTTGCCAGAGCCCACCGGGGGGAGTCCAATCGTACCCTGGTCCCAGTACGGCTCCCTCGTTGCTTCTCCCCGGTCTCGGAGCCTGGGCGCCGTGCTTCACCCTGCCACTGTACTGTTTTCCGTCATCCACACCGTGTGGGCGAAAGGGGGGGGGAAGCAGCTACCCCCGCCGGCGACTGTACCTCCTGGGTCAGGGTTCCAGATCGGCTTGTTCCCCAGCTCACCTCCGCTCCACGCAGGGCAGCGCCGCAGCTCAGCACTCTCTGCCGGCCGCCATCTTGGGATGGGACTGTTCTCCGCCGAGTGTTCTGCGCGGATCTGGATTGCTGTCCCAGCCGCGGGTCGCAGTCCCAGGCCGTGAGGGGGTCCCTGGGTGCTCTGTCGCTCGTTCCTCCAGGCAGCTTGCCGGGCTCAGCGTCAGCGTTTTCGCCGTCCTCCGCATCTCGCGGCCGCCATCATGGCCGCCCTCACCCCGGTGCAGCCTCCGGGCACGCCGAATTCCAGGGAAAAAACCTCACCGTCACCCTGGCCGCTTGCTCTTCGGTACCCGGAGTGGTTTTGCTTCAAGTCGGTATGCTTTTTAACTCGATGTCAGAGCTTTAAGTCGGATTTTGGGGCAACTCGGCCGGAGCTCCGGTGAGGCACGTCTAGTCGGCCATGCTGTTGACCACGCCCCTAACCTGCCGCCTCTTTTTGACCAGACTCATCCCCATTGGCTACAAAGGAAACCCTTGGCTGTATTGCAACTCTGCACCCGGCCGCCCCAGTGGCGCTCGAGATGACCTGTTGATGATCGCTTGGACTCTGCCCCATACTTATCTTAAGTCCAGGAGATTGTTCTTGTTAGTTGCTGTGAAGAACCTTTATGCAGTATTTGTTTTTCCTCTATAGGATAACGTTGCTAGCTCTGAAAATTGCACTGTGTTGACTTTTGAAAGCTACAGGTATTTCTATCTCGAAAAAAACTTTCCTGATCGTAATGATTTGGGTACCAAGTATTATATAAAGATATGTGTTACGTTTTTTTAATTGGTGTGGAACTCCTTTTTGAGTCGTGTGGATCATTTATTGACTGTGTGCGTGCTGCAGATGTCTAACACTAGTCTCTGAAAAGCCTAAAGCTGTTCCACTACACTACCACCTAAGAGAGCACATTAAGATTGCTAGAGCAAGCCCCTACCTGGACTCTTTCTTTAGTATACCTCTTTTTGGTATAATATATAAAGACTTAACTTTCTACACCCTGTAAAATATATGAAAGTGAACTGACAAAAAAAAAATAAAGATTTCATGATATGTGGTCAGGCCGTGGTGAGGAATCAAACTACACTGGTAAACACCAAAGAAGATTTCCTTATCTCAAAGATGATGTAGAACATCTCAGTGTCTTATGAGCTGCTTACAACCTACATTACACTACATGCTTACAACTTACATTAACTGATATGACTCAGAAGCTGCAATAACGTCTGGTAGGTTTCAAGAATGGATCTGTATCTCCTTCTGCTAGAGAAGACAAAAGTGAAATTGGGCTATGAAACTGCCCATACAAAGGGCAGGATCACATTGACCTTCCTTTTCACCATCTGCGATGCAGAGCGCGCTACGAAATTCGTTTTATTTATTAAATTGTTTACTTACCTCCAATTATCCATATTCCGGTTTTTAGCACCCCCCCCCACCCTGCCCCACCGCAACTCCCTCCACGGGCCGTGACTGGGTGTACGTATTGCCTCACATTTCTTTTGTTTTTTCCTACCATGAGAATCCCACAGAACATTTACTCTGAACAATTGCAAGGATCTGAAGAAGCATAAATGAGGCATTGAAAACATTGTGCAGCTCCAAATTGTATAGATGAATGCACATGCCCCCCCTTCCCGAATTGTATTTCTCTGAATAGGAAGTTGTATTTTGTTATTTTGTAAAAAGGTGTTTCTGATGGTGATACCTCTTTATTTTAAACCAAGCATTTGCTATCATAACCGTAGTCCTATATACGCATGCAAAGTAATAGTTTTTCTACAACCATACACTCAGTGTAGAATCACTGACAGCTAGTACTTTACACCTTTACAATTTATTTAACCTATTACTAATCTGACTTTATTATGATCCAAATATATTTTTAAGTGTGTTAGGAAATCATGCTTTAACTTCTCATTCTGTTCTGGAGTGCGCTTTAGTGGGCAGTATCTGAATAGCCAGTGTCCAAAGGTAAGCCATTTCAGTTCATACCAATCTAGGGCAAAAAGATGTCTGTTCGCATCACCTTACTTTGGGCGGTAAGTATAGCTCTGCAGTTTTGGATCGTTATGATTTTTGAATAATCAAGTGGACTAGGGGTGTGTCAAAGTTTTCTTTTCATTGAGTTTTAAGCAAACCAAAAAGTAATTAATTTAAACTATAACAGGTTTATATTTTGCTGGAGGTCGGTATCAACTGCATAAAGATTCATTTTCCATGTCCTTAAATGTGGCATTCTCTGCTTGACAGATTAATTGGCCTGCAGCTAGAGAAAGAGTCGAATTGTGCAAACTGGCCGGGAAGGATGCCCATGTAAGTATACTTGTGAACATTGTTTGTGATGAACCTCTCTGCATTATACACTAACACTGGCCTTATGTAAGAGACTCATAAACCTGGTAGACAACCTGCACGAGCCACAGGGCGAGACAAAAAGAACCTGTCTCCTGCTATCTCCACATCTCCAGGGCTGACTGTTGCTGCCAAGGCCGAGTGCCTCCTGCCGCCCAAACATTCCAGCTGTCTGCAGGACAGATCCTAACACATTGCTTGTTTTGTCTTATTTAGTGTTGATGTAAGAAATACATAATGAGATGTCATTCACTGACTATCGGCGATTATTATCTCTGCAGTACGCAAGTATGGTCTCAAGTGAACTTGTGAAACTGTAGACACTCTGATCATAAGTAACAATATGCTGTAAAGTACGTATCTTATTCTGACAGGTGTTACTAAATCACCAAGTTATAAAGATATGTCACTGCTATAATGCATGCATATGAATTCCACATTTCATTCTGTTTCTTTTTGTGTTACTGTAGAGCATACATATGCATCATATCAAATTCACATCCAAAAGCAGACGAGAAAGCTAACACATAGACTTATATTTACTGACGCTAAATAGTTTTGTTGAATTTTCTGTGTATCAGGGGATATATATTCACTTACAAAGACCACATGCCGCCATTCTACAATAGGCTATTGAAGGTGGAGAGCTTCAACAGGTTTTGATACATGACTCAACTATTTTAACCCCAAACTTTCCCCTATTTGCCTTACATAAAAAAGTCCTGGAAGGTGTAGCAATGTGTGGGATGGATTAGGGTACCCCGCAGTCTACAACACTTATGTCATTGTGTGCTATTATATTTAGCCACGTCCACACATTTATCTACTAATCCCCTCAGGTAAAAAGAGGACACTTGCACCATGAGTGACTATCAACTTGGCCAGACTTCAGTTATTGTTCCCCCCATCCAAATCACGCTGCCGGACCGCGAGGCACGTGTTGGGCAGATGGGGCAATAGGAAGATCAGCCCCAAGATATGGCATCTGTGAGTGCTGTATAAATGTACTATTCATCCATCGATCCACCTACCCATCCAATGCTAGCAGTCGGAATCCTTTGCTAATATCCAGAAGAGCAGAAGAGCCTCGGGTATTCCAAAGGTATCTTGATCGAAACTACGAGAAGGGCATAATTCTCACTGAAAGTATGCCATAGACAAGGGACCATTAATGAGGAACAAAGCTCTTGGGCTTTCTTTCAAGTCTCCATAAATGGGAGGAATATTTAAGTGTTTGGTTAATGTAGGAGACAAACTGAAAGCTAATTCGTCTAATTCTGTATTTTGGAACTTGCATGTTGGAACATATTGAACAGCAATTTCAAGACTTCAGACAATACATGGATTTCGAATATTGATTTCAAGGCTTTTGATGACATTGTCTGCTCAGCTTCAAGTACATGACCAAATGCAGCTCAAACTAACTATTTTTTTATAGAGTTTTTAGGATTTGGATAATGCCTTCACAATTCTGTCAAGTGCAATTTGCTTTATATGGCTTAAATGTTGAGGTCTTAGTTGACCTGTATTATATTTCGTATAGGATAAGATATTTGTCTAATAATTGTAACTAATACTGCCCAAGATTTGCCTAAAGTCCATAAACAGCTGCCGGTGAAAGGTTATAAGAGATTGACAATGCACCCTTATTTTGGAGTATATTTATTAAATATGTCAGAGTACATGAATATTGAGGATTGGATTGCACTGAGACATAACTAAAGACTTAAAAGATGCAGTAGAGGAAAGGAAATGAACTTCTTTATTTAATGTTTCTAAATTGCCATCTAAGAGTGAATTTGGCATGCTAAGAAGAAAGTGGGGCCTAAAAAATTACAAAGGATGGTTTTAGTACAGCTAGATGCGAAGAAAAGAGAAATCACCCCACCCATATTCAGTATTCATCACTCACTTAGCAGAGAGGTATTCAGTCAAAGAACAATATGAAAAGTTGTGTTTTGAAAGTAAAATATCATGTATTAAAGACATAACAGAAGAGACATTGTAAGCATAAATCAGTAGGATAGAATCTTCAAAAACATTCTCAAAATACCCTCTTAGTTTAGTGTCTTTTATATATTTTTTAAGTTTCAAAAGTAAAAATATATTGAATAGAAATGCAATTACACTGGCATAGATACAAACGATAGTCACTATGCATATACCCATAATATTACATGCAAAATGCGTATCTTTTATATCTGATTGCTGCCAACAGGGCCCCAGGTTTGTTCCATTGCATTGTTCAATTAAAATCAAAGCGTAAACACAACTGTCACATTCAGCCTCCAAATATAATTCTTGCTGATTTTGTCGTTTTAGACTAATGCTAGATGAGAACAATAAGGAAAAACAATTGAATTGGTGTTACCAAATGCCATACTAGACCCTGGTCAAGATGGTTCTAACATGTCCTAGACAAGATGCTAGACATAATTGCCACCCACTGCAAGTGGTCACCCACCTGCAATCATCAACTGTGGCCTGAATATACAAAGTGCCAGTCTGTCTTACATTGGACTAGTCATTGTTTCACTGAGGTGCTCACCTGACATGTTTCCTTGCAAAATCTGGAATGCTTCACATCAAACCTCAATGGGCCGCTCCATTAGCCACATAGAAAACAGTATCATGATTGATTGGCGGCAGCTAATTACCCAACAAATATTACTTGACAAAGATGCCAAGTAGCATTTGAAAGTCCGTTCACAGCTGTAGTTCCTGCAGCATGATGACACTAACATTAGACATTCCTTGGGGCTGATGCTCATCGCTTCTTCAGCACGTTCTAAGATACCAAATTGGATTAGAGAACACGTGAGGAAGGTGCCTGCCTCTACATGTAATGTGGATGTTGATTTCCCTTTGTTAGCTGCCTTGCATCAATGAAGATACACCCTAGAATAGGAACTTCTGTATTGTGACATGAGCACCCTATTCAAACATACACACAGCCAATGGCCTTAGCTCTGATGTCACAGCTAGAGCACGTGTTCCACCAGCACAGAAGTGCTCAGACCTCAACTTAAAGGGTTAGACTGCAAAGTCTATTACATTGAACCTGTCACAAAAATATCTGATTCACCAAAATTTGGCACAATGAGAGTTTTGGAGCACATCGTTTTAATGATAGCAATACTGTCAATGGCTTGAATTCAAGGAACTTTTGGGAGAATATCTGCTTATTCACTCTTCTGTTAGCTCGCTCCCTCATAAAGTAAGAGCATACGCAATCCAGCTGCATTCCAGTTTTTCATAACTCTCCTTTATCAACATCCTGAAAACTCATAATTCTTCATGTAAATACTGAGAGGGCTACGGTCTCACTGTGTGACATCAAGTCCGCCTTCTCCTGCACTCTGACCTTTGGCTCCTGTTACATGTTCTCACTGCACGTGATTGTGATCGAGATCATCAATTTCCGGGACAGTCAGCAGTCCTGGCCAAGTGACCCAATAGCTTTGCCTTCTCTTCCAGTTCTCTGTCTATGACCGTCCTAAATCCCTAGCCATAGCCATTGTATGGCTGATATCTTATACTGGTGTTGGCTCCAGTGGCCTTGACGTCGCTAAAGTGTACAAGGGGAGCAGTTGTGATTGCTAAATACTATGAAGGCGGATTAGCCGTTATGCTGATTGGAATCTTTACAGCCAAATTCACGATGCAAAACAAAAATCACCATAGCCTTTATTTACAACTAGGAGGATTGTAGGGATATTCTTAAAGATAAAACCTCCCTGTCTCCAATTCAATTGATTAGACGTTTCAATTGATTTGACGTAACATAATCCAATCTGGTGACCAGCCACTAGATGTTTTCATTTTTATCTACCCTTTTTGTCCTGTCCTACTCAATATGACTTTCAACGATGTTCTTTAAAAGCCCAATACGATCCTCAAGAAAGGCGGGTATGGCCAGCTTTATTATCCAGTAGCCAAATTTCATAACACCATAAACTAAAAGAAGTTTTATTTAGGATTTCACAAAAAACATAATTTTGCCTCTGAAGGAGCACTTCCTTTCTCACCTAATAATCCCACGTGCCTGCTCTGTCCATTGGGACAGAATAGGCACGTGGGATTATTCTCTGTCCCTTTTGCCTTCAGAAACCCATGCGTACCTCAATGCCTCTGCCCCTCTGCCTTCATTCTTCTGCACCCCAGGGTGAAACTGATAACACATTAAAAGCTTAGGCTATCCTGTGCCTCCTTGGCCATGCACTCCTTGCCTCCCCCTTACTAAGCTCTGGTTCCACTGTCTGCACCATGCTTCGTCCTACCCGTCCTACCCTTCATGTTCCCCAGGTCCCAATACCTGTGACGATCCTAATCCGCAGTGGCCTGGTAGCGCTATCATTCAATGCTTTTAGAGTATCTACCTTCCTCTATCTATACTACTATTATAAAGG
This sequence comes from Lissotriton vulgaris, assembly GCF_964263255.1. Lineage (NCBI taxonomy): Eukaryota > Metazoa > Chordata > Amphibia > Caudata > Salamandridae > Lissotriton > Lissotriton vulgaris. Next base: position 1,969,732,381 of record NC_141685.1, read on the forward strand.
AAGAACTTTGAACCTATGAGGCGGGTAAACTCGGGAACCACAGCGCCAATCCACACACCTGATACATAGTTGTAATCGTCAGGGTGTGCAGATGGACATAGGCTATATAAACGTAGTAAATATGTTATTTAAAAAATTTACCGGAAAAAAAGTAGTCCCTTGGAAGAAGCGCCGGCCGCGACGTGTGTGCCCGACATGAGGAGCGCGGGGAGGAGCTGCATCTAGGAGCGCGAGGAGGACCGGCGGACATGGCGCGGTGAGGAGCGGCGGACAGGCGGTGAGGAGCGGTGGACAGGCGGCGAGGAGCGGTGGACAGGCGGGAAGGAGCGGCGGACAGGCGGGGAGGAGCGGGGAGGAGCGGTGAGCAGCGGATGATTTAGGTTATTTATTTATTTATTTAGGAGCGGCGGAAAAATGAAAATCGTGAGCAAGAGGAAGCAAACGGAGCATTACAAAAGTGAGCCAAACGGTGCTTTACAGGAGGAAAAAGTTACATGTGCAGGTTACAAAAGCGTAGAAAGTAAACATAGAGGTATAGGAGGAAAAAGTGACGTGTGCAGGTAGCAAGAGGAAGCAAACGGAGCATTAAAAAAGTGAGCCAAACGGTGCATTACAGGACGAAAAAGTTACATGGGCAGGTTACAAAAGCGTACAAAGTAAACATAGAGGTATAATACTGCTATATCTGGAGGAATGCTCCGGGGGACCCACCGACAACGTCGGGGTGGCGGGGCCCTGAAGCCTAATTGCTCCCGGACAACGTTGGGACGCGGGCTGCTAGTACACTATATAAGGCCTCCCTGGCCAGGTGACGTCTGTTGCACCCTGCGTCTCTAGCCACGCTTCCCTTTCCAGCCCTATGCTACCATGGCTCGTGAGCCACCCTTGCCCTTAAATTTCCAAAACATCCTCTCCCCTGCCACCAATTCCCCCCTGCTATCCCCCCCTGCACTTCAACGCCCCCTGACCTTCTCAGCAGGTTGCATCTACCTGATTTACACACATTGTTCTTTCATTCCTCTTAGTGTGTACCCTGTGCCCTGGTGTGCACCCTGCACCCCTTTTCCAATGCCTGCTTCACTCTGCTATGCTTTCTAATGCCTGCTAAATGTTTCTGTTGATAACAGTCGTATAATGCTTGTGTCATTTATTTTCTTTAAAAAAACGTTCTTCTTTTTTAAAGAATATTTACATTGACTTCAACAGCATAACATTTAGACGGCCGTTTTGTCAGTGAAGAAAAACACAAGTTCATTTAAGGGAACACGCTGTGTAATAATACATTTAGATTGAAATGTTTAATATACAATCCAAACATTGGTGTAATGGAAGAGGGCTGACAATCTAGTCAGACATCGTAAACTGGTGTGAATAATCCCACAATATCTAGGCTCCACTCACACGCATTTCCTGGAAGGCCTGTTCCAAGTATGCATTGTTCCAGCGCAGTCACAATACCATCACTCAAGACGAGGCTAACCTATAGCAGGCCGCCATCCGCACTGCCACCCACGAGGCTGGTTTACCGTGGATTTGGCAAGGCACGCCCTTTGTTGAACATTTGTCATGTTTGAAAAACATTTACATTGCCAAACACTATATATACACAGCCAGTGCAATCACTGGGGTAGATAGACTGTTTGTTATGTATGTAGGCAGTTTTCACCTTAAATATAATGTTGAAACGCATTCTATCATGCAACATTACGATTTAGATTTCTTATTTTCAAATTCTAATTGTGATACAGTTCTTGAATTATTGAAAGACAAAAATGCTTTTCATAATAACTTGTCATGCATGGTTTAGCTCACGCCCCATTAGAAAACAGATTTAATATATGTACCTTGGTACAGTTCTCACCTAATCAGTCACTATGTATCGGTCAGTCTGGGCATTCATCAAACGAGAGTAAGATCAGTGATACATTACATGTACTGTGCAAACATGTCCTGCTGATTTAGAAGGGAAGATTTAGTTTATGTTATCAAACATGTTAGCAATGCTTGAATGCAGGTTGGCATCATGTTGTCTGAAAATGAAAACATATACAGGTTCATATACGAAGATGAAGATTCCTTTGAATATATGAATAAGTTTGCTATATGAATAAAAGAAGGTATCATTGAAAGAGCAGTTTTGTTTTCATGTACTCTTTTATTTCGAATAATTTCTTAAATGTTGTTCTCACTGTAGACAGAATGTGCAAATTTCATCAAAGTTCTTCAGCATTTCAACAAGACCCACGCGTACGCCTGCGGCACCGGGGCGTTCCACCCTCTCTGCGGTTACGTCGAACTTGGAACGCACAACGAGGTAATTCTAACCATGTTTCTCACATTAGAAAGGCATGGAAAGAAAGAGGAATTGTGTCACCCAAAGCGAGCAGCCATCACTTCCTATAAACAAAAGAAACGCTGTTTACGTTCACAAGGCATTTAAATATGCGTGCTCACTCTCAGAAGCCTATGAACGCAACACTTTCTTACCCCGAGCCCTCAGCCAAGTAATAGTTAATATACAAAGATGGCTGGAAAAAGGTTTAGAAAAGTTTTATTATGTGATAAATACTTTTTGTCCAGATGTTTGATTTGAACAGGTTTGTAACCCCAGTTCCTCAGTCGTCTTCCTGCCCTTGAATATTTTCTGTGGCCATCAATGCTGCGAGCTGCACCTTCCAGGAAGGATGGGAGACCTGTTTCCTTTCTATAGTCTCTGCCAAGAGCCTCTTTGTACCTTTGTCAGAGGTTAATGGACCAGGGGCGTGGAGCTCTCAGCCTGGGAACACAACTTGCGTGTTTGAAAGCAGCACGTTGTATATCCAAGATAGACCACATTCGTTTTTATTTGCTGAGCCTTTTTTCATTTTGAAGAAAACGTAATTTATTGTTATATGTGTTAATATGTTTTCTAACTTATGTTCTATATGCAATATTTTTGAGATAACACCCGTTACTCATGCCACGGGCATTTTTCAAAACAGTGGAGCTACAACATGGTCTGCTGTTTTGAATTTGAATCTGGATATTCACAAATAAGGAGGCATTGATTCCATACAGTCATTAGCAAGAACAGTGGTGTTGTGAAGTGAAAGCCACTGTTAACAGGCTCAGCAGACATCTCCCATCTGAAAACAAGCTCGTTTATTCACAGGAAGCTGTTTTCCGGCTGGACACACACAACTTGGAGTCTGGCCGCCTGAAATGCCCCTTTGATCCGCAGCCACCGTTCACTTCAGTAATGACAGGTAAGACCGGTCTTATACTGACTGGTACGATTAGAGTTGGTGTCCATTCTGTGTATGCTTTATACATATTTGAAAGTTATGATTTACTGTAAAGCACCCACCATTGTAAAGCTTTGTTTTCTTTTTAACAAACATTAAAAAGCTCTAAACAAATATAAGGGGGGCCAAGAATGATATTGGACTATTTAAAGAAAGGGTGCTTCTCAACCTTTGTCTAAAAAAGGCTTACAGCATTTATATTTCTCTATCATTCAAAGAGCATTATTTTTATTCTAACTTAGGTCTTCCTTTCAAATTACCTGTTTATCCATCTTATTTGCATCTAAATAAGTATTTAGGACCTTATTTATGAGGCAGTGCATCACTTTTACACAGCGTAAAAAATGTGCCTTGTTGCACCATATTTACAAAGTGGCGCATCTAGGTAGATGCGTCACTTTGTAATCCCCTGCGCCACATTATACCTGCACCAGGTATAATATATGCATGGGAGGCGTTCAGGCGCAAGAAAGGGTCATAGAAGTGACGCAGTGAAATCTATAAGATTTCGCAGCGCCACTTCTAGGATGCAAATGCATCAATATCTTACGCCTGCCTCACAGCAGGCGTAAGACTGACTCAGGCCCTTTCACATGGGGCTTTCCCCATATATACATACATATATACACATATATATATATATATTTTAATGCTTTTAAGACAGATTATTTTCACTATCGTATTTAACTAAGTGAAAAAAATCCTGTATTATACATGAAGTTTGCCGTATTTTGCACAAATAATTTACAATCTGTTGTTTTAACATCTTACCATTTTAACGATTGTATATAATGACCATGTTACGTAATAATGTATTATACATTGACTGCTCCGGGTACAAGTCCATTTTCTATACCTATGTACAATTGTCCAATCAAAAATATGCACTGTCACTTTAAATTGATCACCCTCACTTACTTTCGCTCTCATGTGAGCAAGGCACTGGGGCGCCGAAACGTTGTAAGATCGACTAGCGAATAAAAATTTCATCACCGTAACTCTGGTCTGTGCTTGATGTTCCTGCGCACGCTGAGGGAGAGCTGCAACGTGCAGGAGACTTTGTTTCGTAATATATATATATATATATATATATATATGATAGGCAAATGAGCAGCAGTCCGTCACCTGTTTCTTCCAAAAGGACCCGCCCTATGATTAAGATGCCTGTGGCATCGAAACGCGTCAGGGACTGGAATTAACAAAGCTGTGATTTGCTGCCTCTTGAAATAAAAGGTTCTGTGAACTCTCACCTGTGGAGTGCGTTTCTAAAAGCTCGGAGGCTTTGTGGAGATATATATATATATATATATATATATATATATATATATACCTTCGATTCACCTGGCATTCATGGACTTGTCCAGTGCTTTTGACACTGTTAGTAGGGGGAAGCTATGGTTGTTGATGGGGGAGATGGGAGGGCTGTATCCTGGCCCACTTTCTGTTTCTCATATATACAAATGGTTTAGAGGCACTCCTGATTAAACAGCAACTGGATTTCCCAAAAATAAATGGCAAACTGGTCCCCTTGCTATCATATGCCGATGATACAGTCCTAATGACTTTGCCGGCCAATAGCCTACAAAAAGCCCTGACCGCATTCACTGATTTTATGTTAGACCTGGACCTTAAAGCAAATTTTAACAAATCGTTTGTTATGGTCTGCGGCCCAAAGAAAACTAAAACCAGGAAATTTATGGTGAAGGGGAAAATTATTGAGAAGGTGCCCAGTTTTACTTACTTAAGTAATGTTTTTAACAATAAAGGAAACTGGGATGATCTCATAATGGTAAGGGCCCAACAGACTAGTAGATTAATAGAGGGGCTTTTCCGCCTTGCCTGCAAATTGTGTCAGAAGCCGGTAGCAGAGATGATAACTCTATATGAATCAAAATGTTTATCTGTTGCTACCTTCGGGGCTGGAGTATGGGGCTTTCATAAGAGCCACAAGATCCAGATTTTAGAGAATACATTTTTAAAAAGATTATTAATGATTCCTATTAGCTCACGAACATCATTTTGCCATTCCGAGGTGGGCCTGGAATATGTGAAAGACAGGATAAATATTGGCCCATTCATCCTATGGGGGAAAATTTGGACCTCAGAAGACTTAATATTCTCTAGAAGTATACTCAGGGATTGTATGAACATGGAGGGCACAATGTCACTCCCTTGGCTATTATATGTTAAGAACACCTTCTGTAAAATTGGACTTAAAGAATATTATATTAACCCAAAAATTATTCAGAACAACTGGAAAATGGTTATCAAAAATGCATACCATATTGAAATAAGTATGTCTAACCAGGAACGGGGAATGTTGGACAGTGGGATGCTAAATCATCAGCAATTTTACCTGTCTTTTACTTTGCTAATACAATCACGTTTTCTGCTGACCAGACTAAGACTTGGCACATTGCACTCTTTAGCGGCCTATCCTAAACAGGTTGGTTGGTGTGAGAGACTAACCCCCTGTCCATGCAACAATTTGGCCAAACAGAGCACAGTGCACATTGTGTTGGTTTGCTCACTGTATGCAGCCCCTAGATCACGTTTTATAAAGCCCTTATTGAAAGCTATTCGGCCTTCTTCCTGTATGGAGGGCTTTGAACACTTGAGATCATTATCTACAGATGCAATCTGTAGTGCAGTGCTTAGTTTTTTTAGAATAGCACTTTCAATCCGAAAACGTTATGAACTGTGAAAGGAATCAAAATGTTACATTTATTGTAGGTCCTTTTAAGAAATAATTAGATGTATACATTTTGTCGACGAAGGTTGGGATAATTTTGAACTTCATTGAGTGTTGCTGGTATATCAATAATTTTGAATAGAAAATGTTGAATCATTATAAATGTTTTAAACTATTTTTTGAATATATGTAAACTCTTATGAATCACAAGAATCGAATAAAGTTATTTGGATGATGATATATATAAGCTACTTTCAGCTGCCAGTAAGCAGTTGAAATTAGGCCCTAGTTTCGATAGGAAAAGCGTTTTTGATGTACTTATATCTTTGGTGCCATTTGAGGAATCTTCACCAACTTTTGCCAAAAAAGTGTGCAACTGATTCTAGTTGTGCATGGGAAGTTTTACCATGATCTGTCAAGCGGGCGCTGAAAAAAGAGGGGGGTAAATAAAACAGTGCATTTCCATGTTAATTCCCCTAGGGATATAAGGCATGACTACAGCCCGAACTGCTGAACGGAATTACACCACATTTGGTAGAAAGGTGGTTCTTGGTCCAGAAAGTGACCTTTTTGTGATTTTGGTGTAAATCCCTTCAGTAGTTTTTGAGACAGTAACTGAAATCTAAATTTGTAGATCTAGAGACACAGACCCTCCTTGAATTTGCAAATCCACTCAACAACAGCAATGCCATGATTAGATGGTCTCAACCTGAGAGGACATTTGTAACCACCATATTGGACTCAATTCCCATTGGATTTTGTTTTTTTAAATGATAGAAGGGGTCAGGATAGAGGTCCCCTGGCCCCATGAACCGTCGAAGGGGTCTGTAAGAGACCACTCATGGGAAAGAAATTGTCCAAAATCTTCTTTTTTACCAAACAAGGGTCTGTGGATCATCCTGGATTTGGGTGGATCTGAAGATCCAGACTCCAATTAAAAATAATCATTCACTCCCTAAAAGATCCACACACCTACTCACACACCCACTTACACACACAGATAATGACTCAGACACCCATGCAGCCACTCACACCCGCCTCATAGACCCTTAAATACCCTCACACACCCACTTACAGTCCCACACAGCTTTTAAACACCTACTCACACACCCTCTTACACACCCACACAACCACTCACACACCTACTCACACACCCATACAGCCACTCCTACACCCACTCATAGACCCACACAGCCAGTCACAAATACACTCACACAGTAGTCACAGACTCACACACCCACTTACACACCCAAACAACCACTCAATCACCCCCTCACACACCCAAGTTGCAAGGACATTATAGTTAGGAAATAGTATTAAAAAACAGAAATTCACTGAAACAAAATCAAAGGTTACAGGGATGTTATAGTTAAGTTCAGATCTTACACATACAAAACCATAGCTATTCAGTAGTTGTAGTTATAGGTATGTTACATTAAGCAACAGTAACTCATGACATGAGGTAACTATAACTCAGCCCCTCTCCATGCACTGCTAATTTCCCCACATATAGCGTGACTCAAGACATCCTCTGTGACATCATTGATAATATCACTGCAACATTTGCAGTGAAAATATTGATGAGAAAACTAAGAGTGGACGAGCTGCGAGTTATAGTTAAGGTACTAACTGACCTAAGTATAGCTTGCACCATCATACATTTCAGATGTCATCAGTGATGTAATGTACGAGGTCATAAACAGTGCTTCACAGGTGTGCTTCAAAAGTGCATGGCAGGAGGTTGCCCGCAAGGCCTGGTGTGGCCGGGTCCTACATCCAAAACACCTCAATCAGCCAACCCTCCTGTGGGGGTGGACAAAGCCCCACAGACCCCTCGGCCCATGTTATCTGCTTTTATTTTTATATTTTCACACAGCCTGTGGTACTCATGTGGGAGCACGTGTAAGGGTTAGGGATTCAGGGTATCCCTTACCCAGCCTGCTTGTGTTCTTTTTTTATTTATTTTTCAGCACACTGGGACCGATCCCAGAGACCCGTAGTGACAGCAGCAACATTTCTCTTCATGTTGCCACCAGCAAATCATAGTTTGTTGCAAATCATAGTTTGTGGCATATGGAAGACCAGTCCTATTCCAGTGTAGGAGAGTTGGCAGATGGGAAAAAGGGCCCTCGGCTAATCAGAATGTTCTATTCTTTTCTGTGGTGTGGCGCAGCATTAGATATCTGTATTTTTTATTAACTTTAAACACTCAAAAACTGCTTCACAGATTTACACTAAATCACAACAAGAATTAATAGATTCAATAGATTTAAACTACACGAGAGCTAATTACGTTGCCAATGTCTTTTAGCCATGTTGTACAGCAGAGTGGAATGGAGTGGAGTAGAGTAGAGTGGAGTGTCATAGTGTCAACTTGTGTTGAGTAATGTAGAGTGCAGTGGTGTGCAAAGCAGAGTGGCTTGGAGTGTTGTAGTGTGGCTTGGAGTGGCATAGCATAGAGTGAAGTGACGTACAGTATAGAGGTGTGGAGTGGCTTAGAGTGACGTAAAGTGGAGTGGCATAGATTGGAGTGGCATAGAGTAGAGTTTTGTAGAGTGCAGAGGTGTAGAGTGGATTGGCTTAGAATTGTGTTGAGTAGAGGTGGGTGACGTAAAGTGGAGTTAGACTAGAGTGGCATAAAGTGTTGTAGAGTGGAATGGCATGGTATAGAGTGAACTGGAGGGATGCAGAGTGGAGTGAAGCAAAGCAGAATAGAGTGGCATGGAATTGAGTATCATAGAGTGGAGTGGCATAGAGTAGAGTAGCATTGTGTGGAGTGGAGTGGGTAGAGTGGAGCAAATTGACACCATGTGGAGTGAAGTGCTGTTGGATAGAATAGAGAGGCGTAGTGTGGAGTGGCATAGAGTACAGTGGAGTAGACCGGCATAGAGTGCAGTGGCATTGAGCAGAGGGGTGCAGATTACAGAGCATTGGTGTACAGTATGGTGGCATAGAGTAGAGTGGTGAAGAGTAGAGTAGAGTGGCATAGAGTGTAGTGGTGTATAGTTCAGTGGCATAGAGTAGTGCAAAGTAGAGTGATGTATAGTGCATGGGTAACAGTGCAGTGGAGTAGAGTGGCATCGAGCAGAGTCACCTAGAGTGCAGCAGTGTAGAGTGAATAGGCATAAAACAGCGATCAGTAGAGGAGGCTGGTATAGAGTGGAGTAGACTAGGTGGTATGGAGTGGATTGTTGTAGATTGAAATGGCATGGCACATAATGAAGAGAAGTGGTGCGGAATAGAATGAAGTACAGTGGACTACAGTGGCATGATATAGAGTAGCATAGATGGGAGTGACACAGAGTAGAGCAGAATTGTGTGGACTGGAGTGGAGTGGGTAAAGTGGCATAAAGTGAAACTATGTGGAGTGGAGTGGTGTTGCATAGAATAGAGTGGCATAGTGTGGAGTGGCAGAGAGTGAAGTGGCCTAGAGTGGAATGCAGTGGTCTAGAGTAGAGTGGAGTGGCATACAATAGATTGGACTGACATAGAGTGCAGTGATGTTGAGCAGAGTGGTTCAGAGTAGATTGCATTGGAGAACCGTGCAGTGGCGTAGAGTAGAGTGGTGCCAAGAAGAGTGGAATGGCATTGAGTGCAGTGATCTAGAGAGCAGTGGCATAAGGTGGTGCAGGGTAGAGTGGTGTATAGTGCACTGGGGAAGAGTGCAATAAAGTAGAGTGTCATAAAGCAGACTGACCTAGAGTGCAGTGGCTCAGAGTGAAATGGCATTGAGTGGTGAAGAGTAAAGTGATGTAGAGTGCAGTGGCATAGAGTGCATTAGTGTGGCATAGAGTGCATTAGTGTAGAGTGGTACAGAGTGCAGTAGTGTAGATTGGAGTGGCATAAAGTGTAGTGGCATAGGGTGCGGTACCATTGAGTGCCGTGCTGACATAGAGTAGAGTGGTGCAGAGTAGAGTACAATGGCATAATGTGGTGCAGAGTACAGTGCAGTGGAGTAGAGTGGTGCAGAGTAGAGTGCAGTGGCTTAGAGTGCAATGGGTGAAGAGTTGAGCAGAATGATGAAACATGTAGTGATGTAGAGTGCAGATTAGAGTGCAATAGAGTGCATTGGCATAGAGTACAGTGGTGTGGGGTGAAGTGGCATACAGCAGGAGGTGAAGTGAAGTAGAGGGCAGTGGTGTAGAGCAGAGGGGTGCCGAGTAGAGTTGAATGGTGCAGAGTAGAGTTCTGAAGACTGCAGAGGCATAGAGTAAAGTGGTGCAGACTAGAGTGTCTTAGAGTGCAGTGGTGTAGAGTGCAGTTGAATGGAGCAGAGTGGCCTAGAGTACATTGTTCTAGAGTAGAATGTGCAAAGTAGAGTGTGCTAGCATAGAGTAGAATGGTGCAGCGTAGAGTGTCTTAGAGTGCAGTGGCATTAGGTGCAATGGCATAGAGTGGTGCCGAGTAGAGTGGCATAGCATGTAGTGGTGTAGAGTAGTGTAGAGTGTATTGGCATAGAGTGGAGCTGTATAGAGTAGAGTGCTGTGGCATAGAATGCAAGGGTGTAGAGCACTCATCTGGAGTGCTTGGACTCAAAGAAAAAAGTAGCTCTAAAATCAGGAGGAGTGGATGGGAACAGGTAATTGGGCCATACTCCAGGAAATGGTCAAACACAAGTAGAGGACATGACACATGAATGCTGTGACAAACAGGGCGATGGAATTGAGAGCAATGCTGAAGCTAACAAAAGGTGAGCTGTGGGTGAGCTATAAGCCCATTGTATGTAAACAACATGTCTCTCAGAGACAGCACATGTGCTGTCCAGGCAAAACCTAAAAAACACACTTTCTTAATACAAATCTAGCTTTCTGACACATTTGGTGTAATTCTGTAAAGCTGTTTTTTCTGTATCTTTGATTAAATTTCCCCATGGAAATGGCATAGAGAAAACATGTTTGGTACCCCCTTTTTTCGGCTCCTGCTTGAAGGATCACCTCACAACTTTCCAGTAAGGAGTTGAGATGGATGAATATCTACCAATCTATCCATCAAACAACGCTATTTAGAGCAAGTTTACTGATAAACACACACCCACACATTCATTTCTATAGTGCAAATGTCAAATTTGAGTCAAGTTTATTGTTACACAAGAGTACAATTTACTTGAGAAAATCACTGTTTATTGCCCCATAGATTGTATGTAACAACATTTTAGACAGGGAAACGCATCTCCTAATGGTCAGTGGGGGACTCCTATGTAATTGTACCTTACTACGCAGATGTAACCCCTTGCATCCTGGGTTTAGTTAAATAGATTTTGTTAAAACAGAGGCACATGAAAATGCAACAGCGTAAACCATATAAGCAGATTTTGGAGAGATGGGAGCAACATCATGAGCCACTCTAGACTTCGTCTTTTGTAATTCATGCACTCCCCTCACTTAATAATGGCAATATGTAGTATATCTGCATATATGCTATATATATTTCTCTGCTCTGAACATTGCTAATAAATGGCATATTACACTTTGTATCTTGATATATACATGTCTATCAATATATGCATACATAGTAATATTATATTTCTTTAGTTATCATTATCCCTTTTTCATCAGTGTTCTTTTGTATACCACGCTATTTGTAACACTGTTATACGTAAAGTGCATGGACACTTATCGAGTGTTGTTTGTCTAGTGATTATGATGTCATAACTCTGAACCAAAACAGCTCTTTAGTTTCTGTTATTTCTCTGGGACTAGTGACAAAAAATTAACCTCTTACAGAGTATCACAAATAAATAGACAAGAAAGCTACCCTATATAGATAAATGCTTACAATAATAATATTTTAATTGGTCGTAAATGAAGTATCGATTGCTGAGGTCAGGATTAGCACTACCCCAGATAGTTCTTGTTTAAACTCAACATTATTCTGGGGTTTTTCACAATGCACAGCAATATTGCTCCCTCTTTACTCACCAGTGAGTGTTTGCACTAGATTATTTGGTAGTACAGTTGAGATAACAAGCAGCAAATGTGATTTATGGTTTCAGATACTTCCGGTAACCAAACTTTCTAGAATGTGAGTAGTTTCAAAAGCTTGTGAACCGATTGAGAACCATCCAGGTAGATTTCCTATCACACTGAACATTCAATATCAATGTTTTTCTGGCACCAAAAAAACATAATATAGCCCTTATTAGTGGGTGCTGAATCTAGAACAGTACTCTCCTTTTTAATAAGTTCCTTTTGAGAAAAAGTGCATATTTGAAAGTAAAAGAGTGCTTTGTATACAAGGAAGCGAAAAAACACTTTCCCTAAAGATACAGGAACATTCCATAGTAGATGTATAAACCCGCTTTTGTGAACATGAGATTGAATCCCTCGGGGATATAGAATATGCACCCTTTCGGAGTGACAAAAGTAGCCAATACTGAAAATCCCATTTACCAGGCAAAGCCTCCCATAAACATATCATTTGTAAAATTCCTGTTTGAGAAAGTAACTTCCGAAGTCAATAGACGGAATGCAGAATGGAGTAACTGCTGATGGCCACGTCAAGTGCTGAGTCTTTCCTGTCAGCAGAGGTTCACCAAAGGACTGATTGTGGTCACTGCGTGTCTGTCAGCTAAGCAGGCCTGCACTCGGCATTACCTTCATGTGTCGTCATGGCGCACGCGTTTTTGAATTGTACTATTGTGACTTTGAAGAGAGGCTGCCTGTTGTGTTAAAAGCAGTGTCCTCTTTGACTGTTGAGCTGTCAAATCACAAATCACCTTAGACGTTAAATCCAAAAGATGTTAAAGCAGTAAAGAACAAAGCAGAGGAAGATGCCCTTTCCCCGCAGAACTACACATTTCTATTATGAAATACCTTATGATTAGTCCGAGGGTGACATAAATTACGACATCCAATCGGAAGAAGGAAGTGGAAGAGCACTGGAGACAGATGCTCTTTTAGCACAACAATTATGTATACTGGAAATTTGAGATTTCCATTTCAGGGATTAAATTGTCTCGGGGCTAAACATTCCTGGTATATATATTCTGCTCTAACACTCCAAGGAATGTCTTTGTGCTTCTCCTTCTTTATTTTAGAACAGCCTACTCTCAGTAGGTAGCATAGCCTAATAGCATTATATGCCTTCTGGCTATAAATATTTATAAAATATTGCACCCTTGCATGTGACTCGGGCCTATAGCTTAGGAAGAGGGACATTAGCAACCATTACAGCCCTCGCCTGTGGGCAACAATGCTGTACTAGCATAAAAACACAAAAAACAGGGCCACAAAGTGGAACATAAACAGCCTGATGTCAAATGAACAAGCAGCTTGGTTATCCATGAGACTTCAGTTTAAGTCTCCATTGGCCGTAGGATTAGAGATACAATGACATTTATAATACCCATGCTGGCAAAAAATGATGAGCACAGATCGGAACAAGTGGCACGTAGTGCAATACATGTTTGTATGTACACAAACATGTTTGACATGTGGTCTCAGACTGCAAGGCTCAGTGTTTATTGTGTTTATTTGCAGACGGGTATCTCTTTGCTGGAACGGCCTCGGATTTCCTCGGTAAAGACACGGCGTTCACGCGTTCTACTGGACTACCCCATGATCACCATTACATCAGAACGGACATATCGGAACATTACTGGCTTAATGGTAGGAAAGAAATGCTATCATTTCCAAACTCATTTACATTCACAGCTTCAAAAAAAAACCATTCAAACGCTTGTTCTGCTTTTTTCTTAGTCAGTTGGTGCTCAGGTCATTTACAATCTGTATGCTTACTAATTTCAAATGAACACTCTCTTAGTTTAGAGTTGTTATCAATATTTAAAAATTCCTTTCGATTCAACATAAAATAGAAATGTATCACCCTTCATGTATTGGTATTCATGTTGTCTTCCAACTGCAGTAATCCATGTTAAATGTAATGTAAAAGATGGCCGCCTCAAGGCTGTGCTGCACGTTAAAATGCCACTGTGGAATGCATTGATTCATCTGTGACTTTGATGGACTGCACCCTATCATGATATAAATGTTTAACTTTCCTTCCATACATTCCCATGTAACATTTCGAGCATATATCAGGCACAGATTTTGGCTGCCTTTATATCCTATGGGTGTTTGGCTTTGCTGCACTCTTGGCCAGTGTGATTTGCGTTAGACATCTTACATTACATGTTTATATAAAGTACAATAAGATTAGATTTTCTAAATATTCTTCATGCACAAACCTGCCCTGCATTCTATTTGTCAGCTCATGTGTTTGCTATGAATGTTTGAATCAAGATGTTTAAAATCTAGTTAAATGAAATAAAATTGAAGGTGCAATGCAGATTGACTCTAAAACCTAAGAGTCCAGAAGAGTCCTCCTGATTTTTAGAGAACGATAGATAGGAAATAGTTAATAACGGGGATGTTTTCACCAATGGATTAGGAGTGACAACTATGCAACAAGAATGAAGCTCGAGTTGTGTATGAAGTCACTAACTCTGAGGTAAAAAGCAGCTCAATTATTCACTTTTTTATGTATGCTTATGTTCAACTCCACCCCCCCCCAATTAACTACCCCTACATTCAACAGATATGTAGGCTAAAGGAGTCATGGAGAGCTGTATAGAACACTAGCAGCCCGTCCCGACGTTGTCCGGGTATGAATTGCTGCCTGCCAGTAGTATATTGTTTTGTAGGATTTCGTTTTGATAGCATTTCTTATCTGTGACAGGCCTGTGAAACACTTTGATTCACAGTGCACTGCTGATGCACTTAAGAGTGCGCGGTCAGTAGTGTGTGAACTCGAGTTTCCCTACTTTATTTTTCCTTGCAATATTATATACCGCGAACTCGACAACATGGCATGAGCACAATTTACATTACAGAAGAACACATTCATTTGTGGTAGGCACGGGGAGACAAAGCAATTTGCCTGGAATCACAGGAAGTTGAGCTGATGCCGAGATTCGAACGTAGCTCCCCAGCTCTAAAGTTTGCAATTCTAGAACTTGTGGCGGGAGGTGTGTCTAAAAGTGTATGTCGGTGCTGGCCATCAATGAGAGAGACCTGTGCATTTTTCAGATGGGTGGTGAAAAAATATGAGTATGTTGCTGGAGATGTGGGCAGCCGTGCAACCAATGTACTTACCCGGGGAGGGTAAACACCCATTATTCCGCAACTTTCTTTCCGCATACCAACACTCCGCATACTTTCATTACGAAAGTACCATGACTCCGCAATGCCATTATAACGCATGGCATTACATTTTATATGTTTTTACCACGCATACATTTACAACGAAATTCGTTGTAAATGCATGAATGGTAAAATAATGTTTTTTTTTTAATGTTTGGATAAGGTAAGTATGGGTATAGAGGTATATGTTTTGGGGTACTGAGGTATATGTTTTGGGGTGTTTGGGTATTTTAAGGATTCAGATATAGTTTTGGGTTATGGGATACAGGGGTAGTTTTAGGGTTTAGGGATAGGTATGGGTTTTGGGGTACAGAGGTATTTTTAGGGCTCCGGGCTAGGTTTGGGTTTTGGGGTTCAGGGGTATTTTAGAGTTCAGGGGTAGGTTCGGGTTTTAAAGTACAGGGTTATTTTTAGGGTTCAGGGATAAGTTTGGGTTTTGGGGTACAGGGGTATTTTTAGGGTTCAGTGGTAGGTTTGGGTTTTGGGGTACCGGGGTATTTTAAGGGTTCAGGTCTAGGTTTGGGTTTTTGGGTACAGGGGTATTTTAGGGTTCAGGGGTAGGTTTGGGTTTTGGGGTACAGTGGTATTTTTAGGGTTCAGGGCTAGGTTCGGGTTTTGGGGTACAGGGGTATTTTTAGGGTTCAGGGGTAGGTTTGGGTTTTGAGGTATAGGGGTATTTATAGGGTTCAGAGTTAGGTTAGGGTTTTGGGGTACAGAGGTATTTTTAGGGTTTAGGGATAGGTTTGGGTTTTGGGGTACAGGGTATATTTATAGGGTTAAGATGGGTTATTGTTTAGGGTGTTGGGGTATTTTAAGGAGTAAGGGTGGGTTATGATTATAGGGTGCCGGGGTATTTAAAGGGAGCAGGGTGGGATTAGCACACGATATGAGACATGGCATGAAGGGAGGAACGTACCACACTCCCCAGCGTTTGTCACGCTCCCGGCACACGCCCACAGCACAACGCAGAGACGCCCACAAGGGACTACTTTGCTGGCACGGTTCTTTTACCTTTTAAATGTATATGGGGGCGTCTGCATAGTCTATGTCCTTCTGCTGCAACTGCCCTTTCCAACGCTGTATTGGGTGTTATGATTGGTGCTGTGGTTCCTGAGATTACCCGCCTCAAAGGTTTGGGCTCTCTCTTTATTATATTAGTACTAGCAGCCCATCCCGACCTTGTCTGGGAGCAATCAGGCTTCCCCGACCACCGCCTGCCTCGACATTGCCCAGCAGCCTGGGCCCCCGGCCGCTCCGTCCCTCGCCTGCCCCGACCCGCGCCTGCCCCGACATTGTCCCCCGGATGTCACAAAGGACCAGTGTTGAGGCGCTCTGCATAAATCTCCATGGCAGATGCTGTAAGTCCCTGTCCCCCGCCTGCCCCGAACCTCGTCTGCCCCGACATTGTCCCCTGGAGCCTTTCCTCAGCCGATGTAAATTGTACCCTTCTGTTTTGTTGTAACTCCCCGTCCCCCACCTGCCCGACATTGTCCCCTGGAGCCTTACCTCAGCCGCCGCTCCTCAGTTCACCGCTCCTCCTTCTGTTTTGGTGTAAGTCCCTGTCCCCCGCCTGCCCCGACCCCCGCTTGCCCGACATTGTACCCCGAAGCCTTACCTCAGCCGCCTCTCCTCAGTTCACCGCTCCTCGCCGCTGGTCACCGCTCCTCCCGCCGGTCCCCTGCTCCTCACCTCCTCCCCTGCGCCATGTCCGCCGCTGGTCACCGCTCCTCCCCCGCGCCATATCCGCCGCTCCTCCTCGCGCTCCTGGACGCCGCACCTCCCCGCGCTCCTGATGTCAGCACGCAGGTCACGGCCGGCGCTACTTCGAGGGAACTACTTTTTTTATAATGTAAATTTTTTAAATATAACATATTTTTTTACTTTATATAGCCTATGTCCATTTGCACACCCTGAGGATTACAACGATGTATCGGGTGTGTGGAATGGCGCTGTGGTTCCCGAGTTTACCCGCCTCAAAGCCTCAAAGTTCTTCCTTTATAATGGTAGTATAGATGGATGACCTCACCAGTACCAACCCAGATCCAGGGATACACCTTGTGTTCGGTCACCCCTCAAACAACCTCTCACCATCCGTCCTCTCTCCCTTTCAAAATAGGAAAAAAGTACCTGGCATCTTGCTACACTTCCACACCAAATTCAATATTCTTCTTCACTTGTGCTTCATAAATATAAAAAAATAAATGGCCTCTGGGAACCCACCAACCTCTGAACCTTAACTCCCTCACCCTGTCTAAAGGTGTCATGTTTGCTATCACATTGTGAGCATAGAGTCTCCTACATCATTGACACCAAATCTGTAAGAACAGCTTGTGTATGCAGCAACTTTTTCTCAGCCCAAGGCTGAGAGGAAATGTGGTAGCTACTGAAGGCAATGAGCTACCTGCATTCCCCTACCTCCTTTTAAAGAGGTGGGAGAATGCAGGGGAGGCCACTAACTGCCATTTTGTTTGCTTGTCTTTAAATGATTAGATGAAAATTAAACTCTTCTCTTTATGACTTTGGAACAGTGGGAAACAACTTTCCATTTTACCAAATCATAGCAGTGAATAAAAGTATCTTAAAACCTTGACAACGGAGCTCAGAACGCTGTTATATAAAGTTGCTTTACAGCTCAATAGTACAGTGAACATAACCTGTTCTTACCAAACCAATATGATCTTCCATGAAACAAAATCTACCCATTTCCATAGTTTAAATTATTGCAGCTTGAAGCGTGTGTAAAATTGTTTATTTGTACATTCCCTCGCCTTACTGCTCTAACCACACTGGGCCCTATGTAATTAGACAGCATTTTCATTGCCATAGAGGCAATAATCCTCTGATGAATCTTTCTCCACCGTTAGCAGATGTGGAAAATAGGGTGACCAAACTACTACACATTAGCTGTGCAACAAGGACCATACATTGACAGCCAAGTCACAAATTACACCATTCTCAAAACTATGCTGTAAAAATGAAGAATAGCAACTGGAAGACCCAACTTCCTAATGAAGTTAAGTCGAGTGAGGATTATGCAAACTAAAAGCTCCGCAATAGCAACACAGAATAAAAGAAGAAAACTTGATATTCTGATATGTATATATATATATATATTTTTTTTTATTCTTTATTTTAGACAACTTGTAAAGCGCGCAAATACCCATGGGTGTCTCGGCGCTACGGACTGAAAGGAAAGGGAAGGCCAAGGAGAGGATAAAGAGCCAGATTTTAACTTGTTTCCTGAAGATTAGCAGGTTAGGACTAGTTTTGATATGAAGGGGGAGCGTGTTCCACAATCTGGCAGTTGAGACTGTGAATCTTATTTCACCCATGATGCTTTCGTGGTGCGAGGGACAGTCAGAAGGTCTGCAGCAGATGAGCGTAAGGACTTTCTCCTGGACATTGAATAATAGCCCATTACAGTAGTCTACTTTGGACATTACCAGTGTACTGATCAGAGTTTCACCACAGCTGATTGGGAGAAACTGGAGAAGTTTTTTTATCATCCTGAGGACTTAAAAGGATGAGAAGACGACTGCGTTGGTGTGATGTATGAACGACAACTTGTTGTCAAACATAACACCCAGATTTCTGACCTTTGTGACTGGGGACGAAAGTGAACCCAGCTTGGATGGCCACCATGTAGGGGACCAGACAGGCGATAGATTGCCAAAGATCATCACCTCCGTCTTGTCTGAATTTTATTTGAGGCAATTGTTAGCCATCCATACACTGATGGCCAACATTCCTTCTTGAAAGCTTGCCGCAACTGTTCCTCCATCCTTGTGTACTGCTAGCACTAATTGTGTGTCATCGGCGTATGAAGTTAGACCCATCCTGTAGGATTTGATAACCCTTGCCAAGTCTGACACATATATATTAAATAAGGTCGGACTCAGCGATGATCCTTGTGGCACCCCACAAGGGTGCGCAAATGGTGGTGAGTTGAAGCCACCGAAACTTACTCGATGAGTCCGATTGGATAGGAAGGAGGACAAGAGGGCTTTGGCCTTGTGTAGAATGCCGAGGGCGGAGACAGGTTCTATCAGGGTGGCATGATCAACCATGTCAAAGGCTGCAGATAAGTCCAATAACACAAGGACAACAGCCCCACCATGATCGAGCACCATCCCGATTTCATCGGAGGCTTTGATGAGGGCAGTCTCCGTGCCATGGCCCTTTCTGAAGCCGCATTGTGTGTCGTCGAGTTGATTGTTATCATCAATGAACTGGGCCAGCTGAGTGTTCATGACTTTTTCGAACATTTTTGCTGGGAAAGGTAGACAAGCAATGGGCCTAAAGGTTTTGGATTCTGAGGGGTCCAAATTATTCATTTTTAGCAAAGGCTTGATGATGGCCTTTTTCCAAATGGAAGGATAAGTGCCTGTACGAAACATTGAGTTGAAGATGCTGACTAGATTGGGGCCTATCAGGTCAGGGGTCGCTTTCAGAAAAGAAGGGGGACAAGGGTTGTTAGGGGATCCAGACTTAACAGTGGAGATTAGGTCTGTGATCTGTTCTAGTGAGACCTAGGTGAATTCCGGGAAATTAGGGGTCCTGTCGACGTCACTGTGTGTCAGTCTGATTGACAGCCTTCGTTAGGGCTGAGAAGTTGGTGTAAATATGGCTAACCTTTATTTGAAAGTAAGCGGCAAGTGCATCGCAGAGATCTTGGGTAGCGTCTTTGGAGGAAGAACTGATAGCTTGGCTACTATCTGGAACAATAGCTTAGCAGAGTCTTAGTAAGTTTTGATTTGACTATGGTAGTAGTTACTTTCTCAGAGATAATGAGAAGTTTGGATTTGGTCAGTGATTCTTTATAGCGTGTTTTGTCCGCGCTATCATAATCTCGACACCAGCGTCTTTCTAGATTCCTGCATCATTGTTTCTCAAGTCTCAACGCCTCTGAGAACGAAGGGGCAGAAGGGGACTTCCTGATTTTGGAGACAGTTTTAAGTGGTATTAGTGCAGTAAATGCGTTTTGAAGCCATTCTGTGTAATTAGTGGAAGCTAATTCGGGATCCTGTGTGGCATCATGCTGGGTGAATAGCAGGTGTGATATAGGTAATGATAATAAATGCTACTCCATGCTATGAACTTCTTGGGCGGGGAGGGGCTGATGTATAGAGGGTTGTTTCTCCCTATCTGAATGTTGAAAAGAACTGCAGAGTGGTCTATCAATGTTAGAGGAGGGACGTTCCTTAGAAAAATTAACCGATTGTTAGAGAACAGACCGTCCAGAGTGTGGCTGGCTGAGTGTTTGGGGCACGTCACTAATTGTGGAAGGCCTACAGCCTCTAGTTCTGATATAAGGGATAAGGTGTCCTTGTCTTCGTGAGCCCCTAAGTGAAAGTTGAAGTCTCCCAAGATGGTGAAATTGGGTTCTCCGCCAGAGGTTCTAATAGACTCTCAGTAAATGGGCACCAGGCCTCCTCCTTTCTTAAAGGGTCTGTCTTGTCTACGAACGCAGAAGCCTTCTGGTGTTGCGGAACAGAAGTCTGGACCAGAAGAGGGATCGCCCCATGTTTCTGTAATGAATGGAAGAATATTTTCCTGGTTAGTGAACAAGGACTGGATGTGAACGGGTGACGATCTGTTGTAGACTTCCAGTTTGAATGAGCATGTAGAGCAGCTAGTCGTGAACTGAGTGACAAGTATCTCCATGTTGAGGTGGGGGCAGCACTTTATGCCATAAGAGTGGCAGATGCATTTTAGTTGTTCACTGGTATAGACTACCAGCGGGCCGAGAGGAGCTGGATTGGAGGGTCCAGGGGGCATGGCCCTGGGCCCGGTCCAGGCGCGGACAGGCGCAAATGGGCTTGCCTTTGACATGCTAGCGGGGCACCCGCTGAGCGGATCCGCCGCGCATCAGCGATATCAAGCACTGACATAGCCAGGTGTGAATGAAAGGCTAGAACATCACTCTACCAAGATGGCTGCCCACAAATGTCCCACCAGAAGAGCAGGGGTAAATGATTTCTCCCTCAAGCTCAGTGTGTTCCCTCCACCTAATCAGCACGAGTACTGCTGCGGTGGACCGGGGAGTAGGCGGCCGAGAGGAGGTCAGCAACAAGTGCAGGTAAATTTACATGTGCAAATTAAAATTGGGTGACAACAATTTTTAAAAGGAGCAATTTTTTAAAGGAGATCGAGCAAGAAGCAAGCGCTAGCACAGCAGTGCCAACAGAGCGTTACCTCTGCCTTAAAGACCACTGCGCGTCAGCGCCATCAAGCCCTGATATAGCCAGGTGTGAATGAAAGGCTAGAACGTCACTCTGACAAGATGGCTGCCTCAAATGTCCCACCCGAAGAGCTAGTTGATTCTTCCAACAACGCAATTAAAATATCAGTACTGAAGCACAGTTTAAATGGAAGAACCAACGGGGCTCAATATTAGACTCAGGCTCATTTAGATTATATTGGTTATTATATTAAGAATCTAATTCATTCATTGAATTAAGCAATTTATTAAGGACTTCGGCCAAAACTATCACAGCTTGCAATAAAAAACCAAACATCGAGACAGGTCTTTAATGATTGGTTCTAAAGTTCTGTTTGCATTGTTACAGAGTCCCACTACCCTTTTAGGAAGAAGAATAGATCAAATTTCTAACAACTCAGGGCCTACGGATAAAAAAGGAAAGGTTCAGACTCAATGTCCATTATGGGCGAGTCCATTAGCTTAGAGCTAAAGATATAATAGGAAATTGAAAAATAGAAATGGTTTGTCAAAGGTCTCAGTCCATCAGCTTCTGATTGTAGCATCGACAAACAGTCCAAAGTAAAAGATCTATTAACATAGCATTCGGGTTTCAAATAGGAAAAATCAGAATGGTGGTTGTCAAGATGCAAAATCAATAGCATTTTTTGCCCCTCCTTTGGGGTTTCTTCTCCTTAAAAACTTTTTAACAAGATGCAGTGGTGTGGCATCATATCACCATCAAAAGACTATCAAATGACCATAATCACATAGTGCCACCCAAAGCATTTGTAACATTGAGATGGTTTCCTATGCTAGTCATAAGAAACAAAAGCTTGAGAGTCCTCGTAGGCCCAACATTTGTAGAAAAGAAATACAAAATTGTGACTTATAGCCATAGTTGAAATTATATTCCCACAGGATTAGTTCACTGTGAATATTCAAGAATGTCAGTGTGTGGTCATGTACAGGACACATAAGCAATATTTGATTGTAACAAATGATCTATTGAATTAAATCAAGGAAAAGGTCAGCAACAGAGAAACAGCATTTCAAGAAGCCTTTACCTTAGCATCCCACATTTAAACAAAATACGTTTTAACCTTTACTTCAAATATATTAGAATTAAATCATTTCAAATAAAGAATAGAGCAAACGTTGGTAAATTATTATTATATAGAAATGGCTAAAGTTAAAAATACCATAGTACCACAAAACCACAACATTTTACATTTAATTCTAAAAAAATGTGTTTGTAATATTTCATACACTATAGTATCTCTGGTATCATGTTGTAAAATATCAAGCTTGTCTTCATTGCTATACATTTCTGCACCGACTTTTCTAACTTGTGGATTTTCAGCAAAAAGCATACAAATCACTAGGCCGCTTCACATAACATCAAACGTTTCATTAATATAAGTTAATAAGCAACATAAGCAAAAATAATAATTATTGCAACTCGTTTTTATGTATTAGTGTTGTCCTATTAATGTGTTTTCTTCATCACATTTTAAAACATGCTTTTACGCTGCTTCTACTACTACACTTGTTTGTTTCATGTGTCACTGTGTCTAACGTGTACTTTCCACCTTTTGTCTCTTCCCTATATAAATATCTTGTGTATCATGATTTTTAAAATTATGCTTGATCAGAATCTAGGAGTTAGATTGTTCTTAGTTTTCGAACCTCAATCAAATAATAAGTTACCATTATATCTCAGACTATATTCTCTTCTTTAACAGCTAAGGGGCTACAAAAGCACCCATGCAAGGGTGTGATGGCCTTGATTTTAATCTTTGAATTGCAAATGAAAGAAAAAAAGGAAAACATATGTAAAATTGTTTGCCATTAGCATATTCTTCAATAGCTATTAAACTTTCAGAATCCCAGTGCACTATCCTTCTATTGATTAAACAATCAGCTTAAAGTGTTAATTGTTCCCTTTAAGTCAAGTTCATTTGTTAACCTGTTCTGTCAGTTATGCAAACATGACTAATCAAAGTGATGCTGAAACCATGAAATGTTTTGCCATTGTAACTGTGTTTCCCAAATTTCCAGAATGTTAAAAATGTGCTTTATCTCAGTGCATAAGAGAAGTTGGCTGTAATAATTACCTGCTTAAAAAGTGAACAAATTCCGCTTCAGTGTAATTGCTGTTTTTGGTAATCAATTATTTTATACTTTCCGTAATGGTGTTTTCGTTTTTGTCCTTTTTACCCCGTTTCTTTTAAACATCAATTTATGCACCGCATAACGGAAATATTAACATATTGTTAGTTCCTAGAAATACATTTTTCTATTTGAATCGGAATATCTGAAACCTTACAAGAAAAGAGATGCTGAATGGCGCATTTCGTATCTTTTCACACCCTCTGGAACAAAAAAAAATAGTAAATTTGAAATGTCCTTGGTCATGAACAATATAACTCATTAAAAATTGTATCACTTAAGCATCCACATTCTCCATATAAAATGTAGGACTTTGTTTTATGTATGGATGGAGTCCTTCTAATGTGCTGATAAGAAATATGGTATATGACATCCGCTACCTAGCACCTCGGTTTAACTGCCGAAATGGCCATATTTCTGTGGGTGTCTTTGAAAACTTGTCTCATTAACATGACATCACACCAAACAAATGCGTTTTGGATAGTGTCCAAGTTACTTGTTTCGGACCTTTGAAACATTAAAAGACTTTATGATGGGCGAAAAAGTGTCCTAAAAGTCCGACAGAATCGCCATTTTAGATAATAAAACACATTTTAATGCATGTTTAGCAGCTGCTCTTGAACTTCAGGTTCAAGCAGTATCTCTGTGGAATTCTTTATATTGCCTAAAATAACCTAAGATTTATTCACAGCAGTAAAATTTGTGCTTCAAAACATGTTACAATGTCAAATTAGTAAAAACCATATAAGTGAAGGAGCACAATGAATACAATTTTGTGGATTTTGCTTGCCATGACTTTTGCTCCAAAATTATTTATACACCATTTAATTGTATGTACACGAGTCTTGCGCACTCACAGTCATCATCCACTGAGAAGGGACCCAATCTTGTCTTATCTCGTTCAAAAGAGAGACATCCCCCATCTGGGGTAATGCTAATTACATGCTCTGGCAGGAAGTAGTGGTTGTTGCACAGAAAAGTCAAAAGGTATTGCTGCAATTTGCCTTTCTGTGAGCAAGGCCAAGAACTCTAAAAAAACATAATTTATTAATAATAATAACTAGCTGAGCAGATTCAATTTCAAAGGCAAATACCCTATCGCGTTCCAGATAAAGAATAACGTAAATACTATTAAAACATGGAACTGATCTATAGGTCTGGCTTTCATGTAGTAAAGCCTTTAAGCACAGGCATGTTGAGGTGGTGGTAATGATAGCGTAACAGTTATAGTGCTGGTAAAGCTGTGGTGCTGATGGTAATGGCTTTAATGGTAATGGTGAAAAGGTAGAGTTATTAGAGGTGGTTATGATAATAATGATGGTGACAGCATAGGCATTCATATATTTATAGAGGGCACAGTCACACAAATGCATCATGGTATCAGGATTGGATTTGAAACATAACAAGCTGAGAGGAAAGTGCAGAAGAGCAGAACCAAGCATTAGCAAATTATTTGGTCTTCAGTTTCTTTTTAAGGATCTACAAATTTGAAATTAAACATAATGCACATAAGTCCTGCTATTACATTAGAAAGCGGTACTTCTTTAAGCATATTTTTCAGATGTTATATAGTCCCAGAAGCATTGCAATGGAAGCAATTGAAGCACTCTCACAGTCAAGGGAGTAATACTCTCCTTGGTGAAGCATAATGCCACAAGCTGTAAAGGAGGTGCCATATTATTATGGGCTCTGCTGTTGCAATGTGGACCTGAGCACCTGTTGTATGTTCCTGTAGTGCGTAAAGTAAAATTATTCATCTCAATATTTCTCTGCAATTGTGCTTTATTTTCAGACAGCAAGACTCAGGCACAGATGACCTTGCTAACTTTTTTCAGAGCTGTATTATTCAACACGGGGGGGGGCTACTCCGAATGTCAGAGGATAATCGCCCCACTGAGTCAGTCAGCGAAAAATAAAATAATAAAACAACATTTTCATTTTTTTCCACTGACTGAGCCAGGGAGTCTTGGGTGGAACTGGGCCAAGCCGGGCTATGGCAGGTTGCAGGAGTGGCAGGTGCACTCTAAAGTGTGCATACAGTTCGTCTTAGGCCGGCCAAACAGACATGCACATTTAGGTTTCTCCAACCTAATAGTTTTGCACAGGTAGGTTGGAGAAACAGCACAAACTACCAGCCACTGTTTGAGCAGCAATCCAGGCCGATTAGACCAATCCTGGCACTGCTCTCATACTATTGATCAAATACAAGGAGATAATGGATGGAGCGCTGAAACGTTTCACACACTCACTCCCAGTCACAAATCTGGGTTGAATCCATCATTGTTCATTAGCTCACTTCGCCATCCCAATTCAGACACAGCAATATGCAAATCAGTCTTGACCCTGTGCCTCATGGGAACACTGCAGCCCGATCTGCCAAGCCATGTCTTCCCAGGACGGGAAACAAGCATCCTGGTACCGGTTTCAGGCTAACAGCCCTCACCAGCCAGGTCCTAGGATGCTTGTTTCCAGTACAGGGAGGACCTGGCCTGGCAGTTCGCCTGGACTGTTCCAATTTGGCACAGGGTCAGGACGGATTTTCATATGGCTGGGTTCAAACTGTAATGGCATGGTGGACACAAAAATTATGGCTTTAGACCCAGATCTCTGTCCTGATGAGGGGTGAAACCCCAAAACCAGTCCTGGTTTGTTTGTTTCCAGACCAGGGAGGAACAGCCTGGCAGTTCAGCTGGACTGTTCCCATTGGGCACAGGGTCAAGACTGATTTGCATATGGCTGGGTTCAAACTGGAATGGCTTGGTGAGAAAAAAAAATGGATTTAGGCCCAGATCTCTACTGGGGTGAATGTATGACATTGTTCTGCATTTTGTCCATCAATTGTTGTTTTGCATTTGTCACCCGAGTGGGACAGGTATGGCCAGATGTGGGTCCCGTGCTCTCCATACCACTGGACTCAAACTATCCTGGCTGACGAGGGGTGAAACCTCGAAACATTTCCTATGACACTTGTTTCCAGTTCGGGGAGGACCTGGCCTGGCAGTTCGGGCTGGACTGTTCCCATTGGGCACCGGGTCAAGACTGATTTGCATATGGCTGGGTTCAAAATGGAATTGCATGGGGTGCAAAAAAACTATGGATTTAGGCCCAGATCTCTGTACTGGGGTAAATGCATGACTTTGTTCTGCATTCTGTTATCAATGGTTGTTTTTGCATTTTTCACCCCGAGTGGGATGGGTATGGGGCCTGTGCTCTCAATGCCAACGGACTCAAGCTTTTCTGGCTGGTGAGCGGTGAAACCCTGAAACCGATTCTGGGATGCTTGTTTCCAGTCCAGGGAGGACCTGGCCTGGCAGTTCGGCTGGACTGTTCCCATTGGGCACAGGGTCAAGACTGATTTGCATATCGCTGGGTTCAAACTGGAATGGCATGGTGAGAAAAAAAAACGATGGATTTAGGCCCAGATCTCTGTACTGGGGTGTATGTGTGACATTGTTCTGCATTCTGTCCATCAATTGTTGTTTTTGCATTTGTCACCCCAAGTGGGATGGGTATGTCCAGACGTGGGTCCCGTGCTCTCCATGCCACTGGACTCAAGCTATCCTTGCTGATGAGGGGTGAAACCCTGAAATTTTTCCTACAACGCTTGTTTCCAGTTCAGGGAGGACCTAGCCTGGCAGTTCGGGCTAGATTGTTCCCATTGGTCATAGGGTCAAGACTGATTTGCATGTGGCTGGGTTCAAACTGGAATTGCATGGTGAGCAAAAAAACGATGGATTTAGGCCCAGATCTCTGTACTGGGGTGAATATATGACATTGTTCTGCATTATTTCATCTATTGTTCTTTTTGCATTTGTCACCCCGAGTGGGATGAGTATGCCCAGACATGGGACCCGTGCTCTCAATGCCAATAAACTCAAGCTATCCTGGCTGGTGAGGAGTGAAACCCCAAAACCGATCCTAGGATGCTTGTTTCCAGTTCAGGGAGGACCTGGCCTGGCAGTTCGGCTGGAGTGTTCCCATTGGGCACAGGGTGAAAACTGATTTGCATATGGCTGGGCTCAAACTGGAATGGCATGCTGCATTGCTGAGCAAAAAAACAATGGATTTAGTCCCAGATCTCTGTACTGGAGTGAATGTATGACATTGTTATGCATTTTGTCCATCAATAGTTGTTTTTGCATTTGTTACCCCTGAGTAGGACGGGTATGCCCAGACGTGAGTCCTGTGCTCTCCATGTCACTGGCCTCAAGTTATCCTGGCTAATGAGAGGTTACATCCCGAAACCGGTCCTAGGATACTTGCTTCCAGCCCAGGGAGGACTTTGCCTGGCAGTTTGGGTTTGACTTTTCCCATTGTGCCCAGGGTCAAAACTGATTTGCCTATGGCTGGGATCAAACTGGAATGGTATTGTGAGAAAAAACGATGGATTTAGGCCCAGATCTCTGTTCTGGGGTGAATGTATGACATTGTTCTGCATTCTGTCCATCAATTGTTGTATTTGCGCGCATACTATTGAGAGCATCTCCAAGAAGAGCAGCTCCGGAATTGGGTGGGGAGCTTGTGCTGGTGTCCTTGGAATTGCTGGAATGCCATCAGGAGCAGGAGAGAAGAGAACAGAGTAGGCCAGCAGCGTTGGTGGCAGGACAGGGACGTTTTTAATGTTTTATCTTTTCCCTAATTGTCCGTCCTCACCCTATCTCCCTCTTGAGTTTCGTACTGCCGCCACTGCTATTCAATAAATAATTCACTAACTCAGAGAAATTTCACAATAATTGAACTCATTTTATGCTCAAAAGGCTCATAAAACGCAGACTCTGGTGTGACAGCTAATTCCTTTATGATAGGGTCCCAGATCTAATCACTTTTCTGACTGCAAATGGCGACACAGGTCTTGGGTATGAGGCGGGAGTGGTCTGTACTTAATGTGAAAATTTTTCTTTTAAACTGAACATTGTAAAAACCAAAGTTTGGAAAGCACGTTTGAAATATTCTGTGATTTGGGGAGCTCTCTAAATGATATATAGCGATTTGTCCCCAAAAAGGATGTTCGTAATTAAAATGAACTTGCATCATGAATTTTTGTGTTCGGTAAAGTGGGGGAGAGGTTGTGGCCTAACATCTAGGGAGGTTGAGCTCAAATCTGGGGAACCGGGTTCGAGTCTCGGCAATGAGGCTCAGTATCCTGTGATTCTTGGCAAATCACTTAATCTCCCTGTGCCTAAAAACATGAATGCATCCTTTTGTAATCCAACTGGTGCTCATGTAAAGCACTCTGTCACCTGATACCTTCGGGTCAAGTTTGCTCTACATAAAAGTCCGAAAAATAAATAAAGTGGTGAAAAAACAGTTTAGTCAGCTTTATTGATTGGTATAATTCATTCAGCATTATTGGCAGAAGAAATTGAAAGTTGAAAAGTCTGTGAAATGCTTCCAGTGCTACTCATCAAAAGATCACCGCAATACATTGCTCACCGGAAGCTTCCTGGATTATTCTAATCACAGAAGTAGCACAATGCAACCAGGAAATGACAGCAGTTCCATCAGTTCATTGAAAACTTAGAAGGCAGTAAAAACCATTAAGTTGAAATAGTTCCTTGAATCTTGTGTGTTCCTAATAGTACTTGCTGTGCTGCTTTATTTTTGTGTGAGTTATAGGCGTAGACAGTGCAAGCTCTTTAATCCTGTTGTTCAAAATCTATTTTCTCGCATTACATATTTTATTTTTTGTAGGGGCCAAATTCGTAGGAGCCTATTCTGTCCCCGACACTTACAACGCAGACGATGACAAGATCTATTTCTTTTTCCGCGAAGCTTCACAAGAAAGCATCACATCAAACAAAGCTATATTTTCTCGAGTTGGGAGAGTTTGTAAGGTGAGCTACATTTTTAAATTTAATCACAACTGCATCACAATTTGCTCATAATGAAGAGGTCTGTTTTTGCTTCTAAGAAACATAAACTTTGAGAATGAGTACCTCCTCAACTGTGACCCTAACAGTAGCGGCTGGTGGTGGGAGTGCTGCGGGGCGGTGAGGCACGGCGGGGAAGAAACAGCTTGGGGGGTAGTAAACTACGGCATAGAGGTAAATAACCAAATAAATAAATAAAACAAATTTCATTGAGCGCGCTGCATTGCCAAATACGATGCAGCGCGTGCAACGAAATTCGCTTTATTTAATTATTTATTTTTTACTTACCTCCATTGGGCTGTATTCCATAGTTCACTACCCCCCACCCTGCTCCACCCCTGCCCCGACACACTTCCCCGTAGCACTCCCACCACCAGCCCCTACTGGACCCTAAAGCAATGGTTGCTTCTGCTTTATGGTACTAGAACCATTTTGAATGTTGCTCCTATTTTCCTCAAGTTAATCTTTCACACTTTCCTCAGTGATTATACGTTGTAATATGATTAAAATATCTGTAAGTTTACTTTTCCCCATACCATTGCCACTGCCATGTTCTAGTCTTTTTATCCATATACACAAGTTTTCCTTTGTTATGAACACAGATACCCCGACCAACTTATGGGGTTATTAGTTGGAACTTTGGGGATTGGTGGGGGCGGAGCGATTCCTACATCAATCAATCAATCAATCAAATACACTTATAAAGCGCGCTACATACCCGTAGGGTCTCAAGGCGCTGGGGGGGGGGGGTGCCGCTACTGCTCGAACAGCCAGGTCTTCAGCTTCTTCCTGAAGGAGAGGTGGTCTTGGGTCAGGCGCAGGTCGGACGGGAGGGAGTTCCAGGTCTTGGCGGCCAGGTAGGAGAAGGACCTTCCTCCTGTAGTCGCTCTTCGGATGCGGGGGACGGCGGCGAGGGCGTGGTTGGCTGATCGGAGGTGGCGTTTGGGAGCGTAGAAGTTGACTCGGCTGTTGAGGTAGCTCGGGCCTTGGTCGTGTAGGGCTTTGTGTGCGTGGGTGAGGAGGCGGAAGGTGATTCTTTTGTTGACGGGGAGCCAGTGAAGGTCTCTCAGATGTCCGGAGATGTGGCTGGAACGTGGGATGTCGAGGATGAGTCTGGCTGAGGCGTTTTGGATCCGCTGGAGTCTCTTCTGGAGCTTGACGGTGGTCCCGGCGTAGAGGGCGTTGCCGTAGTCCAGTCGGCTGGTGACGAGGGCCTGGGTGACGGTCTTCCTGGTCTCTGTGGGGATCCACCAGAAGATCTTCCGTAGCATGCGTAGGATGTTGAAGCACGCCGAGGAGACGCTGTTGACTTGCCTGGTCATGGAGAGGGAGGAGTCCAGGGTGAAGCCCAGGTTTCGTGCATGGTCTGTCGGTTTGGGTGCGGTGCCCAGGGCGGGAGGCCACCAGGAGTCGTCCCAGGTGGAGGGTGAGGAGCCCAGGATGAGGACCTCCGTCTTGTCCGAGTTCAGTTTCAGGCGGCTGGTCGTCATCCACTCGGCTACCTCTTTCATCCCTTCGTGCAGGTTGGCTCTGGCGGCGGCGGGGTCGTTGGTCAGGGAGAGGATCAGCTGGGTGTCGTCGGCGTAGGAGATTATGCTGAGGTGGTGTTTGCGTACGATGGCCGCGAGGGGGCTCATGTAGACGTTGAAGAGGGTGGGGCTCAGGGATGATCCTTGGGGGACGCCGCAGATGACTTTGGAGGCTTCTGACTTGTACGGTGGTAGGCGGACTCTCTGTGTTCTTCCGTCCAGGAAGGAGATGATCCATTCCAGCGCCTTGTCCTGGATTCCGATGTTGCTGAGGCGCCGTACTAGGGTGCGGTGGCAGACCGTGTCGAATGCCGCGGAGAGGTCTAGGAGGATGAGGGCCGCTGTTTCTCCATTGTCCATCAGGGCTCGGATGTCATCGGTGGCGGCGATGAGGGCGGTCTCGGTGCTGTGTTTGGCTCGGAAGCCGGACTGTGAGGGGTCGAGGGATCCGTTCGTCTCGAGGAAGGCGGCCATCTGCTTGTTGACGGTCTTCTCGATGACTTTGGCTGGAAACGGGAGAAGCGAGATGGGGCGGTAATTCTTGAGGTCGGTGGGGTCCGCTGTTGGTTTCTTGAGTAGAGCGCTGAGTTCGGCGTGTTTCCAGCTTTCAGGGAAGATGGCGGTGTCGAAGGAGGTGTTGATGGTGTCTCGCAGGTGGGGTGCGATGACAGCGTCGGCCTTGTTGAAGACGTGGTGAGGGCAGGGGTCGGTCGGTGATCCGGATGCCGTCAAAATTCACCGATGCCCACCCACTGTGAAACACTGAGCTGTCCCTTGCAACTGATGCTCTGTCTTTCACTGCTTCACTGTTCTTGGTGCAGGAGTAACTCCCTGAGCTCATACACGAACTTTGCAGAAAATGTTTATTCATATTTGGGTGCAAAGTCCAGATCTACGGATCATGCTCACCCAGTGAGGGTGCACCAAGCCTAGACTGGGATTGATTGCTGTAATATGGAACCATAACATCCCAAAACGAGAAACATAATATTCAGGGTAGATGCTTTTTCATATTCTGCTCACCTAGCATCAACACATATTTGCCAGGTTTTATTAACTGTTTAATGCCCGCCTCATCAGCTGACATTGTTTTGATTACTTCACCAATGGTAGCGCAGATTAATTTTAATGCAAATGCGCACACACATTTTCCCACATGGCCCATCCATATGCAGGTATACCTTTGGATTTTTGCTGGTCACTTGTGACCTCTGGTTAACCTGATTTGATTATTCAGGAGAGCCACCAGTCGGCCGCAATCATCACTCGAATATACATTTGTGCAGTGCAAAAGATAGCCCTTCTCCTCTTAGATGTGTGCATAAGTTGGGCTGGCATCAGGGCCGTTGGGTTAGAAGTGGTTAGTGAGAAGTATGGGAATTAGAAGTGGAGAGACAGACAATGCCTAGCCCTGTGGGAACTGCTCATCCAGCAGGGCATAAAAAGGTTTTTTAAAATAAATTTCCAAATTTAGAGCTTGTTTTGAGAAGAAAAAAAAGAAAAAACTTGACTCAACATACAGGGAATTGTTTATCTGCTTGCCTTTTTCCTGCCCACCAGCCTTAAAATCTGTCGTTATCTGGAGGAAATTTTAAGCAGAATTCACTGACTGAATTTCCTTCACCATAGGGTGAGCATTATGGAGGAAATTCATCCAGTAGATGTCACTCAATTTTTTGAATTTACCCCCCAGAAGCTGGAGGACATTATGGGCCTGGTTTTGAGTTTCTTGGATTGAGTATTCTGTCTCCCAAATTAGAGATTATCGTTGCCCCTGTGGTCATTGCTGTATAATGAATGGAGCCACTGTGATGGCGGCTCATTTCAGTGTAATAAAAGTCTGGTATACAGCAACCATCAGTTTTGGAAGCTATACACCGTTTGACATTTTTGAGTTTTCTACAAACAAATTTCCAAAGTGGGAGACGTATCTGTAAAACAAAAACATTAACGACCTCCACACACCCTGGTGAGTTTTCCCCCTGGGCAAAGGAGCTATTATTGGGTTTTTCCTGTCCTTCACAACAAGATTTGTGCTGGCAGTGACGGACAGGAAAATAAAGACATAACACCTTCCACCCTAAATAGGGCAAATTGTCCAGTGTTCTTCCGTAGAAAGCCTCAACCCCATTAGGTATTCCGAGGATGTATTCTATCAATAGAGTCAAAGAGGCACGGTCAAGGTGTGTCTTTTCTAACTGAGGCACATAGCCTGAGCATAATCGGAATTGTTGATTTAATAGCAAGGGAAGCAGTGTGTAGTGACTTGATTGTCACATCTCCTTCCCCTTAGTTACATCTACCCTACTGCTCAGCTTGGATGAGTGCTGGAATGCTTGGTGATGTTATGGAATGCATTGGCGCCTGGTGATGTGCTCAGTGTCAGTTGGTGTGTGCAGGCTGAGCAGCAGGTAGGCTGCTCCTGGTGGGGTTATCAGCTAGCTAGCTTACCATTTACTTACCATTCCGGTCAAAAGTCAATAGCAGACCAATTTTGGCCCCATTGTAGTCTTGAAATGGATTTGGCTGGCAGGCCCGAGTCAATTGCATCACAGTGGTCCAGGCATGTACAAAAGATGTAACAGTTGGTTTTCAGTAACATAGGAAGAACCCTTCGCAGCATTCTAAAATATAAGAACCAGAATGAAGAGATCTTCTTTACCTGTTAGTCCAAATTTTAATCTTGATCAACAAAAAAACTTTCTGGCTGCCAAGGTTGGTATGGGGACTTCTCTCGGGACTTGTGGTTACAACTCGGTGAGCTTGAAAATGGCTGGGAGCCAAACATAAAAGTGCAGTTGTATCTCCTTTTAGCTTCAATGCATTTCTGCACATCCTGTTTACCTACACTTATGTAAGATAATTATTGTGATTTATAAACATGCAGCTTATGCTTATACGTTAAGATACATGGATTTGTTCGTG
Source organism: Lissotriton vulgaris (assembly GCF_964263255.1). Classification (NCBI taxonomy): domain Eukaryota; kingdom Metazoa; phylum Chordata; class Amphibia; order Caudata; family Salamandridae; genus Lissotriton; species Lissotriton vulgaris. Next base: position 1,969,766,192 of record NC_141685.1, read on the forward strand.
ACAAAGCAAAGTTGTATTTGCATGTAACAAAAATCTTACAAGCAATGAAGCTAGAATATAAGTAACATTTACCTAAAGTTGCATTTGACAAATTACAGCTAGAAATCACACACGCCATGCGAAACATTCCTTCTTTTGTACAGAAATGCAGCATGAATTATTAGCCTTTGTGTTCCTATGTCAGGCTACTCCAGAAAATGAAATTTCATGTACAGGTTTATAGCTAGCGGGACAAATCTATTAATGAAACCTTTGTACCGCCTTCTCCTGGTTTACAACTTTTTTGCTTAACAGGACGTACATCTCACTACCGCCTTTTGTCTCCTCCTCTCGCTGCTCTTCCCACGCATATCCTCAGGGCTCTATCCTGTCTCAGCTGCTTTTTAATCTCTACAGGATCCCACTTGTCCATCTCATCCAATCCTCCGGTTTTACTCTTTACTTGTATGTGAAAAACACTCAGACTGTCGTACGCATTTCCAACGATGCTTAGTTATTGGTTAACCATCTTCAGCAGTGTCTTCCTTTGGATGGTTGTGAGCCATTTGAAACTTACCTGTGATATAACTTGTGATACCATCTCCTGTGTGGGAGCTACTATTCTGCCTTGATGAACTGGGTCGTATGCTCCTTTAGTGAGGAACCTTGGCTTTAAAACTGATTCTTCTTTATCTCTGTCTGAGCAGATTCTGCCAGTAGTGAAGTTGTCTCTATTACAACTCCATCCCTTGGAACACATTATTGATCTATTTACTGCTTCCCAGAAGCTGATCAAAAATCTGCAGTTAGTCACGAAAGCTCTCGGCCTTTGTTCCCTTTAACATATTTCTTCCACTCTACCCTCCATGCCCGGGTCCTCTGTAAAACTCCTGTTTAAATCCTTGTTTTTAGCACGTCAGGTGTGCTATCCCTTCTGTACATCCCATTTGTGTACCACGTTCAGATGGTATTGCCCTACTAGTCTGCTAGGAAACATTTTCTCAAAGTCCCTTCATATTGATGAATATGTTTTAGTGGTAGACCACTTGCTGCTGCCGATTCACATTCCTCGCAATCCTTCCCAGTCTTTCACAGGGAGGAATAGAGTCCCTGGCAATTTCGGCAGTGGTGGCCGCCACAGGTAAATGTGGTGAGGTGGGGCAGGGTGGGAGCGAGGAAAGTCGACAGATTACGGAATAAGTATGATTAAATAAATAAATAATACCTATTCCTTCATCTGTAAGCTACCCTCCCCCGCTCTACCATGCTTACCTGTGCCGGCCACTGCTGAATTTCGGAGACATTTGAAAACATGGTTGCTGCTTGTGACCTTGGTAACACCTTTCCTGGCCTGTGTCTTATATTCTGATTTGCGGTATATATCAAGTATTGTACTGAGTGCCAAGATACCCAGTCATGCATGCACATATTATGCTTTCCGAATGCCGAAAAAAATTAGGTCAATATATAGTAACAAGTGTAAATGAATCAGTTCTAAATGTATTACAGGGACCAAAAGCATCTATGTTTGCTAGTGTATGTTATCTGCTTATCTTATTTGCTTACCTTTAGGACTGCTGCTCTTGGATACCAACAATGTTATTTGCATCTGTTAGTAACAAAAGCTCTACAAGTTTTAGGTTATGAAAAGTACTTATTTGTCATATATTTTTAAAATACCACATTCTCCTCATCTTTCATACAATTATTTTAAGGTAGGCACCAATGAGAGTTTAAAATGTCTTTCCTTACAGGATTATCAAGTAACACCTAAAATATCTGACATGTGTTTTCACAAATCAAAATCGTTGTCATGGGAAACTTTATTTCTGTAGTCACAAAAATTTAAATGTACCCAGCATCTCTTCTCACAACATGAAGGATGAGTAAATGACTGTTATAAATTGGGTTACTGGTTGACTGGGGTGTGAGCCCTGCAAAGCAGCAACTATAGTACAAGTCAGGGTAAGGCACAAGCAAACCCCAAATTAATCTGTCCTTACCCCCTGGTAGCTTGACACAGAGCAGTCAGGCTTAACCTAAAGGCAACATGTAAAGAATTTGTGCAACACTTTAAACAATAAAAATGTGAAAGCACCACACAAAAGATCCCACACCAGGTTAGAAAAATAGAGCTTAACTTAATAAATAAAACAAGACCAAAATGACAAAACCCCAATCAGTAGAACCAGAGATATGAATTTCTAAATAATAAACAGTAAAATCGCACCTAAACGCATAAAGCACCAACCACGGCTATCTAGTCGTGCTGGACCGGGTCAAAATCGAAAATTCAGGCCAATCGTGATGGAGCACACAATGGATACAGTACCAGATCAGTCCTGTTGAAGGTTTGCCATCTCAAGTTTTGTGCTAAGAGTCCTGTTTGCATTGGAGAGGGCCGCAGGGAGCAAGGAGAGCATCTCTGGCAGTGGTGGGTGTGGTGCAAAGAGCAGGCCGGGTAGTGAAGACGTGCGGACTGGAGCTTCGAATTGGCAGTACCCTGTGGGCTGACAATGCTGCTGTGTGAAGAGATGGGCTGGCAGCGGCTCACAATGATATTCGGTGCAAGTGCCCCGGTTCCGGTGCAAATGAGCTTGTTTGCTGTTTTGAAGAGCCAAAAAGCTTGATTTCAAGAGGTTGAGAGCCACACCAGGGGTCCAGGACCTTTGAAGCACCACCTGCGGGGTAGGAATGGGAGCACACTGCTTCACCTCGCAGCACAGTTCACACATTAGCATTATGGTAAATGCAGTTCACTTTAAACTATTACTTGAATTTTTGCTTAAACACGTGTCTAGAGATTCACAGCACTAATCTGCACCAACTTTGGTGAAACAATCAGCAAAAACTCAACTGAGTGTTTAAAGTGAACTACATCTACCATAATGCTAAGGGGTGAACTGTGCTGGGAGGTGAAGCAGTGTGCTCCCATGCCCCTTCAATATGGGAGGTCTGAAGGCAAAAAGGTAGGGAGAAATCATGAAATGATGCCAGGTCTAAGAATGGCACTAAATGCTTACAGACTGCAATTGAATTCTGCGGTTTAAGTAATAATAAAATGCAGAAACAACAAAGACAACAACAAAGAATGGTTTATTTACCTTAAGAAAGCTCATGGAAGTATTTTTCCAAACCTAATATTTGTTGGCTGCGTTTTGCATGCTCAATAAAGAAAAAGTTCAAAATACAATCTACATTAGTGTGAAACTATTTATGCATCATAGGATTATAGCCTAGGAGGCTCTAATCCTCTGAAACAATGATATCCTTTCAGACATAGAGAAGCCAATGAAAAGGTAATTCCATACTCTACTGGTATTATTGTATCGACGCTTTTTATCAGCTTGGAACTTCCCTTGTTAGTGATCACGCTTTTTTATAGAGATTGGAATAACCTTCTTTAGTCTCTGTAAAAGCGTTTGGACCAGCACATTGATTTTGCTTATTATAGTGTTTGGGTTGGTTCCCATGTGTATTGGGAGGTGTGTGGACACGTTATGAGAATACATGTTGAACGGTGTGTTTGTGATTGTGCCACTGGCGGGTTTGGCTGGGTTTCGCTGGGTTTCCGCTACATTCAGCTCCACTTTATATTGTTTTTGGTATGTTTGTGTGCAATATATACGGACTTAGCCGTCCACTTGCTTGCTTTTGACACGTGTGTTTTATGTCAAACTTGTGACTGCATTTTCGAGACGCCTCAGGCCCCAGTATTGTTCAATTAACAAAAGATTTCACTGAATTAAACAATATTTTAAAGACTATTGCACACTACACCTTTTGAAACTTAGAACATAGACTTGCTTTAATATATACAGTGATCTTCATAATTATATGTGTTAATCTTCAACATTACCATAGTTAGGCCTCACATTCTATGCATGTGGAACTGCCTAGACGGTGTTAATGTGCACCTATGTGGAATATGCGCCGTAGTACGTATTGTGTGTACTCGCTTATTTCGTTTCATTTACAGCACCATTATGCATAGTCTTATGGTACTAAATATATTCTGCGTACATATAAGCACCATGTGTCGTTTATGACACCCTTAGCATTTAGCCGATCTACTTTTATTTCAAAAGAGTTCCATAATTCCATGTGAAAGTTTTTGCACAGAACAGTTTGTGTGATGACTCAACAACAAAAAAAATGACATCACTATATAAGATTTATTATGTGGTGGCATTAATTTACTGTTTCGTATTGTACAGCTCGTTTGAAATTATCTCACATGAATATTGCTCCATAACATTGTTTTGTGGATATTGGCCAATGTTTAGTTATGTTACCTTGGGGAATTATTTCTTATACTCTGCAGTGACTAATGTTCTGTGGCACTGGTAGTGCTCTACCTGAAGTGCTGTTTAATCCCTGCTGTATGCGTCCCTGAGGGGACGGCTACCATGGAGAGGAGCCTAGTTATAATATTCTTTAAAGACGAACAGATTACTTTAATCTCATCTGTCAATATTAGCCCAAAGTCAAACATCTGTTGCCCAAAGATGCCTGGTTCTCCCAGAAATATTTTAATCTCTACTGAATTTATACTATTTCTACATTATGCGACTACACCCTCAATTGTGTACCTACCTTCATTGCCAGAATGCTAGCATTCGTAAGTGGAACTCAGTGTATTTTTATTGATTTTACATGAAGTTGTGTTACCATATTTTTAGTATACATCATACTTTCTATGCTCAAGTTAGAAACAGTCGTTTATATTGGTGAATATAAGCGATATATGTTTGCAGACAGTCTTTTAAAGTTGGTTTGAATCACACCTTGCTGCATCTTAGTGCTATGTAGACACCATGCTTTGCAAAAACTTAAAAAGGCCAGCGACAGGCACAGTCAAGAACCATTAGCAAAAACATTGACATGAAGTTAGACATTAATAGTTTTTAGAGACATTTAGAGTTCAAGGATAGGGCCGGACTTTCAATACATCTGCAAAAATATGTTGGCTCAATCTGATAGGGCACAAATGTTAGGAAGCATGTTTAAAAATCGCTGGCAATCCCAATAGGGTTCGCCTATGCAAGAGCTACTGGCTTTGCCAATCTTTTTAAATCATTTTTGTTTTGGCTGCTGTTCGGCATGGCTAAAATTTAGTGACATAGAGGAGAGTGGGGTAGAGTGTTTTAGATTAAAATGGCATAGGATGCAATGGTATAGAGTATCGTTTATTGGAGTGGTGCACAGTGGAGTGGCATAGAATATTGTGGGCTGGTGTAGAATGCATTGGCATAGAGTGTAGCAGAGTATGGTGGCTTAGAGTGCAGTGGCATAGAGTGCAGTGGCATAGAATTTAGTGGTGCACAATTCAGCATTATAGAATGCAGGGGCATCGATTAGAGTGTTGCATAGTAGAGTGCAGTGGCATTGAGTGGTGTGGAGCATAGTGGCATAGAGTGCACTGGTGTAGAGTAGAGTGGTATACAGTGGTGCAGAGTAGAGTGGTATAGTGTGCTGCATAGTAGAGTGGCACAGAGTGCTACAGAGTAGAGTTTAGTGCCATCAAGTGCAGTGGCATAGAGTGCAGTGGCATACAGTGAAGTGGTATAGAGTGAACTGACATAGAATGCAGTAAAACAGACTAAAGTGTCCTAGAGTGCAGCAGTGTAGAGTGTCCTAGAGCGCAGTGATGTCGAGTAAAGTGTCATAAGTGCAGTGCTATTGAGGACAGTGGCGCAGAGTGCAGTTGTGCAGAGTAGACTCGAGTGCAGTGGCATAGACTGCATTGGCGTAGAGTGTTGCAGAGCATAGTGGCATATAGTGCAGCATCGTAGAATGCAGTGGTGTTGATTAGAGTGGTGCATAGTTGAATGCAGTGGCCTATAATGCATAGGTGCAGAGTGGAGTGGTGCAAAGTAGAGTGGCATAGAGTGCTGTGGAGTAGAGTACAGTAACATAGAGTAAAGTAGTGCAGATTACAGTGGCGTAGAATGTTTCAGAGTGCAGTGATGCAGAGTAGAGTGGCATAAAGTGATTTGACATAGTGTGCAGCCGTGCAGAGTAGAGTGACATAGTGGTCAGTGGTGGAGAGGACAGTGGTGCAGAATAGAATGGGGTAAAGTACTGTGGTGTAGAGTGGCATAGAAAGCAGTGGCATAGAGTACAATGATGATGCAGTGCAGAGTGCAGCGGTGTAGAGTGCAGCTGCATAGAATAGACGGTTTTTAGAGAAGAGTCAAGTGGTGTAGAGTGGAATGGGGTAGGGTAGAGTGCAGTGATGTAAAGAGCAGTGGCTCAAAGGTGAGTGGTAGAGTGGAGTGAGTAAAGTGCATTGGCCTAGAGTGCAGTGTTTAATAGTGGAGTTGTGCACATAGAGTGGAGTGGCCTAGACTTGAGTGGTGTACAGTAGAGTGCATCGACATAGAGTAAAGTGGTGCAGAGCAGATTGAAGTGGCGTAGAGTGTAGTGGAGCAGAGTGCAGTGGCATGGAGTGTAGAAGAGCTGAGTGTAGTAGCATGGAGTGGTGCAGAATAGAGTGGAGTGGAGTATGTATGGTGTAGTAGCACACTGCCTTTACAGACAGCACATTTTCAATTGAAATGACTATTATATTTGCACAGACATACAGTTTTACTAATAAAAACTATAGAGCGCACAAACCATAATGTGTGGCAATGTCATCACCTAGTGTACTTATTTGTTTTGATCATATTGAATTATGTTTACAACACATTTCAGAATTAACAGAAACTGTGCTTCAGTTGTGCATTCCAAATTCTTCTATATTAAGAAATAATTGCACAGTTCATTTAAATATCGCTGTGTGCTAGAAAAAAAACTTTCCTACCCCTAGTATCCTTCAAGATTGTCACATAAATCATGTCAATCAAATCAGATAAGGAAATGTAAACACCAAGCTTCCTCCAAAGACAGAGCCTGCCATTTGACCTCTGTCTTTGAATGCACAGCAAATATGTCCAGATTAGCAGCCTATATACAGAAAGGAGCCCTCGTGCAGGAATAAAAGGAGAGATTGTGGGAGAAGGCTTTGCTCCTTGAGAGGGACAAACTTGCACTGGATATCCTACAAAAATAAAGCTAGCAATTAAAACGCCAGAAAATGTGAGTTACAAATGCATAAAGTCAATTGTAAGCAATGGGCAGAATGCATTCCCATGGAAGCTTTATGAATGTCATCCAAAATGTCTTTAGAAAACCAGACATCTGTGCTGTCCGATGGACTTCAACCTAATAAAAGGGCAATCTCGATGTTGAAGCCTAAGTAATGTTTGCTTGTCATTGGCCCGGAATACATGAAGATATTGAAATCACGGTCAAGAACCTTTAGTGTATGTCAGTCCGTCAGTCAGTCAAAAAAAACTTTATTCGGTTAATTAAAACCATAAAAGCAGTACATGATGCATAGAATCAGGTTAAAAAATACTATTAAACAAGTGTGAAGAATTGATCGCTACTTCTTCATGAAACACAATAAACGCGTTCTTTCTTTAAAAAGGATCGATAGATGTGTGGAACACCTGTGTCAACATGTTAAAAACATTCTCACCAAGGTTTATGCAAAAGTCAGATTTGGTGATTAGGTAATGCGGCAACTCTTGGTTTGTTTTGTCTGGCGGCTGCTACCAAAAAACAGGCTACACCATATGTGACCTGCACCGAGTTCAACATCTGGAGATATAATAATGCTGGCCGAACCTGGACGAAATTCAAATGTTTCAGGATGGGAACAAGAAATTTTTTCCGCGGCACCAGGTAGTGGTCACAGAACATGACCAAGTGCAGAGTGTCCTGTGTGGAAAAACAGTCACATGTACAAGGGGGAAAATTTTCTGGGGTACCCCATTCTGTGTGCGAGCCAAGGACAAGGTGGATCAAGTTGAATCTGAACCTTGTGAGCAGGAAGCAATGGTAAGGCTTTGTGACATATTTTAAATAGGGTTCCATAGCTGTAGATGTGGAAAGTTGAAAAAGTAATCTCACCGTAGGTTTACAAAGTTCAACCGATTCTCTTTCGCATTCCAACAAAGTTCAAAAGTGCTGCTTCACCCACTTTACATCCTCTTTGTTAAGATTTTGCGGTAGAGAGTACATTTCCGGGCGCCCTAGCCTCGCGCATGCCGCTCTAACATACTCCAGCCACGGTATATTGTGAGCTTTGTCCAGAGACATACAATCTTTAAGGATGCAGTGATTCAAACTGATTTCCTCGTTTGTCCAGGTTTCAATCCAGCATAGTACTGGGGACATTTTTAGGAGATCAGAGACATATCCCATGCCTATTTCATTGTGGATTGAATGTGTGGGAGAAGATTTCGGGAGTGACAACAGGGCCCGTATAAAATTGTTTTCAGCAATTTGTATGCCTGGGGTTGAAACGTAGCCCCAAATGTCTGCCCCATAGGATGCGATTGCCACGCATTTGGCTCTATAGATCCTGGTCATGGCTTCCATAGGTTTCGAGCCCAATCTTTTGGAGAAACTCAGAAGTGCTGTAGTGGATCTAATGACTCCATTTTCCTTAAGTTTCATTTGTGCCTTCCAAGTTCCTCTCTCGTCAAAAGTAACGCCCAGGTAACAAAAGAAAGGAACCCTCGAAATTGGCGAGTTGTTACAGCTGAAGGATCTAATCTTCATATGTTTCTTTCGTGGGCCTACGACCATGACATGGGATTTAGCAGTGTTAATCTTTAGGTCGAGGGCTTCCATGAAGAGGCCAAAGTGGTCCAAAAGTCTTTGCAGGCCTGTGCCAGTCCGAGCTATAAGAACAGCGTCATCCGCGTATAGGAGGACCGGAATAGGTAGCCCCCCCATACGCGGCATGTCCAAGGTGGCTGAGTTCAAGGATTTCCCCAAGGCATTGATGTACAGTGTAAAGAGGAGAGGGGCCAGGATGCAGCCTTGTCTGACCCCTCTCCCTGATCTGAACTTTGCTGTACACCTTCCATCCCTCGTTGCCCTAATGGACGCAAACAAATTTAAATGAAGGTCATGCAAAAAACTAACCAAGGTGATGTCCAAACCCAAATTTCGTAAAATAGACCATAGTTTTGAATGATTGACCAAATCAAAAGCGGAAGATAAATCCATAAACCCCAGATAAAGAAGCCCCCCCTTCACCACGGTGTATTTGCTAATGATTAGATGAAGGTTCAAGCATTGATCCATTGTCCCTCTATGTGCCCTGAAGCCATACTGTAAATCTGAAAGGATCCCGCTCTCCTCCAGCCAATCCCCCAGTCTATGCAAGATGACTCTGCCTAAGATCTTGACGGCAGAGTCCAGCAGGGAGAGTGTATGATTTTTCCATCTTTGAAAACATTTATCTGGAGAATGGAGTACTTATTGATGTACAGGCTGTAATTCATCACAATGAATCAAAATGTATCTATGGTATTAGACTAGTTAATACATTTTGTTAATGAGCAGTACCTGATTCTAGAAACCTGTAAGATACTTTGTCCTCAAACTAAAGGTGTAACTATAATGTGCCTGTCCATTTCTCATGCATGGAGATACAGATGACAGGCATCATTATAGCACCATAGTTTTTATTTTTTGAAAATTGGGTAATGGGTTGACCTCAGTCAGAATGAAACGCAAGCAAACCCCGAATTAACATGTGCTTAACCCTCTGGTAGTTGGGAAAAAAGCAGTCAGCCTTAACTTAAAGGTAATTTGTAAAGTATTTATGCATCACTACAAACAGTAATAAAGTGAAAACACAACAAAAGAAAACTCCCACTCTAATTTAGAAACAGAGTAAACATAATAATTACTTGACACTGAAGAAACAAAAAGCCAATCAGTAGAACCGGAGATATGTAAGATATTTTAAGATTTAAGTGACAATAGTACCAAAAAGCAGAATGCGGGCACTTTAGTTATCTGGTCATGCCAGACCAGGACAAAGTTTCACATTTAGTCCAACCACGATGGAGCGCAGGCCAGAAACAGGAACCAAGTCCTGGTTGCTGAGTGCTGTGAGACCCCGCCTTGAGAATGCACCATGCAGCGTCAGTTTGGAGGCTCTGTGAGACTGTGTTATTATGTCCTGCACCATTGTCTAGGTTGCAGTCAACAAGGGGCTTGTGATGAAAAATTCTGCATCAGCTTTGCATCACACACTGGCTGTTCCGAAGAAGCTATGGGGCTTCAGTGAGGAGTCCTACCTCATCGTCGAGGATGCTGTTGACGAGGGGCTTGCGATGCGAAGGCCTGCAGTAAGGATGTGTTATGTCACAACTATGGCCAGTGGGTCATTGGTGGTGAATTTGATAGGCAGTTGTCACTTTAGTTATGCTGGGGTCTTCCTGTAAAGGTTAGCTATTGCTGATCTGCAATTCCTAAGGGAACCATTGTTGACCCCTGTCTAGTGGAATAGGAGCTGATTTCTTAAGGGGATGCCTGATATCCTCATCTACCTTTAATATATCTTGGTGCCACAGTGAGGCTATGCACCTTCCACTGCTCAACATTTTAGTAGTGATGCAGCTGTTCTGTACTTGTGTGATTTGGTTTGGCTACACAGCTGCCTCACAATCCCCCATCACCTTGACTCACAGTAATTTGTAGGCCATTTACTAAGCTGTCATCTTAGGAAGTCAGTCCCTTTCAGCGCCCCAGCGGCTTGCTGTTCTAAGTGAGAGGCAGGCTGTTTCTACTGGTACTTTCTCAGGTGCATCAATTATGAGCCTTTTTTGTCTGCTTATCTGCTTCAGTTTTCCAAGGGCCATGCTCCTTGCGAGGTGGGACATCCTTATGTGGCTATGCCGATTTATCCAAACAGGTAAACCTCAGACCTGTTGTGAACCCTGTGTTGCCCCCCATCCCCTTTCCCCTATTTGGCCTAAACTTTTGTTTGTTGCAAGCAACTAAAAGAAGAAATAAAATCCTATATAGATGCAAATGCAAATAAATGCATATAAATCTGTAGTAAAATTAGCCATATTGATGGCTGTAAAATCCCTCCTATTGAAAGTGTCATGTTAAAGACATTGTAAAGTCCAAATAATTCTTGATGTTTCAATGAATAAGACATTGGGGCCAATTACGATGTTGTTCAGAAACTCTTCTGACCGAATCGGTTTCGGAATTGTTTCCGACCGACTCGGGTTCTGGGAGTCCGGCCGACCAATTACGATGCTACGATACGTCCGTATATAGTTTGGTCGTATTCACATTGAATTCAATGGGAGCCTGTGTTCCGAACGAGAACACAGGCTCCCATTAAAAAAAAGGGTGGTGGTGGAAACCCATGCACCTTGTGACGGGCACCTCCTGGTGCCTGGCACTCTGTGCATGGTTGGTAAGAGGGGTCCCTTGGGTAAACCCATGGGCCCCAACTGGAGGTCTACAGTTGAACGGGGGCCTGCTACGGGTCCCCAAAGTCAGATTCGAACACCCGTTTCATGTCAGGCAGACCAAATCGAAACAGCTGTCCAAATCATTCATCCTAATCATTCGTTCGGAAACCATATCCAAAGAGCAGCCTGAATGGTTTCCTTGCATCGTAATTGGTCATCCGGAATGGTGTCCGATTTGGTTGGATTTGCCGAATACGAATCCTGTTTGGAGCTTTTCCAGACGGCATTGTAATGGGCCCCATAGCCTAATTAGCATCACAGAGACATATATAATTTTGTCTCAATTGCAATCAGAAATGTACAGATCTTGTGGACCAAACATTTCAATAAGAAAAGCTGAACGCTTGGCCATTCTCTCAGTTAATAACTTGAGAACATCATCATTGGTGTGATTTTAAAAAGAAGATGCTGCTGGAGTCTTCCTGGCTGGTTCCAGTACACACAAGGGGCTTGTAACAGTTAGCTGGCCTTCTCAGGAGTGGTAACCTGTTCAAGAAAGTCCTCTTATTAACCACTAGTTTAAATGGGAGTTTCCAATGAGTCACAAGGTTATTTTCCCACTGTAGACTATTCAGCTCCAGTCACTTCAACTTTTGGTAGCAAATATTCTACTTGCTATGGGGTAGGGTGGGCCTTTAGGAGGATTTCATCTACAATTCAGGAGATCGATGATGGACACAAAGAATCAGGCTGGGTGGGAAGGACACCTCTCCTTTTAGGTAAAATAAGAAACTGTATCTGGGAAAGTACAGATTACTACTTCCTTTTCCCATCTCCATGCTTAATCTAAGGAGCATCTGGCTCAGCATGAGGTATTTATAAGTTCAGGGTAGCATTTAGCATGATGTTGCTAGATGTCACTTTCAGAGAGTGCATAAGAGCAAGGAGGCCCACATCTCAGTATTTGGCCGCTCATTAATGTGCTTATGTTCAGATGCCACCTCACGAGACCCCCCTAACCCTTCTGTGTCTGACTCAAAGTCATGCAGGCTCTCATGGTCTTACTCCTTAAGGTTTCATGCCTCTGGAGTGCTTGTATATAGGTAATCAAATTATAGAAGGAGGAGGGCCTGCAGTGGTAGTATATATTATCAATGGTTGCCTGATTCTAGGTTTAGCTCTTTCTTGAAGGAATTATAATTAATAAGGCATTTTGAGGATACCAAGAGCATAACAGTGCATTATGTCAAGCACCATTTGAGAGTCTACGTTTTTTTCTTTTAAGCTTTGCTTGCCTTACTGACAAAAATAACCTGACATTATTTTTCTTAGGGATGTAATCTAAGGCATTTCTCATTCTGAGTGGGGTATTCTGAATTAGCCCCAAAGGCATTTCAACACAGGTGCATTTTATCAAATAATTCCAGCTACTGCATATGCTGGAACCCTGGTTCTCTATCAGGGTTCTTTACAAATATCTCTATCTTGCTAGTACAGATATGTAAAATGGTGCCATTTAGAAGATAAACAAATAATATCGAGAACATGAGCAAGTACATCGAATGCACACAAACCCATAATTACACTACAGGTCACAAAAGTTACGTTTAAGAAATACATTTCTTTTAGTAAATATGCAAATACACCAGACTAAATAAAAGGGATAGCCATTAAGTATATAATCATAATATTAGATATGAAATATGAAGTAGGAAAGGGGGAAGAGAAGGGGGAGAAATGAAAATCATATACCTATCTTGCTAAAGAAGACCAGAAGAGCTTGAAATGACACAAAGATTTTAGATGATATATTTATGTTTTTGTAAAGAAAACCATGTTGCATTTATTTTCCTCATTGAGTAATGAAGGAAATGTGCATAGAAAATATACATAACAAAGACTTGAGTAAAGTTTACTTATTTAAATATTAACATGAATTTCACATAAACATGTGCAAGGCTGGGTGACTTAGGCACTTTTTATCTGACCTCTGTGTGACAGTATGAGTATGCCACTGGTTACCAGGAAGGGGGCTCATTACTCTGCCTGAAATCATCGGTTTGAATGCTTTTAAGTTGATTACCCATGCTCAAAACTGTCCTAAGATGCTATCCATGCTCATAACTGTCCTAAGACGGTCTCCAGTCTGGTCAAATAACTTACTGACCCTAGCAAAATTGTCCCTGTGCCTTTTCTGTTCCATTCCTAATGTGCAGAACTGGCCCACTTTTTTGTAGAAAAGGTGGCTAATATTTAATCGCATTTGACTGAGAGCCACAAGGCAGGAATGCAATCTGTGGATTCAGCTTTTAGTAGCAGCTCTTGGCAACCTCCCTTATTTGGCTCAAATTATTTTCAGGATATCGCAGGCCTGGTCCCACAAATGGAGTCATGGCCATCGATGGACCTACCCCAATTTTACTTCATTTGAATAAATCAAGCTCTCACCTAGACCTGCTTCCACCTGCCCGTCTGGGGGATCTAGACCCTTATTTACTACAAGTGGTGGTGGACCTGCGTAATGCCTCACTTCATAAAGGTTCTGTCCCAGGGTCATGGAAACATGCTATGGTCCTCCCTCTTTTAAAAAAAACCCTAATCTTGATCCAATCAACTAGGCTAACTCCAGACACATTTTCATGCTGCCAATTTTTTCCAACATTTTGGAAAAACATGTAAATTCAATCCTCACCGCTTTTGTGGAAGCCCAGCAATTTCTTCACACCTCTCAATTGGGTCTTAGGGCTGGGCACAGTACATAGTCCACCTTTCTAGGAGTCATGGAACATCTAAAATGACTCCTGGATGAGGGCACAACAGCGGCTCTTAATTTTATGATATCTCAGCATGGCCTTCAATACTGTGTCCCATTCCAACCAGGTGGAAAGACTGGTGACATTAAAGTAACAGTTATAGCCTGGAGTACTTACTTCTTGAAAAACAGGTCATTTCAAGTCTTTTCATCCAACGCCGGGTCAGAGATTGGTGCCTGGACCTCTGAAGTACCACAGGGTTCAGCCTTGAGTCTGATGTTCTTTAACCTGTATGTTTGCCCTCTCGCAGATGTGGTGGTGAGCTGTGGTTTAACCCTGTGTTCCTGTGTTGACAACAGACAACTTATAGATGAATAGTAACTCACTCAAACTTAATGGTGACAAGGCCAACATTATGGTGCTTGGCAAGAATCCACTGCTGTGGGGTCCACAGCATTGGCCTGAGTCCATTCGGGCTCTTCCAGTACTATTCCCAAAAGTAAAAAGTTCAGGGTTTTGGTGGGATGAAAACCTCACTTTGAGACCTCAAGTGGTTAAAGTGGCCTCTACTTGCTTTACCGTTATGAAGTGGGTGAGAAAGATTATTTAGATTATTCCCCACTCTGCACACAGAACTCAGATGAAGGCCTTGATACTTTCACAAGTAGATTTGGCAACCTTCTCTAGTTAGGAACTGACAAGGCCTCTATTAGTTGTTTGCAGGCTCTGAAGAACAATACGGCTAGCCTCCTGTGATGGCTCCCGAAACATGCCCCTGCTTCGCATCTCCTCCACGTGCTGCACTAGCTTACGATTGAAAAGAGAATTTAATTTAAAGCCTTATATTTTATTTTCAAAGCTAGAGCTGGACGAGGTCCGTGTTATATCTGGGATCTGGTGGCACCTTATTAACCTAAGCGGACACTGAGATCATGTAATCAGGACTTATGCCTTGAGCCCAGAATCTGTCTGGTGCTAATGGAAGGCCGGTCCTTCACGTAACTGGGCCCAAAACTGGGGAATGCCCTCCCAGATTCCAAAATACATTGCACTTCTCTGCTGGTATTGAGCAAGAACTTGAAGGCTTGGTTATTATGCTGAGCAGCAGAAAACCCCGTCTTGGGTAGCTGTGCACTTTATACATTGAAATAATATTAATAATAATACTAATTAATAATAAAACATATAATTTGTTGCAATATGAAACAATAGCTCCCTGAATATTTCTTGAAATGCTTCCTTCTTTTGGCTGACAACTGTTCAGTCTGTGGCAGTAACCAGAAAAGGAGTTGAATTATGTTAACTGTATTTTTTATACATTGAAATAATATTAATAATAATACTAATTAATAATAAAACGTATAATTTGTTGCAATATGAAACAATAGCTCCCTGAATATTTCTTGAAATGTTTCCTTCTTTTGGCTGACAACTGTTCAGACTGTGGCAGGAACCAGAAAAGGTGTTGAATTATGTTAACTGTATTTTTATAACTTGCTATCTCCCGTGAGGGTAACCTGGCACTGAAGTAGGTGTGTGAGGCCAGCCTCAGGAGGGCTTTCTTTAAGAGCCAGCTCTTCAGATTCTTGTGGAATCCAAGATGGGAGGAGGAGGCTCTGGAGTGTTGTGAGAGGTGATTCCAGGTTTAGATCCGACAAGTAGGTTAACTTGCCAGATCGAAATAGCACTTTAAACTGGCCACAAAGTCTCTGCAGTGGCAGGCCTGATACCCATTTAAAGGCCTACTTAAGTGGGTGGCACAATTAGTGCTGCAGGCTCACTAGTCGAATTTAAATTACAGGCCCTGGCCACATGTAGTGCACTTTATTGCGGACGTAAAGTACATTAAATCCATGTTTAGAGTACAAAGTACATGCACTTTAGCAGGGGTCAGCAGTAGTGAAGTGCCCAGAACCCAAAAGGTGGTAAGCATGAAGTCAGCAAAATAGGAGGTCAGAAGGCAAATAGTCAGGGGAAACCACGCCAAGGATGCCAGGTCTAATAATGATTCCAAGGTACTTTGCATGTACACAGGGCACAGGAATGAGTTCTAGATCTGTTGGCCACAAGGTGAAGGCTCACAGCAATGTACAACGGAACACCTTTGCTGAGAATTTTTATATTTAACTGAAATTATAAAACACCTTTATCCAAAGCACTAGTACAGATATTTAAAATGGTGCCATTTAGAAGATAAAACAATAATATCGAGAAGATGAGCAGGTACATCGAATCCATACAAACCCATAATTACACTACAGGTCACAAAAGTTACGTTTAAGAAATACATTTCTTTTAGTAAATATGCAAAAACACTAGAATAAATAAAATGGATAGCCATTAAGCATATAATCATAATATTAGATATGAAATATGAAGTAGGAAAGGGGGAAGAGAAGGGGAAGAAATAAAAATCATATGCCATCAAGCAAAAACTAAGAAGTGTATGACAACATTACTAAAAACAAGTAGAAATATTGGCAAAAACATTACAATTATATATAAAAAATATGAAAGATTCAAGGAGGTTTAGGTACTTCTTCAAATCGAGGATTACATGAACATGACCTGTTACAAAAGTAACTTTCAGTGCAAAAGATGTCATCTACATAGAGTTACATTTTGCAGGTCACATTTGAATTGGCTGTTCTCGGATGAAACCGCTGTGCCTCGTTCTCCTCGGCAGCGTCTGCCTGAACCCGCATGCGTGCCACCTCTTGAATCCTGGTTCTGTGCCTTGCCATTGCTTTGCCCTCCAGCAGTTCCGTCTATTCGTGCCAGGATTGCACTTAAGATGGTCGTTTGAATAACTTGCTTGGGGGTGCAAATTTATAGCCACATTTTTTAGATATCATGCTCAGTTTGAAGGTTTATTTAGTCTGTTATGGGGTAGCATTTGCAAAATGTAATGGATAGCTGCAAGATGTTTGCATTATGCGAATGGTTAAGTGCTTCTATATGCGTAGCATGAAACTGTTCCATTTTTTTCGATACATTTTGCTTGGACATGCTTCCAAACGAGAAAGCACAACAGACATCCTTCATTTATGACAAGATTTCTTTTTTCAAGTGAGAAATGTGCCAGTTTGTGAATATCCCAAAACAGTCCCACTGAGTCCATATTCCTTCAAATAACTTGAGAACTTTACTGCTAAATGTGAGCATTAATTTCCGATTGTGCTGCTTGCATCAAGGCATGTAAAGTTGAAAGCTGACATGCATTGTAAAAAAACGACATTGAAAAGTTTTTATTTTGCACTTTGCAGATACCTCATCATTTATTTTCATTGTTTTAGATTGCATTTATAGATGTGCAGTATTTCCCTTTCAATGCTCCTAGGCAAAACGCATGAACTGTTCTTATTTCTATTGCGAAGAATATTTTAATAATTACTTGTTTCATATGACTCAACCTTGACATTGGTATCATAGGTAAACAGATGCGACGAATAAAGAGATATCTAGTTTAATCTGTGATTTTTTTAAAGCACACCTACACCCTCTTGTGCATGCAGGTGCTATGAGTCAAGGAGGAAAGGAAATGAAAAAGAAAGAAAAAAGATAACACTGTGTAGCTAATCAATTTTAAGTATTTCAACCCCGATAAAAGAACTTTATATTGCATGGGTGCCGGAAAGGAAAAAAGCTGGACTTCCTTTCTGCTCCTGCTCATTCATGGGATTTCAGGTAGAATCTGTTCAGGGAAATTTAGAGTTGGGAGAATAAATTGACTATCTGTGCTGAAGATACAGGTTCTACGCCACTTATAGTGTGATGATTTATGTAAGTAGAATTAGATGCATGTCTTAGAGACATTGAAAACCAAATAGGCTCTTCATCAGATGAATACTGGGAATAACATCTGTGCCCAGTCAGCAGCTTAGCTGAACACTGTTGTATTAGCTGAAAAAGTGGACGAGATTCTTAAGTGGAACCGTGAAGTCCTCTATTCTGACCTAGAGCGTGCATGGGAGAAATAACATGATAGTATCTTCCACAATATATTCACCAGGAAAAAACCCTACTGAACTAATGTCAGATATACAAGAAGACAATGAAAGGTAAGAATCTTATAGGAAATCCTAGTTATTTACTATATAGACTCACTTTGGGAATGCATCTAACTCTCATGGTCAAAATGCAGAGTTCCATCGGTCCTCCTGTCCATCCCGAGACGTCACCTCAGTTCGGGCTATATAAAACTTTGTAAATAAATAAATAAATACCTAAGTTCAGCTTGACGCAGTGGCTGCTCATCTAGCTCTGGATTCCACAATGCACTTGTGATGTATCTCAGTTATTATCCACAGACAACCATCCACCTGCGTGCATATTAGTGTAGCCTTAAAATTAGATAAAGCAGGCAAGTGTCTCAACATGTACAATCAAACGCCTGGGAAACTGTAAGGAAGACTAAAATTCATGGAATCAGCTGGATCAGGTATTTTTAGATCTCCTCTACCAGATAACTTTTAGTTGTCTATATGCAAAAACCTTTTGTGGAGTGTATCAGTGCACGTAGCACCGCCCAGTGCATAGCATTGGTTGACTTTATTGTCATACTGTTATTCTTGCTTTTTATTTGATGGCTTGGGGTTGTCCCTCCCAAGAAGTATAGCTTCTTTACCATACTTTTTATTGGCTCACTTGTGTTTCTTTAATGCTCACATTTAAATAACACCCAACCCCACATCAAACACATACCTCCTTCATTGCTTCCTTTTCATGTGCCCTTCCATTTCATCTCTATCCCTTGCTTTCCTTTAGTATGAATTTAATGTAACTTTTTTGAGGGCCCAGCTGTTGCCATTTGCTGCCAGACCCGAACAAGAAACTTCACACATCTGTTGCCCCCTTGTTATTTCATCTTTGACCAATAAGATTTAAAGGAAATGGATAGTGTAAGCTGAATATCGTAACCACCTGTACACTGGTATAGATAGTAGCGGTACCTTGTCAGCTCTTTAAACCTTGCAAGGCATAATTCATTTATTTCTAATCCAAACAGTGCACCTTGGTGATGACCCTGCGCTTAGCAGTGAAGGCTGTAACCTAGAACAATCCACTAACAACCAAGCAACAAGAACTATGAGCACAATTTAAAAACAAAAAAAAACTTTTTTTAAAGTTGGACATCTTTACTTAAAGGATTTTCTTCTACTTTTCAAGCAGATTGCTGTCTTTCAACATTCGTAAATCTCTCTAAGGTACACCTGAAAACCCACAATAGATGTTTATTTCTAAGAGTACCGATAATCGCATAAATTTACACATGATGGAAAACCTCGATTAAGGCAGATGAATAGAATATTTTGAACAGTGAAGTCCCTTTCCTCAAAGAAAGTTGAAACAATGAAAATAGTTGTATCCATTGGAGATTCCCTTCTCCAGCACCCCACCAATTTTGGGGATATATTCTTCCATTGCGAACCCGACTACAGATTTACACCCGCCCTTCACAGGCGGAAATCTCTGACTGTGCTCAAGGTGAGTATGTGCTTGTTAGAAATTAGTTAATGTCTGCAAACACACGAGTCCATGGATTTTCTCTGAGTTAAGCAGACTTTCCCCCATGTAATGCCCTCATCTCTCCCATGCTAGCAAATTGTCCACTTGTAATGCTACAATGTAACAGTCACTAATTTGTAAGATTACTGCTAATTGAGAATTCTGCATAAAAAAATAAAGTTAAGTTTAATCTTATGTGATAGGACATACATTTACCAGTATGAATTCACATTTTGGGAACTGAAAACATGAATTTACACAAGTAAATTGACATCTATATCCTTGGAGCCCTTAATGTTTCCTCGTTGGAGGAAGACGTTCCCTTTAATCTCCAAGAAAAATGGAGTTGCTCCCTGTTCACTACCAGTTATGTGTGAATAACAGAGAGAGACCGTTCTGACCGAAGGGATGAGGTACTCTTCACAAGTTACAAACAGATTTCCTCTGGAATAAATTTAAAAGACATATACACTATCAGCTAGATTCATCATTGTCCCGTTTTGCGAGTCCTTAATAGCGATTATTAAGGAATCGCTATTAACGACTTGCAAAACGGGATTCATGTAGGAAGCGCAAAATAAATTGTGATTCCTACAGCTTCCTTATTTGCGATTAGCAAATTGCTAATCGCAAATAAGAATGCGATTTCAAGGGTGCCAGGGGTGTCCAAAGGACACCCTGTAGCACCCCTGAAATGAAAATGTAGACTGATGTTGCGCACACACATGTCCAAAGGACATGTGTGTGTGTAACATGCAACTTAGAAAAATGCATTTAAATGCATTTTTCTAAGTTTTCGCTATTTACCACGAGGTTTGACTTCGTGGTAAATAGCGGTCCTACATTGCGAATTCGCAATTTTTAAATGTTTCATGAATAGCATTTAAGGAATCTCTAATAGAGATTCCTTAAATGCTAATCCTCGCAAATTTGCGGATTCTTTATTAGCGATTTTTGCATTTGGGATGATGAATCCCAAATGCAAAAATTGCACTTGCAAAGGGCCAGATTCTCAGAATCTGACCCTTTTGCGAGCGCATTTCGCTTGATGAATCTGGCTGAATGTCTGCAATCCAAACCAATGACACATTCAAAAGTAAAACCTCAATACAATTGCAAAATCAAATCAAGTAGTACAAAATATTTCTTTAATTCAAATCACATTAAAAAATCACTGAATTAATTCAACAACATAACATTAATACATGACACTTTATCCATTAAAATCCTTTCCACAAATATTGCACCATTCCAAAGACATAGAAAAACAAATACATATGTACGAGAAAACACAATTTCAGACTCCAAAGTTAGTCATTTACATGGACATATCATCTGAACTGGTGAAGGTATGGTCTGGTTTGAACTTCTGTTTTTAAAATTCCAAGGCCATATTACCTTAGAGATTATGTCAGATGAGTAGCGTTGACGCGTTTCGATGGTTTTAATCAAAATACTCCCATCTTTATCAAGACAAACGTATTAAAAAGGTTTTCTCTATCTCTTGTTTCCTCAAATATGATAATCCTTCTGAAAAAGTTGTATAGTGAATCTATTCTTTTAAAAGTCGCGTGGAATTCCTACATTTGGTTCCAACAGATGCAATTCATTATAAGGCAAACCCGTCACCTTCTTGCTGTCTTGCTGCCTACCTCATGGATAGCCTCTGGATGGCCTTTAAGGATAATCACTGTCGCTTTGATTGATTCCGCTTGCTTATTGCTTGCTTGTCACCATCATTCGTTATGGAGTTTAAGTCACCTCAACCTCATATTTCTTAACATCAACCAACGAATGGGACCGGCTAATCCTTCCACGTATTGCTCCTAAGTATGCAGCCTTCGTTCTGCTCAATAACCGCTGCTCAATAACCAAAGGTCGAAGGGAATCACCCGACAGCGACAGCAGAACGAAGGCTGCATACTTAGGATTTTACATGGGCACCCTCTAGGGTGACCAACTGGCATAGGTGCAAATTCAGGACGGTGACTGTAAAAATTCAGGACAAAGGGACAAAATTCGGGACAAAAATTCAGGACAAAAGGTCAAAATTCAGGTCCAAACTTCGGGACAAAAGGTAAGTTTTACAGACATGTCAGAGGTGGTCGCGCAATAGTATATAAGTGAGTAAATAGACAACCACCTAAGTACAAGTCAAAATAAGTGTATATTAGGTTGAGTCAATCGTACACTTCACGTTTTTTCCATATGCCCGCAGCTCGCCACATTAGACAATTCAAAATTCGCATCTCGCTCCCACCCTTTCACCCCATCCATCCGTACAGTCATTCATCCACTCTTCCACCCAACCATCTATTCACTCACCCATCCAGCCATTTACCCTTTCACCCATCCCGCCATCCATTCACTTACTCATCCATCCACCCAGTCACTTATCATTCCACCATTCTCCCTTTCAGTCATTCATCCTCCCTTTCTCTCTCCATCCCCTTTCACTTATCCATCCATCCACCCACAAATCCATCTGCTCATCTATTCATGAATCCATCCATTGATCCTATTACTCATCCATCCTTTCACTCATCCATCCATCTGTTCTCTCATTCATCCACCCTTTCACTTCTTCACTCATCTATCCATCCTTTCGTCCATCTACCCCCTTTCACTCACTCATCAATCCTTACATCCACCTTTTCACTCATCCGTCCATCCATTCACCCTTTCACTTATCAATTCATCAATCCATCCATCCTTTCACTCATCCATCCACCCATTCACTCGCCCATCATCTACCCTTTCACTCATCCATCCATCTTTTCACCCACTGATCCACCCTTTTACCCATCCATCTACCCTTCCAGCCACACATCCATCTATTTACCTTTTCTCTCATCCGTACTTCCACTCATTCACTCATCTATCCGTCCTTCCTTTCATTATCTATCCATTCACCCTTTCATTCATCCATTCATCCTTTCAGTAATCCATCCAGCCATTCACACATTCCTTACTCACCCACCTTCTCACATTATGAGCTGGGCCTTTGTTTGCAAAGTTCAGACAGAAAAGGCCCATCAAGAACTTCACCTTGCTGTAGTTCCTAAAGCAAGTGGTGGGGTGCGGTGGGGGAGATTTCACTATGCCCCTGCACATAGGCAGTCTGAAAACGTAGAAGTCATGGATCATGCATAATGCCAGGATGTGACGTGACTGTGACATGGTGTTGTTTCCAGGGCTTTAAGTGGTGTAAACAAACTGGGGGGGGTCTCTTTAAAGGGGTATTCAATGTAATTAAAGGCGTGGTTTAAAACACCTAGGCAAAAAATCTGAGCTTAGCATAGTGTTCCGCCCGACTGGTATTATGATGTTTCTGTCATTCCATCCAGATGTATAATACAGCAAGTATCATTACACCACCAACAAGCCAGGACTATTGGCTTTGTCAATGGTTGTTAGTTGCTTAAAATAAAAAAGCAGTAACCAGGGCTTTGTTGAATATAATATTGAAAATATTTCAGTTCTAAAATGATGAGACAGTAAAAGAACGATAACCCGTTCTTTTTAACTTGTTTTACAGGCTTATTTAAAGAAACTGTGTTTTCACGTTGCAGCATGGGCGTTTTACCTTTTATCTAACAGATTGCCCTGCTGTACACTGAGCCTGGAGGAGGCTGCCACATGCTTTAACACCCTAGACTGCCCCATTGACATTCTGTATGTGGCAATTAGCCTGCAGACAGAATGACAATGGGCAGGTGGGGCTGCTCTTGTGCTCCAGGAGGAGCACGAGGCAGCCCCAACAAGGGGTGGTGAGGCCTCTCACAGGAGAGCAGTGCTCCTCCCTGTGATGGTCAAAATTACGGACAAAAGGCGTCCATAAAAGGGATCCTGACAGACAACGGACGTGAGGTCCCAATTACAGACGGTCCGTGAAATTTACGGACGGTTGGTCACCCTAGCACCCTCTCATCACTTCCCTATTTCCACTCTGAACCCCAAACTTACAACAGTGGAAAATCTGTCCCTCTGGTCGACTTCTACCTTCGTAAATGTACTTTATAATTCGAATATTCCACTTATAATATTTATGTGAAACTGGAACTTTGAACTCATAATTATAATATTTATGTGAAACTGGAACTTTGAACTCATAATTATATTGGTTTACATTGTGCACTTAGTTTGCACTGAGATATTCAAAGACCTTTGTGTTTCAGGGGTAACATGTTTGACCATGCTGAGTAATTACCTCAGTTACTGTGCTTGTACTGAACGAAAGCTGGCTCCGAATATCTCCTAACTTTTAATTCTTGTGAAACACCAGTTACAAACAACTCAAAGTGAACAATTAAATAATAGCCTTAAAAGTGCCAATCGGGTGGCAATTTATATGAATCTTCTCGACAGAGAAACTCCTCTGATTGTGTATTTGATCAATACAAATTTCGATAACCAATTAAGACTTTCTTTTTTGTCATTTACAATTCAGATTAATCAATGTAGGTTCGGATGCTCCAACAATAGCACTGTTTCAGCCCTGCGGAATGCAGATTGATTGCTACGTGTTTGTTTTGTTTCCCTTGAATCTTTGTGGCAGAGACTGAAAGGGCATTCAGACAGAGTTCACTAAAGTTACACGAAGTTTGTTTAATGTCACAAAAGGGACATTCTGTTTTTAAATGCAATTGTTATTCGTTTAAGCAAAGCAAACATGTACAGATTTGTGTGTATATATAGTGTATGAATCTGATTGCTTTTCCTCCTTATTCTAATGATTCATATATTATTATATCATTCACTTTTTACTTAAAGTCCAAATATGAAATAAACAAGTATTTAAATGTTCACAAGGGAATGTGACCTGAGGTGGCAATTAAGTGTAAGCTACATGAAGGCAAACAACTGGGGTGACCCTGCCGAGAGTACCAGAACCAATAACCCATGACAACAAACTTACAGAAATGTTATTCTACCCATTACGTTTTATTGAATGAAAGGCAGAAGGGCAGAAATTCAAATGAATATTCTATTAATGATGCATAGCAGACAGGTCTAGTTATCATCATCAAAAACAAGTAGTTGCATTCTTTGTAAATTCAAGGCTTTCACTTGTGAGACAATTACTCGATTGTAAAACCGATTGAATCCAGTACAGATTGTCTGGATGCGATGCCCATTTTGACCATTTTTAATTCTAATATACCAAATTGATGCTAAATTAAAATAATTGGGGATACTCAAATGATCTTCACCATATTCAAGGCACTGTCAATCATGTATTTGTGGCTTGTTGATGACTCGTCATTTTGGCAAAGCCTTTTAGTTATTCCTGTAGCTTCTACCTCTCAGAAAATGCTGCAAGATGGCATGAATTCTGGCATGGCCTTGTGCAGCCTAGAGGGTAATGTAAATGCCTGTGCACATCCAACAAAGCCCTGATATGCCAACAAATGTAGCTGTTGCAAAACCCAACAACACAGTTTATCTCCACTAAAGAATTCTACAACACAGTGCCTTTGAAATCACACTTATAGGCTGCCTTTCCCTACTAAAAATGCTAGGAAACTCCATGTGTACAATAAGGCAGCCACAGCATATAAAGAGCATTCAGATCAAGTGCACTCTACATATCACCAACATGGATCTTAGAAACACTCAGATAGTTCAAGATAGAAAACACTTTAGTGACTCTGAGGAATCTACAACCCATCACCCAATCCAGAAAAAAAATAGACACATCTTTCAGTAATCCCACAGATAGACCATACACAACAAGGATATCCAAAGACATAAAACAACTCACTGTACCACTAAGCTGCTGCAGCAAAATCTTTTTTTGCAAGGTCAACCCTGATTTCGCACCCTTTTCTGGATCCTATTTGTGCTGGCTTTTGGACTCTATTCACGTTACCACAGCTAAACAGTAGTAAAGTGTCTGAGCTTTCCCTCAAAAATGTGTGCGATACATTTAAACCCTCTTGTTGCCCTATCTAACTTCCCTATGAGTCCTTTGTAAATAGTGCTAAATGGCATGTGAGAGCTGCAATGCGTACTTACACCACTGTGCTTCAGCTAAGCTGCATTTAAAATGCACTACAGTAAAAAAATGTCAGATATAAATTCCTTTGCCATGTAGAAAAGGCCTATTTTTTTACAAATATATTAGTAAGTCATCCTATACAGTATCTTGTAAACCCAGAGGCGTAGTGCAAATAATTAAAAACAGGGTACACTACATAATTAAATTACTGTACCCTCACAAGTCAAATATTACCTAAAAGCTATTTCACTTTGTAGGCCTGGCCTTTCCCTAATAGGCTTTGGTGAGATTACAATTTGTATTTTTTATCTCTGCTTAGGAAAGGACTAACAATAGCTTCAAATGTATTCCCTGCTTATTTTTAAAATCTGTCCTAATGATGAGATCAGAGTTTTGATGACTTAAGCAGAAAAGCAGCTTTGTAAAAATGGACTTTATGACACCTGAGCAATAACTGGCTTAAAACCAGTTATTGCACTCATTACACCTACAATCCTGGAATACACATTCTTTGCCTGAAGAATTCACAGCTCTTACTTAGAGGACAGTGGCTTGCCTCTGGGCCCAGGAAAAGCCAATGGGAGTTACCTGCTGACCACTTTGCAGGGAGTAACTATCTAGGAGTGGACAGTAACAGTTGGCAGACAAAAGGGCAGCTCTAGCACTACCTTGACTAGGAGATGGCAGGGTGGTCTTCTATGCATCCTCCAGACCATCCTATAGAGTTAGGCTTCAGCCACAGTAGTAGGGAAAAACAGTTTAGACCCTATCAAGTAGGTGATGGTGAAGAAGCTAAAGACAGGCCTTCGTGCTGTCTGCTGGGTCTCGCCACCCTGAAACAGGGGCTACTGGATTATTTTACAGTAAGTGTTAGACCTGGCACCATTGGCGTGGGTCTCCCTTCCATTTTTGCTGTTACCTTCTGTGTTTTTGCTGTGTGTTGGACTCCGTTTTGCTGGTCTAGATGCTTTGGGCACTTTGTCACTGCTGTTCAGTGCCAAAGTGCAAGTGCTCCCTTTGTAAATTCTTGTTATGGATTAGTGATTCCATGATTGGCATATGTGATTTACTTGTCAGACCATAGTATAGTGCACTGTGTCTGCCCAGTGCCTGTAAATCAAATGCTGTTAGTGGGTTGCAGCACTGATTGTGCCACCCACAGAAGCAGCCTGTAAAATGTAACCCTGGGCTGCCATTGCAGAGCCTGTGTGAAGTCTGGGAATGCCATGTCAACTTGGCTAGTGCATACACTTGCCAGTCCCTAAACCTTCCCTTTTCTTCATGTTAGTCACCCCTAAGGTAGGCCCATGGTACCCCATGTGGGCAGGGTGCAATTGTATGTAAAAGGTAGGACATGCCCTGGTGTGTGTGGCATGGCCTGATAGTGAAATACTGCCAATTTCGTTTTTCACTATTGCAAGGCTACCTGTCCCCATAGGACAGAATGGGGAGTTTGTTTATAACATCTTATAAACATTACTAGCCCAAGGAACAAGGTAGAAAAATAAAGTTTAGTATGCCTGCACTCACAATGTTAAAGTGCATCTTTTAGTGAGGGTGACTTTTCCATTCTGTGTTTGAGAATACCACTTTTAGAAAGAAGGTATTTTCTTGCCTAACCATCCAGTGTGCCTCTGCTAGGTTTGTGTATTGCATGTCTGGCTTTTAGATGACAGGGTTTGTTGAGGTGCTGTGGCTTCAAAAGTCTGATGAGTCAGGGATGGGCTGAATAGACCTGGGCAGCATTTAGATTAGGGGTGGAGATTTTCTATTCACCTGAAAGGGCCTGGTCTGCCTTCAACAATGCTGTCTCCACCTTCTGCCGGGAAGCTGCACCAGTGAGGACAGAACTGGTTTTGGCCAGGTACAGACATTCTTTGCCTTCAGAGAACAAAGGACTTTGGTGGATAAAAAGAGGGGCCCAAACCCCAGACTTTTAGATCACTTCTGGGAAATCAGGAGGAACCTTTGCCAAGGGGAAGAGCTGTGGAGGAAGACAGCCCCTGTGCTGTTTGCTGTGGGGGGTTGGCCTGTAGTGGCTGCTTGCTGCCAAGTGATGGTGAAAAAGGACTTTGCTGTATGTTTTGTCACCTGCTTGAGGAAAATATCTCCAAGTGCTTGAAACTGAACTTGCCTCCTGTTCTGAAGTTGCAGGAACACTAAGACTTCACCGCTCCTGTCTCTCTGCATCTGTAACTGCTGTTTCAGCTGCCACAGAAGGAAATTACAACACTGACTCCGGTGAGGGATGCCGTAACCTGACCAAAGCCGTGGGTACCGCTCATGAAGAGCACGACGCACCGTCCTGACTTGCACCGTAGGCCTGCTGATGCTGTGCAGCATCGACTCCGATACCACCAACGAGGCTTCTGCCTGCACCGGAGCTGAGGACACCACTCGTGATGACAATGATGCACCATCCCGACTCCCACCATAGCCCCGAGTCCACTGACGCGGTGCTTCATCAATGCGGAGCCGATCCCCGACGTGGGTGACTGCTGAATCCATTGACATCGCACCGTCGTAAGGAACCGCCGCCTCGCCACCATCCGTGATGTCACCACCGAGACACATTAAGGAACCTACGTCTCACCTCCCCTGCGCTGCAGTCAGGAACAGAGGCATCACCTCCCCTGGTGTCGTGAGGAAACGACACCGCAGGCGCCAATGAAGCATCACCTCACTGACACCATGCACCATCTTTGCTTTCATTACTTCGAAGGTACTTTTCTTTGTGGGTCTGCTTGACTCCGGGCTCGGCACCGTGAACCTCGCGGTTGGTGCCGTTAGAAGTGGAGAAGTGTGGCTCATTAGTTAGAGGAGGCATACCCTGAAGCAGAGGTCAGACCCGGGACCAGGGTTCAATTCCCGACGCGGCAGGGTCCTGAGCCCAATTGTCCATGGACTTGATAATTCTCGCTTCGGTGCCTGCTCAAATCACGGGCTCACACTCTGCAACTTCGGGCAATAGCTTGCTTAATCTCCACAATGGCCCCCCGCGGCGGGATGCCTGGCTTTCACCTTGGGGGATACCCAGTACGGGTTATCTCACAGGGAAAAGCCAGGACGGGTTCCCAATGCAAGCACCGAGATGCCCTAGGGTAAGTCAAGCGCTATATAAGAACCACATGCATACATACATACAACGTTGTAATAAATCCAGGTGGAGTTCTTTGTTGCTAGAAGCTTTATTTGAGTAAATATCCTATTTTTAAGGATATCTTGAGAACTGTATTATGGATTTTTGATGTTTGGTCTTGTTTTGGTTTAGATAAAGATTATTTATTTTTCTAAACTGGTTTGGTGTCCATTTGCAGTGTTTTCACTGTATTACTGTATGTGTTCACAAATGTTTTACACACTGCCTCTGCGATTAGCCGTTCTGCTCGTGCCAAGCTAACAAGGGGGTGAGCAGGGGTTACTTTAGAAGTGTATCCCCCGTACCCTGACTAGAAGTCATGCACCCCCACCTCTTTTTCCGGCACTTTCTCTTTACCTTACTGTTAGAAATAGCGGTCTCTAGTTGGCAGAGGAGGTACCTTTGTCCAAATAGGGTCCCTATTTGGACAAAGGTACCTCCTCTGCCAACTAGAGACCACTATTTCTAACGGTAAGGTAAAGAGAAAGTGTGAGAAAAAGAGGTGGGGGTGCATGACAATTGTTAGAATTTGGCAATGGAGGTTCTTCAATCACTGGCTAGTGCACAGGATACATCTGACACCTCTCCACCACCTCATCCTCAGAACTTTTCTGAAGCTGGAAAGACTCCATCAGAAGAAGAAGGCACTACTGGATGAAATATCCTGACTTGTGACTATTGGCTCCTGCTGGTAAAAGGGCTCACACAAGGACTAATTATTGTTATTATTATTATTAGGAGCTTATAAAGCACACTTCTGCCCAAGGGTGTCCAGTCGCTGCACACTGATTCCCTGTAAATTCTGCTGGCACCCATGGTCTGTAACTGCTATTCGAGGGTCATT
This sequence comes from Lissotriton vulgaris, assembly GCF_964263255.1. Lineage (NCBI taxonomy): Eukaryota > Metazoa > Chordata > Amphibia > Caudata > Salamandridae > Lissotriton > Lissotriton vulgaris. Next base: position 1,969,795,701 of record NC_141685.1, read on the forward strand.
GGTTGTGTTTACCATTGTCAGGGACAAAAGAAATCAGAGAGACTCCAGACTCCAAAACTCTTCAGTTGACTAGAGTAGACTAGAACGGGAAGGAGACCTGGTTGAAGAGGGACCTAGCGCCCAGAAGCCTGGAACTAAGTGCTGCAGGACTGACCAGAAAGATCAATTTCCAGCAGCTGGAGACTATGTCTAAAGGCAACCCTTTGACTGGGACGTCCCGCTGAGAGTATTTGACCTGTGCTTAATCACAGCGAGCCTGTATTTGAGACTAGGCACTGGTCTGCAGCTAACTGTTTGTTTTCCACAGTGCTCAACTTCTTCTTGGTGCTTTAGCATAATAACGTTGTTACTGCTTGTACATAGCACAAACTTATCTGAGAATGTCTGCTGCTAGTGTCATACCCACCAGGTGTAAAGCAGAGATTCCCTCAAAATTGTTTTTTGACTTAACTAGAGTACATTAATTGTTTTGACAGGGGGGGTCCCCCTCCCAAATTAATTACCACATTAATGACAGCTACACAAACCAATTCTTAACTCAGACAACCATGTTTCAACAAAAAGGCTGAATCAATTGATGGTGTTTCCAGATCTGGACACAAGAGCATCTGGAAACAGAATTCACTGGAATCCTCTAACAATGGTAGTTAACTCTATACATGTGTGAATAAATGAAAGTAAACATAGATATAGAGGGACTATTGTATTATTGAATGCAAGTTTGGGTCTCTCCCTTCCATGCTGATAAAACGTTCAAGATGGCATTGTTATTTTTTATTTAAAAGTAATAATTCCGTTCTATTGCTTTTGCTCAATAATGATGTATGCCCCTCTTTAAATGTGTCTAACACCAGCAATGTTAGATATGAATGTCTGTCCTAAACCAGATTAATCCAAAAACAATAAACTACCTACACCCTAAACACTGAATTGGACAGGCATCTGTATTCCTCAGGCAGAAAGAATGCTTCTAATAGAAAAATAACATTGTTCTCTGACCATTTAAATGCCTTTACGTGTTTCCTCAGAATGTATTTCTATCATGAATGGGTGTTTCTAAACATATTCATCATTGAAAAGTAGGGTTTCATTAGAAATCTGCCGAAAAGTTAACAAATGATGGCAAAATACATATGTTATCCAACTGCACTTTTACAAATTGCTACCATAGAACTGTGTAACTATCGGTCATGGAAGAATGATTTTAAGTAAATCATTTTTTATATTTTCTTTTTTTCCCCTAAAATATGGTGCCATAAAATATTATGCCTTTAATTTCACCTGCACATGTGTTGAATACATAGCATAGTAAAAAGGGTGCACAATTAATATAAACCTTTCTGTATTTTTGTAAGATATTAAATGTATAAAACAGTTGTAGTACGTCTACTTTTTTTCTAAATAGTTTTTATTGATGTCATTTCAGAATGATGCAGGAGGCCAACGCAGTTTAATCAATAAATGGACCACGTTTCTTAAAGCAAGACTGGTTTGCTCAATCCCGGGATCTGATGGGGGTGATACGTATTTTGATGAATTGCGTAAGTTTGATTTCTCGATTGCTTTTTTAAATCGCTAAGGGGCATATTATCAAGAACGGCGTTAAAATTATCGTTGGTTTAGCGGCAGAAAACTGCAGCTAAAGCGGCGATAATGGGCTTGATAATTTGCCCTTGAGAATTCCAATAGAAGTCCATGTTCTGTTGTGAACATGGGCTTCTATTGGAATTTCGTTCCTGATAATATTCCCCAAAGCTTTGCATTATTTTTTGTCTCAGTCATAAAACTTTGTAACATTGTGTTCTTTGTGCAATCATTATTATGGAATTGCTCATTTATGAGGAGCAGTAACTGGTTAGAAAAGAACTCATTTTAAGTACAGTGAGTTTTCGACTCTCTCCAAACCCCACTGAAGATGTGTTAGAATTGAGTCCAGTGCCTTTCCCCTTGGGACTAGAAAGCAGTGAAAAGAATTTTCAGGATATTCAAAAAAAATCTCAAATGATTCTTTCTTAGAAAGAGCTTAAACATATTTATTCAATTTGGACCAGATTAACGACAATGCTTATTAGTTTGATTCCCTGTTGTATGCTATCCGAGATCATTGCAATTATTTGATGGACAGTGCCTCTGAGTCCTAAAGGGAAGAATAATGCTAAGAATAAAAATGTCAATAAGGTAGAAAATGTAGTAAAAGTGTTTTACTACACTAAGAACCTTATACCACAGTTAATTTGCACTCATACTCTACATACTGTGCTGTATACAACTGTGCTTTCTAAATGAGACACCTTTAGATAATTGTTTAGTTACTGAACTACAAACGCTCTTCTCTTTTGCCAGTGCTTAAAAAAATCAGTAGATATTACACATGCAGAATACAAAAGGTGACTAGACCATTTATCAGTTACCATTTAATGGAAAACTAGTTTGGGGAACAGTCCTCTTTACTAAGTAAAAATATTTATTTGTAGTAAATTTTTTTAATGTTGCAGAATATCTCCATCCAAAATATGCTCTTCTGAGATAGTAGGAATATCTGAACAGGGTCAAAGTCTCGGATAGCACCACTTGGCATGGCAGACTCCCAATGCATAATGTTCAGGCGCAGATCCATGTGGTTCAAGTCTTTCATATCACTAAGACTTGAGAATGGGAGGCAAGCCAATAAGTCCTTGAGTCACTCTGGGTTCAAGTGATGCGGACTAGTCCATCTCACCCAGTCAATAGAACAGTAGACAGCAGGACAGCTCAGCACAGCATGGCAGAGTTCAGCAAAGTATTGGTCCGGCAATGTAGAAGTCCTTTTGGCAGCATAGCAGCTCTTCTTCTGGTAGAGTGGTCACAGGCCTAGAAGTGTTCCAAAATTGGTTGGGTCAGAGACCCAGTTCTTATATCAAAATGTGCCGTTGATGTGGGCGTGCCTTCAAAGAAGGGTCTTTGAAGTGCACCAGGTCCTTTCTTCCCAGCCCTGCTCCAGACTATCAGTAGGGGGTAATCAGCTCTTTGTGTGGGGTCAGGCTGCTACCAACTGAAATGTAAGTGTCGGCCCTTTCCTCCCTTCCTGTCCAAAGAGCCATCAGAATGCATGTATGGAGATGGGTACTCGGACTCATCTAGCTTTCCTGTGTTTTTGGCTGTCTATAGGGTATGCACAAAGTGTAGCTGTCACCCATCACACACCATAGGTTTCAGTGAAGCCAGTGCCCAGTACATACCTTAAGATGTCTTCCCTGTTCACTTGCACTGCCACTAATTGAACTGGCCAGCACAGGAGCACATATGCTGATGCAGATCTGTCCTAACATGCAATATAATGCACACTTCCTTTTGAGCTGTAGACTGCCCCAAAGTAATCTCAGAATTTTCTCCCTGCCCAAGGTACAACAATCATGCTTTAGATTAGCTTTCCTGCTGTCTGCATGGTACAGGCAAGTGAGACCCAAACATACCCCTTTTTCCAGTTGCGTTTACATAAAGAAGGTAATACTAAGAACTAACATGGTTCCTCTTGGTGTGGGGGATTGGTACTAAATTTCTCTTTGGGGCTCAGAATGTCTATGTGGAGTCTATGTGGCTTACCATAGTTGCAGAAGCCTAGGAGAGAGTCCTTGGAGGCTTGATGAGCCCCAGGAAAGAGACTATGAGGGGATATCGCTAGTTCAGAGATTGTGGGGTGCATCTCTGCCATAACCACTGCCCTTCCACTCTTCCAGGTTGTTACAATTAGGAAACGAATACCTCCATCCAATTTTAACATGGTGCATGTTTGTTAAGCTACTGAGTGGCGAGACAGGGAGCCCACATTCACCTTATTTATGTATTCTAATGGGCTGTGGAAGGTAGAGCCTTGGCAAAGGGAGGTTCTTGTCTCCTTAGGCAAAGGTTAGAATAGAGGCTTCAGTGTATTTTTCACAAGTACCTTAGCGGTTGTACAAGTAGCATTATATTAAGGAGGTAATTTTGACTACTGTGGGCAGTCCTACAGATGGTCTACTGACCCCACCTCTGCTCTGTGTCAAATCTAGAAATCCATGTTAGCAGGGCTGATTTTGTCAATAATGCCTCTGCTAACCTTGTGCTCCTTCATCAAAACTGAAATGCTAGCACTTTCTTTAAATTTCAGAAACAAATCCCAAAAGCAGAGACCCTGACATGAAAGGAGATTTCATCCTGAACTTGGGGTCCACTGTGCCTCACATGAATATGGACAATATATATCTGAAGGTCCTCCTGAAATAGGCAGATTCATCAATTTTTTTTATTATTTCTCTTTCTTTTAAAGAGTTTTATATAGCACGAACTAGACCCGAGACATCGGGTATCAGAGCATGAGCACCTGTTTCGTTACAGATGGACACATTAATTTTTGTTAGGCACAGGAAGGTTAAGTGATTTGCCCAGAATGACAGGATGTTGATCGTCGTTGCCGAGACTCAAACCCGGTTCCCCAGCTTTGAGGTCGACAGTTCTAACCGCAAGACTACATCCTCTCCCACATGTAGATGAAGAAAATTACCATTTGGCTTGGGGTGTTCCCCCAGACTTTTATCCAGTTTTTGCAGACTGTAGAACTTGTTTTTCCAGTTGTAAGGTGCCTATGCTCCACCTTTTAACATGGTTTCATTGGCACAACTCTATTTGGCATACTTAACTCACCTATAGGTCCCAATATATAGTACATTGTGCACCCAGGGCATGTAAGTTAAATTCCACTAGTGGACTGCAACACCTATTGTACCATCTACCCCATTGGTTTCAGGACTACCATTGTAGCCTGACTATAGCAGTTTAAAAATTTGCATTTTGATCTGTCAAAATAAACCCTTTGACAGGTCTAAACCTTCCCTTTAACTATCAAAAGTCGCCCCTAAACATGCCTAATACCAATAAGGCATATATAAATGTAATGTTAAACAAGTCCTTACAGTGATTACCACTCAAAAGGTATTTTCACTGTAGCAATACTGGCTGTTCCATATAGAAACACTGAGATAGACTTTTAACTTTAATAATGTTATCTCTAGATAGGAAACACTTAGAAATAGCATTCAAGAACTCTTTGTAATATTTTCTAAAACCTCATTTTACTGCTGAGGTCAGATTTTTAATAAAAAGGATAAGTTAAAAAGTTAAATTTTTCCTTTCTAAAGACTCTTGAGGCTAATTTACATTTAGCTTCCAGCTGCAACTTTTGTGAGTTCTCAAGCCCTGAATGAGACATTTAGACTGCTCCTATAGCAGATACAAAGGCTTGCATTTGTGGAGGTGTTTTCTGTTCCTCTGGTAGGCTTACCATTTGGGCAAGGCCCAGGAACTTAGTTTACTTTAAATGGGCCGGGACTGTCACAGGCACCCTCAGCAGGGTCAGATGACACCAAGACAGACCTCTTCTCTTCTTCCCCCTGCCAGGCAGGCAATAATTCCAATGGTGAGGGAGCTGCCTCAGAAATGATTTGAATTGACCACAGAGGAGGGGTTGCTCAGCACCCTAGCCGCACCTCTGGGTTGGGTACACATGCTCTGCACAGTGACAGAAGGATTTCACCATCTTGGATTTAGGTAGAGAAAGGCAAGTTCAAACCTTGTTGCTGTGCCAATCTCGTGCTCCATCGCGATCTGCCTCAAATTGTGGCTATGTCCTGGTCTACTGAGACCAGTTGACCGCAGTTGGCACTAAATGCTTTTTGGTATTATTTCAATTTCAAATTTAAAAAATATCGATCTCCAGTTCCCTTTATTGCATTTTTGTCATTTTGGTGTCCTTTTATTTATTAAAATATATCCTATTGTTCAAAATTGGTTTGGGATATTCATTGTGTTGTGACTTCATTACTGTTTTGGTATTGTATAACTTCTTTACACATTGCCTATAAATTAAGCTGTCTGCTTAGCCATAGTTACCAGGGGGTGTTGAGTTCAGGCTAATTTAGTGACTTTAGTGGTTCACCGAGCAAGGATTGTGTTTATTATTTAAGGTGAGTAGTCTGACTCCTTAACTAATGACCCAGTTTTTTTACAGTGGTGACGTAGGGTCTGGTAGCAAATAAGGCTCCAGGTCCGAGGCTTCTGACAGCAGAGTTGAGCCATCAGATTCTTATGGGCCTCTTGCTGAAAACTGTTGAATCGCTGCATGAAAACAGTGATGCAACAGTTGTTACTGCACCCTCTTTGTGACAGGATGGGTACACCGTATTTAATGTATGATGCTCCATGTTGCAAGGAGTTACAGATATGTCAGTATTTCTGACATATCTATGCTTGCCATAGTGGCGCACTGGTGGGGTGTGGCTGAAAACAGACGCAACTCCAGCAGTTTGTCCTTTGGAATCGTGCAAGCCGCATGTGAAAGAACCTGCGTCAGTCTTATGCCTGCAGTGAGCCAGGCGTAAGATATTGACGTCATAGAGTCCTCGAAGTGTTGCAGTGAAATCTCATAGATTTTATTGCACCATTTCTACGACCCTTATTGCGGGGAAACACCCACCCTGCATACATTACACCTGACGCAGGTATAATATAGTGTTGGGGTTTACAAGTGACGAATCTGCTTAGGTGTGCCCCTTTGTAAATTTGCTGGCACATTATTTACGCTGCCGCAGAGTCACAAAAAGTGAAGCAATGGCAGCATAATAGGCCCCAGGTGGTTACCTACCTCTAAATAAAGGTGGTGGCTCTGGTGTGGAGTGATTTTTGCTTGTGACTGGACTTTGCCTCACCAACTACATTGGACATCATGCCCCTGAAAACGTCTAAAATGCCTTACTATGTGCACCTCATTGCTGTGCTTTAGTTGTCTGACAGCTGATCTCATTTCATTGTCTTGAATAAATGTGGAGAGTAGTGTATAATAATGCACTGCGTGCCAAATTGAGTCAGTTTACCTGACATATTAGTAACTCCTGAAGCAGTAGTGACTCTAAAACTAGACAAATTCATAGGGAATATCAACTTTACTGTGAGTCAAGAAGGAACAAAGAAACAGCTGTCAACGAATGCTTATCTTTAGTTTTTCTTGGTGCTTTCTTTTTAAAAGAATCTGTAACAAAAGGTGGAGTTTTGCACACAGGCACATAGCTTAGTATCAGCATCAATGTAGAATTGTTTGTCAGATCCTAGCAAGGAAAGATACATTTTTCTTCCATGATCCTATTGTTCTTTGTAAGTTATTTTTTCATTAGGAAATGCATATCAGTATGAATGTTTGACATATTTTTCTTTCAATATATCTTTGGATAATATTTTAAACTGATGTAGATAAGCAAAGAAGTTGAAAACTTTTCCATATGTCTGCTTGTAGCATAGATACTACTGTTGAAAAAAAGGATTAGCAAATTGTGCTTTGCAGTAGAAAAACACGGCCTACTCAGCACATTACAGTGACTGTAAATTTACTCATCACAAGGACATTTACAAGATATTTAAATATTTCTTTTTTCTACAGAAGATGTATTTTTACTTCCAACCAAAGATGAAAAGAACCCTGTCGTGTATGGAATATTTACAACTACAAGGTACCGTATGCTTCGATATTATACATTCATTTATTTATTTCGAGTTTTATATAGCACTAACTAGACCAGGAGGTATCAGAGCACTTTACATAAGGAAACAGCATGTTACCAGTTACAGAAATTTACAATAATTACAGAAAAATTACAAATTCAATACATGAGTTATTGGCAAGACAGGTGTCAGGATTCAAAAAGAACAGGGAAAACTGGGAGTTCATTGGAAGGAGATAGCGGCGGAGCAAAAGGCGAGACATATTTCAGAAGTCCGGCTAAGTAGGTGACGCCCAAAGTGGTGTGCCAGGGCCAATCTCCCCTATAGCCGTCAGTGCAGCTCCACCGGGAATCGGCCATGCGGTTCGGGCTCCGCCAGACGAGCTTCAAGATTCAAAAAGAACAAGGGGAGCTGGGAGATCAATTTGAGGGAGACAGTGGTGGAGAAAAAGGCGAGACAAATATTCAAAGTCTGGCTGAGTAGGTGATGGCAAAGCGGTGTGCCAGGGCCAATCTCCCCTTTAGCTGTCGGTGCAGCTCCACCGGGAATCGGCCATGCGGTTCGGGCTCTATCGGACGAGTATCAACATTCAAAAAGAACAGGAGGAGCTGGGAGATCAATTGGAAGGAGACAGCAGCGGAGAAAAGACGAGACATATGTCAGAGGTCCGGCTGGGTAGGTGAGGGCCAACGCGGTGCGCCAGAGCCAGTCTCCCCTATAGCTGTTGGTGTAGCTCCACCTGGATTCGGCCATGTAGTTCGGGCTGTGCTGGAATTAGAGAGATGATTAGGAGGTGACCGAAAATCAAGAGTCCAGATACATGTGATTGGTCCACAGCCTCAGCCACGAGACTTCCCCTTGAACTAGATGGGATCAGTGGCAGCCATTTTGGGGTCAGGCGCAAAGTGATGCTCATGCCCCTTGTTGTTGGAGACAAGCCAGTTCCCTGGATTGGGTTTATGGGCAATCAGGAGCTTCCCTGATGGTGAAGGAAGTAGATCATCAGTTGGAGTGGGCCACCACTGTTCTTCCTGTAGCTACAGCAGCAAGGGCGCCATGTTGAAGTCAGGAGCGACAGGGGATCAATAATTCTCCCGTGATGGAGATAGCCCTTTGCTTACAGGGAAAAAGACAGTAGTTGAAGTGGGCCAAAACTGCTACTGGTGAAGATATCAAGGCTCCCGCTCGCTGTTAACCAGCCTCTCGGAGCACTACCGAAGGAAGACTTCCAGTGGGGCGGTAAACATTCATTCCTGCATGCTGCTTCTCTTCTGAGCAGCGGGCGCCATGTCAAGGTCAGGCAAGTCTCGCCTGGGCGCCATGTTGAGATCAGACATATCTTATCAGGTCAATTCTTAGTCTTCAGTCTGATGGTGTCCTGGCTGCAGGTGTGTAGAGAACCAACAGAGATGGTTGGCTTGTCAACAAGGTAAGAGAGAGTCTTGGCAGTGATGGCCTTGTAAATGATGCAGGTGATTTTGAAGATGGTGGAGGCTGGCAAGTAGAGCCAGTGGAGTGCCATAGGACGGGTGAGGGGTGGTGATCATATTTCTTCAGGATCTGGACGCGATGTGCTATGGCATGTAGGATGCCCGTAAGGGATTCCCGTGTGAAGTCTGTGAGGCCATTGATTAGGTCATTACTACTACTATCAAGTTTCAAGAATATAAGGACTTGAATGCTCTTTGTTTGTGAGGGCAGGTAGGAGCTGGATATCTTTTCTGGTTGATGTGCAAGCACTGTTTGAGGCCTTGGATGTCTGAATCAGAGGAGTCTTTCAAGTAGACATGTGTGTCATCAGCAAAATGGTGAATCTTGATGCTGTGATCTGTGAGTAGGGACAAAAAGAACAATTGATGACTAGAATGCAGAACAATGTCATACATTCACCCCAGTACAAAGATCAGGCCTAAATCCATAGTTTTTTTGCTCACCATGCCACTCCAGTCTGGACCCAGCCATATGCAAATCAGTCTTGACCCTGCACCCAAGTTGAACAGTCCAGCCCGAAGTGCCAGACCAGGTCCTCCCTGGACTGGAAACAAGCATCCTAGGAGTGGTCTCTGGCTTTCAGCCCTCATCAGCCGATAGCTTAACTACAGAGGCATGGAGAGCACTTTAAATCTTTGCCTACCTTAGTGTTAATCCATGGAGAGAAAGATTGGATTTATTTTTTATTTTTACCACATTAGGCTAGAGCTCTGTAATCTGTTCAACTGCTAGTGCTGTTGCACATTTTGTGCAATGCAGATTCACGCTAGACTTAGGTTCAAGGCGGAAGGAGTGTGCATTCGTCCTGGGCACTACTGTGATGTTCTCTAGATATCAACAAGAGGTTTACAGATAGTACCATTTCGAAACTACCCCCTGAAATGGTCCTGTCTTATTACCTTAGATTATGTACTGATAATGTGTTTCAATGCCAACTTGAAGCACAAACAAATACAGGCGACCTGTCAACAAATAAATATATGAATTAAGACATTAGACATGATTGTCTGTTGTCTTGTAAAAAACAGCTGGCGCCTGTTGCACTTGTAATACATAAATAAACATCTATTTTCCAAGAATCAATTTTAACAAAAAGCTAGATAACGGGAAGAAGTAAATGTAGATTTCTAATAGAGGAATTATATAGACTAAGGGAAAGCAGGCGATTTGGACAAGTACAGGTGATACTAAAGTAAGGACCACAGCTTTGAATTATAGCATTTTCAGAAATACTTCAGGACTGCTTCGCTCTAGGGATGGGAGTCTCACTATGTAAAGTCACATGGAGAAGTAGGTGAGATGAGAACATGCCAAGCTGACATCATTATATTTACCACGAATAGGATGTAATGTGTTCTGCAGCTGGATTTCTTTGTAAATCCATAGTATCACTCCTTAGATCCGAACATCTGGAAAACAGTTTTGCAATATCAATATGTGTTACTTTCATGTGTTATTTATTCGACATGCTATTTGTTTGTTGTTACATTTTACAAACTTTTGAACATTTGAATGAATACTATTTCAGTAAGTAATCGAATTAGCAATTGTTTGTAATGAATGGGACGCATTTTTGCATTGATGTGATAGTCAAAATCGGTACGATGAAAATTACAAATTTGCTGTCTGCATGGATTTGACATTAAAATGACAACCACGTTTTCTCATTCAACTTTTCAGCTCAATATTTAAAGGCTCTGCTGTGTGTGTTTACAATATGGCTGATATCAGAGCTGTTTTTAATGGCCCTTATGCACACAAAGAAAGTCCAGACCATCGATGGGTCCAGTATGAAGGAAGAATTCCATACCCTCGTCCTGGCACAGTAAGTAACAGGCTTCACATTTCATGCCTTGCTCCAAGAAAGCACGTTTCAAATGACCACATTTGCTACATGATTGGTCTTTCCACCTCTTCTGAAAACATAGTCTGTGCCAATTTGTTGCCTAAGACAATACCAGTGGTGATAATAGTTGAACACTATAAATCCTATTTTACAAAAGCATTCTCGAGAATCTACAGTAGTACTTAGGTGGCACTTTGTATGTACTCTTGTATATCTTGGTGATTGGCCCAAACATCTAACATGATAACAAAATGAGAGTATTAAGTGGATATTCAAAGTTAATTAGGTCATGTAGAAAGAGTTTGACGTTTCAGGGCATATTCACCAAAAAAAACATAAGAATACTTAGCAGGGTATTCCAGTAATACTACTTCACATGCTTATAAATGTTTTAATGAATCTGCCCCTCTAGGTCAGAAATGTATGAAATAGCATAAAATGCAACAATAGTTTTCATTCTGGCTTTTGCATTAATCTTAGTTTTTACAGTGACTGATGCTTTTATTTGCTTGCGCCACAGTGTGTAGCATGACTGGCTGATGGGATACTTGTAAACCAGGAGGCATAAACATGTGCGTTCAAATAGAAAAAGGTGAACTTCCAGACCATTCCATCCCTTGAAATGATGTTACTCTAGGCAGGTATTAATCTAAATTGATTCTAAACGCTGATGCAATACTATTCGGATCGCAAACAGTGGTTGCAAATTGCACTGACTGCAACCATAGTGGTAGTGGTCTGCACTGCACAGTACACCATCCTCCCTATAACTGCGTTCCAAAACTCAAACTATTTTTTAAGGCAGTTCATGTTCCATCAAGGAACTAATGCCCTTTTAAAACAAAAAAATTATATTGTATTCCATTTTGGGAAACTACAGGGGAACAATCTTTCCTTCGGCTGCTAACATGATTCCTAATAGGGAATGCACACTGAGGGGAACGCTTTCCCTTTGGAAATCAGTTACCACATCAGGGGCCAGATGCATCAAGCCTTTTTCTCCTTGCAAATGGGCCAATTCGCTGAATAAGCTAGTTTGCGATTTCAAAAAAAGCTTTTGCGATGCATCAAACCCAATTTTGCGATTCGTCAACCTGTTACCGAATCGCAAAATGGGTTTGCGATTCGCTATTTGGAAGGGGCGTGTTTAGTGCATCCCTTCCAAATAGCGAATCCTACCAGTATGCATGAATGTTTTGTGACCATGAATGCGGTCGCAAAACATTTGCATCTAGTTCAAGTAGGTGGTAAGATATTGGCAAATGGGAAAGGGTCCCCAAGGGACCCCTTGCCCTTTTTGAACGTTTGTAAAAGCATCTTTAAGAGCTGGCAGTGGTCCGACCACTGCCTGCTCTTAAACAATGAAAAGAAACCTTCTAATTTTTCTTATCGTTAAACATCTCGTTTTCCTTTAAGGAAAACAGGCTGCTTTAAAAAAAAATTATCACTTTATTTAAAAGCAATCACAGACATGGTGGTCTGCTGATCTCAGCAGGCCAACATCCCTGTGATTTTTGTGATTCCTAGGGGGTCACAAATTGCAACTGACCTCATTCATATTCATGAATGCATGCCGTTTTGCGATTCCCTATTCGGGAATTGCAAAAATTCGTAATTAGGGAATTGTAAAATATTGTTTTGATGATTCTGGCCCCAGAAGTGTAACTCATCAATAGTTTGCAACCTATGCCTCAAATCTTCATTGTTAGCGGTGCCGACTGTGGAAATTAAGGCTATTCGGCACTGAGATTATTTGTGGCTATGATTTTATTGACAACCAATCATTTCAGTCTACATTGAAATAAAGTATTTTTAGCTCTCAGTATATATATTTCTTTTAATATTGGTGTGATATGGTGGTGCTTACATTGTATTTATTATGAACTCTTTTTTCCTGCTGGGCACTATATAGGAAATAACAATTTTGTAGATCTGTCGGAATGGAAATTCTAATATTCACTTACTTTAATCTTGTGATGTACATTTGTTTAGAGAGAAGAAGACGGGGGCATATTACCAAGCAATAGCGATAATTATCGCTATTGCTTGGTTAGAGACAAAAATTTACAGCTGAGCTGCGGCGATTTTTACCGCAAATAAACCTTGGTATTACCAAGGTTTATCGCAAATGCGATAAAAATCGCCGCAATGCATGAATATCGCTGAAAAGTCAGCGATATTCATGCATTACTGAGCTAATGCTCTTAGCCATGTTATCCACCTCCCATTGGATAACATGGCTAAGAACTGCTCAGGGCAGGTGTTAGCTTTTGGAGATATTCGCGCTTAGCGCGAATATCTCCAAAAGTGGGTAATAGGAGATAGCGATGTTAGCAACTGTTTTCAGTCGCCAACATCTTGGCACGCCCACTTTGCATGTCATTAGTGATAAATATCACTGACATGCAAAGTGGGGCCCAAGATGGCCGCTATCTCCTACTAGCTGTCTCTAACTGGTGTTAGCGACAGCTAGGTAATAGGGAGATAATTTTATCTCCGTTTTCTTGGCTTTTAAAGCTAAAAAAGCGGAGATAAACCCCCTTGATAATATGCCCCACGGTTTTTCAAATGAAGCGTAGCTCCTGAGAGGGAGCTCCCTGTGCCCTTCATATAAGTATGGTGCTCAGTCTTACCTGTCCCTGTGTCACAGGTCGATGGTTCTGCATTATTCATCTCTAGACTCTTAGCAATCCTATGCAATTGTGTGTGATGTTCACCTCTGGCAGACTGATTGCTGCAAAGAAAGCTCACAGGAGCAGTAAAACCACAGCTGAAAGATATTATGCTAGAAGCAGTCTCCTACTGATGTCAAAAACACAACACACAAAAAATCGCATTCTAATTATTAAAAATAGAGAATATTTTAGTGAAAGAAATGACCCCAAAATGACAAATAAATCCAATAAGGGAAACGGATATATGAATTTTTAAAGTTGTAAATCAAAACAGTGCCAACTGGAGGCAACTGGTTGCCCTAGACTGGGAAAAGAATAAGGTTTGAGGCCGACTGTGATGGAGCAGGGGTCGGATGCACAGGTCTGCTTGGTCTAAGCTGGAAAGTTACCTTCCTACTTACAAAATGTGAGATAAGGGAAAGTCTTCAGCTCGGCAAGGATGGATCCAAAGATGGGCTTCTCTGCAATGGGTTTGCGTAGGATGAGTTCTCGGTGTAGCCATTGACAAAGGCAGAAAAAGCCTGAAGCTCATGCCCAAGAAGGCTTCTATGTTGATCAGAAGCTGCTCAGTGTCAGGTCGGGGGAAGATTTCTACCTTCGGACTCTTTTCTGGATGTAGGATTTCCTCAGCAAGGCAAGGTTAAGCTAGGGTATGGAGTCAAATAGGATTTAACCCCTTTCATGCTCATGACGAGCTCAGCTCGTCATGCAGCACACTGCTCCTGTGCTGATGACGAGCTGAGCTCGTCATGAACAATGGGGATCATGGATCTGCAGCACAGAGGGGAAATTGCTGCAGCAGTCAAGGTGTTAAAGTTGTCAGATGCCAGTCAGCTTCGGGCTGCTGAATCACATTAGCTGATGTGGAGAAGAACATAGCTAGGCTAACCAGTGATGCTCCCTCAGCAGACTGGCTGGCAGGTGGGTCCTGGTCTCCAGATCGAACTATAGATAAATGTTTCCAGATTTCAGGTTTAAAGGTTTGGGCAGGTGACCTACACCCTAACACCAGCCAAGGGTACAAGAACCCCAGGTGCAGCACTTGAGGGTAAGAACTCACTTTAACAGAAACCACCACCAGAGACCAGGGCTGGTCCAGTTGAAACTGGGCAGCTGAAGTCTTATAGGAAAGTGGGCTTCTTGAGGCTTATATGTCCCTGTAGCTTAACAGGATGACATCCAACTGACCTTGAAGTCCACTTCTTTTCCATGGGTATATGTGGGAGCAGGTCCAGCCCTTAGGGTTCTTCTCACCGGTCTCAACAGCAGGTGCAGTAATTTTTCTGTCTTCCACTGCCCTGAAGACGGTTCCAGAGGGACACTGCATTTAGACCTGGAACTAGCCTATGGGTGTGTATTGACTGTTTAGGACAAAAGATGTAAGGTAGCGGTGGCATGGTGCTAAAGTAACCCTTGAGTGCCATTGAGTTGGGTGACAATAAACATCTGTTTTGCAACGTCAATCTTTCTGGATTCACAATGCTGTGCATTATTCCGCGGTCTAGTTGTTGGGTCCAGAATCTTAGTCTTTTCTTTCTTTTTTTTTGTAGCCCAGGTGGACGTTGACGTCCCACCTTCTGGTGTACTTCCTGTGAGGTCGGCACACTTCCTGCGGAAGCTCCCACCCTTGGGCGCCATCTTCAGATTCTTTTTTCCGCCGTTGGGTCTGGATCGTCACCGAGAGGCTCCAGAGTTTTTGGAGGTAAGAAGACGAAAAAGACAAATTTTACGCAAAAAAGATTGGAGAAGACACCGGAACAAGATCACCAAGCCGGGACGACCAAGAAGGAGGAGAACTTCGAGAAATTCGACGTCCAACGGAGAATGCGCACACAGGGGGCCCCACTGAGCGCAGGAATGGACAAGACACCTTTTAAATTCTGCCGTAACTGCCACCACAAATACGCGCAGAAGGACCAGTACCCGGTTTGCAACCTCTGCCTACCGGTCGACCATGAGAGCAAGGACTGCATCGCCTGCTCCGTCTTCACCCCGAAGACCCTCAGGGTTAGAGAGAGAGACAATGAAGAGCCAACTACAGCATGAAAGGTAAAGGCCAACCCCCGTCGCTTCGGGACTTGGGCCTCTCCAGTGATGACGAGGACAACATCGCCGAGGGACCAGATGACTACACGGTCGTAGAGACCGATAAGAAAACATCTAAAGAGGTAGGAGAGATATCGACCCTTAAAACCCCGACAGACTCTTGAAAAACAGAGTCTAAGTCCTCGAAGGGAGCACTGGCGCCGAAAATCTTGATGGCCACAGCTGCATCCAAGGACAAACAGCCCAGCGGATCCTTCAAAAAGGATTCCCAGGAGGAGAAGACCGGCGAAAAGCCTAGGTCGTCGAAGCACCTCCCCAAAAAGGACTGCTCGACTTTCGAAGGAGAAGGACCTGAAGGTTGCTTCGACGTCGACGACCATGTCAAAGAGATCGGCCGAAACGCTTGACGCCGAACAGGCCGCCGAGCTGGAGAGAAAGAAGAGAAGGCTCGAGGCGAAATGGAAAACATCCTGCAAAGGAAGAGAGAGTTCGACGAGATAATGAAAAGGTTCACAATTCCATCGGAAAATGCCGACGACGATCGTCGAAATAGAAGAGGAGGAGGAGTTTGATGCCACAGAACCACTGAAAACTCCAGAGTCCCAGGAACACCTAGAGGAAGAGGGCCTATACTACGAGGAAGAAGGCGACGATGACCAGCGTACGAGTTTCAGCTCAGTATCCTCGATGGCACAGGACCTGGAGTGGCAGGACCTCAACGCCGAAAGCCCGGAAGAGCCCATGGAGACGTACCTTTCGAGGCCTTCCCCGCCAGATGACAGATGACATTGGGGCCTACAACATGGTCATCAGGAATGCAGCACCAGCTTATGGAGTCAAACTAGAGGAGGAAAACCCAAAGGCATGCTTCTCTTAGAGACCCAGCTCCCCACTCAAACAAGGAGTCAATTTCTCCCCATGCTTTCAAGTGTCCTGGACCAAGGGAGGGAGGTGTTCAAAGACCCAGTAACCTGCAGGTCTGTCACGCTTAGGACCGAGAAGAAATACAAGCACTTCTCTAAGGACCCTCCCTACATCCAAGGATCTGTCACGGCGGACTCCATTATTGCAGCAACAGCCAGGAAAAGGGCAAATGTTCCAACAACATCAGGCCCACCACCCGACAAAGAAAGTAGGAGGATGGACCTAACTGGGAGAAAATAGAGAGGAATGCAGTGGTACACTGGCGCATGGCAAACTCCAATGCCCTGCTAAACAGACAACAGTACCAGCATTGGGACGAGGTTGGACAGCTGCTCAAGCACCTCCCCAAGGAATACCAACAAAGAGTGTCACACCTGGTGGAGGAAGGCAACAATATAGCAAATGCTTGCCTGAAAACAGCATTGGATGGGGCTGACACATCCAGCAGGCTGATGATGATCGGAGTCACAGAAAGAAGGCATGCCTGGCTGATGATCTCAGGCTTCAAGCCGGAAGTACAGAACAACAATCTGAGCACCCCTTTCAGTGGAGAAACACTGTTCGGGGCACTAGTGGATGAGAAACTCACCCAGCTCAAGAAAGAAAATGAAACTGCAAGGTCCATGGGGGCCTTACAATTCAGAGGGATGAGAAGGGGTCCTGGGACACGGAGACCAAACGGAAGAGGCGGAAACCAGCCCGGAACGTCACACCTAGGCATGGGCGAATTTTGCTAATTGGCAATTCGCGAATTTGCGGATTTGCGAATTGGCAATCGGCAAAAGTCGCGAATTCGCGCGAATTTGCAGATTTTTGTATTTTTGCTTGTTCGCGGGTGTTCACAAGGCGCTTTGCGTGTTCGCGGGAGTTCGCGAGGCGCTTTGCAATTTGCGGGTTTTTTTTTTGCCTGCTTAATCACTGCCACCCTCTTGTTTTTTATGCCCATCTGCCCTCTGAACCACTTGTTTCTGTGCCCTTCTGCCCTCTGCCCCACTAATTTTTTGTCCCCTTCTGCCCTCTGTCCCACTTTTGTGCCCTTCTGCCCTCAGCCCCAATTAGAATGGCGCAGGCAAGTTGCCAGCGCCATTCTAATATAGCTAGAAATAGCTTCAACAGGAAGCACTATTAGATAAAGTAAAGCAGGTGCTCCAGTTGAAGGTCAAATTAAGTTACACAATCATTAATCACCCCAAGTTTCCAAGTTTGGGGTGATTAATGATTGTGTAACTGAATTTGAGCAGCACCTGCTTTACTTTATCTATTAGAGCTTCCTGTTGAAGCTGACTTTTGTAACTATTTTAGAATGGCTCTAGCAGCTTGCTGGCGCCATTCTAAAAGAGTTACAAAAGTCAGCTTGAACTTTTGACCCAATCCGTTCCGTTCGCGGATTTTAGTTCGCGGATTTTGCGGGAAATTCGCGAATCTCGCAGATTGCGAATTTACCGAAAATCCGCGAAATCCGCAAGGGGAACGGATTTTCCGCTCATGCTTAGTCACACCAGACATTCCAGCAGGCCTTCCAGGGCGACAATCAAGCACAGCAGGGACAACAAAAACAAACCTTGCAGTACCAGTCTCGGGATCAGTCCTTTCGCGGGTGGGCAAATGGACGAGGGCAAGCAAGAAGAGGGGGCCAGCAACCCACCTCAAAGTGACTCCGTCCCACAAAGCATACCCACCCACACGAACCCTCCGAGGGTGGAGCGCAACAAGGTCAGCAAAAGAGGGTTACACGGCCCAAACATCAACGAACATGTAACACCAGTAGGAGGCAGGCTAAGACATTTTTTCCAGGAATGGAAGAAGATAACTACAGACAAATGGATACACAACATCATACAGTTCGGATGCTGCATAGAACTGGAAAAGAAACCACCAAACAGAAAACAAAAAAGGAAGGCACATTCGGGAAAAGAGCTGGCGCTACTCCTAGAGGCGGCACAACAACTCCTACAAAAGGAGGCCATCTAACCAGTTCCATTCGGAGAAAGAAACAAGGGAGTGTACTCAAATTATTTCCTAGTACCAAAGGTGGACAAAACGCTAAGACCCATCCTGGATCTAAGGTTCCTAAACAAATACATAAAGACACCGAAATTCATAATGACATCCCTACAAGAGGTCATTCCTCAGATAAGGGACGGAGACTTCATGTTCACCATAGATCTCAAAGATGCCTCCCTGCACATTTATATGAACAGGCAGCACAAACACCGACTGAGATTTACTATCAACAAAGAACACTACCAGTTCACAGCTCTAGCCTTCAGACTAAAATCCGCACCAAGGGTCTTCACCAAATGTCTCGCTGCCGTGGCAGCGCACCTGCGGAGGGAAGGGATTCATGTATACCCTTACCTCGACGACTGGCTAATAAAAGCAAGTTCCCACAGGACATGCAAGGAACACGCACAGCGGGTCACAGAAATCCTGACAGACCTTGGATTCTCCATACACTGGGGGAAATCCTCAATGGAACCAGAGCGAGTGAAGATCTTCCTGGGTGCTCAGATCAACACCATACAGAGCAAGGTGTTCCCCAGCAACAAGAGAACACTTGCCCTGCTGAAGGAGACACACCGCTACCAGAAGGGGCGAGCTCTGACAGTGAGGACTGCAAGCAAGATCATGGGGATGATGGTGTCCTGCATACACCTGGTCCCCAATATACAGCTCCAAATGAGACCATATCAGGAATGGCTGAAACAACAATGGTCACAAGCTACAGGAAGTTGGGAAGATCTAGTGGTTGTAACACATGCAATGCAGGAGGAGATAACATGGTGGAACAAGGAGAACATAACAAAGGGGAAGCCTTTAACACCACCAACTGCAATGGTGACCATCACCACAGATGCATCCCATATGGGATGGGGTGCACACATGAACAAGGTCAAGGTGAGGGGTCTGTGGACTCCAGCGGATGCAGTCAGACACATCATCTACCTGGAACTGAAGACCGTGTTCCTCGCCCTGAAGGCCTTCCAGACCAGAGAGTGTTGATTCAAACAGACAACACAACAACGATGTTCTACATCAACAAACAGGGTGGAACACAATCAGTCGCACTATCCAACCTAGCGCAGGAAACATGAAGATGGGCCATCCCACTCAAATAGACCTCCTGGCCATACACCTACCGGGGAAGGACAATGTGAAAGCAGACAGGCTCAGTAGACAGACATCAGCATCCCACGATTGGGAGCTCAATGCACAGGAAACGCAAAAGCTATTCAGGAGGTGAGGAACATCGACAATAGACCTATTTGCAACACACCAGAATGCAAAATGCTGATACTTCTCATCCAGGCAAACAGGGGAACGATCCTTGGGAAATGCCCTATGGATACGCAAGTGCAGTGCAGAACCAGCAATATGACACTGATCCTGGTGGCACCTCAGTGGGCCAGGCAGACCTGGGACTCACAGATTATGGAAATGGCACAGGGACCACCCCACAAGTTTGGGAAAAGAAAATACTTACTCTCCATGCAAAACGGAGAGGTACTACACCCAGAGGCAGAGAGCCTCAGCCTTGTTGCATGGCTCCTGAAGACATAGAGTTTGAACACCTAAAACTACCGGAGACCACGCTGCGGGTGCTATGGGAGGCAAGGAGACCTACCACACGAAGGTGCTATGTGGCAAAATGGAAAAGGTTCACACAATGGTGCAGCAAGGAAAAGCTACACAAAAAGATGACAAGGAAATCAACGGTGCTAAAATATCCAACACATCTGCTGAAAGCAAAACTAAGTTCATCCTTGCTAAGGGTACACCTAGCAGCGATAGTAGCCTACACAAGAGGAGAGACAGGAAAGAGCTTCTTTACATCACAATTAGTTAAGAGATTCCTGGAAGGGGCAAAGAGGATCTCACCGCCTAAAAGGATGCCGCCGCTGGCATGGAATCTTAATTTAGTCCTAACAGAACTTATGAAAGCGCCCTTTGAACCCATTCATAAGGCCTCACTACAAATGCTCACAATGAAGACAGCCTTTCTGGTGGCAATCACCTCGCTGCCCAGGGTAAGCGAGCTGCAAGCGCTAACGCTACAAGAACCCTACATCCAAATACACGATGACAGGATGGTAATGAGAAAGGACCCACATTTTTTGCCAAAGGTGGTGCCAAGGTTTCACATGAACCAAACAATACAGATACCAAGCTTCTTTCAGAAACCGTCAACAAGCGCAGAGAGGGCACTGCACACTCTGGACGCTAGAAGGGCAGTAATGCATTACATAGAGAGAACGAAAAAACACAGGAAGACAAAGCAGTTCTTTGTCTCCTTCGTGACCAGTTTCCTGGGTAGACCAGTAACTAAGGACACCATCGCACGATGGATCGCACAAACTATACAATTCTGTCACAAGCAGGCAGGGCAAGAACTAACAGGAAGGGCACAAGCCCACTCTACAAGAAAAAAAGGGAGCAACAATAGCCTTCCTGGCTAACACTCCCATTCAAGACATATGCCTGGCGGCAACATGGGCTTCAGTGCACACGTTCACGAAGCACTGCTGCGTGGATATACAGATGAACAAGGAAGCACAAGTAGGACAGAAAGTGCTTCAACATATATTCAACAACCAATGCTCATCTTCCACCCAGCCGCCACAAACATAACAAACAGCTACAAAGTCTATGCACAGCATAGTGAATCCAGAAAGATTCACGCTGCAAAACGAATAGTTTCTTACCTGTCGGTGTAGTATTGCAGCTTGAAGATCTTTCTGGCTTTACTAGCGAACCCACCCACCTCGGCCAGAAAGATGAGGCAGGAGAAGAAGGTGGAAACACAAGCTATAAAATAAAAACAGACACTTTAAAAGACAAAGTGGTAAATTATTTACTTTAAGGAAGAAATTTTAAACATTGCCAAGTATTCACGAACAGAACACAAAAACAAGAAAAAAGAATCCAAAGATGGCGCCCAAGGGAGGGAGCTTCCGCAGGAAGCTTGCCGACGTCACAGGAAGTACACCAGAAGGTGGGACGTCGACACCCACCTGGGCTACAAAAAAAAAAAAGAAAGAAAGAAAAGACTACGATTAAGGACCCAACCACTTGACCGCGGAATAATGCACAGCATAGTGAATCCAGAAAGATCTTCAAGCTGCAAAACCACACCGACAGGTAAGAAACTATTCGATATTCAGCGCCAAGAGACCTATGGGTGAAGGTGCACTTTACAAATACACATGTTATGTTATGTTATGACAAGCTTCACGTTCTGTTGGGACTCCTCAATATTATTCTGCTCGTAGAATTACCTTAATCTTTGGTCCCAAACTTCCTGATAAAACTCTTAGTCTGAGATTAAAAAAACAAAGCTGGATTAGGTTGTAAAATCCTAAATTAAAAACTGAATTAGATCTTTGAAATCATACAGCTAAAGGTAAACTTTATCTATTGACTTTAAATCTCATTCTCTCCACATGTACTGCACTTAAGTCTCCAGCCATGTGAATATAGTCTAAGATGTCATTGCTTATTACTATTATGTTTCTTTTTAGTCAGTATTCATGATGCAAACTATCAGCAGTGGAGTGAATGGGCTTTAATAGTGGCAAAATTAGATTGAGAGAACTTGCTCTCCAACAACGTCCGGCAATGTTTCACAGTGTTTGCTCTCCTGTTTGATGTTCATATTGTCGTTTGGCTTCTAGTCTTTCCCTAAGGTGAACATGATCTGAACCCAATGTCTATCCACTTAGTTACTCGACAGCTCTGAGTGGTCTCATTTGAGAGCATCTAAACTTGCACCCCCACATATAGTGGAAAATATTGATGCCTACATGTAGAATATAGCAAACACAAGATGATGGACGGAGTGCTGAAACATTTCACCCACTCACCCCCAGTCAATAGGTCTGGGTTAAACCCATGATTCATTTGCTTACCATACCACCCCAGTTTGGACCCAGCCATATGCAAATTGCTCTTGACACTGCTCCCCATGGAAACAGTCCAGTCCAAACAGCCAGGTTAAGGTGCTCCTTGGACAGGATACTAGAATCCTGGGACCGGTTTTCGAGTATCGCCCCTCATCAGCCAGGATGTTTGTTTCTTGTCCAGGGAGGACCTGGCCTGACAGTTGGGGCTGGACTGTTCCAATGAGGATCAGGGTCAAGACTTATTTGCATATGGATGGGTGCAAACAGGGGTGATATGGTGAGCAAAACAATTATGGATTCAAACCAGATCTGTGACTGTTTGCATTGTTCAAAAACAACAATTGATGGACAGAATGCAGAACAATGTCATACATTCACGCCAGTACAGAGATCTGGGCCCAAATCTATCGTCTTTATGCACTCCACACCACCCCAGTTCAGACATGGAAAAACAACAATTGATGGACAGAATGCAGAACAATGTCATACATTCACCCCAGTACAGAGATCTGGGCCCAAATCCATTGTCTTTCTGCATTCCACACCACCCCAGTTCAGACATGGAAAACAACAATTGATGGGCAGAATGCAGAACACTGTCATACATTCACCCCAGTTCAGAGATCTGGGCCCAAATCTATCGTCTTTCTGCACTCCACACCACCCCAGTTCAGACATGGAAAACAACAATTGATGGACAGAATGCATTGTTCAGCATTCCGTCCACCATTTGTTCTTTTTACTTTTGTCACCCTAAGTGGGAAGGGTATGCCCAATTGTGGGTCCTGTGCTCACTGTGCCATTGGACTCAAGCTAGTCTGTCTGATGAGGAGTGATACCCCGAAACCAGTACCAAGATGCTTGTTTCCGGTCCAGGGAGGACCTGGCCTGGCAGTTCGGGCTGTACTGTTCCTATGAGGATCACCGCCAAGACTGATTTCGATACAAACATGGACGGTGTGGAGAGCAAAAAAACGATGGATTAAACCCAGATCTGTGACTGAGGGTGAATGTTTGCATTGTTCAGCATTCTGTCCATCAGCTGTCCTTTTTACTTTTGTTGCCATCGGTGGGTATGACCAGATGTGCGTCCTGTGCTCACTGTGCCACTGCGCCACTGGATTCAAGCTAGCCTGGCCAATGAAGGGTGATACTCTGAAACAAAATGATGGAGCTATCCTGCATAATGTGAAGTGGGACCCCTGAGTCTCCCATATCTCACAGATATTCACTGGCCTTGGTCTGAATGGGGCCCCCATGAAGCATTTGGGGACCCTTCAAGACTTGGTGGATCCACTCTACAGCCCGAGCTGAAGGGGCCTGTACTAAGACCCTGCAAATGAAAAAAATATAGAAGCATTTGAGGGATCTAAATACCTGTTAAATATGTTGTGCTAAGAAACTTCCCAAAGAATATTAGTCTGTTGTCAACTTCAATTCAAGCCATTCTTTCAGGCAGGAATAAGCAGAGCCTGTTAGTGTGAATGTTCTGTAAATGACCGGCTAAGAGGGGTCAATTCAATCGAAGCCAAGAAAGTAGTGGCACGCTGGTCTTCAGGGAGATAGCTGCCGAACAGTTGGACAATTTTTAGTTCCATTTCAGATATTGCAGTGAAGTCCAATGAAAGTGAACTCTGTTAGGGGCTTCTCTAGCCTGGAGGGACAACTATACAAACAAGCATTGGCATAGCCAATAGGTCTCGCTTTTGGGACCTTATAAGTATTTAGTTATGCAGCACAATATCCTTGGTGCAACAACATCAACTGTTGCATGGCTAAACACTTATAAGGTCCCAAAGCCGAGACCTATTGGCTATGCCAATGCTTGTCAAAGCTAGTGTTTTGCTTGGACTGCTGGAATGGCAGTAGCTCACAGCCTTACTAGCCTTTTAACTTCAGTTTCTTTTAATGGATTAGAAGTCGGAAATATGCAGCCTGTCGTTTTCAACTTTGCATTCCTCATCCTTACAGACACACAGCCAAGTCTACACTTTTGTACCCTTTTATTGCACAGTTCTTACGTTTTACAAGTCTATGTTTGAGCAGGCCAGCCATTTTGTGTTTCTGCAGGATCCTTTATCCATTTCTAAAATCAAAACTACATGTACCAGAATGCGAAGCAAAAACCATGGTTGGGTGAGGCTCTTATGTATGGATTTGGGACACATAGGAGTTCTGTTATTGACAAAGTCCGTCCAGGAATTGAGGCACATGAAGAATACTATACTGTTTCAGAGCTCTTGTCGCATTCAGCATTCAGCTACCTGTTGTCCTGTTTACACCATCATATATTCCGGGCCGTAAGTACCAGAATACAAAGACAAATCTGGATTGTGCTACTTGAATTTCAATACGGACTCTACTGAAAGTGGTACTCCTTTTATCGGCCGTGTTGAAAAGGATGAAAGGAGGAGGCAATCTGAAGATCATTGCAACATTGCTTAACTGACTTTGGGCTATATTACCAAGATACGGCGATAATGTTATCGCCATTCTTGATAACATGGCCCTCAGATTCTTTCCAGATTATGTATGTATTATCTAACAGAGAAGTGCTGTATTTTTTTAGCTTCAGTGATCTGAAGCAAACATTCAGATGCCATGATACAACAGCTGCGTATCTTTAACAAATTTATGTTCCACAAAATGCAGCCAGCTAAAGTCATAAATGAAGAGGGGAAGGAAGCAGGCGCTTCCTCTTTTCTTGCTCAAGGTCGTTTATCCAAATACTGCTGTAGGTGTTTCAGGTTTGCTGTGGTTGTGTGTCTCAGAGCGGCATTCTGCGAACCCTCCAGACGTGATTGGCGGGCGTCTGCAGCAGGAAGGTATGTAAACAAATGTGCAGCCGAGGCTAACTCTGCTTTGCATGCATGGGTGAAGTTTATTGCAATAGAGGGAGAGAAGTTTGTGCTGTGTTCATGCTACATTCAGTAATGGTGGATTTCCCAATAAACTGCCTGGTTTTAACAGGTTCCAGAGTCCAGGGGTGCCTCCACAGTACTCCAGTACTCCAGAATATTATGATTGTACCATAGCACATTTACAGAATGTTATATTCCTGCAAGGCTGTGAAAGTGATCGCAATCGCGAGCTGTAAGGGTGCCCGTGAGCGATGTACTTAATGAGCCATGACGAGCACAGGATGGCGGCTGTGCTCGTAACTGTGCGCGTAACCGCATGCTCTATGCCACACATAAAGCTGTGGTCAGCTTTTTGAAGCCCACTCACTTAAAGTCTCACCAGAGCAACGCATGCGCTGGCTCAGGCGAGACCTAATAAAAGGGAAGGCTTCCTCACCTGTACCTGTCTAATAAATGAAACGATTAACCTTTATATAGTAGAAAGAAAAGACTTGGTGAATTAGAAGTTAAAAACATGGTAAATGCTCTCCAAGAGGAAGAGAAAGGGGGTATGTGCAAATGCACATTTTTATATCCCTACAATTTGTAGCCTCTTCACATTTATGAACCCTACATCCAGGACTCTGAGGTGGACATGGATCTAAAATTGCAGTGTTGTGTTTGCACTCACCTGTGCATGTGGTGTTTGACTTCAATTATGTTTGAGAGATTGATTTTACCCGATAAAATCCTTTGGGAGTAACCCACAAAATTTGCAATTCCTTGTGTTGCATACTTTCTAAGTACCACTATTTGCATTATTTTTGTAGTAGTTTAAATATTTTTATACAGACTTTCTTGCAGTCAGGAAAAGTCCCATAAAAATTGACAAAAAGTTGCAAGATTCATTTTCCATTTCCGTTGATTACTTTGCATTTAGTGCATTAAGGAGCATATTTACAAGAAACTGACGCATCTGTATAGATGCGTCTGTTTCCCTGCACCTGCGTGAAAAAGTCCTTGCACCACCATTGATGCGCCGTATTTACCATACGGCGCACTATGGCGCAAGGATTGACAGATGCGTGAGAAATTCTGACGCATCGGTTGGTGGAAAAGTCACGGATTGCAGGAGTTGTCCAGAAAGCACGACAGAACTCCAGCAGCCTATTCCCAAAACACTGTGTCACTCCTTATGTCTGCTTCAAGCAGGCGTAAGGTTGTGACGCCGTGGCGTCCTAAAAGTCACGCAGTGAAATCTTGTCGATTTCACTGCATCACTTTTACAAGGCTTTCCTGCGTGGGAAAACGCCTACCCTGCATACTTTATACCTGAAGCGGGTATAATGTAACACATGGCTTTAGAAGTGTGGAGAAGTGTGGCTCACTGGTTAGAGGAGGCAGACCCTGATGCAGAGGGTTCAATTCCCGACGCGGCAGGGTCTTGTGCTCAAAATGTCCACGGACTCGATAATTCTCGCCTCGTGCCTACTCGAATCATGGGTTCACACTCTGCAATTCTGGGCAATAGCTTGCTTAATCTCCACTACGGCCCCACTGCGATGGGATGCCTGGTCTTCACCTTGGGGATGCCCAGTAGGGGTTATCTCGCAGGGAAAGCCAGGACGGGTTCCCAAAGCAAGCGCTAAGAGACCTGTCTGTGATTTGGCGCTATATAAATCGAAATTAACATAACATAACATTTACAACGTGATGCATCACGCTGTAAATGTACCACAATTTTCACGCCGCCGTTGCATCACCAAAGTGACGCAACGGCAGCGTAAAAGTGACACAAGGGGCTTGTAAATCTGCCCCTTAGTGCTTATTGAACTATGGCTTATGTTGTATCCGCTGTGTAGATTTTGTTCTTAGCTATCTATTAGCCCTTTCCCCACTGTTTCTAAAAGCAAAAGTTAAAGCAATAACCTTTATAAAAACAAATGCACAATACGCGTAATACTTCCAATGCCTAGACACCGTTTAGAATGCCTTTGCTGATAGAGGCTCCTCTACGCGCCATTTTCCCTACCCCCAGCGGTAACTCTGCTAGTGTTGTGTGCTCTCTTTAAAAGTGGTTTAGCACGGATTAGCATCTGTAACCACATACAATACCTTAGGACACCCTGAGCCTTTGACAAATGTTGCCAACTTGGCCCACCACACCCATCTGACAAATGAGCTCGAAAGATGCCCCGTATAGAAGGATTGTGTATTCTGTATTATCCTTGCACTGAAGGCTTTATCTTAGAGTCACAATGCAGAGGTGCATTTATCAGGCAGTCTGTCAGCATTGATCATTATCAGGCATGTTGTGTGAAGGCCTTTCAGTGGCTGAATGCGTTTAAATGTTTGAAGATAAATTGATACTTCCCTTCATGTCTACCCTTCTGTCTACATATCATTTGTTTAAATTCTTAGCTGTGTCCAAATACAATGGTATCTTCAAACGACTAAAGAAAATATACCAGATAATGATCTTTTGCAGCGTGTGCGTGTTTATAGCAGTAAATCTGAATTTAAAGCCATGATTTCCTAGGTCACAATAGGGGCAAAATAGTGTCTACATCAGAAATTCTTTGAAAAAAGAATTTCATGTATCGGAAAATGATTTTACTTTTCTAATACAGTAAAGAGAAATGTACTACGACGGACAAATTATGTATTTCTTTGATTGTAAAACCATAACTTATAAATATGTTTAATGTCATAGTGCAAAAGAAATTGCCTACCAATCTTAAATTCACAAAGCTTTTGCATTTTTCCTTAGGTCAGGAAATAAAAATAAAAATGTTTTCCTAACTGTATACGAAAGGATAATACGGACAACGAAATGGTGCGAAAGGGAAAGAACTAATTTAGAATAAGAAACGCGAATCGAATGAAGGTAGCAAGGTTGCAACACAGAGAAAGGAGGGATTTTCGTAAATTGTAAAAAGGATCAAATAAATTGCTTGCGGCACTTCCACAAATAATTATGAACTTTAAAATTATGGCGGGCATTGGTGTAGAGCTTTCTTTTTGTGCCAAATTAATAACACGTGATTGCCAATTAATTAGCAAATGCCAGAAGCTTTATTAAACAACAAATGCCTAGAAATTCGTTTTAAAGACATCCAACGCGCTGCAGGACTTCTAATGCATTTTCCATATCCTGTGGTTTTTTTGATGTTTCAAGAAGATCGTGTTTTTTGTGTTTTTTTTGCTGAAAAGATCACCGACTAGAACAATTCTAACGGTTGTGTTGCTGCAACTCAGACACAGACAAAGATGGGATGGCCATTATCCAAAATAATCCCTATGCAGAAAACATTTAGGATCAGTGAGAGCTATAGTAAAAAGTGTAGCAGCACAGCACTCAATTATTGACATGAATAAAAACACGCACACAATTCTGGAGCAACTCAGAGGTGGCTCCTGGGTTAGAGTTGCTTTGACAGGTTCACACATAATATTAAGATTTTTTATAGATTATAAATTGAATAATTTTTTTATCAGGTGGATTACCATTTCCTATCTTATCTCTCACCTCCAATAAGTTAAAAGGATGGCTTAGTTATCTCCTTAAATCAAATGTTATTAGATAATCGTAAAAATGTAATGGGTTACAGACTTGACCCATAAAGTAATTAGATTTGATTGGTGTTGGAAAACGATGCAGTACTTATGAGGCCTGCACAAATAACATGACTACATTTGTCCTTGACTGGGAACCAAACACCTGCTTGTAGCGCTTGACTCTCAAAGGGTATAGTTGCAGAGCAGTCTAAGGCTTACTCAAGAGTGGTGGTGTGGGCTAGTAATTACCATTTACCAGTACACAGGAATAACACTCAATAATTGATTGTCCTGTCTGTACTTTGCTTTATAAAAGGAAAAGTACATTCATTAAACACAGACACTACTCAATACTATGCAACAATTTACAAATATACATAAGCTGTTGGAATTACTTTGTACATAACATTTCCACCCCTTCCACAGGTGGGGTAGGGTCTAGTCCCACCTTTCCAATGTATGCACATATTCTTGCCCCCTAATGCAATGAGTTGAACATAACATGGAGCGAGGGCCTTACCCACTGGCACAATCCCAGTGGCGACCCACACCATTATCTCAACAAGCATTTAAAATAGCCACACCTGCCCTGGTGACACATAAACCTGACTGAGCATCTCATACTGAACATACAGTATACACCTCTACATCTTAGTGGCTAACAGTCTGGGTTGTTCCTCACCTAATGCAGTAACATGATTACATGTTTAGGCATCAGATAGAATGACAGTAGTATTCATAGTTGATCAAGGTTATAATGCATTGTGGAGAAGTGTGGCTCAATGATTAGAGCGGCAGACCCTGATGCAGAGGTCTAGCCCGGGACCAGGGTTCAATTTCCCGCCTCGGCGGGTCTTGGGCTCAAAATTCCACGGACCTGATAATTCTCGCCTCGGTACCTATTCCAATCATGGAGTCCCACTCTGCAACTCTGGGCAATAGCTTGCTTAATCTCCACAACGGCCCCCACAACGCTAAGGATGCCTGGCCCCCATCTTGGGGGTGCCCAGGCGTGGACGCCTCACAGGGAAAGCCAGGATGGGTTCCACAGCGGTATTTGTACAGGCGCCTTGAGACCCTTGCAGGTGAGTAGTGCGCTATACAAGTATCAATTTACATTGTAATTAAAGCCCCTAAAAGGCAGTTAAAATCGCAAGATTAACCATATTCAGCCAGACACCCTACCAGGAATGTCCAGCAACATAACCCAACTTTGCTTATGACTTCACATTACTCATGTACTTCAGATTACACATGTGACTTTCAGTCCCTCAATAGACATTGGTAAAAGCACTTCTCGTGCAATTGCACCTCCAAGGGATGTCCTTCTCCAGACATCCCCAGCACAGCCCTCCAAACCGTGATGCAATCCTTAATGCACCCCTAGCTGAAGAACAAAAGTTCCAGCCCCGGAATACTAGTGACTGCTGGCTGAGACCTTGAGGGGTTACTTCTATGGAGTTCACAGAGTCTTAGGGGGGGGACATTACCTCTTTGTGCTGGGGGAGACTGCGTTGCTCCTGCAGCTTCCCCTGCACCTTGGCACCCGTTTCTCAGTGACCCCATCCTCCTGGGGCCACCACAAGCTGAGAAACAGCTGCATTCCCCAGCAGGCCTCTCCTGGCCTGCAAGGCATTATGGGGTGCTCTTTCCCCATCGGTGAATTCTTGATGATCGGCTCTCTCGCTGCTCTGGGGAGAGCTGCACCTGCGCAATGGTGGCCCTGTGCCGCATCAGCTACTCGTAGGGAGGCCCGGTCCCACCCAGACCCCTCCAGTACCAGGTGATTTATTTCAGCTCGGGGAGCCCACCTCCGGCTGCTCCGTCTGCCTCTCATTGTGGGTCCGGTCCCACCCGGTTCCCGGCTGCCAACCATTGAGTCCCTGTAGCAATTGCAGCTCTGTGAGCCCAACCCTGGCTGCTCTGCCATTCTGGCTGGCTCTCCATCTGGCCCACACCCTCCTGTGCAGCCACGGGAGCCAGTGCTTTTATTCTGGTCTGCCCGCTCCTGCAGGCAGACACAGAGATTCCCGCCGGTCCAGCTGGAGCTCGGGGGAGTACAGCAGCACTCCCCCATCCTCCTCCTTCACTTTAAGGCCTGGTGAAGGAGTCCCGGGCCCCTGGGCAATCTTCACGGGGAGTGTGATGGTGCTCCCTGACTTATGCTTTTGCGTCCGGCCTGGAGTTGGGATTCCAGGCCCCTGGAGAAGCTTCACGGGTAACTTGACGGTGCTACCTAGCTTATCATCATCCGTGAGGGGGGGGGGGGTGCGACGGCACGCCCCCTCCTGTTCACCACAATCACCGGGATCCGGAATTGGGGGTCCAGCCCCTGCCCTTTCTTAATGGTGGCACAGTGGTGCTCCCCCTCCCCCGATGTCCTCGGGGGCCAGAGTGGGCTCCTGGCACACCTCATGGGCAATTTCAAGGGGAGCTTGATGGTGCTCCCGGACTTTACTTCTTCTGGGGCAGCCCCCGGGACCTGACCCACCACGGGGGCCCATTCAAGACCTGCTGTGGAGCCTCATGCGCTTCGTTGTCGGTCAGGCCAGAAGTCAAAGGTCACCTACCTTCTGGGGGGCATATCTCAGCCCCCAGAAAACCGATATTCACCATTTTGGCATCTTTCCTTTGCCCTAATGGTCTCAAGGAGGGTGAATTCAGCAGGGAGCTGTGTTCACTGACTCCCGCTCCAGCCTTTCACCTGGCTCTCCTCCTGGGCTTCTCTTCCTCTTTTGCAGAGGCCCAGGCTTTCGGCTCCCTGGTCCTGGGCTCCCCTCCTGGCTCATTTCAGGATCAAACTCTTCAAACTTCCCATGGCACCAGGCTCCAGCTGCAGTCTTCCTCAGCAGACCGTACCCCAGAGAGAGATCCTCTTCCTGTGCAAGCTCTTTTAAAAGCATTTGGAGGGGGCTGGCAGGAAGGCTTTTCTTGCCCTATCAGGCAGCAACACATCACCTCCCTGCCACTGCTCCCTCCTTCCTGCCCAGGCCTCTGGGATAATTCAAAACACTGTCATCCAGGGGTGTCATGCCACATTGTCCCTGAAAAACCCCATCCCCCTGGCCCAGAGCAGCACAGTGCCTGGCACCAGGTGACAGCTGATGATGAATAACCTGTAGCTCCACTCAGCTTCTCTTCTTGGAGAGCAGACCTTCAACCTTGGAATCCTTTCTGTGTAGGGCCAGGTCTCTGAGGCTGCAGCTTGGGTAGGAAGGTCATTAATCCAGCCAGGAAGGGTCAGCCCCAGCCAGGCTCTGGTAATAAGCTGAGTCAGAGCAATATGACATTTCTGGATGACCCATAAGCAGTGCATATATGGTTTTGAATTCAGCAGAATACTTCTTCTCACCTACGTTACTGTGGACTTTAGTGCATGTCTGGAATTTGTAGGCCCTAGGGAAGTGAAACTATCCCATGTGATCCCCATCCACATAGGAGAATAATGGAGTGGTCCTTCAGTAAAAACAGTAAAGCACACTGACTTTCCCTTACATGTTGATTCTCATTGTATAAAGCCTATCCCCTTACTCCGGCTGCAGCGCAGCTGCCTACTCTCACCAAGGGGACACCAGTAAATTCCACATGCAGTCTCTTTCATCATGAGTTTTCTGTGGGTGAGTCCCAACTTATAAGGCTCTCCCACAGTATAAGCTCAACAATTAGGTGTTCAAAAAGTGAAAATTCCGGGCAGCTCAGCCGGTCAGAACCACCTTCTAACAATTGGTTATCAGGGCCTACATGAAAAGTACTTTGAATTTAGGTGTTTTCTAAAGTGCTAACATGTTAGCCTTCTAGCCCCTGTTCTTGAGTCAGAAAAACCCCTTGCAAAAATGTTCAATTAAGAGATGGGGGGGCATATTATCAAGGGGGTTTATCTCTGCTTTTTTGGCTTTAAAAGCCAAGAAAGCGGAGATAAAATGATCTCCCTATTACCTAGCTGTCGCTAACACCAGTTAGCAACAGCTAGTAGGAGATAGCGACCATATTGGGCCCCACTTTGCATGTCAGTGATATTTATCACTAATGACATACAAAGTGGGCATGCCAAGATGTTAGTGACTGGAAACAGTCGCTTACATCGCTATCTCCTATTACCAACTTTTGGAGATATTCGCGCTCCAAAAGCTAACACTTGCCCTGAGCAGTTCTTAGCCATGTTATCCAATGGGAGGTGGATAACATGGCTAAGAGCATTAGCTCGGTAATGCATGAATATCGCTGACTTTTCAGCGATATTCATGCATTGCGGCCAATTTTTATTGCATTTGCGATAGAACTTGGTAATACCAAGTTTTATTTGCGATAAATATCGCCGCAGCTCAGCAGTAAAATTTTGTCTCTAACCAAGCAATAGCGACAATTATCGCTATTGCTTGGTAATATGCCTCGGGGTTCCTTGGACGTTATATAGGACATATTCAATATCATATTACTCTTTGCTCCGGCACTTCTAATCAGCTGTCATTTTTTCCAATTGTTGCAAAGTCATCATGTGCCCTTGGCACCCCCAAATGTGTGCTGACTGGTACTGGTGGTAACTGACTCTCACTGGCCCTGCACTTTGCCTAACCAGGCCCTGGGCCAGTGCTATGCTGAAAACACTTAGAATACATTGAAAACACTTACATACTCTAGGGTACACTAAGGGTTGGGGTACCCCTGTGATTGGCATGACCTACCCCCATAGAGCCCTAGTACATAATAGGGTAGGGGGAGTGAAACTGCCTATCAGTCCCTAGTATATAATAGGGCATGGCAGTTTAGAGGCCAGCAGCCCTTTCTGCACTTGCATGTGTGCACTGCTGCAGCCTGAGGTCAGTTAAAAGTGGCTCTGTGCTACAGGTCTGCTTTTAGAAAGTAACTCGACTTTTGTTTTCGGGACACTTCAAAATGGTTAACCTATAATGTTTGGGCATATAAGGTACCCCCAGGGTCTCCCCTAGGTGTCCCAGGGGTTGGGGTCAGGTATCTATAAGCTGGGTAAGGTGAATTTGCACTTTCCACTCCCCACATTGTGATAAAGTTCTGCCCAAATTTGACTTTGGTGGTAGGAGGACTGTGGAGGGAGGATCTTCAATATTTTTACATATTCAGAACTCCTAAAGTCTCCTGAGGGTCCTGTAGATATATGTAGAGTACTCATAAAACATTTTTTTATAAGCCCTGGGGCTGGAAAAATTGCCCAAATCATTTTTCTCATTGCAAATCCCATGCCATAGGTTAACATTGGAAAATGTTATTAGTTAATAACTGGAGAAAGAAATGCCATAAATCTAGGATTGAAGGAGTAGAATGGTAATGATGAATCCAACAATATGGCATTGTTGAATTTATTGTAAAATGTACAGAGAAACACAAGCTAACAAAAAGCCACTTTAAGCAACTGGATTGCAAATAGAGAACAAGTCAAAACACCATAGATAAAGACATATTCAAATCTGCGCTAATATGCTACCACAAGTAGATAAGGAACACCAAGTTCACAACTCTTGCATACCCTATATACACAGGCACAAATAGCAGCAAGTATTTGTTCTCCATACAACATCACCCCCTCACAAACCCTTTGCAAACAAGCACTCACAACACTATGGCATCATATTCACCTTCAATTATGGCAACTTTGACCCTCAACTGGACCACTTCACTGTTGCAAATCAACAAGACAGAAGGAGTGATCTTCAGCAAGAACATCTTCCCATCTTCCCACTGGTGGCTGGCTGAGCTCGAAACCACATCTACACCCAGCATCCAGGGCAGGAACCTCAGAAATATAATCAGCAGCGAACTGAGCAAGACCATACAAGTCAACGCCTTCACTGCATGCTACTTCCACACCCTGGAGATGGTGAGGAAGAACTTCAAATGGCTCTCAAGCAACACCAGAAAAACTGGTCACCAGCAACTTGTACTATCGGAGCACCCTCTATGCCGGGTCACCAAGCAAACTCACCAGAAGACTAAAAACCATACAGAAATCAGCAGCAAGACTCATTCTCAACCACCTACTCAGAACTCACATCATACCACACTTCAAGGACCTCCACTGGCTCCCTATCCACAACCACACTAATTTCAAACGCCTCACACCCACATTTAAGGCACTATACAACGTAGGCTCTCCCTTCATGAACAGTCACATCTCCTTCCACCAACCATCCAGACATTTCCTCTACAGAGAACTCCTACTTGCACACATCTCACACATACATAGAACCAGATCAGAAGGATGGGCATTCTCTGACATCACTCGTAAAGAGTGGAAAGCCCTCTTACGCTTCGTCAGAGCTTTCTCTTCTCTTCTGGAATTCTGCAAGAAGCTGGAGACCTGGGCCTCATTTATGAAAAGTGACGCATCGCTGCGTGAAAACAGCGATGCGTCACTTTTCACTGCGCACTCCTTACGACATTCCTGATGCATCATATTTAATGTATGACGCATCATGTCGCAAGGAGTTACAGATACGTCAGTATTTCTGACGTATCTGTAAGCGCAAAAGCGACGCATTGCTGGAGTGTGTCACAAAAGTGAAGCAACTCCAGCAATGCGTCCTTTCACATGGGGAAAGACCCATGTGAAAGGGCTTGCGTCAGTCTTACGCCTGCTGTGAGGCAGGCACAAGATTTTGACGCAACAGCGTCCTAAAAGTGATGCAGTGAAATCTCATAGATTTCACTGCGTCACTATTACGAGGCTTTTTGCGGGGGAACGCCCCCTCTGCATACATTATACCTGATGCAGGTAAAATGTGGCGCAGGGGTTTAAAAAGTGACGCATCTACCTAGATGCGTCCCTTTTTAAATATGGCGCAACGAGGCGCATTTTTTACACCGCTGGTGCGTCACAAAAAAAGTGACGTACTGGCGGCGCAAAACTGACGCAAGGCCTCATAAATAAGGGCCTGGCTTTTCAATTAACCAACATTCCCAATGCAGGGCTGGCACACACTCCTGCTCAGTACCAGGATACCCTCACAGGTGAAAGTGCACTTTACGAATACCCGTAACAATAGACAAAGGTCTTAAATTTACTACAAAGTTTAAGAGTAAATATACACATGTAGCTTTACTGATGTTTCACATTTACCTTTTTGACTAGGCTCCACAGTTCTTAAGGAGCAATGTCTTCTTAAAACACTTCAACAAGCCCAGTATCATTTATTAATGTTTCTTTTCCGCTTTCTTACTTCAAATACACTATAACTGTGTATGAGGTATCTCCAGATCTGGAATAAGGACATCAAGAGATTATTGACCCTGAGCCAATCAGGTGATCTGTCACGTGAGGAATGGATCTTTATGGCTTTGCTATTTTGCCCCTACTGACTTAGGGGCATATTACCAAGAGTGGCGATAGTCAATTATTGCCGCTTTAGCGGCCGTTTTCAGCCGCTAAGCGGCGATAATTCTACCGCTCTATTAGCAAGCTGTCGCTAACAGCAGTTAGCGACAGCTTTTAGGCGATAGCGAGCGGTTTGGGGTCCGCTTTGCATGTTAGCGATATTTATCGCTAACGACATGCAAAGTGGGCGTACCCAACCTGTTAGCGACTGAATGCAGTCGCTAACATTACTATCGCCTATTAGCAAGGCAGGCATAGCGATGGAAATATTCGCGCTAAACGCGAATATCTCCAAAAACTAACGCCTGCTCAGACCAGTTCTTAGCCATGTTATCCAATGGGAGGTGGATAACTAGGCTAAGAGCATTTAGTCGCTAATGCGTGAATATCGCTGTATTCTCAGCGATATTTTCCGGCGATGCTTAGCGATAAAAAAATTGTTGCTAACCCTAGTTAGCGAAAAATATCGCTACTCATTGGTAATATGCCCCTTAGTATTTTATTTGATTAACTCGCAACTGCTGCTTGTGTAAAGCGCTCTGATACCCGATACCTTCGGGTCAAGTTTGCACTATATAAAACACCTTAAAAAAAAAACCTCAGTAGTTCTGAGGCTGTAAAATTGTCACTCGGAATCCTACATTAGATGTAACCACTAGCAAACACAAAGACCTGTGGTGTTTTCCAAATACACTGCATCCCAGTTCTCCAAGTGGACTAAATAACTCATTGTAAGCTATGTGAAGCAAAATTGCTTCCAGTTTCAGGCGCATGTTCCTATTAATTAGAACACTTCATAGTCTTATTCATAGTATACAGTTTCTCATTCAAGATAGTCTTTTGAATCTTTGGTGGAAAATTGACACTTGGGCGTTGAGCCACAAAGCTATGCATGTTAAACTGATACATGAAAGTTTGCATTTATGAATTTGCCATTAGATGAGAGTCTAATTCACTGACAGATTCAATATCGGTGAATTACAGCCAGTATTTTGTGTCAGATAGAACATTGGAACTAGCTGTACATTATGGTCCTTTAATGCCATTGTGAAGTTCTGAAGACATCATAAGCCAGCACGTAGACAGCTTTGTGTTTTGGAAAGGTGAACAGATCCTCAATATAACATTACAGCATGGCATATGTTTAAACGTTATGTCATTTATATTATATGATTAATTAGCTGATGGTTAGAAAAAACATTGTTTTTGTTACAGTTTTTGGCAAGCACAAACTTATGTTTATGTCTCATTATAGAGGACTTTAGAGTGGGCTTTGAATCAGTCTCCTGGTCATCACTGATGGCTTTCTTGCTTTTCTCAGCTCTCTGATCTTGAGGTGAAGGTTTTCCTTTTATTAATTAACAACAAGAGAGGGAGGATTTGAAAGAGGAA
This sequence comes from Lissotriton vulgaris, assembly GCF_964263255.1. Lineage (NCBI taxonomy): Eukaryota > Metazoa > Chordata > Amphibia > Caudata > Salamandridae > Lissotriton > Lissotriton vulgaris. The sequence continues at coordinate 1,969,833,224 of NC_141685.1, forward strand.
CACTCCTATATCCCCGATTTTAAATACAAAAAACAACTAAGGAGTGACTTATTGGAGCCTTGGACATATAAATAAAGTCAGACAACCCTGAGGACAAGACATTCTTCCACCTCTTAGTGATAAACCAATGTTGGAACCAGACAAAAAGCAAAATGTGAAAACACATACACCAGAGACAAACAAATTGTTTGTCTCTGGTGTATGTGTTTTCACATTTTGCTTTTTGTCTGGTTCCAACGGTGAAGGTTTTCCTCCCTATTCCTTAGTTTGTTCTAACCAGGGGCATTTAGAACCCACAATGTTCTGTTTGAATGAGGTTTATCCTTCTGCTACTCTTTTGAAGGACGTGTTCTTTCTTATGTTTAGTGAAGACAAGCAGAAGTGAAGCCAATATCTCTGCATGTTGGCTTTGCACATACTTGTTTTAATGTTATTGGCAAATTATTTCTATTACAGATCGTAATTCCCGAGTACGGTGATTTAAATGCACTTAAGTTCCTTCCTTTTACTATAAGATAAAAATGTTAGGGAATCTTCTGTTTAGTGATTGCCTCGCGTTGGTGGGAGTTCAACTGCAATGCGATGGTTTCATTTTTGTGATTGCAATCTTTTCACCTACTGCTTACGACCAGCTTTCGCAAAAAATATTACCCCTGGGAGTCTACACATGTATTTCTCCTTGTTTTTGCTTTTTCTAAGTTTTGCTGAATTCTGCAGCACATATAGAAAGAGCAAAACGCCTTTAATGATTGTTTATGTGCAGAACGTTTTCTCTTACTGCACATAACCAATCTTTAAATAATTGTGATTTATTACTTCTGTGTGTGCTAAAGAATGCAGGACACATAGAGGTAGCATATCACCATTATTGTTGGTATATGTGTAGGAAGGGACAACATCCTGCACGTAAACAATAATTCCCTGCAACGCCGGGACCTTTGCACTATATCTCTCTGTGTTGGCACTAGACAGATATTTTTAGCTTCAGCGCAAGGAATCATACAAGGGTGTGCCGTATTGTTGTGAATACAGTGCATCCCTGCGTTTTTGAAATGACACAACACGGTGCTACAAAATTTGCTGCAGAGCTGCCCTGAGCCATTCCTTATAGATATGCTCTGTATTTTTCCCACAAACTGAAAACTGGCTTGCTGTGTTAATGGCTTTATAAATGTATTTGTTTTTATAAGAGAGACATGGATATGGTATCTCTATTGACACTTGCACTGTTTTAGCATTACCACGTTTGCTTTATCTCTTCGTAAGCCTACTTACTTATTATGCGCAAACACCAACCAGTTTCAAAGCTCGTGTGTGGTACAGGACAGAGCACAGAAGCTGTGGAAACATTTGGAAGCATGTAACGCCAAAAGTAGAAAGACCAATCATGTTGACAAGTAAACGAAGATACACACAGATGGTCCCAGTTTCTGTTTCTCACCATTACATGTACGGGATTTGAGCCATGACTAACAGAGGACTCATCTGGCTGGAGACCTCCAACTGTATCTGCTTTTAAGAATGAGAAGATTTGAAAAGTTGCCCTCTTTGGCTTTGAGGAGCAAGTGGAATCTGGGGCTTAAAAGGATGGTTTCACTCACCTGAGGTTGACAGCTTCACATGCTCTTCTAATTATTATCTTGCTTATCAGAAGTCTATGTAAGTGCCATCCCGTCTATGGCGTGTCATCACGCCTACTCATTTTAAATTTTAGTGAGCCACCAGATGATATTTCACTCATTTGATGTGGTTTCACTCATTGGCTGTGTTCTGCTTGCCCCATATTATCGTTTGGAATAATTGGGCTTAATTATGCTCCTTTGGTGTAATCACAAACATTGCTTCACTGCCTTACTGTTTAGTTGTATGATCGATGCCTTTGCTCCATTCACCAACTTTGATTGCACTTTTGGTTGTGATATTGCTCATGTGGCACAAATATACAGAATTGATGACCAATCCTGCTTTTAAAGGCTGCATGACTCCTGGTCATGTTACCATCTTTGATTGATGGATCTGACTGTTATTTTGCCCTTGAAATAGTTTTACTCCATGGCCTTGCCAATTGGACTGCAAGGGTTGTTTTGTCTCTGCCTTCATACTCTACTACCCAGCCTTTCTCAGGAATGGAACAGTACTTCCACCACAGTACCCCCCTAAAATCCCATCAGCGTCTCCCAAGATAGTGGTATATTCGCCTTTGCCACTTATTGCCGCCATAATGGTATCCTTGTGAATTATTCAGGGGCCAGCCGCTGCTCCCGAAACTTGTGCCGCCCGAATGGACCACCACCCCCGCTTGCTACGCCACTGAGCATGCCCTCCTCCTGCCTTCTCTGGGGGCTAGGCTATGGAACTGCCCTGCACCAGGTGGCCCATGTGCTGGACTGAGAACCCTGAAACACAGAACTCCAGGGCATAGTACAGGAGCCCTGGTTTCACGATGTAAATTTTTATCATATCCTTGGGCGTGTACTGCATAAAACAATTTTATTTATTTATAGGTGGCAAATTCCTCTCTCCTTTGTGCCATGACCTGGTAGAGAAGGATGTGAGAGATCATACTCTTTGCCCCAGCTCTTGGGTAAAGAATCTAAAAAAAGAAATAGTGGCATAAGTAAGGTTTTTTCCTATATTTTCTCCTTGATGAGGGCAAGAGAGGGCTACTCCCCCTCCTCGCGTAGGCTATACAGTACCGATTTATGCCGGTTTTTCGTGCAGCCCGAGCAGGAGCCATACATGCCCAGGAGCTTAAACAGTGCAGGGACTGTCTTGGCCGGTTGGGCCACATACAGAAGAATATCATCCATGTACAGTGCCATTTTTTCTTCCTGCATGTCGGCCTGCGATATAAGAAATCCCCGTATCTTCTCTGTCTGCCGGACCTCACAGGCCCCTACTTGAAAGGTGAGGGCAAATAGTAGTGGGGACAAGGGACAACCTTGTCGGGGCCCCCTCCTGATAAGGAAAACTTCAGATAGGATCCTGTACACCTTTACCCGGGCTCTAGGGTCTGTGTATAGCAGTCCCACCCATTTCCTAAAGTTGGGGCCCAAAACAAACTTAACCAGAGTCGCCTCCAGAAAGGGCCAGTGTACAGCATCAAAGGCTTTTTTGGCGTCCAGAGAGAGGAGCATATGTGGTTCCTCTCGCCCCTTCACCTCCATAAGCCAGTTATGTGTTCTTCTCAAGTTTTGCCTAGTCGCCCTGTCTGGCAGGAATCCCGTCTGGTCCTGGTGGACCAGGCCTGAGATCACCGTCGCCAAGAGCTTAGCTTCCACATCCTTACGTCCTCAGGAAGTACAATCGTGGCCATCCTTAGGTCCGAAGGGAGGAGACCCTCCTGGGCCGCACCCTTAAAGAGCACTAGGAGGTCAGCCGATCCACACCTTTTTTTTAAAAATTCCACTGGGAGTCCATTCGGACCCGGCGACTTCCCTGGTCGTAGTCTGGCTATCGCCTCCCTAATTTTAGTGGCTTTATGTCAGTTTGAAGGGTCTCTTTGTCCTCGTCAATTAAGACCGAGGTTTGGACGGTAGACAGGTAGTCCATGATTTCTTCGGACCCACCCATTTCCCTAGCTTTATAAAAGTCCGGGAAGTAAGTGGCAAACGTCCGAACAATCTGGGCATCTTCTCTCTGTAGCTGACCCTGACCATCTACCACCCCTTCAATCCACCTGGCATCCCTTTCCTTACAGCTTAGCCAGGCCAACAGTTTCCCGGACTTGTCCTCAACGTCATACAACCTGTGCAGGGTCGCAAGAGCCTGTGATTTGGCTTCATCCGTCGCCAAGGCTTTGTACTGCTGTTGGGCATCCATCAGGCGCCGAAGCACCTGAGGGACTCACCCGATATATACGGCCGTTCTAAATCAAGAATGTGGGTTTCCAGGGGATTAATCTCCTCCTGGGATTTTCGTTCCCCCAAGATATTCGATTCTGGGCCCTATCATGGAGTACAGTCTTGTAAGCCTCCAATACGGTCACTCCAGACTGCACAGAGCCCACGTTTTCTGCCAAGTACACATTTGTGTCAGCCCTAAGGCCCTGTACTATCTCACTATTCTGTAGGTCCCATAGCGCAGTCTCCAACCTCCAGCACTGGCTCGAGGCCTCCCACCCAGCTGAACCAAAAGAGGCGACTGGTCCAAGAGACCGCTCGCCAGATACTCTGCTTCGTCATCAGCCCCAAGTGCATGTCTGGGAAGGAAGACATAGTCCAGTCTGGAATGTACCCCATGTGCCCCCAAGTAATATGAGTAGCTTCTGGTAGTCGGGTGGAGCTGTCTCCATACGTCTGTCAGGCCTAGTGTGGTCATAACCCTTGCATGGGCGTAGTCTAGGAGCGGTCCCCCGCGCTTCCCCGAGCAATCCATAGGGATGGACATAACATCATTAAAGTCCCCACCTATGATGTGTAACGTGCCCGGTGTTTCCAGCAAAACATCAGCCAGTCCGGAAAGAGTCCTGGCTTGGCGTTTCGGGGGAGTGTAGATCGAGGCTATCGTGACCCTCTGTCGCCCCATGTTCCTGCCACTCTTACGTAAGTCCCCTGTGGGTCCGTCCAGGTCTGGGTCACCGTGAAAGGCGGGGATTTTTTTATCAACATAACTACCCCCCCTCCAGAAAGCAGCACTTCATCCCTTTAAGGTGGGTCTCTTGGAGGAGGACTATATTCGGGTACAATTGCTTAATATATGCCGTCACCAGTACTCTCTTAATTTTGTCCCCCAGACCATTCACATTCCAAGTAAGGACCTTGTGGGGGCCAAACACTAGCCCACCCTCGAGGGTTCTATGCACCGTCACGGGGGCCATGGAGTAATGTGTGTCCAGTTCATCCCTGGCGGGGGGTGGTTGATATGTGTGCCTACCAGTGCGATCCTGCGGTCAGTGTGCCAAACAAACCTTATACAAAATATAACCCAAAACACATTCCCAACCAGAAAACAAGTGCAAAACCCCCCTCCCTCCCCCCACCCCAACTCCCCCTCCCCATGACTCCTCCTTGGCAATATGTCAGGCAGTGTACTTTTAGGGCAGGCAGAGGTTTGTTGCCCTCCTGCGCCCGACCTATGCCACAAGCTCAGACTCCTGCGGCAGTCCCAAAACCAACAAAACAAAATAAAGAAAGATATAAGGTCAAAGACATCAGTGCAAGAAAGGAAAGAAAGAAAGGTAGAAAAAGTCAAGATCAGCAGAGATAGATTAGGAAGAAGAGAGCGTGCGTCCAGCTTGCCTGCTTCAGCATGTTTTAGTCCAAACCATGGTCGTCCCTGTAGGTCCCTGTTCAGGAATTGGAATCCGGGGGTTCACTCTGGGATGCCCCCGCTTCAGTCAACGTTGCCTGCTCCATCGCCAATATTTCAGCCGCCAAGGGGTGCATCGAGGGGCCCACCACCTCCTTCCCTCCGGAGGAAGAGTGTTCGCTCTCAGTTCCAACGTCGTTCTCAGTGGCATTGCCCATCTGAATCCGTCCAGAGGAGCGGAGCGCATGAGCGTTCGTCGGAAGTCGAGAGATCCACTCTTGCATCTCCTGCATCTGGCTGTGCCCTTCGGGGCATATGGGGTGGCTTCCAGGGTGCAGGCCTTTCGTAACTGCCAGGGTCAAAGCAAGCCGCCCGATCCACCGGGGGGCTGCCCTACCGCTAGTCTGTGGTTCCGGGAGCCCCAGGGGGGGCGCTCCCTGAGCCATTGCCAGGCCTCTTCCAGCATCTGGAAGAAGTGGGATTTGCCCAGGAACAGGACCTTCAGTTTCGCAGGGAAGAGCAGCATGTATTGTATCTTGCGTTCTCTCAGTTTAGCTTTCACAGAGTCAAAAGTGCGTCTCTGCTTTTGTACCTCTCTACTGTAGTCCGGGAAACTCATTATGCGGGTACTCTCATGCCATATTTCCGCCAGCTTCCGAGCCTCTCTGAGGATCATGTCCCTGTGCAGAAAGTTCAGGAAGTGCGCAATTACTGGCCTAGGCTGCGCCCCTGCAGGTGGTTGGGACAACAGCGCCCAGTGGGCTCTTTCTATGACAAAACAAGAGAACTTATCCACCGGGAAGGTGTTCCGCAGCTAGGCGTAGAGAAATTCTGGCATATTTGTCCCTTCGATTCCTTCTCTAAAGCCCACAAAGCGGAGATTGTTTCGTCGGGCTCTGTTTTCCGCATCGTCCACTCTCCATAGCAGGTCCTTTTGAGAGGATTGGAGTTCCTGCACACCCTTATGCAGATCGTGTACCGAGTCCTCAATCTCTGCCAGCTGCGACTCCGCCTCCATGACCCTTCCGGCCAGGTTCCGAAGGTCTTGGCGTAAGAGCGCAATTCCGACCCAACTGCGCCAATCTGGCCTTCTAGCGCCACCCTGGATTGCTTGGAAGAGGTTATCCTTATCTGAGCGGGCGCCCGGGCGCTCCTAGGATGGTTTCAATCTTGGGCTGTTGCAGCGCCACCTGGTCGCTCCCAACCTGGTATCCCAAGTACACCACAGAACCCCGCCCCATATGGCACTTACTCAGTGCCAACAACACTTCCCAAAGGTGGCGCAGGTATTTTTCCCAACCGGCGGTGAACACTGCGATGTCATACAGGTGGGCTGCACAGAACTCATCCAGTCCAGCCAACAGCTGGTTGACTGAAAGGTGGCAGGGGCATTCTTAATCCCAAAGGGAATAACCTGAACCTGGGAGTGCCCATCTGGTGTGGAGAATACTGACCTCTCCTTTGCCCCATCGGTCAAGGAGATCTGCCAGTACCCAGACCTTTCGTCAAATGTGCTACGGTACCGTGCAGCCCCATGCCAATCAATGAGCTCATCAGCTCTGGGGATGGGATGCACGTCAGTCCTCGTGACTGAATTGAGCCCTCAGTAGTCCACACAGAACCAACGTTTTAGTGTGGCACCCGGTGTGGCAGCTTTTGGGACCAAGACCACTGGTCTGGCTCAAGGTCTGTGAGAGGACTCAATCACCCCTAACGCAAGCATCTTTGAGACCTCCTCTTTGATGCAAGCTCTCACCGTGTCAGTCACCCTGTAAGATTTGTGCTTCACAGGAAGTTTATCCCCAGTGTCTACATCATGGACACACCAATCAGTAACACCAGGAACCAAGGAGAACAGATCAGAAAACTGTCCCAGCAACTGGCAGCAGTCATTCTGTTGTTCAGGGGTCAGGGTGGAAGAGAGGTTCACCCCACCCACTGTTCCATCTCGCTCTGTTGCAGACAGAAGGTCAGGAAGAGGCTCAGCCTCCTCTTCCATTCCAGCATCTGTTGATAATAGCATGCCCATTTCGGACCTCTCCAAGTGGGGCTTAAGGCGGTTGACATGCAGGACCCGCAATGGGTTCCTGGGAGACCGCAAGTCCGCCAAGTAGATAACAAGACTTCTGCGCTCCACAACCTCAAATGGTCCTGTCCATTTATCCTGGAGTGCGTAGGGCTCTACTGGGGCCATGACCCACACTTTCTGACCAGGCTGAAGCTCCACGAGAGTGGCATAATGGTCGTACCACTACTTCATCTCCTCCTGGCTGGCTTCCAGATTCGCCTCAGCGAGCTGCCTGAAATGCCTAGTCTGGTTCCTGAAGGCCAGCATTTAGGTTTATACATCCTGGGGAGGGGTACTGGGAAATTGCTCCCAGCCTTCCTTGACCAGACTCAGAGGTCCTCTGACTGGGTGTCCATAGAGAAGCTCAAAGGGACTGAACCCTAGAGATTTCTGTGGCACCTCACGGTATGTAAAGAGTAGGCATGGTAAGAGGACGTCCCACTTATGCCTCATGGGTTCCTCAAGACCCATAATCATGCCTTTCAGGGTTCGGTTAAACCTTTTAACCAACCCATTTCCTTGGGGGTGGTAAGGAGTAGCAAACTTTGAAGTTACCCCACACTCCTGCCACAGGGCCTTCATATACTTGGAAATTAAGTTGGTTCCCTGGTCAGACACTACCTCACAAGGGAATCCCACTCGGGAGAAAATACCCATCAGTGCTCGTCCCACCACGGGGACCATCACTGTCCTCAGAAGTATGGCTTCCAGGTACCGCGTAGCATGTCCACCAAGACCAGGATGAACCTGTTGCCCATGGCTGTCTTTGGGTCCAGTGGCCCCACAATGGCAACACCCACCCGCTCAAAGGGGGTGCTGACCACAAGGAATGACTGGAGAGGAGTCTTCTGCTTCCTCCCACTCTTTCCACTTGCCTGGCAAATCTGACATGTCCTGCAATGAGTGTATAATCTCTTGCACATTTTTTGGGGCAATGAAAGTGGGTGACAAGACTCACAAAGGTCTTGTCCTGCCCCAAATCTTCTGCCAATGGCACATCATGAGCCAGCCCCAATAGGAAGGTTCTGAAGCGCTGGGGTACCATCAGCACATGGGCTGACCCAGGCTCAGCAACCTTAGGCTCACTATACAGGAGACCATTCTCCCAGTCAAAGGGAACATGAGCCATTGGACAATGGCTCTCTGTGTTGTCGGCGGCAACAACTCGGCAAAATACATGAGGGACAATCTGCTCTTGAGACACCAGGTGACACTTGACAGCTGTCACACTGGCTCCTGTGTCTCTAAGAGTCTCCACCTTATGGCCATTGATGGTCACCAACTGCCCATATTCTTAGTGTTGTTGGGCAGTTGGGTCCCTGGAGCCACCTCACAGTCTCCTAAAGAGACACAGGACACCTCTGCATGACCCCACCTACCTCGGACACCAATCTCCTCCTCCAAGGCTACACTCGCAATCTGCCGGGGTGAAACACCAGTGGGTGCCGCTTTTCCAAATAGGCGACACCTGGGGTCATTCGCCTTATGACCCAGGTCCCAACATTTGAAACATTTCAGGGGTCCCTGGTGAAAAGGATTACCTGTTGGGCCCCTTGCTTTCTCTGAGGGGGAGGCTCGGAACCCCTCCCTCAGTTCCCTTGGGAATTACTTGGGGGCCCTTTATGGAGCTCCTTCTGTTTACCCTTGTCCCTCTCACTCTTCTGCTGGGGACCCTGCCCACCTTTGGCTGAGTCTCCCATGTGACCCTTTTGCACCCAGTGCTCTCCCAGAAGTCCGCCTCCTCAACAAGGTTCCTAGGGTTAGTCAGCCTTCTATCAATCAGGTGCTGGCGCAGCTCTGGAAAACAATTACTGGACAAGTGCTCCCATCCAATCAAATCAAAAAGAGACCTTGAAAATCATTAACTTTGCTGCCCTTCACCCAACCATCCAATGCTCTGCAAAAGAAAGTGACATATTCTACTCAGGTACTGCTCTCTATCTTCTTGCAATTCCTGAACCTCTGCCATACCTAGACATTAATGCATCCTTCATGTGGCTATAAGAATTGTGGACTTCAGAAGGCAAGTCTAACAGTGTGTCCCGCCACTCACTAATGAATCACCCCCACTACCCCGCTCCCCAATCTCTCTCAGGGACCCGATGTGAAGACATGGCTACCTCATAGGCTCTGAACAACTGCCCAATATCATCATTGTTATAAAATTCCTTTACCACATCCTTAGGAATATACACTCTAGCTTCCCCAGGCACTGACGGTGTGCTGTCACCAGAGGGAGTAATCTCTAAGCTCTTGGCCTTTAAATCCAACTCCCTCAAAACCTTTTCATGATCCAACTGTATTTCTCTTCCTCTAGGGCCAATTTCTTACTTTGAGTTTCGCCAGCTCCATTTCATGCCTTCTGCATCTCTCTGTCATCCTGCTCCTCTGGAGACAGACTTTTGCCAGAAACAATGCTACCTGCGGGGGAAGGTGTTCTTCTTCCTCTTGGACCCAATGGCCCTTCCAGCTTTAGATCTGCATTCTCATCCCCATCCTCATTCTCAGGGGTCTTCCTTGCTTCTACCCAGGCCCTCAGCGCCTTGTAGAACTCTTCCTTCCTGGAGAGCTCAATAATGGAAACATTGAATTTCTTGCCGAAGTACTTAAGCTGCCTTACTTTATAGCTTTCCAGTTTCTCTTCTTCCCAATCAAGATCATCAGAGGCTATGGATTCTGCTCTCTCAAAAATGGAACATCCAAAAAAGAAATCTACCAAAAGTATGTGGTTGCCTTTTGGTCTGCACTCACTAGTAGTGTTCACCAATCACTGTACATGAATCACAAATGCAAGTCCAGAATCCTCACCGCTGACCACCAATGTTAGATTTGGGGGTCTCTAGTTGGCACATGTCGGAACTTTTGACAAATAGGGACCCTTGCCTCTAGTCAGGGTAGGGGGGGTCACTCCTAAAATAACCCCTGCTTCACGCTTCAACAACAAAAGTGTTGCGGAGATGAAGATGCAGCAAAGATCCAGTGCAAAGAAATAAACACGTCAAGTTCTTCCTGATGTGGCACACTTCTCGATATTGCGAGAAGTCTCGACTCGATGCATCCGCGGCGACACCCTTGTTCCGTGACGCAACGACAGCGGCTTTGGCGCCTACACTCTTCTCCGATGATGCGAGATGCTTCCGCTCGATGCAACAACTGCAGTGGCGACACACTTGTTCCAAGATGTGACGACAGCAGCTCCGATGGCAGCTCGCTTCTCCGTAGATGCGAGGCGCTTTTCTGGATGCGGTGCATTGCGACAGCTACAGCGGCGTCATCTCTGTGATGTGACGGCAGCGGCAGCGACGGCGACACGCTTCTTCAAGGTTGCAAGACTTTTCTTGCGATGCGGTGCAATGTGACAGCTACAGCAGCGTCATCTTCGTGATGCGATGGCAGCAGATGCGACGGCGACATGCTTCTTCGGGGTTGCGGGACTCTTCGTGAGATGCGGTGCAATGCGACAGCTACAGCGGCATCATCTCTGTGATGCGATGGAAGTGGCTGCAACAGCAACACCCTTCTACCTCTTGAGTCGCCTTTCCAGCTCCTTATGACACGCAGTCCCTGAGAAGGCCCAAAACAGCAGAAGGCACTTCCAAAGAACTCTTGGGGAGCTGGTGGTTGAAGTCTGTTGTCCCTGAGACTTCAGCAGGAGGCAAGCTCTTTTCTCAAGCCCTTGGAGATCCTTACAAGTTGAATAAAGCACACAAAGTCCTTTCTTCTTTCTTTGGCAGTCAGGCAGCCACTGCAGGCCCATCCCCGAAGCAGCACTTCAGCTTAGGGATAGGCTCTCCTCAGTTTCTTCAGGTTCCTCTCCTCAGCAAAGGTTTCTTCTTGTTGTCCAAAAGTGATCTAAATTCTTGGGATTAGGGTCCCAATACTTATACCCCAAAATCCTTTGTCCTCTGAGGGCAGAGCCCTTTGCCTAATCCAAACCAGTTCTGGAGCACTCTGTTTACATGACATATTCTTTCCTTTCACAGTGCAGGGCAGAAACATTAGACACCCCATAGGAGGTTAAGCCAGCATTGTGGAAGAAAGGCACAGCCCTTGAGCACTTTGTTGACATGACTCCATCTCTCCTTTCACAGTGCAGAGCAGAGACATCAGATGCACCACAGGAGGTGGAGCCAGTATTGTGGAGGGAAGTCACAGCCCTATTCAGGTCCCAGGTGCAACTCCTCCCTCCCATCTAGATGCAGATCTTTCTATTCGCCACTAGGCTGACTCACCCTGTCTCCTGGAATCCCCCAAACCTGTCACTCAAACTCCAGACAAGAAATACACAACCTAGCAGAGGTAGGCTTGGACAGTTAGACAAGAAAATTCTTAATTTCTAAAACTGGTATCTTCAAACACAGATTGTTAAAACCAACTTCGCTAAAATATGTATTTTATCACTCTGAGTTCAGGCATACTACACTCAAATTTCTACCATGTTCCCTGAGTCAGTTAGGATTATAAAATCTAATAATCTAACTGTCCATTCTGGCCTATACAGAACAGGTAGCCTTGCAAGAGTGAAAAATTCACTATTAGGACATGCCACACACACCTACCTTATACTTACAATGCACCCTGCCCTTGGGCCTACCATAGGGGTGTCTGATATGAAGAAAAGGGAAGGTTTAGGGACTGGCAAGTGGGTTCACTTGCCCAGTCAGCATGGCAGTACCAGACTGCACACAGGCTCTGAAATGGCAGGCCTTAGACACATTTTACAAGGCTTCTTCTGTGGGTGGCACAACCAGTGCTGGAAGCGCACCAGCAGCATTTGGATTTACAAGCCCTGGGCACACTCAGTGCACTGTTCTAGCGTCTGACAAGTAAACCAAATCAGCCAATCATGGAATCACTACTCCATACATCAATTTACAAGAGGGGGAACTTGCACTGTGGCACTGGACAGCAGTGGCACAGTGCCCAACGCATCTAACACCAGCAAAAGCACATGAGGCAACAGCAAAAATGGAAGGGAGATCCACGCTAAGGTGCCAGGTCTAACAGTACCCCTCCCAGGAAACTAATGACAAGACAGAAAAAAGTCAAAATGCGTCTTTTTTATCAAAAAAATATTCTTTTTTTCTAGTGGCGTTTAGGCTGAAAATTAAGACCGTCTTTATTCATAAAATGATGACGTCAATGGGAATAAACGAAAGGCTACTGTGCAATAGAACGAAATGTAATGTTAATTTACCTGTAATTGGTGACATAGAACTAATCAGAATTCTATTTTCATGTAGAGATTTTATTTTCAGCTAACACAAGAACAAAAAAAAAATCATGCGATTGGTTAAACTCATAGGGGCTTATTTACAAGCCCCTTACGCCGCCCTGTGCATCACTTTTAATATGAGGAAACTGGCGGCCTAAGACAGAGCTGTTGGCCCTCATTTATGATTTTTTGCCATAGGGCAGCGCAGCAGGCCTTCCTGCTGCGCTTCCCTACGGCAAAAGAAAAGGGCAGGAATGCGCTGTATCTATAAGATACGGCGGATTCCTGTCCTTTTCCCCTGCACCGGCGCACAATGGGCTGCCTGCGCCAACGCAGGCACCTTTGCACAATGGTGCAATGGTGCCTGCGTTGCGGGAATGATTATTTCTGTACAGGAAGGGAAACCTTTCTGTACAAAAATATTCATAAGAGGCATTTCCTCTTTCGAAAAAGGAAAAACAAGGAGAAATAAAGATATTTCTCCCCGTTGCACCTCCCTTGGAGGCGTGAGCTTTTGGCACTGCCTCAGATATACGATTTCTCATAAAACTGGGGCAGTGTCAAAAGACCATAGTTGTTGCTGGGAACGCCTCCAGCAACACTCATTGCACGCCCCTTTAACGCTGAACAATGCATTAAAGGGACTGATATTTATCAGAAAGCATTAAGCCCAAAAAAGTGGCTTAGTGCTGCCTGATAAATGTCACGCAGGTTTCTGCGCCACAGAACGTCGCAAAAAGTGACGTTCCGATGGCGCGAGGGGCCTCATAAATTAGGTCCCTTATGGATTGTCAACATATGTTTTAATTTAGAGCATTATCGAAGATAACATAAATGCAAATAGAATTGGGGGCAAAATAGAGGATGGGCTTCAAGAGGGTGAGAATACGTCCTCTGTTACTGCGATTATCGAGAGCTTGTGATCCCTATATCAAGTAACAGAGATAAACTAAGCACAGAAAAGAAATACCCGGCCATCTCAGTAACGATTTTGACCTAAATTACTTTTTAGTACTTAATCCAGAAAGCAGTCCCTGAGCTACGCATACATTATAATATTTTTCCAGCTACAAAGATGGGTTGTCCTATTTCCCCTTTTATTTTACTTTGACTTTACAATTGGAATATTTCCTTTCCATTTCTTTTTCTCCATATGCCATAATCCTCTCGACGTGTTTCGAAAATAATTTAGCCTTAGCTGTTTGATCTCTTTGAAGAAAAACTACATTATCGGTCCAAAACTCGAGCCACAAATAAATTAAAGGGATGCAAACCAAAATGAACTAAAGTGACATAAATCATTGGAAATAGAAACCACTTGTGGAGTGATTTTGTCATGTTTACTTGAAGATACATGAAAAGAAATACACGGCCTGGCATCAACATTCTGTTCGCAGAATGCCCACATGGGTTCACCAAGGCAAGATATATGTATATTCTTACAATGGCTATATTTGTGTGTAACCGCGAAAGACATTCAGGGTGCAAAACAACATTAGACAATTGTAGGGATTTAGTTTATTTTTTGGATTGTAACTGTGACTGATCATTATATGGAAATGTGTATTTCTTTTGTGGGCATAATGCAACGCCTACAATAAATCTGTTATCATGATACAAGACTCATGCATAAGGAAAACAAACTGTCTCATATCTGATATCTCATGCCAGACATTTCTGTCATCTATAATTGAAATCTTTGAGTTATGGTTTGAGTGAACAACAACGTTTATTATGTTTGCCAAGTGAACCTATTCACTTACACGTTAGAGATCAAAGACTTCAAAGAGGCAATTAGCTGCAGAAGGAAGAACACTGCAGAGCTGTCCCTCTAACTTGTTTCGGCGTTATTTTATTTCAATCGTTGATCTTCCCTGCCTGTTTTATTGTAGACCAAACCTACAATGAACTGTTTACAACGAGAAAAATACATCACTTATGAAATTAAATGGAATAGCATGGTAGGCTGTGTTTCTTGAATCCTACAATTTTCTTTTATGAGGGAATATTTGTAATGACATTTTTTGCATGGAAAAAGGGATTTGCTTTCTTTAACTAAACGTGTTTATGTTGGCCAATGGACTCTGGGAACTTTACTCCTACTAACTAGCCGTAAAGTGCTTCTACTAGCCCCTTGAAATATAGTAAAATCAAAACACATCTAGGGCCTTATTTACAAGCCCCTTGCGCCACCCATACGTCACATTTCCCGTGTTAAAAATGACACAAAAGTTGCCCAAGGGGCTTGTAAATAAGCCCCCTAATTGGGACATGAAATTTACTTAGGAGCTCCTAGCATATGGTGCTATATGTAACTACGGCCTGTAAATGAAATGCTATAAGTGGGCTGCAACATTCATTGTGCCACACACTATAGTAATACTGTAAAACATGCCTCCCAGCCTGCCCCTGCAACTTTCTCTAGCCAAAACATTCTCTTTTCGTACTCATATTTCTCCCTGAAAGTAGTCCATAAATGCCCATAGAGCAGGTTGCATGGTATTTAAAAATGTTAACATGTATATTTAAAGTTTTACATGTCCAGTCAGTGAAAAACCTACAAAGTTTTTTTTTTCTGTGGCAAAGCAGGCTCTCCCATAGGATAACTATGGATTGGATTATAATAATTTATAATTCTTAACTTCAGATTGAGGTTCTCTATAAACAAAGGTTATCATTGGTATCCTTTCCACAATTATTTCAATAGACAGTTAAAAAACTGCATGCAATCAGTTGATCATTAACAACCTAATAAATAGTATCACACATATCCCATAGCAAAATAATATATAACTCCAGTGAATATGCAATGTTTGTCACAAAAGTAAGAGAATGTGCAATATGGCCCAAGTGAAAAGCCAAGCATTACAAAGAGACATCAACAAACAAATAGATGGTGAAACAAATTTCTTGTTTGTTTATAAAAAAGAAAACTTCTGAATTTATAATAGTCCATTGGTCATAACTGCTGAATATTTTGCTTGTTATTCTTTACTACTGACTGAGTTTCAACCCTATTTCCAGATTTGAGGGTGTCTTTAGGACTTTAAAGATGAATAAAGATCTGAATGGTCATTATCCTGTGTGAAAATCAGTATGACTGGACCTAACATTGATAAGGTGAAACAATTAAGGTGCTCACCTAGGTAAAACATACAATTGTACGTGCTCAAAGTTATATGCAAATACCCTAGACATAA
This sequence comes from Lissotriton vulgaris, assembly GCF_964263255.1. NCBI lineage: Eukaryota > Metazoa > Chordata > Amphibia > Caudata > Salamandridae > Lissotriton > Lissotriton vulgaris. The sequence continues at coordinate 1,969,848,957 of NC_141685.1, forward strand.
AATGACCCGGATTATGAGGATTTTCCACATTGCTGCAAGCTATCACAAGTATACCACTTGTCAAAATTCATGTTATAAGTAGGTGTAGGTAGCAAACTGAAAACGCAAATCTGGCCTGTAGAAGTTAATCTTCCTTCCTGGCACGTCTACACAAAGAGCAGTAACAATGATGATGACTGTGAGTAGAGGAATCCAGTGCGCTAACTTCAGTTTTGAAGCAGCTATAACCAAGATTCAAGAACTCATTACAATAGGAATGTAAAATCTAACTTAATGGTCAAGTTGTATTTTATATTACTATTTTATGAATGGAACTTTAATAAAGTTGTCATATATCTGCCAACGCCACATGTCCCTTTCTACCTGTCTACCAGTTTCCAGTGACACCTGGCTGTTAATTACTCTACTGTGGTGTTACGTGAATTGCTCCCAGACAATAGATAAAAGGCTTGGGTGTGGAGGGGTATTAGACCCGACAGCCTTAGTGTGGTCTTCCCCGAAATGTTTTGCTGCCTTGCCTGAAATTTTGCTAGATATTTGACTTCAGTTGGCCTTAGGACTGTGTGCACTTGCTAATGCTTGTGCTCAGTCCCCTAAACATGGTTTGAATGGCATACCCATAATTGGCATATTTAATTTACCTATAAGTCCTAGTAGAGTGCACTACATGTGCACAGATCTTGTAAACTAAATGATAGTGGGCCTGCAGCACTGATTGTGCCACCCACTTAAGTAGCCCGTTAAACATGTCTCAGGACTGCCTTTGCAGAGCCTGTGTGTGCAGCTTTAAACTGCCATTCCAACATGGCAAGTTAAACCTCTTGTCAGGCCCAAAACTTCCTTTTAGTACATATAATTCACCCCAGAGTAGGCCCTGGACAGCCCAAAGGGCAGGGTGCAATGCATTTAAAATGCATGACATGTACTTTTAGTTTTTACATGTCCTGGTGGTGAAAAACTCTGAAATTAATGTTTCACTATTGCAAGGACTTTATCTTCCATAGGATAACATTGGGATTGCCTTATTACATTTTATAAGAGTAATTTCCAAATGGGAAGATATCACTGTTTCATGTTTGGTGCCTTTGGAATGCTAATTTAAAATCCTACCCGGTGGTGAATTTGGATTTTAGATTACAATTCTAAAAATACCACTTTTAGAAATGCCTAATTTTCTTGCCTTACCCATTTGATGCCTGTCTCTGGTTATGTGACTGGGTGAAGTTGGCAGATCGGCTTTGTGCATTCCCCCTACACAGACACACACCATTGGAGCTTGTGTGTGACTCAGTGGGCATTCCTGACAGGATGGGAGGGAGGAGCTGGAGCCAGCCTCACTTAAAGCTGGAAATTCTGTGTCCTGTCTCCACACAAAGGACTGCCTAACCCCTGTAGTTATTCTGGAGCCACGGCCAAGTCACCCCTAAGGTAGGACATAGGTAGTCCTAAGGGCAGGGTACTGTGTAAGTTAAAGGTAGGACATGTACAATTAAGTTTTGCATGCCCTGGAAGAGACAAACACCCAAATTCATTTTTCACTACTATGAGGCCTATTCCTCTCATAGGCTAGCATTGAGAGTTCGTTAAAACATGTTTAATCTGTAATTACTAAAAAAGAGGAATGTCTGCAAGATGTTTCACATCTTTGGAATGGTAATGACTGATCTTCTTTAATGGTAAAGTTGGATTGTGCATTCTCTGCTCTCACTGCTCTATGTGACTTGCATTCTGTCTCCAAAACATATCTGGGATGGGTGACAGCTACACTTTTTTAATTTCCTCTAGTCAACCATAAACACACGAAGAGTGGGTGAGACAGGACTGTATCTGGATTCATCTACATTCTGATAGCTTGTCCTGGGCAGGAAGAGAGAGGAGGAGCTGACACACCTGAATAGGCAGTGCCCTGTGTCTTACACAAAGAGCTGATTACCTCCACCTCTTACCCCAGATAGCATGACAGACAGGACTGGCATGAATGGGGACCTATGCCATTTAAGGGCCTGCTTTGATGTCACTCCCACCTCTAAGGCACATTCGAGTATAAGTGCTGGGGCTCTGACCAACCAAGGCAATAAACTACTGGACCTGTGAAGAACACTTCCAGGAGTAAGGACTGATGTGCTAACCTGAATCATAAAGGGATTTGACGCTGAAGTTTCATTGACTGTGTGGATTGGTGCTGAAGCTTCAGCTCCACTCACAAGATCGACGACGACGTGGTGCCACCTCAACTCCTTGGTTCGAATCTTTGACGTAGACGCTTGCTCCATCCCTGGTTACTTTGTCAGCAGTCTCTGTCTGAGTTTTGTAGCTGGCCCGCACTCTATCACAGTCGGCCTGAACTTTGGATTTCCTCCAATCTAGTACAAGTAACCCTTTTGCCCTATTGACTTCTAAGCACTATTTTTGGTTTATACATTAACAATTCATCACTCCAGTTCTACGTTTTGGATTTTTGTCATTTTGGTATTGTTTTACTCAGATATATATTGTCTATATTTATACACCTGTTTGGTGTCTTTTGTGATGTTTTCATTGTGCTACTGTGTGTTTGTGTTGCACAAATACTTTACACATTGTCTCTTTAGATAAGCCTGACTGCTCTGTGCCCAGTTGCAAGAAGGTGGGCATAGATTATCTTTTAATCTGTATCTAGCTTACCCTGACTAGTATTGTGGTCCCTACGTTGATTGGGTGCACACCTCTGCCAACTAGAGACCCAATTTCTAACACTCTGTGAATGATTGAATGATGTTATGCCTATTAAAATGGAAAGGACTCTATACTCAAATACAAGACTTTTTTAAGACATCTGAAATGGCCCAGACAGCTGCATGCCAGTATAATATAGCTATATTATTGGATTATGGGGAGTTGTCACAGATTCCATTTCTGGAGCTGCACATACCTGGGAATCCTAGGGCTCGTGGGTCTATGGCACACTTGTAATCCCAACAAGGCCGGACTGGGAACCCAATGCAGTAGTGTGGCTCACTGGTTAGAGGCAGCAGACCCGAGAGCAGAGGACGGCTCGGGACCAGGGTTCGATTCCCGGCGCGGCAGGTTTCTGGACCAGGGTCAGCGGACTCGATAATTCTCTCGCTTCGGTGCCCACTCTGATCAGCGATCACACTCGGCAACTCTGGGCATTAGCTTGCCTCATCTTCACTAACGGCCCCACCAGACTGCCGGGGATGCCTGGTCTCACCCTGGAGATACCCATTAAGGGACCATCTCTCAGGGAAGCCAGGAAGGGTTTTGCAGCGGTCGAAGCGCCTTGGGACCCTACGGGTAAGTAGTGCGCTATATAAATGCCAATACATACATAATGGAGCCCTTGCAATTTTGTCGGACCAGGCCCAGTGGGTGGGTGGAGGGGGGTGAGCAAGTAGGCACTGCTGCTTTTGTTACTGGCAGATCATATTGCAGCTCCATAAACGGACCCCAGTAACAAAACCAGCCCCCGCAGTTGAAAAAACCAAGTCCACCCTTACAGCCTCCTGGGGGAACGTCCGATGCCCGCTACGGCCAGTCCGGCCCTGAATCCCAAATAGTACCTTCACTGGAGTGCTCACTCACTTCCTGATAAGGTGGGATATGGTTTCATGTATGATCCATCAGATTAATGACTTTTTAAACGTTTGTGTTTAGTGTAGGAAAGGAACACCAAGAATTCTCTCATTTTAATAGTGGCGCCTGCACTCTTTGGAATGTAAGCTTTAAGATTCCCTGTGTACCTAAAATGGGGGAAGAATGTTGGCCAATACCAGCCATTTAAACTAGTTTCCTGTGTGACTGCTCCAGATTAACGGGAAAAAAATGCAGGCAGAATAAACCTACAGCACAAGAGACTAGTATCCAGCTTCCGGTGTGTGCCCTCAGCTGAGCACAGGTTTTACATCAACCATGGAACAAGCATTTTGTTTTTAGTCTTTGTTTGTTGATATAAATGTATCGAATTAGGTTGTGACTTGCTAACAGCAACTCAGTGTCCATGTAAAAGTGTACTAGGATATTACAGACCCTTGCCTAAGAGGCATGGTGGGAATGTAACAAAACAGTCTTTTGAAATATGCATTACTGATAGAATCCTATAATGAAAATAAATGTTTGGTGCATACTGTCTTTCACCACTATCTAAATCTAGCTGCTAGAAGGATAAGCTACATTAATGCGTCACTTTTGTGTGTTTCATCTAGGAATCAAGAATCATAACAAAGCTATTACTACATGTTTTCTGGTGCAATTGTGAAATGTAATGGGGGATATACACAAGGGAGTGGCAAAGAGAGGTGTTAGCCTTCTTGGCTTAACACCTCTCTCCGCTACATCGGAAAAGCATGGCTACACCATATTCACAAGGACATGGTGCAGCCTTGCTTTTCCCCCTGCGATGGTGCTAAGTTTCACAACTTAGCACCAACACAGGCACCGTTGCACCAGAGTGCAAGGGTGTCTGCAAGCAGGGATGTTTGTTTATGTACAGGAAGGTGTCCCTTCCTCCACATAAACAAACCTAAAATGCCAGTGAATAGGGGGCAGCGTAAATATGAATGGGTGTTGCGGTGGAACGCCCACCACAACACCCACTGCACGCCCCTTTCACGCTAAACACAGCATGAAAGGGGGCCTATTTACAAGGCAGCATTAAGCCAAATTAAGTGGCTTAACGCTGCCTTGTGAATAAGGCGAGGCCCCTATCGCCACCACAACGTCACTGTTAAAAATTAACTTGAAATGTAAGCATTCTACTTCTCGGCCCTCTCTCCATGTAAGTTAGTGTTTTCTCGATTTGCATGAGTGCAGCTGTAAATCTGGCGTTGTCTTTAAAGAATCATACATGCGCGTCTTGGTGGTGGGACCAGTCAATGTGACTCACACTGGGTGCCTTTGATTTTTTGTGGATTCCTGTGAGGTGGTGATGAGCTGCTTAGAAAGGTTTCCCATTGCATCTAGGTGAGTTGGGTAAGCAATATGAATAAACCCATACTTCAAGTTGTAGTTTCATAGAGTCAGTTACCAAGTTAACTTACACTTTTAAGTAAGTTTAAACTTTGAAGTAAGTTTACTCCTCTTCGGTATTCACAAACTGCAAATTTAAAGTGACTTACACTTTTGTAGTCACTTACATTCTTGTAAGTCCAGCACTACATGGCAAACTACTGGTTCTGCAACACTCTCCCGTAGATAATAATGGAGGTAGGGACTTACAGTTCCATGGGAATTAATGTTAAATAACATAAAAATATGTAAAATAGGTAAAAAATTTAAGAAATATAATGTAATGTGAACACATACATATATATGTTTGACTGTGTGTATACGTGTGTTTGTATATATATTATTTGATTAGAAAATATTTAACCAGGCAAGATGGTGGCCGGTCGCTTGGCTGAGTGAGCCGGGCAGAAGGCTCTCCCCTTGTCGACTCGCCGGTTTTTGGTTTATTATGGCTCTTAAGGATTGAGAATCAGTCTCGGTGAGGAAACACTACAAACGCTATGCTGTGGGGGCCCCTTGTTTCTCGGAACCGACTCACCAGCTGGATCCTTTCACTGCGAGCTGGCTCCTCCGCGTACCGCTCTGGTCGAGGCTCCATGTTCTGGCTGGCTGACTCTTCATGCTTCATTATGCCTCCCAAAGCTCAGGGGAGGAATCCAGCTACTGCTACCACGGGACATGTCTCGACACCCTGGGGAGTCGGTTCTTTAAAGTCAGCAGGCGTGGAGGGGCAGTCACCAGCATCTCAACCATCGTGAGCAGGAGCTGGCGGAGACGCGGTGGGCGGCCAGTTGGCTCCTGTGGAGACAGTGACACCTGCAGCAGCAAAACCCAGACAGACCCTCCCCACTGTGTTCAGGCTAACAAGATTAAGATGCTGCAGCAGCTGAAGATTAAACGTGGTCAGCCGGCACCCGCGTCTCCAAATCTTTTGGGAACCTCTAATACGGGTAGGCGGACGCCGCTGTTTCTTTGTCTCTTCCGGGGTCAGCAGCATCGGATGGTAGTAAGGCCCCTCTTGAATGTATGAGTAAGGCTGGTCATCAGGAGATAGGGAGTAAGAGCGCTGACAATAATCTTGAAACTCCCTCTAACATTGCAGATCAGGTAGTCTGCCCAGTGGACCTTTGGGAGTAGTAATCTCAATGGTGCCCAAACTTTTTCTGGATTTCTTCCTGACAAAAAGACTGTTGAGCTGTCGGAACAAAATGAAATTATGTCAGGTGCCATGGGCCAAGCAGCCCCTCAGAGTGTTATGGCAAATTTAAATACAGATGCTAAAGACATAGAAGGGGGAGATAAATGATATTCCTTATTTGAGCATACTGGGTCATCTGAGGAGGATGCTGGCCTGGATAAAGAATGGATCAACGATAATAGCGAGCTGGGTGATTGGCGAACCAATGAAGTCAACCTCAGAAGCTTTGTTTTATGGTCCTCGTACAGTTTGTAAAGCAGTTAGAGAACAGGGGCTCCCTGTATCATGCCCTGATACAGATTAATTAGTTTAGGACTAATCGTTTTCCGCACAGAATGGTCTGGAGGGCAATTTCATCGACACGGGAGGGGGAACAGGGCTAATCCCTCCCACCTACCCCCAGGCGAGATGACACTTGCGGTAATTTACAAGACCATTATGGCCCACCGCGAAGAGACTTGGCAAGAAAGTGTGCATACTCAGGACGCGTACCGAAGGGTGCAAAACTCTGTTTGGTGAGTAGTAAAAACATGCTCTGATATTGCCTCTAAGATTGTTGAAGCGGAAGAGAGGATCTCCACTCTGGAAGACGACATGGCTATGCAGAGGGGCATCACAGACCTCATTAAAGCTCAAAGGGAGGACATGCTGTGGAAACTTACAGACCTTGAAAATAGGGCAAGGAGGAACAACTTGAGAGTCCTGGGAGTACTGAAAGGGATGGAAGGCTTCAACACCAGGCAGTTCATGGTTGATCTATTCACTGAGGCATTCCCGGAGGTAAAGCAGTGGGATTGGCAACTTGAAGTTCAGCGGGCACATCGTTTCCCGTTCAAGCAGAAACAGCGGAGTGTCCAGGCCGATGATAAGCCTTCCTAATATGTTTGAATAACTTTCTAGCCAGGGAGGTGATTTATGATCTAGCTAGGCCAGACAGGAGGTGGGCTGGGAAAGGATGTGAGTTCTTTGTTAGGCCTGATTTTTGTCCAGCTACGGTTGAGCGGAGGTGGCAGCTCTGACAGCTGATAGCACCTTTTCAGTCAAAGGGAGCCCAAGTATTTTTGCTCTTTCCTTCTCAATTGAAAATGATTTATCAGGGTCAGACCAGATTCTTTGTCTCTGAAGTTCAGGCTAAGGAGTTTTTGAACTCACTGTAGGGTTCAAAGTTATGATCTCCTATGCTTGTCTTTTTCTGAGAGCCTAAGGTTTTTCTTAGCGGGATTATTGGCCATTTAGGGAAAAGTTCAGGGGTTTATATTTTTTCTTTTTTTCTTCTCTTTCATTACTTTTTTTCTCTTCCTATGGCCTTATTCCCCGTGGCTGTCAATAGCTGGGCAATGACACCGGCGGGGATCGAGTTAAACCAGCTCTTCCATCGCAAGGACCACGGTCCTGTTGCCATTCAAGGGGAGTGTGGGGGTAAGGGGGTTTTGGGTGGGTGATGCAAGGGGGCGAAGGGTTGGGGAGATAGAGGGGGGGAGTGGGAGGGTGGAGGGGTTGGGGCACAAAAAGAAAATGCTTGAATTTACAGTATAATCGTGGCACTTTTGTTGGTATTGGTATTTTCAGCCCATGCTCATTTTTAGAAGGATGGATTCAAATTGATTTGCATATATCAGTTTGGTCAGGCTCTCTTATGAAAGCAAATGGCACAGACTAAATTGCGTTTATGTTCCTGGAACATATGTGGGTTAAATGATGGTAAGAAAGGGGCTTTGTTTTCACTAATTGCTTAGGCTCTGCAAATAGATATATTGTGTTTACAAAAAACTCATGTGCCTTGGAGCAATCGTGATTATTTGAGAATTCCAGGGTTTGATTTAATAGGATGTTCCCACCAGACTTCCATGATTAGAGGGGTCGCAATTTTATTGAGACATGGGGTCAGATCCTGTAGCAAAACTAGTCAAGACAGTGCAGGGAGATGGGTAATTACTGAATTGGTAGTCAATGGTAGACCTCTAACCGTCTGCGCAGTGTATGGCTCCAATTTAGACGACCCTGCAGTCTTACATTTCTTGAATATAGAGCTGGCACTATGGCCGCATCCTATCTGTCTGTGTGGGGATTTGAATATCAATCTGACCGCTGATTTCCATCTTGTGGGAGATCCAAGATATCTGGGTAAGACGCCTAGGGTTTTCAGGGCGCTTCAAGCTCTGGATCAAGACCATCGTTTGACTGACCTCTGGTTTTATCACAATAAAAATCAAGATGGCTTACATACCATTCTGCCCCCCATATTAAAATGGTTAGTTTGGACTAAGTTTTCTTGTCAGATCAATATGCTGAGGCTACCTCTATTTCAGCCCCCCGCCCTTTTTTCATGGGCCTAGTGTCCCAAGGGTTTGGACATTTGAAAGAAAATTATTACTAGCACAGTCTTATATAGAACATACGAGGAAATGGTTAATTGAATTTTTAAATAGTAATAGGGGGACTGCCTCTGGTGGCATAGTTTGGGATACACTTAAGGCTGCAGTTAGGGTGGAGACGAAGAGTTTTGCGGCCTTTCGACGGAGGACAATTCAAGAAAAAACTAGGGGGTATATTGAGGAGTTGAGGGCTGCAGGGGTCCAGTTAACACGCACAATTAAGGAGGGTCGGGACACAGGTCAAAGTCAGTCACTGGTGGCTAAATCTAGGCCAGGTCTGTTGGAGTTTTTTGGCCAGGACCAGGCCGCCAAGTTCTTACAGTTTCGCACAACGATGTTCGAGTTTGGGGAAAAATCTGGTAGGGTCTTGGCTGAACGACTCCAGCAGAAGAGCCTGGCCAACCGTATTACTAAGATCCAAGACCATCAAGGTCATATCCACGACACACAGGAGGGGGTCATGGGTGTCTTTCTGCAGTTTTATCATACACTGTGTTCACAGAGGAAAATACTGGCTTAGAGATAGAGTCCGAAGCTGGCTCTTTCCTTCAGGACATAAATAGTCTGCATGTTACGATCCAACAAAATGAAGCTCTTGCAGCACCCATTGAATGGGAGGAGGTTGAGTCAGCAATTAACTCGTTAGCTAATGGCAAAGCAGCAGGCCCAGACTCTATTTCTTTGGAATTTTATAGGGTGTTTCACTCTGGGATTCGGCTGGAATTTCTCTCAGTTCTTCGAGCAGCACAGGAAGGTAACATACCAGACTCATGGCGTCAAAGTGCGATTGTCCTTTTTAGGAAGAAAGATAAGCCAGAGCTGGACCCTTCCTCCTTTCACCCTATATCTCTCATAAACACAGACAGTAAAATGTATTCCAAAATTCTGTCTGCTAGACTAGCGTTGGTGATTACCCCACTGGTCTCATTACGCCAGCATGGTTTTATTCCGGGCAGGGATACGGCCGTCCATGTTTGCGGGGTCATCGCACTTTTGGACTGGGCCCAGGTTACTGAGTTTACCCTGGGAGTGATCCTGTTGGACGCCGAGAAGGCATTCGACAGGGTCGCCTGGGGGTTCCAATGGGCAGTTCTTTGTTGGAAAGACTTTAGCCTTAAGTTTATTCAGGCGGTCCAGTCGCTTTACATCGCTCCAGTGGTTACCTTAAGTGTTTCTGGTCTGGTATCAACATTATTTAGTATCAGCAGGGACACCAGGCAGGGTTGTCCCTGCTCACCCCTGCTTTTTGCTCTGTATATTGACCCTTTCTTAACCCTTTCGCTGCTGATGACGAGCTCAGCTCGTCATCACCCACGGGTGTCGTGTGCTGATGACGAGCTGAGCTCGTCATGAATAATGGCATCAAGAGTTTCCCAGCACAGGGGAAAAATCCCCACAGCAGCCATGTGGTTAACTAAGATCGAAGGCTCATTAAATATTGTGCCAGTTAAGGTCAATACTACAGAGTACAAGATGTTGGCTTTTGCCGACGACATCATAGTTTTAACTAAAGATGTTGCCTCTGCCTTTCCTGCCTTAAAGAACTTAGCAGAAAAGTATGGCTGGCTGTCTGGCTACAAGCTCAATGTCACCAAAACCCAGGTTGTTCAAACTTCAGATATGGGCTTATCTCAAGCTCCAGTTGTTCAAGTTGCAACATACCTAGTGATCAAAATTACGGCCTTAGTTGCCAATATTCCAGACTTGAACATTTTGCCGGTTATTGTATCAGTCAACTCCAAATTAGTAAGATTGAACAATTTACATCTCTTTCTCAACGGTCGGTGCAATGTTCTCAAAATGTTGGTTTTACCAAAGGTTTTGTATTTATTCAGAACCATCCCACTAGAGTTCTCAGAACGAAGCCTGGCAAGAGCAGGAATGACCTGTAATAGATTTCTCTGGGGGTATCATCGCCCTCGTAGGGCAGCTAAGTGGATGTACCTTTCGAGAGATCGGGGGGCTGGTCAATTCCGAATCTTATTTCATTATTGGTCCACACTGCTCCAACATTTGGGCATTCCTTTGCTTGGGGATAGGCCGGTGGTGTTGTCGTTCTGTAGACCTACTATTTATGAAATAGGGCTTGAAGAGGATGCAAAAGGGATCCTAATGTGGGTACTCGAATCAAGTTACTGCAAGGAGATGAATTTTAAGGTTATGGGGGCCATGTTTGCTGTTTGGTGCAAGATTCGGCATAAATGGTCGATTCCCAGTATTAATTTTTATATATCCTTCAACGCCGCTCAACTCTTGCCGGCTATCTTTCAAGATCAGATCATGTTTAGATGGCTGTCGTTAGGGTGGGAACTTTTGGGTATTTAGGTGTGGATGGGCAAATGGCCTCCTTTTCTGATTTAAAGGATGTGTTCCATCTTAATAAGCACCACTTCTTTAAATACTTGCAGATTCGAAGCTTTGTTGATAAAATGAAAGGTCAAGTTACCACTCTGTTTGATAGGATTACGCTGCTTGAAGTGATTCAGAGGAGGGCAAGAATCGTTGTATTGTATCAGCATCTAATATCTGGTCTCCCGGACGACCTTTCTTTACTGAATGCTAAGTGGGAGGCCAAGCTTGGTAAGACAGGGGTGGATGCCAGCCAGGTACCTGAGTTAGCCAGCAGTGTGCTGGTATCTGGTAGTTTACGCTCCCAAAGCTATATGGCTGTGTTCGCTCTCTATTACACGCCGGCCAAAGTTTTAAAATAGGGGGGCTGTAGGGGCCACTGCTGTCCGCGATGTGGCCTCTTAGCAGCCAATGATGTACATATGTTTTTTGGTTGTCCAAAATTGGGGGGCCTTTCTAGCGGATGTAGATCGATTTTTAAACTCTACGCTTAGTATTTCGGTTGACCTCTCACCAGAGATGGTGGTATTCGGGTGTGAAAGCAATGGTCCTCCTGTGAGATCAAGACATGCCTCTGCCTTTTTATTCATCTCTATGTCACTAGTCCGGCTCTGTATTACCCTTAAAATGGATTAACTCTGATGCTCCTACCTTCTTTAATTGGAGATCAAGGATCCTTGCCCTTTATAATTTAGAGTGGAGAAGTGTGGCTCACTGGTTAGAGGAGGCAGACCTGGAAGCAGAGGTCAGCCTGGGACCAGGGTTCAATTCCTGGCTCGGCGGGGTCTTGAGTCCTAAAATGTCCATGGACTCGACAATTCTTGCTCCGCTGCCTACTCGATTCATGGGTTCACACTCTGCGACTCTGGGCAATAGCTTGCTTAATCTCCACAATGGCCCCTCGTGGCGGGATGCCTGGCTTTCACCTTGTGGATACCCTGCTGGGGTTATCTCACAGGGGAATACCAGGACGGGTTCCCTAAGCAAGCGCTTAGAAACCGCTCGGTGATTTGCGCTATATAAATTCCTGTACATTTACATTTAGAGAGTCAGCAGTGTTTCAGTGGTGGGGTAGAATGAGGTCGTGAGATGGGACAGAAGATCTGGGCTTCGCTGGAGGAGTGGTTCAGGCAATAATAAGGACTTATATTTGGGGCTTTGGTATATTTATACCCAGTCCCATTTTATTATGTTATGCTGTTTTTGTCTCTGATTGAACTTTTTTTTCATCTCTTTAGTCTGCCCCACTGCCCAGGATTTTGGATGTTCTTCTCCAAATACGGTTTTCTTTTTGTTTTATATAATGTTTTGCCATGATTTATAAAATCTTTGTATTATGATTATTCTTCGTCAAGCAAATCTTTTTTTTAAATAAAAAAATATTTAACAACCTAGATTGAATTTTAAAATAATGCATGAATAAATATTATAAAAAATTGAAGACGCATTGATACATTATTTTTTACATGTGTAGCACTAGCCTTACTTCAAAAGTGTAAGTTACTGCACAAGTGCACTTTGTGAATACCAAAATAGAGTAAACGAACTCAAAAGTGTAAAATTGCAGTTTGTGAATTAAGCTCTAAGTATTACAACTCTTTTACTTACTGAAAAGCTGAATTCAAAGGACACAGATGCTTAAATTGGGAACTGCATGTGTTTGTCCTCTTAGCTGGCAATTGAGCATAACTAAGCTAAAAATCATAGCTGATCAAATATAACGGGAAATATATTATAGGCAAAACAATGTCAAAAGGAAGGTATTTCCAATAAAAAAGATGCTAAAATGCCAAGTCATGAATTCATACTTTGTTTCCACATAAAGGTAGCGCTATTTAAATATGTACATTATACTTATAAGTAGTGAGTAAGTAGTATCTAACAAAAAGAAGAATGTTAAAGGTAAATTGAAACTTCAGTGGATTTATGTATACTTTGTAGGGGTGAATGAGCTTAATTGAAGAGTCTACACTTCGTACGTTTTAAGAAATGCGCATCTGTAATATTCACATATAGGGGCCTTATTTATGAAGGCCTTGCGCCACCGGTGCGTCACTTTTTCCCATGTTAAAAGTGACGCACCGGCGGCGCAAGGCCTTCATAAATAAGGCCCCAGGTTTCTTGTGAATTCTCCTTAAAACTCTATTTTGCATGCTCATACCAGAACCAACAACCAAAGAAAGGTGCATTTCTGTTTAACATCGGTGGTTGTCGGTGCATGCATTTAAATGCAAAACCATCGGAGGGCGCTGCAGACTTATAAATGGGATATCTTCTATGTGCGCTTTAGGACTATGTGGAAGTAAAAGAACTTGATTTGCATACACCAACCAAACCTTTGACGTATATTTTCTTAAAGCAGCACTATTATTGCAGCTCTTATATTTTATTTTTTAATGCTAAAGAGATTTTGAACATATATTACATAAATGTATTCTAAGAAGGAGCTGAAGGGGTATGATGTCAATTCACTAAACTGACAGGGGTAGCAGAAGAGACAGCACACTCCGTATGACCTTTACTTTTTTCACTCACTCACTCCAGGCCATCCAGCTCACACAGTGCCGCCGTGTGTCAAGGCTTCTATCACAGGGTCACCCGATGAGACGCTGATATCACATGGTGTGCACACAATAAGCTGGAAACCCTTGCACGTTTCCATCTATTTGTTTAGAGGTTCTGCTCAGCCAATGCCCCTTAAGTGGATTGAAACCTCCCCAGAACATCTGCAGAAACATCACAAGATTCGTTTTTGGCGGGGTGGAGGGGGATTGTTTTTGGTGGGGTGGAGATGGTTTGTTGGGTAGAGGCAGTGAATTTAAAAGTTCCTTAATCTGTTCTCTTGCACTGATCCTCACCCTCCTCACAAGGTGAAAGAGCTTCACAAGTTGGCAGCATCAAAACTTACACATTCACACACTGTCTCTCACATAAACACACACTCACCCGCAAGCACTCACACAACATGCATTAAAAAGCCTTTTTTTACTTACCTCAGCATTTTTAATCGCACCAATAGTGAATACTAGAATTTTATTATAAAACACGTAATATTATTCACTATTAGTGTGATAAAAAATGAGAGATACAAGGAAAGTAGAGGCCCAACCAATGTCCACATAGACGAGTTGCCCCTGTGTTCCTGGCACAGATTTTGCCACCTCTAAGGTCAGGGATCGCAGAGGCAGTGTAGGGTTCGAGAGGAGCAAGCCAGGGGTCACAGTTGTAAACCCGGGAGACCCCTAAATGATGTCTATGGCTCTGCTTAAGTGTGTGCCTTCATTAGACTGATTCCACAAGAGTATAGTTCGTTGCAGTGAACTACTGCAGTGTTCCCATTATACGTACTCTGATTTGAGACACCGTGGTATTTTGGCACATATAATCCAGAGACTCAACACACTATAGCATGCATGTTGTTAGGGCGCTCTCTGTTACAGGTTGCAGGTTCTATCCCAAATGCCATAGAGTGGCGTGCTCACAATTCGAATGGTACATGGTGTATCCAGTAGTTTAGGGACAAGAGTACGACCCTCCTGTAGCGAACACGTTCTATGGGGGTGTCTGCTCAGACCTGCCTTGAACTTAGCTGATAAGTGTCTTTGCCCTTAGATGTATTTTATAAAAAAAAAAAAAACAGCGCTGCTTCCTAGTGTTCTCAAATATACAATCGTATCTTTCAGTGTGAAATTGCTTTAGGGAAATGTATACACCAGTTATTGCTTAACATGGTTAGCCTAGCCTTATACGTGGGCTAGTAGAGTCCAAGTGCTAGTGTGCGTCTACTGATACTGGGCCTTACGTTGTCGATTAGTAAACAATTGCACTTGTTTAACTTATTTGTCCTATTTTTGAGCCTGTGCTTGATTAGCGCTTAGTGTTGAACCCATGAGTGTTGAACCCATGCTTGTTTAGCTGAGTGTTGAACCCATACTTGTTTAGCTGAGTGCTGTACCCATGCTTGTTTAACTGAGTGTTGAACCTATGCTTGTGTAGCTGTGTGTTGTACCCATGCTTGTTTCGCTGAGTGCTGTACCCATGCTTGATTAGCTGAGTGTTGAACCAATGCTTGTTTAGTTGAATATTGAACCCATGCTTGTTTAGCTGAGTGTTGTACCCATGCTTGTTTAGCTGAGTGTTGTACCCATGCTTGATTAGCTGAGTGTTGAACACATGCTTGTTTAGCTGAGTGTTGAACCAATGCTTGTTTAGCTGAGTGCTGTACCCATGC
This sequence comes from Lissotriton vulgaris, assembly GCF_964263255.1. NCBI lineage: Eukaryota > Metazoa > Chordata > Amphibia > Caudata > Salamandridae > Lissotriton > Lissotriton vulgaris. Next base: position 1,969,864,114 of record NC_141685.1, read on the forward strand.
TTGTTTAGCTGAGTGTTGAACCGATGCTTGTGTAGCTGTGTGTTTTACCCATGCTTGTTTCGCTGAGTGCTATACCCATGCTTGATTAGCTGAGTGTTGAACCAATGCTTGTTTAGTTGAATATTGAACCCATGCTTGTTTAGCTGAGTGTTGTACCCATGCTTGTTTCGCTGAGTGTTGAATCCATGCTTGTTTAACTGAGTGTTGTACCCATGCTTGTTTAGCTGAGTGTTGTACCCATGCTTGATTAGCTGAGTGTTGAACACATGCTTGCTTAGCTGAGTGTTGAACCAATGCTTGTTTAGCTGAGTGCTGTACCCATGCTTGTTTAGCTGAGTGTTGAACCGATGCTTGTGTAGCTGTGTGTTGTACCCATGCTTGTTTCGCTGAGTGCTGTACCCATGCTTGATTAGCTGAGTGTTGAACCAATGCTTGTTTAGTTGAATATTGAACCCATGCTTGTTTAGCTGAGTGTTGTACCCATGCTTGTTTCGCTGAGTGTTGAATCCATGCTTGTTTAACTGAGTGTTGTACCCATGCTTGTTTAGCTGAGTGTTGTACCCATGCTTGATTAGCTGAGTGTTGAACACATGCTTGCTTAGCTGAGTGTTGAACCAATGCTTGTTTAGCTGAGTGCTGTACCCATGCTTGTTTAGCTGAGTGTTGAACCGATGCTTGTGTAGCTGTGTGTGGTACCCATGCTTGTTTCGCTGAGTGTTGTACCCATGCTTGATTAGCTGAGTGTTGAACCAATGCTTGTTTAGTTGAATATTGAACCCATGCTTGTTTAGCTGAGTGTTGTACCCATGCTTGTTTTGCTGAGTGTTGAACCCATGCTTGTTTAACTGAGTGTTGTACCCATGCTTGTTTAGCTGAGTGTTGTACCCATGCTTGTTTTGCTGAGTGTTGAACCCATGCTTGTTTAACTGAGTGTTGTACCTATGCCTGTTTAGCTGAGTGTTGTACCCATGCTTGATTAGCTGAGTGTTGAACCCATGCTTGTTTAGCTGAGTGTTGAACCAATGCTTGTTTAGCTGAGTGCTGTACCCATGCTTGTTTAGCTGAGTGTTGAACCGATGCTTGTGTAGCTGTGTGTGGTACCCATGCTTGTTTCGCTGAGTGCTGTACCCATGCTTGATTAGCTGAGTGTTGAACAAATGCTTGGTTAGTTGAATTTTTAACCCATGCTTGTTTAGCTGAGTGTTGTACCCATGCTTGTTTCGCTGAGTGTTGAACCCATGCTTGTTTAGCTGAGTGTTGCACCCATGCTTGTTTAGCTGAGTGCTGTACCCATGCTTGTTTAGATGAGTGTTGTACCCGTGCTTGTTTAGCTGAGTGTTGAACCCATGCTTGTTTAGCTGAGTGTTGTACCCATGCTTGTTTAGCTGAGTATTGAACCCATGCTTGTTTCGCTGAGTGTTGAACCCATGCTTGTTTTGCGAAAGTGTAACCCATGTATGTTTTGCTGCATGTTGATTCTTCTTTTCTTCGTTGAGGAGGGAAATATATGGCCCAGAGACTATCAAGTAGGGAACCTTTTAAGTTTGTGCTGAAAACTGACATCAACTCTAGGGCAGAAAATGGTGTGACAATACTTTTACTGAACAACATTGAATAAAGATCTTATGTTCTCATTTTATATGCAACATCTCCTCTTTTCAGTGTCCAAGCAAAACCTACGACCCGCTGATTAAGTCCACCAAAGACTTTCCAGATGATGTCATTAGCTTTATCAAGCACCACCCACTGATGTACAAGTCAGTTTACCCTCGCATGGGAAGACCTGTGTTTACACGGCTGAATGTGGACTACAAGCTGACACAGATTGTGGTGGACCGTGTCATGGCAGAGGACGGCCAATATGATGTGATGTTTCTTGGAACAGGTAAAGACATAAACTCGTTTTCACTTCTAAATTCTGTAAAAAAGAAACTTACAATACATTAAAGAACCGTGTTATTAGTACAGTTCAAAGAGAAATTAATCTTTTCAGTTTGTCCATGAGCATACCCTGCACTAACAGATGGTGCTGTGCAGTGTACAGTTATGAAACCTAAGTTTGATAACACGTGTAATAGCCTTAGCAACCTTACCAATCCCACTGACCCACCTTCCCACATTCCTTCCCTTACTAACTCCACATCCCTCACTTCCCTCAAACCACAACCTCCGTTCCGTGATGGAATGTACCTCAACTCCTCTTTGTACTCTGCTCAGCTGCTTTGTAGTTACATTTACATAATACACAAATACGCACTTTTAATTACACCTTTTAATGTTATCTTGAATCTGGTATCCTATTTAGAATATGTTTTAGGTTGTCAAGCTGTTTAGGAAGAGTTTAAGGCGGTTGGGTAAAATATGAGAAGTCACTTGAAACTTGTGCAATAGATCCAAGGTGCTTGAATACAGATTCCCAGTTTCTTTTTTCATAAACTAGGTAGGCTGTTGGATTCTAGAGGAAATGCAACAAAGCTAATTGTAGATGTCCGAGGCCATACAGTCTGCATTACATTCATTCAGATCCAATAGCTATCGTGCAAATCTCACTGGTACTACTTAACTATATTTTTATAAAGATATAGGGCCTCATTTATGAGGCCGTGCGTCACTTTTACGCTGTCGGTGCGTCACTTTTTGTGACGCACCAGCAGCGTAAAAATTGTGCCTTGTTGCACCATATTTACAAAGTGACGCATCTAGGTAGATGCGTCACTTTGTAAACCCCTGCGCCACATTATACCTGCGCCAGGTATATTGTATGCAGGGGGGGGGCGTTTTGACGCACGAAAGGGTCATGGAAGTGACGCAGTGAAATCTATAAGATTTCACTGCGCCACTTCTAGGACAGAAATGCATCAATTTCTTACGCCTGCCTAATAGCAGGCATAAGACTGACGCAGGCCCTTTCCCATGGGGCTTTCCCCATGTGAAAGAACACATTGCTGGAGTTGCGTCACTTTTGTGACACACTCCAGCAATGCATCACTTTTGTGCCAGACAGATACGTCAGAAATACTGACGTATCTGTAACTCCTTGCGCCATGATGCGTCATACTGTAAATATGACGCATCATTGGTGTCGCAAGGAGAGCGCAGTGAAAAGTGATGCATCGCTGTTTTCGCGCAGCGATGCCTCACTTTTCATAAATGAGGCCCATAAGATTTTATAGGCTTTTTTATGAGAGGCTTGCGCCGCCGGAGCACCACCTTTTTTAATGCTCTGGCGGCGTAAACCTTTCAATCATATCTATGAGGTGATGAACAGCCTCTCTGCGTGGCTTTGCATGGCCTCATAGATATAGAGTAAGATAAAGCAGCACAAGTCTCTGCCTTGCCTTACTCTGCGTCAAGGAGGCGTTCCATGAGAGTTGAGGTGGGTTCTCCCATGCAGGACCCATGGATTTAAACGCTGCCCCATATTTACTTAAAGACGTAAACCTGGCCTGGAGCAGGTTCGATATTTATCGCACTTGATCAAATCCAACACCGCAGGAAGTGGAAAGTATTAGGTGCAATAAATTGCACCTATTATATGTTTTCCCTAGTAATGGTGAATAACATGCATATCTTAATGCATACGTGATCAAAATCTGAATATTTTTGTTATTATTGGGGAGCCCTCCCAGAGAATTTCAGCAGGTTTTAACCTCATGCAGTTTTCTCTGTATTACAAATAACTCCAATGGTAACTGGAATCGCTGCACATTCTGAAATTCGCTGGGCGTTTCTTGATGAATGCAGCAGGACCACTTCAGAGTCCCATAAATGTGAAGAATAGATTACAAAAATGCACGTTTGAGTCATTCAGAAGGTGATACACCATTCATCCTTATGGGAAACGTCGCTTACAACACGGTCGTTACATTGCAGTGCCATTACATCGCGGTTTTTAGAACGCAAGTCGTTACAACGACTTGCGCTGGATGGCGCTCTAGGACAAGGAATAGTATAATTTACTATCCAACACCTTCCCTACTGTATGTAGACTGGAGTTCGAATAGTAAATTATACTACTCCTAAGTCCAGCGCCCTCCAACGCAAGTCGTTGTAACGACTTGCGTTGTAAAAACCGCGATGTACTGGCATGCGATGTATTAGCATGCGTTGTAATGTCATACAACCATCCTTATTGCTTGATCATATGCGCCAGATGAAATCCACTACATTACTCATACCCTACATGGGCACACTCTCTTAAATTGTTTCAGGGAGGCTCATGTATAACATGATACTCTCTTGCATCAAGAAACATGCAGTACATGAACATATTTAAGAACATGGGTGCAAACAAAACACAGGGTCATACCGTCTGCTGCATATTTAAAGGTCTGACCACAAGATGCGGTTTTCTCTTATGACTATCCACATTTATATATAACAAACAGGAACCCAGTAATTACTCACTCCTACGTTAGAAAATGGTCACATTTGATTATGGCTCGTTTCACCTAGGATTGGCATGAGGATGCTCTCCTCTTTCCTCTGTCTGAAATTGTAGATAAAAATATAAAGACTTTTCCTAAAGCCTGCAATGCTAAACTTTGAGTATTAGTTTCCCTTAGTTTTAGATGTAAACGACAGGTTAACAATGGACGTTTCACTTATTTAACCCCTTCGCTGCGGCGGCAATTCCGCTGCAGCGCTAGTGGGGTGGGGAGGGGGGGGCCCGAGCGGCGCTCGCATGCTCGTGACGGAGCCGCTCCGTCACGAGCCGCGGTTGCGCTGTGCTCATGACGGAGCGGTTCCGTCATGGCCCCGCCCGCTTAATAGAACGCGCCGACCAGGCGCAAAATCACTGCCGCGCAGGCGCGGCGGCAGGGCCATGACGGAACCGCTCCGTCATGAGCACAGCTCAGCTGATGCTCATGACGGAGCGGCTCCGTCATGAGCATACAAGGGGTTAACTAAGATATCTGAGAACTGAGCACGAATTTTGAATATTAGAGTGAAATGGAGGAAAGGGATGACGGCCAATGATAAAGAAACCTACCATGGAAACCAGTTGCATCTATTAAACATAATTATTAGGGCCACAGAAGAATATTGGACCCTATTCACAAAGGGATTTAAAACTCGTAAAGTTTATGAGTGCACTCATGGCGGAATCTCCGCACTGAGCAGTTCAGTGCGGAGATTCCGCCCGAATTGTGTAGATTCCGCCATGATTGCACTCATAACCTTTACGAGTTGTAAATCCCTTTGTGAATCGGCCCCCTTGTCTCACCCAGTTACTCTAAAGTAATCAGCATATGTGCTCTTTAAATTGTTTGGCTGTGCACAGAGCGCCATCCTATCCAAAGTTTAGTAGGCAAGCATGGATAATTCTTGGAAACAAAATATAGAATCTCAGTGTGAAAACTGAACTCTCTCTGTACCCCAACAACGAAAATTATTCCTCAGTGGGACATAGTTCATAGTCTTTTTTGCCGATATGAGTCCTGGACCTTTTGCCGATATGAGTCCTGGAGGTATAATCTTGGCTAGATGGTTTGGGATGGGCGGGCTGTGCGTTGTACGTCTGTATTTGGGATGAAATGGCAAGAACTTGCTCCTGTTCTGGCACCACTTGTTTAGAGGATTAATAACCAAACACACACTAATTAGATACGTGCAATTTTTTATTTATTTATTTATTTTCAGAGTTTTGTATAGCGCGAACAAGATCTTTGCAGATATCAGAGCGCTTTACACAGACGGGGTACATGAGGGAACAAAGTCAAATAGGTAGATCGATAGTACACACAGTACAGAAGGGTACATGAGGGAACAAAGTCAAATAAGTAAATCAGTAGATCATACAGTACAAATAATACAATTGGGTGGCTGTAAAGCAATCAAGTGGGTGATAAGACAGCTCGTACAAATAGATAAGGGGTCAAGCAAGTAATACAGATCATCGCAGGGTGTTGATAGGGTTCGAGATAGTAGTACAGGTGAATTTAGCCATGAGGATAGCTTTTACTTCTTTTTTGAAGAGTGAAGTGGAAGAGATAAGCCTGGTTTCGGGAGGGAGTGAGTTCCAAATCCTAGGCGCCATTCCTGAGAAAGAGCGCTTGTATGTTTTCTCCTTCCGGAATCTTCGAGGTTTCAGCAGAAGATTGTTTGCGCCTCTCGTTTTTCTGATTCCCCCAGAGATTGTCAATTTCTGAGCAAGGTAGCCAGGTGAGTTTAGGTGTACCGCCTTGTGTGTCATGCAGGCTATTTTCAGATGTATTCTGGCTTCAAACGGCAACCAATTCAGGGATTTCAAGTCAGGGGTGATGTGGGAGTGCTTTTTTGATCCCGTGATGAGTCTCGCTGCAGCATTTAGAGATGCTTTTAGTGGTGCGGTTGTAGTTAGTGGGAGTCCGCAGAGGGCGGTGATGCCGTATTCAATTCGTGGGATGACTAGTGCTTGCACCGCTGTTTGGAAGTCTTTGGCTGGGAGGTAGGGTTTAAGTTTCCTCAGAGTATTGATCTGGAAGTTCGCTCCCTTTGTTGCTTTGCTGATATGTTGCTGCATGTTGAGATTGGTGTCGAGTGTTATGCCTAAAGATTTTGCTGATTCCACGATGGTGGGTTGGACATTGAGTGCGGTTAGGAGTTTAAGCCAATGTTGAGTGGTGGATATCTTCGCTGGGGGTGCGATCAGAGGGAACTCTGTTTTCATGGCATTGAGTTTGAGGTGATTGTCGGCAAGCCAGGATTGGGTGCATCTGATCGTTGAGTTCAGGAGCAGGATGTCATTGGGTGATTGCAGTTTGAGGTAAAGTTGGGTGTCATCGGCATACACGTGAAAGTGTACATTGGAATCTTGTAGCAAAGTGGTGAGAGGTTCCATGACTAGGTTGAACAAAGTTGGGGATAGAGAAGATCCTTGGGGGACGCCTAGCGTTACAGGTACTGGCGTGGACATCAGGTTGTTGCTCTTGAATTTCTGCGTCCTGTTGCGGAGAAAAGAAGTGAACCATTTGAGGACAGTTCCAGATAAGCCCATTCTTTTGTTTAGTAGTTCTAGTAGATTCTCATGTTTAACGGTGTCGAATGCTTAGGAGAGATCAAGAAGGATGAGGAGGCAGGTGTCATTTTGGTCTAGCATTTGAAGTGCGTCGTCAATTATGTGAGTCATAGCCGTTTCTGTGCTGTGTCCTGCTCGAAAACCTGACTGGTGAGGGTTGAGGAGATCGAATTGCTCAATGTGTTTAGTCAATTGTAGTTGTGCGCATTTTTTTTGCAATGTAGCTAAATAAAACATGCTATGGTTATGCATTCTTTAAAATAAAGAATGTGCCTACATGTTGATCAGATAAACTTGGCCAATTTTAAATCTTAAAATATGATCCAGAATTGTGAGAAGCAATATAAGATTGAACACTACAGTAGCTGCTGGATTGACCAGTTTTCGATGGCTTACCTTCAGGGATAAATTAAATCATGGGACATAATCACCGTTGTTTGATAACTGGAAGGAACTTTTATGGGCAAGCTATCATGAGCAGCCAGAAAATTTTACTGTATTGCTTTGTTAGACACTATTGATGATCACAGACTGTTGGAAATACTTGGCTATGAATTAGGAAATACGGGGACTTCAATGCTTGGTTTATATCTGTCCTGGGAGAGAACTGATATCAGATGAAGATAGGCATCATCTTAATCAAATCTAGAAAACAGAGGTATGGAGTCTTACAAGGAATGTTTAGAACTACTACCTTAAGTGCCTGGTGTATGTGGATGACACACATATAATTGACTATCTAGAATAGCTTCCCGCTTGTGCTTTAGAAATTTATTGTTAAATACAGGAACATAAGTTCACCTTTAACAAAAGGTGAACATAGGTTCACCTTCAACAAGAGGAGATGAGACAGAAGTCCCCCCACTTTTTTGTCATCTCCCCTCATATTCTCCTGGTAAGATGTACTATGGGAGAGGCATCTTATGTGTATGATGGCCAACAACGTGGGTGTTTGCCTGGTCCCCTAACAACGTATGTCAACCCAGATAATCATTAAAAACTGCGACTCCAACCCTAAATTAGAAATTAATTCCTAGAAATTTTAGATAGAACCTCTTTTGTTCAAGATTTGTATTGCATGAAGAAGATCTGCTAAATGCAGCAAATCCCCTTTAAGATGATGTGCTGCTGTATAACTCCGTAGGGTGGAATACTTTATCCACAAAATGAAGGATAAAGCTAATGTAATCCCTGTTTGTAAGGTATCCATTGGCTACTGCTAAACCTTAGCATCCATCTCAACGTCCTGCATATGGCCCAAAGAGCAGTTTCAGATGTTGGTCGATAGCACTTCAAGAAACTTTACAAAATATCACCATAATAGGAATTTGAGGTGTAACATCTAACAGTAGTCCATCCTGGGTAGGTGTAGCATTGTTTGAGTCTTTCACTGAAAATGTATGGGCTTGTTATCTGTTTGCATTTTTAAATGTGCTTAGTACTGCTTGAGAAAATTTCCAGCTAGTTTATGTAAATGTCAACCAAGAAGCAGGATAAAGAATATATTTAGGGCATATCCCAGGATACTGGACATGCAAGTACACTGCTATGTGATCAACAGTGCCCACGGTTATGGAATGATCAGTGAGGAAAAGGGGTTTCCTGTTATTTTTGTCCATTGATAGCAGGATCTCTACAATAGCCTAAGAACAAAGACAGACCTCCTTTTCTTCTCACACAATATTGATTCTTGGCACAATCAAGTACCAAGGTTTTTAAGCCATAATCCCTACTAACTTTGATAAAAAAGCACATTTAACTTTAAACTGTAGCTCCATTGATGCCTTTTGTATTGACAATATTCCAAAATCCAATTTAATATTTCAGTGCAAAATGCCATGCATCTATAATATTAAAAGAATTCATGCAAATGGAAGGAAAAATGCAAAAAAAGACTTTCTGAAACTAGTATGCTGTGCTCCAATTTATTTTACAATTTGATCACTGAGGTTTTTTAAGAGGGTTGTCTTTTGGCATTTTTTGTGAGAAGTTATAAATGTGATCTTAGGTGGAGAGGTGATGAAATGTCCAATTACTTATCGATAATCTTCATTACTCCTGGTCCACTTGTCCTTGTCCCATTCATTTCCAGTATAGATATACACTATCTCCCAGACAGAAAACAGAGCAAAAGGAATGCTGTAACCCTACCCCACCCACTCTCACTAGGAATACTTAATGTTTGCTTACCCAGCATTCATTCGGAACTACCAAGCCCTCAATTTGAAGGCTGGCCATTCGAGGGGGAGGGGTGTAATGAATGGGAGGAGGATAGATGGACCAGGAGTAATGAAGATTACAGTTTATTAATAAGACGTTACCCCCCAGGTCCCTATAGTCCTCGCCCCCTTCATTACTAGTGGAGAATACCCAAGCCAAGAACCCAGCATTCATATTCAAAAGGATATCACAAAAAGATACAACACTTAGTATGGGCGGAAAATTCGTTCCGCTCGCGGAATTTGCGGACTTTCCGTGATTTCGCGATACGTGAATCGCGCGAAATCACGGCAAAATCTGCGAATTCGCGAGCGGGACGAATTTTGCTCAGGAATCACTTACAGGGTTACAGCTAATTTCTTTGTAACCATTTACAAAATGGTTACAAAGAATTTAACTTCAACTTGGGCACCTGCTGTAACCCTGTAAGTGCTTCCTGAGCGGCGTCTCGTTGCCTACTTGAACTAATCTCTGACCCTGCTCTGACCCTCGAAGCAGGGTCAGAGAATAGTTACAAGTAGACAACGAGGCTCAGTGAACAGGAAGCACTTACAGAGATAGATAAAACAGGTGCCTGATTTGAAGGTCAAATTCAGTAACTCCTTAATCAGCCCCCAAAAAATTGTGCGCTTTGTCGAGGCTGGGCAGGTGTGCTTTCTGCCCATTTCTACAGTCAAAAATTAGCTATGATGCTTGATGGAGGCCTTTGCATCCTTAACTTTCACGAGTGCAACCCCCATGCAGTTCCTGTAACCAGTAGCTTTTTTCTCCTCATCTGCTGCTCTGATCTGTGCCTGACCTTTTATACACACAAGAAGAGGCATGTGAACTCGCAAAGAAGCCCCCCCCATTTGCCCACCCCACACACTAGCGGTGTGCACCGTCTTCCTGCCCTTTACACACTATGATGGACAGCTCACTCGAGGGACCCCGGCGCCCTTCGGCGTGATGGCAAAGTTAATCAGCCCCAAAAAATCGTGCGCTTTGTCGAGGCTGGGCAGGTGTGCTTTCTCCCCATATCTACAGTCGAAAATTAGCTATGATACTTGATGGAGACCTTTGCATCCTTGACTTTCACGAGTGCAATCCCCGTGCAGTTCCTGTGACCAGGAGCTTCTTTCTCCCCATCTGCTGCTCTGATCGGTGCCTGACCATTTATACACACAAGAGGCATGTGAACTCGCAAAGAAGCCCCCCCGTTTCTCCCCCCCACACACTATCGGTGTGCACCATCTTCCCGCCCTTTACCCACTATGATGGACAGCTCACTCGAGGGACCCCGGCGCCCTTCGGCGCGATGGCAAAGTTAATCAGCCACAAAAAAATTGTGCGCTTTGTCGAGGCTGGGCAGGTGTGCTTTCTCCCCATATCTACAGTCGAAAATTAGCTATGATGCTTGATGGAGGCCTCGGCATCCTTGACTTTCACAAGTGCAATCCCCGTGCAGTTCCTGTTACCAGTAGCTTCTTTCTCCCCATCTGCTGCTCTGATCGGTGCCTGACCTTTTATACACACAAGAGGCATGTGAACTCGCAAAGAAGCCCCCCCGTTTGCCCCGCCCCACACACTAGCGGTGTGCACCGTCTTCCCGCCCTTTACCCACTAAGATGGACAGCTCACTCGAGGGACCCTGGCGCCCTTCGGCGCGATGGCAAAGTTAATCAGCCCCAAAAAATCGTGCGCTTTGTCGAGGCTGGGCAGATGTGCTTTCTCCCCATATCTACAGTCGAAAATTAGCTATAATGCTTGATGGAGGCCTTTGCATCCTTGACTTTCACAAGTGCAATCCCTGTGCAGTTCCTGTAACCAGTAGCTTCTTTCTCCCCATCTGCTGCTCTGATCGGTGCCTGACCTTTTATACACACAGGAGGCATGTGAACTCGCACAGAAGCCCCCCCCGTTGGCCCCCCCACACACACTAGCGGTGTGCACCGTCTTCCCGCCCTTTACCCACTAAGATGGACAGCTCACTCGAGGGACCCTGGCGCCCTTTGGCACGATGGCAAAGTTAATCAGCCCCAAAAAATCGTGCACTTTGTCGAGGCTGGGCAGGTGTGCTTTCTCCCCATATCTACAGTCGAAAATTAGCTATAATGCTTGATGGAGGCCTTTGCATCCTTGACTTTCACAAGTGCAATCCCTGTGCAGTTCCTGTAACCAGTAGCTTCTTTCTCCCCATCTGCTGCTCTGATCGGTGCCTGACCTTTTATACACACAGGAGGCATGTGAACTCGCAAAGAAGCCTCCCCCGTTTGCTCCCCCCACACACTATCGGTGTGCACCGTCTTCCCACCCTTTACCCACTATGATGGACAGCTCACTCGAGGGACCCCGGCTCCCTTTGGCGTGATGGCAAAGTTAATCAGCCCTAAAAAATCGTGCGCTTTGTCGACGCTGGGCAGGTGTGCTTTCTCCCCATATCTACAGTCGAAAATGAGCTATGATGCTTGATGGAGGCCTTCGCATCCTTGACTTTCACGAGTGCAATCCCCGTGCAGTTCCTGTAACCAGTAGCTTCTTTCTCCCCATCTGCTGCTCTGATCTGTGCCTGACCTTTTATACACACAAGAGGCATGTGAACTCGCAAAGAAGCCCCCCCGTTTACCCCCCACACACACTAGCAGTGTGCACCGTCTTCCTGCCCTTTACCCACTATGATGGACAGCTCACTCGAGGGACCCTGGCGCCCTTCGGCGCGATGGCAAAGTTAATCAGCCCCAAACAATTGTGCGCTTTGTCGAGGCTGGACAGGTGTGCTTTCTCCCCATATCTACAGTCGAAAATTAGCTATGATGCTTGATGGAGGCCTTTGCATCCTTGACTTTCACAAGTGCAATCCCTGTGCAGTTCCTGTAACCAGTAGCTTCTTTCTCCCCATCTGCTGCTCTGATCGGTGCCTGACCTTTTATACACACAGGAGGCATGTGAACTCGCACAGAAGCCTCCCCCGTTGGCCCCCCCCACACACACTAGCGGTGTGCACCGTCTTCCCGCCCTTTACCCACTAAGATGGACAGCTCACTCGAGGGACCCTGGCGCCCTTTGGCACGATGGCAAAGTTAATCAGCCCCAAAAAATCGTGCGCTTTGTCGAGGCTGGGCAGGTGTGCTTTCTCCCCATATCTACAGTCGAAAATTAGCTATAATGCTTGATGGAGGCCTTTGCATCCTTGACTTTCACAAGTGCAATCCCTGTGCAGTTCCTGTAACCAGTAGCTTCTTTCTCCCCATCTGCTGCTCTGATCGGTGCCTGACCTTTTATACACACAGGAGGCATGTGAACTCGCAAAGAAGCCTCCCCCGTTTGCTCCCCCCACACACTATCGGTGTGCACCGTCTTCCCACCCTTTACCCACTATGATGGACAGCTCACTCGAGGGACCCCAGCTCCCTTTGGCGTGATGGCAAAGTTAATCAGCCCTAAAAAATCGTGCGCTTTGTCGAGGCTGGGCAGGTGTGATTTCTCCCCATATCTACAGTCGAAAATTAGCTATGATGCTTGATGGAGGCCTTCGCATCCTTGACTTTCACGAGTGCAATCCCCGTGCAGTTCCTGTAACCAGTAGCTTCTTTCTCCCCATCTGCTGCTCTGATCTGTGCCTGACCTTTTATACACACAAGAGGCATGTGAACTCGCAAAGAAGCCCCCCCGTTTGCCCCCCCACACACACTAGCAGTGTGCACCGTCTTCCCGCCCTTTACCCACCATGATGGACAGCTCACTCGAGGGACCCCGGCTCCCTTTGGCGTGATGGCAAAGTTAATCAGCCCCAAAAAATCGTGCGCTTTGTCGAGGCTGGACAGGTGTGCTTTCTCCCCATATATACAGTCGAAAATTAGCTATGATGCTTGATGGAGGCCTTTGCATCCTTGACTTTCACAAGTGCAATCCCTGTGCAGTTCCTATAACCAGTAGCTTCTTTCTCCCCATCTGCTGCCCTGATCGGTGCCTGACCTTTTATACACACAGAAGGCATGTGAACTCGCAAAGAAGCCTCCCCCGTTTGCCCCCCCACACACTATGGGTGTGCACCATCTTCCCGCCCTTTACCCACTATGATGGACAGCTCACTCGAGGGACCCCGGCGCCCTTGGGCGCAGTGGCAAAGTTAATCAGCCCCAAGAAATTGCGCGCTTTGTCGAGGATGGGCAGGTGTGCTTTCTCCCCATATATACAGTCGAAAATTAGCTATGATGCTTGATGGAGGCCTTTGCATCCTTGACTTTCACGAGTGCAATCCCCGTGCAGTTCCTGTAACCAGTAGCTTCTTTCTCCTCATCTGCTGCTCTGATCTGTGCCTGACCTTTTATACACACAAGAGGCATGTGAACTCACAAAGAAGCCTCCCCCGTTTGCCCCCCCACACACACTTGCGGTGTGCACCGTCTTCCCGCCCTTTACACACTATGATGGACAGCTCACTCGAGGGACCCCAGCGCCCTTCGGTGCAATGGAAAAGTTACACACACACATGGTCACTGGAGGCAACTCTTCTGGCCCTACGCAGCTGTAGTGCTGGAAAAGCACTATACATTTACCCAACGTGGTAGCACTTACTGATTAGCCAGTAGAAAGTACTCCAGTTAAGTATGGAGCAAAATCGCAAAACAATCAACGATTTTGCAGGGAAAATCGCGAATTCACAGATTTTTTTGCGACTTCGTGTGAATTTGCGAACCCCTGATTCACAAAATTCGCCCATACTTATACAACACCATACAGTAGCACTCAAAAGTGATTTATTAACACAGAACAGAAAAAAAGAATACAGGAGCTCACTACCTGCAACTCTCTCACCCCAAAATGTGCATCATCCCCCAACACATCCTGGAGATGGCAGACAAAGGTATTGGAGGATGCCCAAGTTGCAGCTAAAAAAATCCCAGTAAACTGCCATCCCCCTAGTAGAGCAGCCTGGAACCCCGCAGGAGGGGGAGACCCAGCCAGAGAATAAGTCAACTCAGCTCCTTTATCCATCAACTACTGGACAATGAGGAAGCCTTATCCCCCCATGAAGAAGCCCCCCCAAAAAAACAAGAACGTAGTCTTCATAAAATGAATAGTTCCCTCCTAATAGCTCTACAAAACCCTTTTCACATGCAACAAAGCCCACACCAATGTCGTTTGCAGACCCAGAGTCAGCCACCTAGTCAGGCAAAAGAATTTTCTTAGACTTATATAACTGGGGAGCCACTTCTGGCACAAAGGAAGAATCTGACTACAGCACCGCCCTATTGTCAGAAAAGAACAAAAAGGGTTACCTAGCCATCAGAGCTCCCCAACTCACTAATGTGCCTGGTGTAAGTGATTGCCTCTAAAAACACCAATTTGAACTTGACAAATTTTATGTCTACCAACTGCAAAGACTCAAAAGATTCCAACACTAGCGCTTTCAACACCAGAGGTAGATCCCAAAGCAGATTCAGAGGCATTGTGAAAGGGTGGGAATGAGAGAATCCATGCAACAACTGTGGCACTAGATCATCCACATCATCCCGGTTAACCAAAGGGTAGCGAAGTGCTTTGATGGCTGACCACTGAGCCCTCAAGGCAGATACCGTAAGCATTTCTCAAAACTGTCCTACAAAAACTGCAGCACAACCATTTTCAGGGGAGATCACTGAAGAGACCCACTCCAGCACTGGAAATTCCCCCAATGCCTATCAAACAAATACAAAGTGGAAGGCCTTTGGGACCACTGGATAGGCACGGCTAAGTGCTGGTGAATCCCTCTGTACTGCAGCCTCCTCCTTTCAACTTCTAGACTGACAGACAAAGCGTCGGCAGGTTCAGAGATGGAGTTGACTTCAGAGGAGAGGGGGAGCAAGGAATTATCCAGGGACCCTGAACTGCCATAAGGTTGATGCTGGGAAACTAAAGATCGAGGGGGCCAAAATGGCACCACCCTCACCACCACTCTGGATTCTCCCCTCAGATGAGTCAGAAGCCTGGGAATGAGAGAAACTGGTGGGAAAGCATACAATAGAGAAACTGGTGGGAAAGCATACAATAGGTAGTCCGGCGATTGATCAGTCAGAGCATCCATCCCCCAGGCTTCGCCCTGCAAGGAGGGAGCACAAAACCTTAGGATAGGAAGTTAGAGGTCACTGCAGCAAGAAACCAAGCGATAATTACCAGATCTTTGCATCTAAGTGTTCGTTCTCCTCCCTGGAGGAGCTTCAGTGAGCCCATCCCCCGGAAATCTTTCAGCCTGATTTCTCATGCTGACTCACGATCTGGTAATTATCACTTGGTTGGTTGCTGCATTTACCTCTAACTTCATATCAACAGACTACTAATAAGGAGTATTCAATTACCTCTAGGTGCTCTTTCCCATTCTGTCTTGATGGAGACCCCATACTAAGGACTTACTTACGTTGAATACTTGAAGGGGTCGAAACGTTGACTTTTCTCTATGACAAGCTTTGACTACTGAGATTTGTTATCAGGGACCGTACTATGCTATGTATTCCCATGTAATAGTTTGCCTATTAGAGGCTGGACAGGTTTCATCATGTAAATATAATGTACATGTGGCACATTATCTCTCCTTTCCGTACTATCCCCGCAAACAAACTTTTTCCCCCTCAGCACTTCATTCTCTCCTTTTATCCTGAGCACCTTTATCTCAAATGTATAAAGGATTATAATGTCTTAAATAAGCAGGTGTTGTGTTGATTAAATACATTGCATCTATTGCATATACATTAATGTGATACAGTGAATGCTTTTATCTCTTTTTTCTTGAAATTGTTGCTACTGTGACCATTTTTCTACTGTATTGTAGTCTTACCCAGGTCCGGTAGTATTTCGTGTTACCATATTGATACTTAACAATTCTCCAGGTTCAGCAGAAACCCATAAGCCTTGAGAGATGCACACACTACCTGCAAATTGTGAAGAAGCTGCTCATACAATGGAGCATGGAGCAGCCAATCGTCTTGATAGGGATCTAGGTGGATTCCCTAGAGATGGAGCATAGCGACTAGCAGAGCCACCTCCTTGGTAAAAACTCTGGGGCTGATCGAAGGCCAAATAGCAGCACTTGAAACTGATAAATAACCCCTTTGATGCAGAGCCTCAGAAAGTGCTTGAAATAGGGATGTATTGGAACATGGTAATATACAACTTGCAGATCCAAAGTGCCCATCAGATTTCCCTACATTAGAAAAGGACCACCCATTGCCGAAGGGAACATTCAGTACACACTTGTTGAGAGCCTTCAAATCCAAAACCAGCCAGAAGCCTCCCATACACTTTGCTACCAGAAAGATGATGGAGTACAATCCCTTGCTGGTCCACATTGGAGGAACTTCCTGACAGGCCTTCTTCTGCAGCAGAGAACAAAGCACCTGAGCCAAAGCCTCATGCTTTTCTGTCCAGGAGGGTCAAGAAGTCGGACAGACCCCCAAAACCAGAGGAACCTCCCCAAATTTAATCCAGTAACCATGCCTTACAATGTCCAACTCCCAGGCATCTGAAGTAGATTCCTCCCTGGCCTAGAGGAAGTGCTGAAGGTGACATCCTATCACACCGTCCTGACCCACCATATAGTCCGGAACAAGGCTTTGGAGTGGGAGGTGGATGAATGGATGGAAAGCCTGCCTCTGTGAAGGCTAGGAAAATGGGGATTTAGGTTTCAAAGACTGTCCACTGAAACGAATTTCAGGGAGGATGTATGATTCTTTTCCTTGAACAATTTGTGAAGCTTATCCTCCAGCTCTGCCTCAAACATCACGGTCCCCTGACAAGGCAACCGGACGGTGAAAGCTTTCTGGTCAGAATCAGTCCACCAGTCCTTCAGAACTAAATTCTGGTGAGCACCCACACAAGATCCATCTGACTGAGCTGAATCCCTCACCACATCAAAGGAAACATCTGAACGATATTCCACATGTCGCTCAATCTGTTCCACCATTCCAGAGCAATCAAAGCATCATCCAAGGATTTAATCAGGGCATTAATGTTAGTAGTCAGAGACAGGGCCACATATAAACCATAGATCCATGCTTGAAGGGCCAGATGGGAGCCAAAATACACTTTCTGGAAGAAGGCTTCCACTTTCATATCTACAGCATCCTTAATTATGCCATCCTCCACCAAGGATGTCCTCCCTCCTAAACTGCCCACAAAAGAATCAATAGTAATAAAGTCAGGTAAATTATGTTGCATATCCTAAAACGGGAACAATTTGGCCATAAAACGTGGTAGCATAATCTTGTCAGGATCATTCTATTCACGGTTGAGAACCTCATGAATGTAGTGGTGAAGTGGAACATAAATAGGAGTTAGGAATTTTGAAATTGGTGCAGGACGGAACCAGAGTACTTCATCTTCTGGAAACCCCATGTTTGATTTCAAATGCCTAAATCAATTCAGGGAACATGTCCCTGGCAATATACTTGCCCTTCTGCTCATCAGGACCAGGCCCCTCCTCCTCTGACCCTGAGGAGTGTGAACACTGCAGAGGAATAAAACTCTTAAGTCTGCAGGGGTCCCCCATCTCCAGCAAAGTCTCACATATCAACTTCTTCAGTCTAGAGTCCTCCCTTTCCCTGCACCACTTAGAAGGAAGAGAATGGGAAGAGGTTGAATAATAGGCAGATGAAGAGGAAGCCAGATGCTCCCTCTTTCGTGAGTGCTTCCCCATGGTTACATTCAGAAGAACCCTGCACCAGGCACTCCCTGTAAACAAGAAAAGCAAACAGCACAGCACTGTCAAAAATCACCGCGTAGCAGAAGAAACCACTGTGCACCACTTACCCCCGGGACAGCAGAAATAGGCATCCCAAAAAATCAGCAGGGCACAGAAATGCCACATCACAGCCCAGAGAGCTGCTCAACCTCCAGCACACTTGCGCAAATAAGTCATGTGCACCTTAGGAGGTCAGGCAAAACCAGGAAACATGACCCAGTCACACACTTCCTGGAGCCCAAATGATAGCCTCATGAAATGTGTGTCTTCCCTTCCAGCCCAGCAGTCTAGGAGGCGCGTAGTACAATGAGCACAGAACCTAACACTTCATGCACCAACAATCCAGAGTCAATCCTTTAGGCACACAAGTCCCTGCATGCCTGGCAGGCAGAGAGACGTGCCACCGTCATCCGTTACTAAAGCCCCACTGGCAAAACTGCCAACTCAACAATACCAGTCCAACTCCAGTTCTGCAGGAGCAGCACGCCGCATTCCTTGTCCCATTCTGTCGACAGACAGAAAAAAGAACAGAATGAATGCTGGGTAAGTACTCGTTAAGTACTCTAGGTTGGAGTGGATGAGGTAGGGTGCCAGCCAATGGTAGATGGCATCTATTGGGGGGAGACAGGCACAAATAAAAAAAACATTTAAATTAAAACTTACCAAATCCAGACAATTTGACGTCCTCTTCACTTCAGACCTCTTGTCCTGAAACTGCAGTGAAGGCCCCTGCAAACTCACTCGATCAATCCTGGTGCTGCTCACATGCTGTTAACCAGCATGAGAGCAGCAGCCTGATTGGAAGGAGCGGCCTCTCTTGACCCTCCCCAGCACAATGGAGGCCTGCACTTGCTCTCAACCCAGCTGTCTTCAGATAGCTAGGTTGAGCATTTTGTAGTGCTTAAGTTTGGCTGTACCTCGCAAAACGGCTGGCCAATGAGACGCAATTAAACAGTGCACAGGCAGCCCTCTGCCCACCACTCCTGTCTACTGCCACTCAAAAGGCCCCGCCCCATCTTGACACTCGGTTCACGATGGGAAGATGAAAATTGAAATGGTAATATATTACCGTTTTATTTGTAATCTCTGTGGCTTTGGGGGACATTTAATTCCTTTTGTTCTTTTTTCTGTCTGGGAGATGGTGTGTATTTCAACTAGTAATGAATGGGAGAAGCAATAGAGGGACCTGGGGGTAATAGTGGGACGTCTACAAGAGAATATCTTGGGCTTCTTACTTTTTCAAAACTGAACACTTTTTTACAATTTTCCCTTACAGTGGGTGAATGATCTACCTTATTTGTGATATATCGTAGGGCTTTGTATAGTTATTAAGATGTCTACCAAAATTCTGCTAAACGTTACACCTTTTTTTTAGCTTCTTTAAACTTCGGAAATATTTTGCAATTAGGTTGGCTTAGAGAGAACAGATA
Source organism: Lissotriton vulgaris (assembly GCF_964263255.1). Classification (NCBI taxonomy): domain Eukaryota; kingdom Metazoa; phylum Chordata; class Amphibia; order Caudata; family Salamandridae; genus Lissotriton; species Lissotriton vulgaris. The sequence goes on from NC_141685.1 coordinate 1,969,883,459, forward strand.
ACGTACTGTGAGGCGTGCAGCAGCACTAATATGACATGCAATTTGGGAAGGCAATGTGAATGGAAGAAAAATGTTAAAGAAATAACCTGCAAAGTAAAAAAAAGTGGGCATTTTTGTTTACGCCGAGCTATTGGATGGAATGATTTGCCTACACCCCTGATACTTCTTGGATATTTTCTTACATAGTTTACAGTCACAATCAAGTCTAATATTATATTTCAGTATCAAGTGATATTTGGCAATATGATGTAGTACAGACAGTTAACGACTGACCAGACGCACATAGGCAAAGGAAGATTGGTAAGAAGCAAGATGTGCAGACAGAAGGAAACACGGGGAATCACTGAAAAAGATTCTGAGCTACTGAGATACTAGTAGGCATGCAGCTAGATGTGTGTGCTGATTAGATCCATTTCAGGAATAGAACATGGCAACGCCTCCAGCACAACCCATCCTATGAAGCCCGAAGAGAGGAACAGCTGCAGAACATCCCACCGCCAGTGCCAGGGAAGTGAACAATCACATCTTCCTCTCGGGAGAGGAACGTAATGTGGAGGTATGAACCAGAAGGGGTATATTTATGTGATAGCAGAGGCAGGACAACATATATTCCTCCTGAGTACGTAAAACATCAGATTCGTTTAACCCAAGAATTCAGAACTGTGTGTACTGATAAAACGGTCATAAGTTGACTTGAAATCAAAATAGCAAGCGTGATGCAAAGGTACAACATATGTTCTTCATGAACTAACTCTTTACCTGATCTACTTCACATGAAAAATGTACGAAAATGTATGTCATTTTAATGGCAGACAGATAATCTTGATTTAGGCAGTGAAACACAGCCAGAAAAGCACAGTACGGGTGTAAAAAAGTAATTTAGAGAAAGAAAAATTTAATTGTAATGTGTTAGTTGTTAAGTCCTCCAAAACCACTAGAGGGAGCGCTAGCATTACTAAACGCACTTGTTTTCGTGAGAGCAGTCACTGCTGCTTATGACATGGCCTTTTATACTTTTGCATTTTGGTACATGGTGTGTTTTGAACTTTGTATGTATTAATTATTCTGTGCATCAACATCCTGCAAAGAATAATGATCTAGTCAGTATTCACTATCTTGCTCCCAGTACCGTCTATGATATAAAAGATTTCTTGTTAAGATATTAAATATGATAGGTTTATCATTATGTGTATTATTACAATGGGTTTTCCATATTGCTTTTTGTTGAAAAAATCATTCAAAAACCAATTGTATTCAGTTTTTTACATCCAACCTAGAAATGTCTGAATTAAATATCAAGTAGTCTTTATTTGAAATGTCATTTTGAAGAACCAAAGTAATGTCTTTGCTGCTTTAAAGAGTCTGCTGTTTTCATACACATTGTAACATCTCCCGGTTTCAATCCAACTTTAATTAGAAAGTTTGTTCTCGCATTTAAGCCACTTTGTTCACTCCTTGAAACATTTCTCATTTGCTAAAATCAGCGTGGCACAGATGCCTGAGACCATACCCACCCACCTAAGATCCTGAATCACATCTTCCAAAGGATGGCTGGCATGATCGCATGTGCGACTACGTCTCACCCTATGTTACTGCATTCCACGCACACCTGCAGCTACCCGAGAAGATGCTATCACGAATAACAGTTCGCACGCAGGCTATACTCACAACTAATATCATGACAACGGAACACTGCTGCACATGAAGCTCGCACGTTCTATCCCTCACATCTCTTGACTTCACTACACCTCAAGTACAGCAACATGGCACCGCTGCGGTAGATCAACAAAAAACGTCCCGCATGGACCACATCAAAAGTCCACATCCCTCCAGCAATTAAAACTTTCGGTGTAACTTGCTGACACATTTCTTACCTTATGTGGGCCATGAAATGCAATATAACTGCGACGACCATACAACATAGTACAGTAAAGTAAATTTGCCAAGCAGCACGCACGACTCGAATACAACAATGATAACAAAACATGACAAACCACAACATGTAACAATGATTCATGTGAAGCTCACGATGATGCTGATCCTGGATCCCTGCAAAATGCACCAGTGTTCATTGATCATCTGTGAGTCTTGCCTATCTTTTTGTGGCAAAGGAATGTGAATCATTATTTTGCTTACAGTTACTGTGGGAGTTATTACATCGTGACTAGTACATTTGGAGTGCCTGTACATTGTGATTTTTCAGGTTAAGTATAATTATATATTTATATAAACAGACAGCATTTAGACTCATCCTCAACCTTCCACACAGAACCCACTTCACACACACCTCAGAGAACTACTCTGACTCCCGATACATACATGTGCTCAATGTATATGTGTGAATGAGATAGATAGAAAGAAAGATGGATGGATGGCTGGATGGATGGATAGATAAATACTGGTCCATTCTGGCCAGTCGGTACTTATAGTAAGGGCCTATTTTCCAAAGGAAGAACTTTTTTTGTTTGCTAATAACTTTGCTGCTGTTTGAGGATTTTCATGAAATTTTCAAATTAGTGTACTACTCACTTCAGCTGCAGACTAGAAAGTTGCAGGGTGATGCAGAAAGTGGGGGCAGAGAAAAAGGTGGGTACAAAACACTTTTTCCCTATGTAATTTCCCATCAGGATTTTAGACATGACTACAACCCGAATTGTGGAGCAGAATTACACCAAATTTGGCAGAAAGGTAGATCTTGGCCCAGAAAGATCTCTTTTTGTAATTTGGTGCAAATCTGTTCAGTAGTTTTTAGGTATATATATATAAAAATATTTCTGTATATCTAGGGACGCGGATGTTCCACAGATCTCACAACAACAAAAAGTCCCTAGTTGGAGGAAATATATCCTAAGGCGTAAGGTAACCTAGGCCTGGTGGCTTAAGGGTTATCTACGCTAACAGAGACTACAAATATGTCAAGACACCCTATTGTAAATAATCAGTCAGTGTAAACACCCTATCTGTACGTCACACAGCAATTAAGAGACTATAATTTCTACTAGTGTAAAAACAACAATTTATTAAAAACTTTTACAGAATCAATTTGCACCAGAAAACACATTATACAATAAAATACATATTATTTAAAAAAAACAAGAGTCAATAAATAATATGTATTTTATTGTATAATGTGTTTTCTGGTGCAAATTTCCTCCAACTAGGGACTTTTTGTTGTTGTGTACTATTTACCCTGTCCCCTAAACGGTCTTAAGGGTACCTCCCTCCTTGTGTTGTGTGTTCCACAGATCTGCCAGATCTCATTCTGAGATATAATTGGCTCCCACCACTTCAACTAGGAAGTAGTGGCAGCCATCTTGGGACTTGGGCCTGAGTCCCAACAAAAATGTAATAAAAACACAAGGGGGTCAGGGTAAGTAACCTCCTAGGCCTAGTGGTGGAGTTGCACAGGACCCCGTTGAAGGCCATTTTTTTAAATTATTTGTTTATTTTGGTACAAATTTGCAGGGAATCTATGACAAAAAAAAAGTTGCTTTGAGATATTCACCTGATATCGTTATTGGCTTTTTCAGTGAAATTCGAAGGCTTCTTCTTAAAGAAGCAGATCTTTTTATTTATTATCCCGAACTATAAAGTTAGATTAACCTTTAGTTTTTTTCAGTAAAAATATGCACTGAAAATGCCATAGGTTTCAGGCCTGATATAGTAAGGAATTAGCATTTAAAAAACCTTAGAAATTTACTGAAAAAAAAACATAGGTTTTAGCGGTGTTATAGTTAGCTGGACATTTCACTTTTACAAAACCATTGAAATTCCTCCGATATAGTTAGTTGTACTCACTATATCTTGCGCGCCCGCAATCCACTGCTGATGATGTCACATATTACATCATTCATGACAGCCCGAACTGCCAAGCCATGTCTTCCCTGGACCAGAATCAAGCATCCTAGGACCGGTGTCTGGCTATCAGCCGTCTTCAGCCAGGATAGCTTGACTCCAGAGGCTTAGTGAGCACGGGACCCACGTCTGGGCATAACCTTCCCATATAGGGTGAACAGCAAAACACACAAGATGATGGACGGAATGTTGCACATTGATTCTGCTCAGGCTCAAATTTATTCTTCTTGCTGTCAACATTGCTGGTTCACAAATGCTATAGGAATATTTTCCTCAGTTTTATGGAATGGTGAAGTAAGATGGTGCAGTGCAACCTTTGAGACTCAAGGTAGCTGTGAGAGCGCAGGATCATTCAAGATACAACCAAACTTGTGCTAGGTTTGACTAGGAACTGGATGCTATTGTATTTTTGGAGACATTTTAACTCCCTTATTGATGACCTGAAAGGAAGTCACTTTTTACCCACCTTCCTCTATAAGTTAGTCCCGTTACAATTAATTTGTTTCTTTCTGTTTATTCACAGGACTTAATATAGTTACAAATGTAATCTGTATGCTTTTTTGCATTAATGTAGCTGAATTCTGCCAATAAAACGTGATAGATATCTTTGTGCTTCTCTTCTGTGTGAAGTGGTGGTGCACAAAGGGATCTGTGTCTCCATCCCTGTGGATGAGCTACAAAGTTTGGGGTTGGTGAATTAACACAAACGTATTTTTCTAGATAGAGCTTCGTACCACAGTTTTGTCCTTACTTTGGGTTCCATTAAGAGTACTGGAGAATTCGCAATACTGGGTGGTAGCTCCCTGCGAGATAACATGGGCCCTTATTTATGAGGTCTTGCGTCAGTTTTGCGCCGCCGGTGCGTCACTTTTTGTGACGCATCAGCGGCGTAAAAAAAGCGCCTTGTTGCGCCATATTTAAAAAGTGACGCATCTAGGTAGATGCTTCACTTTTTAAACCCCTGCGCCACATTATACCTGCGTCAGGTATAATGTATGCTGAGGGGGCGTCCCCCCGCAAAAAGCCTCGTAATAGTGACGCAGTGAAATCTATGAGAATTCACTGCGTCACATTTAGGATGCTGTTGCGTCAAAATCTTGCGCCTGCCTCACAGCAGGCGTAAGACTGACGCAAGCCCTTTCACATGGGGCTTTCCCCATGTGAAAGGACGCATTTCTGGAGTTGCGTCACTTTTGTGACACACTCCAGCAATGCGTCACTTTTGTGCTTACAGATGCGTCAGAAATACTGACGTATCTGTAAGTCCTTGCGACATGATGCGTCATACATTAAATATGACACATCATTGGTGTCGCAAGGAGTGCGCAGTGAAAAGTGACGCATCGCTATTTTCACGCAGCGATGCGTCACTTTTCATAAATGAGGCCCATGGATCACAAAAACTGTTTTCCCTGAAATCGGGAACAGGTGGATTCGAGAATACCGTGTTCAATTCTCTGTGTTTTCCCCTTTCAGGGTAAACAATTGGCCCAAATCTGCAGCACCCTACCACCTGCATTGAGCAAGCAGTAACTTAGCAGGGGCTTTTTTTGCCTTTGAAGGTGCGAGGACAGTGGTAGGGTAGGTACCTTTCTACATATTGTAGAAGCGTCTACTCCGACCCCATGCAGATGGATGAGGCTGGGCAGGGCCCGGGCTCAGAAGCTGCCTGTAGGCTCTGTGGCTTCGAGGAGGTCTCCAGGTCTGGGTTCGAGGGCAGTTATTGAATGTGGAGTTTGCAGGCCTGATAATTCCAGGCAGTGAGACGGGTAAACCTGTGTTGTATTCCCACTCCCTTAGTGATGGTACCGCGTTGGGCCACTCGTAATAGGAGGCTAAGTGCTATGAATAGCAAATGTTATTTATACCCAGGTTAATGGTTTTTAGTGTACCCAATTTAGAAAGATGAAAGGATGAGTTGCCATTGTCAGGCTTCAAACCTACAACCTGAATACGTCAACCATTTCACCCACCGAACTGCTTGTTAAAAGATAAGTAAAAAAAAGTAGGAGTTATCTTTTGTGTGTGATGGAGGATAGGATGTGTGCCCTGATTGCTTAAAATACCATTTCTGGTAAAGAGAAGAGGCACTCAGTAACCGTGCTTGCACCTTCTCAAAGATGGCTGGGGCCGCCTCTAATTGCATTCCTCTCTGCTCTGTTTCAGACACGGGGACAGTGTTCAAGGTCATCAGCATTTACAAAGAGAACCTGGCTCTGGAAGAGGTCGTGCTGGAGGAGTTAGAGGTGTTCACGGTAAGTTACTGAAAGCTAAAAGTGTCCTGTGGGGGTAAGGTGTGTGTGGATGAGCACGCGTCTGCCGTGGTCGCTGCATTTTGCAGTGATGTTATGATATAGGAGGCAATCCTGTTCAGAGATGTTAATATTTCCCCTTCAGAGCGCGCGAATGTTGATTATAAAAACAATTTCGTGCATTTCAAGGTTCCTCTGTCTGAAAACATATCTTCCACATTCTGAGTCCTAGCAGGACTCTGCCGCACAATTGCAGTTCTGTGTTCACGCCTCAGCTGCCTGTTCCAATTTATTCTGTGAACCTCAGCAAACATGATTTGCCCCCGCCGAATATGCCTTCTCGTTACTGCAGAGCAGCCGTGACCTTGTGAACGGGCTGCTGTGTGAATCTCTTTCAGATGGCTGCTTCTGAGAGATAGCGTATCATATCTGCTCAACAATAGGTTAGAAGGTTACCCTGGTAATTGATCCGTCCTCCGCGCTGAATCAGCGAGTCTAAAAGCAGCAGAGCAGCATGCACAATATCCAGCATTGTCAGAATATGAGTTACTCCCGGCTCCTGGCAGTCTGTCCGAGGCCTGCTCCTCCTTACAATACATATGTTGTTAGCACAGGAGAGAAGTGCACGCATTGCGCCTCTCTGTGCGCCGAAACAGGGCATTCCAGGGAAAGCCCACAGAAATCAAAGCAGAGACTTTACTCTTGGTGAGTGAGTCCCCAGGCGTTTTCACAGATCCGCAGTCGCGGCCCGTCCATAGGGGCGAAGGGGCCAGGCCCCCTCACCTACTGCCCCTCAATAAGAATGTCTGTCAAGCTGAGCAAAGGTCAGCCTGACAGACACGCTTCATTTTCAGGTCAGGCAGCAAGGAGCTAGCCTTGCCCTAAATGCGCAGGCTCCCGGCTGCCTGGGGTGAACTTTACTGGGCTGAGGATGTCATAGCTCGTGTGGGCGTGATCTCCTCAGCTCAGCAAAGGTCCTTGAGGCCCTCCCCCTCGTGACAAGGGGGAGCATCACTCATTGCCTCGGGCCTGGGCGCTTCAGTTCTAAGCCCTGAAGTGCCGAGGGCCGAATGCAAATCAGTGGCACCTCATCATAGAGTGGAGTGGTAACAGCAGTCTCACTGATCTCTTCCCTCTCTGTGACGAGGTTGGTTCTGTTGCCATCCCTCATTGGCTGACCTAAGGTCAACCAATGAGAGAAGGCAGCAGTTACGATTCTCCTTGGACCTCCAAGGGTTGGGACTGCTGCTTTCCCTCATTGGCTGAAATAAGGTCAACCAATGAGAGAAGCAGCAGTTACGATTCTCCTTGGACCACCAAGGGTTGGGACTGCTGCCTTCCCTCATTGGCTTCTTAGGAGGGAAGGGGAAGACAAGACACACACACACATACACACATACACACATCTATTCACAACACTCATTACCAAATATTCAAACATACATGCAGGCACGCACCATAAATTAACAAACAAATTCTCACTTACCTGCAGCTCTGCCTCTGAGGTCACAGGAGGGTTCAATCAATCAATCAATCAATCAATCAATCAATCAATCAGGAGTTTGTTAAAGCGTGACTACTCACTCGTAAGGGTCTCAAGGCGCTAGGGGTGGGGGTGGCGGGGATTGGGGGGGGTGCATGTTCCATTCCATCAAGGAGGGGGTCTGTCGAAGAGCCAGGTTTTGAGGTTTCTTGCGAAGATGGGGAGCGATGTTGTCTGTCTGAGGTGGAGCAGAAGGGCGTTCCATGCTTTGGCCGTGAGGAAGGAGAAGGAGCAGCCTCCCGATCTGGTCTTTCTGGTGCGGGGGACCACGGCGTAGGAAAGCTGGGCTGATCGTAGGGTCCTTTGGGGTGCGTGGAATTCGAGTCGGCTGTTCAGGTATGCTGGTCCGGTGCGCAGGTGCTGGGAGATGTGGCAGTGTTTTGGCAGGTTGAGGACCAGTCTTGCGGCTGCGTTCTGGAAGTTCTGTAGCTTGCGGATGAGGTTTTTGTTTATTCCGGCGTAGAGTGCGTTGCCGTAGTCGAGTCTGCTGGTGACCAGGGCGTGAGTGACTGTCTTTCGGTGTTCGAGGGGGATCCATTTGAAGGTCTTACGAAGGAGGTGGAGGGTGTGGAAGCAGGAAGATGAGACAGAGTTGATCTGGTGGTCCATTTTGAGCTCGGATTCCAGGATGATTCCCAGGTTGCGTGCCTTATTCTGTGGGGGTTGGCGGGTTTCCGAGGGCGGTGGGCCACCAGGTGTCGCTCCAGCGTCGGGGTTTGGGCCCATGATGAGTACTTCTGTTTTGTTGGTGTTTAGTTGTAGGCAGCTGTTTTTCATCCATTTGGCGACGGCTTCCATGCCTTCTCGAAAGTTGCGTCTGGCGGTGTTGGGCTCGTTGGATAGGGAGAGGATGAGCTGGGTGTCATCTGCATATGACACAATGTTGAGTCCGTAGGTTCTGACGATGGGGGCAAGTGGAGCCATGTAGATGTTGAAGAGCGTCGGGCTGCGGGAGGAGCCCTGGGGGACTCCCCAGGAGGTAGGTGTGGGGTCCGAGAGGAAAGGGGGGAGTCTGACCCGCTGCGTCTTGCAGGAGAGGAAGGGGCAGATCAAGTCGAGGGCCTTGTCCTGGATTCCTGCATCGTAGAGTCTGCGTATTAGGGTGCGGTGAGAGACTGTGTCGAACGCCGCTGATAGGTCGAGGAGGATGAGGGCTACTGTTTCTCCTTTGTCCAGTAAGGTGCGGATGTCGTCTGTTGCGGCGAGGAGGGCGGTTTCCGTACTGTGTTTTTTTCTGAAGCCGGATTGGGAGGAGTCGAGGATGTTGTGTTCTTCAATGAATGTGGCGAGTTGGCTGTTGATGGCTTTCTCAATGACTTTCGCTGGGAACGGGAGCAGGGAGATGGGTCTGTAGTTTTTGAGGTCGGTGGAGTCTGCTGAGGGTTTCTTTAGGAGGGGGTTGACCTCGGCGTGTTTCCAGTCGATTTGGGAATGAGGCGGTCGCCAGGGAGCGGTTGATGGTTTGGCGGAGCATGGGTGTGATGGTGTTGAAGATGTGGTGGGGGCAGGGGTCCGTGGGGGCCCCTGAGTGGATTGACTTCATTGTCTTCAGTGTGTCTTCGGTGGTGAGGGCTGTCCAGTCATCAATCGCTGGTTTCCGGGTGTCGGGGGTGGTTGGTGAGGGTTCCGTGTGTTGGTTGTCTTCGTCGAAGTTGTCGTAGATGCTCTTGATTTTGTGGTGGAAAAAAATGCTGAGTTTGTCACAGAGGTCTTGTGAGGGAGGGATGTCGGTAGACTCGCTGGTGGGTTGGGCGAACTCTTTGATGATGCTGAAGAGTTCCTTGCTGTTGTGTGCGTGGGTGGAGATTCTGTCTTCAATTGCTTTTTTCCTCATTTCTCTGATGAGTTGATGGTGGGCGTTGGTGGCGGCTCTGAAGTTGTTGTGGGCTTCTGTGGATTTGGTGTTTCTCCAGGCCTTTTCGAGGCGGCGGCATGTGCGCCTGGACTCTCGAAGTTCGGTGGTAAACCATCTGGCTTTCTTGGCACGGGTATTGTTGTTTTTGTTGAGGGGGGCTATGGTGTTGGTGCTGTTCGAGATCCATCTATGCAGGGTTCGGGCTGCGGTGTTGGGGTCGTCGTTTTCCGCGATGGTTGGGGTGGACTTGTTGAGTGAGGAGGTGAGCTGGTCATCGGTGATTTTGGTCCAGTTTCTTTGTGGAAGCAGGTGCTGGTGTCTGTGGATGGTGGGTGTTCTGAAGGTGAAGTGGACGCAACAATGGTTGGTCCATGGGAGTTCGGTGGTGTGGCTGAAGGTGATGGAGTTTCCTGTAGTGAAGAGGGGGTCGAGGGTGTGTCCTGCTGAGTGCGTGGGCTCGGTCACGATCTGGCGGAGTCCAATGTTGTGGAGGTTGTCCAGGAGGCATGTGGTGTTGAGGTCCAGTTGATTGTCGAGGTGGAAGTTGAGGTCTCCCAGCAGGGTGTAGTTGGTGGATGCAATGGCCTGCGGGGAGATAATGTCTGTGAAGGAGTTGGCGAAGGGTCCGCGGGGTCCAGGAGGTCGGTAGATGAGGGTTCCTCGGAGGGCGGCGTTGGGGCTGGCCAGTATCTTGAAATGAAGGTGTTCCATCAGTTCTGTGGACTCGTCGGGGAGTGTGCTCAGGCGGAGGCTGGATTTGTGGACGATGGCTATTCCTCCTCCTGGGTGGGTGGGGCGGTCCTTCCTGGAGATCTTGTATCCTTGGGGGATGGCGATGGCGATGTCCGGTCCCGAGGTGGTGTTGCTCCAGGTTTCGGTGAAGAATGCTACGTCTGGGGTGGTGCTGTCGAGGAGGTCCCAGATTTCTGTGGCGTGTTTGTGGAGGGATCGGACGTTGAGGTGGATGCATTGCAGGGTCTTCGGTTCAGTTGTGTTCTTGTGGGCGGGTTGTGCTGGATCCGTGTTCTTGGCGGTGCTGCAGGTGTGCCGGCAGCGGTGACAGCTGAAGGGTCCATGGGTATCGGATGGTGATACTAGCTTGCAGTTGTTGTTGCAGCCTGGGTTGAGTGCGTGGAGTGCTGCTGGGTCGTAGCGCTGGCGGGGCGGAGGTCCAGGGTTCCTGGTGCTGTTCGCGGATGGGTCGCAGACGGTCGCCGACGTGCTTGCCTTTGACGCGCCTTCAGTGCACCAGCGGCGCGCCCGCAGCCCGCGGCCGCACAGTGGTCACCATTAAGTAGGGGTCGGGGAGGGCTGGACAGCTGGGAGGTGGGAGCGGGGAGGGGAGCTGGATTGGGCCGGTCGCGCTGGGGGGAGGGGCCGCGGGGGCAACAGCGGCGGGGAAAGGTAAAGGGAGGAAAGAAGGGATAAAGAAAAAAGGGAAAATAAGCAGAAATAAGTCACAAAAGAGCAGAGATGCAGAAAAGAGCAGAAAGGTGAAAGATAGAAAGGGTAGAAAAACGAGTGAAAACGAGTGAAGGAGCAGAGGGAGAGAAAAGGAAAATGGGCAGAAATAAGGCACAAAAGAGCAGAGGTGTAGAAAGGTGAAAGATAGAAAGGGGAAAAAACAAGTGAAAACGAGTGAAGGAGCAGAGGGAGAGAAAGGGAAAATGGGCAGAAATAAGGCGCAAAAGAGCAGAGGTGCAGAAAGGTGAAAGATAGAAAGGGGAGAAAAACGAGTGAAGGAGCAGAAAGAAAGAAAGGAGACAGAGGTCCACTGGACCACCAGGGATGAGGCGCAGGGAAACCTGCGGGTGGAGGGCCTCGATCACCAACACTCAAGAGTGCAGGGGCAGGGGCACCTCACTTAATGGTGGAGCTGCAAGGGTGGGAGAGCAATTTCACTGACAATGAGTCAGTGGTCTTGCTCGCCTGTCCCCGCAGTGGCCGCCATTAAGTAGGGGTCGGGGAGGGCTGAACATCTGGGAGGCGGGAGCGGGGAGGGGAGCTGGATTGGGCCGGTCCCGCTGGGGTTGGAGGGGCCGTGGGGGCAGCAGCGGCGGGGAAAGGTAAAGGGAGGAAAGAAGGGATAAAGAAAAAAGGGAAAATAAGCAGAAATAAGGCATAAAAAAGCAGAGATGCAGAAATGAGCAGAAAGGTGAAAGATAGAAAGGGTAGAAAAACAAGTGAAAACGAGTAAAGGAGCAGAGGGAGAGAAAGGGGAAATGGGCAGAAATAAGGCACAAAAGAGCAGAGGTGCAGAAAGGTGAAAGATAGAAAGGGGAAATAAACGAGTGAAGGAGCAGAGGGAGAGAAAGGGAAAATGGGCAGAAATAAGGTGCAAAAAAGCAGAGGTGCAGAAAGGTGAAAGATAGAAAGGGGAGAAAAACGAGTGAAGGAGCAGAAAGAAAGAAAGGAGACAGAGGTCCACTGGACCACCAGGGATGAGGCGCAGGGAAACCTGCGGGTGGAGGGCCTCGATCACCAACACTCAAGAGTGCAGGGGCAGGGGCACCTCACTTAATGGTGGAGCTGCGAGGGTGGGAGAGCAATTTCACTGACAATGAGTCAGTGGTCTTGCTCGCCTGTCCCTGCAGTGGCCGCCATTAAGTAGAGGTCGGGGAGGGCTGGACAGCTGGGAGGTGGGAGCGGGGAGGGGAGCTGGATTGGGCCGACTGAAGGACTGGGTTTTTCTAAGACCCAGCGGTGCCAGGGGACAACACCTGAAACCTTCGTGGGTAACCTGTTCCGGCGTACAAATGACAGAGACACGGGACACTTCCTTCAGCGTCAAAGATTCGAGGTTTATTTACTGCAGGGAACACAGAAGTCACGTGAAGTACACAGCATGTAGGTTCGTGGGATCTGATTCAAATTGCTACTGTGGGTCGCTCCTTTTATACACATTTCTCTCATAGGTTAACATGGTACACAAAGGTTTACAACTTGGTTCCCATCATTATCCCCAAGAGGGGTTGCTTTGATGCATTCAGGGCCCGGAACATAAGTACGAAAACACTTGGTGGTTCCCAACTGTAAAAACCCATCTTCCCACCATTAGTACATTCCAATCAGCAGTAAACAGATCGAAAAAGGAACAAAGACAGGTGCAGAGGAAGACAGAAACAGTGGGGAGATCGGAAAGGGTGAAAAAGGGGTGGTATCGGGAAACATGAGCTGCAGGCATCAAAGAGACGCGCCTAATGAGATGCACGGCTAAGAAAATAGACCGGCACGGCAAGATCAGCCTCGAGCGGGGCCATCTGCCTTACAGTATCATCCCCCTCATCATAAAGACACTTTCAAAGGAAACGTGTCTTCCGTAAGAGTCTTGGGAATCCCAGGGTCGCGAAGCGGACAGCGTCCGTTCGCTGGCTACTTGAGGGCAAGAGACAAAATGGATGCCGTATCTAAGATGGAACCCGTAGGCTCGGATGTAGAAACCCACGAAACAAACGAACGGTTTAGGCTAGTACAGCGAAACTGCGTACACCCACTAAACTCGTCATTTGCGGTTCATAGATACCAGACTCGACCATATTCGTGCGAGTCGAAGACATCACTTCACGATCGTCACGGAACCTCACGGTCGTGCTGGGGGGGAGGGGCCGTGGGGGCAGCAGCGGTGGGGAAAGGTAAAGGGAGGAAAGAAGGGATAAAGAAAAATAGGAAAATAAGCAGAAATAAGGCACAAAAGAGCAGAGATGCAGAAAAGAGCAGAAAGGTGAAAGATAGAAAGGGTAGAAAAACGAGTGAAAACGAGTGAAGGAGCAGAGGGAGAGAAAAGGAAAATGGACAGAAACAAGGGACAAAAGAGCAGAGGTGCAGAAAGGTGAAAGATAGAAAGGGGAAAAAAACGAGTGAAGGGGCAGGGGGACCTCACTTAATGGTGGAGCTGCGAGGGTGGGAGAGCAATTTCACTGACAATGAGTCCGTGGTCTTGCTGGGTTAGGGTTAGGGTTAGGGTTAGGACTGCTGACTTCCTTCATTGGTTGACCTAAGGTCAACCAATGAGAGAAGGCAGCAGTCCCAATGCTCCTGGGACCTCCAAGGCTTGGGCCTGCTGCCTTCCCTCATTGGCTGACCTAAGGTCAACCAATGAAGGAAGACAGCAGTCCTAACCCTCCAGGGACCTCCGAGGCAGAGCTGCAGGTAAGTGAGGCTTTGTTTGTATTTAGTATTGTGAATAGATGTGTGTGTATGTGCAGCCACGGCCCGTGGAGGGAATTGATAAAACGAATTTCGTAGTGCACCCTGCATCGCAAATTGCGATGCAAGGTGCACTAGGAAATTCGATTTATTTATTAAATTGTTTACTTACCTTCAATTATCCATACTCCAGTTTTTAGCACCCCCCACCCTGACCCGCCTCTCCGCCCCACCGAAACTCCCTCCACGGGCCGTGGCTGTGTATGTGTGCGTGTGTGTCTTGTCCGCCCCTTCCCTCCTAAGATTACCGGCTGCCATTGTAGATTTGCATTAGGTAATGTATTTGCAGCCATAACAGTCATATCTCCTACATTCTGGATGTCTTCATGGTCCTGATTTGAATTTCAACTTAAAGCAAAACTATTCATATACCGTCACATTTTGATCACATACAATAAATCATAATTATGTGAAGATTGAACAGTGGGATAGCTACAGTTTAGGTAAATATGAAGGCATATGTCATATGTGCTCATCTATGGATCAATCTATCTGCACTATCTATCTTCTATCTGCCTTCCTCCTGTGTGTCTCTCTTTAGTTCCATTGCTGCCATTTGTTCTGTCTGTATTTAAACAACTTTGCCAGGCAGTGGCAGCTGACGCAATACTCAAGTGGGGGAATTAAACATGGAAATAATACTTTTTTTTAAACATACCCAAATATTCGCCTGCCTCGGTCCTCTTCTGGCTCTCCTTGTGTCCCAGCATACACTGGGGCACAAGCTATCCACCCAATCCCAGCGCTGCTCTGATGCTATGAGAGCAGCACCAGGATTGGTCTGAGCAATGTGGTTTGCTGCTTAGACAGTGTCTAGGCCCCTGTGTTGTTTCTTTAACCTTGCAGTGCAACACAGCTGGGTTTGAGAAACCTAAGTGTGCATGTGTGTTGCGGGCATAAGACCGACAGCCAAATAGATATGCGCGCTTGTGCCTACCACTCCTCTCTGCTCTGCCTGGCCTGCCCGTTCCAACACTGCCGGCATTGGCTCAATCAGTCAGCGGTATAGCATTTTATTTTTTGCTTGACCTCTGATTGACAATATGGAGGAGCCACCTCTGTTGCCAGCATTATCCATTTATCCATCCATCTTTGTGTATGCCTCTGTGGTCATCTACTAATTTATTTTCAGTGCTGCCGCTCGTTTTGCCAGTATTTACATAAACTTGTCTTCCTGCCAGTCTGTCTGGTAGCTAAGTTAGCTAACCCAACTGTGTATCTGTCTATCTCTCAGTCTATCTATTTGTCTATCAGCCTGCCTGGCCTTCAGTTTCTACACAACTAACAAACAAGTTCTGGGGCAAAAACCGTGAATGTTGACTTTGATAGAGTAGACATGCTATTCTTTCAGATCCAAAGGCAGGGAAGAGCACAGACACAGCTGCAAGAGTGCTGTGGATGAACGGGGATTCCTCATACTGAGTAGTGTGACATATCTGTAGTGCTCCGGTGTGGTCTCTAACACTGAAGTGCGAGTTACTATGTAAATATGTACTTAGATCGGCTCAAGCAATATATAATAATATTCTTATAATTCCTAAACGAGTTCCTGCATTCAAACCTCGATTGTTACGCTATGCAAAATAAACTATTGATTTTGCAATATAATTTTGATATTATCATCTGATTTGTCACCTTGTGATGCATTTTCGGAACAATTTTTGAGTTATCACTTCCGGTGTAACCTTCCAAGGCAATTAGCTCGTTTTCTACAGTAGGTGCATGCCCCGGATGATCTGCCCTTCTTTCTGCATGCATGGGTCACGTCAGCACATTGCAGTATCACCGCGCACGCGTGCATAATAGTATTGGAATGAAGATTAAATGTTAAATAGCACCAACCCGATCGTGAAATATCACTACAATGACTATCTTTACTCTTTCAGCCTGCATCATCAATTACAAACATGGAGATTTCACTAAAGCAGGTAAAGTGAACGGTTTATAATCCATACCTAATGCATTATTATGTCATATTTTCGTCAGTTTTCTAGCTGCTCTTAAAAGTAATGAAAGAAACAATGCTTTTTCTAAAATGAATGTGTTACAAACAGGAAACATTCGTTCTGAAAACTGAATACCCAATGACACGAGAAAAATGTCCAATGAAATTCTGTCTCCACACGTACATGGTTCTCTAATAAATGGAGCGGGCGCTGACATTTACCTAAAAGGCTGTAGCTGATTTAAAATGAGCCGTGCTGGTGAATAACATTTTATTTGTATATTGTAATTAATTACATACAATTTGGATGTTGTTGTGGCTAACAGGCTGGAATAATCCTGGGCCATATTGACACGAGTAGCTTTGATTGAATTTGACTTGCCAAGTGAAATAGCACGCCTGGCTCTGCAATCACGCACATGCTACTGCGAAGCCCAAATATGTGAGAACATAACATGCCCATTGCTGCTACTGTTCATGTTTCCTTCAAAGAAAGCCCAGAAGATAAAAGATGTGTTAAATATAAGATGCGAGGACTCATAAAGTATGCACTCATGCCCTGCCATGAATCCGGCTCCAGCTGTAGGTTTTGATAGTGGGGGCATTGATAAATCTAGAGTGTGGAGTTAGCAGGGATTACAGGGGGGCCCTGAGGGGCCCCTTAGCAACGAGGAATTGTCAGGAGAGTTAGTATTTTCAGTCCCAATGTCCCTGGTTATTTCTAATTGTCCCCTGGTACTTCATCCAGCTGCTATTAGCTGCCCAAATCTCTGGGTGACATGCACAGGCTCCACAAATGTATTGCTGTTCTCATAATCCCATCAGCTTTTAAAGGGAGTTACAGGCCCCATTGAAAGAGCCTTGAAATAGCCCTATGGCTTTTTCAAGACTGAAAACAAAATAAAAAGATTGGGACACCTAAGGCAGTAGCGTACAAGGGAGACCCGTTTGTGATCCCAGCTTTGCAAAAGCCAATAGCCATCTTTCTTTACTGTTCATATTCTTCCCTCACACTACACCAGATTGTGCTGGATTAAAAATTACATTGACTTCTGCTTGTAGCATTGATGTCCTGGGGTTTTAGCATACTTTTGGACCAAAACTGAGCATCAAGTAAATCCATTTATCATTTTTGTATTTATGTTACCACCATCCACATGCAAGTACAAGGGCTTGACAAGTAGTTCTGTAGTCCCTTTCTGGAAGAAACAATTTTACTGTTTTATGAGAGAGAACTGGTACTCATTTGACTCTATATAATTTTTGCCTATGTGTTCCATGAGGGTGAGGTTAGTGCCCATGATGAATCCAAGTAACTTGACCCTCGGGGTAGTAAAGTCAAGCAGTCAGATACTTACTCATCATGAGCACACGTCTACTGTGACTCGTGACGGCCGGGAGCCGTCCAGAGCTCCGCGGCACTGCGCCCACACCCCTCTCCCCCCTCGCACCGTGGAAAAATTATCCCTGCAGCCCAGGGGTTAAGTCACAGCATGGTCTATTGTATAGTTAGTACATGGGCAACATATTCTAGGTATGTAAAAGTAATAATTTGCTAGATTAAAGACATTGAATGCCGTAGTAAAAAACATGATTTCTAAACTACATATTGTGATGGTCTCACTGCCATAGAATGGCAAAAAACAGTGTTCAGCCATCATCTACAAATACACTATGTAATTTACCACTTTGCTATTTTTAAAATACCCCAGTCTCCTTTAGAAAACATGCATGTTGCAGTTGTTATATTGTGAGTGGAGGCAAATTGATTCTGTTTCCTTAATATTTTAATGGAACCAATATTATGTTTGATCTAAGTATGCTATTAAAAGACGGTTGTCAAATCGGCATACTATTTCCTATTGAGCAGTCTCACCTTTAAACTTCCCAAAAAATATGTCCAGGAATCCTGTTCACTCTACCCTTCTTCCTTATCATTTTTTTTCTAACAATTCATCCCAGCTCTTTTAGTCTCCTGAACGCCATTGAACGTCTCGAAAGATACCCATCAAGACATCTGTTAAAGAGTTGCAATGGAAGATAATCTAGGGAAAGCCTGCACATTCCACTTAAACAAATTGAAGCTCAATGCTTTGAGAAAACTGAATTTTACTCAGGGTTGTATCAATGAAGGAGAAATCTGTGTAGAAATTGACTCAGAATGATTGATAACCAACTGGGAGGTCAGAGGGTAGCGATCAGTTATACAGTGTAAAGGTGTTTTAACTTCACCACTCCACATTTACCTGTTGATGCATCATTCACACCTCACAAATTCACCTACGCCAGGTATGCAATAGTCATGCTTTCTTTGTCTCCCACCCCTGTACTCTCAAGAACATGAAGGAAACAGACCTTCTTCCGATAAATTCCAACAGAAGCAGTGAGATGCGTTCTTGTGGTAGGTACCAACAAGCAGTCAAAAGTGTCCATAGCAGTCTCTCCTGCACTCAATACTGAACCCCCTACTGTCTCCCCACACTCTCAGTCCAACAAGCTAACACATCACAGTAACACCTAGAGACAATATCAATAATAAAATGCTTCAATAATCTCATTGGTGCTCTGAAAGTCCCAAGATGTTCTACGTTCAGAGGAGACTGAGCTTTATTCAAAGAATTCATAATAATGAATAAGAAAATAAGCCAGGATGCAAAATGTAAAGTAAATTTGAATGTTTTATGTTTCAAAAAGTCCGGATAATGGGAGCACTATCTAGCATGTCATTAATATTACTCTTAACCAGACAAGTTATCATGATAGAACCACCATGCTCTATTCCATTACAACAATTTAGAAAGGCAAATGCAATTTCTCACTTTCATAAAATAGACATACCAACTTTTTGTAGGCAGCTATTATAGTTGCACATGCCACCTACATTAAGCTTGAAAGAAAACTGAAATGTAATATGTCGATATGTTTCCCTGTTTTTCAGCAAATGCTATATGTTACTTCCAAAGATGGGTTTGTCCAACTCGCTCTGCATAGGTGTGATGCATATGGTAGTGCCTGCACAGACTGCTGCCTGGCCAGGGACCCCTACTGTGCATGGGATGGAAACTTCTGTTCTAGATATGTTCCAACATCAAAGAGGTAATATGTGTAAAGTGCTGGTGCCATATGTTTAGGGATCATATTTTGAAGGACTGGAGCAATGATCCCACATTTTCTATATTACATCATATAGGTTTATTTACTTTTTGTGGATAAATGGTTTCTAACTAAATACCAAATTAACTACCATCAGCTGACAACACCGGTTTTTGATTTTTTTCCATATACCTTACATTGAAAACTTACATGCTTCACCTACTGCACTATTATATTTATAGGATATTCATTTTCTTAATCTTTTCTATAGTTATGTATGTTGAAATCAAAACTAACGTGGGTATACCGAGTTTAGTGTTGTAGGAGCACTGTTGTAATTCACTAATGGTCCTACACTATGAAATGTTTAGTTCCCGCATCCTTGGCTAAGGTATACACCCATGCCAGGCAGGAACCACCACTCTTGTCAGAGTAAACTAGATGCACACTAAAAGATAACTGGTGCTCACCCTCTGGTTGGCATAGAGCAGTCAGGCTATCTAAAGAGGCACTGTTTAAAGTATGTGTTCAACACACAGGCACACACACACAAAGAGTACACTACAAAAATAATCCACAAAAGTTTAGAAAAAAAGAGAATATTTATCTGAGCACAATAAGACCATAACAACAAAAATCTAATCAGTAGAGGTTGAGATATGAATTTGTAAATATTAAATGCAAAAACAGTGTTTGAAGTCACTAGCAGTCAAAAGGTTACTCTGAGGTCACAAGGGACCAGTGCATAGCCAAAGTTCAGGCCAACCCCGATAGAGGACAGGCTGGCTCTAGGACCCACGCAGGGCCCACTGAGAAATTACCTTGGATGGAGAAAAGCGTCAACTCTGTGGGCACGATGCATTGATCTTTCCCACACAGTCAGTTCACTCTGTTATTATCGTTATTTGCTGAGGTGAAGGCAATGCGTTATCATCAAGCCATGCAGTGCATCGTCATCGGACCACACAGGCTGTAAAACTGCTGTCATTGAACAGCCTCTGCTGTCGGCATCGAAGGGTAATGCGTCGGTTCCGATCGACGCAAGGGTGACAATGCCTCTGTTTTGCTGTAAAATAGCTGCAGACCTCATTTATGAAGCCCAGAACTTGGAGAGGGCAACTCAAGCAAGGGTAGGTCTCATACAAGGCAGAATCCAGCAGCACTAGGAGAATTCCAGAATGTCTTTTGTGTTCCTGAGACTTCTTTAAACAGGAGGCAAGCCAGAAATCCCTTGAAGATCACTTGGAGGGAAGGCAGAGTCCAGCTCTCCTTCAGCAGAGTAAGCAAAAAGCAGGCAGCAGGTCAACAAGCAGAAAAGCAGTTCTTCAAGAAAAGCAGTTCAGTTGAGTCCTTTGAGCAGCACAGCATTCCTTCTGACAGAGGTTCGGTTCAAGATCCAGAAGTGCCTGATCTTAGGGGGAGTCAGAGACCCAGTACTAATACCCAAAAGTGCCTTTGATGTAGGGGATGGCTTTAAAGCAGCTCTCTGGAGTGCACACGGATTCCTTTCAATGTAGTCCTGTCTGCCAAGCTATCTGTGGGCGTAAATCAGTGCTTTCTGTGTAGACAGTACACTACCTATTGGAGTGTAAGTGTCAGGCCCTCCCATTCCTATCTGCCCAGGAAGACCCATCAGAATGCAGATACATGCAGATGAGTGCTCAAGATGCAGATGAGCCTCATCTTCCTGTGTTTGTGGCTTTCTAGACGGAATGCACAAAGTGTAGCTGTTGCTTACCCCAGACATGTATTGGAGACAATCTGTCAGGCACATAGAGCAGTAAGTGCAGAGAAATATCCACTTTCTAAAACTGGCATCTCTAAAACAGTAATGTTAAATCCAACTTCACCGGAAAGGAGGATTTATCAGATACTTCTCTCTGACCAGGAATTTCAACTTAAAAGTGTATTAAAGAATTCACAATGCTGGCTTATGGGAGTGTTAGGCCTCACAGTAGTGAAGAATTAAGTATGCTGTTGGCCTCCACCAGGAAATGCAAAACCTAAAACTACATGTCCTACCTTTTACCTGCATAGCACCCTGATTTTAGGTGTGACATATGTAATAAAAAGGGAGATAAAGGCTTGACAAGTAGTTTAAAATGCCAAGTCGACGTGGGAGTAAACTGCACACACAGATACTGCAGTGGCAGGCACGAGCCAGGTTGGAAAGGCTACTTTTGTGAGTTGCACAATCAATATTGCAGTCCACAAGTAGCATTTAAAGTACAGCACCTGGATATATGGTCTACCACTTTACAAGAGACACGTCTAACTGGTGAGGAGAAACACTGGGTCCGCACCACTAGAGCCTAAACTTGCTTTACCAGCAATAACCTTCACCTGGCGGCCCATCCTTCAGTGGGCCACTGGATTACAGTGGTTCTCACTCACCTTATGTGTGGGGAACATCATTTGCTTTCCCCACCAAAACATCATGCAAGGCATGCCAGTCTCAGGTAGGGAAAACATAATGGACTATTGGTGAAGCGAAAAAACTCCACATGAGTTGAGCTGTTGTGTTTTTGTTTCCTGAAAAGAAACAATTGTGAGGAGTGTTTGCATAACACGTGGCACTTGTTCAGCAAAGGTTTAGTGCCATCAGTGCATCTGCCATCTGTGTGGTGGGATGCCTAAATATCATGATCAATTCTCTGTCAGGGGATTGGAGGCAGTTGCCTACAGTGAGCTGGTGGGCTAGCGGGTCATCCACCAGGCTCAAACTGAGCCTCTGAATGTCTTGTAGTGTTTGTTTGATTTAGTATAACACACCAATCACCCCAAACGTGTATCTCAACACTGTGGGTAAACATAGGCAAGCCAGTAAGCTAAGTTGAAATTGAAATGGATTAAGCAGTTTCCTGAATTTGACATAATCGGTGCAGATGTGAATATGATCAGGTAAGGCAAGGTAAGAGAAGTATTGGCCTCCACTTTGCTTAACTTGATGCATTTTTTTCATACTTCCAATGATAATAATGAGTACCACCAGACAGTGTGATAATAGTAACTCACATGAGACAGCAACACTGATTACAAGCCATCTATAGACACAGCATCAGATATAATAATAAAGAGCGGATGTTTGGATGCAAGGGAATTTTGCTCACTGAGTGAAAATGTAGGAGGAAGGCAGTATTAGAAATAAAGACATAACAACCTCTAACACCCAGTTAGATATTTTATTCCCAGGCCCATCTCTTTGCTGCATTTTTACTTTTCGGATATTGGGGCATATTATCAAGACTGACCGATAAAATTATCGCCGCTTTATCGGCAGGAAACTGCTGCTAAAGTAGCGATAATGGGCTTGATAATGTGCCCTAGAGAATTCCCATAGAAGTCCAGGTTAGATGTCTAACCTGGGTTTCTATGGGAATTCACAGGGCATATTATCAAGCCCATTATCGCCACTAGCGGCAGTTTCCTGCCGATAAAGCGGCGATAATTTTATCGCCCAGTCTTGATAATATGGCCCATTGTTCCTTTACTTGTTCTCAGGGCCTCCCAATACTTCTGCAGATGCAGAAAAAGGATAGTTTACCCATCTCGGATAGCAGATGGGAAAAATAGTATATTTGGGCAAGAAGATGTTAAGAAACCAAAAATTCGGATTTAGCAAAATTCACAGCACCTGCACAACTGTTTTTTTATCTGAAAATGCAAAATGTGTACCTGGGTGGGACTACCGGTGAGGCTGGAAGATTTGTTGCCACACATCAAATAAAATGATGTTGTGAAAGTGCCCCTGACCCACCCTGCCACAAAAATTCCACCTTGTGCATGACAGACACAGAACAATGTCCAAAGTCACTAGGGTACTGTCAGTCCAGGTGCTCTGGGGTGAGTAGTTACAGGCCACAATGAACTCTTTGTGTTTCCCCGTTGAGGATACCAAGTCCACTGCAATAGGTCAACCTCACCTAAAATTATTTGCCTCTTAAGGTAGAATTGGGTGATGAGCCATGGCTTAACTCCTGGGGGTAGGGAATTAGTGAATGGAGCCAGACTATGTACTATACAGTTAGAATAGCGTATGAAAGTGCAATTAGAGTAGGGGTATGATCCAACACTTTAATATCCCAGTAATACCTAAAATATATGTACAAAGTGGGAAAATATGTGGAAATACTCAAAATGTAATACAAAACACAATATATTACGAAATAGAGTAATCACAGGATAACCCTGTAATTGTGCAGTGAGAATGGTAATCTCATGCAGATGCCAATAAAAAAAAGTAAAGCAGATCTTAAAAGCACTATGCATTGATTAAATGAGTGTCCCCTGATGACTTCTCTATACATTTTTACCACGTTCTAATGAGGTCTGAATCTCCAATGTTTGACAATCTCAGACCACACCTGGAACTGAAATGCATAGAATCAGATACAATGCAGTTCATATAATTGTTACACAAGGTTCACAAACAGCTAGTTAGACCAACACTTTAAAGAACATTGTAATTACAACAGAGGGTTGCACTCTTCTTGACAGGATACTTTGCACCACTGTAATATTCACTAAAGTTTATGATTAAAATTTTGCTAAAATTGAAAATATCACAAAATAAAAGAAAAAGGTTAGTACTTATTCGAGAGTATTGGGAAACATCCTTTACAATGCAACCATTACATTGCACAACACTTACAACGCAGTCATTACATCGCAACATCCTTTACAATGCATGTCACTACAACGCAGGCATTACAAAGCATAATACTACATCACATGACACTACATCGCATATCACTTCAACGCAGGCATTACAACGCATATCATTACAACGGATTGTACCCCTACACTTTCCAAAACCTACCCTACTGTTGCACCCCCTGGAGTTAGAATAGTAATTTTTACCCCTACACTATCCAACACTTACCCTACTGTTGCACCCTCTGGAGTTAGAATAGTAATTTTTAACACTACACTATCCAACCTTTACCCTACTGTTGCATCCCCTGGAGTTAGAATAGTAATTTTTACCCCTCTACTATTCAATACTTACCTTAAATGCAATGTAATGGTATGCGTTGTAATGTTATGCGTTGTAAAGATATAATGTGACGTAATGGAATGAGTTGTAAAGATATTTTTAAAAAATGCAATGTAGTGTCAAGCGATGTTACGGAGAGTGTTGTAAAGTATGTTGCGATGTAAAAACTGTGCTGTAAAGGCATGCGTTGTAAAATGTATGTGTTGTAACGTCATACATTTGAGAGTATTATCAAGGAAGTGGAGCTGTGTATTGGAGATTAGATGTGTGATCTTTACAAGAGAGATACACTGAACTTCATGTGTAGAAATGATGCAGGGACAACTAGTACTGCACAGGGGTCAGAGCTCACCACACATGTTTCTGGTGCTGACTAACTGGTTAGCCATCTGGGTGATGGATGGAATCAGGGAACAAGTAATAATTGAAGAAACTAAATGCCGATATAGTGAAGTGTTTGCTCAATTAGCATGGTCAGCACCCTCTCACTTGTATTGGGTCTTTGCTAAACAGTGACTGTACTACTGCTCCTCTTTACAACTGTGCTGTGCAAGCATAGATTGCAGATTTTTTTTTTACATTTTAGTTACAGAGTTTTATATAGCGCCAACTTGACCCGGTATCAGTTGCGTTACATGAGGACACATTCATTTTTTTTAAGCACGGGGAGATTGAGTGATTTGCCCAGTTTCACAGAACGTTCAGCGTAATTGCCGAGACTCGAATACTGTTCCCCTGATTATGGTCAACCGTCCTAGCCATTAGGCCAACAACTCTCCCCTAAAATTAATTCTCCCTAGAATGAAAAGGATAATCCGCAGTGCTCTCCACCTTGCTAATCTCCAATTCTCTCCTTTTCTGGATTAATTAATCTTCTCAGAGCAATTTCCAGGAATGATGATAACCCGCTATAAATGGGCTGATACATCATTCAAATGCAAAAATGAAATTAGGGATAGAAGGCACTATTTAATTTTTCTGATTCTCCATCTTGGACTACTGTCTGCATTTTGTGCCCTATTCATGTGAGCTATACGTTTGTAAACATACAGTTTTTTTCACCACATCCTATCCTAAAGATATTGTAGAGGGACATGTTGAACATCCTGCCTGTTACCTCGATTATCATTAATGACATTATGTTAAATTGCAGCTCTGAACTTCGAATGTTGCAAGGCCAACATATAAGCAACTCAACCCAAAGTGGTACAGGTATATAACAATTTAACCTATGTGCCTTTTCCAACAAACACAAAGCCTATAACAAATCTACATGCAAGGTGTCATGAACATAAGCATCTCCACAGTTGTGCCACAGAGAGACAGGGCCTCTGGGGAACTGGTAATAAGGGTAGACGTACAGTTGAGTTATCTCCTCAAGTCTATAAATACCCACTCAAGAGACTTTCAATTCATTGAATTATCATTTCCCTCAGGCAAATGCCCCTTAATTATATTCAATGTCTATAAGGCTAATCCCAAATGGAAAAAGGGAAATTCTATGCTTTGGGAACAGTCCAGAACCAAATGCCAGGCCAGGTCCTCCCTGGACCAGAAGCAAGCATCCTGGGACCAATTTCGGGGCATCACCCCTCATTAGCCAGGCTAGGTTTAATCCGGTGGTGCAGCGAACAAATGAACCCACATCTGGGCATACCCTTAGCCACTTAGGGCACACATAGCAACATTACAAAATAAAATTATGGCCAGAGTGTTCAAACACTCACCCCCAGTCACAGATCTGGGTTTATGCCATTGTTGTTTTGCTCCCCAAATCACCACAGTTTGGACCAAGCTATCTGCAGATCAGTCTTGATCCTGCTGCCCATGGGAACAGTCTATCAAACTTTGAGGCCAAGTGTGCCCTGGACAAAAAACAAGCAACCTGGGACCAGTTTAAAGGCATCACCCCTTGTCAGCCAGGCTGGCTTTAACCCAGTGACACAGGGAGCACAGGATCTACATCTGGGCATACCTTCAGCCACATAATCATTCAATCAATCAAAACATTTATAGAGCGCGCTACTCACCCGTGATGGTCTCAAGGCGCTGAAGGGAGGGGGTGGGGCTGCTACTGCTCGAATAGCCAGGTCTTGAGGTGCCTCCTGAAGGTGAGATGGTCCTGGATCAGTCGTAGGTGTGCGGGGAGGGAGTTCCATGTCTTTGCGGCCAGATAGGAGAACGATCTTCCTCCGGTTGTGGTTCTGCGGATCCGTGGGACGATGGCGAGGCGAGGGCGAGGCTGGCAGAGCGGAGCCGGCGGGTGGGAGTGTAGAGCGTGAGGCGGTTGTTGAGGTTTTCGGGGCCCATGTCGTGGAGAGCTTTGTGTGCGTGGGTGAGGAGCCTGAATGTGATCTTCTTGTTGACAGGAAGCCAGTGCAGGTCTCTCATGTGAGCGGAGGCGAGGGATGTCGAGGATGAGTCGTGCGGAGGCAATCTGCATGCGTTGTAGTAGTTTCTGGAGTTTGGCGGTGGTTCCTGCGTATAGGGCGTTTCCGTAGTCCAGTCGGCTAGTGATGAGGGCCTGGGTGACCGTCTTTCTGGTTTTGGTGGGGATCCACCGGAATATCTTTCGGAGCATGCGCAAGGTGTTGAAGCATGATGGTGAGACGACATTGACTTGCTTGGTCATCATGAGGGTAGAGTCCAGGATGAATCCCAGGTTGCGTGCGTTGTCCAAGGGTGTTGGTGCGGAGCCCAGTGCTGAGGGCCACCAGGAGTTGTCCCAGGCAGAGGCGGATTGTCCGAGGATGAGGACCTCAGTCTTGTCTAAGTTCAGCTTCAGGCGGCTGAGCTTCATCCATTCTGCGACGTCTTTCATTCCTTCCTGTAGGTTTGTTTTGGCAATGGCTGGGTCTTTGGTGAGGGAGAGTATCAGCTGGATGTCATCGGCGTAGGAGATGATGTTGATGTTGTGTTTGCGTGCGATGGCGGCGAGGGGGCTCATGTAGATATTGAAGAGCGTTGGGCTGAGCGAGGATCCTTGGGGTACGCCGCAGATGATTTTGGTGGGAGGGAGGCGGACTCTCTGGGTTCTGTCGGAGAGGAACGAGGTGATCCAGTACAGGGCCTTTCCTTGGATTCCATCGTTGAAGAGGCGTGTTATTAGGGTGTGATGGAATACGGTGTCGAAGGCTGGCGAGAGGTCCAGGAGGATGAGGGCGGTTGTTTCTCCGTTGTCCATCACGGTCCTGATGTCATCGGTGGCTGCGATGAGGGCGGTCTTGGTGCTGTGGTTGGCTCGAAAACCGGGCTAGAAAGGGTCGAGCGAGTTGTTTGTCTCGAGAAAAGCAGTCAGCTGTTTATTGACGGTCTTCTCGATGACCTCGGCCGGAAAGGGAAGAAGAGAGATGGGGCGGAAGTTCTTGAGGTCTTTGGGGTCTGCTGTGGGTTTCTTCAGAAGGGCATTGATTTCTGCATACGTCCAGCTCTCGGGGAAAGTGGCTGACGCGAACGAGATGTTTATGACATTCCGGAGATGGGGTGCGATGATGGTGTCAGCTTTGTTGAAGATATGATGGGGGCATGGGTCCGAGGGGGAACCGGAGTGGATGGAGTTCATGACGGAGGTGGTTTCTTCAGTGCTGATGGGGGTCCAGGTGCTAAGGGTGGTGGTGGGGGTTGTTGGTTCAGTTACTGGAGGCGGAGTCTGGGGTCCGAAGCTGTCATGTATATCTGCGATCTTTCGGTGGAGGAACGTGGCGAGGGAGTTGCGATGGTGTGATGTCGTTGTTGCTGGCACTGGGGATGGAGAGTTCTTTGACAATGTTGAAGAGTTCCTTGCAGTTGTGGGTGTTGTTGTCTAGTCACTCTTTGAATGATGTCCTTTTGGTGGTGCGGATCAGCTGGTGGTGTTTGCGGGTGGCGGTCTTGAGGGCTGTCATGTTTTCTGTAGTCTGTTCGTGGCGGCAGGTTTTTTCGAGGGTTCGGCAGTACTTCTTTGAGGGCGTCTGTGAACCATGGAGTTTTCCTGTAGCCGGTCATGCCTGGGGGTTCTTCAGAGGTGCGAGTTTGTCGGCGCAGTTGGTGATCCACTGTGCGAGGTTGTGGGCTGCATCGTTGGTTTCAGCGGTGTTTGTTGGTGGGTTCTGGCTCAGCGATGAGAGGAGCTGGTCTGTGGTGATTTTGCTCCAGTGTTTGTGGGGGATTTGTTGCGTGAGGTGGTGGGATGTATTCTTTTTGAAGGTGAAGTGGATGCATCTGTGGTCGGTCCAGTGTAGTCCGGAGGAGTGGCTGAAGGAGACGTGGTTGCTGGCGGAGAAGATGGGGTCGAGCGTGTGGCCAGCGATGTGGGTTGGGGTGTTCACCAGTTGTTTGAGTCCGAGGTTGGCGAGGTTGTCGAGTAGGGTGGTGGTGTTGTTGTTGCTGTTTTTCTCCAGGAGGAAGTTATGGTCTCCTAGGAGTATGTATTCTGGTGAGGCTAGGGCGTGCGGGCTGGTGAAGTCGGCCATGGTTTCACTGAATTGCGTGCATGGGCCCGGGGGTCTGTAGATGAGTGTTCCTCTAAGGGTGGTCTTGGGGTCGGTGTGAATCTGGAAGTGTAGGTGTTCGGCGGCGGAGAGTGTGTCTTCGGTGATGGTCGTGATGTTGATGGTGTTCCTGTAGACGATGGCGATTCCTCCCCCGGTTTGGTTGACGCGGTCCTTCTGGGTGATTTTGTAGCCGCCCGCGATGGCTATGGCGATGTCGGGGGCCGAGGAGGCGTTCATCCAGGTTTCCGTGAGGAAGGCGACAACTGGTGCTGTTGTGTCGAGGAGGTCCCAGACTTCGACAGCGTGCTTGTGGATGGAGCAACATCGCGAAATAAAATGATGGACTGAGTGTTGAAAGGTTTCAAACACTCACCCTCATTCACAGGTCTGGGTTTAATCCATTAATATTTTGCTCGCCAGGTTACCCCATTTTGCACCCAGCCTTATGCAAATCAGTCTTGACCCTGATCACCATGGGAACAGTTCAGCTCGAATTGCCAGGCCAGGTCCTCCCTGGACCAGAATTCTATTTATACACATTGAACCACTTGGGTAAGCATGAATGCCCTAGGACTCAAGGACATAACAACAGGAAAAGATTAAAATGGCACAATGCTACAAGAGATTGTTTGCCTATTGTATACAGTTACTCTACCTTTAATTTAATATGCATATTGTAAAAAGGAGTCAATTCTTAACAACTTTCCCCAAAAATAGATGATTCAGTATTTGAGATAATTTCTCTCCAAATGTATTCATCCTAATCTCAGGCGCCATGGCACCCTAAATTGGGGAAAAGGGCACTTCTTGACTCAGTAAAAACAAATCCAAAACACATATTTAAATGCTGTGTAAATTATACCTAAACTTACTGAGGAATGAAAGGGAAGGTTGGGCATTGCAGCTATGTTCAGAATTGCAAGAGCCATCACAGTGCAAGATTAGCTGCGCATTTTGATATGTTGTTGTACATGGGATAAAAGAATTGCCCAAAATACATATTGAAGTAGACAAATGGTTTGCACATTTTTCTGCTCTCTGTTTATGATCCATTTGGCCTCATCAGTGGGTGATACAGACTTTGAGGCAGGGAGAATGAAGACTTTATGCCCCGGTGATGCAACGTAGGACTCCTTTGCACGAAGATTCCAGAAAAGTGGCAGTGCCCCTGGGCTTGATAAGATGCAGACTTATCTTTGTAAATTGGAATCCCCTAACTGGACCACTTCCTTAACTCTCATGGTGAACATAGTACAAAGTGATAAAGTACATTCTACTTAGGTAAAGGTAAATTGGTCAAGTCTTTATAAATGAACGTTGTGCCAATCTATCTAAGTGGTCCCTCAACTGTGGGACGCGCTACCAGAAAACCTACGTAAGGAACCTATCCTTCTACCATTCAGGGAAAAACTTAAGGCACTTCTTTTTACTGAAGCTTGGGGCACAACATAGGCCAAGACTGGGAGTGCGTACATGCTGATGGTTGGGGAGGTTTAGTCTCTCTCTCATAGCGCTAAGGGACCTGTAGGTGAATATGCGCTCACTAAGCCCCAGTTAACATAACAAATATAGACTAATTAGCCTAACAGATAACACCCAAGTAATTCCTGGCTGAATGTTACTACATCTCATTGAAGTCTAAGAAAATAATTCCTCACTGCCAAGCAGAAATTTGAAAACGCATCAGCAACATTGATTGAGTGTTTAGATTTCATCTATTCATTGATCAACAGACATAGCTCAAGAATGAATGAGTTGATGTGGTTTTCGAGGACTTAATGTCTGCAACTGGTCGTGGGCTGCTTTATGTGCAATTGGTATTCCAACGAAAATACTCAAATCTTAATCTGGCTGCACACAACTATGTTAAAATGCATTCGGTGACAGCCAGTGGTGGATTTGACCCCCCACCTTGTTAACCCTGTTTTAATAGAGTGGTGGGGTGGCTTGGTAACTGTACAAATGAAACACCCTTATTAGGAGGACATAAGATCTCTATCTCATTGTTTTTTTTATGAAAACGTTCTTGTATTTTGCAATCCGATTAGAATCTAGAACCTACTTGGTAGGTACCAGAACTATTGTAATTAACAGGGATTAATTATTATTTTAATTAATTTATGAACTTTAACCCCACAAGAATGTTGATGGAAAATAAACCTTGAAAACCTTTGCTCTGGTTCGTTTCTTGTAATATGACTATCGGGGGTCAGGTGCAGCTACAAATTAAAACAAGGATTAATTCATTGGCTTTTTCACACCTAGGGGAATTGCCTATGTCTCTCTTGCGCCCAAAGTTGGTAACTTAGTGCACGTTTTTTCAATTCACAAAGTGAATCTCCACCATTTTTCCTTTGACAATTAAACATTGTGTTTACTTATTATCATACATTAAAACAATTCACGCGCTCGCCAAGTGGAATGCAGGTCACCTCATTCTGAATTCAGACAAATGTGTTCTTTGTGATTTATGGGCCGCTGAAAAGTATTTAATCTGTGAATCATTTTTCTGCATTTGCAAGACTAATGCCATGTAAATTACCTTTTAGGAGAGCCAGGAGACAAGATGTAAAATATGGTGACCCTAACACACAGTGCTGGGACATAGAAGAAGACAGTAAGCATTTTAAACGTCTCGCTATCATAGAAACATGTTATAAATTGCATAAAACTATTTTTAAAAAGCCATGCACCCCGAACAGAATTGTGTCTAGCAAACAGATGTACACCATGGAAAGATCATCTTTTAATTAATTGCCATTCTTTCCTTCAAACTTTGCACTATTGATTGTTATAAGCATTTTTTTCTGGATATGCACAGGGCTTGCCATGCACTCACACGACAGAACCCACTTCAGTCCTGTCTCATGAACAGGACGTGGAACACAAATGAAATAATATCTTTCAGTTGTAAGATGTATACCTTTTGGATCATGGTAGTTGAGGCAGACTTTCAGCACATTTACTGTAAAAAAATCATTTTTTTTTGACAAACAGTGCAACATGACTTTAGGTCAGTAGTCAATGACCCCAGAATTCTGCTGGTTTCACAAATAATAAGCCCGCAATGTTATACATTGTAATTTAGATATCAGACAAGTGGACACTTTCCGGAATACCAATTTTGTAGGTGCATCCTTTTTCTAAGGGGCCATTTCCTCATTTTCCTTGTCACATTGCATATGTAACTTAGGACAACCACTTTGTCCTAATACATGCTCCCATATATAGGACAATTGACCCCAATGACATAGAAGGAAGACAAAGCCAAAGGTCCCACTTTTCCACTAGTCCCGAATAATCTTTGCAAATGGTTGTGCCATTCAGTTCAGAAGAGCCCAGGAAGGTGGGTGCATTAATAGTCTTAAGGTGGCCAGCGTAGGAGGCAAAACATAGTCTCAGTTGCGTAAGGCATTAGTGGTTTTTCCCTATTTCATAATGTTAGCGACTAAAGTGACAGTGCACTGCCTCCTGGTCCGTTTTCTTACATGTCATCACAAATCTCACGTATAGCAATGCATCTGATCATTGTCTATTGAGAAAAGTTAATGAAAGTAAATAAGATGATGCTGCAGAATGCATGTCGTAGATGTTTACAACCGCATATCCCCACAACAGGAAGATTAGAACTCCGTGACGACTGTGGACTCAAACAGAGCTACTGCCCTAGTCACTGGGGCGTTAGTTTGTTTAGAAATAGTGAGTCTTTCCAATAATTCATATGTAATGATGTAAGTAAAACTTATGTAACGAAAAAAGATAACCAGTCTCCTTCCTTGTACCAAAATATTCCTTTACAAGACTATTAAGCCTTTCGATTACTATGTTCATCAATCGTCTTATGTCAGTTTTCTTCCTTTTTCCCACCCCACCACCTACCCCCAAGTACATATCAATCTAGCTATTTTGGCAAAGATTTGTAGCAGTTTCAGCTGTTTTACAGATGCCAGCTAATGGTATGTTCTCTAGGAAAGCCATTGAAGTCCCTTTCTTGTGAGTGGAACTTTGTATGTGAGAATGGGCAGGGACCTCTTAGCTTTAGCGTAACAAGTTTAGATGCACTTACCTAGCCAACATGCAACCCCTACCTTGGAAATGGCATGCCACATTTGTGGGTTAGAGTAGGACATGAACATATGTTGTGTCTTATATAAAAGTTTTGTTCTGTCAATCTAGTACATTAATGCCCTTTTGACAACTAAAGTATGTAGGGCGTGGTCTGCTACAGATTCTGGATGTGGAAAGTGTACTGGTAACTCAATTGGCTGACCATCATGGGGAGACATTTATGGTTGGCTCTGAGAACCACCCTATTGTGACGAACCTGACAGAAAGTTTACTCCAAGGTAAGAGCGTGTATCTCACTGACTCATCTGAGGGACTTCATGGTTACAAGCAGCGACGGCTCGTGGAGGGAGTTACGGTGGGGCAGGAGGGTGGGGAGGGGGAGGGGCAGGGCGGAGGTTGCTAAAAACCGGCATATGGATAATTGCAGGTAAGTAAACAATTTAATTAATAAAACGAATTTCGTAGTGCGCCTTGCATCGCAAAATGTAATGCAGTGCGAGCTACGAAATTCGTTTTATTAATTAAATTGTTTACTTACCTGCAATTATCCATATGCCGGTTTTTAGCAACCTCCACCCTGCCCCTCCCCCTCCCCACCCTCCTGCCCCACCGTAACTCCCTCCACGAGCCGTCGCTGGTTACAAGGCAAGCTACTTTCCATGAAAGACACTGCACCAGGCAACAGTGGAGTGGTTCAAAAGCAGGTCCCACACGCCTAGTAATCACAATGCTGAGATTCCACACCAGAGCAGTAGACGTCCT
Organism: Lissotriton vulgaris; assembly: GCF_964263255.1. NCBI lineage: Eukaryota > Metazoa > Chordata > Amphibia > Caudata > Salamandridae > Lissotriton > Lissotriton vulgaris. The sequence continues at coordinate 1,969,916,506 of NC_141685.1, forward strand.
GGGTGGGATAACTCTCTCAAATGCTTCCATGAAGGCCGTAATTACTGGTACTCTGAAGAGAGAAGTATGTTGCCTATTCTGCAGGTATGCAACCAGATGTAACTGAATGGAAGTATAGGCTATGCCTGATTGGTGAAGATGGAAAAGGTAACAGACAATGTCTTGTACCAACAGTGTATGTGAAGTGGTATGTTCGAGGAGACAGTCGTGTACAAAGCGTTTCCATTTGGCTGCATCACAGGCCCTGGTAATAGGTCTTTGTGCTTTACGAAGAATAAACATTCACTCCTCTGAGAGGTTGACATAACCAAGCTCCAAGACCTGATATGATCGAGGAGACTGTAGTGTACAAACCATTTCCATTTGGCTGCATCACAAGCCCTGGTAATAGGTATTTGTGCTTTGCAAAGAATAAACATACACTCCTCTGAGAGGTTGATATAACCAAATTCCAAGACCTCAGTAGCCAAATCACAAGGTTGAGCTGCTGAGTATTGGGATGTTGGAATGTACTGTAGTTTTGTGTGAGAAGGTCCTGCCTTTTGGGGAGCTACTTGTGGGGAACTGGAGAGAGCTCTAGGAGAGTGGAGAACCATCGCTGGGGCACTTGGTTGGAGCCACTATGATGAGGGCAATGGATGTCTGTTTCAGCCTGAGCACTACAAACTGTAGATGTGAGAGAGGCAGAAAAGCATAGGCACATATCCCTGAGCAGTTAATTTGTAGTGTATTGCTAATGGAATGTGGTTGTGGTAGCCTGGTGGTGAAGTTTTGCGATTTTGCATTTTTGGTTGTGGTGAACAGACCTATTGAAGGAAAACCCCACTGCCGGAAGTAAGGGTGCAGAGTCCAGGGGTTGGATTCTCATTTGTCTACTTGTTGAAGCATCCTGCTGAGCAGATCTGCAGAGTTGTTGTCCAGGTCTTGAATGTATTGTATGCTCAGATAAACCTTGTGATGTATTACCCACGACCAGAAGGTGTTAGATGAAGTGGACAGCTAGGGTACGTAGGTGCCCATCCTTGCTCCTGTAAGTAAAACATGGCTGTGGTGCTGTCCGTCTAGACTAACATGACTTTTTTTGCAAATGAGAGGAAGGAATGCTCTGGGAGCAAGCTGTACAGCCATCAACTCCAGGTGGTCGATGTAAAGACCCTGCTGAGCGGACATCCACAAGCCCTGTACTGTATGTACTCCCCCATCTGACTGGGGTCTCGAAAAGGATGTCCCAGCAACAAGTAGTTTGCAATGAATATAGCCCCATATCAACACTGGGGAGGCAATATATTCCACTCCTCCAGCGGAATTAGTGGAATTACGGCCACTCTGCGTTACGCTTCTAACATGGAGTTCCAGCCAAATTCTGCCGAACCTTCGCATGGCAGAGTTTTTTCTCATGTGTGGCTCAGAATTGCTAAGTTGGTGAGCGCAAGCAAGATTTGGCATCCCCTAGTGCGATTTCCATTCGGTAGGAGGGCCCCCAATGAGATTTCTCCAACAAGGCGGTCATAACTGTTTTTGGTCAGACTGATGCTTGAGCTGAAAATCTACTCGAGTTGCAGCGAAATCAACTTGAGAAGCTGAGCCCTCTGGTGCACTGCGTGGTGCTATTCATGCTGATTTTTCAGCATATAATGAGCTCAAGGTGCCAAACCACAGTGCGAGTAGCTCAATGTGGCTATTTCCACCCATTTGCTTAATTCCGTGGAATCTTGTGGAGTTTTTTTGTAACTCTGCTGAATTTGGCAGTGTGAAACTCCACGAGATCTGTCAAGGGCTAATGAACAATAAATCTTCCCATAGATCCTCCGCCTGAGATCACTGTGTCGCTAGGCACGGCTATAAGCCACTCCACCTCGTGTCTCGAAAAGAGTTTTTAAAACAAAAACAGTTGCATGCGTTAGAGCCCAACATTACAAGGCAGGAAAATGCACAGCATGTGAATGTATAGCACTGCATGCCACGAACAGATGCTTACAGGATAAGTAACATTCGTTTCTATACTTTAAAATGGGCATACCTTATGTCCTGCCATATTGCATCACTTTGTTTTGCATCACACAATGTCTTTGCCATCTTAAAGGTATAACAGATATGTTTTCAAGATGGCTAGTCACTGCTATTGGCTTTGCCTATTCTGGCACATTTTAAAAGCACCTGAGACTGGCAAAGTCAATAGTGGCAGCCTCACAGAGTGGTAGAGAGGCGACATGGAGGGAGAGGGAGCTTGTGGTGTTCAGAGAGGCAGGAGAGGTGGATGAGTTATGTTATGTTATGTTATGTTATGAGCATTTATTATGCGCACAGCTGCTCCAGCAAAGGAGCGTCCTGGCGCCCGACAAGGTAACAACATAACACAGCTTAAAAAGGGCAAACTAAAGGGAAGACGAATTTAAGGAAATAGAAAGGTCTTAGCGGCCCTACGAAATGAGAACAGATCACCAAGGGCACGTATCTCTAAAGGCAGGGAATTCCACAAGGCCGCAGCACGTACTCGAAATGAGCGGCCGCCAGCACGGCTACGCTTGAACCGGGGGACTACTGCAAGTTCAAGGTCCGATGAACGTAGAGAGCGGACCGGAACATAGGGAGACAAGAGATTCAGAAGGATCTGGGCAGGAGAGCTGGAGCAGGAGTGGAGGGATAAGTGAAAAAGGTCATAGAGAGGACACCATACCAAGTTGCAGCAGTGTTCAGCATAGTACACTAGGAGAGAGGAAGGGAGGTGAGTGACCTGGTTAGGGAGGGTCATGGAGCAAGGGAAAAATCATGATATGGCTCTGTGTTCAGAAAGAGTCATAAAAATGAGCGGGAAATGCACTCCAATGCAAGTGAGATGGCAAATGAGAAAATGGGAAAAAAACAAGTCAATGATATCAGCTTTGGAAGAACGCAACATTTCCAGACAAATGTGAGGATAAAGGAGAACTCCTTCAGGGGTGAGAAACAAAAGAATAGATGGGAAAGTCATCCGGTAAAGAACAGGGATCTGAGACCGGCAAAAAACATCCAGCCATACGCAAAGGTCTGATCCATTTCCCAGTTTGCTTAATAGTGTATACTATGCTTCCTGAGGCAGTGGTTAGGTTAAAGATTTTGAAGTAAGCTGTAGAAAGACGACCAAATAGTGCACTCTCTGAGGAAGATGTACAAACACAGAGACATCTACTTTAATGTAAAATACTACCATGTGAGGTAATAAACCTGTGAGTTCAGATTTGGGGCCTGAGTGTTCTGCTTTTTTTGAAAAAACATAATTTACATACAGAACCTCAGCAAACTGAACTTATTCACAGACATTGTGGTCATCTAAGGATTGTGCACTATGAAATTCCGCATTATGATTTTTAATAGTATAACTTTAAATGTGACCACCACTGTTTCACCAGAATACATTTAGGCGTAAATAATATAGTAAGGGGAATTGGGGTCCTGTACTTTTACTCTGGAGCACAGAATACATGCCAATTTGGGCATTCACAAGCATTTTCTAAAAAAATTCTCATCAGGAAATACACCTTAAAATTTGGGAAAGTGCCTACACAGGGTGAGATTATCAAGAGAAGAAGCCTCTATTCACTTAAAATGGTATATGTCTTTCTCCATAGAAATGATTGCCTGTGATGAAACAAAATGCTAAAATAAGTAAATATTAAGAAGTTAATTTCCTCATGATTGACTCATGATGCAGATTTTCCACTTTGGCCCCAGCCCTTATATATGAGTCAGATAGCACAGAATCATGAGTCATATCTAGTCAGGTAGAGCAGAAATGCTGCATGGAGTTTTGCTGTTCCTGATCCTGACTAAGGTGATGTTCCTACATCATGTTTTTACAGGCATTGCACACCAGATTCGATTTTAGCAGGCAGTAATTCCACCCATTTCCCTTGAGCTTTGGCTGCATCAGCATCCAAGCTTCGGCTGCATCAGCATCCAAGCTTCTTTATCCATTTTTTGACTTGTGGATTCCCATTTTAGATTTGTTCTTACCCCTCACTCCTGACGCACCATACCCCATCCCCATCCCATACAGAGGCCGCAGCATACATTTACCAACTGCTCAAACCAGGTGGCAGATGTAGGCATTATACCCCCACAGAATTGTGAATTCTGTGTGGTTGTATGACTGGTAAAGCTAGAGGCACATAGTTATCCCCCATTCCATGAGGTTTAACTGGTAATTGCATGATACTGCTGCATGGTAACATACAATTTTCATTCGAAGTTTGCACCCCTGTGCAACTGCTAAGCACGGCCTTAGTGGAACATTCACACATTTGCATTTTGACCTGTAGTGGTGCACTAGAATTGTTATCTCTATGGAGATCTGATGCCTGATAACATTCACCAAAGTCATACGGTCTGTGGAATTGTCTGACTAATATATCTCTGTTAGAAATTACCATCTATTGCAAGGCAGTCCCTCAGATCTTTCCCTTTCTGTTCATGAACCCCTTTTTTGCTGTCCATATGACTCTGCAAACTTTCCTCCTGCAAACCAGTGGCAAAGTGCCTGTGCTCTCCCATTAAAATTGACAGATTCCTAATTAGCACATTTTATTTACTTATAAGTCCCTACTCTATTGTACGACATGTATATTGGGCCTGTAAATTAAATGTTATTAGTGGACTGCATAACTTATTGTGCCACTCACAAAAGAGCATCATAAAACATGTCTCCAGGCCTGGCCTTCAAGCCTGGGTATGCAGCTGTAATCCCCCTGCCAAAGTTGTTTTCACTGTATCAACGCTGCCACTACCACTGGAAAATACTGGGGCACAAAATAGCAACATTTTAATGCTTAATTTCAGTTTCATAGCATCTAGAAATGACTCATTTTAGTAGTAATTTAAAATCAGACTTAATGATAAAGTTAGGTTTTATATTACTATTTTAGATTTGTCACTTTTTGAAAGTTGTCAGATCTCTCTCTGCCTATGCTAAAGGGGCCTTGCTGCCAGTGTCCCGTGTTATCTGACTGTTGAATGGCTTCCCTCTGGCGAGATTGCATCTAGACAGTGAACGAAAGGCTTGGTTGTGGTGAGGTGTCTAGGCACAGCCCCTTCCAGAGATTCAAAGGGCCTTTTTCTGTCACTGTCAGATGTAGGTGACTCCTGAGCCTGCCCTTTCTAGTGTCCTGCTAGCCAGCTTGACTTCAAACCCAGTGGGAAGGGGGAGCTTCCCCAAAATTGGTTTAGAGTGACCACAAGGGAGGGTTTGCCCATTTCCATAGCCTCACCTCTGAGTGGGAACAGGGAGGTCAGACCAGAGGAAGAAGGGTTCTACTATGTTGATTTTAGAGAAAGGGGGATGCTGTGGGATAGCTTGCAGTAAAATACACAAGAAGAGTTGCAAAAGTGTGTAGGATCACCCAGGAACTTCTACCCCTTTGGTTAGGGTTTGGCCAGGATTTGTCTCCACCCACATGCTGGCAATGGGCATAAATGTTGCACTCCTTCAGAATGCACCTAAACCTGTGAGAATCAGAAGAAGGACTGTCCTGTTGTGAGAAGAACCTGAATGAGTAATGGGCCTGCTTTACTTGAACCAAGAACTCCTGAAGTTACTGTGGGGACAGGACAAGCTTCCAGAGGTGTTTTCCAGCAAATACCCAGCTGAGTATACAAAATGGACCTGCCATGGATCCAGATGCTTGCCTCTGTTGGACTGAATCATAACCCAAAAATGGAATCCCCAAGGTCTTGCACCCTTAGCTGGTGTCAGAGTGTGTACTCATCCTGTCCCCAAACCGCAAGATCTGGGACTTACAAACTTTTTGTCAACTTTCTGCCTTGAGGACCTTCGGAAACCAGGACCTCCATCAAAGCCACAGCTGCCAAATCACCTGCCAGCCCCAGCTCGCTGGTTTGCACCGCTGAAGGAGATCAGACTTCCAGAAAAGTTTAAAATATTGAACTTTAGAGGCCTTCTTCAGGACTGATGCTGAGCAGCCTCCAGGTGAAATTTCGGACTTCCTGGACACATACTTTGTATTTTGCCTCCTCAGAGCATTCCAGTCATAGTCAACAACCATACAAGGACCCATCCCTTCAGCAACCCACAGTCATTGAGCCCTACTTCAGATTCAGTTTGCATCTTGCCAGGCCGAAGACTCCCCGCTGACTACTTTTTTTTTCCACCAAACTTTTTATGTCAGAAGGTAAACTCTCTACCAAGAACTTGGTCTCTGTATCTGAGCCATTCTCCATCACTGTCAGCCTTAACTTTTGACTTTGAACCAGTCCAGCATAACCAGATAACTTCAGTTGTTGCTTTGTGCTTTTTCGGGCAATCGTTCATTAAAAGTGAAATGAATGAATGAAAGGTAATTTCTCTGGTTTCACCTATTGGAGCTTTGACATTTTGGTGTCATTCTATGTATTAGAATTGACACTCCATGTCTAAGTTGGTTTGCAGTTTTTCATGTGTTGTGTTTTCACTTTATCAACTTGTGAGTATTGCATAAATACTTTACATGTTGTATTTAAGTAAAGCATAACTCTTTTGTGCTAAGCTTCCACATGGTTAAGCACAGGTTTAGTAGGTGTTTTTGATGTTCACACTGACAAGGCTTGTGCATAATATTGTAGGTGCTGTCTCACCTCTCTCAACTAATATTCAAATTTCTTACAATTTCCATATAGAGTCTAATAAGGTGACCCATTGTTTGATGTGACAGTATCAGGGCCTTCTGGCTAGTCTATTAAGGGTCCTGTGTAGGTACGTTTTTTGCTTTTTTTACAAGTGACTTTTGTCTATACTCTGTGTAAGCAAGGAGGGGCTATCAGGGCAAAGTTCAGGATCCCAGTGCATCTATATCTCCAAGACAGAACTCCCTCCTTCTTTCCTTCTTAGCCCACTTTCCACATATCTGTGAAAACAACGAGGAACCATCAGGATACAGTCCAGCATTTGCATGCATCTGCAAATGTAAAGAATCTCTGCCTTTATAGACCTGGTTGGGTTGCTCAGTCTCCTCCATTTCTCCCTGGGAATTGAAATGATAAGTGGATGTCTTGGTCGACCATTTCCCTACTCTGCTGGTATTGGGTATATATTTTGTGTTCCTAATCCCTTCTTTCTCAACTCAGAACTAGCATGGAAATTCATAGCTCCTGAGTTTTAGCACAGACATGTAGATGTCTGCTGGGCACATACCTTAGACAAGATCTCCACATGATGTATCCAGAGTAGGAATGATGTGCTCCTTACTCAGTCCACAACTATTCACAGTACCTTAGCTAACATAATCTTCAACATACAACAAGGTGATGTATGGAATGCTTGAATTAATCTCCACCACCGGAGATGGCACATGCCACATTCCAGCCCATGTTTTTTCACCAGTCATGTGCCTCTAAATAAAGGTCCCCTATGCTAAATCAATTTGATGCTGCTCATAGGAACAGTCCATTCTGTCTGCCAGGTACACACACACACAAAGGACACACACACATAAAGGACCACAAGCAACCCCAACTAACCCATAGCACATATGGTGTCAACAGCAATATACAGCAAGGTGATAGCATTAGAGCATAATCAAAATTCCCTTTGTGACTGGTGTAGGGAGCGTATATGTAGTGCATGGAAAATCCAAATGAAGAGGTTTTTTTAGGCATAGATCTTGGGTTATGGGATCTGAGCCAGAAATATGGACCAACTTTGGCTTTGATGCAAATTCAGCTTAAATTCTACCTTGATTGTTATCACAAAGTGGGTTGACAGGTCAGGCCTGCTGCTGTTGTGCCTTCTTGTTATGTGAGTCTTCAGTGTATTTTACGTGAACATTTTTAATGCTTCCAGCACAAAGTCAAACCACCTGCATGTATCAGTCACAGTAACTGTGAGCCATCAGTATGTGAAATTGCCAATGACCAGATGAGTGTCACATACTAACTTGATCATTGATACATGGTTTGAGCTTAAAAGCTCTTCAAGTCAACAGGTAGAACACTAACCCTAAAGTACATCTTAAAAACTTCCATTCTGGGACTGTATTATTTTGACAGGTTTCTGAATGATCCCATTGATTAACATTGAATATTTCTTGTCAGATTTATTGGGGACATTTTAATAAAGTTCCATGTTAACCTTTATGTTAACATGTTGAAAAATCTCCGATGGATCTAAACTTTGCCTTATCAATTTTACTGTTTTACTTAAAATGGAGTGTGATAATTTAAATTCTTCATTTCTTCATTGTCTTCACTTGCACTGCTATAGCTTCTCACACGTGTATGAGGATTTCCTCAATGCTCTGTTCCTCCTACCAACGATCAACCATGTACTGTCACCTATACTGCTTGCAGTACAGGCCGTTCCCTGCCAGACTTGTTTTTATTGGATGTACGTCAGTACAGCACGATCAAAATGATTGCAGTACTTTACGACGCAGCCATTACAACGCAAGTCGTTACTACGACTTGCGTTGGAGGGCGCTGGATTGTGGATAAGTTTAATTTTCTATTCCAACTCCAGCCCACGTAACAGTAGGGAAGGTGTTCGAATAGAAAATCGAACTATTCCTTTACCAAGAGTGCCCTCCAGTGCAAGTCGTAGTAATGACTTGCGTTGTAATGGCAGTGTTGTAAAGGACGCGCAGTGTAAACACTGCGTCGTAAAGGTTGTTTACCGTTTTTATCAGTGCCCAATTGTGAGGTTGGTGCTGTTTCCATGCAGTGATTGATGAATATAATTACCACTATGTCACTCTAAGATAACTCTCTGTAAGAATTGAGAAGGTACAAAGTTAACAGAGAATTATTGTCGGTTGTAATTGTCCATGTTGACCAATTGGTTATAAATGGGATATTCTGAGTTATTGGAACACCTATGGGCCTCATTTGTGCATAATGGATCTTAAATGTTACTGTTTTTTCTACCATTGAAATCTTGCATGAGTTGTTCTATCACAATTGCATTCAAGAAATGTCACCCAAAAGCTGTGCAAATCAAGTAAGCCTATCTGTATTATTTGTTTCTAAAATCTCTATGTCGTTCATTGTACTGGTGTTTGAATGCATTGCTATCTCACTTGCAAAAAGATGCAGCCCTTATTGGTGCTGTTGAAATGTCCCAGATGTTTAGAAGTAAGCTCTCACAGTTTATTCCTGGAGCAAGCCTGGCTCCTATTGATGGTTGGCAGTGTGTGATTATATATGGCCTGTATGAGAAACCTTTGCGGATGTGCTTCAGGCTGGTCTGTGGGACAGAAGAGAGCCATATTTCTAGAGTACCCCATTCTTTATACGTGCATTCCCCAATTGATCTTAGGCATTTGGTTGATTTTGGAAATATACAAGTGTTTTTATAGAGGCTTCCTTAGGTCAAGGCGTTGCTTTAGCCATCGGGGGAGGCAAGGTTAAGACAGTAGGGGTAAATCGCGGAGGCTTTTTTGCTCCAGAGAATTCCAGGTCATATGAAGTATTTTAATTGGGACAAGGAAGAGTTTGAGTCTGCTTACAGCAGTCAAGCCCCGTGGGCACATGCATCTAGGGCCATATTACCAAGATGTGCGTTAAAAAACGCACATCGCACATTTCCCTATCGCCGGCTATCGCCGGATTTTATCGCCGTGTTACCGTATCATTATCAATGCGCAACACGTAGGCAATATTAAATCCGGCGATAGCCGGCGATAGGGAACATTAGCACGTGAAAACAAGCGTTGTTGTTACTCGCTAATGTGTGCCTTGATAATATGGGGGGGTGATTCAGCTGTATGATCCACACCCCATGTTATCAATGCCTAACACCTGATCAAAGCAGGCGTTGGGAGACCTGCGATAAACGAGTTTATCACAGGTCTCCTTCTCCCAACGCCTGCCTTGGTAATAGGGTGTTACCACCTCCAACCACATTTTACATGTGGTTGGACGTGGGAACGCCCACTTTGCATGTCATTAGCGATGTTTCTCGCTGACATGCAAAGTGGGCTTGAGGCAGGCGTTAGCATGCTCTTGTTAATAGGGCGATACTTCACCTTGGTAATATGGCCCACAGTTCTGGAGTCTTTTCTAATTTCAGGGAAAGTTACCAATGAACAGAGCAGAATGCCACTGAAGGTGCCTAGGGGTCTAGGGTGTGCATGGACCCACGTGATCAAAGATGTGTCCTTGACACATCACACAAACAGATTAATCAAGAAGAGGTAGAAAGAAAATATGAAGACTTGTGGATTCTTTGGATGTGTATGAGCAAACAATAGTAGAAAGTCTGCCTGTGAGGCTCTGATTGGTTTAGGAAAACCATTTTTCGGGAGACTGTGGAAGGATGCACATTATCACAAAAGATACGATCTAGATACCCACACATTGTTTGAACATTGAACACTGATAACTGAACTCTGATAAGTGAATTACTGTTTAAAATCCGATGAGTGATTTTTCATGGGCTTGCTAATGTGAACACCTCCCCAGAAGCGCTTTTTCTTATCTTAATGAATTTTTAGGAATAATTAGAATTTGAATCTAACTAGGATGATGTTGTTTGATTGATACGCATGCATTTTACTCTCCATAAACATGTTAACACCTACATATTAAGCTTTTCATTTTGTGCTTTTCAATCTAAGTAAGAACATTTTGTAGTCAGACATTATTTTCTAAAAATAAGAATGTTTTAATGCAAAAAATCTGATTGTTACTTTTTATTTTATAGTTCTCATAAATAACTCTTGTGATTCAATTAACAAGTTTTTGTCAAAATCCTATTGTATTGGGTATAGCAATGTGCATTGTATTTATCTTTTCGGAGTATTTTAAGTCTGGGTATTTATTTCTCTATTGTACTACCTCATTGTTCTAGGAAAATATGTAGACGTTTCCATACATTTACTGACTGCAATGGATTGTACATATGTGCAATAACTATCATTACATATTGTACATGCCATCCTTAGGAAAACTACTCAGTGTGGGCAGAGAACTCCGCTCCGCCCGCGGAGTATGTAGAGATTTGACAACTCCGCGTTCCGTGAAGAATGCAGAGTAGGCAAATCTCTGCACACTCCGCGGTGGAGCGACGTTGACCAGCCCTCCGCCTCCAACCCCCCAAATAAGAATTAAATAAATGTACAATATAAGTAAAATAATAAACACCTTGCCTGCAGCGTCCCCTGCCGTCCTCCTCTTCCTCTGCGTTTCATGGTGATCTGCCATGCACATTCCTTGCGAGAAATGCGTGGGTGCGCGTGCATTCGCTGATCACCGTGAAACATAGAGGAAGAGGAGGACGGCAGCCTGGGGACGCCCTTTACTTTTAATGTATATTCATTTAATTCTTACTAGGGGGTGGAGTGCGGGCGCCAGAGCCGAGTTTGTCCCCACTCCGTGGACCTCCGCGTAGAGCCGCCCCCGCCAGCTCTGCCCAAGGTTAAAAACTACCAATATTCCAGTGTAGAACCAAAGTACTTAAATTATCATGAAACAGGATGGTAATTGTCTTTCTTGCAAATAGTTGTAGCACTGTTAAATTGCTATTTAAATTAGTTTACGATGATTCTTCCTTGTCACATTTTTATTTTCAGAACATAACCATATTGCTGCTGATGAAAAGAAGATTTTTGGGGTTGAATTCAATTCCATATTTTTGGAATGTATTCCAAAGTCGCAACAAGCTACTGTACAATGGTTTATTCAGCGTTCAGGGGAAGAGCACCAAGAAGAGGTAAATCTTTTCTGCAATGTTCAAAGCAGTCATCAACCAGTCTCCCTAATTCATTTATGCTGCGATTTGGTGTTCATGTGCTTGATTCGGAAATAATTTAGTGAAATACTACTATCCTTGTTAGGAAAGTGACATAAGACATATGTTTGTGAGCGTGTCTGTGAAAATAGTCGACCTGCCTATAATCTACTGTCATGTGCATTATCTGAAAATAGGCCCAGGAATTCTTTATTCCTTCCTCGCAGTGCTGGCCCTCCAAAAAAACTAAAAATCCCTTCCCAACAAATGTTTCTATTTTTCTAGTGAGAAATGCAATTTAATCCAGAATATAAAGAACATTCCAGAGTTCAGCCTCTCTTACCTATCTAGAGACTTTACCTAGTAACTCTTGTGGGAGGACAACCATCTTAACTATGGTAGTGCCTACCCCAAGCATCTGCAGAAGGTAACACAAAATCACGATCGCTAAAATGTATTTTCTCTGCGCCTTTCACTGTGGATTCCAAAGTGAAATTGGTAGAAGCTCCATAGGCCCACAACACCCACCAATTTGCTGATAGGGTCTTGCACCTCCAAACCCCATCTGAGGCCCATGTCCTGCCCGCTGTGTAAGGGCCCAGTCCATCAGTCAGAAGAGGGATGCATCCAAATAAAATTAACCAGATCTGGGGCAGAACCTCTTACACATATGCTGACATCAGGTCGAAAGGCTCCACTCCTATTATTCTTGGCGACTAGAATCTATAAAATGTTTTACCTTTGCAGCTGCGTCTATGGAAAGTGAACTCTATAATAGTATAACTCTACGAGACAGAATATACACTTCAAAAACGATGTTTTAATGAACAACATTTAATTCACATTTCTAGTTTTAATTTAAACAGGACCTTTTTAATAGAGAAACTTTCTTTAAAGCGCCAATATACCGTTAGCGTACACTTATCTTTAAACTTCTTCATCACATTTTGTTTGTTACTGTCAACAGGAGTCCCTTTCCATGAATGATCCAATTCTCTACCATTGGATGGTGGTCAGTGGTGGTGATTGTGCACTGCGCACAAGGCTGGTCGCAACATAACTACATTTACATTCATGTTGCGTGATGACATTTAAGAAAGTGCAACCTCGTAAGACGAAACGGCATAGTTGAGTATGATATCCTCCAGGATCTATACATCAGCTCTGCGAATCCTTGTCTCCAGGAGAAAAATTTCCCTTGCGCGCAGAAGAGGCTGTAGACATTCAGGAAATTTTGTGTCAGTGGCGGTTACTTACTTCCAAATAATGATCAAACAGCTCATAGCTGTTTCTGGGTGCTAAACATGGCTTTAAGTAGGCTGGGTCTCACCGGTGCTGAGAACTGGTCTCTGTCGGGCTCGATTTTGTGCCATGGCACAGGCGGTCCTTTTTTTCCGTGACAGCAGGAACATCTATGTGTGAGTGCTCACACTGCTCACTTCTCACTAGTGGAGAAGTTACGGCATGACGTCATGCCAGGCAAACGTTGTAGCGGAAGGGAAATCCTTTAAAGAGAGTAATTTTATCTCTCGATTTCCATTCTCTTTTTGAAACTTAGGCGCCATCACATTGTTGTGGTGTCACCTGGGCTTTAACTGGAAGCTTTTTCAATATTATAAACAAGCCATAGTGGCTGCTTATTTATCTTATGCATCTAACAACCACTGACAAAGCCAATAGTCCTGACATGTTGTAGGTATGATGCTACTTGTATCATATATCTGGATGCAATGACAGAAATAGCAAAATACAATTAAGGCGACACACTATGCTAAGCATAGATTTTTAGCTTAGGTGTTTTAAGCCACGTCCTTAATTACATTGGCCACACCCCTTCTAGAGACCCCCCAGTTTTTTCATCCCACTTAAAGCCCTGGTGTTAAACTAGTTCTTCAATCTCATTCACACGTTTGGATAAAGAAAAGTATAATCATGTAATATTTCCTATCAGAGACCCCGACACCGCCAGAACCAGCCTGCACGAAGGGATGAAAGACGTCGCCGAGTGGATGAAGAACAGCCGCCTGAAACTGAACTCAGACAAGACGGAAGTCCTCATCCTGGGACCATCGCCCTCCGCGTGGGACGACTCCTGGTGGCCCCCAGCCCTGGGCACCGCTCCCAAGTCAACAGACCACGCACGCAACCTAGGCTTCATCCTGGACTCCTCCCTCTCGATGACCAGACAAGTCAACGCCGTCTCCTCATCATGCTTCCACACCCTACGCATGCTTCGCAAGATCTTCCGATGGATCCCGATGGAAACCAGGAAGACGGTCACCGAGGCCCTCGTCACCAGCCGACTGGACTACGGAAGCACCCTCTATGCCAGAACCACAGCCAAGCTACAGAAAAAACTCCAACGCATCCAGAACGCCTCCGCCCGACTCATCCTGGACATCCCCCGACGCAGCCACATCTCCGGCCACCTGAGGATCCTGCACTGGCTCCCTGTCAACAAGAGGATCATGTTCAGGCTCCTCACCCACGCACACAAGTCTCTCCACGACCTGGGCCCCAAGTACCTCAACGACCGCCTGACCTTCTACACGCCCAGCCGCCAGCTACGGTCCACTAGCCTCGCCTTTACCACCGTACCATGCATCCGAAGAGCCACCGCTGGAGGCAGATCCTTCTCCTACCTGGCGGCCAAAACATGGAACTCCCTCTCCATCCACCTTCGGCTGACCCAGGACCATCTCACCTTCAGGAGACAACTCAAGACCTGGCTGTTCGAGCAGTAGTGGACCCCTTCCCCCAAGCGCCTTGAGACCCTTCCGGGTGAGTAGTGCGCTATACAAGTGTTATGATTGATTGATTGATCAGTCTGCCTCTCTGATTATTACATTTACAATCATCGTTGAATTTTAGAAAGCCAACAACTTCGGTTATCCATCTCCATAACGCCTATTAGAAAAAAAACTTGAATGAATGCCACAAACGTTTCACTCTTCATGGGTCATGTAATATTGCATTGTATTAGATTCGTAAGTGACAAGCTTACATATCAAGGACAATATGTTAGTTTTCTGACAGAAAGTGGCCTCCTCATTTGTAAATACTGAAACAACTAAGTCTGTGACTACATTGCACACTCCACAGCTTATCTTGCCTGGGATACACACTGCAGCAAATACATAGAACCGAAAGTGATGATTGGTGGTTGACGTAAAGCACTCTGTTGGTTTTTATATAGCGCTTTACTATCCCTTGCAAGACGTAAAGCTCTTGCCGGTTGTACCAATTATATTATAGAAAAAGGGGGCTGAATATGTTGTCGGTGGATCTGACGGCACATCGGTCTCAGACCCACTGACATCTGCCCCTGCAGTCCGCCCACCGTATTACAATGCAGCGGGTGGAAGCATAAGGCATACGGACCCTCTGTGACGCTTCCGACGGACTCATTTTCGGTACATCGATAAAAGACCATAATCCCATAATGATGTTGGCTCCACCTGCAGGATTATGATGTCATTTTCTGACAGCCTTTCGATGTCATCCTTTCAGATATGGATAGCCTGTCAGAAAATGATTTTGGGGCCCCCGCAGGACCCCCTTCCATCCTGGCCCTCCGCTATGGGGGTGAGGTGCCTACAACACGGTCCAAGGATGATTATAAACCTCCATTTTGCTATGGCTGCTTGTGCTGTGGGTATTTTCCTCCCGCCACATAAGCTACCATAGCATAATGAATGTTTCCGACCGTACTATGGGCGGTCACATCCTAATTTTGAAATTGGAACTGCTGACCTATGGTTGGGCAGTTTCCAGGCTGACACGGTGCCGGCGGACGCAAGTCCCCCGACATCGTAATCAGGGTTACAGGGTTTCATAACCCTGGTGAGATAACTTTCAGTCACATATGTCTTTTTCTGGATGACTCTCGACGAACATAATTACATTTTTGGTTGTAATGTAAGATAGTATGTAACCTACTGAGACATTGCCCCAGCTCAAGATCCCTAATGTGTTCGAACTCAAATTTAACTAGGTAAAGTCAGATTTCTTGTTTTATTTACCTGCCTGATACTATTTACAGAGCTCTCCTACAATTAAAAAAACATAGCAAACTTAACAAAATAAAGTATGCTTTTCTCAGGATAAACTAAAACTCTAACAATACTTGCTCATTTTCCTTCTTGCCCTTACTGTATGATTAAACACGTGTTACCTGATGGTGTTCCTGTGAAGATTGTAGCCAACCTTGCTTGGTCTCTGTATTTTATAAAGCATATCTGAAGACAACGAGTTCTGCTGTGAAGCCCCTATCTGCCCACTGACAGCTGCCAGGGGCTTGTGCGGCTGAAGCGCGATGCAGGAACGGTGCACAAAGATGCTGTTATCCAAGCTTACAAAAGGTGTTGACTTTATCTGCTGTCAGAGCCTTCATATCTCTTCCCCGGATGCCGTTTTAGTCGCTTATCTTTCAGTACCGAAAGGCTAAAACGAATTTGTCAGTTTGATAGATGTCATTGAAGAATTTAGGTTGCCACCATCTTCGACGTGGAACCCTCAGCGAGTGAAAAAGTGTGACCGACCTGGAGTGATTGCGGTTAAATATTGAAATATAAATCAGCGCCATACTCAGCAGATTCGGTTCAGTGAGCCACATTCCGTCGCCATCAGCTGTACTTTATCACTTTCCTTCCTCCACAGCTATGAAAATCGCATCTTTTTCTCCCAATTCGTTTAATCAAGAGCATTAGGTGCAAACTCAATATCTTTGCCCTTTAGCAATTTGTTTCCACTTGTCGAGAACGTATCTAATATTGCTCATATTCATATGTGAAGAATTATGATAAGGATGAAAACAGACAACCTTGTTTCTCAAATAACAATTGTCTGCCTTTTTATTTCCATTAATTTAGCTTTCCATACCAGCTCTCCCTCGACTCTGGTATTTTACTGAACCTCCCCAAGGACAAGCATGTCTTTACCTTACTCCAGTCAACCTGTCAAAGCTGCGTGCCCAGAATATTTGATGCTAATATAATCTTATGAATTTATTTAAAATCTCCGGTTCCTTTCTCTTGCATGGTGATATCTATCATGCCCTTTTCTGCTCTTCTTCATTTAAGATCTTTTTCTTGTTTTTGAGCAGCAGGATGTCTCATACCATATACACAAGAAAAGTTATATTGTGAATAGTACAGGCTGCACTGTCAATATTTGACAGTTAACTTGAATGAGGTACTTTATGATATACTATTAACTTTTGCCCCAATTCACTAATCCGTAAGAAGTTTTCAAAACAATTTCTGCAAAGTGGCTAATTTTCAGCATGTCAGGTTTTATGCAGGTCTGCCTAGTGGAGAGTAAGTTGATGCTTTCATACGATTTTTCTACTCTTTGCTAAATCGAAACTTGCTGACTAAATTTACACCTAACTTGGCATGAGGCTAAAATGTATTAAGTAGTGCCTCGTTGTGGTTTAGTGTAAATACTTTCAGCACTTTATCTTGACTTTCTATACACACCTGGATCTGTGGACCCACATTTAGAAAAATAACCAATCCCATTGGAAGATGTGCCAGTTTACCCCGCCACCCAGTGGTAGATGTTTGGACATAGAAGGGGTCCGTGGACCAAGGAATTAAACGGGGCTGTCTTCCACATGAATAGTTCTGACTCATGCAATGGTGGGTTTGACCCCTTTTCCTTTTAAAAAATCAGGAGGAATGTGGAAGGGCAAGGGGAGCTTCCACTGAAATCCATGGGTTGTGTCAGGACCCCAAGAGTCCACAATGTCCTTAAAATATATGAAATTACTTCTTGTTGTTGGGTCTGCAGACCTCAGGACAGGGTCAAGAACCCAGGACTTATTGTAGTTCTGCAGACCCCAAAGTAGGTCTT
Source organism: Lissotriton vulgaris (assembly GCF_964263255.1). NCBI lineage: Eukaryota > Metazoa > Chordata > Amphibia > Caudata > Salamandridae > Lissotriton > Lissotriton vulgaris. Next base: position 1,969,934,054 of record NC_141685.1, read on the forward strand.
GAGGTCTATGAACCACATTTATGGTCTGCAGATCCCCCGCCCCTAAATACAGACCACAACTCAAATAATCAATCAATAAATCAGGCATTTGTAGAGCACACAGCTGCTCTGACAGGAGTATCCCGGCACTGCAGGCCCATCCTGCAACTATGCAAGACAAAGTAGCATGGGGTACTGGGTGCATGGCTGCAAATTACACCTTGCTGCCAACCCAAACTGTGAGCGGCCTAAGGCCATGGTTGCACTGTGGATTCAGAATGGTGGAATAAAACACATGGGAGTAGGATGTAATATATCAATTCCCAACGAAACAATGCTAAAGGTAGTATATTTAATCAAAAGAAAGTAACCTGTTTCAAAAAACCTCCCAAACTTTCTGAAAACAACAATGTTAAAGTTGCAGTAAGGTTAAGAAACAAATGCAAACAATCACACAAACCATAAATCTGACTCCAGTGCACTGCTCACAACCTGACACATATGGTGTGCACTGTACAACAACTGCTTGCCCATTTCATAAAATTTCAGAAGGTGGTGGAGGGAAGCTAACAAGTGGTTAGATGGACCCAGATAAAAGTGATTGCAGTAATCCAATTGGAGCAGATATACGGGGCAACGAGGTAGCGATGATACTGTTAAGGTAGAAAATGCAACAGTTTGCTTAATAAGTGTAATTAGTGAGAACAGGAGCTGACGATATAGTTCACTTACTCTTTCAAAGTCAACTCCTAATCAAGTATACCTAGTAGAAGTTTGAAATTTGAAGACAAGGCCAGAAGTGCCTCGTTTAGGCAGGAAATGGGATCATGGTTAAAGTTTTGATGCTATCAACTGGACAAGTGGAAATATCTTACTCACCCAAAATTTCGGAAACTGATAACCCCTCGATAGTTATAAGAATGCTAGGCAGTCTCTCAGCTCCATCAAGGATAAAGGGGCTATGTTGGTCATCCTAATCTTAAATTTCTCTTTTCACTCTGTAAATATGTGATATATACTTGTCCAAGCCGAATCGCTGGCAAAATGGAATCCTGAGAAAATCTACTATTTGTATATATATGTATGTACATTTGCAATTTTTTTCTATTTGTATCTCTTCCCTGTGTGACTTTACAACTTGTACATTTGCAATTTTTTTTCCTGTTTGTATCTTTTATGTAACTCATGTAATCCTAAATCCTTATGTAACGCAACTGGTTCTTTTGTTAAGCGCTCTGACACCTTCGGGTAATGTTCGCGCTATAGAAAATCGCATTAAATAAATAAAAATAAATAAAGATAAATTACCTTATAAATTCTGCTTAAGGCCCAGGGAAGCTTTTCTTAACTCCTGAGGAAGTGTACCACAATGAAGGATACATCTTCTTAGTTCCTATAGAACATATTGTGCGGCCTCTCCAAAGAAAGTGGGCCAATTTCAGAGATAAAATGACCCTAGCACATTTGAATTATACTACATTAGCAGTAAACCATTGGCAGAGCGACATAGAGGATGGAAACCTAAATTTGCTAAATCAAAACACTCGTCTGGAAGGATACGATTTTGTCTAAAAAATAATAATACTAATAATCCACATTTGTAAAGCACGAACAATCACCCGTAAGGGTCTCTAGGTGCTGGGAGCTGTCAGGAAGATTAAGCAAGCTATTGCCCAGAGTCACATGGTGCTGGGCTAATCTGCCACCGGCACCGGGGATCGAACCGTGATCCCCAGATTACGGAGTCAGTCACCCTGGCTGCGGCACCACACCTCTTCTTCCACCGGCATCAGGGATCGAACCATGATCCCCAAAAAATGGCCACTCGACATTTCAACTTTGTGAGGCAGGTCAGCTGAATACAATTAAGTTCATAATTTGGTAATAGTAATGCCTATAGTAATGCATTTTGTTTTGATTGCTCGCTAACAGCAAATCAGTGCCAAGAGGAACTATGTGTTGTAAGCAAATACGTTATATCTAGTTATTCTTAATTTAGGACGCTTGAGTATCTCTAAAGAACATAATTGCAAGTTTCCTATTGACACTTCCTCGAGATAAAAGAGAAGGTGTGTTTCAAAATATGGCAGCAATTATGTATTTCAAAGAAGAAAAGATAATTACTTTTCAGGTGCCACCATGTGAGAATGTTATGTTGTGCTACATTTTAATTAAACATGTTTGGATTTGAAAGACAAACGCAAAATAAATATTTACTGTACACAAAAGGCAAGTTCTCAGGAAACAAATGTCTTCTAAGGGTAAAATAAAAAAAAAGTAGTGTTACAAAACTCCACATGAAAAAAATGAGAAACTAATATTGTCGTTTTTCTCAATATGCTCCAACCAAAAGTTGTCACGTTAGATCATCTTGTAAGCGACTTAATATTATTGTAAGCAAAAGTAATACACCTATCCTTTGCAGTAAGTAAAGGTTAAAATCTAGGACCGCATAAGGAAACTTTCAATGTTTAAATGTCTGTCATTGACTGCATTGATCCCTGGTTAGGGATATGTGATCTCCATATATAGGTGTAAGTTGTATTGTTGAGTGAATTGCTTTGGATTTTGTCATTGTGTACTTTGGTTTCAGTTCCTAAAGAGTAGCTACGTTTTCCAACTAAAACTTTTCTACTGTAGGTAACAACTACGCGTGGGTGTACCTGGCCTAACTCTCTTTAGCGTAACTGCTTGTAATTACAGCAAAATTACATGTAATTGTGCGTAGTTATGTCATAAGAATAATCCAGCATTAACACGTTTTCTTAGTTCAAAATGCACCTTCACATAAAACAAGGATCTAATTTGTGCTAAGAAAATAGCACTAAATGCTACAGGATATGGACTCTGTGATAATGTGTGGCCTATGTGAACCTCTGCCTGCGTAGTTATTGTAGGCATGATGTCACAGTTGTAGGCATCATGGTCTATTGGGGAAAGTTGGGAAGGTGACAGTTGATAGAGAGCAAGCGAGGGTGGTTCATATTGTAGTTGGCGTAAGAATAAACCCATTCATTAATCAATCTAGGTTTGTGGAGTCTTCTTCAGACAGCAGTTGCCAGCAGCTACTCGATATCTCTTAGTCCTTTGTTCCTGTGCACCTGCGGTAAGATTTTTGACTAAATAGCTCCCAATTATTCAAGCTGGCGTAATCGCATAATTTCTGTAATTTCACATCACAAGAGTAATTTGTAAGTACTGAAATTACTCTGGTTATTTTACGTTAACAGGTTCTGCGTCCAATCAAAAAGCTCGACATATATTCAACGTCGAGCCTATACTATGTTGAGATATCATATGTAAAAGGTCTGAGAACATTTCCATTGTTATAAACCTTTCTATAGCAATTTTCGGTTTAGCTAATTGGACTGCAGAGATTGTTATTAAAAGAGCACTAATACATTGTGTTTGCTCTTTATCAAGAAAGAGCCAGGCCAGTGTCATCAAGAACGTTCAACTGTTAAAATCAACGAATAAAAACGTATCAGAACATAAACAAGGCTCAAATAGACCCACACATGCCGCGGTTTTTTATCAGAAAGAGGTCTTCTGATTCAAAACAGGGGGGCATATTACCAAGCAATAGCGATAATTATCGCTATTGCTTGGTTAGAGACAAACATTTACCGCTGAGCTGCGGCGATTTTTATCGCAAATAAACCTTGGTATTACCAAGGTTTATCGCAAATGCGATAAAAATAGGCCGCAAAGCATGAATATCGCTGAAAAGTCAGCGATATTCATGCATTACCGAGCTAATGCTCTTAGCCATGTTATCCACCTCCCATTGGATAACATGGCTAAGAACTGCTCAGGGCAGGTGTCAGCTTTTGGAGATATTCGAGCTTAGCGCAAATATCTCCAAAAGTTGGTAATAGGAGATAGCGATGTTAGCGACTGTTTCCAGTCGCTAACATCTTGGCACGTCCACTTTGCATGTCATTAGTGATAAATATCACTGACATGCAAAGTGGGGCCCAAGATGGTTGCTATCTCCTACTAGCTGCCGCTAACTGGTGTTAGCGACAGCTAGGTAATAGGGAGATAATTTTATCTCCGCTTTCTTGGCTTTTTTAAAGCCAAAAAAGCGGAGATAAACCCCCTTGATAATTTGCCCCAGGATCCTTTTGCACAGGATCCTTGCCTAAATGCTGCATTGTTCGGCGCCTGCTCAATGTTCATGCTGCACTGGGTCATGGGTTTAGCATGTTGTTAGATTCTTCGATGAAGCACAGCGGTAATCAAGGGGCATGGTAGGATATTGTCTGCAGGTTTGTGGTTGGTCACTTCTTTTTTACCAGTGTAATTTAAACTTCTGATCATGTTATTTTCTCAGTCACACTTCTGTTCCATAACACTTATCGATCAGATATGAAATGAAGTGATTTTTAGAAAGCGCACTATGAACAGAATTGTCTCTAGACAGTCTCCAAACAAGACCGCATTCTGACCGCATATTTCTAGGGATTATTTATACCTCCTACAAATTAAATGACCTTTAGGTATTTATAAATTTGAGTCTTTATTTAGCACGTGTAGGAAGTGGATGTTTCAATTATATAAGCTCCTCTAGAGTGTGCTTTAACCCCTTGTATGCTCATGACGGAGCCGCTCCGTCATGAGCATCGGCTGAGCTGTGCTCATGACGGAGCGGTTCCGTCATGGCCCTGCTGCCGTGCCTGCGCGGCGCGTTCTATTAAGCAGGCGGGGCCATGACGGAACCGCTCCATCATGAGCACAGCGCAACCGCGGCTCATGACGGAGCGGCTCCGTCATGAGCATGCGAGCGCTGCTCGGCCCCCCCCACCTAGCGATGCGGCGGAATTGCCGCTGCAGCGAAGGGGTTAACAGGTCGTTCACTAGTGTTTTTAAGCTGGTCAATCAAGTATAAAAAGAAAAGTAAAATTTACCATCAAGACATCCGAGATAGAAATATCAGTTGTACAATGGTCCCTGATTCTTAAATTTCAGAGCCTATAATTGGTATGTTAGCTGCTGCAATTTATTGAAAAAAGATACTGAATTATTTTATAAAGCACCTTAATTATGATTCAATTGTACCGGGTTTCTACCGAGCAAATCTGATATATTGCTTTAGCTTTAAATGCCTTGAAACAGCAAAATGAAGCAGGGAGATCAGAAGGTAAAAGCTGTGATGCTGCCTCAAAGGCCCTTCATGCGGGTCTCCCTCGAAATAAATTTCACTAGAACTTGATAATTTATTTCTAGCCACAACAAGATTTGATTGAGTACTGTATTTTTAACATTCCTTGGGGATAAGTTAGTGAAATAAGCAATTCTTATTATTTTCTGTGCCTTGCAAGTTTTAGAAACATGGGGTACCGTTGAAGTTAAATGCAAATTTCTATAGCAGGAAAAAGCGGGTCTTTGCAAAGCATGCATGCGTAAATCCTCTGCCACTCTCGGCCTCATACCTCAAAATCAGCCTACGACTGACTTGCCTAAACACAAGAAGCTGCTAAGGAATATAAAAATATTTTGTAATGCTTAGTGTTCAGAAATTTGCAATTAAATTAAATCTACTAGTTGTAATTTGTCAGCAGAAATGTCCTGTTTTCAATCAAATTGAGAATGATGGTGCTTTGCATGAGCCCGGAACTACTGTACGTGCAGTTGACATGTATTTATGGGAGCAGTATTAGTATATAGTCCCCTGATAGCTGCATGTGCATGTCTACTTTCACAATTGAAAATAGTAACTGTCCCATGGAAACAGTTTAATGCGCCAAGGGATCACATGGGGCCCATGATATGCAGTCTCAGCAACCAAAGCAGGGTCCACCTTGAATTGAATAAGACATGGATCTCAGAGTAACTTTCTGTACAAAATAAATTCTGAAGTGTAAAGAAAGAATCAGAAGACATTGTCTTAAAAGCCTACCATTAGTGTTACCCGCAACACCTTTACAGACATTTACAATGCACAGCCCTGGCTAATAATTGCTTGGATTTCTCATTTCTGGCCATGTATCTTTAAGGGACTCAAGTAAGTGGGAGATTTAACAAACGATGAAGCGACCGGTAGTCACTTAAGGTGATGAAGGACATTTCCTATACCTATTCAGCAGTCAACCAAAGTAAAGCATTTCTTGGCATAGGACATAACTGCTATTAAGAGCCACTGTGTGGCCAAGTTTTAGTACCATTCTCTTCATAATTGCCTAACAAACTAGAAGAGAAACATTAAATCACTTAGTGACAACATACAAAAATGATCTAATAGCCAATTCAACATGTGTGTTTACCATTTGACTGCCAGTCCAGTGGGTACAAAACCAACCATGACTTATATACACCTTAATTAACTCCACACACAGTTAAACACTATTCTACTGTCTGCTTTATTCACATCTTCGGCAGATTGGAACCACAAAATTATCAGAGTCCTATGATTCGACTGCAGTCACAGACCTAAAACTATCATTTTTTTTCGGTGTTCCAAATGCTAAAATAGTTTTTCATAACAACATGAACTAACTCAGCCATCTTAGCTGCTGGTAAGACGTGTTTTTCCAGCAGTAGATTCCGAAAATGATATTTCTATGTGCAGCACACATAAAAAGAGTAGAAGGCCATTAATTATTGCTTTTTTTTGCAGGAAGGTGTCCTGTCCTGCACATAAACAATCATTAAATAATGAAGATTTGCTACTTCAATGTGTGCTGCAGAATGCAGCACACAAAGAAGTAACAAATCACCATTATGGATTGTTTATGTACAGGCACAGGCACCTTCCTGCACATCAATCATCATTCTCTGCAACGCAGGCACCCCTAAACTATGGTGCAAGGGTTTCTGTGTTGGAGCTAGGCAGCTTATTTTAGCGTCAGTGCTAGGGAAAACAAACTGATGCATTGTACTGTTATAAATATGACGTATGCGTGCGTTTTTTAAATGTCGGAGCGCGGTGCTGCCAAATTTGGAGCAGCTCCATGCTCCGTCATTTCTTTGTACATATGCCCCTTAGTTTTTAATGTTGTCTGGTTCCCTCCATAGCATTTGCATTCCTCATTCCTATTCTTTGCAATGCACTTAAAAAACGTATAAATCCCTGTTTATATCACAGATAGGAAAACCAATGTGAAGCAGTCTCTTCTTAGTAAAATAAAAATTTTGAAGGTGTCCAGAAAGTGCAATGCATCAACATATGCAGGCCACCAGGAGAGTTCTTTGGCAATCAGGAAACCATATGAATTCACATCTTGCCCCAACCAGATTCTCCACCTCCATCAAGGAATTTCTTTTAACATTGTTGTGAAAAGATGCACGTTAAAGTACAGAGCCCAAATAACGTTTCCACTTTGACCATTTGACACATTGATTGGATGACTATTTTTCCCAGTTAACATTTCTCTCAGTGGGCCTATGTCTCTTCATCTTTTGTCCCACTTTTCCTTCTCTGTCACTTCAGTTGCTTATTACCTCCTTTCGTCTCCCTCGCCGACATTCGATCCCCTCTACTCTCTTTATCTCCCACTTTCTCTTAGTCTTTTCTTACATATCTTTCTCCATCCCTCTCTAGCACCCTTTTATTAATTGAATCGGTCACTCCTCTTTGCTTGACTCCATCTCTTCCTGTGTTTCACTGTTTCTCCCTGTCACAGATCCACTGATATTGTCCGCCTCTACACATTTCACACATCTTTCCTTCATCACTTATCAATATGGAGTATCATCACCATGTATTTCCCTCGTTCCACCTTTGATGTGTCCCTTCGCCTCAATTTCCTGCAATTTCTCTCCCACCCCCTTCTTCCTTTGTCTCCTCTGTGTTTCTCTGTCCCTTTCTGTCACACCTTCTGTCCCACAGTAGCCCATTCCTCCAATCACCCTCAGTCCCTCCCTTTACAGTGCAACATCTGCAATACATCAGGGAAAATATACATATCTATATAAACAAAATGCATACTAAGGGGCTTATTCACAAGGACGTATCTCCATTTTATCCCCACCTTAACACATCAAAAGTGGAGATAGATTTAACACCCAATTCACAAGCCGGTGCAAACTGCAGACATTGCCTGAATTCCTGTGATAACTGACCCAAAATGTGTCTCCACGGTTGACACCACCAACAACCCTAATGAGATGCAGAGTAGGCGTTCCTGTGCAATAACACACGAAAAAAACACAACACCACTATCACAACGAACTGCCAGATCTGCAAAGCACAACAAAAACAGGCGATAAGCTGCGATTCACCAGGGATTTAACACCTGCCTTTTGCTGGTGCTAAGCAGGACGACTACCCACATCATGAAAGGGAGCCCAGCCAAGAGCCACATCTGAAGACCCACAGATGCCATGGAGACAATGATCATGCAGCTCCAATGCCCATGAGGGCAACAAAATCCCCCGCCACTACCCCCGGCACCCCTCCCCCCAGACAAACACATATCGTGAATGACACGAGAGCCACAAAAATCGCATGATGATGCCCATTGCCAAAATAAATACACACGTGTGGCCAGAAGAACGAGAAACAGTCACACAGCACTGAAGTAACAACCAAAACTTTATTGAAATATAACACAAAGCACCAATGCTGAATACTCCAGTTGGGTCCGTTAGGGACACTCTCGATGCCACAGCCTGGAAAATAAAGCAAAAAAATCAGGAGGTGTGTCATGCGCACATCAAAGGAGCAAGACACAGAGAAATAGAGAAGGAAAGTGAGCCAGAAAGAGAAAGAGAGGGAAGGAAAGGGAAGGAAAGGAAATGAGAGAGAGAGAGAGAGAGAGAGGGAAGGGAGAGAGAGTGGGAGAGAGAGAAGGAAAGGAAGGGAGAGTGAGAGACAGATAGAGAGAGAGTGAGAGAGAGAGAGAGAAGGAAAGGAAGAGAGAGATAGAGAGAGAGAGAGAGAGAGAGAGAGAGAGAGAGAGAGAGAGAGAGAGAGGGAAGGGAGAGAGAGTGAGAGAGAGAAGGAAGGGAGAGAGAGAGAAACACTGCCACCACTGCCCCTGCGCACAAAGGCCCCACTGTTCACCTGCTGCCACCGATGTGTCCATCATTAGGCACACCATGTGCCCGTGCAAGCTCCAGACCCCGGTCCCGCTACCATGGCATGGTCCACATCATGCGGGCCCACCCTGCGGCCCATCAGGTCCCAGACAGTCATCAATGGCAGAGATCACATCAGTGCACACATCATCAACGCAGGCTGCACAACCACTCAGCTATTTCTGGGCCACCAACACCAGTCAGCGCCACGTGCGGGTAGGCCTGTGACAGCCGCAAGGCTTCGGGTGCCACTAACCCTGTGCGCAACAACTCATGGGCCCTGTATGATTGAGAACCGTGGAGCGTCCGTCATCCAGTCACCACCTGCAGAGGGGAATGTGACGTTATCGGCCCCTTATATTTGTGGGGTCACATGACCTGTGACGCATGTGCCGGATGGGTGTGCTGTGTGTGCAAACCTGCACTCAGGGAGGGGCCGTGACATGCTGACAACTACACCAGTGACCTGCACACCACCAGCGAATACCCTTGCGACAGGTAGCTATGTGGGCCCCCCCAGAATGTAAGTGGAGTGGTCTGGCCTGGCATGCACCGGACCAGCGCAGGGCTTTGAACAATGACTCGAGGGCTCTGGGCATGGTTCAGTCCATATCCGGACAAGGAAGTGACTAATGCGTGTGTCCCTGTTGTAGTGTCCATGGCCCCGGAACACAATTGGCAATGTAGCGCACTGTGACTGGCATCCCACTAGATTAGCATCATTGACGTAAGGTAAATCACTGTCTCTACATTCATCCACACATTCATACATGAATGATGAAAGACATGACACAGCAGTGCATTACCGGATGTGTATTGCACATCCAGTGAAGTTATGCCAAGCACACTACACAATATGGGCCCGTGGAGGGCCAACCAGAGTCCATCCAAGGATGACAAGCACTGCGGAAGAGGAAGTTTACAGTCTGGTCGCTGTGTCATTGGTCATCAGACAGAATATGGCAGTCCATGTCGCGGTCCAAGGTGAGTGCAGTGGAGTGTATCGGGGTCAGTGGAAGGTCATGGGGCCATGTGCGGGACCAAGCAGAAACAGGCCAGGTGGCAGAAATGAATGCTAGTTACTCCTTCTGATAACAATCCCATCCACTTCATCGTCCTCATATGTGTGCTCTGCCCCACCCGTGGGTGTTGTAGTACCGGCTGTGGAACTTTTTGCCACTGACACATCAGAGGTGGGAGGAGGATTGTCGGCCGTACTGTGTGGCAGTGACACATCAGGTGCCAGAGTGGATATGCCTGCCACACTGTGAGGCATTGGCACACCAGGAGGCGGAGATGTTGACGGTGTGGGGACAGCTGCATTCATCAGCGCCACGCCTTGTGGCAGCAATGCCATGATGAGGATCTGCAGGGCACGGTATATCCCAGCTACATTGGCTGACATCCTTTCCACCTCCATCCGCACCTTGTCCTCCATGAGCCTCTGCATGTGTGCCAGCTCACGACTGGGATCGCTGGAGCCAGTCAAAGTGGACAGGTGTTCTTCTCCCTGCGTCATGACTCCAGTCAAGGCTCGTGAGAGACCATGGAGCAGGCCGTGGGTATCGGTTAGGGACTGGAGCTGGCCCTGATGGGACCTAGACACCCATGGATGGCGTCCAGTTTTGTAGCTATGAGGCCGAACCCACCATACCTGCTTAGCCATCTCCCTCTGGCCCTCCAGCACACAGCATTGGAAGGCCATGGTTTGTTCCTGGGGGTCATGGGATACTTCCAGGGCTGTGGGTGTCTCCTGCTGGGTGGTGTGGGTAGTGGGTGGGGTCTCCTCGATGCAGCTGGGCTGCCCTGATCCTGTAGGTGAGTTGCAGATGATATACATGATGTGTTGGAGGGCTTGGGCGTCGATGCTGGGGGTGTCCTCCTCGTCATCTGTGAAGAGTGGTTGGGACTGCTGTGCAGAAGGTGTTGACGGTGCCTCTGCAATGTGAAGGGGAGATGGTGTATTACAATGTGTCCACATGTATGTAGCCGCATGGTACATGCTGACATACAGACAGTATGGCATTGTCTATTGTGACAGTCTGTAGATCGGGGCCATGGCCCAGAGTCATTGTGGGTGTGCACTGTGCTCTGCTTGATTATGCACGTGTGCCATTGTGGCCATCTACACCTATCCCCCCAGTACCTGGTGGTCACTCACCCTGTTGCATTTGTGTTGTGTCCTGTCGAGAAGTGTCCATTCCCCTGACTCTGGCCACAGTCTCCACACTGATGACTGTCAACACCAGCTCCTCCATGTCATCCAGAATGAGCTGTATTGCTGGGCTCCCACCTACAGTCTGTATTGCTGCCTTCTGGTTGGCTGCGAGTTTCTCCTTCCTCTTTCGCATGATATCAATCAATTGCCTATTGGTCTCCTACATTGACCTCTTGTGTTCTCTGACAGCAATCAACTTACCCACAATGTCTCACCATATCCCATTTTTGGTGCCCAATGACACGTTGGAGGAGACGAATAGTTGCTGATGGTGTTCCATCACCTCCGTTATCAGGATCCTGTTTTCCTGCAGACTGAACTTTGTCTTCCTCTTCTTTTTGTCCTTGCCCTTCCCTGTCCCCGAGGTCCCAGGCTGGTCGTCCGGGGTGCTTGTGGGGTTGCGCTCATCCTCTGGGCCTGCTCCGACTGCCTCCATGGTGCTTGGGTGTCGGTCAGTTTGTGTTTGAGTGTTTTTTCCACTTTTATAGTGATTTTTCCCTCCTGCCATGTGTGTATTGCAGGACTGGCGCTGCTTATCGCTGCGTTGGCACAACGCATGTTTTTTCGCACTGAGGTTTGTGTTTTTATCTCCGTCGACGTGGTTGTATCGCGGACATTGGCAGCGGTTGTGGCAGACTATCGCTTGCCACTGCTGTTGTGAATTCTACATTAACATGGGGTTGTTTTCTTGCGATAAGTAAAGTCGCGTTACCATCTTTTAGTGATGTTTAGCACACATTCTTGTGAATATACCCCTAAGGCTTTTAAATGTTCATCTGTGCATATATCGGTCAACTTCTTTTGACAATTGTTTGTTTTTGTTTTTATATTTCACACTTGGCCAAAGGTTCTTAACCTTTTGACCGCCGTGGACCCCCACTGAATCACGACTAGAAGCAATTTCTAGGAGTTCAACCTCCAAAAATACACAACAATACAGAAGCAAATGTACATCAAATATCCAAATTATGGAATATTGTATTTATACACACAAAAACATACACAAAAATCTAAATTTTACTTGCAATCGGAGGTTCCCACGTTTCAAAATGTCATTTTACTTTTAAGAGGTGGTGTGATATGTTGACTCCCGCATTCCAGTTTGTGTTTGTGCTCTAAACGGAAGCATTCGTTTTGTCAGTATTCAGTGTTTGCCAGTGCTTCAATTCGGGCCATCTATATTTCATACTAGATTTCTTTTCCTGTACTTGTGCTGCTCAAACAAATCAAATTGGATGCCAACTTTGGATTTTAGCCTCCGTGCTCTAATTCCTTAACTGAGAGAGTTTCAATAATTTCTATTTTTTTATGTACATATACTTCCCTAGTTTGCTAATATTATAAAAAAATTTGGAGACCCTCTGAGTAGACATCGCGGACCCCCAGTGACTACAGGCCAAGCTGCTAGGCAAAAAAAGCAAATAAAAGGAACCCAGCTACTAAATTAGTGAAAAACACTGGCACGAGTAAGATCCTCTCCATAAGACCCAGATGAAATACAGAAATAAACAAGCAGCCCTTGTAGGGACAGGCACTCCCGTGAGGAAGTGCTCTCAAAAGATTCATAGTCATGTCCCTTTATTTTGTGTTTTATTTACAACTTACTGTCTAAGATTTCCCATTTCGTTCTGATGTGAAGAATGATTGCTAAAACTGCAGAATATATTTTTATACTAATGATTACATATTTGTGTTATAGGTCACTCCACTAAACTATTTTTAGGCACTCGCCAGATGTGGCTTTTCTATACATGCAGTTATTTTACACATATGCTTAGAAAGCACTACAAGTTAATTTGAGAACACATTCTACAAGGGTAATATTTCTTTTTGTTAAAACAATTTTATTGAAAAAGTAAGCAGTTAAAGATTGGATATCGATGACACACTACAGGTTACATTGTATAATATTGTGCGACTATATAGGTAAACGTGTTGGATATACCGTAGGAGAAACGACGAAGATAGGGCATGTACAATGTAGAAACATGTGGATGTACATAGAGAGTGATGTAGCGCAAAGCAGGGGTAATATTTTTACCACCAATAACCAATTTCAATAACCACCTGTCTTACCCCGCATAAACTAAATTTGCCCATACCCTTAATAACTGGGTCCTTCCCTGGATCTTTGGAGAGTTGTTAGGGACTGATAATTGTCAAAACCGATAATACCTGCATTATGAGGACCTACAACAAAGGGAACATTCTGCACAAACCAATTATTACTGAATACAAACCACATTAATAATATTAATCAATAACGACAAACTCTGATTACTTCTCAATTTGCTTTCATCTATTTCTTAAGCATATGAATGATCAATCAAATGATAACGTTTCAAACTTGAATTTTCTCACAAGAGACAGAAAGTAAATTCACAATAACATCTTGTTTAACAAGCTTGAGTGAGTGGATACGAGAAGAGACAAACAAACATTATAATAAGATCAATGCAAATTACTGAATTTCATATGAAGTGAGAGAAAACGATATCACAGCATGCTAATAGTCAGAAGAGCTAACGCTCCGACAGGAAGGGAAAGCTGGGGCAACCTCACAAAGTATGAGGAGCAAAGTTAAGGAGTCAGGTTCAGACAGCATCTTCCAGCCAAATAGGAGAGGAAACAGCAACACGGTTCTTCCCTCATCATAGGCACACCATTCGCCAATCACCATCCATCGCCAACAGTCCTTCTCCAGAAATAAATCCTCACACCAGTAGTTATACTCTGAATTGTTAAGTCCATTCCTATTTCTGTGTCAAAATCTCGAGCAGTCACGGTTTTCATTGCTCGAGAAATGTAGGATGCTCAATCACACCACTTCCATTGCACCTAACTTTCAAAAGTTCTTTGTTAGATTTGTTGTCATTGTCCTTCAGCAGAGGTAATCATGATGGTCTCCTTCCGTGGCTCGCACATATTTTAGAATAGGTTGCAACATTTTACGAGGATAGTTATCCACAAACTAAGAACATTTCCCTGGTCTGCAAGGAAGTTCTGAGATATCCACATAGCTATCGACAAGAAAAATAACAAACACTATTTGCAAAGACAAATTACAATTCTTTACAGCCTACATTTAACCGCATCCGTGCGGCGCGAATTCCCCGCCCATGCTGACTCTGCCTTGCGCGGGCGGAGTCATGACGGAACGGTTCCGTCATCAGCACAGCTCAACCGACGCTGATGACGGAACTGTTCCGTCATCAGCATCGAAGGGGTTAAAAGAAAAGCAAATTATTCCTAGCAGTGGTTTGAGGCCTTCTCTGTAATGTGTGCCATTTATATAGGAAGACAAAACAAGCTTTAGTTATTAATTCACATAAAAAGCTCAATCACATTATTCATTTTAGTTTTCTGTTATTCTTAACATAAATGCAAATAGTCTAAATAAGTATTTTATGCAATTAATGTCACTCACGTAAAACTCGTTTATTAATGTGTTCTAATTAGTTAAAGCTCAAATCTTTTAACATTATTTCTCTGCTATCTTTCATGCAGACATCGTTTGTGGCCTACAGGAATAATTTATCAATTTCTCCTGCACATTTTCACGTCTCCCTTTCCAAATACCCCATGTTCATATTTTTCTCAGTTAATTTCACAACACTTGTTAATAATTTTCACACAAAAGGAGGTTTCATCTGAGCAGGTTTATTTAGCAAACATCCTGCTCCATCAAGAGCAAAACTTAGGACAATAGGGAGTTAGATACAGATTCTCTGTGAGACCCCGAGTGTGCACACTGTTCCAATTTGGGTCGTAACGCATCCGACACTAGGTCAGAGGTCTTACGGAGGTCGGAGACCTTACGACAGACATTGCAGTTTTCAATTTTGACCGGCTGATTTTGATTCAGCTGGTCACAATTGAAAATGGACGGTCATTCCAGCTGGCTTCCGATGAGCTCATGGAGCCCATCGGCCAGTCAGGAACTGGTCAGTAATCAAAATGGTGGTTTATGTCGTCCGGATTACAATGCACAGTTTTCGTAGAGTTTCAATGTCGGTCTTTCCTCAGGGGAGCATGCACTACGGCCGGTATACAGCCATAACACATGCTCCCATAGTGAAATGTCTGAATGTGACCGAACAGTGTTCAGTCGCATCTTAATCAGGCTGTCGGGACCACTGATTGGAGGTCGGTCGGTCCCGTTTCCGAGATGGTCCACCCGACATTGTAATAGGTCCCTTGGTGTGAGCAGAAAATAAAAAGAGAGAAAGAAGAAAATAAAAGAAAGAGTAAGAAAGTAAAGTGTGGGGTGAGGGGCTAGGTCAACAGAGTTTGCAGTGAGGGATGGTCTGCTAAGTGTGTGCTGGGGGTTTCTTACCGTCACTGTGGGTTGTGGGCTTGTGTGGGAGGGACAACAGTAACACTTAAGCATATGTTTTTCAAACATAAGATGGCTCAGCCCTTCTAGACCAAAATACTTCAGAGGATTTATGACATTTTTAAAATTCAGCTTACACCATCTTACTTAAGCACTACTTTAGGCTTTGTGGCTCACCCCTTTAACACTGATCTCCCTGTACACAACGCTTTGCTACTAGACATTAAGCTAGCCCTGGGCTCCAAAACAGTCCCACTAGAGTGAAAATCAACCATAGAAATTCCCTTAACCAAATTGTGGAACACCCTGTGCAGCAAGAGGTGCACTGACAATGTAATGTGCGAGAAATTACACAAATCATCACACACATGCACTGTTTATATAATGCCCTGGACTTGCACCTATAAAAGGTGGTCCCACCGTAGCTTCAACCCTTCTCTCACTCACACAAGGGTTATAATTCTTGAACAGAAACTTCGAGTTCTGCCCATGCATTTATTTAACCTTATTAGAACATTGGAACGTTGAGCGTTGCATTGAAAACAATGGAGTGCTCCAGGCTTCTAATGGCCGGTAGAAGTCCCTGGCATCAACATTCCAATGTTTAACAAAAGTCTCATGCTGCCAGAGGGGATTGCAACCTTCTCTGGCTTAGTGAGGCCTTGGTTTTACAATTTTAAACATTCTGGTCTCCAGAGGCGGAATGTTCTAATAGCCATAGAGCCCTCCATAGCAGACTCTACTAGCCGTTAAAGGCTGGGTCCCTTGTTAAAGGTTTTTGCCTTTGGCTCGCTGGAGCAGGCCTTTAGTGGCCGGTAGAGTCCTCTACAGCGGGCTCTAAGGCTATATTAGATTGGCACAGTAACAAGGATTGGTTCATTTATGGGTGGGAAAGGTGTTAATTAAGAATGTATTTAGAACTTCTTTAATCAACCACAATAATTAAATATATTAGTGTGCCTTTGGAACACGTGACAGATTCATGCTGCATCCAAAACTTCTTCTTTACCTGTATAAATTGTAAAAATATTTTTGAAGCTAGAAATTCTCATGTCCTTAGCAACCCTGAATCGTGCTGCATAGCATTAACACCTTCACACAAACACTCACAGAGACAAACATAAGAAGCACAAGAGGAAATTGTAAGGAAGAAATTAATATGTGGGTAGTTTTAGAACCCTGGTTGATTTAATTTCTCTACTGATCTCCCATGTCTACGCTAAAACCTTAACCTTAAGCACCTTTCAAACAAATCAAGAGCAAATTTTCCATTAACCACTAGATGGCAGAATATGTACAAAATGTAAACTGAAACTATTCAAATTGTACAACTATCTTTCTAAAAGCAATCAACGCTTTCAGCCCAAAACATAGACTGTAAAGAAACGACTTTTGGCTTTCTCATTGCACATCTGTTAGTACTGTGAATCCCTTGTTCTCTTTCAGCGTGTTACTCCTTCTTTGGTCTTAGCTCACAAGAATATTGCACTTTTGTGGATCTTCCTAAACGCTATATATTTACATGCTTTCTTATATTGAAAATGCTTTTCTTAAGATGATTAAATCACAAACACTATAGATTATTTTGTTTGCAGATTTATCTGTTAGATTTCTGCAAAGTACATCAACCTGGAATATTTTCCTAAAGGACTAGATAGATAACCATCAGTGCTTAATTTTAGCTGGTGTTTGCATGTGAGTCCTACCTGCACTCTTCTCTTTTATGGGGACAGGAACTTATTTTTATTCATCAGACTTTAGCCCAGGATAAGAGAGAGAAAAGCAAAAAAGGGGGAAGGAGGAGAAAGATATCAAAATAGTACAAATGAAGAAAGCAAGATCACAGAGGAACCTACAACATACAGTTTAGGGACAGAGGGGCATATAACCAAGCAATAGCGATAATTATCGCTATTGCTTGTTTAGTGTGAAAGAATTATCGCCGAGCTGCGCCGATTTTTATCGCAGATAAACCTTGGTATTACCAAGGTTTATCGCAAATGCGATAAAAATCGGCCGCAATGCCTGAATATCGCTGAAAAGTCAGCGATATTCATGCATTGGCGAGCTAATGCTCTTAGCCATGTTATCCACCTCCCATTGGATAACATGGCTAAGAACTGCTCAGGGCAGGTGTTAGCTTTTGGAGATATTCAGCGCGAATATCTCCAAAAGTTGGTATTAGGAGACAGCGATGTTAGCGACTGTTTCCAGTCGCTAACATCTTGGCACGCCCACTTTGCATGTCATTAGTGATAAATATCACTGACATGCAAAGTGGGGCCCAAGATCGTCGCTATCTCCTACTAGCTGTCGCTAACTGGTGTTAGCGACAGCTAGGTAATAGGGAGATCATTTTATCTCCGCTTTCTTGGCTTTTAAAGCCAAAAAAGCGGAGATAAATCCCCTTGATAATATGCCCCAGAGTTAGTATACCGATGAATGAAAGGGTCATGATTTGAAATAAAAGCTAGAAACCCTTACTAATCATCAACTGCAACAGTCAGCAGAGGCGCCGGGTACGTCTTCTCGAAAAATTCGGGACAGACACTTATTCTTTTACAAATTAAGCATTGGTAAACTCTATTAATGATGCACCAATTCACCTTTCATGGAACAATAAAGTGAAAAAGAACAAATACAATTATTTATTGTTTTAGAAATGCCTGTTGTACGCCTCTTTGTGTTAGTACAAGCACTAACATAGATCAGAAGTAAGACTTTACTGACTAGCTGAATAATATATATTTAAACGATTTTCAAATTATTATTTTTTGACACCGTCTGTCCACTTCCCCTTTATTCTTATTTAATTGTGTCATGATGTTGTGTTGTAGCCTCAATGCACAAGATTAAAGACCTTGGAAAACCGCATGTATTGAATTACGTAGAAGCTTTGAATCTAAAAACATTATAGCATTCTATTCAAGGATAGGAGACATCATTGTGGGCCATGCAAGTTTGTAGAACGTGTAATTAGTCTGTTTTCTGTATCAGTTGATTTTGTATGTTTTTTTTTCAATCCAATAGCTCCCACCGGATGAAAGGTTCATCAAGACTGAGTACGGGCTCCTGATTCGAAGTCTGCAGAAGAGGGACTCGGGCGTCTACCACTGCAGGGCGAAAGAGCACAACTTCATCCACACCGTGGTGAGGCTGACTGTGAAAGTCATCGAGAACGAGCAGATGGAAAACACACAGAAACTGGAAGAGGAGGAGGGGCGTGTCAGGGATTTAATAACGGAGTCAAGGCTGAGGTACAAAGATTACATCCAACTTCTCAGCAGCCCCAGCTTCAGCCTTGACGAGTACTGCGAGCAGATGTGGCACAAGGAGAAAAGACGGCAGCGCAACAAGGGCGGGGCCAAGTGGAAGCACGTGCAGGACAACAAGAAAAGCCGCAATCGGAGGCATCACGGAGACAGAAAACACCCCAGTGCGGTGGCGACGTAATGCGCACAGCATCTGGAGGGGACTTGTGCTGGAGGGAACGCCCCTCCGTGTCATACACTCCTCATAACAGTATTGCTTTATGAGGAAAGAAAGCAGGAAAAAGCCTTTTAGCCATAACAAGACTCTACAATAGAACCGCGTCCAGTAGCAGATGGAAACATTTGTAAACTGCCCTTGACAATGCATTTTGCGAATGCAGAGTTTAACATTCATACTTTTAGAGTAGACAAGTTAACCATGTCCTGAGTGTATTTCTTTTACGTGGGTGATGCTGACAATACGGACAATGAGGGCTCTATTTATTGAACAGTGTGTTTTATAGGTGTACAATTGTTTTCTTTTATTAAATAAAACGTCTCTTTTTGGAAAACGTCTTCTCATTGGTAAAATGAAAATCAAACACAATGTCAATATTTTATTTCTTCCTTTGGTGTAATGGAAAATTAAACCTAGCATATGAGACGTTGTAAAGCAGCCGGTCATCCACAGTTTAAGAGTGCAAACAATCCTCATTTTTTGGAACACTTTCCCACACTTTTCAAGTATTCACCATATTTAGTGTGTTATTCATCCAATCTAATCTATTTAAAATCAATATGTATTGATCAACTTAAGTCATACATGGAGTGTTGGATGTGGGTGGAAGTTGATAAATGTATAGGTTGTGATAACTCGTTTGTGAGTTGCAAAAAATCTCTTGCAAATGTGTGCCCTCAATTTTGGAGCCCACATGTCCTGAATTACTTTCAAATTCAAGAACTTGATTGGTGGCTACTATCAGTGTCTGAGATCAGCCTTGTGGCTGGGGAAAGAGAGGACTGTAATCCTAAACCATACCTGCAGATCTAGACAATTTTGGAAGCCCTCATCTGTACCATGACCATGTATAAGATGGCAATTTCCTTGCGTCATCCTTTCCTTCTGTTGTGGCCTTAGCCTGCTGAACCACTATAACTCAAGTGTGCATCCCTCTCTGTAGCCAGCATAGAAAGAGGCTACATTGAAATCCCACTTTATAAGCATCTGCAGAGCTAATCAGTGCCACCAGGTTGCAGAGTTCGACCCTGTGCCCCTGTGTCTTACAACTTTCAAACTTCCTGCAGTTGAGTGCAGCATCTCAGACAAGATAAGAGCGTCTCTATGGTCAATTGGGCACTACATAAACTCCCAACATTATTCCACGCACGGCCATGTTACCCGTGTGTAGGGATAACAGGTAGTATAAAATGCTACAATGCAACATATTAGTATTCTATCCCTATTTTAGGGATGGAAATGTAATTATGTACTTCAGCACTTCATGAATAGCACAGTACGGGGTCTCCAATTTTAACAGCGGACATATATGTTCTCTACATGTATAGCAACTTCTCTTGTGTCAGTCCTGCATTAGATTACGACTGACATCTGGGAGCAGCTGAAGTTACAGTGCATCTGTATGTGGACTAGGACAACATTGAAATATATATCTGCCACACTCCCTGGCATGTTCACAAGAATAGATTTTGCACTATGGGAGATTCAGATTAGTGTGTACAAAGCTATATTTGTCCCCCCCACACACACAGACATCTGCACTAAATGAATGCAGATTATGAAACAATTTTTTCAAATATTTCCTATGGCGATTTTCATGAGAACCACACACTCAGTTTGATGGTATGATGAAGTCTACTATTATTTATAATAAATATTAGTTAAAATAGTGGACATTATCATGACTGATTATAGTGGACTATGTCTTAAATCAAGTGAACATTCCAGTGTAATTGACTAGAGTATCAGTGTCGAGCTCATTCAAAATGTAATCCCCTTTTCAGCTCATTGATAGACCTGTCCATGTAGCAGTCAAACGTTATTTTATGCCTATTTAATTCAATGTTGTTTCTCTCTCAACCCCCACCCCATTCCTGTAAGAAAGAACTTGATTGTTGCCTTCCAGGTTAAGAAACATCATCAACAGAACCCATGCAATTACATAGGAAAGTCTTCAATCCAACACATCCACAGGGTATCTTGCTTCTGCTCATCTATCTCTTTCAATGTAGTGGGAGTAGTAGGACTATTATGATAATATAGAGCAATATTTTTTGGTGTAATCAACTCATAATCCCCTCTTGTCCCACATACATAAACAAAGCAGGCTGGTTCTCGAAAACTCCATAGTTTCTCTATACCCTCTTTGGCATGCAAGAACCAAAACATACAAGATTCAACATTATCATCATCTTAAAGTTTATCTTGGACTAGCATAACTCATAAAAGACGAGCAATCACTTAAAATGGCAATATAAATACTTTCAAACCAAAAGTATTAAACATTTGATAATAGATATAGACATTAATTCATGTGATTGTATTTACAAATGTATATATGATACCGAATAAAACGCTATATGCACAAAGCCTTTCTGTAGTCACCAAGAGTCCACATCTGGGAATATAGCCGTTTGCAACTGCAAAGGGTATTTTCTCATGCACAAAACTAAATATCAATTTGGTAACACACTATCCATTACTATTTAGGTTTGCAACCAAATACCAATTCCATATTTAGATGCGGTGTGTTTAGGGCATCCCTTCCAAATACCAAATTGGATTGGTATGCTTTAAAGTTTTGCAACCAAATCCCAGTTGCAAAAAATTAATCTTTCGCCACCTCTCTAAAGAAAGTGGTAAGCCATTTGCAAATGGGTCCCTAAGGGAACCCGTCATCTTTTTGAAAATTGACAAAATGGACCACTCCCTACTCTTAAAAAATGAAACTTACACTTAATTTATTTTTCTTAACTCCTGTTTTACTCTAAGGTAAACAGGTTGCATTAAACATGTTTTATTTAAAAGCAACCACAGATATTGTGCTCTGCTGACCTCAGCAGGCCACCATCCTGTGATGGCAGTGATTCCTAGTGTGTAGCCAATTTTCAACCTACCTCATGAGGTAGGTAGAAATGTGACCCCCTAGGAAATTATAATTTGTGAACCGACCTATGAGATTGCTGGTTTGCATTTGTGACCAGTATTTTGCAACCAGTTTATAGTACATCTGGCCCCAAACTCTTACTAACACAGGTTGACAGCATTAAACCATTAGAGATCCAAATTATTGATGGTTGTCTGAAAATCAATCATGCTACATTGAGATATTCACCAATAGAAAACGGGGGGGAGGGTTCAAAGCTGGTGGTCAGCTTCTTAAGGTGTTTAAGACGGAGGAAAAACATTGCTCTGCCCCTTGATTCTTCAGGACCAATTTAGAGTTGGGCAGGATGCCCACCATCTGTCAAGGGAGGGGAGGTAATAACCAATGCATGCCTGGTGGACTACCAGCCACGATATTTAGAGATCTTTCCAGTCATAACAGAGATCTCTGTGGCTTCAAAGGAGCGACCAGCACAGTGACTCCTCTGAGGGCACTAAAAGTTTGCTAAGCAGTAACCATTTCTAATCCTAAAGCTCAGCAAACAGTTTTGTCTGACAAAAATAAACTCCCAAAGTAGAAGGGTTTTTTGTACTCAAAATACTAATGAGCCTAGCTCCCTGGGAGTTTTCTTCCAAGGTGTGGGGTATTTTCTCTTTTTTTTAAAGTTTGAGACCACTAGATTTTCTCTGGTATCTTCAAACAAAAAAGGACCATTTGCTAGTAAGCTTCCACCCAGACTTTACCTCCGCATTCTCCATTGCCTTTTAGACTTCCCCACTTACCCCTATGGATCCCATTCCCAGCTGTGCCCAGCCAATTGGGGAATGATAGCAACCAAGGGTGGAAGACACTCAGTTTGGAC
This sequence comes from Lissotriton vulgaris, assembly GCF_964263255.1. Classification (NCBI taxonomy): domain Eukaryota; kingdom Metazoa; phylum Chordata; class Amphibia; order Caudata; family Salamandridae; genus Lissotriton; species Lissotriton vulgaris. The sequence continues at coordinate 1,969,956,846 of NC_141685.1, forward strand.
TAGATGACTCCATGAGGTGCTGGCGGTGTGTTCACTATCAGTAAGATGCCTCTCAGGTGTCTCACTAGTCCCCCCAGAGGTGTCCTATTCTTGCTACCCACAGACTCAACCAGAGGCCCACTCTTGGGATCTGGAAGGCTCCCAACACCTGGGAGGCCAGCTTCATAACTGCTCAGTGAGGCTACACAATTCCTCCATGATATCCTAGAACAGCCGTTCCCTGCTGACGTGTGACAACCTTTTCATGTTTCAGCACAATGGAAACCTGCATCCTCATACTCTCTCATGCTGTAACGGGTCTCAGCACTTATGGCTTCAGAAAAAGCAAATCCAACTCACCTTTACTGAGGTTACCCAGGCACTAAACACCTGCCTGCCATACCTCCCATGCCTACCACGGACGTCACCGGTTGAATCCGCAACCACAGAAACAAATTTGTAACTCCAACTCTTGAAAGGTGACATAACCCAACTGCAATATTGCCTCAATACCACAGACACACAAAGTGGATGACCTCGACCTGCAGGTGACAGATTATGACCTTGAGTACTGAACTCTGGAACTCACTGAACAAACTGATGCACATAGAAAATCACAGTTGCAGAAATGTCTGTATTTTTCAGCTCCCCTATATTGGCATTCATGCAGAATGACTCCCAGTTCCTCCAATCTTTTCTTCTGCAGTTTTTAGGCATGACCTTTTCCTTCTTACTGGAGTTTGAATTTTGAAAGGGGACATTGCACTGCCTCCTGTTCCTCCTCATCATGTCAGGGGCCATGCCAGTTGATTGCTTGATTTCTCTGCCAGCAGCAGGTGAGCTTGGTCCTCTCAGAGGCCCACAAACATGGTCTGTATTCTAATAACAGCAGTAGGATCACCTTCTCAGCTGACTACTCCTATGAGACCCACATACTGTATAAAAAGTTCATTGCTCTGCATCCAATGCTCTGGAAATTGGACCTTCGGTTTGGACCATATTGGTGATATGGAAGCTCAATGCACTCATCTATGGCTACTACCCCACTTTCTTCCCACACTGAGCAAGTAGGGGACTGCCAGGGTCAGAGAATCGGATGGAGACTCTCATTGGATCGTCGCCATAATTGGGATAAATCTAGGTTACCTCATAATCCATGATTCTCACCCATTGCCGGTTGAGCAAAGCTGCTGTGAACCCCATTACCCCACCAGATTGTCTCTCCTCTTCTCTCTCCTTTGGAGTGGAGGCCCCCCATGGTGATCTAACACCCCCACCAAAAGTTAGTTTGACCCTTTTCCCCCACCCTTTGCTTCCCACTGTTCTAAATGCAAAATGCCTCAACATAATGCTGCACATTCGTCTCTTTGGTCCTTCAATGTGAATGGTATGACCTACTTTATCAAATGCACAAAGACTCTCACCTTCTTAGGCTCTAAGAAGCCGGGTATTGTTCATCTGCTAGAGTCGCACCTCACAGCAGAAGAATATCTAAAACTGAAATGCGACTGGGTGGTTACGGTCCTCCTTTCAACACGGTCCAAAGCGACATGCACCGATAAATCTCTCTCCAGGAAGAATGGAGCTGCAATTATGCTTCACAAGAGGCTCCTGGTTCAGGTCCTGAAACCATGAGCGCATTACCATGAACACTACATTTTAGGACAGATTTAAATTTCAGACTGAATCTTCATTGTTGGCCCCATATATGCAGTTCACAAAATATCTGTAAATGTCAGATTCAAAAAACCTAACCAAGGGAATGGCGATTCCACTGAATGCGCAAAATACAAGACTTCATATATGCCCCTGTGGGTGTGAAGGAACCATGGCTCTCTAACCCTCAAAGGCTGCTTGTGTAATTTGACTCTCATAAGCTCATAATTAGTAGCGGCTGGAATGTGATTATTGACCATATTCTAGATAAATAAGCCAGATCAAATATGTAACGTGAGAATGACTGGACTGTGGTCTATAACCTGATAGACGACCATTTTTTTACATGACATGTTTAGTTTAGTTTAGTTTAATAGTTTATAAAGCGCTCAACTCACCCTGGGGCATCACGGCGCTATCCAGTCAAGACAGCCTCCCTAAAGATGAAGAAACAAGAATACTCTAAGTTTAAAATAAATACGCTTTCAACTGTTTCCTAAAGCCGTTATAGCTGGTCATTGTGCGCAGTCCCAGCGGAAGTTGATTCCAGTACTTGGGTGCCAGGTACGAGAAGGCTTTCCCTCCCGTCCTGGCCATCCTACATGTGGCACTTATTCCATCCTACAGACTGAGAATATATGCATCTTTCCCTGGCCAATGGTTCGGAATCACAGCTAGACTTCTTCCTGACGAATACTACAGCCCTACCACTGACTCTCACTTTCGATATCTATATCGGTGCCATCCTGGATCATGCCCCTTATGGTCCTCACTCTAGATCTGCTATTGACACTGCCTGTATCCTGGATTTGGCGTCCGAATACCTCACGCAACATATAGCCAAGCAGAAATCTTGATTGTAGGCCTTCCTCTGTGATCGCTTAGAGTTTAATGAACCAACAGTGACCTCCAAGTAACATCTTTGAGCGGTGGCTAAGGCTTACCTGAGAAGCATACTGATGAGAGAGGCTGGTATTGTGCAATCTACGGTTTTGCTAAGAGGATTGCATTAGAAAAGGATGTTCAAACCCTGCTGGAGAAATACTGAGGCCGCCATACTCCTATGAATCTGTGGACTCTCATAGAAAAGAAAAGTCAAACTCAACAGTTTGTACACACTGGTGGTGGAAAATGTCCTGTTTCACATATGAAAGAACACCTATGAACACAGCGAAATAGCAGGGCGACTTTTGGTGATGCAATTGAAACAATGGGAAGCATGGCTATTTGGACGGCAGGTGGACTTCTCCTGACTCAGCCGTTGGACATTATGCTAGAATTATTTTACTTTTATATGGCACTTTATATTACTGACTGCCCAACTGTCACAGCACGGGAAAATGCTTTCATGTACCGCTGCAGATCTCTACCCTTCCTGTGAGTGACAGGAAGGACCTAGAATCGGCTATTTCAGAGGAAGAGTTTGCTGAGACCATCAACTTTTAAATATGACTAACAACCTGGAGAAGATGTTTTCACTCTGGAATTTCACAGGACCATCCTCACTGCCAAGCTAAAAGAAAGCTTCATCCATGGGTTTGCTTAGTCCTGAATTCAATATAGCACACACATCCCTCATTCCAAACCCAGGAAAAGATTGCCTCTGCTGTTTCAACTATTGTCCCATTTCACATTTGAACTGTGATGTGACAATACTGGCTAAGGTTCTGGACACCAGACTGTGACTAGCGATCAGGTCACTGATACATGACAAACATGTGGATTTCGTCCCATACCAATCATCCTGAACCACCTGTGCACACTGGCACGTCATATGGTCTACCAAAACGGATCCAGTTGAAATGTTGCTACTCTTGCTTGATGAGGAAATGGCCTTTAACTGTATCAAAGCTACCAACATACTCTGTACCATGGCTATATCTGGAACCAGCAAGTTCATCCAAATGGTTGGGCGCCTCTAACAATCTCCTATGGCATTAGTCAACTGTAATGGCATCCTCTTTGACCCAATATCAATCACTTAGGGCACCAGGCAGAAATGTTCCCTGTTAACCCTCCTCTGCTTCCTGACATTGGAGTGCCTGGTCATAGTCATAAGATCTTCTGCACACATTTTGGGTATTCAGACAAGGCAGGGACATTAAAGTTACTGCTGAATGGGTACAATATCATTTTGACCCTAACCAACCCAGGAGTGTCGATCTCAGCTCTCATGGATCTTGAGAACTCTTTTACCCACTTCTCCGGCTACAAGATTAGCTGGAACAAGACAGAGGTAATACCATTGACCCTCCCCAAACCTCAAAACATTCTTTATCTCATTTACCAGTGACATTGCCCCTGAACGGACTCAGCTATATTGGTATGTTGCTGCATAGGAACATCCATGCCATGGTGCATAATAATGCCAATCCCACTCCTGAAATTAATGAAAGGTGCTTCAGCAAATTTTCAGAACTCCGCCAACCTCTCTGATGGACAATTCAAACAGTTAAAGTGGTGACAGCCCAGATATTCAATAACTTGTTTGGCATGTTTCCTATTAATATACCCGCTTGACTTCATTTGCAGATTGACACTATGGTCCACAAATATGTTTGGGGCTCTTTGCCCCCGAGCTTCACTTTTGTCGAACTACACAACTGCATCCTTTGTGGGCCTCTGTCTTCCTCACTTTCAGTCCTTGTATAGGGCCCAACACCTATCCCAGATGGCATACAATCTTCTTCCTCATAGAAAACCTCCCTGTGGGTCAAGATTGAATGGAGCCTTCACAGCAATACTCCGAGCCTGCCTACACAGGGCCACAGGCATTGTGTAAGACCCATGCAATCCTAAACTATTAGAAATTAATACAGCCTGGAAATCGACCAATGCCCTCCTGGAGGAATACAGCTTCTTACGTCCGAAAGCACATTTGAGGTGCAATGGGTTCATCACAATCAATCGCTTGCCACTGTCCTGGCTGGATTGATCCAGAGCAAGGATTTGGAAGAACCACCATCTCCCAACTAAAGATGTTCTTAGGTCCTTTGAGAGCCTTGTTGCAGACTACCAACTCCCACTCTCCCCACTCAGGAGGTATCTACAGCTCCATCATTGTCTCTACCCACAAATGAGTGAGGGGACTGACCCCCTCCCCTTCCTCACTCTACACTGCAATCGGGCTCAAACAAAAAAGTAGTTTTTGGACTTTATGATCTGTAGGTGTCCAAACTGTTTTCTGAGCCACTGGAATGCCTCTTCTGGGCTCAATGGCAGACTGTTTTACAAACTGACTACTCTCCAGCACACTGGCCACGTCTCTTAACCTTTCATGTTAGGGGACTGAGGGAAGCCAGAATGAAGTGTTGTTACTTTAAGATCTTACAATACAGGGACTGGTCCCAGGTTAAGATATACAGAGCTGACACCTACATATGACTACTGGTTGTGAGATGCCTCAAATTGCGACATATTACACACATTCTTTGCTCTTGTACAGAGCTCAAAACCTTTTGGACTGGGGATGATCGCCTTCTCCTAAACACTCTCAGCCATACCACTCCCCTCCAATCTCTCCCTAGGGATCCTCCATGACCGGCACTCATTCTCCCATAAGGTCTCCTGAGTGGCCTCAATACTGACTGCAGCTACGCTATGGAACCTCTGCCGGGGGTCCACCCTGCTGTGTCAGGAGAACTGGCAAGAGAATATAGTGACCATGACGGTACAGTAGCATTTGATCTACAGACTAATTGATCAGGAGCACTTATTTACTAACATTTTGAGTCCCCTACACAATGAAGCATTGTGATGAGCTGTTGCCCCTAAACCCTTGACTGCTGAGCGAATGCCTGTCGACACTTCACCTACTTCTGATTTGTCCCTCAGGGCTTGTTCGTATGCTTCAATGGCCACAGTCCCTACCCACTCTGGTGCTACCAATATTGGCACTCAAAGACCCATGGAAACCAGGAAGTATTGGTCTGGTATGGCCAAACATGGAAAGATTGTTACAGATTTGTTCCTTCAACAGACAGGATGGGAGATGACAACAAAAGCTGATGCAGCACTTTGGATTACATCTTATCCTCACCACAGCAACAAGCAAATCAACATGAAACTGAGGATGTTCAGATTCTAAAACTGACATATATGGAGACAGATCCTCAATTAAGATTACTTGAGGAGAATCATACTCAAAGTCTAAGTGAAGATGTTCGAGAAGGCAAATCTGTTAAAGTTATCCAACAGAAGATTATTTTGCTGGATGCATAACTGTGAAGTAAACAGATCCCTTGGCAGTAAGCAACACCAAGCTACTCTGTAAGAAATTGTCTTATTGGGAACATTATGATGTGATGCAAATGTCGTTTGTAATGGCACTAGAGAGCGCACATGGCAGTAGTAAAGCTGATGTCAATAAAAATACTCATTAATGTCTGGCCCAAACACCAATTTAAATGGATAGTCAAAGTCAAGAGAGTGGTGAAATCAGACAGTAATATTTCTATATGTGTTCTTTGTAAAATGTCTCTGTTCTTGAAGTGTCTAAAATCAGTCCACACAAATCAGTGACCAGATTTTCTGGTGATGACGCAGGTCAAATCAAGTCATGAGCCAAGGTAACTTGAGATAGTGTCTGGAAATGCATCAAGTACATTCAATCCAGTCAGAAAGGAATCAGAACAGCCCATGAGTAGCCTCTATTAAAAAATTAATAAAAACAAAACAAAAATAGGGTTCATTGACAGTCCTTGGAACACACGAAAGTACAATGAAGGTCATTCAGTGGTCTTTTCTACCAGTGCTGATGACTGGCCAAGAACATCCAACAGATTGGCTTCCAGCTAAGAAATATATTCCCTACAATTACAAAATTTACCTCTAACGACCACCCGTTTGGTGCATCTGACCCCCTCTTGGTTTGAAATTGTGCATAGATCCTGGTCTACCATTGCCAGAAACTGTCATTGAAGTTAATGTTTTTTTGGAGCTATTTGTACTTAAAATTAAAAAAATACATATCTGGATGCCCCTACTCATTTTTTGTCGTTTTGGTGTCAATTTGTTTATTAAATGTCACTCTATGTTTCTAATTTTGTTTTGGAATTTTATTGTTTCGTATTTTTACTCTTTTACTGTTCTGGTACTTCATAAAAACTTTACACATTGCCTTAAGTTAATCTTCCCTGCTCTTTGCTACAGTTACCAGGGGTTTGAGGTTTAGTGACTGTGGGTTCCACCCAGACACAATAGTGCTATTTTTTCTTGAGCTGGGTGGTCATCCACCCCAAATAATAATCCATTTTTTAAGTCATGAAATTTACAGTCACAAAGATCATAATATTGCAAAGTGCCAGGATTTTTAAGAAAGCCTATGAGTGCAAAGTAAAATAAAATGAACATGCAAAGTTGAGTAGTGAGTATCACTGGATCCATATGACTATGATATGGCTTTCATACTGAATAAGAAAATACTGAGTAAGAAAAACATAAATCAGCAAAACAAAAATCTTTAGGTTAGCACAATCAATTTGGGTCTCAATTTCAATCTATGGGGCCAATTCAGAAGCAGTCAGAAATGGCTCAGACCGCATAGGACTCGGCTGTACGGATTCCTTTCTGACTGTCCAATTTTGATGGGGTGGGTCAGAAACGAATCTAAACCGGATTTCTGAACGGCTTGTGACGGGCTCAGAGAGCCTGGTTGCCATTCGAGAATTCCGCCATCAATCCCTTGGGCGACTCTTTACGGCCCAGGGATTACGATCGAAGATTCCTACAGCCTTTCTGTGCCAGCCTTTCCGACACAGAAAGGCTATCGGAAACTCACTTTGGGGGCCCCTTTGGGTGACCTTTGGCAAGTCCCCCATGGGTGCAAGGTCGCCAAATGGCGGCCTATGAGGTACCTATGGGGGCTCCCGTTGATCCTTGCACCCGGTGGTAGGCACCTTGAGGTACCTGCCATCGGGTGCTGGGATGAACTGCACCTAAGCTCTTTACCATGAGAGCATGCATTCCATTCAACTGCATACTCCCATGTTAAAGAATAGGAGTGCAACCGAACAGTGTTCAGTGGCATCCTACTTCCTGGGTTGGGACCAACGACAGGAGATTGTCCGGTCCCATTTCCAAAATGATGTTGGATGAACTCCAGTCTGTCCAATATCAGAATCACCCCTATGTGTTGTTTGAGCCGGCAAATAATAGTACTACTTGATGTCCCCATCACAAAAACCTAATGGGAACATAAATGTGACTATGTAACACACCTCAAAATAGTCTGACCTTTATAGACAGACCATCCCAGCATTGGCAAAATTCATGAAAAACATATGAACCGCAATGGTTAAAGGACCCAAAGCCCTCTCTTTACTACACCCTTTTGTCCTTCATTGGATAATTTTTAATATGAGGTTTTCCAGATAACTAAATATGCCTGTAGCCGGAGATAAAACATGTTTTGCTTATTTAACTCTCTTTGTTACTTTCTCAGATCCTCAAAATATTCTACTTGGACTGTATTACTGCTGCTAATTTGATGCCCACTTGGAAGGGCATTCCTTCTCCCTCCCTGCTGCAATTTGTAGAAACTCTCTGCCCTTCACTCTTCGGACCACCAGTAATTTTGTTTTTTTCCATATGGAAGAGAAGATCCTAAACTGCCTACATACTATCTCTGCTTCTGACTGAGATAAATCATGCACTAGAACATCTTTGTGAATCAGCATGCTTTAGATACTCAATAATACATTAATCAGTCTCCAAGAGGAAAAGGCTTAAATTCAGCAGCCCCTGCTGAGAAAAGTGATAATCATGTGGCTCTGGCCTAAGAATCTAGACAAAGCATCCATGATGCATTCTCAATTATAATTATTGCAATATATGAGAGCTTAGAAAAGGTGGACAACAGATTGTAAACTATATAGCACACAATTCCAGCCTCAAGGATCATAGGGGTTAGTATCCTCTATTGAGGCAGAGTTTTAAGCACAAATGCTCAAACGGTTGATGCTTCAACCCATTGATAGTGTTTCAAAACACAGGAGCAGGGCACCATGGAATGTATTTCTTATCTTGATTGGGAAAATTCAAAATAAGTCATGCATCCATTTAGGTCATGCAGAACAAAGTTGTGAGCACTCATTCAGGTTATTTTTAAATGCACCCACCACCTTCACATATCTTTAAAATGAACACAGATGGTTGGAATATCGAAATCAATATATTAATATGCAAATATATTCTCCTCCAATATACATTTTGAATGTTCTTAATTCAACATCTGCTTACCTTGATGAGATATTAGTAGTCAATATTTTAGACTTAATCTAAGTGTGGGCCCATATAAAAAACCCAGGGGCAGATATAAAAACCCCTATTTCCACCACAATGTCACTTTTACCGACGTTGTGGTAGGGGCTGCGCCTTATGTACAAGGCAGCGTTAGGCCACTTAATATGGCTTAACGCTGCCTTCTACATAAGACCCCCTTTCATGCTATGGTTAGTGTGAAAGGGGTGGGCAGTGTTTGTTGCGGTGGGCGTTTCACCGCAACGCCCATTCGTTTTGACGCAGCCCCCTATGTATAAGGGTGGAGTTCATAGGAGGCAGCACCAACATTAAGACCAAGTTAATCCTGGTCTTAAATTGGGGAAACGAGGAGAAATGCATTATTTCTCCTCTTTTATGCTTTTTCCATTTGTGCTGCCTTGAATGGACGTGTAAAGCGCACACCTACTAATACAGTGTCCCGGCGCTGGGAATAGGGCTGAGCGGGAGGATGATGGGTTTAATCTTTGAACAGGTATGTTTTCAGTTGTTTGCAAAAGATCTTTTTGACGGGGATAAGTCTCAGGGCCAAAGGGAGTTTGTTCCAATATTTGGCTGTGAAAGTAGAGCTGGCTCATTTCTTACATCTGATGAAAGAGATAGACAAATGGAGGGCAGACTTTGATCTCCGAGTTTTTTTAGGGTGGTAGGGGGGTCAGTTTATCCTGTAGGTAAACAGGCCCTGTTCTGTGAAAAGCTGCATGTGCCAATGTGCCTCTTTTCTTCACTGGGAGCCCGTGCCTTTGGAGACAATATTGAGATATCGAGGAGTGTTTAGGAAGGTTAAACATGAGGCAGATGGTCATATTTTGTAACTTTTAAAGTTTCTGCAGAAGGCAATCTGTGTTGCCTAGATACAAGATGTTCATGTAATCGAGTCAAGATAGAATCAGAGCCTGTACCACCATTTTCGGGTCTTCCCAAGTCAAGGGTTTACGGAATGTCTTTAGCATCCTGAGAATCCAACAAGTGGTAATACCAAAAGCATAGTCTACTACATTCAAAATGTTGGCAGATTCTTAAACTCTTTTATTAGATGTACTATCAAAGATGTTTAGCAGCAGATTTACAAGAGATAAGAACAGGTGGGGAAACTATCCATCATAGCTCTTCTGATACACCTTGAGTGATTATCTGACTTTCAGATAATTCACAAAAATCCCAAGACCACTCTTGTAATTTTTACCAGTTGTTATTTTCCATGAGTTATCATATTACATGTGTGGTTGGGGGAGTGTTCTCCACCAGATAACTATTTTCCTGTTGGGGAAATCCAGTGCTTGCTGTCATTATGGGATTACTGTTGTGTATTTTACATTGAATTCACACCTTTAACCTTGCTATCTTTGAGTCTGATGGTAAGCATGCAAATTATATTTGAAAGAGTTGAGAACATCTTTTGTATCCAGAATCTTGTTTCTTTGTGGCTAAATGCTGTTTTCTAATGGCCACCTTTTCCTTGCTCATCCCCGGTGGTACAATATTGTACCCCTCTAAGCCTAAGTCTGCTACATAAGAAAACCTACCATGTGCCAGATGTTCTGCTGGAGCAAGTGTTCTTTAGGGATAGAACATTCTTCAAATTCTATGAATCAAAAGTTTAGTATTTGAGACAATACTTTTTTTTTAACAGTTTTAGATGTAAATCACAACGACAAGACATTTGTGAATGAAATTCTTAGCAAACCCTAATGCCTATATTATACGTCATTGTGAACTAATCAAGAGAACTGTCACACTCCTCAGTAAAGTTCAAAAGAGGTAGGTGGTGCTGGTAGGTAAATCCTCCTGAGTGTGAGGATATTTATGAGAATATAAGCCTGCGCTGACCTCACAAGGGAGGTCAGCGCAGCCGTATATATTATATATCACTTGTCACCAAAGTCACCACGGCTTGCCCTTCTTTATGGTGCTTAATATAGGTACTCTGAAAGAGACCAATACGTTCAGGGATCATGCTTCTCTAAACAGAGAACAACTTCCCTTTTGGAAGTCAGGAACCATCAAAATTGACCTTGTTTATGTTTTTGGAGAATACAAATAAAAAATTGTCTCCCCTTGAAGTAATAGTAATGTTAATAATAGAAATATTTTCAGTCAGTTAGTCAGAATAACTTTATTTGATCTAGCTAGACCATAAAAGTATAAAAAAACATTGTTTCATGTAAATTAATACAGATGACAATTAAACCATACAATAAGCAGCATAATATTAAAAATCCTACAATAAGCAGCATAATATTAAAAATCCTTAAACGACCATTAAAAGTCCATACAGACAAATAAAAATGGGCATGCATCAATTGTTCCAGGATCACTGTGGCCCTCTGTTTAATGGTGCTTTGAATGAAAACAGCAGTTAAAAAGCAGATTTTCACAGTAGGGATTGTAAATAATTAAAAGCAGCTCTGTAATAAAGGATATTTGTCTCCATTGAGAAGTGTAATAAATAGCGTTTTCTCAACACTGTATAATTTGCAGAAAATAAATGCAACGTGCTTTGTGCTGAATGATCATCGCAGGGACAAACATGTTGGGCATTTAAGTGAGACCCTTCTGAGGGAATGTGGCCAAAAAGTGCACAGTACATAGGCGAAACCTAATCTGCAGAAATCTATGATGCTGGTTACATACCCATGTTAAATTAGATTCGATGCTAGTGTTCGTGCAGATCCCCATGTGCGCATGAACAGTTGATTTGTCAGCCTCCCTCCTCATTCTTTCTTCCAGGCAGCCAGATATTTTTCAGAGAAGTAATAGAGATAGCTGTCACACTGCCAGGAGAAGTAAACATACCTTCCTGCCCCAGATTAAGGCAGGTATTTTAAATGTACCTTATCCAGGGGATAAACAGACATGGGTAAAGTTTCAGACAATCAGTACCACGGCCCCGTTAAATGAGGTCTGACTCTTTGACGAAATTCTGAGCCACAGGTGGAGTGACTGCATTTTGATAAAATCAATATTATACCCAATGGGGCGTGGCCTAGCTGAGGATCATGGGGGACGCGTGAACAGAGAGCTCCGCACCAGCCCACATTTAATCCTCATGAATTTGGCAGTCAGGGTAGACTGGAAAGTTTCAGCTGCCCCTCAGAAGTCCGTGAGCCGAGGGGCACGCCCCGAAGGGGATCGGAGTCCATCGGAGACTCCAGTTGAGCGCAGCGATCTGCTGCTTGGAGTGCACAGTGGAGGACGCTCCCTGTGTGAGTCCGGGATTTAGACGGGCCTCTGGACAGTGTGGAATACTCTGTAAAATGGTAGCGAGAGGTGGGGGGAAGGCCCCCGTGTGCAGGGTAGAAGCTGCATAGGTGGGGAAAAGTCCAGAAAATCACTGGTGAGACACGGGCTGGCCCCCCTCGACGACCCTATCAGCCGGAAGTGCGGAGCAACTGGTGGCCCGCCTGCTAGCGCCTCAGCACTGGGGCACCTTATACAAGGCTGGACTGCCTCCTGAGACCACAGTAAAGGCTGACTGCCCCGGGTGGGAAACAATTGAACCTGAGGCCCTGGCCGGTGATGGCGCATCGACGTCTGGAAAACACAGGTGGGCCAAGGGGTATGGCGGCTGGCCGGGCCCATGTGGTACGGGACCTAAAAGTGATACTGGGCATTGTGGTGGCCCCCCTGCCCTGGACTGGACTCACTGTCAGACTTGGTGACAGTTGCATAAGAGAGCTGGGAGAGGCTGGCCGGAAGTGGCAGGTGCCCCCCCCTGATAAACCAAAAGGCTGGGAGCATGGAGTAACTGGCTCTGAGTGAGCGACTGCTACTGCCTCTGCGCATCGTGGCGCACCTAGTGGACTTACAACAAGAGGTACAGTGGCAGTTCCCTCACACTGGGCGGATGCTATAGCCCTGAGGTGCACCTGACTCTCACCAGAGCACTGCGAGTGGGCCACCTCTGAAGGGCTAAACGAATGTGGAGTGACCAGCGTGCCACTGGGCTGTGCTTCGGCGCTGGAGCGCCCTCTACGGAACCGGAGGCACTTGAACTTGCAGCCCCGGCCAGAGACGACGTGCCATAACCTGGGGCACTTCTCGTGGACTTGGTGGCTTGACAGCTGGCCGGGCCTCTAGGAACTGGACCTAAAAGGGGAGCTAGAAGTTGTGGTGGCCCCCCTGCCCTGGATTGCGGTCGCTGCTGACTACCATGGCAGGAGCGCTAAGGGTCAGGCGTGGGCAGCCAGAGCAGCATTTCATCCATAACTAGCAGGGCTGGAGAGGCGGGATGCGATGGCTTGGTCTGGCGGTCCGTCTGCTAAGGCTTTGGAGGCCAGCAGATCAGAGCTCGTACAGAGTTAGGCTATTGCCACGTGCCTAGGCCAGGATATTGCCAGATATAGCCAGAGAAGTACCTGGAGGCCAGCAGATCAGAGCTCGTACAGAGTTAGGCTATTGCCACGTGCGTAGGCCAGGATATAGCCAGAGAAGTACCTGGACAGATTGTAGGTTTTCGCTTGGACCATAGAGAGGTGGTGTAAACAGCCCAAAGCAAAACCAAGGTGGATCGCCTGGCGGCGTGAATCCCAGGAGAATCTGTGATGGGAAACTCAGTGTGCCGTCTGTACCCTTGAGCTGGAGGGCCACGCCGACCACGGCTTGAGTGCACGAAGACATTCCAGTGGGGCCCAGGCGGGGCTACCAATTCTGAGGAGGTACGGCATATGGGGCCTGCTGAGCATGACAAGGACTACCGGTGAAGAGAGGAGGCGACCCGGATGGAGGGTTGTGGCGCGAACTGGATTGAGGTGGGAAATTTTCATCGCTTGCTGGCCTCCGACTACAGGGTGCCCTGAATTCGCTAAACATCATCAAGGGGGCATAAATACGGACTAGGGAGACACCAGCACCATGGACAAACCTAGGGGCCACCAGACTGAGGTCCTTCAAGTCCTTGAAGACAGTGCCCAGGAACAGTCTCTATATACCCCCGGCGGACTCGGTACAACAACAACTCAGTAAAATACTGGAGGCCATAGCAGACACAAAGGCTACCCTCCTTCAAAACATTAGCACTGTTGCGGTGGGGCTTGGCCTACTGCGGGAAGAACATAAGAAATTGTTGGATAGAGTTAAAGAGACTGAGTCTACTGTTGCGGAACTAGCTCTAGCACAAAAGGCATTGGAGCAACAGATGGGGGCCCTTTCGGATAGGGTGCGGATGGTAGAACGTAGGGCAGAAGATGCCGAGGGGTGCAACAGAAAGAACAACATCAGAGTCCTGGGCCTCCCGGAAGGGACGGAAGGCAGTGATATGGTGTACTTCTGTAGTGGCCTGACTGCTTCATTTCTGGACAGAGACCTCTTCGTGCAAAAGTCAAGAGTGGAAGGCCCCTTCACTGTAGACAACAGTAAAGTCTCCCTTTTTTGGGACTATACATTGGAGCTGCAGAGGAAACGAGCATCCTACATAGAAGTCACAAGAAGGCATTGAGAGAAGAAGGCCTCCAATACTCTCTGATGTTCCAGGCCCGACTGCGTATAATGCTTGAGGGGAACGCTCAATACTTCGACTGCCTAAAGATGCCTGGGACTGGTTGGAGGCCTGGAGCTGTCATGTGGAAAGCCACAGAGCCTGGGAAACACCCAAGAAGATGACCTCATAGGGGAACCTCAAAGAAACTGCCCTCAGCGCAGACGGAGAAGGAGAGGGCTGAAGCGCTGCAGGATGTGGCAGCACTAATGCAGAGTCTGACTCATCCCCGGAGGCGGAGGCTGGCTCCTCAAGAGAAACTGAGGACAATGAAATGAACACTTCCCACACCGACAGTGTGAAGATGCAGGTGGTGATGCCTAACACTGCGGACAATATTATTTGATGTAATTGGTAAGCTAGGGTGATCATGATACTCAGAGGGGAGTTGACATGCTGTTGGCTGTTCCTGGCCCGAGCTGCATCCTTAAATATGGGGCTGCTGCACTCTAATTGGTGAGAGCCTCCTGTTCTAAGCTTTCTTGGCTTGCCCCGGTTAAATGCTGTACTAGGTTAGGGCCTCATTTAGTACTAACTGTTTCACATGATGTTTGGGCGGACCGACCATCGTCGCACTCCCCTGGGGTCAGGAAGTTGACCTGCATTAGGGTCCCTTTGTTTGTGGCTTGGTTTTTCATGCTTGCAGAGGGGTGGGATGGTGCAAGACTGATTCAGAAAAGGGGGTGGTAAGAAAAGGGGGTGGTGATGAACAGAGTGTCTGAATTAAGCAGACCACTCTTACCCAGTCCAAAGATCAGGGCTTGATCCATCAACGTTTTTTAGCTCACTGCACCATCCCAGCTCAGAACCTGGCTACATGCAAATTAGTCTGTCCCTGGCCCAGTGCATCATGGGAACAGGGCAGACCAAACTACCAAGCCAATTCTTATACTGGGAAGGAAACAAGCTTCCGGGGACCGGTTTCTGGCATTTCAGCCGTCTTCGGCCCGGCTTGCTTGAATCCTGATGGTGCAATGAGCAAGGGACTCACATCTGAGTATACCCTTCCACGCTTATGGTGGACAAAAACGATTCAGAAAAGGGGGTGGTGATGAACAGAGTGTCTGAATTAAGCAGACCACTCTTACTCAGTCCAAAGATCAGGGCTTGATCCATCACCGTTTTTTACCTCACTGCACCATCCCAGCTCAGAACCTGGCTACATGCAAATTAGTCTGTCCCTGGCCCAGTGCATCATGGGAACAGCGCAGACCAAACTAACAAGCCAATTCTTATACTGGGAAGGAAACAAGCTTCCGGGGACCGGTTTCTGGCATTTCAGCAGTCTTCGGCCCGGCTTGCTTGAATCCTGATGGTGCAATGAGCAAGGGACTCACATCTGAGTATACCCTTCCACGCTTATGGTGGACAAAAACGATTCAGAAAAGGGGGTGGTGATGAACAGAGTGTCTGAATTAAGCAGACCACTCTTACCCAGTCCAAAGATCAGGGCTTGACCCATCACTGTTTTTTTAGCTCACTGCACCATTCCAGCTCAGAACCTGGCTACATGCAAATTAGTCTGTCCCTGGCCCAGTGCATCATGGGAACAGGGCAGACCAAACTACCAAGCCAATTCTTATTCTGGCAAGGAAACAAGCTTCCGGGGACCGGTTTCTGGCATTTCATCCGTCTTCGGCCCGGCTTGCTTGAATCCTGATGGTGCAATGAGCAAGGGACTCACATCTGAGTATACCCTTCCACGCTTATGGTGGACAAAAACGATTCAGAAAAGGGGGTGGTGATGAACAGAGTGTCTGAATTAAGCAGACCACTCTTACCCAGTCCAAAGATCAGGCCTTGATCCATCACCGTTTTTTAGCTCACTGCACCATCCCAGCTCAGAACCTGGCTACATGCAAATTAGTCTGTCCCTGGCCCAGTGCATCATGGGAACAGGGCAGACCAAACTACCAAGCCAATTCTTGTACTGGGAAGGAAACAAGCTTCCGGGGACCGGTTTCTGGCATTTCAGCCGTCTTCGGCCCGGCTTGCTTGAATCCTAATGGTGCAATGAGCAAGGGACTCACATCTGAGTATACCCTTCCACGCTTATGGTGGACAAAAACGATTCAGAAAAGGGGGTGGTGATGAACAGAGTGTCTGAATTAACAGACCACTCTTACCCAGTCCAAAGATCAGGGCTTGATCCATCACCCTTTTTTAGCTCACTGCACCATCCCAGCTCAGAACCTGGCTGCATGCAAATTAGTCTGTCCCTGGCCCAGTGCATCATGGGAACAGGGCAGACCAAACTACCAAGCCAATTCTTATACTGGGAAGGAAACAAGCTTCCGGGGACCGGTTACTGGCATTTCAGCCGTCTTCGGCCCGGCTTGCTTGAATCCTGATGGTGCAATGAGCAAGAGACTCACATCTGAGTATACCCTTCCACGCTTATGGAGGACAAAAACGATTCAGAAAAGGGGGTGGTGATGAACAGAGTGTCTGAATTAAGCAGACCACTCTTACCCAGTCCAAAGATCAGGGCTTGATCCATCACCGTTTTTTAGCTCACTGCACCATCCCAGCTCAGAACCTGGCTACATGCAAATTAGTCTGTCCCTGGCCCAGTGCATCATGGGAACAGGGCAGACCAAACTACAGGCCGGTATGCACTGATCACGGGAAGACTGGCGGGTCAGAAGGTCACCTTAGGTAACATTTATGCTCCTAACCATAACCAGATTGGCTTTTTAGACTACTTCTCTGCTGTATTGGCCAATGGCTTAAGGGGCAACTTGGTCCTTGGGGGTATTGCAATAGTGTTGCAGACGTTGTCACTGACCATTCGCACCTTCCCGTACATGGATTACACATTGGGGCCTCGAAGACAATTAGTGGTTGCAACACAACAGTGATAGGGAGTTCTCCTTCTTTTCGCCGGTACATCTAGTGCATAGACGGCTTGATACGTTATTGTGCTCCCCTACCTTTAATAGCTCTATTAAACATACCGAATATTTAGGGCGTGCACTATCGGATCATAGCCCATTGATAATAACACATCAGCCCCCAGGACGGTGCCCTCCGATCCCTACCTGCAGACTTAACCCGGCACTGCTTGAGGATGCTTCTTTTCACACATCATTGCATACGCTTCTTAACACGTACTACCACAGCAAAGTTAACACAGCTTCCTCCTCTCAAGTGAAGTGGAAGGCGTTTATGGTGGTAGTGTGGGGCCATTGTATGGGATAGGCAACGGGGGCCCATAGAGAGCTCTGCCACGAGATACTAGACTCAGAGGGGAACATCAACAGCTTAGATAATGTTCAGGGTACAGGCAACGCTTCCCGAGTGGCACTACAGGTCGCGCATGCAAAATATAATGATGCACTGGGGCGGTTGCGATGTTACAACCACAAAGACTCTTTAAACAAAGTGCAGAGAGAGGAATGGAAAACGGGGCATCTATTAGCACGGTTAATTAGATCTGAATCAGGGGAATCTCCAATTACACAAATTGGCTTAGATACTGGGGAGGTGGTGTCCGAACCAAATGTTATTAACGACTGATGAGCGATTGTACATGGCCGGACTGAGGCATCCTGGCTGGTTGTACGAGAATATCTGGAGCCTCTGCCCCTCTGCGTGCTGGAAGAGGAGGACTGGGAAGAGCTGGGTTAACCAATAAATCTGCGGAAAATCAAAGCTGCCATAAAACGCCGGCCCGGATGGCTTTCTGGTGGAATTTTATCAACTCCTTGCAGACCAGTTAGCACTGCATCTAGTCCAGTTGTATGCTTACGCGTATCAGTCTGGGGAGTTGCCTAGCTCCACCCAGACAGCCCTGGTGACCCCCCTTCCGAAAACTAAGAAGCCAGGGGCAGGTGTTAAAGATTACAGGCCGCTCTCCATGCTTAACAAAGATTTCAAGATCTTAAGTAATGTACTGGCTGGTAGGTTAGTTCCGCATGTGAACACATTAATACAACCTGACCAGAACAGGTTTATCCCCTCTCGCAACACCACTTAGAATCTTTGCAGGTTCTTCTCCATTTTTTTATTACGTTGAGGCCCAACCAAACATCAGGCAGCAGTGCTCTCTGTCAATCTAGAAAAAGCTTTTGACACTGTGGGATGCGAATACTTGAGGTGATGCTGCATATGGACCTGGGAGAGGAATGGGTGTGGTGGGTGCGACTTTTAAATGCTGCATGTACGACAAGGGTCAGATCAGGCAGAGCAATCTCCAGACGGTATAAGGTATCCCACGGAACTAGACAGGGGTGTCCTCTTTCCCCCTATTTTTTGCCCTGGCAATCGAGCCCCTTGCTGAGAGACTTCGTCAAGGAGGGGATGGGATCGGGCTGACTATTGGAGGGCGGATACACCATGTTTCCCTTTACGCAGACGATTTGCTGCTATACTTGTCAGATGCAGTCGCAGGCACCTCAGCGGCCATGCAAATTCTAGTTGACTTTGCATGCCTCTCAGGACTGCGAGTCAATAAAACAAAGACATATCTTTTCCTGGTAGCAGGCCCAACGCATAGGCCTGATGCTCTGATGGCTGACATATTATACGTTTAAATACTTGGGCATAAATATATTCCTTTCACTGAAGAAAGGCAACTTGGGTAGAGCGCTGTGCTCGTTGCATTCCTGTGTTCACTTTTGGCGTACATTGCAAATACCTGTGACGGCTCCGGTCTATCTATCTAAAATGGTCATGCTCCCGCGCTTGTTGTATTTCTTTGTCAATCTCCTGGTTCTTTTTTTTTTGTCCTCATACATGCCATCAATAAAAGAGCGCTCTGGTTGGGATATCTCTACTTCCCTCCTACAGGCCGTTGTTGGAGGCCACCCTGATGGAGAGCCTGAGGAGGGGATAGAGTCTTCCCAGAGACATGGCTGTATCCTTATCCCATTTCCGTTCTCAACACCCAAAAGGGTTAGATGTTATTAGGGAAGACCGGACCGACAAGCCTTGGCATTATCATTGGACTGATCTTACTTCTCTCTCCAAGTCTCCAAAGCCGACCCGATTTTATCACGACTGGAATTATCATAGGCCATGTCTGATTGACTAACAATGACAATGTTTTTTAGGCATACAGCAAAAGTAGGTGGTACCTCAAGCTTCCAAGATCTGCAAATTTCCCTCCTAGCGATGGTTACTACATATAATACAAACTTTGAGGCTAGATCGTTCAAACCATAATTTGCCAGGAGACCAAACAAGATTAACCTGGCACATACTTCAATCTGCATGCCCAATTCTTTTTCAAGGAAACCACATACCTCCATCCAAAAGGGGCCGATCTTTGGGCAGTTCATAAATATGTGCAGGTCATCCGCGGCCGGAAACTTACATCTCGCACAGTGGTATATTGTTGGGGACATCTTGGACAGTTTACCTGGAGTCCAGTATACCCTATAAGTGGTGTACAGATGATTTCTCCTTAAATTAGCTGGTTTAACCACAGCCTGTAACATAGAAAAAGAGTCACACCAGAGTGACAAAGCTGAGGAGAGGGCTGAAATTGGGGGAATAGCTCTACCTGACTTGCTCTCTTACTGCCATGCCTTTCACTTCAAAAATTTCAGAATGCTAGCTAATACTATTGATTCTTCCTCCATGGGCCGTTTGTTTCGGGCCTTATTGCATGATATTCCACAGGGACAGGAAGTTTTTCTCTATAAATGTGGGGATCCCAAGTTTTACAAGAAAGTCAGACTTAAGGTTCTATCGGCTGCATTAAGAAATTGGGGAAACATCAGGAAATCATTACGAATACCATACTATGCGCCCCATGCCCCAATCTGGGACTCTCCAGGTACCCCGGATTGTCTTCAGGACCAATTATCACAACCGCTTAGATCCGCTGGCATTAGAGTTTGGGGAGACCTCCAGGTGGATTTTCATCTCATGAGCTGGGAATTGATGTCCCATGTTACTAGGGGGACTCTGACAAGATTTATGTTTTACCAGCTAGCCACGTGGTGGTCATCACAATCATGGAGTAATGAAGACTCCAGTACAACTACTGACTCTATTGCTAGAATAGGATCATGGAAACGTGAGGTGTCCTTTTGGTATGGGGCATTCATAGAGACAGGGGTCTGTTAAGACTCAGAGTTGGCGAGACGCTAGGATAATGTTTTCACCGAAAATGGACATGACCTGCGGAAACAATCTCCCGGTTCTAATGCCCAGCGGCTGTCTCATCCCTTGAATGCCCTGCTACGGGACCAGGTGTGGGGGGATGGGCATCCTAGGGTGTCTCTCAAAATGCTACAACACCCTATGTCTGAAGGTGGACTGGGAGTACCGAATTTTGCATCTTATATGTTTTCTGCTCAGTTACAGTGGGTGGTGCAATGGGTAAAGGGTGTGAACGAGGAAGGTACATTTCTAGCACATCCAGAATCCCATCCTAAACTAGCAATGGCAACATTTTTAATACCAACAACACCTACCCCATACTGCTCCTTGTTGCAGCGCACAGCTTTCCAAGCTTGGAGGCGATGTCATGGCAGGGAGTAGGAAATCTCAAAGTACACCCCTATATTACCACTCATGGTTCTGCCACACGGTGATCCACAGACTATATTAACGAATGAGCAATTGGCCTGCAGGGTTCAATAATGTTGGGGACTGCTTCCTGGACAAATCTCTGCTCCCATTTGACAGGCTCGTGGAGGACGGTGGTCTTCCTCTGGGCCAGTTCCTGCGATATGAGGCCCTGGCACGTACATTTTCACAGCTATGGAATAAGGGGAGAGATGAGCCAGAGACACACCCAGTATTGCACTCCCTGTTTACACTTGGGACGGTAGGGCACCTTGTGAAATGGTTCTATGTGGCTCTGCAATCGGCGTCCGTAAGACCCTTGGATGGTCTATGGGTAAAATGAGATAGAAATGGGGCAGAGCACTTACAGATGCGGAACCCTACACTACCCTAAGAAGATTTCTAGCAATACAGGCCTAAAATATATACAATTCAAATACACACATATGGCTTACATGACACCACACCGTCTTAATGTGACTTATGGGGGGGGGAGTCCATCTTTGCCCCAGATGCATGTTCCCAGATGCAGACTTTGGCCATATGACTTGGAATTGTCAAAGCCTGCGGCCTTTCTGGGAGGCTGTGCTTGGTAAACTTACAGGAGTGCTGGACAGAGTGCTGTCTCCCACAGCGCAGGCTTGCTTACTAGGCCTTTTCCCCAGACCTCCAAAGCATAAAGTTGGGAATAGGCTGATAGAGCCTGCATTGGGCCTAGCTAAACGCAGAATTGCGATAGAATGGAAATCCTTGAGAGGACCTCAATTTGAGACCTGGAATAGAGACATTATCATGTGTGCTGGGGCAGAAGCTAGCGCACTTAGTTGGAAAGAGTCTAAGAGCATGAGAAAGCATCCAATAGCTGGACAATGGAGGGAGGTTGTAGTGTAGTTCCTATTTTCCCAATAGGCTCTGCGCATTGGCATAACATAAACAGCAGTGTAGACGTAGGACTGAGGTCATCTAGGTCTCCACTGACTATGTTAAACTTAATTTAGGTTTGCGCCAGCTAGCTCAGAGATCACTGGAAACTTTCTTGAATGAAGAGGGATGGACAACCTTCCCTGGCTCAGACAAGAAGGGATTCAGTTTCCGACAACTGCATAAACATGACAACTTTGCTCCCTCAGAATAAGAGTATATTTCTAGAGTCGTGTGAAAACAATAGACAGATATTTCACTCAGTCAGCAGTGCATACTTAGTTTCACCAGAATGCAGAGAAATAGAGAGACGGGCATTTTCAATAAAAAGGTGTTATTTATTGAATAGTCTTCCTTCTCATGCAAGAGAAATGAATTGCCACAATTGCAATACTTAAAGTAAAGTAAAGTGCGAACAGTAAAAGAAGTTTTATGAAATAATACTGTAAAAGCATTGACGGTTTCTTAGCCATATGACACTTTAAAATGGTTAAAATAGATACATACATAAATACATTGGCTAAAAGGCTCAACTGGTGCTTCTAACTACACCTACCCCGGTGTACCTGACCTAAGCCTAATACGTGAGAAGGGACAAGTACGTAGCAGTGTTAAGTTAAGTTGGTTAAGATAATTTTGCCAAGAATCTGCATCAAGAATTCTCTTAAGGGTTTAGTTAGCTCCGTACCTTGGTAATAGAATGTGGGAGGTCTGGTATCTTTTTCCTAAGGGCTCAAAATCCCAGCAACCCGCTGGGTAGGCTGGAAACACCGGAGCTGGATTTTCTCAGCTGTAGAAAAAGACAGCGTCTCTCTCAGTGCGTCAAACAGGAGGGGCGGCTTCTGCGGGCACTCGTATCAGCTGGGCTCTCGGGCAAGTAGATGGGCGCTCTGCTCCAAACCACTGTGCGTTTGCTTAAGGCAACTGTTGGTATTTTATACCTGAAAGGTGCCGGGTTTGACGTAAGGTTGGACATAAGAATTCACCAAGAACTAACAGTTCTTGCAGGACTTCAGGAGTTCTTGTTCAAATCAAAACAAAAGCAGTGGGGGGTTTCACGGTCTGCTGGAGGCTTGGTTTGTTTAAAGAACGCGTTGTGCTTTCTAGGAGCCGATGGGAGTAGCCATGCTGTGCTTTGGATTGCATGGGCTATTACTGAATATGAATCTGATTCTTATGCCTTTGTCAGGACATTATTGATTATAACCTCACAAGGGCATAAATCGGGAATATCGAATTAGGGTCCTAGATAAGAACACGACAAGGTGATGGCAACATGAGAGAATCCTGAGGGGCCTGCGACGGATGGGACAGGTTCGGATCCAGGCCAAGGATCCCGTCCGAAGGCCTGAACCCCATTGGGCCTTTAGAAAGCTCTGGACTCTGACCTGCATGGTAGTTGATTGCGGGGAAATGAATGGCAGAGGCCTACTGCTCAGGCATATTAGCTTCAACAATAAATGGAGCCCCTCCCCCTGCCCTTCCAGCCCCACTGGGAAGCTTAACTATGTTGTGATCTCTCCATACGCATGCTACGGCAGCTATCATCTACTTCACCCCCTGCATAACGTTTATTTACTTCTTTATTGCTTAAGTTGAGTATTCCTTTTTTTATAAGGATTGCTCTTAATAAATGAAGTAGCATTTTGATAAACATGAATGTTATACTTGTACCCAGGATCGTTGATGGAAACTCTCACTTGTAACTTACCGTGAACAAACTTTTGTGTAACATTTACTAAGAACTACAGCCATTACTCGAAGGTGGCAGTTGTATGGTGAATAATTCTTTGAACGTGACCTATTGTACATATGGACTGCGAGATGTATAGCTCAATTCAACTCTTAGACATTCAGCGATGTTCCTATGCAATGTGTTATTACTGTCACTAGATAACCTGTTTCTGATCATAATGTTTTCTAATCCATACTTCGTATGTTGAATATTGCAAAATGTCAATTAAAAAATACTTTAATAAATAAATACAAAATCAATAATATACCCAATGCCAACCTCTGCATGGCATATGAAGGAATTAGCACTCTTAGAGACTAATAAAAAATCTTTTAATAAAACCGCTCTCAATTATTTCCAAACCCTCCTGATAACTAATACCCCATAGCCCAGAACCATGGGAGCCAACAGTGCAACATTTGTCTTTTATAGCTGTGAGTTCTCTAATGGGCTTTTGACCTAATCTACGGGCAAAGTTAAGAACAGCATTGACTGCTTTGGAAAAGGCAGCTGCTCTACTGTACTTTAAGGGACCCCACATTAAATGCGTGTTCAAGGGAATGCCTAAATAGGAAAACAAGGGGACAGTACTAACTTTAGAGCTTTTGACTACAAAGGCAGAGCTATCCTTTCTTCCTGCCCCAAAAATCATTACATACGTCTTGGCCTGGTTGACTCTTAGATCTAATTTAGTCATGAACTGGCAAAATTGGTCCAGTAGGAGTTGTAGACAGATTGCTGTCCTGGCTATTAGGACCGTATCACCAGCGTAGATTAAGGTAGGAACACTGCGATCTAACTTCAGCTCCTAAAGCTGTTTTTTCCGGCCATTTACATTCAGTGAGAAAAGAAATGGGCTACTATGCAGCGCTGGTGTACACTCCTAGACAGATTAAAGACTGTTGTAGTCTCCCCGGCCGAACTGTATCTCACACTGGAAAATTAACAACATACTGATCAACCCCCATGTCTATCATAATGCTCAAGAGGTTAGACCTGTTAGCAGAGTCCAAAGCTGAGCTTAGGTCCATAAAAGCCAGAAATTGCTTGCCCTTCTTGGCCACTGTGTATATATTTATTAACAAGTATAAATTTAGAGACTGCTCCATAGTTCCTAGGTCAGGTTGAAAGGCGAATTTGACCTCTGAAAGTACATTATGTTAATTGGCCTATGACTGAAGGCGGTCCAGAAAAATGTGTCCCATGATTTTAGCAGTCTAAATAATCAATGAGATGGGGCGATAGACTTGTGGGTCACATTTACTCACTGTTTGATGATGGGAATGATAGTGGCATAAGACCAGCTCCTAAGTGGGCCAGTAACTAGGGCAACATTAAGAATGTTGGTCAAGAGTGGAGCCTGCAATGAGGTATTGGCATTGAACATGTCTGAAGAAATCTCATCTGGGCCAGGGGCTCTCCCAAATGACTCTATTCAGTCTCTGGGGCAGCTGAAAATGTAATCCTTGGCAGAGAAAGTGAAGAGGAACCTGAAAGCGACCAGTGCGGGCGGATAGTGGTTTGGTCTGGGGGGAAAAATGCTCCATAAATGGGTTGGTAAAGTGCTTCATAAAGCGAGTGACTGAGATATCAGGAGTAATCACAGTATTAATATCAGGGTCTTTAACTTTCTCAAAATAATTACAGCAGGGGCATAACACAGGCCCCATGCAGCCCCCGTGGTATGGGGGGGCTCCCATGCTCCAGGAGGCCCCCTTAGCACAGCACTCTGACCGGAGAGCTCCTGATTGAGCTCAGAGGGGGCCCCTCCACGTACCTTGCAGGGAGGCCCCCTCAAGTTTTGTTACTCCAATGAATTACGGATAACTGTTGCCCAGAATGTTTTGCTATCCCTTAGCTCACTTGCTTGCAATAGGAAGGAATAGGCTTCTTCTCTAATAACGTTCTTCTTCACAATAAGGCTGCTTCAATACAGGGTCATGCAGCTTCAAACCATATCATGATCTCTAGTAGTCTTCTCCTTCAGGGATGCTAACAACTCAATATGAGAATTGGTACAATATGTGTCAAATTACTTAGAATGCGGTCTGCCACCTGATTTATTTGGGACCAGAAACAAGTCATTTACTGCCCCTCAGATCCTATCGAAGCTCTTAAGAAGCTTAGTGCCTCAGCCCTGCTTGTGATCATCAACTAAACATTCTAGTAAGTCAGAAGTGAAGAGGTCACTAACTTGGTTAAAAGGTAATTTAATCTGTTTTAGACCAGCTCTTAATCACCCCACGGTTCCAGGAGAATGATATCGGAAGGGATAGGTTTGTAACGGGCCTTTTGGCAAGGAGAGATGCATGCCTTGAGAGTGCCAAGAGTCTATGGTCACTAAGTGGCAAGTCAGTAAGACTATACTCCAGCACCTAATCCCTCAGTGTCTGTGAAAAAAGAATAAAGTGTATTTGACTGGGAATACCCCTCCCAACAAAGTTGGGTGTAGGGACGGGAACATGACTTATGTAGTCGTAAGAAGAGAAAATTAATTAAATTTGACCAGCAATATATTTAATTCATCTCCCAAGGGGCAAAGAGTAAAGTGTGTGTAAGAGGGACCCCAGTGTCATGAACCAGGCAGCGCACATTGGCTGAGAAAGACTGGCACAGTCTCAGATTGAAGTACCCCAGTAATACCACAACATAGCCCTCTTGTTTGCTACTGGTACACTTTCCAATATCCTTAATCAGTGAGGCTGCTATATCAGTCTTGGAATTATCAAGGACATTGTTATACATACCTATTAATAACATTCAGGTTGTTTGGCACTGAAGTAATATCAAGGGTGTAGCTTGGTCAGTAAGATTGGAGGGGTGTGAGCTTCAGATTTTCTGACAATCAGGCTGGCATATAATGTTTAAATACATTATAGGACAAGTAGTGTGCATGAGAGGGGCCTAAGGAAGAATAAGAAAGAAAACAATATTTTGTGAAATATTCATTATTCAGAGTACTTTAAAATCAGAGAGGGTGAGCGTGTGTGTTCATTTTTGTCTGTGTGTATGTAAACATATCTGGGGAAATCTGACTGACATCTCACAATATCCAACTGAAGCCACCTATACCCAAGTAAATATTAGCTGGTAGTACAGAGAGCCACAATATGGTCAAGTCACCTGTACAGGGAATGTGAGGGAAATAAAAGTTACAAGCCCCCCTTGGCCCTGCCCTATAGATCCTGCAATGGCTGATGTGAAATAGGTGGTATACCCATCCATGAAGACAGAGTCTGTGAGCTATGTATCCCACGTAGTCTGTGAGCCAGATCTCTTGTAGGCAAATGACTGCGTAGTGTTTAATGAAGTTAAGCAAGTCTTGCCTGCCCCACTTACCAGGCAGCGATGTACCATGAGTATAACAATATTGGCTGGGTTTTATCACAACCAGTGCCAGGTGTGGAGAAGAACTGACCCAGGTAGGTGAGAGAGGCATGGATTCTATAGCAGTCAATGAATGTTTCTCACACACAAGAAGGAGGGAGAGGCACAAAACAACTACTACTCCAGCCTCCCCAGATAAAACTGTAAACACCCCAAGGGGAGTAGTGTTTGTGGATGTCCAGAATAGAGGTGGCACATGCTCAGTGGAAAAATACTGCCCTCACTCACAAAATCGTGACATGCTTCATCATCGGGCTTGCTTCAGTACACCCCTACGCAGACCAATGCCCAGGGTGGAGCAAAAGGGAGAGGAAGACAATACAAACACATCCCGGGCATTGGTCTGCGCAGGGGTGTACTGAAGCAAGCCCGATGATGAAGCTTGTCACAATTTTGGGAGTGAGGGAAGTTTTTTTCCACTGAGCACGTGCCACCTCTAATTTAGACATCCACACACACTACTCCCCTTGGTATGTTTACAGTCAATAGAAGTTCACACTCCACTCAAATGGCAAGTGCCAGAGGGGGTAGTAATATTATCAATGGCAATATCTCCAGCTGCAGCTCTGGAACCTAAATCAGGTTAGAATATTTCTCAATCTTGAAATCAGACATTAATATCAATATATAATATTGTTTACCATATCCCAAATCAGCCTAGCATTTATGTATGTTTCCTGAAAGAGAAAATTAGTTTTTATTTTCTTTTTCTGATTTAGCACTTAGGGGTAGATGTATCATGCGGTTTTTTTTTCCGCAAATGCTGCGATTCGCAAAAAAGCAGAGTTTGCGAGATAAAAAAACAGAAAATTCGATGTATCATGGAAATCGCATCGCAAATTTAAGGAATCGCAAAATTTGCGAATCCTTAATTTTGTGTCAGCATTTAAGGAATCGCAAATTCCGATTCCTTAACCCCTTCGCTGCTCGTGACGAGCTCAGCTCGTCATGAGGCACACTGGAGCTGTGCTTATGACGAGCTGAGCTCGTCATGAACAATGGGATTCAAAGCCTCCCAGCACAGGAGGGGAAAAGCCATAGCAGCCAAGGTGTTAAATGCTATGTATGAAGCACCCAAGTTGTGCGAATTCCAATTAAGAAATCGCAAATTACCACCAACTTGTAGTTGGGGGTAATTTGCGATTTCTTTTACAAATGCACTTTATGGGATTTCTAAAGGTGCCATATGGCGCACATACATGCCCTTAGGGCATGTATGTACGCCATATGCACACATATGTAAATTTCAGGGGTGCAGCAGGGTGTCCTTTGGACACCCCTGCACCCTTGAAATTATTCTCAATTTGCGATTAGCAAAAAGCGAATCGCAAATTGAGAATAACTTCCCATTCCTTCCTATGGGCCTCCTGGCCTATAGAAATTAATGGGAAAGTATTTCTTAATTGCAAATTCGCAATTTGCGAATTCGCAATTAAGGATTAACAAGAAATCTCTAAAAAAAATTGATTTTTTTGTTACATACCATTTGCGATTCTCAAATAGCGATTCTCAAAAAATCGCTATTTGAGAATCGCAAATAGGTATCTTGAAACATCTGCCCCAAAGTGATTGTGTCATTTATATACTTAAAGTTCTATTGCATTCTGTTTTAATGAAAAAAAACATATCTGGGTGTTTTGACTCTTTTGTTGGTTGAAGCAGTGCGATCTTGTACGTCCACATATCTCAAGTTCAAAATAAATTAAAGTTGGAGTACACGACTTTGTCCTGGGTACAGGAGAGAAGAGTTCCAGTCCTTCAATGCTCTTTTCAGGTCACAGACAGCAGTTTCAGTTTTCTGATCTTTCTCAGGTCCAGGACTGTTCTGAAGGGGTTACCTGTCCATCCCACGTTTATGCGGTACAAAAGGGGGTGGTGATGGACGGAGCATCTGAACCAATCAAACACTCACACCCAGTCAACAGATCTGGGATTGATCCATCACCGTTCTTTAGCCCACTCTGCCACCCCAGTTCAGACATGGCCGTATGCAAATCAGTCTGACCCTGTGCCTCATGGGAACAGTCTAGCCCGAACTGCCAAGCCATGCTTTCCCTGAATCGGAAACAAGCTTCCTAGGACCAGTTTCTGACATTCCAGCCGTCTTCAACCAGGCTTGCTTGAATCCAGTGGCAAAGTGAGCAAGGGACTCACGTCTGAGCATACCCTGACAACTTATGTCGAACAAAGCGGTACAGAAGGGGGTGGAGATGGAAGGAGCATCTGAACCAATCAAACACTCAAACCCAGTCAACAGATCTGGGTTTAATCCATCACCGTTCTTTAGCACACTCAGCCACCCCAGTTCAGACATGGCCATATGCAAATCAGTCTGACCCTGTGCCTCATGGGAACAGTCCAGCCCGAACTGCCAAGCCATGCCTTCCCTGGACCGGACACAAGCTTCCTAGGACCGGTTTCTGGCATTCCAGCCGTCTTCAGCCAGTCTTGCTTGAATCCAGTGGCAAAGTGAGCAAGGGACTCACGTCTGAGCATACCCTGCCAACTTATGGCGAACAAAGCGGTACAAAAGGGGGTGGTGATGGACGGAGCACCTGAACCAATCAAACACTCACACCCAGTCAACAGGTCTGGGTTTAATC
The DNA here is from genome assembly GCF_964263255.1 of Lissotriton vulgaris. Classification (NCBI taxonomy): domain Eukaryota; kingdom Metazoa; phylum Chordata; class Amphibia; order Caudata; family Salamandridae; genus Lissotriton; species Lissotriton vulgaris. Next base: position 1,969,986,400 of record NC_141685.1, read on the forward strand.
CATCACCATTCTTTAGCCAACTCTTCCACCCCAGTTCAGACATGGCCATATGCAAATCAGTCTGACCCTGTGCCTCATGGGAACAGTGGAGCCGAACTGCCAAGCCATGCCTTCCCTGGACCGGAAACAAGCTTCCTAGGACAGGTTGCTGGCATTCCAGCCGTATTCAGCCAGGCTTGCTTGAATCCAGGGGCAAAGTGAGCAAGGGACTCACGTCTGAGCATACCCTGCCAACTTATGTCGAACAAAGCGGTACAGAAGGGGGTGGTGATGGAAGGAGCATCTGAACCAATCAAACACTCAAACCCAGTCAACAGATCTGGGTTTAATCCATCACCGTTCTTTAGCACACTCAGCCACCCCAGTTCAGACATGGCCATATGCAAATCATTCTGACCCTGTGCCTCATGGGAACAGTCCAGCCCGAACTGCCAAGCCATGCCTTCCCTGGACCGGACACAAGCTTCCTAGGACCGGTTTCTGGTATTCCAGCCGTCTTCAGCCAGTCTTGCTTGAATCCAGTGGCAAAGTGAGCAAGGGACTCACGTCTGAGCATACCCTGCCAACTTATGGCGAACAAAGCGGTACAAAAGGGGGTGGTGATGGACGGAGCACTTGAACCAATCAAACACTCACACCCAGTCAACAGGTCTGGGTTTAATCCATCACCATTCTTTAGCCAACTCTGCCACCCCAGTTCAGACATGGCCATATGCAAATCAGTCTGACCCTGTGCCTCATGGGAACAGTGGAGCCGAACTGCCAAGCCATGCCTTCCCTGGACCGGAAACAAGCTTCCTAGGACAGGTTACTGGCATTCCAGCCGTATTCAGCCAGGCTTGCTTGAATCCAGGGGCAAAGTGAGCAAGGGACTCACGTCTGAGCATACCCTGCCAACTTATGGCGAACAAAGTGGTACAAAAGGGGGTGGTGATGGACGGATAATCTGAACCAATCAAACACTCACACCCAGTCGCTAGATCTGGGTTTAATCCATCACTGTTCTTTAGCCCACTCTGCCACCCCAGTTCAGACATGGCCATATGCAAATCAGTCTGACCCTGGGCCTCATGGGAACAGTCCAGCCCGAACTGCCAATCCATGCCTTCCCTGGACCGGAAACAAGCTTCCTAGGACCGATTTCTGGCATTCCACTCGTCTTCAGCCAGGCTTGCTTGAATCCAGGGGCAAAGTGAGCAAGGGACTCACGTTTGAGCATACCCTACCAACCTATGGAAGGCATGGCTTGGCAGTTCGGGCTGGACTGTTCCCATGAGGCACAGGGTCAGTCTGATTTGCATATGGCCATGTCTGAACTGGGGTGGCAGAGTGGGCTAATGAACGGTGATGGATTAAACCCAGATCTGTTGACTGGGTGTGAGTGTTTGATTGGTTCAGATGCTCTGTATATCACCACCCCCTTTTGTACTATCCCACATTTATGCTGACATGAGCTGGTGGGTGGGAATGATTCGTTGACAATCATCAATGGGGAACAAATTCACGGGCTAACCCTATCTGCCTTTGAGAATTTTCAAGATGGCAAAAGTCTACAAATACACTAAGCTTGGGTGTTGACGATGTTTGTGGGGAGTGTAGTATTCTAATCCTATAGTCCTCCCATGTCTAACACTAAAATCTTGTTTGGACTGCCACCGACCCACAATAAACAAAGAAACAGCGGTAAGGTAGAAAAATGCAGGGTTTTCAAGCAACCAGACAGTGATACATCACAATTGTTCTGTCATCCTCTGTGCTTTCCTTTCAAGTGCACCACTAGTGTTTCATGTAGTAGGTTGTAATGTACCTCAGGGCCCGCTCTTAGTCTACATTTTAGTTTCATGTTTTAGCTTGTCATCTTTTTCTAATGGTGACTTTTTACATGTTTTACACTTACACAATAATGTACTTAGAAAGTATTCTCAGTTCATTTTTTGGAAGTATTATTATCATCTTGTTCATACACTCTGTCTAAGGCTAGGAACATGGAAAACGATGCCCTTGCATTTGCTTGTCCAGTTAGAGAATGCTCTACTGCTCCAAAAAACCATTGCATCAGCTCTGCACCTTTGGCAGTTTGGGAATGGTACTTTTATGATATAAACAGCATCTGTGCTACATTTGGCAGAGAAGCACTTCTGCTGGTATTATCCTGGAATGCTGTGCAGTGTGACTCAGATGCAGCCCTGCTGACTCTGACCTCTAACCTACAAGAGATGATAGTCTGCTCTACACAGACTGGCTTCCTGACATATCATACTCAGGTATGGTGGTCAGGATATCCTAATAGATCTGGCAGAGGGTACTCCCACCATACTTGTGATAGTATAAATAGTATTAGATCGGAGTCTAATCACATAGTAATGTTATCATGGATAAATTGGTATCTTTTTCACAATTCTCATAATGTTGGTTACAATATTTTGTTTCATCTACCTAATAATTGCTTTCTATACAAGAATATCATGTTTTCAATAAATGTTTGAAAAGCTATATTCATATCTTCTTTGTTCTACCTTGGGCATGCAAAAGTAAGAACAAAATGGTAGACATGTTTCCACAATCTCCGTTGGGATTAAGAGTGGTTATGCTTGAGGTTGCAGATACCATCTTCTACTCTGGTAAGGTTAGGGGTTTGGATGGGGCACTATGAGCTAGCTAGGAATTGGGTCACATTTGTTTGATGATATGTATGGACTAAGTGCTCTTATTCTGAAGTTTGTTGTCTAGCTACACAGGCCTACTTAATTTGTCGGAACCATATAACACCAGCTCAAATGTACAGCTGCATTTGACATACAAGTAGGATTTCCCATTACAATGTTAAAAAGGATGCTCACAGCACCACCCTGCTTATCCTGCCCATTCAGATCCGCCTACTGTTTGCTCCTGGGAGGCACTGCACACCTTCTCACATCTATTCAAATGTTGATTACTGGCTGGCAGAAGTGGGACAGCATATGTAAATTTAGCCTTCAGGAACATCAGGCAGGCAAAAAGTAACTTTCTAAAAGTTACATTTCCTTAATATTTATTAAAAACCTTACTTCACTATTGAATTTTCTTTTTAATAACTATTAAAGTAGTAGTTTATATTTTAGATGCTGGTCCCATTCCCAAGATACAGTATTAGGATTTTAACCTGTATTTTGTTTTTCTGCATAGGATAGTGGCAGGCGTAGGCCTGCCACTGTGAAAACCAGCTTTTGGGTATTAATAACTGACAAGACATGGTAAAATTAATTTTCAACCTGTCCCTCCTTTAAATAACATGCACCCTGGTTGTGGGGGATAAGGCAAACTTTGGGGTAAGTATTAATATTTAAAAGGGGGGCTTTAAGCTGACAAAACGGTTTATTTTGACATATTGAATTCAATTTTCTTCACTCCTACACTCAGGTTCCACTGTTAAGCCTTGAAGGCATGCTTACACGGCTACTGTAGTGGATGTCACAACAGGTGCTGCAGTCAATGGGTGGAATTTAACTTTTAGTCCCTGTATATACCTTGTGCCATAGAAAAGGGACTTCTATGTTAAATACACCAATTAGGAATATGCCAATTCAACCAATATTAATGGGGGAGCAAAAGACATGTACTAATATTTAGCAAGGGAAATGTGCACAGGGGTCTAATGCCAACAAAAATATTAGGTTCAGCAAAATAAAAAAAAATATATGGGTTGACCATGTAGAAAAGATACATTTTCAACAACTGTTACCTTTTTTTAATTGATATCTAAAAAAAAACCTTTAAAGTGTATTTTCCCATAGATGTAATATATATTAGGAGTTTTCCTAGAAGAAAAAGATTGTCTACTTACAATAATATGACCCAACCTTCATCTCCCAACTTTAATGAATCTTACATTATGGATCCATATGTGACCACCTAATGATCTGATGTGTGTGTCAGAGTGGATTTCAATAATCGGTGAAGGCAAACTTTCAGGTGTCCACAATATTTGAAATTGTTTCCAAGAGGATTTGCAAGTCTATCTTATTGAACAGTGACAAATGGTTGACAACCTTTACCTGAAACTACTGCCTTACTTTAGTCACATATTTGCATGCTATAAATGATAGAAAAATGTTGCTTTCTAAATCCTAGTTGATGTTTTGAGATTGTTTATTTTTCTCAACTCGAAAACCAACTAAATTCTTTCACGACATTACTTTTTTGAATTCTGACATTACTCTAAAACTGTCTGTTGGTGGATCATGGACTTGACAAATTAAAGGGGAATTTGAGATCATTCCACAATATAGATTTTGCTCACTGTTACTGTGTACCCATCAGGTCCTTGTGCAGTGGAATTCCTTGAACTTCTGATTAGGTCTGGTATTTTAATTTGCTTATGGCGGGAATAATCACTCTTAACATATGGGGCCAGATGTACTACCCTAAATTACATGCACAAATGGGTTAGCGACTCGTTTGCACATGCAAAATGGCCCTGTGCCATTTACAATTCCTGAATAGTGAGTCACAATTTATTTGTGACTCGCTATTTAGGAATTGAGAGTCACTATCAGGAAGGGACATTTCCTTCCTAATAGCGTGCATAATTCAATGTATGAATGTTTTGTGACCGCAATTGCAGTCGTAAAGCACTCGCAAATTACAACCCTCTTTAAGAGGATGGTAATGCTGTCACAATTTGGAAGGGGTCCCCACGTGACCCCTTCCAATTTGTGACTGTCTCTGAAAATATTTTTTAAGGGCAGGCAATTGCCCCAGGGACCACTACCTGCCCTTAAAAAATGGAACAAAAACATTTTTTTTGTTTTTTAAATGCATCCCGTTTTCCTTTAAGAAAAACAAGCTGCATTAAAAAAAATGTTTTATTTAAAAGCAGTCCCAGACATAGTAGTCTGCTGAGTCCAGCAGGCCACCATACCTGGGAGGGCCTGTCATTCCCAATGGGCTCGAAATTGTGAGAGGCTTATTAACATTAATGAGCCTCGCAATTTGCAACCCCATTGGGAATCGCAAACAGTATGTTCCACACTGTTGTAGATGGCATAATCAGCCCTTCAAATTGCGACTCACAATGAGTCGCAACTTGCGAGGCGCAATTTTGTTTGTCGTACATCTGGCCCCATGGTATCTTATTTTTTTTCCATTTGTCCATGATTCCCATGATAAAATGATATTGTATGTAGCAACCATGTGCTATCTGGAATATATAACGTTTTTCTTTTCAGTGCGCCCATTTGTTTAGCAATACATCTCCAGAATTCTCTTAGTCTCCCTCCTTCCCTGATAAATTTACAGTGCATCAATTTTGATCCTACATGCTTCTTTTTGCTAGAATCTCTTTTATTTGAATATATTTATTATGTTTTATTCCACACAAATATATCAGTAAATAACTTAGTCATAATCTGATGTTTGCTAACTTTCATAATCCCCACATCATGTTGAGTAGGTAAGTAGAATTCAGAAAGAAGAGGACAGTGTGAATAGAGGGGGAAGAAGAAACACAACGGCATTAATCATTGGTTACATACTAGTCTGGATGTTTAGATACAAGTTCAAAGATGGGCTATGGACTCAGGGTCTTTTAGCATCATTCATGTTGACAGCCATGGATCAAAGTACTCTGGAACAGAAACATCAAATCTTTGGTTGGTCTTGCCAGCCACATTCAAAGAAATGGACCCCTAGTATCATAGAACTATTGCAATTGGTATTTTGTATCCGTCTCAGGAGTTGCTATGGTGGTCATTATGTACATCCATTCATCATGTGCTGGTAAGATTGTGGATTTAAATTTCTTCAGAATACAGTTAACATGGATAAACAATCTTGACTCTCTAAACTGCAAACTGACTCCAGCAAACTCAGCTAAATCACTAAGGATCTCTCTAGACCAAAGTCTCAACATAAGCTCCCACATCAAATCCACAGAAAAAGGCACCCTCTACAACCTAAAACTCCTCAGCAAAATCAAACCTGTCATACCCCCCAATGACCTAAAAATTGCAACCCAATCTCTAGTTCTGTCCAGACTTGACTATGGTAATGCCACACTAACGGGACAGCTAGAACACACACAGCCCCATGAGATCCACCCAAGAATGGTCACAGGTACCAAGAAATATGACCACATCACCCCTGCATTACAGGCCCTAAAATGGCTGCCCTCGAAGCACGCTGCGCCTTCAAAACTGCCTGTCTCACTCATAAAGCCTTACACATAGACAAACCGGACTACCTCTCTGCCAAACTCACAAAAGCTGGACAATCAAGAAACCTAAGAAGCTCCAACTCGCTCCTCTTAATCCCCCCAAAAAAACATAAACAAAAAGCCCTCTCCAGTTCTTTCTCTGGGAATGCCCCAAAAATTGGAACTCTCTCCCTACCCACATCAGGACTAATTCCTCCTTCACGATCTTCAAGAGACAACTAAAATAATTTCTCCTCAACCGTCATCTCTGTGCATCTGGCAAATGACCTAGATCTTTTTGACTTCTAGTACTCTAGATGCTACTCACTGTATTCTAATGTTTATGTTTTCTATTCATGTATGTTGTAAAATGCTCTGATTCCTCCAGGTCTTATAAGCGCTATATAAAACTTCAAATAATTAAATATAAATAGTTTTGCTATGCCGATGGCTGATGCAATCCATCTTCTTTTATGTAATGTAAGTAATGAGTGCTATGTAGGAGTGCCAGCTCAGGTGAGCGAGTGAAAGTTAATGTATTTGTTGTGTTAATAGTAGCACAGGCTTATCTTCAGTAACGTGTTGCATTCTCGCTCACTAATATCTAATATGTCCCCTATATCATGTTCGCATCACCAACAGAGCAGTCTAGTAGACATTACTCTGCATATTTTGTAGGGGGTCCAATGCCTGTCTTGTACTATTTTGACAGAAATAAACTTAGGAGGGGTTCTCACAGACTGTTATGATATGCGGATATTAGTTCGGACCAATCCCCTGAATAGTAGGGTTTATTTGGTCTCATCTGCAATTTATGCCTGTTATCATCAAATATAGTTTTGTTAACATCAGCTCATAGATTACATTTTTATAGTGGTCCAATTTTACTATTTAATTGTGCAAAGAGAAGGGTGAGAGGTCTTGTGAAAGCAGTTCCAGTTTATGCAACAAACAATGTCTCAGCTGCAAATACTGGCAAATTTGAGGTCTGTGTAGATGTTTGTTACACTTGGCATCTTTGGTGTGATTTCTCATGTCGTTTTACTATTGACCTCCTATTCTTTTGACCGTGTGCTCCATTTTATTTTTGCTGGTTTGAGGACTCTGGGCCCTTTACCACTGCTGACCAGTGCTAAAGGGCAAGTGCTGCCTGAGTAAATTATATTGTTGATCAGTTTATTGATGATTGGCTTATTTTTCGATTTAGTAGTAAGTCCCTAGCAAAGTACACCAGTTGTAGCCAGGGCCTGTAAATCAAATGCTACTAGTAGGCCTGCAGCACTGATTTTGCTACCCACATGAATAGCCCTGGAAACATCTTAGAAATGCCAGTGCATTGTCTATGGGTTCAGTTTCATACTGCCATTTCGACCTGTCAAGTGCACCCAACTGCCAGGCCCAAACCTTCCCTTTTACTACATGTAAGTCACCCCTAAGGTAGACCCAAGGTAGCCCTATGGGTAGGGTGCACTGTATATAAAAGATAGGACATGTACTGTGGTGTTTTACTTGTACTAATAGTGAAATACTGCTAATTTCTTTTCTCACTATTGCAAGGACTATCTCTCCCTTGGGGTAACATGGGGATTTCCTTGAAATATCTTTCAACTATAATTTCCCATTGGGAGTAAGTATGGGCGAATTTTGCAAATCAGCGGTCGGTCCACGAATTCACGCAAAATCGCAAAAAAATCTGCGAATTTGTAGATTTTCCCACGAAATCGCAGATTTTTTGCGATTTGCACTATACTTAACTGGAGTACTTTCTACTGGCTAATCAGTAAGTGCTACCTCGTTGGTTAAATGTATTGTGCTTTTCCTACACTACAGCTGCGTAAAGGCCAGAGGAGTGGCAAGTCACCACGTGTGTCTGTGACTTTGCCACCGCGCCCATAGGCGCCGAGATCCCTCGAGTGAGCTGTCCATCACAGTGTGGGAAAGGGCGGGAAGAGGTTGCATAGCCTAGTGTGTGTGGGGCCGGGCTTCTGTGAGAGTTCACCTGCCTCTTGTTTATAAAGGGTCAGAGACCAATAAGAGCAACAGATGAGGAGAAAGCAGTAAGTGCTACCTTGTTGGGTAAATGTATCGTGCTTTTCCTACACTACAGCTGCGTAAAGGCCCAGAAGAGTGGCAAGTCACCACGTGTGTCTGTGACTTTGCCACCGCGCCTATAGGCGCCAAGGTCCCTCGAGTGAGCTGTCCATCATAGTGGGGGAAAGGGACGGGAGAGGTTGCATAGCCTAGTGTGTGTGGGGCCGGGCTTTTGTGCGAGTTCACATGCCTCTCGTTTATAAAGGGTCAGAGACCGATCTGAGCAGCAAATGAGGAGAAAGCAGTAAGTGCTGGTCAATGGCAGTACAGGGGGATTGCGCTCGAGAAACTTGTGGATGCCTAGACCCCCATGACGGATTACAGCTACTTGTAGACAGTAGATCTGGGGAGAAATCACACCTGCCTAGCATCGACCGTGCTCACTAGATTCTTGGGCTGATTATCACCATGTGTGTCTGTGACTTTGCCACCGTGCCCATAGGCGCCGAGGCCCCTCGACTGAGCTGTCCATCACAGTGGGGGAAAGGGAGGGGAGAGGATGCATAGCCTAGTGTGTATGGGGCCGGGCTTCTGTGCGAGTTCACATGCCTCTCGTTTATAAAGGGTCAGAGACCGATCAGAACAGCAAATGAGGAGAAAGCAGTAAGTGCTGGTCACTGGAAGTACAGGGGGATTGGGCTCGAGAAACTCATGGATGCCTAGACCCCATCACGGATTACAGCTAATTGTAGACAGTAGATCTGGAGAGAAAGCACACCTGCCTAGCCTCGACCGTGCTCACTAGATTCTTGGGCTGATTATCATCACGTGTGTCTGTGACTGTGCCACCGTGCCCATAGGCGCAGAGGTCCCTCGAGTGAGCTGTCCATCACAGTGGGGGAAAGGGAGGGGAGAAGTTGCATAGCCTAGTGTGTGTGGGGCCGGGCTTCTGATTGAGTTCACATGCCTCTCGTTTATAAAGGGTCAGAGACCGACCAGAGCAGCAAATGAGGAGAAAGCAGTAAGTGCTGGTCACTGGAAGTACAGGGGGATTGCGCTCGAGAAACTCATGGATGCCTAGACCCCCATCACGGATTACAGCTAATTGTAGACAGTAGATCTGGGGAGAAAGCACACCTGCCTAGCATCGACCATGCTCACTAGATTCTTAGGCTGATTAAAATGTGTTACTGAATTTGAGCTTCAACTCTGGCACCTGCTTTATTTATCTGTAAGTGCTTCCTGCTGAGGTTTAATTTTAGTGACAGGAGCCTCATTGCCTAATTGTAACTATTCTCTGACCCTGCTTCGAGGGTCAGAGCAGGGTCAGAGAATAGTTGCAAGTAGGCAATGAGGCGCCGCTCCGGAAGCACTTACAGGGTTACAGCAGGTGGCCAAGTTGAAGTTAATTTATTTTTAACCATTTTGTAAATGGTTACAAAGAAATTAGCTTCAACTTGGGCACCTGCTTTAACCCTGTAAGTGCTTCCTGAGCAAAATTTGTCCTGCTCGCTGATTCGCAGATTTTGCCGCGAATTCGCGTGATTCGCGGATCGCCAAATTGCGGAAAATCCGCAAATTCTGCGAGCGGAACGAATTTTTTGCCCATACTTAATTGGGAGCAGATGGAGATTTGTAGTTTGGGGTCTTTGAACTCACAGTTTAAAAATACACCTTATGGCAAAGTTGGATTTTAAATTGTGTGTTTGAAGACGCCACTTTTAAATAGTGGGCATTTTCTTGCTTAACCATTCTGTGTCTATGTCTGTCTGTAGAATCTATTTCTGGGCTGGCTGATAGTTGGGCTCTTGTGCATTCACTATAAGCAGCCCCACAAAGAGAGCTGAAGAATAGCCGCATTGCCTGCTTTGCGGCTGTGAATTAGATACAGCATATGCATCGCTGCAGTCACATCGAAGTATTTCGTCTGGATTTTTGATGCATTGTCCCTCTACATTGTCTCTTCATCTACGTCCGCCTGCAGTAAGGAAATGAGGCTGAGTGTCTAGAGAGCGACTCACCACCTCCACCTGCCTGAAAGGAATCAATGCATCAGCTCTCCTGCCAGTAAGGAACCGACACATCACCTCCCCTGGCAGTAAGGAACTCACACATCACCTCCTCTGGGAGTAAGGAACCAAGGCATCGTTTTGCTTTTCTGGCACCTCAGTTCCCCTGCGTCTGTTTCGTCTTTGAATTTTGATGCATCCAAGGTACTTTGTACTAAAAAAACATATCCATAGATTTCTATAGGCTGAAATTATTTAACCTTTGAAAAGTGGTATCTTGACTTGAGTATGTTGGATGTTTGTCATTTTTGTCTGGTTTTATTCAGGTACATATTGGCTATTTGTCTACACTGGTGTGAACTCCTTTTTTAGTGATTGCACTGTGCTTCTGTATGTGAATGTTCAAATACTTTACACATTTCCTCGGAGATAAGTTTGACTGTCATGTCAAGTTACCAAGGGGGTTGGGCAAGGATTATCTTAGCGGTGTGACTCACTTACATGGACTAGAGTGAGGGTCCCTACTTGGTAGGGCACAAACCTCTGCCAACTAGAGTTAGTACTCTGCCATGAGTTACAGAAAGGATTTAAATGTCCGTTAAGAGTATACTTGGGAAATACTGTAGATTCATGTATCAAGGCAGATTTTGTACAAAAATGGTCTGCCATCTATTGTGATAGATATTTTGTTTAAGATAAGGGCTTCAGAATGGTGGAATTCTTTCTCGCCTAAGCTTCTGTGGGCTGCAGACAATACCAGGAATATTTCCTTCATTATAGGATAATCTGGGTGGCTCAGAAAATGAATGCCTTTATTTCACAAAGAAGAGGACCTACCCATAGGTTTTTGATCTCCTGATCCATGAGACAACATCCAGTGCTCTGGGGAAAGAAAAGAAACAGTTAATAGAGAAGAAGGACAAAGCAACAAAGAGGAACAAGAATCAAACAACAGATACAAAATTCTTCAGATAGAAAGTGGAAGAAACAGAAGGAAAGAAACAGAGGGAGCGGAAGGACATTGAAGTGATTACGAGGGATACAAGAAAGAAGGATGCTCCAGTGAAAGGAGTCTTACCACCACAGACCCTGATCAGGCAGTTGATCGTGATCCAATGAGGGGAAGAGTCATCAGCGGAAAAACTCCTGACTGGAGAAAGAGCACCAAAGTCAATGAGTGGCTCCACAAATGCTCACAGCGCCTCCCAGACCCTATGGAATGCAGACATGACCGGCTCCCACCACTTCACAAGAGCTGGGTGGCTGACTCAGATGGGTGCTTGGATACAAGAATGGAAACACAGGGTAAGTGCGGGTAAACCAAATGTCTAAGCACATTACTAAATAGCTAAGAGAAAAAAATAACACTTGTGGTAAGTCAGTTTGTTTTTCCTTTTACCTTATTCTCCTTGAAACAAACTGTGGATTTACAAAGACAGGCCATTGCTTGTTTTCCTTTAAATTTAAAAGGCTACATTCCTGGCAAAGCCAGGCATTTAAAAGAAATAAAGAAAGGATAACAGAAGGAAAAGACCTAAATCTACAAAGGTTCGGGGAAAAAAGAAATAAATTAAAGAGGTTATAGTATTATAATATTTTTGGACAGTAGTATACTTACCTTTACTTTTCCTGTTCCCTGATGCATAATCCAGTCCAAAATGGTGTGCCTGAGAAATAAGCGAATAGGATATAGGTTATGACACTTCTGATTGGCACTAATCATAAATTCTAGTATATCCAAACTCAAAGGACTAATGCAAACAGAGGATAGAGGTTTATTATTTGCTCTAACAAATCAAGCACGTTACTAAATAAAACCTACTAAGTGACTTGAACAACCTAAGGAAATCAGATGTCTAGATTGAACTGCCATGATTACAGAACCAGATCTCCAACTCATTATAAAGGGTGTGACAGCCAGTCATGCCTTATTGTTGGTAGTGTTGTAGCCTAAACTCTTTTTGGTGTTCAAGCACTGGGTCTATAAAGTTGTTATAGTAACTTGGGGGCATATTATCAAGGAACAGTGTTAAAATTATCGCTGCTTTAGTGGCAGGAAACTGAAGCTAAAGCGCCAATAATGGGCTTGATAATATCCCCTTCAGAATTACAATAGAAGCCCATGTTCTGGTGTTAACAAGGGCTTCTATTGGAATTCTCTATGGCATATTATCAAGCCCATTATCACCGTTTTAGCTGCAGTTTTCTGCCGCTTTAAGCTGCAATAATTTTAACACCGTCCTTGATCATATGCCCCTCAGTCACATAACTCAGATCCTATACTTCACCCACAGAGGCATTGGTCCCTGATGGACCTTTCTTTGTCGTAGTGAGGGCTGAGGAATCAGGGTATCGAATTGTTGGCCACCCAATGAGTTCCCCTAATTAGCGGCCAACTCACAAATTAGAGATCAGGTTTAAGTTCACTATTCTCAGAATATAACACTCTCTACCATGCATTAGACATCAGATAGTTGTAAGCAGAAAGAACTTTGAGACACAATAAAAGACTCAGATAAGTTTAGATAATTTGGTTATTGTATTAAAGATCCAAATTCAATGCATATAAGTAAAAATGTAAGTAGCTATGTCATGAGTCTTTAAGCTTGTAATATGAAACCACACATTTAGTCAAAGTATATCTATTTCTAATTAAAATTATCCATAAAAAAGATTATCAAGGTTAGAATTTGTTCCACCAACAAAAGCAGGAGGATAGTTCTGAAGAGTTCTCTTAGCATGGGCAAAGGGATCAAGTTAGAGTCCACTAAAGAAAAGTCGGTGGACATGGGCAAGGGGAATGAAGCAATAATCAGGAAAGTTCAAGTCTGGTCTCTCACCAGACAGCTCCAAATCGTCCTGCAGGCAAGTTCATCAGCAAAGGAAAAAAAGGGGGCATGTAAAGATAGTCTTCTATGCAGTCGCCAATGGAGGAAAATGAAATGAAGGTGCCAGAGGAGTAAGACGCCTCAGCTGAATCGCCGTCCTCCTTGGGTGGTCAACTTTTATACTCCAAGTCATCCATTTGTGACATCAGTTATAACCATACAATGGTCTGACCATCATGTGCCCATGCTTTCTTTCACCAGATATAAGATTTATACTCAAGCATATTTTCCCATGTTGCTCATGAGAAACGACTGTCCATTCCGCCCTCACAGTTTTGTTGACAAAGAGCTTATTTACTTTCCTTCTATTCATGGATTAAGTCAAGAGATTATGTTTCTGTCAATTCACACACAATGAAATACTGTCTTATTGATTAAGCAATATTGAATAAACAGATCAGATAAAGCACCATTTGAAGAAACGTAGCAAAAGTCCAGCACACCAGGCTATGAAATATTGCAGCCTAAGGAAAGAGACAATTAAATACATTAGCATTTCTTATTTAAGTAAAATAGACTCACAATTAAGTTCAAGCATAACAAAATAAATCAAGTATTTCATATATGAAAATATTTGTAACATTGTCAGTGACTGTTGCACAAAAGGTTCAACTCTAATTATTGCCTACTCCCAAAAATCTTTAAAGTGCCTATGTGCAAACTATTCCTAAAATCATTCAAATAAAATTGTTTTCGGTATGTAAGATCCTAATAATGTCAAGCACTTATAGAGAAAGTTTCAGTCATATACCACATTGCATAAATCTTTTGCACCATTATTCATTTTATTATGGTGAATTTCAAAAAGGGTAATAAATCATGCATTTTTCATACCGACTTTGTCAAAATAGTAGATAATCAGTTAATGAATGTGTTAAATTCATTATTTATCAATCCTGTTATTTCTACATATCCAAGCACACATTTATGGTGCCGGTACTTCAACTTTTCTTTGTTTCAGTACTGTTTTTCCAAACATGTACAAAGTGCACATTAGCATTTTGTTATCATAATCTGTTTTCTGTGTTGGTAAATAATGATCAGTGTTTACGCTGCAACATTAGAATTCAATCAGAACCATTCCAGGCTTTCGAGATTAGGATGTAGGTAGTATGTCAGCTGGGAGAGGTGACAGGTTCCATAGTATGTTCTCATAAGAGGCAGCCTCAACGATCTTGATGTATTAGATATATAAAGTTTTGTTATTACAAGTCTAGGTGATGTCATACTCCAAACGTATATCCCTAATTAAGATATCTATACATTTCCTTTTTTTTGTTCAAATCATTTTTATTTGCATTGAGAAAGAACAAAAACAAGGAAAATACATCCAAGAAAATACATCCAAGAAATAACAGAAATAAAGGAATTGAACAAAGGAAAAAGAAATGAAATGACAAAGACGTGGATCAGACTAAAATAAAACAAGCAAGTTAATGGCTGTGTACACATTGGGAAACTCAAGTGCCTGTCAATTACATTCAATATTCACATGGAGGCCACATGATTAGAAAACAGCAGTGAACATAGATTGCAATGTGGTTGCATAGAATACAGTGAAGTTACAAAACGGTTGCATATATCATCACAATATTTTATCACAATAGGGTGGATTCACGGAAGATCAAATGTGAGTGATGAGTCGTCTAGAGACTTCCAAAGTTTCTTATTAGTCTTACGCCAAGGGGAGGTACGGAGGGCTGGGTTGTCCGCTCCCCTCAAGAAGGACAGCCACTATTGCCAAATTCTAAAGGACACATCTTAAGCATTTTTCCATTTACATAATATGACTTTACAGGCTAAGGTAGGCAGGAGATCTAACAGGTGCTGGTCTTTGTAATTGACTAGTGCTGGATCTAAGACACCTAATAAAATATATGAGAATTCTCTGAGGGGGTTGATATTGAATATGTGTTCAATACATATATAAATGTTATCCCAATAATCCTGTAGCATGGGGCAGGTGAAGAGCATATGAGCTAGGTCTCCCACATTGGAGTTCCAGTTCCAGCATGTCGGGTTATCTTGTAAGCCCAATTTAAAAAAAATCCAGGAGTCCAGTTCGACCTGATAGAATAGGGGATATTTTATTTGAAAAGGCAGTGTTTTAAATTTTATCCCATTCAAACAAAATATTGGTGGAATTGAGTTCTGATTCCCATTTGGCCTCATTAGGCTTACACTTTCCTGGGGTTAGGTAAGAGAAGTTTGTATATTCTGGACACAGGATGGCCGGCTTTCAGGATTCGCGACAGTTGAGAGATGAGTGATGGGTCATGAGGTTTAATGGGCGTGCTGAAAGGAGAGCTTTCAGTTTTAGAAAGTAGTAAAAATCCAAAGGGGTTACATTGAATTGGCTCTGAAGGGTTGAGAAGGGTAACGGGTGTGGGCCTGCGTAAAGGTCTTTTACCAGGTTTATGCCCTTCTGAGACCAGAGTTCCCAGTAGAGAATGTTACCTTCACTTCTTATTGAGGGATTTTGCCATGAAGAGGCTATATTAGACTTACTTACTCTTAGTTTATTTAGGAGGTCCAGTCTCAAGAGGGCCCGTCTGGTATTGAGGAGAATATATCGAGAGTGAGGGATGTGGGATAGATCCATGGTGAGGAGGGCAGCCAAGGGCATTTTGTCGATGAGTGACCTCTCTATATTTAGCCAAACTGGTGCATATTCCGGGTCTACGGTCAACCAGTTGGTACCTTGCTTGCATAAAAACGCTGTTTGATAATTCCTGAAGTTAGGGAGACCCAGACCTCTTTTTTTTTTAGATAGCTGTAGCTTAGTCTGTAATATTCTGGGCTTTTTCCCTTGCCAGAGAAATGTATTAAAAAGCTTATCTATCCTGTTCAAAAAATCAGAAGAGAAAGTCATCGGAAGCATACTAGCTAGATAATTCACTTAGGAGTCACCATCATTTTCAGTGTTTCAGCTCTGCCCCACCACGAGAGATATTTGGGAGACCACCCTTCCAGTAGTGTAGTAATCTTTTTGATGACCAGGTGTTCGTTGGTGTGATGGGTAGAGATCAAATCTATGTCAAAGTCAAGGCCCAGATACTTGAAACATTTTGGTTGCCATGTCAGACCAGAATCCCCCATAATCTCTCGTTGCCCCAGTTATTTAGGAGTTTTACTTCAGTTTTATCTTTGTTTAACTTTTACCCAGACACACTTGCTTGCAACGCATCCGGGTTCATGCAGTTTGTTCACCATGGGTGAAAAAGAGGCTAAAAACCTCAAGAGACTCAAAGATATCAATACATTTCAAAGCAGTGGCTTGTAGTCTAGATATCAGCTCAAAACATAATTCAGTTGAGGTGCCATGACCATCTTCACTATTTGAACTCTGCCCTACATTGATAGTTGTAACTTTTCCTGTTTTCTGAAGTTGATAGTAATCTGATCTATGATGCTCTGTATATTATCAGTTACCATGACCCTGAAGTCTCAACTAACGAAAACTTTACTTTGCATTGTATCTATTTAAAAGATATGAACTGCCATGTAGAAACATAAAACCATACTTGACTGGGCAATTGAGAGACCTGATGCAAGGATTGAACCTGTTAGATCTCTGGAGAAAAAGACACCCAGACTCCAAAATGTTCTCCTGTAATACTCCTACAACAGAGACATGCAGTTGTCTAGATTACTGTTTTATCTCAACAGGGCTGACACAACAAGCAAAGGAGGTCTCTTATCTAGCATGGTACTTGTCTTATCACTCTCCACTCCTAATGAGCCTGGGGAGGGGGCATACTCACCCTGCGGTGCCATTGTGGAACTTGCCAGCAGAGGCACTTTTGGAACCACTGTTTTCAGAAATGGTGCAAGAGGAACTTTTAATCTTCACGTTGTGAATATTTTCATATAATCATATCCAAAACAGAATCCAAAAACGTGTCACTGCACAAAATTTCAATAAACCATTGTAATCCTCAAAAAGATCCCGATGCATTTCGGGCCAGAGCCCTTTGTCAAGGGATTACTCTACGGAGAAAAATAAACATAACCAGAATCAATCTACTATCAAAAACCAGAGGGTTGAATTCGAATAGGATCATGCACTTGCCGGAAATTAAGTGCCTAAAGGGTGGTGACGGATGCTAAAATGATGTGACTATAGTGTAAAAAGAGTCAGCCAGGTGAAATACCGAGTCCCATAGTGAACACTAAGAGAAAGCGTGATGTAGAACAAAAGGTGCAGAAAAACGGTGAAAACACACAACTCTTCAAGAGGTGCCAGACCGACTATGCGTGTAAGCGTGTGCTTCAAAGTGCGCGAAAGTAATCGCTCAAAAGTACTTACTAGAGAAGGTTTACGAGGTGCCTCGCGGCGTGCCAACGGGACAGTGATACAGGTAAAGTGAGTTCTCGTGGTAGTTAAGCCGATAACAATGAACACAAACGAAGGGTGAAAAACCAAGAATTAGTGAACATCAAAGAAGGACCATGCGGTGGTGTCTGAGTGAGGAAAATCGATCGCCATTTTAACAGTGTCAAAAATCATGAAGAAGGTTGAGAAATGGTAAAAAGAAAGCTGAATATATATACATCATGACAGAAATGTGAAACATTTATAGATAACAAAGGAATTCGATACAGTCATTCAACCCGTTATATTTAAACATTTGTAAAGCGCTACAAAGGCCCTTGGGCATCTCGGCGCTGATATCTGCTAAATTCAGCCCTAAAGGAGGATCTACTTATTGGTCAAATAACCAAGTTTTGAGTTGTTTCCGAAAGGACCACAAAGAAGGACTGTTCTTTATGATTAGCGGCAAAGAGTTCCAGAGCTTGGGTGCGGAAACAAGAAATCTTCTGTCACCCCATGAGACCAGTCTGGTACGGGGTACTTCCAGCTGGAAGAGATCAGAGGACCGCAGGGACCTAGCGGGCCGGTAGGGGATGAGTTGTTGAGTCAGAAAGGCCGGTCCCTGGTTGTGCAGTGCCTTATAGACAATGCACAGAGCCTTAAACTTAGCTCTGTTCCTAATGGTAAGCCAATGCAACTCTCTGATGGTGCTCGAGACTGATTGGAATTTGGGGATGTTACCCAGCAGTCGGGCAGCGGCATTTTGAATAGTCTGCAGCTTGTTAAGGACTCTCTCTTGGGCATTCAAAAATAGAGCATTACAGTAGTCCAAGGTGGATAAGACCAAGGACGTGATCAAGGTCTTGCCAGCTGAGGTAGGGAGAAAAGGGAGGATTTTTTTGATGATTCGTAGTTTATAAAATGCGGAGGAGGCAATCTGATTTGCATGAGGAAGAAAAGTAAGCCTGTCATCAACCATAACACCCAGGTTCCTTACCTTGCTGACTGGAGTAGGCGGTGAGCCCATGGACTGTGGCCACCAGCGAGAAGACCAATCTGGGGATAAGTGTCCAAAGATGACCACCTCAGACTTATCCGAGTTCAATTTGAGGCAGTTGGCGGCCATCCAACTTCCTATAGCCTGCATGCCCAGATTGAAGTTGTCAGCCACTTTTTGTCCGTCATTTCTGATGGCCAAGACCAACTGGGTATCGTCAGCATAGGAAGTAAGGCTCATCCCATGAGCTCTGATGGTGTTGGCAAGGTCCGACACGTATATATTAAAAAGTGTCGGACTCAGGGATGAGCCTTGGGGGACTCCGCATGGCAGGGACAGGGTAGTAGATTGAAAAGGCCCTATGGTGACCACCTGAGTCCTTCCGGCAAGGAAGGATGCCAGTAGGGCCTTAGCCTTATGCTTAATCCCCAGATCTTCGACACGGTCGATCAAAATCGCATGATCGACCGTGTCAAATGCTGCTGAAAGGTCCAACAATATCAAGACCGCAGTGCCACCCGCATCACGAATGATTCGGATATCCTCTGTGGCCTTGATCAGGGCTGTCTCCGTCCCATGATGTTGGCGAAAACCAAACTGAGAATCATCCAATAAATGATGGTGTTCTATAAAGGCTGACAGTTGGGCGTTTAAGGCCTTTTCGACAACTTTGGCCAAGATGGGCAAATTGGCAATCGGTCGATAGTTCTTGAGCTCAATCCTGTCTAAATTTGGTTTTTTCAGCAGTGGCTTCAGTAAAGTCTTTTTTAGGTCAGCGGGATAGACTCCAGTGGTAATCACAGTATTACATATATTAGTGATTGCTGGAAGCAAAACTTCCAAAACTGGTAGCAATACTTTAAAAGGGCATGGGTCAAGGGCAGAGCCTGATTTAATAGGTGCCAAAAAATCCCTGACCTGAGTAATAGAGACCTCCCTAAACTGAGATAAAGAAGGACCAGTTGTGGAGGGATTCACCTTCTCAGAAGGAATATCTACATGCGTTTTTTCGGAGCTAGCAAAGACCGCATAAATATCATTAACTTTGTCATAAAAGTAGTTGGCCAAAGCATCACAGAACAGTTGGGAGGAGGGAGGTTGGAGGTTAGGTAAACAACCAGCCAATTGTTTAGTTGTCTCAAACAATGCTTTATTTGAATTTTTAGAAAGTTCAATTTTTTCCGAGAAGTACTTCTTCTTGGCATCTAGGATCATATTTTTGTATATGATAACCGAGTGCTTATAAATTATTTTGGCCTCTTCAGAATAGTGCCTGCGCCAATTCCTCTCATTCTTCCGACACAGCTGCTTTTGTGTCCTTAGTGTATCCGAGAACCAAGGGGCAGATGGAGTTGATCTGTTTCGAGAGCTTTGTTTTGACTGGACCAGGCGAGTGGCAGCAGATGCAACCCATTCATTATATTGGGTAGTAGCAAGATTAGAATCAAGTGATAAAATCGGGCTAGTTTTAATCAGAGCTGATTGTAAGCTATTGCTGTCAATATTTTTCCAGTCCAAGAAGGTCTGACGGTTATTATCATTCTCCATAGCTATTCCTGAGGCATGGCTGGTTAAAGTGGCCGTTATAACAAAGTGATCTGACCATATAATGGGGAAAATTGCAGAAACCCGAAGGTTGTCTAAATTGGAAAAAATACCATCCAGAATATGGGGCCATCGTGGAGAGAAAACGGATCCAGAAATGTTCTCGCTTGAGCAAAGTGTTCTTGTTGTTATAGGTAACTTGAACTTGTTCCAAAACCTGGAATTTGAGTTGAGCCACTGTGTGTCTGAATTCAGTGAAGTGGGAAGCCACGGTGGATTTGAGATTGTTAGTGCGGATGTTGCTTTTGTGTTCTAAAATCCTGGTGCGGATTTTTCTTTCGGTGTGTCCTACATAACATTTGCCGCACGGACACTTCAAAAGGTAGATGACATTGTTAGAGTTGCATGTAGCATTCACTTTTAGTTTGATGGAATGTCCTTTCATAGGGTGACAGATGACATTGCCAGTAATGCAATTGTTACAATTGGAACAGTTGTAACAAGGTTTCAGTCCTTTGTACACCTTCAGGGTGTCTTCCTGGCTAGGTTTACATAAGATTTCTTTTAGGTTTCTTCCTCGTGTGAATGCAAAAATGGGTGGTTGATTGAATAAACCCTTGAAGTCTGGTTCAAGTGTCAAGATAGACCAATGTTTACGGATGATGGCTTGGAAGCGGTTAGACGTCTTGGAGTATTTTGATACTACGACCAAGCGTTCTGATTGTTCTTTGATTTTGGGTTGCAACAAGGCAGACCTACACTTTTTCTCACTTCTTGCCATTGCTAAATCCAGTATGGGTGTAGGGTATCCTCTGGCTTTCTGGTACCTCTTGAAGAGTTGTGTGTTTTCACCGTTTTCTGCACCTTTTGTTCTACATCACGCTTTCTCTTAGTGTTCACTATGGGACTCGGTATTTCACCTGGCTGACTCTTTTTACACTATAGTCACATCATTTTAGCATCCGTCACCACCCTTTAGGCACTTAATTTCCGGCAAGTGCATGATCCTATTCGAATTTAACCCTCTGGTTTTTGATAGTAGATTGATTCTGGTTATGTTTATTTTTCTCCGTAGAGTAATCCCTTGACAAAGGGCTCTGGCCCGAAATGCATCGGGATCTTTTTGAGGATTACAATGGTTTATTGAAATTTTGTGCAGTGACACGTTTTTGGATTCTGTTTTGTATATGATTTTATGAAAATATTCACAACGTGAAGATTAAATCTTTGAAATCATACATACAAAGTTGTGGTTAATTTGATTATGGAATAAGACCACGGTCCACATGTTGTGCACTGGATTGTTCCCCTCCCAGTAGGGGGACCCTCGAACTTTGTTACTTATGCTCACAATGCCTGGCCAGACGGTGTCTTAATCCGGTAGCACACCACAATCCATTACCACATTCAATTTTTGGCAACATACGCTGTGCGAGCTCCCAATCTCTTTGCAAGAGGAACTTTCCCATCATTTCCAGGAAATGTGGGGCAGTTCAAGCAGTAAGGCGCAAGATTGGGACTCGATGAAAGTGGTGATAAGCTGGGTCTGCCTTTAAACCTCGTACAACATCAGACGCCAGTTAGAACATGACCTCTCCCAAAGGGAGTCACAAGTGCTTGATGTAGAAAGTGTGCTCCCCTCTCAGTCGCAGAGGCCTGAGGAATTGCAGCAAACTCGCAGGGACCTTCTAGAATACTGGCGTAGAATGGAGAAGCACACACATCACTGGCAGCAGCTTCACATGGACAGGGACAAGACTGGGGAGATGTTGGCAGGTTTTGTAAGACAGCAAGAGTCCTGGGAACCAGCTACGGTGTGGCACGCAAAAAGCGGGACATTAGTCACTACTAAGCAGGCAGTTGAATTTGTTTAGAAAAGCCTTTATTGAGATTAAAGGTACATGTACAAAATAAATATTTACATAATGTACATTGTATAAAAATCAAAACGTTTGAATACAGAGGAAAATATACAAAGGTTCATTTATGTTGTCAGAAACATTAAAGGCTTATTCTTTTAAAGCATACTCAAATTTTAAAATGTACTCTATGCATGGAAAGTTGGAAAAAACTTTTTAAAGGGTAGGTAAAACTAAAAACTAAACAAGTGCCAATCTTTATTACCTAGTGGTAGGGTGAAAAATAAAAAGACTAACCCCTAAATGGGGGACTTTATTTTGGCCTACATTTTAAACATGAAAAATCTAATCCCTCATTAGGGGATTTAATAAATACTCTTTAAATAATATTGTTAAAATATCTCCTAGCAACTTCAAGAATTTGAATTGAATTTAATTTGAATTTAAAAACATTTCTATAGCGCGCTTCTACCATGCGGTTTCTTGGCGCTGTTGGATTGTGAGGAAGCAGGCAAGAGCGGAGGGGGATTTAAGCATTGTAGGCTCGGGAAAAGAGAAGAGTTTTGAGACCCTTCTCTCAAGACAGGAAAAACTAACCCCTTAAAGGGGGACTTTATTATGACCTACATGTTAAACTCTAAAAATCTAATCCCTCATTAGGGCCTTTATTAAATACTCAATATTAATAACTTTGTTAAAATATGTCCTGGCAGCTTCAAGACAGAAAAGACTAACCCCTTAAAGGGGAACTTTATTATGGCCTACATGTTTAACCTTTCCTTTAGGACTTATAACTATAGATGTGAGTCCTATATAAATACCAATCTTAATTACCCAGTGGTTGGGTCATATACAAATAACCCCTTAAAAAGGGGTACTTTATTAAGGCCTATATAAATGCCAATCCAATTAACGGTGGCAGGGTGTAAGTCCAAGAGAGACAGTAAACATACTAATAAAGAAAAACTATTTACATAACTTTAAGTTACCCAATCTCGCTACTTTGCCATTTGCCAAATTTCTTGTAATCGTTGTTCTCTTAAATGAGATTTATCTATGTGTACATAGGTCATTATTTGTCCAAACATACATTTCTACAAGCAATTGAGTCAATGTCTTCATGTTTAAAAAGCTACAGGTTCCCAGATTCCCATAAAGATTCTTTAGCACGGTTTATTATTCGCCAAGCAGTAATAGACTTGGACACAGGCTTTGGTAAAGCTGTTGTGTTTCGATTTAGATGTCCGTATATAGGTTTTCCCGATACATGTCCTTATATAGATACAATTTATATTGCCCTTATATAGGCACAAGAACCCAGCCCTTTTTTAGGCATTAGCCATGCTCTCCAAATATGGCATGGCCACCTACATCCGTCCACCCCAATGTCACAACGAGTTCTTAGAAACCAGACCCTTAAGCCTTGGGACTTTCCCTAACCTAAACCTATTGATTTCTCCAAGAACTCATCTATTATGCATGAACCGCTGTTCCCTAAGGGTTCATTCATGACGTCTTCCTCTGCCCGACTTTATGTCAATACAAACATTCCTAAGCACCTTCCAGGTATAAATATACCTTCCCTTACCAAGCAAAATCACAGAACGGCTCGACTTGGCTGCACTGTTCGCCACGGCAAGTTTGGAAGAGATCGTATACCGGCCTGACGCACTGACCAGACGCTGTCATTCCTACTCACAGAGAATCCAGCTTCTAGTATTGTGACTCCATTTGCTGGGTGTTAGAGTTTGAGACCCGGAAAGAGATTCCCACCACTCTCATTCTAAGGTATGGAGCTGACTAGAACCTAGAGGGACTCTTGGCATACCAAACTATAGCTTACCATACTATAGAATACAGCACCTGCTTCTTACCTTGTAATACACGTAGGTTAGGTACACTGGGGTAGAACTAGTTAGAAGAATCAGACGAGTATCCACATTTTAGCCTGTTTCATATATGTACATAAGTATGTGTCATAGCTAAAACACAATGCTATTGCAGTATTATTTCTTTCTACTGCTTACGCTGTACGTAATATACCTTGCATACTGTCTTACGATTGTAGCAGCTCATATCGCTATTCTTTTCTCACTGCAATTTAATATCCCACACCATCTCAAACTGTTTTGATTTTTGGTACGATCCATCACTGGTGGTTCCTTGGGTTTGGAGAAGCACATAATTCCAACAGGTGTGTGGCTCCTTAACCAGACCATCTTTGGTTCTATCCCAGATGATGAAGCTCTGCCATATGGGTGGGCTGATGGGATTAATTTCCTTTTTGTTGTACACACCTTACAGGTAGACACAGAGTCTGTCACATTTTTCTTTTCTTTGCTCCCATTAGTTGTACAGACCATTGATAGTCCTTTTTGTATTGTTATACTGTGAATAAGGGGTTTGTCTGTCCTTTGGTCTTTAAATAATTTCCCCCTTAGACCCTCCACCAACCTTGTGTTTGATGTTTATGCAGTTGCCAGAAACTACTCCCTTCTTGTTTCACAAGGAGTTTCTAGTGGCCTCTGAGTTAGCTGGCACACAAAGTAATAAGTTTAATGTACTCGATAGGGGCATACTGACCTCAGTCCTATGCCAAAACTATAGTGTATATCATTCCAATGAGCAGAGCCTATAAGGGAAATAGGAACTGCACTACAAAGCTGCCCCAAAAGATGACCATATCATAGGACAAAATGGGAACATCAGCCAAGCACTTTAGAAAAATGTTCAAATGCCGCCAATGTTCATGTGTCAGTCAGTCAATTTTCTTTATTCGATTATTGAAAATCATAAAAGAGCAAGCAATGTTACATACCATGGTTACATACAATTTCATTGAAGCACAAAACATTTTAGCAAGTTTAAAACATACAATCAATATTGTAAAAACAGATAAGCTACAATACAACATACATAAATATCTAAAAAAGCTAAAAGGAAGGGTTTATTAAAGCACAATTCATTTAGGTAAATAGAAAAGAGAGGAAGTTCATTTTTCAAAGATAAAGTGCCTGTGCCTTGTGCGGTGCTTATTTAGACGTGCACCTGCAACCAAAAAACTAGCCACTGAGAAAGCTACTTTTACATTAGGGAGGAGTTGCAGAAACAACAGGGCTGGTTTAACCTGAATGAAGCCCTGGTGACGTAAAATAGGGAGCAGATAACTTTTCCTAATCTCAGTGTAATGTCCGCAGAACATAATAAAGTGCATCGTATCCTGTATCGAGAAGTGATCACAGTCGCATGGGTCGGCATCCTCAGGGCGCGACCAAGTTCTGAAGTTACCCAGTACAAAATGAATTAAATCAAAGCGAAATCTCGTTAAGAGAAAGCGATGATAGGAATTTGTAGTAAAAAGGAGATAAGGTTCCATTCCTGGAGCTAAGGAGAGCATACAATGTTTCCTCACCATATTCTTTTTTAGCTCTACTTCTTCCCTTTCCATGGCATATAAATTTGTCAGGGTGTTTTTGACTGATTTTATATCGCCATAAGTTATCCCCTCTGGAGAAGAGAAGAGCTCCGGGCGGCCTGCCAAGGTGAGCTGCCCTTTAACGTATCTTAACCAAGGAATGTAGAGGGCTCTATCCAGGGCTAAACAATCTTTTAAGATGGTGTGATTTAAAGTGAGCTCCTGATTGAGCCATGTTTTTAACCAACCAATCACTGGGGCTAGTTTTAATGTATCTGAGATATAGCCCAAACCTAACTCTATATGTAATGCGAAGGTCGAAGTTGATTGGGGGAGAGAGAGCAAAGATCTCAAGAATTTATTTTCTACAATCTGTATTTTAGCTGGGCTAGTGTATCCCCAGATTACCGAGCCATACTGGGCAACTGACAGACACTTGGATTTATAAACTTTAATGATGCTTTCCATGGGGCGGGCGCCCAGCTTTTTGGCAAACCCCAGCAGCCCTGAGGCCGCTCTAGCGACAGCGCTGCTTTTGACCAAAAGCTGAGGGCCCCAAGTGCCCCTATCGTCGAAAGTGACTCCTAAATATGGAAAGGAGGAGACTCTCTTAACCTCCTTTCCTGCACAGGAAAAGGTTGGTAACTTTCTTTTTCTTCCTGCGGGTCCAGCGATCATTACGTGTGATTTGTCTGTATTAATTTTCATGTCCAAAGATGACATAAAAGCCCCGAAGGAAGCAAGGAGTTTGTTTAGCGCAACTCCGGAGCGTGCCAAAAGGACAGCATCGTCCGCATACAGGAGTACGGGAATCTTTGTCTCCCCTGCACGCGGAATATCGCTGTGGGCTGTTATCATTACTGCCTCTAGGTCATTGATGTATAAAGTGAAGAGGAGGGGGGCAAGTATGCACCCTTGCCTGACCCCCCTCTCTGACTTAAAGTGACAAGTGCATCTTCCTTCCCGAGTAACTCTGACTGAGGTCATAAGATCCTTGTGTAACTCAGCCAGGTATTCAACCAAAGGGGGGTCGAGACCCATGGCCAAAAGGATCCTCCACAGCTTTGCCCTGTTGACCAGGTCAAAAGCTGATGACAGGTCCATGAAGGCCATGTATAAAGACCCCTCCTTGGCGATTACATACTTGTTTAAAATTAATTCTAAATTTAGGCACTGATCTAAAGTTCCTCTTTTGGATCTAAAACCATATTGTGCATTAGATAAAATGCCCTTACTTTCTAAAATAAGGGTTAGTCTTGATAGTAGGACTCTCCCCATAATTTTTACACTCGAGTCAATAAGAGAAATTGGCCTATAACAAGCCGGGTCTGTCCTCTATCCCTTCTTGAAAATTGGCACTATGGTTGAGTTTGCCCAGCTGGAGGGGAAGATAAATTCCCGTGTAGCATTAAAAACATTAGTTAAAATTTTTGAGCTAAAATCAGGGGCACTCTTGAAAAAGTCTGCCGGGACCCCATCTGGTCCTGGTGCCTTTTTACAGAGTGTATCACTGATAGCTTTCTTCACCTCTTCCTGAGTGAAAGGGGAGATGGAATTTGGCGTTAGAGAAAGAGGAAGTGCGCGTTCTGTAATCGTATCATTGTGACGATAAATATTGCTAAAATGTGTCACCCATTGCTCATCTGGAATGATACAATCCGCTCTTTGATGGTCTAATCCTACAAAATACGGATGATTTATAACTGCCCAAAATTTAGCACTGTTTTTCTGTGTCTCAGGCAGTAACAGATTATTCCAGGCTTCATCTTTAATCTCGGATTTCCTCCTTCTAATAGCCAAATTATATTTTTTTCTTAGAGATGCTACCAATGCTCTGTTTCTAGGTTTGTTCTTTAAGGCTTTAAGTAGAGTTGAATGAGCCTTAGAACAGTTAGTGTCGAACCATTTGGGGCCCATTGTCTTATTTGATTTTACCTTCACGGTCAGATCTGAATTGACTTGTTGACAAATAGCGCTAAAGGCCTCAACCACAGTACCGCTAGAATTTTTGTTGTCTAAACAAATGGCAACTTCTCCTTCAACCTTGGCCAGTGTGTCTTGTAAGAAGGTTATAGGGGTAACTTTGTCCCATTTAAGCCTTCGATTTTGATCTCTCAGCACAAGGTCTGTTGCATAAAAATTATCAGACGTCCTATTTCCCAAAACTCCCTGAGCTAAAACCTCTAAAATCACAGGATTGTGATCGCTAAAAACAGAAGTTAAGACTTTGCAAACAAATACATCAGATAAAACTCTAAGAGATACGAAGATGTAGTCAATAATTGTGCCTCGGTCCTTGCCCTCATAAGTCGGCAACCGTAAGTCATTTGAACAGGTATAAAATTCATAGAGGTTAAAGGTAGCCAAAAACAGTTCCAGAGCCTCGCCATTAGGTGTGTGTTCAAAATGTGGCGTGGAAGAATATAGAAAAGATTCCTCTGTTTCTCTTTGGCAACCTGCCTGGCAAGGATGAATATTAAAGTCTCCCACGAGGATCACCTCGTACCCATAAGAACTGTTTACATTATAAGTCGATAAGAGGTCCTCTAGGGATACTAAATGCTCTGTAGGAAATTGACTGGCTGGAGAATTATAAAAATTTATAAGTAAAATAGGATGGGAGTTTGATGAGCTCAATTCAACCATTAAACAATTTTTAGTATTGGACTTAATGTGCCTCGCTTTTCCTTTAACATCAAGTGAGATATATATAGCCAACCCACCCCTTGCTCTTCCTGCTTTGCTGGGATCTGCAGGTACATAAAAATGAGAGTAGCCATCTATAGCCAGACAATCTGATGTTTCCCAAGTTTCCTGGAATGCAAGAATATCATAATTT
Source organism: Lissotriton vulgaris (assembly GCF_964263255.1). Lineage (NCBI taxonomy): Eukaryota > Metazoa > Chordata > Amphibia > Caudata > Salamandridae > Lissotriton > Lissotriton vulgaris. The sequence continues at coordinate 1,970,014,470 of NC_141685.1, forward strand.
CTAATTAGGTCCAGCCAGTTCTTATCTTTAAATTTAGCTCTAAGCCCGGCGATGTTCCAGCTCATAATTCTTCGGACCTCAACACTTACTGAAGAATGAGCTAAAGGGCCAGGAGCAGGCTGTAAACCCTCTGAATTATTTTCTCCGGCTGGCGAAAGTCAATCATTTTGGTCCATAAATGAAAGTGGGGCAAAACGGTTAAAGAGTTCGAGTGGCTGTGTAACAGGGTTAAACATTGGGGGTTGATGGCGATGAACTGAGGCGTTGTTCCTTAAGTCTTGTCCCCATCTAAAGTGAGAATCCCAATTGGTATCCCACCCTGGGGCGGGGGTCCTTGGGAAAGAGACATTCTGCTGTTCTCTATAAAAAAATTTCAAAGTAAGGGGAACCACAGTGCCTCTTCTTCGTTGGGGAGGAAGAATATTTGCAAGAATATTGGGAAGAACGTCTGGGTTTGAAAAGCTCACTGCCACACAGTCCCCTTTAAATTTTTTTGGCCGGTTTCCCAGCCAAGGAACCCTGGTTGCAGATTTAATCACGCTTGCAAGATGGTTTTTCCCCCCTGGTGCTAGTCGCATATTGCTAGTTAACCAGTGTAGGGCTTTACTGCAAAGTGAAGTTGAAGTTTCAGCTATGCCCCCTTCTAATGGGGGTACGTTTGCGAGGACCAAGACCACGGGTGTGGCCTCAACAATAAATTGCAAGGGATCCGTGGAATGAGATTGAGCTTGCACTTGTATTTGTGCGGGAGGAATGTTAAGCGAAGGAGTTGGGTCTGATGTGGAGCATGCTGGTATGGAGCCCTCAAATGCTACAGATGGTGTTTGTTGCGTTGGGTTCGCCCCAAGCAGTTCCATTCTGTCTCCAACATCCATATCGCTTCCTACTTCAGCTCCTCTAGGATTGTTATCCAGGTGAGTAATTAACGTAGTGAATTTCTCAATACCACTTGCAACTGTATTTTGAAGTGCACCCAACTTCTTGACTTCTGCTTGCAGTTTATCGATCTTTGATATAAGAGGTTTGACAATGATATTGATTTTCATCTCAATGAGATCAGCGATTTTGTCAAGTAAGGCTTCCTCGGGGGAACAAATAAGATGTTCCTCAGCAAGAGTCACTTGTTTATGCTTTGGAGTGGTTGCCCTCTTCCGCTTAGTCCCTGAGCGTAGACCCCCCGCTTGGAGGGATTCTTTGTACATAGACGTTTAGGTCTACCAACATGTCCAGTAAGAGATTGGTCTAGGGTGGAGACCTGTGACTGTGTATCTTGCTCTGGGTCGTGATCAATGTCAATATCTATGTTAACATCAGTAGGTAAGCCTTCAAGGGCCGGAATTGCATTCTCCGGAGATCCGGGTATGACTTGGGGTGTAATATCATCTGTAGAGTCTACAATATGAATGTCCTGTGTTATTGTTCCATCAAACCGGATGGAAGCGGATGTGGGCGGTGATGGGCATAGCAAGTCAGGCGATAGGCTCAACCCCAAAGACTCCCTCCTTTGCATGTTCATTTTCTGAACAGTCTGGACCATGTAGTTATTTATCTTGTTTTGTTGCACTGCTGCAGGTTTTTTAGACATTGCTCAGACTGTATAATATATGAGGATAGCGTGCACTAGACTTACTTGAGGGACGATCGATGTCGGTACACTTGCAGAGTTTCTGGCCCTGCCCCTGCCTCCTCCTGCCGATGAGGGCCGTAGAGGGCCCGCCCTTTGCCCGGGCTTCGCCCCGGGCGTCCCGTGACGCAGGGCTTCTTCGTCCTTTATTGCCCCTGTTCGCGCTCTCTGGCGTGTGTGCGTCACCCAAGACGCGCCGCCGCGTGGCCTGCCGGGAGCTGTAGTCCCCCGGAGCGGCGGCGCGGAGTCAAGTGCCTTCCTGACTCTTGGCGGTGGCGGCTGGATCAACAGGGTGCCTTTGCTGCAGGTAAGTGACTCTCGGCGGTGGCGGCGTGTGCAAAATATGTCCCCCGCTCTGCCGGGCTTCTTCGTCCTTTATTGCCCCTGTTCGCGCTCTCTGGCGCGTGTGCGTCACCCAAGACGCGCCGCCGCGTGGCCTGCCGGGAGCTGTAGTCCCCCGGAGCGGCGGCGCGGAGTCAAGTGCCTTCCTGACTCTTGGCGGTGGCGGCTGGATCAACAGGGTGCCTTTGCTGCAGGTAAGTGACTCTCGGCGGTGGCGGCGTGTGCAAAATATGTCCCCCGCTCTGCCGGGCTTCTTCGTCCTTTATTGCCCCTGTTCGCGCTCTCTGGCGCGTGTGCGTCACCCAAGACGCACCGCCGCGTGGCCTGCCGGGAGCTGTAGTCCCCCGGAGCGGCGGCGCGGAGTCAAGTGCCTTCCTGACTCTTGGCGGTGGCGGCTGGATCAACAGGGTGCCTTTGCTGCAGGTAAGTGACTCTCGGCGGTGGCAGCGTGTGCAAAATATGTCCCAATGTTCATGTGCACAGTGCCATGTCCAAAAGAGATGATAAATAGTTTCTTCTCCCAAACAAGTGTCTCAAAGGCAAACAGTTGTCTGAGCAAGGCCTCTACGATGCTGTAAAGATTTTACAGGTAAACAGACATCTGCACTCATCCATGCTATGTATTTTTGATTATGGGTAAGTTCTTTATGAATGACTATTGTCCATGTATTAACAGATTGAGCCTCAGATAAGGTCCCTATCTTAGTAGGTTGCTCGTTTGCTACCAGTTAAGCTTTACATTTTTTTGAGTTCATGAAAGTCTCTCTAGGCAAATCATGAAACTTTGGCATTTTAAGTAAAGAAAGAAGGATGGCATGAAAGGGAGGAAGGGTTTTATTCAACAAAGTATTTTGTAAAGCAACTTTTGTAGATGTTAAATCATTTTCAGTTTTTCGTATAATAAGAGAGAGATATTTAGAAAACAAGAAAGTATGCAAGTCTGGCATTCCTTTGCCTGCATGTTTGTAAGACCTACAGACATACTCTCTCTTGAGTTTTTCCATTTTAGAATTCCACTGAAACGTGAAAATCAATTTGTAACATTTTGTAAAGGCATGGGGTTTAGAGGGTAAATCTAGTGTCAAATACAAAAGAATAGGTAAAAGAACAGTCTTTATACCATTAACTTTGCCTTCTAAAGTAAGTCTACGAACCTTCTATAGATCTATTTTCTTTTGGATCTTCATATATACCTCCTCCCAATTCTTGACGTCAGGATCTTTTCCTTTAAACCAAATTCCCAAAATCTTGGTGGGTTCAGTGGTGACAGGCACAGGTAAATGTGACAAAGTATCCCACACTCCAACTGTCAAACACACACGTTTGTCTTTGTTTAATTGCTAACCAGAGACATCATGAAATTTACCTGTTTGTAGAATTGCCTTCCATGCAGATTGAGAATCTGCACGTAAAAAAGAAACGTAGTCCATGTAGGCCACCACCAGGTACAAGGCACCATGAATGGACTTATCTTTCCGTAACTTGCAAAGGAAAGACTCCAAGGCACATATAAACAAATCAGGAGATAAAGGGGAACCTTGTCTTACCTCTAACTGGATGGGGAGCGGTCCGTCAAGAAGCCATTAATATTTACCTTACTGATGGCTTGTGAATACAACAACTTAATCATGACTATCATATGTGCTGGAATAGATAAGTGCTCCAGTACTTTAAACAAAAAGACATGAAAAACTTTGTCAAATGCTTTCTGAAAGTCAAGACTTAAAATTCCTATTGGGATGTCCCTTTAATAATTGTAAAATATGATATCTCTAATAATTGTAAGTTTATCAACAATAGATCTTCCTCTGATGGCACATATTTGATCACTCTGTATACATGATTTCAGGACTATACTAAAACTTTGTGCAAAGACTTTTGTCACTAACTGGTAATCTACATTTAAAAGTGAGATAGGTCGCCAGTTTTGGATGTCTCTTTCCTCACTTTTTTGTGTATTAGCGTGATTAGCCCTAAAGTAAAGTCTTGTGTGAAACTTTTACTTTGAAAGCTACTTGTTACCATCTCCATGAAGTCTAGACACAATAAGTGTCTCCCAAGGCAAACCGTCTAAACCTGGGCTGGATCTTTTAGGAGCTGACTTCAATGCATTTAAAAAATCCTCACCTTCAATAGGACTGCCAAGGAAATCTTGATGCTGCTTCGTCAAACCACCTTGCAAGTTGGCACAGTAATCTTCAATGACTACTTCCGAAGGGTCAACTCTAGAAGAATTGTATAAGTCAGAGTAAAAATCATGTGCTACAGATTTACAACAAGCACTCCTGAAACTCTTACACCATCTTTGTTCTGCAAGACAGTCATCAGTTTGTGAAAAGTTTTTGCTTTCTTAAAGAAATATGAAGTGCATTTTTCGTCTTCTTCAAAATGTCTGACTCCAGAGTTGAAAACAGTAGCTTTTCCTTTTTGCATTAACCACTCGTTAATTGAATTTTTAACTTTTTTCACTTCCTCTTTAACATGTTTACCTGCTTCTTCTAACGGAGTCAAAAGAACTAATCTACATTGTAGTTTCTGAAAGGCTTCCGATTTCTCTTTTTGCTTTGCTTTTCCTTGTAAATGTAAGAAGGAAGGTGTCTGTTGTTAGACCCACAGCCACCATTCGAAAAGTGATGAAAAGCGATGTTTTTGCTTTACCCATTTAGCAAAAGAAACCTTTTACCTCTTAATTATGATCTCATCCTAAAGCAGGTTACTGTTTAATTTCAAAAACCTGGTCATCGTTGACTGTCCTGATTGAAAGATAAACTTGCACTTAACATTTTATGATCAGAATAAGAAATTGGTTGCAATAGACTATTGTCCAGCGGAGACGCGGTGGGAGTGGTGTGCCTTGCTGACCCTGCGAGCTTTCCAGGCAGGAGGTGACTGTGGTGCCAGCCATATCGCCCGCTATTGAGGCCGTGCAGGAAGTTTTGGAGCGGACGCCACTAATGATCTTAAGTGTTAGCTCCTGTCCTGGGCATAGGCGGAGCCGACGACCAGCCTCGCTCCGGAGTTGTCCATCGGACTTGCTGGCTGCTTTCCCCCACAACACTAAGCTCCGTGGTGAGCGCCCCTGGATCTCGGATTAAGGTGGGTGATTTCCTCTTTGTCCCGCCGGAGCCCTGGACACAGATCTTTCTGCGGGTTAGAGGTTCTGGCCTCTTTGCAGAGCTCAGTGAGGAAGGGACCAGCCCTCGGAGGGGCGAGGTGGCCGGTGCCCCTTGATCTAGCGGTGCAGTCCTGGGCTTGAATCTGCCAGGTTGAGATGATCTAATCTCTATCTAATCTAATCCCAATGCCTTAGGGTTAATCTACACTGGGACCCCATTTTGGGCTTCATAGGTGTACATCCCCTGACCCCGTCCTCAAAATTTCAGGCTACTAACCTCAGTCATGGAAACAGAGGACAGACCAAAACTCCGGATACAATCTCATGGAAAGTGACATAGGACTACGCAGTCACTACATTCTACATTCTTGCAGTCATGACTGAATAGGACCTATACCCCACCTTACCTAGGGAAAGGGACTTTGATCTACCCCCCAAAGTGTTTATTTTCTTATTTACCTATCTAATTTTCTCCATGCTAGTGATGTTAACCTGGACTTTGATGTACCCCCCGAAAGTGTTTATTTACTTTTTTACCTATCTAATTTGCTCCATGCTAGCGATGTTAACCTGGACTTTGATCTTCTCCCAAATTGTTTATTTACTTATTTACCTATCTAATTTGCTCCATGATAGCGATGTTAACCTTTTTTATTATTTAATATGCTCCTGACTTTTTTTCCTCCTTTGCTTACCTCACCTTCTTATCTTGCCCCTATTTTAATCATTATACTTATCGTGTTTGTGTTACCTATTTAATTTACTCCATATTACCGATGTTTAACCTGTTTTTTGCTGTCTAATCTGCCTTTGACTTCAATTTCCTCATTTGTTTAACCTACCTCCTCATATTACCACTATTAACCCCTTGCGTGCTCGTGACGGAACCGTTCCGTCACGAGCTTCGGGTGGGCTGTGCTGGTGACGGAACGGTTCCGTCACGGCCCGCTCGCCGCGCCTGCGCTGAGCGTTCTCTTAGGCAGGCGGACCGTGACAGAACCGTTCCCTCAGAAGCACAGCCCACCCGAGGCTCGTGACGGAGCGGTTCCGTCACCAGCACGGGAACGCCGCGTGGCCATCCCACCCCCTTACCACTGCAGCGGAATAGCCGCCGCAGCTAAGGGGTTAATATCATCATATTTATCATGTTTATTTTACTATTTTATTTGCCTTATTTTAGCGAGGTAATCTATTTTGCTCTCTAATCTGAGTCTGATTTTTAACTCCTCGCTTGCTTACACTACTTCCCGATCCTGCCCCTATTTTTCTCCCCCCCCCACTTTTTGGTTTTCAATTCATCGCTTGCTTACCCTACTTTCTGATCCTGCCCTAACTTTCTATACCAGCGCCCTCCCCCACTTTTTGGATTCCAATCCTCCTCACCTCCCTTACCCCATCTCCTTAACTTCCCTGTCTTCATGCTGCCCTCATCCCCCAACATGCCTCCTCACAGCACCATCCATCAACCCCAGGACCCTACTCTCACCAAACATGGCCCTAACTCCTGGATCATTCTTAACCCCCCCAGTCTCTCCAAACATGCTAGAAAAACTTCCAACATAAACTCCTCATCCGTAACCTGGAAACACTCATTGTTGACAACTACATCAGCCTCACCTGCCCCATTATCACCAACTTCATCTTTTACTCCAAACGCCCTTCCAAATGGAAAATATCCATTGCTCCCTCCCCAGCCTTTAATGTTGATGTTGACATCTCCATTTTCAAAACAGGTAACATCCTCATACACGCCACAGCATCCCATCTTTCCATCTTCGAACTCCACTTCAGGACTATGTCCCTCCTCCTCGACCTAACACTCCACCACCCCAAACAAATAGCACCCCTCATACCTCTACCTCCCCCCTCTACCCCTGCTCTACCTCCACTCTCAACCACCCAACTAACTCCGTCTTCCAACAATGGACTTCACTATCTCCCTCCTTGGATCTCTCTACTGCAAATGACATCCCCATCCCCAATCACATACTTCACATCCCCCTCTTATCTCCCTCTCTCCCCTTACCCCAATAAACTCCCTCTCTTTGGACTCCTCTTTGAATAATGATAGTCCCCACTCCCAATCACCTACTTACCACTCCCCTCCTATGAGCCCACCTCTACCTGACCCCCCAAACTCTCTCCCCCTGACCCAACCACTCACATACTCCACGGTCCTTTCCCATCAAGCACACACTTCACCGGAAACTCTGTGCCCCCTGAACAACTTAACACCTCCACTGACACTTAACAGCTCCGTCACTCCTCACTCCTCACCTACTGCCCAATCTCCCCACCCACACAACCGGCCACCTTCCACAACTAATCAAGACCACTCTCTTTCCCCAGACCATATTCCTCTTTTCTCCTACGCTCTGTCTATCCATCTCCCGTAACCGGATGGCTCCGAACGTACACAACACCAAACTTGACTGATCTAATTTGACTATCGAACCCCTCACAACTCACAGCCCCATTGCCCTCCACCACACATCTCCTTCCCCGCCTACCCCTCACACACTAGTCCACCCTCCGCAAATAACACAGACCGCGCCCTGTCGACACCTCACCTCACCTTAATTGCCCAGAGCCTACAAAACATTGAACGTGACCTTTCTAACTTAACTACTGTACTGGTCCGACTCAGGAAATATTTCATCCTCCTCAGCACCAAAACCCTCCCCACCATAATATCCCCTCCCACCCTCCCTCAAAAATCCCTCACACCACACACAACAGGTGGAGATCGCTCCCTCTCCGCTACAGGTATGCACAGACCTCACCGCACCTCTAACCATCTCTCCCCGTCTGACCTCGCCGACCTATGCAACTACTACCTTCCTACCTTCCTAATGTACCACCCACAAACCCTCCACTCCCCCATGCCCCATCCCTGTTATCATAGGTACTAATAGAACCCCTTCCTCCACAGCTTCCCCCAGACCACCGCCCCAACACACAAACCCTCCACTCCCCTACGCCCCATCCCTGTCATTATTGGTACAAATAGAACCCCTTCCTCCCCAGCTTCCCCTGGACCAACGCCCCAACTCATGTCGATCCCCTCGTGCCCACCTCCATATACAACCTCGCACTACTGAAGTGCATGCTCGTCAACTGCCGATCCGCTGTTTCACACGCCACGGAAACTTAAGAAACAATCCTGAGTGAATCCATTGATATTACATTCCTCACGGAAACCTGCCTAAATGACCACTCAACGAGCAAACTTGACCTACTCCCCCCTCCTGGATACTCCATTCTTAGTAAAGATTGACCAGACAGAGCGGGGGGTGGTCTCTCCATTAGTTTTAAAAATTATTATCAGATATCCCTTGTCACTAACCCAGGCTACTCCTCCTGCGAATACCTGGAAGCTGAACTGTCAAATCAAAACTCCCTCCCAATTCGCCTACACAACATCTATCGCCCTCGGAACCACCACAGCCCTTCATTGAGGACTTATCTGAGCTCCTGACGAAATCTGCATTATCCAACTCAAAAAACCTCTTTCTTGGGGATCTTAACCTCCATTGGAACGATACCAATGACCACACTAGCTCCCTCCTCACTACTCTCCTTGAGATCAGTGAACTCAAACAACTTTGCTTATCCCCAACACACGCCAAAGGTTCCATACTTGACGTCATTCTGTCTAACAAAGATCTGACCACCGTGACCAATATCATCCCCATTGACTAGTCTGACCATCACCTTATACTGTTCACCATCGATACCTCAGCAAGCCTCCCGCCTCTAAAGTTAACAGACCTAAGAAATCGACAAGGAACCTAAAATGTATCCCCCCAGACGCTCTCCAATCTAAACTCCAAGCTCAACTCCTTCTCATTCCCCACTCACAAAATGCAAATGAGCTCACTGCACTCTTCAATAATACTGTCACTGGTATTCTTGACAAACTGGCCCCGCCAAAACTCAAAAACCAAAGAAACACAGAGATCCAAAGGCATCTCTGAATAAAAGTGTCTTCAAAGATTTCCTAAAAAGGAGGAGGTTAGTTTCTTTACGAAGGGCCTCAGGTAGCTTATTCCACATTTGAGGGGCTTGGATTGAAAAGGATCTCCCGCCTTTGGTTGCCATTTTAAAGCGCGGACATGACTGCAATTGGGAGTTGGAAGATCTTAAAGCTCGCTTGGGATTATAAACTTCAAGCCTCTCTTTTATATAGGCAGGTGCCTGCCCATAAATTGCCTTATGGGCAATGCACAGGCTTTTAAATTCCACCCTTTGCTTTATGAGGAGCCAATGTAGCCTGTGCAATAGTGGGGAAGCATGGGTCTGTCTGGATGATCTGAAGATTAACCTTGCTGCATCATTCAAGGTGACCTGCAGGCGGTTGATTAGATTTTTTGGCAGACCTAGATATAATGCATTCCCGTAGTCGATCCTGGAGACTATTGTTGCCGAAACAATGGTTCGGAGCATATTTATAGAAAGCAAGGGGACTAACTTTCGCAACTGCCTAATCAGGTTAGTGCAAGTTCCAACGACGGCGGATACTTGGCTGGTCATTGAGAGCTCCTGGTCGATCCTAATACCAAGGTTCTTAACGCTGGGGCATGGCTTTGGGGTCGGTCCAAGTTCTTGGGGCCAGAACAAATCATTCCAAGGTGAGGTGGCAGTTGAAACTACCAGAACCTCCATTTTATCTGGATTAATTTTTAGCAGATTCGTCGTCATCCAGCTCACAGTGAACCGTAGTATATTCTGGGCCATGGACTGAGCCGATGTTGTATTGTCGATACTCAGCAACAGCTGAGTATCATCGGCGTAGTTAAAGACTTTACAGCCCATGTTCACCAGGAAGTCTATCAGTGGCAGCAGATAAAGATTGAACAGGAGTGGCGAGAGTGCGGACCCTTGCGGGACTCCACACTCCAGAACACCCACCTCAGAGACACGATCTGCTAGTTGGATCCTCTGAGTCCTCCCTAGCAAGAAAGATTTTAACCATTGGAGGGCCTGGTCTTTTATCCCAGACACAGCCAGTCTGTCCAGGAGGAAGGCATGGCTGACAGTATCAAACGCCGCTGAAAGATCTAAAAGTATCAGGGCGCTTGGTTTTTTACTGTCAGCCATGCATCTAAGCTCATCCAGCACCGAGAGAATTACTAACTCGGTGCTAGGATGGGCACAAAACCCCGCTTGCCGCTCCTGGAGTAGATGATATGACTCCAGGAAGGGTGACAGTGATTTTAATGCATGCTGTTCTAAAATCTTGGACAGGAAAGGCAGCTGGGATATTGGCCTGTAGTTTTTCAAGCAGGTCGGATCAGCCCCTCCTTTTTTTATGAAGGGTTTGACGCGTGCCTCTTTAAAACTAGTTGGTAATAAGCCTGTGTCTAGTGAGTTGTTTAAAAGGCCAAGTAAAAGGCATCCTTCTTCCACACTCAACTTGATCTTGCCAAACACAGACCCAGGGAACTCTTCAATATCATTCCTAACCAAACTTCCCCTGCACCTCCTAATACAACAGCCTCCTCAGCCAGATGCGCTGAAATTGCCCATTTCTTCTCGGAAAGAATTTCCAAAATTGATTAATCCTTCCTTTCTACACCACCACCCTCCAACCCCCTCCCTAATGATCCTTCTCACCCACCCACTTCTCTCCTCCCCAACCACTCCACTGGCCCCCCTGCTACCACTTCACTGGCTACCAACTCCCCTAACTCACAACTAAAGAAGCTAGAAGTCCTTAAAATAATTGGCAATCTTAAAGTATCCTCCCACACAAAAGACCTTGCACCCTCCAACCTTGTCCCTACCCTTAAGCACATCATCGCCCCATTCTGGACCAAAATCATCAACACCTCTCTCTCCACGGGCTGTGTCCCCACCTCCCTTCATTGGACAAATCTCGCCAATAATTAAAAATCCTAATACTGACCCAAATGACCTAAACAATCTCCACCCTATCACCAACCTATCCCTTCTCTCAAAGGTCCTTGAAAAATGTGTCCTACTACAACTTGACAAACACATTGAAAACTTCAACCTACTTGACCCCCTTCAGTCTGGCTTTAGGAAAGGCTGCAGCACCGAAACGGCAATGCTCAATGTCATAGATGACATCCATTAATCACTTGATAATGGTGAGATCTGCCTTCTTATCCTCCTTGATCTCTCCGCAGCGTTCGATACAGTCAATCATTCAGCCCTACTTAATGTTCTTAGGACCCGTTTCGGCCTTAATGGCACCGCCTTCAAATGGTTCACCTCTTACCTTCAACACCGAAGTCAGCAAATCAAAATTCAAAATTGTCTCTCTAAACCCACTCCAGTCTCCCTTGGAGTGCCCCAAGGATCTATTCTCTCTCCTTCCCTCTTTAACCCCTTTATGGAACCCCTCACTCTCATTCTTATACAAGCAGGTATCAACTACCACCTATACGCCGATGACACCCAAATCTATTACAAGATTAAAACTCATGCTGACATCTTACACCTGAACAACACCCTTTACAAGATCCAATCTTGGTTCCATTCAAATCATCTCAAACTAAACCCTAATAAAACTGAAATCATTCTTTTCTTCCCTAAAAAGAACCCTCTCCCCGTTCAATCATGGTTTTCAGACCTTAACGCACTCAACTACTCACTCACACTGTCAAACTCCATCAAATCTCTTGGCATGTTTATTGACAACACCCTCACCCTTAACGTTCACATCAAAAACTCTGCCAAATGAGCCCTCTTCACTCTCTCAAGAAAATCAAACCATTCATACCCACCAATGATTTTAAACTTGCAGTTCAATCACTTGTTCTTTCGCGTATTGACTATGGCAACGTCATCCTCAACGGAATCCCCCAGGTCCACCTTGCTCCAATTAAAGCTGTGCTCAACCTTGCAGCCAGGCTCATCACTGACTGCAAACACTTTGATTATATCTACCCAGCTCTCAAATCTCTTAAAAGGCTCCCTATCAAAGGTAGATCAGCTTACAAAACTGCCTGCATTACTCATAAAGCCCTACACCAAAACACTCCGCAGTACCTCTCCAAGAACCTCCTCATCGCTGGTACCACTCGTCCTCTGAGAAGCACCAACGCCCTCCTCCTAATCCCAGCTCTGCATAAAAAGAAAACCACACAATCTCGCTCCTTCTCTGGCAATGCCCCTACTATCTGGAATACCCTCCCAAAAAAACCTGTGTTGTAACCCCTCCTACGCCAGCTTCAAAAAAGACCTCAAAACCCACCTCCTTAACTACTATTGGGATCCTATCACGAGCCCGACTCCTGATCGCTTTTCACCATACCATATTTGTTTCAGTAATATATGTCCCTCTTCCTGTACTCCACTTTACCTAAATTACTTGTTAATGTATTGCTCCAGCTCTGGTTTTATTCCTACCTGACTTGTAATTATGTTGTTTTTTACTTTGATATTTCACACTGCTTTTTCTGATTTTATGCTTTTATATCATGTTTTCCTTATACTATCCTGATCATGTAAAGCACACTGATACCTCTGGGTCTAGCCAGCGTTATATAAAACTTTTAATATAAATAAAATAAATAAAAATACTTAATTAGACACAAAAAGAAAGTCCAATCTGGACTTAGTATTACCATTGTCTGCTTCCCAAGTAAAAAATTTTCCAGGCGGTAAAAACTTCCTGCTCACATTATACATGCTCAGATCACGTGCCATAGTCAATAGTTATTTAGAAGAGATATTCAATGCATATGAATTTTGAAGACCTTGTCTATCTTTTGCATGAATAATACAATTAAAATCACCATTTAGAATGATTGGCATAGCTCCTGTTAAAAAAGGCTTAAGTATATCAAAAAGCTCTTGTCTGTCCTGTTTTTGTACTAGAGCATAGATATTACAAATCTTTATGATCGTTGTGGAAGTATTATGGGCCTACATCTGCGGAGCAAATGCTGAGCATACTGAAGGACCATGGGCCGGCCTACCAAGCAGAGATAAATCTCCCCCAGTTAGGGATGGTGGAGCAGATAGTCATGGAGGTACCCTTTATGAGGAGCTACTAGCGGTCCCAGGATGCTTGTTTCCGGTCCAGGGAGGACCTGACTTGGCAATTCAGTCTGGACTGTTCCATGAGGCATAGGGCCAAGACTGATTTGCATATGGCTGGGTCCAAACTGGGGTGGCATGGTGAGCAAAAGAACAATGGATTTAACCAAGATATCTTGACTGGGGGTGAATAAATGATTTATTCAGCATTCCGTCAATAATTTTTTTGTGTACCACTTTTCACCCTAAGTGGGTTGGGTATGCCCAGAAGTGGGTCCCTTACTCACTGTGCCACTGGATTCAAGCTAGCCTGGCTGATGAAGGTTAATACCCAGAAACCAGTCCCAGGATGCTTGTTTCCAGTCCAGGGAGGACCTTGCTTGGCAGTTCGGTCTAGACTGTTCCCATAAGACACAGGGCCAAGACTGATTTACTTATGGCTGGGTCTAAACTGGGGTGGCATGGTGAGCAAAAGAACAATGGATTTAACCCAGATCTCATGACAGGGGGTGAATGTATGATTTATTCAGCATTCCGTCCATCATTTGATTGTGTACCACTTTTCACCCTATGTGGGACGGGTATGCCAGACGTGGGTCCCTTGCTCTATGTGCCACTGGATTCAAGCTAGCCTGGCTGATGAAGGGTAATACCCAGGGGCGGTCCCAGGATGCTTGTTTCCAGTCCTGGGAGGACCTGGCTTGGCAGTTCGGTCTGGACTGTTTCCATGAGGCACAGGGCCAAGACTGATTTGCATATGGCTGGGTCTAAACTGGCATGGCAAGGTGAGCAAAAGAACAATGGATTTAACCCAGATCTTTTGACTGGGGTGAATGTATGATTTATTCAACAATAAACTGAACAATTGCCAATACTGTTATCCTTACTCCTTTTTATTTGTCACACAACATTGGAGTTAAACCAGACCTGGGACAAAGACTAGTAATTCAGTCTGACTAAATCCTTATTTTATTTCTCATTTGAAGTACATTTATTAATTCATTAGAACCTTTTTACACAATTTTACAACTCCCTCAAATCAAAATATAAACAATTTGTACAATGAATAAAAAAAAATGAAACTATACCCATTACAAATCAGTCATTCCAATCAATTAACCTACACGTTCCACACTCTCACATACGCTATCACAGCCAGACCGTTAGTTTATATGCCATAAGATCCCAAAGACATATACTTTTAATTTCCCTAAAGAAATATAAACAATAAAAAATGTCTTTTCTATGATTTTGTAAATATGCATTGTGAATGTAAATAGATTCTCTTTATTTTGCTGTGATAGCGTATGAAGAAATGCTGTATGAACAGTAAGAGAGATCTGGGACTTGATGGGGCAGTGGAATGACTCTTCTATAGGGCGGAATACCAATATCTATGACCCACGGTATGGACAGGGTGGCTACAGAGATCATGGATACTGCCATCGGAGACTTCAACAATTGCTTCCAAGTAGTAGAAATCCTTATAGCGGTAATGTTTCTGTAAATAAATTTGAGCAGGGGAAGTGGTAGTTGGAACTGATGCTCTTATGACATGTACTATTGTTGGAATGAAGACATAAGTATCGCTCTACTGGAGCCATGTTGCGTTGATTCTATTCCTGTGAAAATCAATAAAGACAAAAAAAAAGAAAACTGTCCCCATGCTTTTTGTCCATGTTCGTAGGCCTTATCTTTGAGACCGTGCAGGGTCTTCTCTTCAGTGGTAGAGAGCAGTGTTCAATTTCTTCTTAGTTATTAACATTTGAAGAAGTTCTGTTGAGGGGTGTTGTCTATAGGTATCCTGCAGCGCAGCTATTACTAGTTGTTTCTTGCCAGTCTTTCAGAAAATCTCTCATTGGCATTCCTCTTAAATAGGATTTCCCAACCACCTAGAGAAGCTTTGGTGGGGTAGCTGAATTTTCTTTAAGATTCAAACATAATCTACGCATATATTACAATTTCCTTTTCATCTCTGGCAGCTTATATTTCGTAGCTCTCATTCTCAACTTCCATGTTCAATGGTTCATTAGATGGAAATCTAGTATTGAATAGATCAGGGCATTTAGCCGAAACACTGATAACTTCTATGTCACATGCACATACCTTTGGTAATGCAGTGTTATTCATTAGGGAAAATTCCAGTCTAAATTCTGTCCCATGTGCCAGAGAAAGATGGGTATAGTCCTTTGATGTGTAGTGGCATAGCAGCACTACATGAATTAGCAAGTGTCAGACACTAGGTCTCGCAGTTTGGTTCTAACTCTATCATGTGAGGGATCTGGTGTTCCTTTCTGTCCATGAAAAGATCCAGCTCACTATTCCAGTGGCGTCCAGCTATTAGTTTTATTTGTCAAGGTTCTGTGAATAAGCAAGATAAAGAAGAGAGTAAGGTCCTCTAAGGGCCATTAGTGGCATATACAGATCACACTAAGAAGGTGACATCTTGAATCGATAGTTTAAAGAATAAAAAGAACTGCCGGGTTACTCAATGTCTTTTGTATCCTTGCAGCAAGATTCTTATGAATAGGAATAGACACTCTGGGCCAGATTCTCAGAACTAACTTAAAACAAAATCCTAAACTTACTGCCATTTTGGTATTCACAGAAGGCACTTACTCATTTTGGTATTCACAGAAGTTAGGAGTCCTAACTTTGCTACTCCTAAACTGAGAAAAATCCTAACTTTAAGACTTTCGGTATTCACAGAAGGCATTTAGGAGTCCTAAAGTTAGGAATCCTAATTTTACTACTCCTAAACTGAGAAAAATCCTAACTTTAAGACTTTCGGTATTCACAGAAGGCCTTTAGGCTTCTTAAAGTTAGGACTCCTAACTTCTGTGACTACCGAAATGAGTAAGTGCCTTCTGTGAATACCAAAATGAGTAAGTGCCTTCTCAATGGACATGATAATATTGGCCTTGGGCATCTATGGGGAGTTGGTTTCTTGCTCTGATTCTGTGGCCTCTATGGTCAAGGCTCCAAGCTTAAGAAGGAGCTAGCAAGAACAGGGAGGAAGAGAAAGTATGCTTCAGTAACAAAGTGTGTTGAGGACAATATTTCCACCTTTAGAAGGTAATATCGCACAAGCAACAGTTAGTATTAATCTTCAGTTTTTCCTGGTCAGAGGGGCCACATCCAGCACAGCCTCCTTAATTCAAGAAGCAGTGATTTAACTGGCCCGGCTTCTGCACTCCAGCACACTCCTGTGGGTGTTCATTGCCATCCTCCTACCTTGTTTCCTTTCATTTATATTTTGTCTACATCAATTTATTATTCACTCCATCCATTGCCCATTGTTTTCTCCATCCTTTTGCCTTGCTCTCCATCCATCCACCTATTTTATTTTTAGTGTTATATAGCGCAAACTTGGCCTGAAGCACCAGTTGCGTTACAGATGGACACATTCATTTTGTTAGGCACGGGGTGTTTAAGTGATTGGCCCAGAATCACAGGATGTTGAGCGTCCCTACCGAGGCTCGAACCTGATTCATTAGCTTCAAGGTCAACTGCTCTAGCTGTTAGGCCACATCTACATCTCAGCATCTATCCATCCATCTCCATTCATCATTCTCTTCCTCCATCTCTACATTTATCTTATCTTCATCCTTCCCTCATACTCTCTTGCTCTCTTTCCCACTTTCTTTCCACTGCAATAGGTCGCACTTATGAGCTTTTTACAAACCAGTCAAAGGGGCATTAAACAACAACTTAAATGTTTCATATTAAACAGAACTGCCTAATGATTGCCCATCTACCCCACTTCGCTCAGGCTGCTAAAAAGTGGGGTGAGTGACGCCCCTGTTTTCATTTTGGCATCATTCTTCAACGTTTTATGTCTGGCTTGAAATATTTGTACTAAAGAAACAGCGTTCACAAGGAACTTTTGATAACAGTTTTGTGGCAATTTGATTGATTTCCCTGCCTGGTAGAAAACTATATACTGGTTATCTCTTCTGTATATCACTGTGATTCAATCATTACATTTTACACTGACACGCTCACTAAACAACCAAATGGTAATAGCCTATTTCACCGAACTAGGCACTTTATTTCTACAAAAATCAGCAATTTATATACATTTCACATAAAACCATTAAATAAACATTGAAAACAGAATTTTTGAAAAAATTCACATAACCCCAAGTGTGGTGACCGTAACCATATTTACAGTGAAAAGTAGTGACAAATTCAAAATCAAGGTTATCCGTACAGAAACAAAAGGAAAAGGACACTGTATAAAATGAGACAATTTGGTTTGTTGTATGTCTCTTTACTCTAATTCGTCGACGGCGTTTTGACCCTCTCTAGATACCGGGTCTCATCAGGACTGTTTATCTGGGGACAGTACTCGCACGTGAAGCAATGGAAATCCAACGGTTATGTGACTCGTCTTTTATCCCGAGCCAGTAGATATGATTAACTTCTGCTTAGACGATTACTCCGCTTGATACTAGACGTGTTTGCGGTGTGCGTTTACTTCTTGTGAGTCCAAGAAGGTGGGAGAGAAGATACTCGATCCCACTTGGTTTACGATCAAAACACTCGGCCACTCAATGATGGACCGAGACCGGAATAATTTTCATCGGCGCAGCTACAGCAACAATTAGTTTGCGAGCTCCTGGCTTGAAATATTGACACAAATTATTTGAAATATGCACAAAGTGACATTGGCATTGCCCAGAGGATATAACACTCTCAGCTCTTCAAATTGCATACGCTTGTGCTGAAAAATCTGGTTGTAGATTTTGGAGCAAGCCTTTCCTTTTTAGGCACTGTCTGGAAGACCTGTTGTACTGAAAAAGGACTCCTGCTGCTTACCGTTAGTTCAGTCCAGTGTTGCTCTTCTGTGCTGCCTCCTAAGTGGGTCACACTGTGATACGTCACTTCCGTTTTCTACTGAGGAGCACTGCCCAACTACCTTCCACTTGCAATCTTTATTTGTTGTTGGGTCACCTTTTTTTAAAAATTGTTGGAGCGTGGCACGCCATGCTTTATCTTTAACTATGGCAGCAGGAACCTTCTTTTGGTCTGCATGTGCGGCTTACCCACCTCCATTTTTTAATTACTTGAAACATACTTTGACTCTCAAAGCAGTGCCCGTTTCATGAGCACACAATTTATCTTTCACTTTCCTGCTTGCTTTGTGTTACTGCCAATTTTACGCTCCTTCCAGCCCAGCTGCTTGTTTTCTATTTTTCTTCAATTAGTTTACATAACACAAGCAGCATTAAGGCTTCCATCTGGTTGAAGCTTTTGATGGAAGATGGAGAACTGCTTTTAGAATGAACACTGATGCACAGTGCAACACTCGCCCTGCCCACATACCCAGCGACCCACATCACATACCCTCAGAGGGCAATGCCTTACACGCACCGTGTCTGACCACTTCTGCTCTCACAGCTTCAAACAGCAAGAATCGCTTCTACGGACGACTTCACAGATCTATGAGTATAGCTGCCAACTGGCCCCATGATGTCTTAGTCAGCATCACTTTACGTTCTGGGACTTATATGAGTTACAGAGCACAACCACTTGGATGTCTTTTGTCTGACTTAGTACTCAGTATGGTTTTAATAGACTCAAATTCAGATACAATGCAGAAAAAAAAGTAATAGAAAATAGACGTCAATGGCGATTTAACAGAAGGTTAAACCGTCCTTAGGAGTCTTGTTGTAGTTGACTCGAAGTGCAAGTTGGAAGAGCAGACAGCCGGCACGTGTTTCGTCGTTTAATACAACTTTTTCAAGGCTCAAAAAATATTCCTACAGCAATGGCTTGAAATGTTCTTTAGAGGGACCCAGTGGAGTTTTCTAGGGATTTTGAGTGCACTTGGATCATTCAAATAACACCAATGATCCTCTTTAAGTATGGTGCATCCAAAACGAAATACTCAACATAAGTGATGGTTCAAAACCCGTATTATGATACTACTAGAGATAGAGTTCAGGAGTAGTCAGGTTGTCATAAATTCAACACTAAAAATAGTGGGGCATATTACCAACAACTAGCGATAATTTTTGTCTCTAACTTGTTTAGAGACAAAAATTATCGCCGCACATCGGCGATTTTTATCGCAGATAAACCTTGCTATTAGCAAGGTTTATCGCAAATGCGATAAAAAAACGGCCGCAATGCATGAATATCGCTGAAAAGTCAGCAATATTCATGCATTATGGAGCAAATGCTCTTAGCCATGTTATCCACCTCCCATTGGATAACATGGCTAAGAACTGCTCAGGGCAGGTGTTAGCTTTTGGAGATATTCCCGCTTAGCGCGAATATCTCCAAAAGTTGGTAATAGGAGATAGCGATGTTAGCGACTGTTTTCAGTCTCTAACATCTTGGCACACCCACTTTGCATCTCATTAGTGATAAATATCACTGATATGCAAAGTGGGGCCCAAGATGGTTGCTATCTCCTACTAGCTGTCGCTAACTGGTGTTAGCGGCAGCTAGGTAATAGGGAGATAATTTTATCTCCGCTTTCTTGGCTTTTAAAGCCAAAAAAGCGGAGATAAACCCCCTTGATAATATGCCCCAGTGTTTCTAAACGCGGAGACGTCCTGTGCAGTTTGGGGCATCATCTGATAAGATATAGATGTGTGTTCACTCGTGTTCGAATTATAATAGATTCAAGACTCGTAGTTTTTGGTTCAAAGGGTAGATCACCCGGTAGTGCGAAACCCGTACATCTTCATCCTAGCTCCGCACGTCGCGTCTTAAAGCAGTGGCATCCTCCTCTTATAGGGTTGATTATTTATGATGCAACTTTGTAAACCTACCAACTGTGATGTCCCTGCCTCATCACATTATCTCAGTTTACTGATGCTTGTGTAGCGCTTGGTTGTCCTTCAGCACGAGGTTCTTATCTTAGAAATACTACCCTTCAAATAAATAAAAACAAATCCTAGCATGCAAAGTGCTGTCTGGAGAGTTAGCACACAATCATGTTATAAGCAATTCTGTAGTGCCTTAACAGAATTCCCCTGAAATGTAGCGGCTTGCATCCCGGATTAAAAATGAAGGTCAGCCAGTGTGTGAAACCACGTTGCACAAAGCACCAGGGAAGCTATTGTGAATGGGTGAGTCTGTTCCGGCCTAGTATGAATGAATGCACTGGGATGCTCCATCCTTCAGATACTGTAGGCGTGCTGCACTGCTCAAGAACTCAAGGTAAGTTGGAGGGTCAAAGGACAATTACCTAGCCAACCTCATGTCACAAAAATCCTGGCTCGAGTATAGAGGATAGGTGAAGGAGTTCTGCAAATAAGCCTCGGCCCCCAGAAATGTGTGTTGCTGCCCACCGCCTACAGTCACTGGGAAAATTTAAGGGACAAATCTGACGCTGTCTGGAAACATGCAACAAGCATGGGAGTCCAACACTTTTTTTCAAGTGCCTTAAGTTGCACTCATTTCTTTTCTGTTTTTATTAATGTATTTTTGTAATTCTCTGTGTCCATCCTAGGCATTTGAAAAATTTTATACAAGGCATCCCGTACTAATAAGACCTATGGTACAAGTGTCAGCAGCGGTTGGTTGTTCTAAGAACAATGAACATCACAAAAAAAGAAAAAAAAACATTTCTGCTACTTTTTAAAAATGTTTTATTTACCATTCCAACTTTGATTAGTAAATAAATTGAGGGAAAAAAAATGCCAGGGTCATTTTGTAAATGCTTATTTTTTTAGGCAGAGGGAGATGAAGTAATGTGCCCTCAATCTCCTCCACTTCGACCTCTCACATGTTCTCCTCCACTTCCCTTTCCCTTCTTTTCGTCCACTTTTCTCTCCTACCTCTCCACTCTTTCTGTCTTCAATTTGGCTCCACATTGTATCTCTCTCCTTACCCACTGTTGTGTTGCACACCGGACTGGTGACAACATGGAGGTGGTTGCGTCGCGGGGACTAAGGCCTTGTCAATAAAATACAGGAGACAGGCTGTGAGTTACAACTGGGCTCGCCTATGTAGCCTGAATGGCGTACGTGGGTGCGCACCTAACATTTATTGAAACAAGGTCACATGACCTTCACGTGCCTGTTACGTCATGGGCACGATACAACATTCCTCCCCAGTAAACATCAAAACAATATTAGCCTTGAACCCCAACGCCGAAACTGTTGTCAGACTACACATTTCAGGCCCAGCATCATCATATTCAGTCAACACCAAAACAAGAACAGTCTTACGTGAGATAGTCCTTCAATCGGCATGATGGTTCAGGATTTCTTCTCAGGCTGTACTGGGACAGGCCCCGACTTGGGACCTCAGCATCTTCAGCTTGAGACGTAGACTCACAGCAACCAGCCTAGGGCTGATCAGGAGAGATCTCCAGCCCCGCACTGCGGACACCATCCTGCCGAGAGGAATGGAAGTTGCTAGATTCACCCCATTCCTCCTGTGAAACCAGCTCCGTCGCCTCCGCTTGACATTCTCCATCCACTGACAGGGTACTATAATCAACCTCAGGGGAACCAATGGACGACTCTGGCACCTCCCCGTGATACTTCTTGAAGTGTGACACATTTCGGGCAACAGTTTCTCTGCCACGGGTTGCCATGATCCGGGTTCCTTTGACATTAACCACAGTCCAAGGTTTCTTTTCACATGGCAACTGAAACTTGCCAGCAGCAAAGCGATTCCTGAGCAGCAGCAAGTCCCCCTTTTCAAGCTGTCGAGACTTGGCCTCCGCTGACTGACTTGGGTGTAGGCCTCCCGACGTCGGGCATCAATCCTGGGGTCATCAGGTGTGTTCAGTTGCCATTGTGGGTGATGAGGTATTGAGTCCGTGACCCCCCGGACCATGAGCAGATGAGCATGTGCGACACCCATGGTGGTGTGGGGCATCTGACGGTAGCTTCTGAGAAAAGTGAAGATAGTCAATTCTATGGACTGTCTCTTGTTGTGAGCAATTCCAATTACTTTATTTAGAGTACTCATGAACCTCTCCGCTTCACCATTGGCTTGGGGCCATCTGGAAGTGAATCGGCGGTGGCTAATGCCAAGATTGTTAAGGTATGCAGCCAGTTCCTGCCCCTAGAAGGGAGGCCCGTTACCGGTTCACAGCTCCTGGGTAAGGCCATGTGCGGCTATGATCTTTTCAATCTTTGGTATCACCTCTGCTGCACTACGAGAAGCTATGATTTCTACTTCGGGATACTTTGAATGTTCATCAATGGCCAAAAATGTATGACGACCGTCCGGAAGACTGCCAAAGTCCAGGCTAACACAGGAAAACGGAGACCTCGGTCGAGGCTCTGCAATGACTGGGCAGGACCTGGCATTTCTCCCGTCACTTGACAGACGAGCAAGAACGGACTGTAGCCTCCACTAGTTCATCCATCAGTGGGAACCACACTTTGGTTCGGAGACGGGATTTAGTCTTTACCATGCCTTGGTGCCCTATGTGGGGAAGCTGAAGGCACATATCTGTTAAGGACGTGGGGATCAACAGCTGTTGTCCCCTCAGCAAGCACCCCATAGTGTCTTCGGTGAGCTTGTCTCTGATGTGGTATAGGCTCTCCATGATTCGCTGGGCAGGTATTATCAATATCTTCCAGTCCTCTTTAGCCTTGTGTCAATTGCCACTCTGGAGAGCCGCCTTGGCTCTTTGCAGACAATCATCTTTGGAAGTTGCTTCTGTGAGATCACCCATGGATAGGAGGAGTGGGCATGAGCGGGCCGCAACACACCTGACATACTCTTCGGTGTCGGCCGCTTCTTCCATTTCCTGGGCTGTCGCTGCTCTGGGGAGCCGAGACAGGTCGTCTGTAGGATTGCCGGATCCTGGCTGATATTCTACCTATATAGTTATAATATCCACTTTTCAATCCTGGGAGGTGGTTTGGTAGAAGTGCCGGAAAACAGAGCCACAAGGGGTTTGTTGTCTGTGGTCACTACAACGGCTTGCCGTAGACATACAGGTGAAAGTGACGACACCCCCATTGAATGGCAATGGCTTCCTTCCTCGAGTTGAAAGTATCTCTGTGCAGTCTCAGTAAGGGACCGGCTTGCGAAGGCCATTGGGGCCCAGTCATCTTCCTGATGTTGTCTTTGCAGCAGTGCAGCTTCCAAACCCAGGGGCCCGCATCCACTGCTTTCTGGGTCATCATCTTCCCCGGGTCGAAGAAGGCGAGCGTCGTGGCCTCTGAGAGCACGTTCTTGATTTCCTTGATAGCCTTGGGCAGGTCCGGACCCCACTTCCAAGGGACAGAGTCCTTGGTAAGTTCTTGTAGCGGTATTGTCAAAGTGGTTAGGTCACGAATTTACCTGCAGCAATAGTTCACCATGCCGAGGAAGCTGCGGACTTCCGTCACACTGGCAGGAGTGGCGGCTTCTTTAATGTCTCAGACCTTTTCTGGATCTGGGTTGACTCCTTCAGTGGAGAAAGTGTAGCCAAAGAATTGTAGTTTTTCTTCAGGAACTCGCACTTTTCCGGTTGCAGGGTAAGTCTGGCATCCCGCAGCAGACAAAGCACTTGAGTGAGGCGAGAATTGTGTTCAGGAAGTGATTTCGCATGGACCATGATGTTGTCACTAACGCTGATGACACCTGATATGTACATGATCAGCTCATGTATGATGATCTGAAAGACCTCCGCCGCACTGGACATCCCGAAGCTCAATCGTTTATAGCGGTGAATCCCCACATGAGTTGAGAAGGTGGTGATGTTTCGGGATGCTTAGTATCGGGACCGTAGATCAAGCTTGGAGAACCAACAGGCTCCGTCCAATTCCCCGATGAGATCATCTATGGTTGGGGTGATATGTCGTTCCCGTTTGATAGCAGCATTAGATAGTCGCATGTCTTCACAGATCCTCACAGCGCCAGGCTGCTTGGGCTTCCGAGTGACAACGATGGGAGAGACCCAGGGTGTGGGCCCTGTCACCCTCTGAATGATCCCCACTGCCTCCAGCTTCTTTCCTGCTCTACCTGGGGTCACAGATGAAAAGCTATCCTCCGGTGCCGTAGCGCTACGGGCTGGACCATTCGGTCGATGTGTAGATGGATTTCTTTGCCTTTGAATCTCCCGATTCCCTCAAAGACCTCCGAGAGCTCATCTAGTAAATGTTGAATTGGCTCGTGATAAACACTGAATGCAAACGTCACCACACCTAAGTTCTCCGCAGCACAGCACCCTAGCAGCATACCTTGGCCATCTTCAGTGACGTATACGTAGGTGGTGATCGAGTTGTCTCCATGGGAGATGGATGTTTTGAAACAACCTTTTATTTTCAGGGACGTGTCTTGGCCTTAAGCGAACACAGTTATTGCTGACGGGCACAACTTGGGTGCTGGACACATGGTTCGGTGGAGCTGAAGCCATAATATTGGTGGTGACCCCTGTGTCCACTACAGCCATGACGTCCTGGGACCCCACACGAATGTTGTACTGCGGTAACCGTTGCGCTTTCCGTGATGCAGTACCAATCATGTGTACTTTGTGGACGACCCGCTCTTCCTCCTCATCGTCGTCCATGTCACTGGGTGTCTTTTCACCCTCGGGCAGTGCATTGACCACCTGTCAAGGTAGGCAATACAGTTTTGCCCTGCATACCTTCTCAAAATGGTTACATTGCCAGCATCCTGAACACCTTTTTCCTTTGGCCGGGCACTCTGCTGCTGGGTGTGGAGGCCAACCACAGTATCCACATGTTTTTGCTTGTCCTGCAGTTGCTGTCCCGGGCCCTTTCTTGTTCCACCTCGTCGTGGTCTAGGTGTGACAGCATTCACCAGTTCAGTCTTTACCGGGGCTTGGAGTGCCGCCTACATGTGTGCTGCACATGCCTTGGACAGCTCCTTGGTGCACCCCATGGTCAATATGTCTGTGAGGGACTTGCCGGATTCCTCTACAATTCGTTCACACAGTTTGGCGGAGGCACAACCCTGAATCACCTGGCCCCTTATCTCTTCCGTCTCGTCTTGGAACCCGCACGTGGATGCGATGTCGTTGAGTCTTGCGTGGTACGTGTCCAAAGACTCTTCGGGGAGTTGGCGTGCTTGCCTAAATATGAACCGTTCATAGTCCTGATTGGCCATTGGCTCAAAGTGTCCATTGAGGGCATTTATCAATGTGTGCTGATTCATTGGTGCGGCTTCTACAAGCGTCTTAGTGATGTTATGTATGTCTTTGCCTCCAAGGTGTAGCAGCATCGCTCTTTTCTGGCCTCTTATGGACTTTGGTGGCTTCAAAGAAGTTCAACAACCAGTCTACCCATTCTTTCCACTTGGGTGCCAGTGAGGAGGGTGACCCTTCCACTATGAAAGGCTCTATGGGCAGTATCGTGGACATTGTTGATGCTTTGGACCTTGAGAGTTTTGACTCGGTGATCTCCTTGCCCTTCTTTGTCGCAGCAGCATTGTACTATCAGTGTAGGCATACTCTCCGCCTTCCACTAGGCTTCCAACTGCTTGGGCGAAGCGAGGCATGCACCCTGGGATGGTGCAAAGTGACGTCAGCCTTCTCTGCTGGCTTTCACTTACTGCTTTGCCCTGTTGCTAGGTGTGCCCTGAGGCCTGTGACTGTGGTGCATGCTCTTCTGCAAGGCAATTGGTAAGGCTGTGTGTGCCCCCACTATGCCCGTGTTGAGGCCTTGTTATTCCTAGGCCTGTGTTGAGGGATAGGCCTGTGTTAAGGCCTTACTGTTCCTAGTCCTGTGTTGAGGCCTTGACTTCTCCCACATGGGGCAGCGTGCCTCCTCCCTGAGCCCTTTTTCACTGCAGAGGCGCTGGGGGCACTTATCAGCGCAGGTCCGCTGAGCGCTCCGCTCCGGCCACACGTGCCTTGCCGACAGGCGGGGCAGCAGCTCCAGGCGCGCGCTAACACCAGGAAGCGTCCCCACATGGCCAGGCACAGCCGTGATAGGCGGCACAAGCAGCAGGCAGCCTTGCGGAAAGCAGTGCCAGGGCGGGCTCACCTCTCACGGCCTCGCCGGGCCGGTCAGCCAACTGCAGTCCCCGCACGGGACGCTGGGACTCCACAACACCACGGCGCCACACTACAGGGCACGAGTGCCGCGAGCAGGTGTACATGCTCGCGGCGGCCACTCTGACCGATGCGAGGGCACGGCCACCCTCGTCGCCAATTGTTGTGTTGCACACCGGACTGGTGACAACACGGAGGTGGTTGCGTCGCGGGGACTAAGGCCTTGTCAATAAAATACAAGAGATAGGGTGTGAGTTACTACTGGGCTCGCCTCTGTAGCCTGAATGGCGTACGTGAGCGCGCACCTAACGTTTATTGAAACAAGGTCACATGACCTCCACGTTACGTATGTGCCCGTTACGTCACAGGCACAATACATCACCCACCACCCAGTCCCTTCTTGTGGACCCTGCCTAGTCGCTTCCCTTCCTCTCCATCTTATCAGCCCGCTTCTTTTCTAGCCCGACCTCCCCTTTCTGCCCACCGTGGATTTCCCTTGGTCTCCACCTCAGCTCTTCTACTGGTCTACAAGCAATCCTACCATGTGTACCTTTACTCACCTTCACCCCTTCAGTAGTCTGCCCCCTTCAGCTGGCCACTGATGCCCTGTGGCTTCTATGAGGAAAGTGTGCATTTGACATTACTAGGCTCCTGCCCTTCCACGTTCAGTGTCCTGCCTAGTGAACGCTTCCTGCCAGGAGATCCCTGCCTAGCACTGTGTACATAAGTGCTCCTGGTACTAGACTTTATGCAGGATGTGCACTTGCACGTCTCCGCAAGGGAGAGAGGGAGCGAGCTGTCCACTGCCACAGGAGATTAATCCTCGTGGCTGCTTAGCTATAAAACCCAAGAACTTAGACTCAAATCCTCGCTTCTATGTTTCTCCAAACTGTGACTCTGAGCAAATCACCTAATGCATCCAAATGGTGTCACCATTGTCTGTACAGATGGTATTTGCTATGCCGTTTCAGTTAAAGTTCCTTACTCCACTCCTCACAGAGGACAGTGTATAGCAAAAAAAAAACAATTGTAGAAGAAAGTATGTATTTTTAATCTCTACCATGTGTATTTATTCATGTAAAAAAATATGGAACATAGCACGATCTTTTCGAAAACTGCTGATTTCTTATGATTGAATTTGCAACAGGTTTTGGTGGAAGTCAAAGTGTACATGCAAAAAAACAAATCTATACACCATTCCACGCCACACAATGACACAACTAACAATTCCAATACAACCAGCATAATTCCACTCAAACCATATACATGCACTCCATACCACAAGGGTAAAAGACATTGCCATTTGCAACACCAATACCTCTAACACACAAAAATGTTGCATTTCTAATGCTTGTTGTATTCATGGCATGTAACAATGCTAAAGCTACCAGATGGTGCCAGATACTGGAGCCGCTTCTTTTATCTGTCCCTGAAGGATTTTTGCTAAATTAAAATCAGGTCTTTGAGACATGATGCTCAGCATGCCAACTAAACACGCTTAAACTTTATAGCCATGGATTTAAATGAATGTTTATATCTGAAAAAGTAGTCTTTGTGTTTTCCAAAGTGCCGAAAAGAGCATTCTTGGGCTTCCGAGTGACAACGATGGGAGAGACCCAGGGTGTGGGCCCTGTCACCCTCTGAATGATCCCCACTGCCTCCAGCTTCTTTCCTGCTCTACCTGGGGTCACAGATGAAAAGCTATCCTCCGGTGCCGTAGCGCTACGGGCTGGACCATTCGGTCGATGTGTAGATGGATTTCTTTGCCTTTGAATCTCCCGATTCCCTCAAAGACCTCCGAGAGCTCATCTAGTAAATGTTGAATTGGCTCGTGATAAACACTGAATGCAAACGTCACCACACCTAAGTTCTCCGCAGCACAGCACCCTAGCAGCATACCTTGGCCATCTTCAGTGACGTATACGTAGGTGGTGATCGAGTTGTCTCCATTGGAGATGGATGTTTTGAAACAACCTTTTATTTTCAGGGACGTGTCTTGGCCTTAAGCGAACACAGTTATTGCTGACGGGCACAACTTGGGTGCTGGACACATGGTTCGGTGGAGCTGAAGCCATAATATTGGTGGTGACCCCTGTGTCCACTACAGCCATGACGTCCTGGGACCCCACACGAATGTTGTACTGCAGTAACCGTTGCGCTTTCCGTGATGCAGTACCAATCATGTGTACTTTGTGGACGACCCGCTCTTCCTCCTCATCGTCGTCCATGTCACTGGGTGTCTTTTCACCCTCGGGCAGTCCATTGACCACCTGTCACGATAGGCGATACAGTTTTGCCCTGCATACCTTCTCAAAATGGTTAAATTGCCAGCATCCTGAACACCTTTTCCTTTGGCCGGGCACTCTGCTGCTGGGTGTGGAGGCCAACCACAGTATCCACACGTATTTGCTTGTCCTGCAGTTGCTGTCCCGGGCCCTTTCTTGTTCCACCTCATCGTGGTCTAGGTGTGACAGCATTCACCAGTTCAGTCTTTACCGGGGCTTGGAGTGCCGCCTACATGTGTGCTGCACATGCCTTGGGCAGCTCCTTGGTGCGCCCCATGGTCAATATGTCTGTGAGGGACTTGCCGGATTCCTCTACAATTCGTTCACACAGTTTGGCGGAGGCACAACCCTGAATCACCTGGCCCCTTATCTCTTCCGTCTCGTCTTGGAACCCGTACGTGGATGCGATGTCGTTGAGTCTTGCGTGGTACGTGTCCAACGACTCTTCGGGGAGTTGGCGTGCTTGCCTAAATATGAACCTTTCATAGTCCTGATTGGCCATTGGCTCAAAGTGTCCATTGAGGGCATTTATCAATGTGTGCTGATTCATTGGTGCGGCTTCTACAAGCGTCTTAGTGATGTTATGTATGTCTTTGCCTCCAAGGTGTAGCAGCATCGCTCTTTTCTGGCCTCTTATGGACATTGGTGGCTTCAAAGAAGTTCAACAACCAGTCTACCCATTCTTTCCACTTGGATGCCAGTGAGGAGGGTGACCCTTCCACTATGAAAGGCTCTATGGGCAGTATAGTGGACATTGTTGATGCTTTGGACCTTGAGAGTTTTGACTCGGTGATCCCCTTGCCCTTCTTTGTCGCAGCAGCATTGTACTATCAGTGTAGGCATACTCTCCGCCTTCCACTAGGCTTCCAACTGCTTGGGCGAAGCGAGGCATGCACCCTGGGATGGTGCAAAGTGACGTCAGCCTTCTCTGCTGGCTTTCACTCACTGCTTTGCCCTGTTGCTAGGTGTGCCCTGAGGCCTGTGACTGTGGTGCATGCTCTTCTGCAAGGCAATTGGTAAGGCTGTGTGTGCCCCCACTATGCCCGTGTTGAGGCCTTGTTATTCCTAGGCCTGTGTTGAGGGATAGGCCTGTGTTAAGGCCTTACTGTTCCTAGTCCTGTGTTGAGGCCTTGACTTCTCCGACATGGGGCAGCGTGCCTCCTCCCTGAGCCCTTTTTCACTGCAGAGGCGCTGGGGGCACATATCAGCGCAGGTCCGCTGAGCGCTCCCCTCCGGCCACACGTGCCTTGCCGACAGGCGGGGCAGCAGCTCCAGGCGCGCGCTAACACCAGGAAGCGTCCCCACATGGCCAGGCACAGCCGTGATAGGCGGCACAAGCAGCAGGCAGCCTCGCGGAAAGCAGTGCCAGGGCGGGCTCACCTCTCACGGCCTCGCCGGGCCGGTCAGCCAACTGCAGTCCCCGCACGGGACGCTGGGACTCCACAACACCACGGCGCCACACTACAGGGCACGAGTGCCGCGAGCAGGTGTACATGCTCACGGCGGCCACTCTGACCGATGCGAGGGCACGGCCACCCTCGTCGCCAATTGTTGTGTTGCACACCGGACTGGTGACAACACGGAGGTGGTTGCGTCGCGGGGACTAAGGCCTTGTTAATAAAATACAAGAGATAGGGTGTGAGTTACTACTGGGCTCGCCTCTGTAGCCTGAATGGCGTACGTGAGCGCGCACCTAACGTTTATTGAAACAAGGTCACATGACCTCCACGTTACGTATGTGCCTGTTACGTCACAGGCACAATACATCACCCACCACCCAGTCCCTTCTTGTGGACCCTGCCTAGTCGCTTCCCTTCCTCTCCATCTTATCAGCCCGCTTCTTTTCTAGCCCGACCTCCCCTTTCTGCCCACCGTGGATTTCCCTTGGTCTCCACCTCAGCTCTTCTACTGGTCTACAAGCAATCCTACCATGTGTACCTTTACTCACCTTCACCCCTTCAATAGTCTGCCCCCTTTCAGCTGGCCACTGATGCCCTGTGGCTTCTATGAGGAAAGTGTGCATTTGACATTACTAGGCTCCTGCCCTTCCACGTTCAGTGTCCTGCCTAGTGAACGCTTCCTGCCAGGAGATCCCTGCCTAGCACTGTGTACATAAGTGCTCCTGGTACTAGACTTCATGCCAGGTACTGGAGCTGCTTCTTTTATCTGTCCCTGAAGGATTTTTGCTAAATTAAAATCAGGTCTTTGAGACATGATGCTCAGCATGCCAACTAAACACGCTTAAACTTTATAGCCATGGATTAAAATGAATGTTTATATCTGAAAAAGTAGTCTTTGTGTTTTCCAAAGTGCCGAAAAGAGAATCAGAGCATTCCCTTATGAACAAAGTTTGTTGGTCTCTGTGGTGTCAGCCAGTCAGGCTCAGACATCTCAAGTATTACGTTTTGATACATTTAATAAACTAAATAAAGCCAGAGACACACCCGTAACTTATAGTAGTGTAATACCTCACTTTCTGGTCTATTGCAAATATATTTTGAGTTCTCAACAGAAGCTGTCAGCAATGGTTACTTATTGCGAGATCTAACGTTCTTTGCAAGGTTTACAGTTATTTGGAACGAGCACCGGAAAATCCCAAAGGTTTGGCAAGCATTCTTACTTACAAGATAGACATATTGAATTTCCCAGTGCTTTCAGGCAAATACGATTTCTCGTCCCAGGACAGGTAGCATGGGCTGTCTGTGTCATGAGTGGTGGTTGGCTCTACAAGAGCTCTGGGCCTTGTTGCATAAGCTGCGCATGTGCTAGCTCTACATGCGGTGGGATCTGCTGGTGAGAATCTACATGCTCATGTCGGAAGCTCCCACGCTGTTAAGAGATGAGAAGAGGACATCACAAGTGTCTCTTCAGAACCTGGAGGCTGGTAAGCATGGGGGAGGGTGCAGAGCAGAGTTCATGACATGTGAGGGTACTTGGAGAAAGTTGAGGTGGGTGGTGTGGTGCCGGGATAAGGGAATAGACATGGGAGTACACAGACAGATGCCACACTCGGTGCCACTGTCGGAAGTAACCCCCGAATGGGTTCTTCCCATTTATTAATGTGTGTTTCCGGAGCGGAGCCAGAAAGAGTCGAGCGCTAAACACTACATCCCTTTCTAACTCAGTCTTTTTTTTTTCTTCTGAACAACAAAACTTTCAAAACATAACTAAGACTAATGAAATAAAGTTCAGGATGATGCATGCAGTCTGATGGCACCAGCCTCTGTATCCTCAGCACACAAAGTCTCGGAGCTGTTGGCTCGGGTGAGGATTATGTCGCAGACTGTACCTCTGGAGGGAGCCTCTGTGGTGTGTGTTCTCAGGTGACGCCTTGGCTGGAGCTAGGAGAGGGAGCGACAAGTTGTTGGAGTCCGCCTCCGGTGGGTTGTTTCCTCTCGCTGGTTCTCTGTCTGCGGCCTCTTGGGCTGGGGTCACTGGAATTTCTGGTTGGCCTCCATCTGACTCACTCCAGATGTTGGTGGAAACTTCTTTGAACCAGGAGATATTCCTAGAGACTTCTTCACCTCCTTTCCTGGCTGTTACCATGGTCCCGTTGCTGGTACTACTGTCCATGTTCCAGGTTCATAGGCCGTCCTGAATTTCCCTCCTGGTCGACGGTCTCTGAGGATAACAGTTGCTCCCGGCCAGAGAGTACTTGGCGGAGCGCTGCGTTGGGTACTGGTTTGGATGTTTCGTCATTCTCGTTGGTCTTGCACTTGTTGCACCTCCAGCGGGTGGGTGTCCACCCTAGACAGGTGGGAATGAGATCTCTTCTTGTGCCTTGTAGCATTAGCAACCAGGGACTCCGCTGCGTGGTGCTGTATGGAGTACTCCTGTAGTCTCTTAGGAATTCGTGTTGTGGTTTCTCCGGGTCGGCTTGTTCCAGCACCGCAATATGGAACATCTTGTTGAGGGTGTGCATACATCTCTGGACGTCACCATTTGCCTGTGGCCATTGGGGTGTGACATGCAAGTGATGTATCCCTCGCTGCTTCAGAAATGCAGCAAATTCTGAGCCCTGGAATGGTGGTCCATTGTCCCTTTGGATTTTGTGGGGGAAATCAAACATGGCGAACACTTTCTCCAGGGCGGGGCTTACGTGTGTTAAGGCGGTTGATGTCACTCTTTCCACCACTGGGTATTTTGAGAATGTATCGACGATCACTAAGGTGTGTTTCCCTTCGGGGAAACTGCCAAAGTCAATGCTCATCTTGGACCATGGGTTTGTGCATGCCTCTTCGGTAATTACCAGGGTTGGTCTCTCTGGGGTACTGGTCAGTTGGCAGGACGAGCAACGATGAATGAGATCTTCCACTATTTGTTCCAGTTCCGGGAACCAAATCTTTTCCCTCATTCGTACCTTCATTTTCATCACTCCCTGATGGCCTCCATGAGATGGTTGGGCGGCACAGTGTTTCAGCGCTTGAAGTATGACCAATCGCGATCCCCTTAGCAATATCCTGTCTCTGGTGGTACTAAGTACGTTCTTTATGTCCCAAATCTTCGACAGGCCGTCTTTGTCTTCTGGACTCCAAGCATTTGCGTGTCGCAAATAGCCTGCCCATGATCCATCTTGAACTGCTTGGAGAGCTCTGGTGTATACGGTATCGGCGATGTCCGCTTCTTTGATGTCCTCGAGGGTCATGACCTGGGGGCAAGCCGTGGTTGATATCATGTGGACATACTGCTCAACAACTTCTTCATCTTCATGAGTCTCTAGCGGTGTTGGGTGCCTAGACAGGAAATTTGTGGGATTCTTTCAACAGGGTCGGTAGACCAGCTCCATCTCATAGGCACAAGGGGCTGATGGTTTGTGACCATAGTGAAGGGTTGTTCTGTTAGGTACACATGAAAATGGTTGCACACCCACTTTATGGTGAGCGCCTCCCGCTATATTTGGTACAAAAGGGGGTGGTGATGGACGGACCATCTGAACCAATCAAACACTCACACCCAGTCAACAGATCTCGGTTTAATCCATCACCGTTCTTTAGCCCACTCTGCCACCCCAGTTCAGACATGGCCATATGCAAATCAGTCTGACCATGTGCCTCATGGGAACAGTCCAGCCCAAACTGCCAAGCCATGCCTTCCCTGGACTGGAAACAAGCTTCCTAGGACCGGTTTCTGGCATTACAGCAGTCTTCAGCCAGCTTGCTTGAATCCAGTGGCAAAGTGAGCAAGGGACTCACGTCTGAGCAAACCCTGCCAACTTATGGCGAACAAAGCGGTACAAAAGGGGGTGGTGATGGACGGCGCATCCGAACTAATCAAACACTAACACCCAGTCAACAGATCTGGGTTTAATCCATCACCGTTATTTAGCCCACTCTGCCACCCCAGATCAGACATGGCCATATACAAATCAGTCTGACCCTGTGCCTCATGGGAACAGTCCAGCCTGAACTGCCAAGCCATGCCATCCCTGGACCGGAAACAAGCTTCCTAGGACCGGTTTCTGGCATTACAGCCGTCTTCAGCCAGACTTGCTTGAATCCAGTGGCAATGTGAGCAAGGGACTCACGTCTGAGCCTACCCTGCCAACTTATGACTGGGTGTGAGTGTTTGATTGGGTCAGATGCTCCGTCCATCACCACCCCCTTTTGTACAGCTTTCTTCGCCATAAGTTGGCAGGGTAGGTTCAGACGTGAGTGGCGCTTTTTTCATACGCCGATGATACTCAAAACATCTTTTCTCTATCAGCTGATAAGAGACTGGGTCCTTCTGCTGTGCAATTGGGCTTGCCCAACATTGCATCGTGGATGCAATTGAATTTGCTCAAGCTCAATGGAGAAAAGATTGAAGTGCTTATTTTTGGTAAAAATTCTGAACATTGGGGCCCTCAACATTGGCCAGCAGAAATGGGGCCCTTACCCAAGCCTTCCTCTCAGGTCCGCAATCTAGGTTTTATTATTGACAATAAACTGTCAATGAAACAACAGGCAGTACAAACCGCAGCCACCTGTTTTACCATCCTAAAATGGTTTAAAAAAATCATTTGGATTTTCCCTGTTGATACCCAAAGGCGGTAGTCCAGGCACTCGTAACATCTCGCCTGGACTATAGTAACGTCCTTTTTTTGGGTTCAAACAGGGATGTGCTGCGTAAGCTTCAGGTGGTACAGAACTCTGCAGCCAGATTACTGTATGGACTTCCTAGAATGTCCAGTACGGCTAATGCCCTGAGAGAATTACATTGGCTCAAGGTGGAACAGCGTACTAAATTTGAAGCCCTGTGCTATATGTTTAGAATTAAGATTGGCTCAGCTCCTAAATACCTACCAGATCTGGTACGCCATTACCACCCTTCTCGCCTGCTTCGCTCCTCCTCAGAAGAGAAATTCGAAATCCCCAGGATCAAATAATGAGAATGAGAGGGCGCTCCTTCTCTCTTCTGGGGCCAACTTTGTGGAATTCTATACCTGATGTGATGTGGAAGGAGAAGCTGTGCCCCAATTTTTGCAAGCAATTAAAAACTTGGCTTTTCACTCAACAATTCTAATTTCAGATTTCCAGAGTCTATTTTATGGCCTGCGCTGGGAAACCCTTGTTGGGTAGCTGTGTGCATTAGAAAAATAAATTAACATAACATAACATGTATGAGCCAGAAGTGTGGGGCACAGGTCTTAGCTCCTCCCACGTGGAGAGCTGCAGCATGTGTCTTGCCTGCGTAGCATCAGCATGCTACCGGGTCAGGTGATGAGTGCCGAGGTATCAAGCTGTCTTTGCACAATCAGGATTTGCAGAAGGGTGAAGCAGTGCAGGATTACCTGTAGGTGGCACTTACTTGTGGATGTGCAGGACTGGAGGGCACTAGCGTGGCTCCGTGCGCTGTGTGGATGTGCTAGGCGCGGTGCGGTCATGCGCACATGCTTGCGGGCCGTTGCTGAGCACTGTGCTGCTCCGTGCAGGGGAGAGCCACGGGGCACAGGGCAGTTGCGTTGTCCAAGCAGTCCAGGAGGGGGGGCGAGGGTTGCGCCCACCACCCTCATCCCCAGTGTGGTTCCAGGATCAGGGAATAGGCAAGGGCGCACACAGACACATGCCATGCTCGGTGCCCGTGTCGGAAGTAACCCCCAAGCGGGTTCTTGCCATGTATTAATTCCCTGCAGGCCATGCCTGGCCTGCGGATGACATGGGTGCGTGTATGTGTGTTTCCGGTGCAGAGCCGGATAAATATGAGCGCTAACCACTACAGGTGGTAGGGGAAGAAGGCTGGTATAGTCCAGTCCAACTTGTTCATTTCTGGAAACGGAAAACCTGCAGTATTACGTTAAGATATAAGAGTGGGTGGTGGCTGTGCTATCGAGCAACTGAAGGATGCTATTTGAGACCCAGTTCTTTCCCAACACTTCTTAAATCTAAGGCCTTTGTATACCAATGGTGCTATTGACAGTGCCTCACGCTGCAAAAACAATCTGGTCTGGGGACAACTAGATGGAAAATGACGAATGCCGATGGGACTACTGGGGCAGAAGGAGTGGCCAGTCACTGTCCAGTGTGTGGGAAAAGAAGGAGTTAGGGAAAAGTAAATATGAACCAAATGGGCCTGCGTGAATCTTGATTCTTCTACATGTCAAGGGAATGTTCCACATGGCAAAGCCTTATCAATGGATTTCTTCTACGCAGATTCTGAAAAACCAGGAGACACTTTTGAGGGCCCAGTGAAACCTTTAGTCAGTCAAAGCATATAAACCAGAATCACAGACTTTCCCAATGCAAGATAACAGCGGCTCAGGGGTCTCCAGGTGTGCTGAACTGCAGTAGCAACTACATTTCACATTGCTGCCAGGCTCATTGCCACGACCAACTGTAAGTGGCAGGATGAAAGAGAACCACTTGGCATTCGTGTCCTTTGTGGACATCGGAATGCCCGAACCCATGATGCATGGCAGAAAGCTCACGTATGTTGTGAGGGAACTCGCAAACCGTTTTTCATCTTGAGTGACAGGTGTCCCGATGTAAAATGAGTCTTGACAGTGGTGTGGTCGTCGAATGTTGGGGCTCACACAGTTCTTAAAAAACGCCAGAAAATGTGAATTAAAGTGAAAAAGCAGAACAGCTTTATGAAGAATATACATGTTTGACACAATTAACCAAATATGACGAAAAGGGGGTGCTTGACCATACATATGAGATATAAAATGGTTCCCGACGTGGTCTGAAGGATAAACCCCCAAAATGGCAACAGAAAAACAGTGAGAACTGAGGGGCATATTATCAAGGGGGTTTATCTCCGCTTTTTTGGCTTTAAAAGCCAAGAAAGCGGAGATAAAATTATCTCCCTATTACCAAGCTGTCGCTAACACCAGTTAGTGACAGCTAATAGGAGATAGCGACCATCTTGGGCCCCGCTTTGCATGTCAGTGATAGTTATCACTAATGACATGCAAAGTGGGCGTGCCAAGATGTTAGCGACTGGAAACAGTCCCTAACATCGCTATCTCCTATTACCTACTTTTGGAGATATTTGCGCTAAGCGCGAATATCTCCAAAAGTTAACACCTGCCCTGAGCAGTTCTTAGCCATGTTATCCAATGGGAGGTGGATAACATGGCTAAGAGCATTTGCTCGATAATGCATGAATATCGCTGACTTTTCAGCGATATTCATGCATTGCGGCCGTTTTTTATCGCATTTGCGATAAACCTTGCTAATAGCAAGGTTTATCTGCGATACAAATCGCCGATGTGCGGCGATAACTTTTGTCTCTAAACAAGTTAGAGACAAAAATTATCGCTAGTTGTTGGTTAAATACTCCTGTGATCAGATCCAAGATGCGGTTGACAATGGCTCTCGTATAAGGCTGAAAGTGCCTAAAATATTATAGTGGCTGAAAAAAGATGAGCCAGAGCCCTCTGTATGTGTTCATAATATTTTCTTTAAAAAAAATAGAAGGCTTTAGCTCATGTTAGGCATAAAAAGGAGCCATATTTACTTATACCTATTAGGATGCTTATAGGAAAGGATATCGCGCTGCTCTCTTGTTTCTACTTCACTTCGAAGGCGCTTTAAATCAGGGGATACTTTTACTTACAAATAACAGATTAGAGCCATCTATGTCATATTATCAAATATTGTCCCACAGGATTCCATTTATTGCAAACTGTCTGGATTCAGAGCACATCCAGAAATTGGAAAGTTCATAGATCATTTATGACATCCATACAAGTAAGGAGTGAGGTAAATACATCTGAATTACATTTTCGAGTTCTCATTTAGGATTGTGGCTTGCAGTTGGCTCTGTTTAGATGCAAACATTGTATCATCTGAAACTAGTACCAAAAACATATTAAATAGAATAATCGGAAATGGGAAACGTAGTTCATATTTCCTTCCTATAAGTGAAATGGAACGTGGATTTTAAAAAGCGTAAGTACTTCTGTTTCTGAAAAAAAGAAAACTATTTTGTAGGAAGAAGTAACCGTTCCCATATGTGCCCTTAATACGTGTAAACATGAGTGCAAGCGTGCGCTGATAGATGACATTATTAAATACTGCATTTTTTTAGTTTCTTTCAATTTGCACAAATAAATTAGCTCACTGCTCAAGCTCAAACACATTAACCACTGAGCTGAGGCAACATTTTCATCTAAAAAGATTTAATGGGGTTGGATTTAAAGTTAATTACCTACAAGAGTTCAATATCCTCACGCACTGGTAATTATTGCTCTTTATAAAGTAATGCTTCAATGTGAATTTAACAGGGTGCATGCATTGAACTTTCTGAACCCGATGGCTTTCACAATTATAACATTTCATTTTCAAGTTATTTGATTTAATAACACTGGACGCTTCATAGGAGGAACCTTTGTGACAGCCAGCCATGAATGCTATGGGTTCAATTGCTGCCCTGTAAGTGCTTGCAATGGCAAACGCTCCGCATTTTGTGACTCCATCATCTTCACCCCATAGCTGATGATCGATGGCTTGATAGCACCCTTTAGAATGAACCAAGTGATCAGGCTTAAAACTGCACAGGAAACAGTGCTCAAGAGATGAGGGAAATAGGGACAAGCATTTAAGAATCGGGCAAGTTTTGAACAAAGGTGTTTTGTAGATTTGGGCATTGTCAATGTTCTTTAAAGTCCTGGTAAATGTTGCATTTGTCATCTAATCACATAGGCAGGTTCCACCATTCTCATACTTCCCCACCCTTGTTTAGAGATGAAGGAATTGGGGGGCATATTATCAAGCCTGAGCAATAAAATTATCGCCGCTTTATCGGCAGGAAACTGCCGCAAACGTGGCGATAATGGGCTTGATGATAGGCTCTAAGGAATACCAATCGAAGCTCATGTTAAATGTGAAGGACATCTAACATGAGCTTCGATTGGAATTCCATAGAGCATATTATCAGCCCATTATCGCCACTTTATCAGCAGTTTCCTGACGATAAAGCGGCGATAATTTTATCGCCCAGGCTTGATAATATGCCCCGCAGTCTTGCTAACAGTGGAGCCTCAGCTGGCTTTACTGCCTGCCGGAACTCTCAGTGTTGGCTATCCCTCTTATACCCCCGTGAAGGGCAACCATCATTTGTGCACACAACATGGCGGTCCTGGGCAGGGAAATAACTCAATTACCCACCTGCACAGGGAGAAATGTCCCTGCATAATAGAAACACTGGTATTTTGGTCTGCCACCGCAATCTCTTGCAGGCAAGTATGTTGGACAAGTCGCTAAGGTGCTATCTGTTTTAAAAGGACTCTTCCATAGCCAAGGCACTCACCTAGGCACTCTAGCCAAATCTAGGCAAAGAATCGGATATATTTCACAGAACAAATGCATTACCAAGACCGAAGACAGTGAAATAGTGGGGTAGCTATGGGAGATCTCAGTATGTTTTTTTGGGTTCAATGGCAGTATTTCACACTTGGCCAATTTATTCACAAGACCTCTTATATTCATGCCTTTAAATCACATTAAACTACTTTCACTTTTAGTGATTGGGCTGCTTATTATTATTTGTCAATGTACAATTAAAAGGAGAAAACTAGACCCCTGAGAAACATCCTGGGAGTTGGAAACCAAATACATATATTTTATCTGCTGCCCACACATTGAGTTCTGGCTGCTTTCATGCTAATCGTCATGAAACATTTCACAGGTGTCTGCCTTTATTGAGGTTGGGCAGCAGTTGCCCTTTAACCCATTCCTTGTAATGATATATAATGTAATTAAAGTTCAATAGAGGTCTAAGAGTTGCGGTGGAGATGGACCAATTTGGTACTTCAAGGCTGCAATAAAATCTTTTTTTATGAGGGGTTGGGTGTGGTCCTAAATGTGGACCACAGAGGAACAGATTAAAGATATTTCACTTTTGATCACAATTATCAGGCAATATCCCTGCACTGTGAGAATACTCATTTGCTACATTTAGCAAAAAGAAATACTAGATTTGATTGGTTCCTATAAGAAATTGGGGTATTAATTGAGGGGGGTTAGAAACCACCTCAAGTAATACCCACAACTCTTGTTAGGTTTAACCACTAAAATGACTAAATAAACCTGAGCTCAACCCCCGGATAGCTATGGCACAGAGCAGACAGGCATAACTTAAAGACAACAAGTAAAATATTTATACAAAACCCAAATCGTGTAAAGTCAAAACACAAAATAGAAAAAAATCACAAACCAATTTATAAAACAGAGTAAATGCCAATAAATAAAATGACAACAAAACAACAATAATCCAATAGATTTTTAGAGTTGAATTATAAAAATGGCACGAAAAAGCATTATTCACCGACTGCCATCAGGTTGTGCTTGATGGTTACCAAGGTGCAAGTTAAGGCTGACAGCAATAAAGCACAAGTCAGATTGAAAAACCAGGTTTGAACTGGTTAGCAGTTTTACTTTTGGACATAGGGCCTTATTATGAGTTTGGTAGTCCTACTGTTGGCCCGCCACCGCCGTGCCAAAAGGAGGACCACCAAGCCCATCGAGCGTCCGCCAGCCCACCAGATTATGAGTGTAATCCAGGGTGGGCGGAGGTGCTGTGACGTCAGCTGTTTAAGACTCATAAGAGAGCCTTATCAGCAGACTGACACAGTGACAGTGCCAGCAGCACATTCCTGCACGGTGTGGCAATTACTATGTTGCGTGTGCTATACCGTGCTGGAACGGGGGTTAAATTCCAGGGTGGCACAACATGTGCACCATGCAGGCACTCCCAAGAGTGGAAGCAGTTGCCTCTCCACTGCCCTTTTCAAGGTGAACTTACCACCATGAAATGGGCAGTGGACAGGCAACTCATAATTTGCTCTGCAATGCGCTGCTGCACTGCCAGCATATTACTGCTCCTGACCGCTGCACCACTGCTGTGGGATCATGGATCACAGCAGATGCAGCAGTCCTGTGGTTGTCCGACCGCCACACTCAGAATATTGCGGGCAGGCTCGTAGTGGTGGAGGCGGCCAAGAAAGATGAGCAGACACATTTCCTCCTATTCGTTTTTGAGACAACTGCCAACAGAGGATCAGAGGTACATAGAGGTCTTATTGGCTGGTAGTGTGTGAGTCCGTTAGTCAAGTAGCGGATACCTCACTTATAAAAGGCTCTGTGGGCCAACACAGGCCCCTTGAAATGTACTCTCTCCTAG
The DNA here is from genome assembly GCF_964263255.1 of Lissotriton vulgaris. Lineage (NCBI taxonomy): Eukaryota > Metazoa > Chordata > Amphibia > Caudata > Salamandridae > Lissotriton > Lissotriton vulgaris. The sequence goes on from NC_141685.1 coordinate 1,970,055,374, forward strand.
ACTGGTAACCAATACAGTTCCTTCAGTTGCAGACAAATGTGATTATTTTTCTGGAGCCATAAAAGAAGTTCTGTACTGACTTAAGTCTCTCAAGTTGGAACGCTGGGAGACCCCGGTACACAACATTGACGTAATCCAGCGATTAAGTTATGAGAGCTTGAATTACTGTCTTTTGGCATTGCAAAAGGGAGCAGAAATAGAAACGTTTTGAAGATCTAAGGCCAAAGCAAACTCCTGCAACACTGCCCACATGGCAGCTGGAGGCTAGCTTATTGTGGATCTTTACCCCCAGGTTTCGAACTGTGGCAGGGGGTAGTAGGAGAAGGAGCAAGATTGGGCCACCATTTATGTCCCCAAGAAGGAGGATTAGAGCCAAAAAAGATTTTGCTTTTGCTGGTGTTGTATTGAAGATTGCTCCCGCACATCCACTGAAATAGCAATGACATTCATGCTATAAATCTGTTCTGGGCATTGGGAATATTACTGTCTCAGGTAAGAAGGATCTGTGTGTTGTCTGTATATGACATTACTTGCACGCCAAAAGATTCCACCTGGACTGCCAGGGGAGTCATGTAGAAATTAAGTAGATTTTACCTCGGGGTAGAGCCCTGAGGAACACTGAATCTGAAAGTTTTGAGGTCAGATGCAAAAGGTGCCATCCGTATAGGCTGACGTTTGCCAGATAAAATGGACCCAAACCAGACCAAGGCAGCCCCTCCTATCCCAATATTACTTAGTCATTGAAGGAGGATAGGGAAGGAAACTGTTCCAAATGTGGCAGATAGATCTAGAAACAGGAGGACCACTTGCTTCCCTTGATCCACTCCAAGTCTAATGATATGAGAGACTTCTATCAGTGTAGATTCAGTTCTGTGTCCAGGGTGAAAGACCGATTGAGATGAATGCAGTAACTGATTAGAGTCCAAATACATGGACAGCTGAGCATTAATCAGTTTTTCAAAAAATTTAGAGAAGGCCAGCAGTAATGAAATAGGCCCATAATTGGCCAAGATGGATTTGTCGACAGAAGGTTTTTTCAGAAGCGGAATAAACATAGCTGTTATCTAACAGCTGGGAATGGTGGATTGACATAGGGAGTAATTCAGGAGTGTGTTAAAAGTAGGAATTCTAGTCACATGATTGGCTGCCATAATATGAGGGTGCAAGGGTCATCTGGCGAAACCAGATTTGCAGGACTTTGAGGCTTTCTCAGAGTCTTCCAAAGCGACAGTGACAACTCCAGCCGAGGAGCAGGGTCACGTAGATGAAACCGTAAAAGGCCGGTTCCCCAAAAAAGTTCCACAATGTCAGATAGCTGCTGGACAAGGACCTGGTGAAGCCATTAGCATTTAGCTGGAGAGCTCAGAGTGGGAGAAATTAGATTTTCACATCCAAGAAGGTCCTTAGCAGGCTAAATACTTTTGGTGCCTTCGCTCAGTGAAGATTTCTTCATTCTGAATTGGTCTCTTTTCAGGAACTCGAATTCCTTCAGCAGCACAAAGCTGCAAATTGTACTCTCTCTACAATGTCTCACTGACTTGGATCTGCTGCTGCGGAAAAGCTCCAAGTGGGAGCAACCTGAATCTTTGATCCTGCAGCAATCCACATTTGTTGAATTAATTTAGCAGGTTTCTCTCAGTCCTCCAGAGGCCTTTGGATCCAAAATGTTTCTACTTGCCAGGTTTTTCAGAATATTAGGGGTACACTTTCACACAACATAGGGTCCCAGGACCGCAGGAACAGCTCTTGTGGTCAAGACTCACTCAAGCAGAAGCCACTAGTATTGTCCAAGCCAGGTCCAGTTCAAAGTGGTCAGCTGAGGTCTTCAGGGTAAGGACTGCTAGCAGCTTGGTATGTGACTGTAGCTTAAGAGGAGGTCAGCCAACTGACTCTAGGAGTCCACCTCTTTGTGCTGAGTACAAATGCGAGCACATCTAGCCTTTCATATTTCCTCACAGATCTCAATAGCAGGTGCAGTCCTTTTGTCTTCCACAGGTCCAGTAGTGTTCTGAAGAGGGTGCAGAGGGGTGCCACATTTATGTCTGACACTAGTCCTTGGTAGGGGTGAACCCTGGCCCATCGATAACCAACGAATAGGAAAAAACTTTCCATGGGTAACCTTATCTACTTTTGCAGTAGTTTCTATATGCCCTGCTGCAAACAATGAAACAACGCCCCTCTCTACCTATAGCAAAGATGGCAGAAACTATATTTTCCTGTGCAGAGCTTCTGTGCTCACTCTAGAGGTGTGGCTGGGTAAATGAGCAACCCCTCCTCTGTTGTTACTCAACGCTGGATCTGGAGGCAGCTCTTCTCCCACTGGAATTTGTGCTTTGCTCACTAGAGGGATAAAGGAGGATGCAGGCACGGGTGTTAGCTACATCTACGTGTGATCTGGTAGGCCTCTTTGAAGTAAATTTGGTTCTAGGCCACAGCTCTGGTAGCAAGTTTGCACCTCATCAAGGGCCCGATGTAGGTAGGCAAATACCGGTCGGTAACGGCCGAAATTCGGTAATTTCGCCGTTACCGACCGGTATTTGGAAAATGAGATGTAGGTGGGCATTTTACTGATTCGGTAATTTACCGAATCGGTATTTTGAGGAATCGGTAAGTTACCGATTCCTAAAAATACCGAATCGGTAAATTAATGATTTTGCTATGTAGGAAGCACTCAAATGAGTGCTTTTCCCCTTTTAGGATTCGTTATTTACCACCAACTAGAAGTTGGTGGTAAATAATGAAAACCTTGGAAAAAGCATTTTTTTTGCTTTTCCAACAGTGCCATGTTGCAGACATACATGCCCTTAGGGCATGTATGTATGCCACATGTGCACCCATACACAATTGAGGGGTGCAACAGGGTGTCAAAATGACACCCTGCCACCCTTCAATGTTTCCCCCTTTTACCGAATCGGTAAATACCAATTCAGTAATTGGCATTCATTCCTATGGGCCTCCAGGCCCATAGGAATGAATGCCAATTACCGAATCGGTATTTACCGATTCAGTAATTACCGAAACTTACCGATTCGGTAATTTTTTCGGTAAAAATACCTACATCCCATTTGCCTGTTCTTAAATACCGAATCGGATTGATTCGGTATTTAAGAATCGGTAATCTGGGATTACCTACATCCTGCCCCAAGTGGCCTATTCAGCGCCTGGGTGACAGTTGGGAGTTCATGCAAATGGCTTTTTAAAGGCTTCAGACAGGGTAAAGGTAACTTTCTAAAAGTATTTTTTCTAAAATATTGTTCGCCACTGAATTGAGCTTGCAGTAAATATTTCAAAAAGTCCAAAAATTACTTGTGTGGATGGTTTCTAGCTGGAGTTAACACTATTAAATGCAGTATTGTATTGGAACCTCCACCCTTGCAATAGTAAAAATAGCTTTTGGGGCCTTTCCACTGTAAGGACATCTTTATCAGTATATGATTACATCTCCTTTGTTTAAATATTGTGCACCCTGCCTTATGGATAGAAAAGCCTACGCAGTGTTGATTTATTAATTTTTAAATCGGGGGCTAGCCAGGTTAAAAACGGTAGGCCTGCAGCCATGTTTGCAATTATTATTATTATTATTATTATTATTATTATTTCTGAGTTTGTATAGCGCCTGGTTACACTATCAGTGTGTCCCCGCGCTGTCAGAAGAGCTAGTTGCTCCGTCAGTCAGACAAGACGGGGCTATTCTTTAGGAAAGAGGAATGTTTTAAGTTTCCTGCGGAAGATGAGCTCCGATGTTTCCACTCTTAAGCTCAGGGGGAGAGAGTTCCATTTATGTGCCGCCAAAGAACGAAAGGATCTTCCCCCCATTCTGGCTCTCTTGTGTCTGGGGACAGCGAGGAGGCCTGCTCCTAATGAGCGGAGTTGTCGGGTAGGCGTATAGGGGCAGAGAAGGTTCCGAAGGAAGGCCGGGCCCTTGCCATGTACGATCCTGTGACCAATACATAGGACCTTGAAGTCGATCCTTTCATTGATCGGAAGCCAATGTAGTGTTTGTAGAGATTTTTTAGAGGCGGCTCTTCTGGGCAGCCGGAGGACCAGGCGGGCGGCAGCATTCTGGATTGTCTGCAGTCGACGCCGACTAGTGGCGTTGGCGCCTAGATACAAGGCATTGCCGTAGTCCAGTCTCGAAGTGACAAGAGCGTGGACCAGGGTCTTCCTTGAGGATTCTGGGAGCAGGTCCAGGGTCTTACGGAGTTTCCGTAGAATTGAAAAGCACGTACCAGCTACCCGTCTGGTGTGGTAGTCATAATTAAGCTTTGAGTCCACCCATACTCCAAGGTTCTTGACCTGATCACTGGGGGTAGGGAGAGGCCCCAGGGTCTGAGGCCACCAGGCAGATGACCAGACTGAGGGGGGTTTTCCTACAATCAGCACCTCAGTCTTGTCTCCGTTCAGACGGAGGCAGTTCTTCGCCATCCATCCAGCCAGCTCTTGGAGGCATGATGAGAAGTTCGCGGCGGCTTGTTCAGCAGGTTGGGTCAGAGCGACCACCAGCTGAGTTTCGTCTGCGTATGTCACTACTTCCACCCCATAGCGTTCCGCAGTAGTAGCCACGGGGGTGACATACAAATTGAAAAGGGTTGGACTGAGGCTTGATCCCTGAGGCACTCCTTGACCGAGGTCAAAGGTGTCGGAGCGTGCTCCTCCTTGCTCCACCGAGAAGCTACGGTTAGTAAGAAAAGATTCCAGCCATAACCAGGCCGTGCCTGTCACCCCTCCTTTCTTCAGACACTGTAGCAGCGTATGATGTGCTACAGTGTCGAAGGCTGCGCTGAGGTCCAGGAGCACTAGTGCCGCCACATGCCCGGCGTCCACGTGCTTCCTCAGTGCCTCAGTCGAAAAAAGGAGGGCTGATTCTGTGGAGTGGCGGGCCCGGAAGCCCGACTGGTTGGTATGCAGGAGGCCTCTGGACTCTATGTGTGCTGAGAGTTGTTGGTTGACCAGCTTTTCCGCCAGTTTTGAGAAGAAGGGTAGGAGCGAAATGGGGCGCAGGTTGCTAAGCTGGGACGCACTGATATGGGGTTTTTTCTTAAGAGGCAGTACGACTGCCTGTTTCCACCCGTGTGGGACCTTGCCAGTGTTAAAAGAGGTAGACAATATATGGCCCACATACGGTGCCAGAAGACTCATGGCACTGGCCAGGAATTTGGCAGGGGCAGGATCGTGAGGGGAGCCTGATTTGATTCCTTTAGCAGTGGCTATCAGTAGGTCCTCCGTCGGAACCTGGTATACTGTAAGGCAGTCTTCGATCTTTGCCTCCCAAGTCGCTTCTTCCTGAGGAGGTAGAAGGTTGGAGCCAGTTCTGGCATCATCAGGGAAACTGGTGTAAATGTCACGTACTTTTTTGTGAAAAAATTCCGCAATGACGTTGCAAGATTGTACTGAGGTATCGGCCTGCTCTAAAGAGGGGGGAGGTGTAGTGATCTCTTTATAGATCCTGAAGAGCTCCTTGGATGAGCAGTTAGCACTATCTATACGGTCAGCGTAGAAGGTCGCTTTGGTTTTCCTAATTTGGAAGTGGTATTTTTTCATGCTAGCTTTGTACACATCTCTTGCCTCTGGTAAATAGTTCTTTCTCCAGGCGCGTTCAAGCCTCTTGCAGGCTGCCTTGGTTTCTCTAAGAGCTGTGCTGAACCATGGTGCAGTTTTAGTTTGCCGCTCCGGGCCCTTATTGGCCCAAGGGGCAGTGATGTTTAGGGCTTTAGTGATGTGTCCGTCCAGGGCCATGCAAGCCTTGTCAACATCTACTCCTAAGTCTGTGGGGGAACCATTCAGTAGGAAGTGATATTCAAAAGAGTCCATGGAAAAACGGGCCCATTTCCTTTGTTGTTTATTAGCGCTATGGTGGGTTTGTTTATGGTGAGTCTTGACTAGGAAGTGAAAGGGGACTAGGAAGTGGTCGGTCCACAGCAAGGGAATGGGAGGGTCCTGCTTCAGATCCTCCAGATTACTAAAGATGGGGTCAAGTTGGTGCCCCTGTCGATGGGTCGGGAGGAAGGAGGCTGTTTCTAATTGTATGGTTTGCAGCTCTTGACGCAATTCTTGAGCAGCTGAATTGTTGAGGTCTTCGAAGTGGAGATTAAGATCCCCTAATACAAGGAACTTGCTGTATCTCATGGCCAATGGGGTAGCGTTCTGGATGAGACTTTCCGTGAAGTTTCTGCTACCTCCCGGGGGTCTATAGATTAATAGGCCTTTGATGACCGTATATTTGTCGATACCGATGGAGAAAGCTCCAGTTTCGCTATCTTTTATATTAGCTGGTTCGAGGGAGCATGTCATATTCACTCTATAGATTATGGCAATGCCACCTCCCCTTCCCTTAGGTCTATCCTGCCTGCAAATTGCATAGCCAGGGGGAAGGGCCTCCCTGACTTCAGGGTCTGAGTCCTCGTCCAGCCAAGTTTCAGTGAGGCATAGTATGTCCCATTTGTTGTCTATTATAAGGTCGAATACTTCTAGTTTGTGTTTTTTGAGAGAACGACAGTTAAGCAGAGCGCCAATGATTTTCCTACTGTGCTCTGGTCGGGCGTTGTCGTTGGGTGTGCTTGCTTTAGGATGCTTATTGAGGGTGAAGCCACAGTGTTCACAGGGATTTGTAGGACTGCGTATACTGAGATCAATACTGTGCTCACATACCTTAAAGTATTTGTTGCGAAGGTTGAGGAGCTCCTCTTTATCGTATCGGTTATCTGGGAGGTGAGGACCAGGGGGTCTGGCCCCGTGCCCCGGACTGCCGCGGACGGGCGCAGACGGGATTGCCCCAGGCGCGCCTTCGGCGCGCAAACGGCGCTCCCGCTGCGCTCGTCCGCTGCGCTTCCGGTGGCAACACATGATATGGGCGGGGGAGGGCGTGGCCTTAAAAGTGGGCGTGGCCTGTGCGTCGCCGGGGAGGCGAGCTAGGGGTCGTTGCAGCCGTCACGAAGGACGCTGTTTAAGATTAAATTCAGGTAGGCAGTAAGGGGCACAATGGATGCTGCAACCCACTAGTGAAATTTAACTTATGGACCCTGGGTGCACTTGGTACCATAAAGTAGGGACTTATAAGTAAGTTAAAAAGACAAATTAGAATTATGTCAATTTCTTCACGTTGAAAGAGGGAGCAGATTCACTTTACCACTAGTTAGCAGGGGTAAAGTGCCAAGTTCTACAGCCACCAAAAACAGCCAAGAAAAGAATTTGATGGTGTATTAGGAAAATGGTCGTTCCCAACTGTTCTAAAATTTGAATTTTATTTAACTGCCCAACACATACTTGAAAAAAAAGGAGACACTGTTGGACTCTCAGTCAAATGGGGGAATGATAGAAGATATTGGTTGTATTAGCAGTTTTATTCAATATTTAATTTTGACCATCAGTGATAGGCACAAGGTAGAATATCATGGGAAATTGGAACTGAAAACAATTTCAAACTCAGGTTTTAAAGTCTTTATTTCGATGATAAAATCATAAAAGACAAAATTTAAAACATTTTAGGACATTTTAACCACTAGACAATCGATTGGGAAAACAATAACCATATTGTCGTATTTCATTTCAGTTACACTAAAATCCCAGCTAAAAATAATTATTAAACATCCAAAAATTACAAAGACAAAGATAAACCTGGCCTTAGAAAAGCTAAAATGTACAGATTACAAATTACAGGTTAATAAGGTCATACACATTACAGCTTACAATATTCCTAAAAAAGAGCATTGGGGCAAATATCAAAGTTAAACCTGCTAATGATGTGAGTTCCTTCTAGCCCTTATTGCCCATCCCCATCCTAAAAATTTAGCCAAGCATACTACAAATACTTCTGAGGTATTAGTTTTTAGAACCCAGATCGCCTCAGTAGACCTTCTATATGAGAGGCGCTGAAACAGGGGTTTTATCCATTTAGTGCGAGGCTCTGAATACAGCGGGCAGGCAAACAGGAGATGACCCTCGGTTTCCTTTTGGCCTGGGCACCAACAACAGGAGCTTGTTGTTCCTTTGACCCAAGATGATGTAAAGGAATTCAGCGGCAGGGCACCTACTCGAAACTGGTGATAAAGTTTCTTGTCCAGTGGTCAGGTGATGGTATCCCAATAAGTCTCGCGGGAAGGGTCCAGCTTGAAGCTTAGGAATCTTCCCGTAAGACTACCAGAACTGGAAGCAGTTACCAGGGATTGGCGGACCGAGGCCCAATATAATTCCTTGAATTCCTTTTTTGAGGGAAAGGTGTTGGTACCAGGAGAAGCCCACAAGTGTTCTAATCCCATATCTTGTAGGCTCTTTTTTACAGAGCGAAGCCAAGGGATTGTTCCAGAGCCCCCCATCGACCTCACTTCTACTAACTCCTTTACAAAAAGGGTAAGATCCAGGGAAGTCCACAAACGCCTCCAGAGAGCCACTACTCTAAATATTGCCATATCGTTAATTGGAAAGCAGCCCAGATCTTGGCAAAGAGGTATCGATGGAGAGGATTGAGGTAACCCTACCAAGTTCCGAAAGAATTTACACTGGGTTTTGTAGAGACTCGAGAGATCCATGAATCCCCATAGATAAGCGCCATAGAGTATGGCAGCATTTATTTTGGTATCATAAATTTTCAAGGCTGGGATAACCCGTTTTGTTATGGATCTCTTCTGCTCTCGCAAAACACAGCCGGTGAGTTGGGCAAATTTTAGCTGTTGAGCAGCGATTTGCTCTTTCCATAGCAAGCGGCGGTCCAAAGTGACCCCTAAGTAGGTCATGGTTTCAACTTGTTCCAGGTTGACCCCACTCATAGTTACATTGCTACGGACGAAGTTATTCCTAGTTAGAACCATGAACTTGGTTTTCCCCACGTTTACCTGAAGGTCATTTTTCACACAAAACTCCTCAAAGCAGTTCAAGGCCCGCTGTAAGCCTTTCCGTGTTTTAGATAGGAGTAGAGTGTCGTCGGCGAAGATAAGCATTGGGAATCTTGTCCCTGCCAACGATGGGGCATCGGTATGGGTAGCTGAGAAAAATTTGACTACCTGATCAATAAAGAGCAGGAAAAGTGTGGGCGCAAGGACACACCCCTGACGAACTCCACGAGTGACTGGTAAAGAATCTGTACGTTGTCCTTGGCCTCCCCACCTCACCCTCGCATAGTTCTCTTCATGCATTTTGATAATTAACTCAAGTAGTTCTCCTGGTAACCCAAGATCCCTCAGTACCCGCCACAGTTTGCCCCTAGGCACTAAATCGAAGGCTGACTTCAGGTCTATAAATGCGGCAAAGATGGTGCCACCGCCGAGCAAAACCACCTTCCAGAAAATTAAACAGAATCGAAACACCTGGTCAATAGTGCTCGTCCCCGATCTGAAGCCTGCCTGCATAGGTGACAGTATATTTTCCGATTCCATCCACGCTTGCACTCTAGCCAAGATCATTCGTGCGATGACCTTTTGGAGGCAGTATATTAGGCTAATCGGGCAATAGTTGCCCGGATTTGACCTGTCTCCTTTTTTGTATATTGGGAGAATCTCTGCCCCCTTCCATGATTTGGGAATACTTGCACCTTTTGCTATCGCATTGGCTATGTTGGTTATATATGGCACCCAGAGGTCGATATTTGCTTTGAACAAGTCTGCAGGTATAAGATCCAACCTCGGTGCTTTCCCCCGCTGAGTCAAACCGAGGGCAGACTCCGCGTCAATGTTAGTGAAGGTCAATTTTTCCCCACATGTGGGCGTTATGTACAACTTATCCAACATAGGCGGAGGATCAGAGCCCTCCATACTAAATTGGGTCGAATAGTGTTTTACCCAATCTTCCTGGGACACATGATTGGTTGGAGTACGGGAATCAACATCCTTTCCCCATTTTAATATATCCCAAAATTTTGTCTGATTGTTCATCTTGGAAGCATCCAAGAGATCGGCCCAATAGCCATCCTTCCACTCCCTTTTAGCTTCCCACTGTGCTTTTTTATACCGGGCCCTAGCCACCTTTACAGCACACATATTTCTAGATTTAACAGTGTTAACAAGATTGCTGTCAGCCTCCCTACATTTTTTGTTGTACCACTTTTCCCGAATACCGTGTGGTCGTACTGTACCCTTCTGGCATGGCTTAGAAAGAAGAAGCTTGAGCTGGTCAAAACAGCGTTCATGCAGATCCATAATGGTGTTAGGTTCTAAACTGCCCCTCCCTGTAACCTCTAACATCATTTCATTTAATGCATTCAAAACCACATTCTTAATATTGGTCTGTAGGGTCTCATCTCCTGATAGGTTTGACCATTTCAGCCTCCTGCGATCATTAGACAGGACAGCAACCCCTGACCCTAAGGGAACTAGGTCTTCCAGTCTTTCCATACCATGCAGCCTTAATTTCAGTGACAGGGGATTATGGTTGCTTTCTGGGCGAGGGACAACTTCCATATCGACCATCAGTGACCAGAATTCCATTTTCAAAAGGAAGTAGTCTATACGACTCTTCCTCAGTCCATTGTCAAAGGTAAAGTTGGCACCAAGATCTGAGAGAGAGCGTCCATTTACTGCCCTTAACCCCCAAGTGAGGCATAGTGCAGTCCAGTTCAAGGCAGCCTCCGTTGCTTTGACAGTTTTACTGGTCAATAAGTCCGGTATGTTCCATGTTGCATCCTCAGCGGACCCCCAACTATCCCCTGCAACATAGAGCAGCTCAATTGTACAGTTCAAATCACCCGCTAGAAGAATTAAAGTGTCCTTGCTCAATCCAGCTAGATGTCTGTCCAGGACATCCACAATGGCAGGGCACCCACCACCTGGGAGGCCACGTGAATAAATGTTAATAATGATCATATCCTGTCCGCCTCCCTTACTCAGTTTGATGGCCAGTAGGTCAGATTTATCCTCATAAAGTTTGGTGATGTTATATCCCGATGCCTGTTTTACCCACGTTATCAGGCCCCCTGATGCTCGCCCTTTACTACTCTTGATTGCGGGTTTAAAAAAGTTTATGAAGCCTGCCTTATGAATTGGTTCAGGTGCCCAGGTTTCTTGTAGCACCACAACATCATATTTATCAACAAACTCAAGCCAATCCTCCATGCGACCCTTGGCTCCCGCAACATTCCAGGACACTATATTAAATGTTTCTGGAGTGGGTTCTGTTGTATTCTGTGCGAGATTAGCCGTGGACAGGGGAGTCATTGGGGTAATCTGTGTAAACATGTTTCTCTCCCCTCTTTCTTCTATATCAATTTTATCCAGACTTTCCCCTTCTGATATGGCCACAATTATTTCCACTGCACCAGGTACAATCTGATCGCTGGATTCAAGTGCCATTGGGGCTTGATGTGATATATGTGCCTCATTCCCACTAACATCAACGGGCTTATTATTCATGCTTGGTGCATGCAGTCAATCTATCTGCTCCAAGTCAGACAAGGGCCCAAAGTGGTTAGAAAGTAGGGGGTACTGCTGTGTGTGAGGTGTTCTTAACCCTTGATACCTCCCATCTCTTACTCTCAAATGAGTTGGGCCTAGGGGGTAGTTGCTATGCCTGAGTGGATAAAAATACGCAAGACCCAGGGATTGTACATCACCCTGCCGGGCAAATCTGGCTTTCCGTCGTATAAAATCAACCACCCAGGGATCTTTAAATGAAATTAGGATACAGTCCCCTTCCAGATCTTTGGTACCATTACCCACCCAATCTACTCTCCTTACATAGAGAATTTCTGTTGGAGATGATGGTGGTAAGGGACGGTTCTGATTTAGCCAAAATATCGCCTTATTACTCAGATCCCCATGTGTCTCCTTAATACCATCTTTTAGGGGAGCAACACCAGTTAAAACTACAATGTATTGGGTTGCCTCCGGGGGTAGGTTTACGTGGGGAGCTATGCTCATGCTTTGTTTGCCCACAAACGGTGTCCTGGTAGGCTGATGGTTAATTTTTTGCCTACTAGGTGGCTGAGCTGGGGTACTATATGATGGTTTTGCCATGGCATCTGGCGTAGATGGTTTCACTCTATCTAAATTGGATTTAGCTAGGTCTTTTTTCTTAGGAGCATGTGTCAGGGAGCCTCCACTTGCAGTGCTAGGTGTATCATCTGACCTTGCCCCTGCTATGAGTTTATTAATAGCTACCCCTGTTGGTGCTGGCTTAGTTACCCTATTTGCTGGGGAATTACTGACTGGTTTGGTTTTACATAATGTCTGATTACGAGCCCCTACAGCAGAACTAGGGGTGGTTAGTTTTTGCAATAAGCCCAGATTGGTATTAACTGCGGTCTCCAAAGCATCGATTTTGGAGGTCATCAACCTTGTTCGCTCCAAGTCAGGAAGCAGAATTGTTTTGAACATGGTCTCAATTTCGACCAAAAGAATTTCATCACTATTGAGGCATGTTGGACAAGGATTAGATGACCCCAAGGGGGTGAAGGAGGGGCAATGCACATTAGGAAAACCCAAGGGTAGGTGTGGGACTGGTAAAGGGAGACTACATATATCATTCAATTTAGGCTGCTTTAAGTCTTTTGCCCCCTGGGGACTCGAATCGAGCTTTCTCTTGCGAGATATCGATCTCGGACCCATAAGATCGACCTCAGGCGGGGTAAATGAAGTGGAATCATTAGATTGGGAAAGGATGTCCCCATTATTCTGGGTCTCGTTCCCCTCACTTGGCTGGCAAACATTTGATTTCTGGACATCGATGACCGAAGAGGTAGGTAGGGCCACCCCCTCTCTATCCACATGGACTATTGCCTCAGTCTTCATAGAATAAATGCAGTTAGATGCTGCATGGGGAACGGGACTTTTGGCTGTTGCCAAGCCACCCAACGAAGAGCGCTTACCAGTAACTAAATCTAGGGACAACGTTTTTTTCCACCATTTCTATTTCTTTCTCCAAAATCCCTGTGGCTCTAGTGATGAAAGCGTCCAGTGGGCCAGAAACAACTCCCTTAGATGTTTGTAGCTGGACTAATCGTTCTTTCCCTGATCTCAAAGGCATAATGATTTCCAACTTGTTTTACCTACTACTGTTAGAGTACAGTGTGTCACCCTCCCTTTAAAAGACAATCAGTCTCAATGTACCTTCAGGTCCCAAACAGTAAGGGGAGAGCACCTGTTACCTGGGAATCGATTTTTCCAGGGGTTCAGGCCCAACCCAACCTAGTCCGACCACGGACGGCCACAGACGGTCCCGCCCTTGTCCCGGGCTTCTCCCGGCGCACTCCCACGCGCTCCCGCGCAGCGGGTGCACAACGATCTTAAGATAGCAAGGGGTTGATTGGCGGGGGGCAGGGCCGGCAGGGAGAGCAGCCCAGCTGGTGGTGATAGGGCGCGCAGGGCCTCCTGGTCCACAGAGTCCCTGCCTAGTGCTTGCAGCCCTGCCGGTCGGGAAACAGTAGCCCCTTTAAGAATAGCAACTCCTGCGGTTAGAGCCGCGCCACGGGACCCGCGAAGCGGGTCCGGCGAGTTGCTGGTGCAGCCTCCGGTGTCTTTGGGCAGGAACTTTTGCAGCAGATGGCCGGTAAGCTTGCAGCGTGAAGCGTAAAGGAAACAATCCCACCTGGAAACCAGTCAAACACCCCTTTATCTCCGTGGGCGGGGGGGTGGGGCCGGCAGGGAGAGCAGCCCATCTGGTGGTGATAGGGTGCACAGGGACTCCTGGGCCACATGGTCCCTCCCTAGTGCTCGCAGCCCTGCCGGTCTGGAAACAGCAGCCCCTTTAAGAATAGCAACTCCTGCGGTTAGAGCCGCACTGCAGGACCCGCAAAGCGGGTCCGGCGAGTTGCTGGTGCAGCCTCCGGTGTCTTTGGGCAGGAGCTTTTGCAGCAGATGGCCGGTAAGCTTGCAGCGTGAAGCGTAAAGGAAACAATCCCCAAACACTTAAAAGAAAGGAGTCTTTAGGAATAGTGAACATTATTGTAAGAAAGTGGGTTACTGATTAACTGGGGTGTGAGGACTGGTCAAGCAGCAACCACAATCCTTTTCAGGGTAAGGTACAAGTAGACCCACAATTAGCCTGTGCTCAATCCCCCTGTAGCTTGGCACAAAGCAGACAGGCTTAACTTACAAGTAATGTGTAAGATCATGTGTGCAATACTTTAAGTAGAAACAGAGTGATGACATGCCACAAAAGGAGCCCACAACAGGATTAGAAAAAATAGAGTGATTTTTAATAAATAGCACAAGACCAAAGCAACAAAAATCCAATAAGTAGAACTGGAGATATTGAATTGTAAAGTTTTTTGATAAAATAGCACAAAAGGTGCAAAGTGTCAACTGTGGTTATCTAGTCATGCCGGACTGGGCAAAGTCACAAGTTCAAGCCGACCACGATGAGTGCGAGCCAGGTACAGGGACCCAGTTACGCCAGCTGAACAGAGTACCTTAAATCTTGGTTTGCAGAATGCTGTGTGGATCTGCATCAGAGATGATTCACACAGCTGAAGTGATCTGTCAGTTACGAGATGTACGGTGGCATCAGTGCAACATCCTGTTGCATAGATGTCAATGATCCCATCGACGAGGGCTTAGGATGCGAAGTCCGTAGTCGGGGATGCGCCACACAGTTGTGGTGATGCGCTGATTCCAAGGATCTGCAAGGATGCGATGCGGAGTTTGGCAACATTGTTGAGGCTGTCTTCAACAAGAGATGTGAGGGCCTGTGTTGAGGACATTTCTCACAGCGGCAGTTCCGAAGGCAATGCGGGCTGTGGCAGTGATGAGCGTTTTTGCTACGGGTCAAGTCCACGCAGCATTGGAGATGCATCAGTTCTGCTTAGGATTGGGCCATGCAGCAGAGGAGATGTGTTACTTCTGCGGGATCCGCAGAGATTGCCAAAGCACCTTAAGCCTACTTTCAAAGAACCAGGACTGGAGTGGCACTACATGGCAGGGTAGATTAGGAGATGCAGGTCCAGTCCTCAACCAGGCAAGAAGGCAGCAGACAGCAGGTCAGCACAACAAAGCAGGCGCCCAGCAGACTGCAATCGAGCCGAGTTGCAGTCCTTCTGCAGCAGAACAGTCCTTCTTCCTGGTAGAGTAGCCACAGGTCCAGAAGTGTACTGAAGAGTTGGTGTCCGAGGTCTAGTATTTATTCCTAGTTGTGCCGTTGAAGTGGAGGAGATGCTTCTAGAGTTTTCTCTTTGAAGTCCCCAAGAATTCAGCCTGCTGTGCCCTGACTCCAGACTAATTATAGTGGGTATGTATCCCTTTGTATGGAGGCGGAATACAGCCTTTTCAGGTGTTATTGGGGCTGTGCCCAACTTCCCTCTCCCATCCAGATACTCCTTTTACGTGTGGAAGTCTAGAAGGAATACACAAAGCTCAACTGCCAGCTACACCCAGTCATGTGAGCAGAAGCAGGCAACATGCACTAAACACTTCAGGCAAGAACATGCCAACTTTCTGAACAAGCATTTACAGAATTGGAACTTTAAATCCAACTTCACCAGAAGTTAGTATTTTAAATTATGATTCAAGAGACACTGCTTATCCTTTCTCATGTGGAAATTACACTTATGAAATGTAAATAGGCCTTGCAGTAGTTAATAACTATTTCAAGAGTTTTCACTACCAAGGCATTTAAAACTAATAAATGTCCTGCATTTTAAATATATTGCACCCTGCCCCCTAGTTTATCCAGGGCCTACACTAGGGGTGACATACGCATTTAAAAGGAAGGTTTGGGCCCAGTAAATGGCTTATTTTATTACGGTTGAAATAGCAACTTCAAACAGCACACACAAGCTCTGTAACGGCAGGCCATACACAAGTGCAGCAGGCCCACTAGCAGCATTTAATTTACAGCCCAGGGTACATGTAGTACCACTTTACTAGGGAGATATAAGTAAATGAAATATGCTAATTGGTGATAATCCACTATTACCATGTTTATAGGAGAGAGCACAAGCACTTTATCACTGGTTAGAAGTGGTAAAGTGCGCAGAGACCTAATGCCAGCAAAAACGAGGTTATGAAAACTGCAGGAGGAGGAAAAATATTTAGGTGAAGACCACCCTAAGGCTGCCAGGTGTAGCAATTATCTAAATGCAATATACATATGGAAGACAGTGAGACACCCTAGGTTATACCAAGCATAAAAGAGCGCAATACTCTTGGTCACTATAAAATAGAATGTTGTTTTTAAGCTTTGAGGCTTGGATAGATATTTATAAGTTTAACATAAGGGCTAGTGAAATGTAGGTACTTCTTGATTACATTTAACAATTTAAGTAACATCCTAGTGACTATAAGAGCAAATAGAGAGACATGCATGATAAGAAAGAGTGCTCTCTCCTTCTAAGGCTCAACATGATGTATACACGTCAGACCATTGAATATTTCCAGTCCTTCAAGCTGTCAAACAAGTTTCAAGTTTAAAGGTTGAATTATGATTATATATTTATATAAGGTTTTATATTTATTATTTGCTTATCACGAAAGATGATGAAGGGAAAGGTAAAATGGGGAGAAAATTCATCAGATGTGTTTGTCTTAGAAAGGCTGTTAGGATTTTTCAATGCCTTCCATCAATTGTGTGCATCAAGCATATATAGAAACAAATCAAAATTTCTGCTAAGGTTCTAAGTTAGGGCGGGAAATGCATGTTCGGGTGGTTAGAGGAACTGAATCTGTAGAGAGGAAGCCTCAACTGTGGGCATTACAAATCCAACTTTAGATATTAGTTAAAATATCGTAAAGGTCTGACACTTGAGAATGAAAAAAAAATATTCTAGAGCAGGTCCTTAGAGAGTTAATAGTAGTCAATATGTCTTTACAAGTTACATCAGGCATTCAGAAGGTACTGCAAAAATCTGAGAGGCAACAAGGTAAATAAATCGCAAAATGACTGCAAAGTTGCCAACCAAAGCAGATGAAACGAGAGGTTGATGTTAGAATATTATATCATTTATTTCACATTCCATGAAGAACTGTACACACAGCCAGCGCGTTTCGCATCCTATCTGGGCTTCTTTAGGGCATTCAGAGAGATAAGCTCCCGGGTCTTCAGGCAGATCCCAGTGCATATGTCCTTTGGGAGACCATGAAGCTGTGAGGTTTCACACAAGACGCATATATAATTGACGACACTGAAAGTCTTGCAAAGCAGTGCTGTATTATTGAGGTACTTATTATACATGTCTTGTGGAGAGCTGTAATCAGCCTTCA
This sequence comes from Lissotriton vulgaris, assembly GCF_964263255.1. Lineage (NCBI taxonomy): Eukaryota > Metazoa > Chordata > Amphibia > Caudata > Salamandridae > Lissotriton > Lissotriton vulgaris. The sequence goes on from NC_141685.1 coordinate 1,970,072,491, forward strand.
TTAAACTGTGTCCGGTTCCGGCAGCAGCAGTCATAGACTCTGCCCAATGGAATGCCTCGGAATGCTGCTGTCGGAACAGGAACTGGACATGGATTAATGAAGGCTGCTTACAGCTTTCCACAAGACATATATACTAAGTACCTCAATAATACAACACTTCTTTACAAGACTTTCAGCTTCGTCAATTATATATGCGTCTAATGTGGCCCACACAATGCTGCTCCAGTTTAGGAAAGAATTGAAGACTTGCCTCTTTAAAGAACTCTACATCACAATACATTAACACTTAACAACATAGCTTCTGTTAGAAATGGGATCTCTGGTTGGCTAAGGCTTGTGCCAAAGCCAGGCGGAGACCACCACTCTAGTCAGGGCGAGGGAGTTACACGCCAAAGATAACCCTTCTCACCCCCTTGGTAGGTTGGCACAAGCAGTCAGGCTTATCCCGGAGGCCATGTGTAGAGCGTTTGGGCATGCACACCACAACAACATCCTAGGCACACCACAAAAGGAACTCCACACAAGGTTATATCAAAAATAGCCTTTGTATTCTCATAACATATTAGAATAGCACTCACATAATATACATCATGCCACCTGGCGCCAAGTCATATTTACAAGGGATTGTTTAAGCCTGGCAGAGCCTTTTGGACCACTGTCAGAACCATCACAATGTGAACTTAGTAAAAGTAAGACGTATCATAAACGTACAACCAGTAATCACTGGTATCCACGGTACTTAGCATCAACCTGTTACATAAACCTTATTATGCACAGTATCACATTAGGCGCCAAATCTATTGTACGCCAACCTCATCAGTCTATCATATTAGACCCTAACCTCCTAAGCAGAACTCACTTTAGGGGTATGCTCAGAGTAGGAAATAATCTCACTGGCATAAACATATTACACACATAATCTAATCCCCAAACGCATTTAGAGGCATGAATAATTGTAGAGCATCACATTTTCTAATAACTCATACGTCACTGACCCCCCTGGCCAACTGGCCATCTCTAAGGGGCTCACATGCCCAGTGTCCAGAATGTCAGGGCTGCTACCTATGCAGCATAGTTTGCACGTGCTCCGTTGTGCTGGGGCAGAGAAGTGCAACTCACTCCTATCTCTCATAATGCCCCCAAAGAACTGTGGCCTATTCGTTGCAGCAGCCCACTACTTGCTGGGCAGCTGTGAATCAAGTAGAGGCCTGCACCTCTGTGCCTCCGGTCCCACTCAGGGACTCTGAATTAATTGTGCCTAATTTGCTGGAGCTGACCGCGCTGGTGCGGAGCAGCTGTTGCACTTTTCAAAAAGGGGGCCCGGCACCTCTGTGCCCTCTGGACCCCCATGTGGCACTAAATACGTGCCCCCATTGTTGGGGGACTGGCCAGGCACCGGCAATGTGCCCCGATCTGTCCCCAAGACACTGGGGCAATGGCACTCTTTTATTCATAACTAACCGTGGGCAAAGCACGATGCTACGCTGGTGTAGTTTGCGATGTTTGCGCTACTTTGCACTACGCAAATTGCACGTAGTACAGTGCAAACACGCGTAGCGTAGTGCAGAAGTCATTTTTTGCTTGCTCGCGGTCCTCAATGTCAAGTTGGTGACAGCGAGCAAGCAAAATGACATCCCGGCAAGACTTTTTCCCTTTTTCCTCGTTCGTGATCAGCAACCTCAAGTTGCCTAACTCAAGCATGGAAAATAAAACTCCCGGCGAGATTCTTAACGCAAGGAGGTCAGGTTTCTCATTGTGAGTGGTCGCGTATGCTCGCTACCGCTCCCAATGAGAAACTAACAGTCCGCGTTGAGAAACCTGCAGCTTGAGTCAAAATCTACTCTACCGGCAGTAAAAGACATCTCACACTGTGCAAGATGCCGTTTTCAATGATTGCACAGTGCGGACAAGCATCCCACACTGTGCAATCATCGCGAACAGCGCACTATGCTGTTCGCATAGTGCTACGCGTAGCTCGCGTAGTGCGAAGTGCACTTTGCATAGCTATGCGTAGCGCTACTTCGCGAACTACGCCCAGGAACTGCCCCCAAGCGTTGAAGCTGCCCGCTCTCTGGCAGGTCCGCTCTGCACCAACACAGTCATGGTGCCGCGATCAGTACAACAATGTGCCCCTGAAGCCCCCACTCACCAGACTGGTCTGGGGAGTCTCTTCTCGCACTGCGGGACCAGCACCACGAGGTGCGGCATAGGGTCTGCACTCTGATCTCCCCCCTCGCCGGGTGACTTCGACTCGTGCGGCAGGGACAGGCACTGACAATGTGCCTCAGGCCCCCTCCGCCTCCATCACCACGGCTTCTCTCTCCAGCAAGGACGTGTGCAAGTCTTCCCTCGAAAAACAGGAATTCCCGCCCGCCCTCAGGCACCATGTTGCCTGACTTTCTCCTGGCCGCGGCGGTGATCTCTTTACCGGCGCAGATGCGGGGTGGGCACCCACAGTATCATTGAACAAGGCGGCCATGTGGTGTGGGCACCCACTATTTAAATACAAAAATTAGCGGGGTGGGCACCCGCCGCTCTCCCCTCCGTTTGGGGGAATCCCCAAGCTGGGATTCCCTTTGGAATGATTGCAGCTCAGCGCTGCAGAGCCTTTGTGCTCCTTTTCTTCAGAATCAAGCGCTCCCATGGCACTAGAACAGACTAAAGGTTGTGTAGTTAAAATAATAAATCCTCAGAGATGAAGGGGCAATGCAGGGCCCAGGGAGGCAGCCCTCATGGCAGCCCCCCTGGGCCCCAGCAGCAGCACGCCCCAGCAGGAATAGCACACCAAGACTGAATTGAACACATTCATGGGGTCACAACCCCTATATTTATATCACACAATCCTTGGTCTCAAAGTGCAGGGCATGGGGGAACCAGATGCAACTGGTTCAGGGGGGATTTGGAGCACTTTGATTTCAAGGCTCCTCTTCCCCTTTGTCAGATGGGGGCTCAGTGATCAGACACAACACAGGGGGCGGAGCCAGAATTCACTGGGGAAGACACCATTCTATTCAGAGTCAGGGGAGTACCCCCCACTACTCTTAGCCCAGGTGTCCCATTCAGCCTAGCTTACTCACCCTGCCCCTCCTGGAGCAACCCACACCTCTCAGCTCCTGTCACTCACAAGCCAGACATGCAATTCACATCAGGCAGGCAGACACATGGCACACAGAAATGCCAACTTCTAAAAGTGGCATTTCTCCACCAGTCACCATAAATCTACACACACCATTGTGCAGCATACTTACTAAACTCAACCCTGCCCTCCTCTCATACTAGGAATTACCATGGACACACTTATCCCACATGCATTCCTATGGGAGGGCGGGCCAATCTCACCACACATACACAGTGCTAAAGTTCCAAGAGGCCTATAACCTCTACCACCATGTCAGAGCTCATGGCAAAAAGTTCAGGGTAAACCTGCCAAAATGGGCCAAGTCCAACAGCTTTCTATTACTTGTTGACGTTATGCTTGTCGTTGACCATGTACAGTGCTCTGATATCTTTTGACTGGATCTGAGCTATAGAAATAGAATATGACTCGTTACTACGCAAACCAATAGTACGCATGCTTTTAGTACGAAGTTTTAACTTCTCAAATACCATTACTACGCAAGTTTTTATTGCGCATGTTTGCATAGTAACGAGTCATATTCGTTCGCCCTACCTTGTTACGATCATTCTCCTTTCAGGATCCCTGCCAGGAGATATCCAGGGATTGGTTCACAGAACAGTGACTGTTGTACAGACTCCACTGACACCTGCGCAGGGCCAGGAAAGGGACTGTTTTGAACACACACGCACAGGCACGGGGAATCCCTCCTGTGTGTCTCGCCCCACCACGCCTCGAGTGGGGAAGGGAGGGGGCGGCAGTCGGGATGCATGAGGACACCAGGTGAAAGAGACATACACAGCTATTGGCAGAGTTGCTAGGCACATCGCACATAAAGCCATCTGCCCAAGAGAACACAATGACATTGAATAGATATGAGCAGTGCGCATTGCAGGGAAATCTTAAACAGGAAACTTTGACTTCTTGGAGGAGACGTGTTAAATGTATTTATCTCTGCGTCATCCTGCCACTTAGCAGCCACATATGTGCTATGAGCAGAAACCCTGCGATATGACTCGTCAAGTGGGGATAAAAGAGAGCCTGCTCCGTTATTGAACAGTACGTAAACTTCAAGCAACCTAGTTTAAGAATTAAATCATGCACGAAGCCATGTTACTCTGTCTCCAAATCCTATTGCAGTGGAGTGCATATATCGGGATTCAACAAAACGTTCCCGAAAACATGCATCCCCAGCCTTTTTCAGTCATCGCACTGTGGAATAGCATTACAGTGCATGCGATGTAGCAATTTGCGTAGTAAAGGCTACGCGTTGATACATTGCATGCGTTGTAATGCTTGCAAAGTAATGGTATGCAGTGTAATAGCCGCATTCTAATGGCAGTTTACCATTGAAATACCATGTACACATGTATATATATCTATATAAATATATATATACATATACACACACACACACACACACACACACACATATATATATATTCAATGAAAAAACCATGGGTTATAGAACATATATAGTTAGGGATTAGCATTTACAAAACCTTATTTTACTCACACAAAACCATTGAAATTTCATATATAGTTAGTTGCACTAACTATATATCGCGCACCCGCAATCCACTGCTGATCATGTCACATATTACATCATTCATGACATGGTCAGTGACATCACTGATGACATCACTGATGACATCTCAAATGACATCACTGATGACATCACTGATGACATCTCAAATTACATCACTGATGACATCTCAAATTACATCACTGATGACATCTCAAATTACATCACTAATGACATCTCATTTGACATTACTGATCACATCACTGATGATATGATTCACGTGATAATACGATGAACCTCTTCAGACTCTAATATAACCTTAGATACAATCAGTGTAAACAGACACTCACAGACTGTCACTCATCCATGGAGTTACTCACACACCTAGTCAGTCATGCAAACAATCAATCACACCTCCATTTCCTCAAATATACAGTTATACACAGCTTACTTATTCAAACATATACTAACACATATTTACTCTCTTATACAATCCCTGATACAAGTTCACAATGATCCATACAGCCACTCACACATTCACTGGCTCTTATGCACAGTTATTTATATATGTCAACTCTCACATGTACTGTGTTTTACATATGTACTTACTTTGACATGTAGCACTAAGATATCCATTCACTCACCAATAGACTCATGCACACAGTCAACCGCCCATACAGCTGTTTCCACATGCACTTTTGAACCCATACATCTAGTGAATCAACTGCTCACACATCTATGCACAGAGTCATACACCTCCCAGTCACCCACACACACACTCAGTCTCCCATACAAATACTTGGGCAACCAATCAATAACCCATATAGTTACTCATATAGCTACTTATCAACACATGCAACAGTTTACAGAACAACAGACATAATGATGCACAAATTAAGACAGTTTAGTCACTAACCCATGCACTCAGTGAGACACATTTAATCACTCACTCATACAGTCAGTCATGCACCTACTAAATCCTTCATCCAGACACTTATACATCCACTCATTCTTCAATATGTAAGACATATTTTAACTTTACAGAAACATACAGTCACTGGATGTTTTCATCAGTGATGTCATCAGTGATGTCATTTGAGATGTCATCAGTGATGTCATCAGTGATGTCACTGACCATGTCATGAATGATGTAATATGTGACATGATCAGCAGTGGATTGCGGGTGCGCGATATATAGTTAGTGCAACTAACTATATATGAAATTTCAATGGTTTTGTGTGAGTAAAATAAGGTTTTGTAAATGCTAATCCCTAACTATATATGTTCTATAACCCATGGTTTTTTCATTGAATTTTCAAGGTTTTGTAAATGCTAATTCCTAACTATATATGGTCTATAACCTATGGTTTTTTCAGTGAATTTCATTGGTTTTTTAAAAGCTAATATCTGTAGCTGTAAAATGTATTCTTCTTTAAATCTTAAAATATATGTTACATGTTTTTTATACAATTTTTTTAAAAAAAATGTTGTTTCGCTCCCAGTCCGCGAACCGGTTAGCTTCCCGTTAGCTCAATTTGGAGCCGCGACTCGGTCCGCGAACCGGTAAACCTTCCGTTTGCGTAACTGTTACGTTAGCATGACGTTTTGCGTTGTCGCGTAATACGTCATTTGACGCGCCAAGTTAGCGGACCCGGAAGCGGACCGGAAAGCGGCGCAAAGCGCGAAACGTAAACACAGCAGGTCATGTGACTCGGTAATAACACTTTTCATTGGTTCATTTCACTTTTGGTTTCCTAATGATGTAATACTAGGTCATGTGATCTAAAATTAACACTTTTCATTGGTTTAGAACTTTTGCTTTTCCCAAATGATGAAAACCCCTCCTTCTTTCCTCACTCTGACTTTCATCTTGGTGAGAGAAAGACCCTTTATTAACATTGAGATATGGCTTCATTAGTAGCTTCAGCTGGTTCTAACCCACCACCTCCACCAGATCCAAGGAAGAGAGGACCACCTGCTGAAGTTATTATACAACAAGAAGAGGAAGAACAGGAAGAGGAGGAAGAGCAGGAAGAGACACTGTTTTTGCCAGAGGAGCCCAGGAGGTATAATCGTAAGGAGAACTACATTTGGCAATTTTTTAAATTTCCTGAGGGCCAAAAAAAAGTAAATGCACGCTACGTGTTTTGCCGTATATGTAATGATAGACTGTCCAGGGGGACTGAAAAAAAATACAGTTTCGGCAACTACACTATGCATCGGCATATGAGTAGGTGGCATCCAAACAACTATAGTGCTGCCCAGCTACGTGGTGAGCAACAAAATCCCCCTGCGATGGCCAGAAGATCGGTTGTACAAGAAGTGACAGGACCAGAGGCGAGGGAGATGGTCCCAAACATACAAATGAAGTTTGGGGAAGTGAAGCAAGTGTGCGTGCGCTGTAATCAACTCATTTGCTACAGAGAAAGTAGCATTACTCTAATTATCAAAGCTATTGATAATCATGTTTGCCCGAAACGCCCCAAACAATAAATTCTTCTTTTTTTTGTTGCTCCTGTTGAGCCCTTTTCAATGAATCGTTTTTGTTTCCCCCACCCCCAAAAAAACCAAAAAAATATCAAAATGTTCAGAAAATACAAAAAAAATAAAAAAAATGTTCTGAAAAATAATTTAAAAAATTTAAAACGACAAAAACAAAAAAAAAAGTTCTTTTCAGAACTACCTCCCCATTATAAAAAAATTGGTAGAATTGTTGGAACTCTGCCAACCTCTATTTCTTTTAGTTCGCTTCCCGGTTCGCACTCCGGTACGCGAACCGGGAGCGAATCAAAAACATTTTTTCAAAAAAAGAACAGTAAGTATAAGGGAAGGAAACAGACAGTTATGTTAAAAGAAAGACAGCTATAGGGAGTAAACAAAAGATACTGTTACCCGCAATCCACTGCTGATCATGTCACATATTACATCATTCCTGACATGGTCAATGACATCATCAGCAGTGGATTGAGAGTAACAGTATCTTTTGTTTACTCCCTATAGCTGTCTTTCTTGTAACATAACTGTCTGTTTCCTTCCCTTATACTTACTGTTCTTGTTTTAAAAAATTTTTTGAGATCAATCAGAAACAGTAACATTAATAGAGACAGAGTGAGTGAACAAGAGTGAAGAAGTATGAGAAGAGAGGGACTGAGAAAAATAGTGGAAGGAGTAGAATAATTAAGTAATAGAGAAAGGAATGAGGGAAGTAGCAAACGCAGGAAAGTAAGGATTAAACAAATGAAGCAGTAGAACTAATAGAAGTTAAATGTGATAGATTAAATGATTGATTCAGGATGACGATAAGGTGTGGCCTCTCCAAAAGTTTGTTTAAGGTGAGGCCTACTCAGGGTTGCATATCAAATTTATGCTTGTTGAAGAATACAGAGGAGATAATACATGTGAAGGCCTACCATTGAAGTAAAACATGTCCACATCACTCTTAAACAACGGCCAGACCTCTTCTGTGTCCATAGACAGACCTAAACTTCATCTGCACAATGTCCTTCGTAAACTTAGAAAACACAAGTAATGTAATTGAAAAACGTGGAGTTTCTTTTGCTCATTTCACAATCACATCACCTGTGTTGCCTTTGCTTAGGTATCTCATAGTGCAGATGTAGTCCAGCATAAAAAAACTGTACCCAGAAGTGCAGCAGTGTATGCATTAACTTTGATATTTACAGAAGCCTCAGTTTCTCCATGTCTACCTCACATTTCTAAATGTATATCATAAGTACAAAAAGTAGAACATTAATTATACATGTTAAATGGTTTATTTTTGCTGTTCTCAGAATGTATCAAATTTCACTTAAATCAGTGACAGGTATTCATCATGTAACAGCGGGGAAACAAAACACAATCAAAATGATTGTGTTTAAAAAACCCATACAACATAAGAAATCTGAATTCAAAACTCCTTAAAATTAACTTACTTTCCATAACGTCGAAGGATGTCCTATGAACAGCGTACACTCTGTTGTGCTATTAATATTTTCAGCCCGCCACTTTCTGAAAGAAAACCTCCATCGTTTTGAAAAATATGTTACATAAAATAAAAGACTTCTCACATTCTACCACATGTTTCCACATGGCCAAATCATGTTGGAGCGATTTACAACTCTTGTAATTCTTGTAATCAAATCCCGTCATTTTCTATTTTCGTAACTTTCAGAAAGAAAACATTTAAGATTACTTTTACAATCCTGGACTACTAATATCTTACCCGTCTTGCTCACTCATGTTCTACTTTTCCTATGACACTGATACTGCTTACTATGAAGCAGACTTACTTGCATCAGGTTTATATAGTTGGATTTTTAAAATGACATTATAATTAAAAGTTTTGGACCAATAATCTAGACAGCATTGCAGACTTACATTCCCTCTACTTCATGAACCTTTTGCAATTCCTCAGAGCAAATCCCGAGATTCTTTCCTTAAAATTTTGGTTTTAAAAACACCAGGTAAGAATTTTTAAAGTCAAACGGCAATTTTGTTTTGAAAGTTACAACAGAATCGTTGCAGAATGACCAGCCGTTTCTAGACTTTAAATAAGCTGTGTAATGTCCTGATGTTGTTGAAGGACCGTTGTGATAGATAATTGCTGCAGTTACAAAAGTCCTTCCTGATATTGACAACTGCGAAGCAACACATTTTTTTATTAAAGTTGACAATTTTGATCCATCAGGCCTACATCGTTGGATCATTAAAATGACATACTGGCTATATCTTCGTATAAATAATGTTGACATCATTTCAGATTTACATTGGCTACACTCCATGTTGTGATCAGCTGCTTTTACTAGCTTATTAAAGGAGACTGATTTACTGTCTGGCAAAGTTAAATATATAAATCTTTCTGAGTCTACACTAGTAGTACTTGATAATGTACAGTTCTCGCAGTCATGCTGCCATTGATAAGAAAGCCCAAACAGGTGATCTACATCTACACCCTCATCTTGCAATACATCAAGCATATACATTAAAAACTCCTGACAATCCTGCTGATTATTTTCAGAGAAGTCTGTTTGACCTGAACATTCATCTAACAGATAACAAACTTCAGACACACTTTCTACTTTTGTTCGATCAGTGCTACATTTCTCTAACACAGAATTCAACAAACAGCATAAACTTTGTTCCGAATTGAACACAATCTGTTCTTTTAAAGTCTCTAGTGAAAAGAGAACATTAACCACTACATTTGCATAGCAGTTGACACCAGAACTGTTTTCAAATTGAAAACCGACAACATCTTCAACAGAATCCGTTTTCTTTCTGCTTACAATTTTCGGTTCATCGACTTTTGGGCTTTTTGCTACAACCTCCCTACCATTACTGATATTTCTTCGTTTCCGGCCTACCACAGGTTTCTCAAACAAAGGATATTGAGGCAAATGTGGCGCATACTCTCTTCTTAACCTATTGTATTCCTTAACACAATCTAGATCCGCACAAATGTTTGTGACATCACAATCAATCAAGTACAATCCCGATAAAGTTATAACTCGTGACAATGCCACATATGCCATACCCTCCTTGAACAAAGAACTGCCAATAATTACCAATGCACTATCTACACTTAAACCTTGCGATTTATGGATTGTCACCGCATATGCCAAGCAAACAGGAAACTGTTTACGGCGAACATATAAGTCTTTAACAAGCAAAAACCTAGCAGAACAACGACCAATTAGCTGTACTTCCTCAAAGCCATCAAATTTAATTTTTAAAAATTCAATACCATCTCTACTTCTGTATTTCTCAAAATCAACAACATTACCCATTGATCCATTGACCAGACCTCTTTCAACATGTAAATTCCTTCTCAAAATGATTCGGCAATTTAAACACACATTCAAAGTCTTTTCAAAACCCGCTGTTTTAGATATAGTCTTCTCTAATGAATCCAATTTTGATTTCAAATTCTCAGACAAAATAATTGTTGATCCCATATGCTCTATTCTGTCAATAGCTTCAAGTTTCACAATCTCTTGCTTTTCTAAATTCAACATTTTGTTGTTGAAGATGGCACATTCTGCAAGAGTTGGCATTAAACATATTCCGGATTTCTTCTCAGTAATTTTCTGAAAAATATTCTCAGGCACAACGTCTTGTTCTGGATATAAATTTGACAGTAATCATGCATTTAAAGCTTCTTTCCCATGCTCGGTCACTTTTCCAATTCTAATATCTTGTAGAATATTCTTGTAATCTTCATCCTTTGCCTGACGCATATTTTCATGCAGTTCAGCATAATTGAAGTTTAACCATATATTGACGTTGCCAATGCTCCCTAGGCACTTCCTGGTATCTTCATGCGTGAGTATTTTGAACACAGGTTGTCCTTTTACTGGTGTCAGCTGCAGAAGATCTCCGAAAACAATGATGTGTTTGCCACCAAATAACACATCATACTCAGTTTTAAGAACTTCTTGCATTCTCAAATGCACAAAGGCAAGCATGACATTGGAAACCATGCTTACTTCGTCAATGATAAGAAGTTTCATTTTCCTCAAGACTCTTGAAACTTCACAACAAGCATCCCCAGATAACTTGTGGTATTGTAATTTGTTGTCATGCTCCTCTGGCAGCATCAGTAGACGATGCAAAGTAATACCTTTAATGTTATGTGCTGCCAGTCCAGTAGGAGCGGTAACAACACAAGACAGCGATGACTCAGTCCTTTCCTGCAAATAACAAGAAATTGCTTTAATAAGGAAACTTTTTCCAGTTCCCGCTTCTGCACTCACGTACAGTCGGACAGGCTTCAACGACGTACATGAGCACTCTTTCTTCTCATGACTTAATCCATGATCAATTTGCTTGGTAACTTCGTCATATATTTTCCTCTGCTCAACGTTGAGTTGTTTTTCCAAGTCTTCTAAGTTAACCGCATCCTCCTGAGCATGTGCCATGGCTCTTTCCACTTCATTCATGGCAGTGGCGGCTTCATTTTCGATAATAGGTCCTCCTAGTGGATCCTGACTCAATGAAACAGAACTCTGACTGTCCTGAGAACTGTCTCTGGCAATCTCGGCTGCAATCGTTGCTTCCTGCTCAATTTCCAAAGTCAACATTTCTTGATATTTGGGAAAAGCAGGACATTCTATGGTCTCCTTAGCGGCAGTGAAAGAGTCTTCGTAACAGAGGAAATCTCCAAGCAGTTCCTCTTCTGCAAGCCAAGGCTTGAAAAGTTGCAAAAGTGCTAAATAGAAAAACTCCTTTTTTTCTGGAGATTCGCCACTCAATTTTCGATGGTTTACTAATTGGCATTTTCTTTGCTTGACCAGACATCCCTCACTTCCAATTACAGCATACACTCCTTTCCCAATATCTTCTTTGATGTTCCTCTTGAATATGTAATTTTGTAGAACCTCATATAGACAAACATTCTCAAGGTGACTGCTTCGATTTGGATAATATGTATCCAACTCCTGGATTTGGCATAGAGACTTGCTGAAGACAACCGGTCAGAACATTCGTAAGCTCCGATTTCTCGATGCGACAACATCTTCAAACTGAAACTGTACAACTTCTTGCTGAGGCTTTTTTCATGGGAAATATCCTCCCACATATCCTTCTATTCTGTCTTTTCTTTTTTGGTGATGTAAGATGTCACATACCGAGCCACAGCCATACAGTTGTCAGCCACAAACTGTATATCCATGTTAGCATTCCACATGGACAAAATCACTGGGTTGTAGTCGTTGATGTACTTGGACTCTTCGTTCCTTTTCAAATTGTATGTATTTTTGGGTGATTTCCTCGTCACATTATGTCTCAGAGAAGACATCAAACTGTTCACTCTTCCTTTAGAAATCACCGGTCGTGGAAAGTTGAAACGACATTTGGTGTAGAACTTGTCCTTGTTTCTGAATTTACGACGACAGTACTTTCCACAACGATGGCTTTGGAAACGTAGAACTTGTTCTCTTAGGCTTTTCTTCTCCGTTGCGTTTGGAACAGCACACGTAGAATACTGTTCTATGAAATTCATCACTAAGTCATCCGGATCTGTTCCAAATTTAGGTGCATCCTTGATCCACAGCAACATATGTATATGAGGAGCACCTCTTGCTTGGTACTCCTTTCTCCAGAAGAAATCCAACACCTCTCCAAGAGGTGGATTCTTCTTATTTGTTATGAAAGACATCATAGCTTCAAATCTATGATTGAAGTACCTGCATACATTCACTGGATCCAAAGAACACAGTTCTCCAGGTGTCTTGAATTCAATGTTTTCAATATTTCCATTTGCCTCTCGTAGAAATTCAAGTAAGTCCTCCCAGCCATACTCGGCACAGCTCAGAGTGAGGAACCATGTCGGAGTTCCTAAGTTCCTCAGCATACATTTTAAATCACCATGACGACGGTACCAGTACTCATTAGTACCACGCTGACACGCCATGAGATTAATTAGGTGGGAATCCAAAATACTGTCTTGGACATTGACTTTATGCATAAAGTCACTTGCCGAGATGTTTCGCATCTGTATACCACTTTTTAAGATGTGGTTCACTGCATATGACAGTCCAGACAGATCGCTTTCAAACAGGAGATGAAACAAATAGGGAATGCATTGACGAAACGTAGGATCTTCTGCATACAATCGTAAAGTCCGGTATTCAGACGCAGGAATTTGATGAGGTCGCTCATCATATCTTCCTCCTTGACCTGTTGGAAATAGCTGTGGGAAACACCGAGCTTCCAAACTTTCCTCCCAAACACTAATGGGACTCCCTTTGGCTTGTTTCATTTGAAACAACTCAATAGCATTCCCCATGACTTCCTTGGAATGCAAAGGATGAACACTATAATGTTCATATATTTCTTCACTTTTAGAGGCCTCTACTTTCTTAATTTGGCCAGCACACAAATCGCTATCCTCTTCATCACTTACTTCCTCTTCTGCAACATATACATTCTTATAGTACTTATTATTTTTCTTCAAATACAATGTTGCCTTTTTGACTTTCCTAACATCCACTAAATCTTGCCATATTTTTTTATTCTTTGTCGGAACCCCATTAACCAAGATAACCAGAGATTCCTCTTCCACTTTTTCTACTCCAATTGTGTTAATGTTTTTGTTCAAATCTAGAGGCAAATAAACAACTCTTCCCTTTAATCCTCTCTGTAAATCTGATGGAGGCAACTTCCCTGTCTTTGGCTCCATTCTTACAATAGCCTGAAAGGGATGGATACTTTGAATCAAAATAGATTCATAAGTATTTAAATCCTTCAATTCAGAAGGAATCTCAACCAATTCCAGATTATTATGAACCGCCCTAGCAGGCATCTGGTTTTGGATTAATTTGTTACAACAATAAGTACACACACGTTGATCCGATCCCAAATCAAAATAATTTTCTACCATCAAGTATGTAGCAAAATCCTTCCATTCACTATTATTTTCCCTTTCACTTTTTGCATATAAATCCACTAACTTAATCTGATTCTTGTAATAAGTGCGTCGACAACACACACAAGTGAAATTAGGCCTCTCACTTGATTTCATCTGAAACGTGGCAATTTCCTTCTGAAAATTATCTGTACTGGAAACCTGTACATTATCTTCAACATTACTCTCTACTTCTGGGTCAATTTGAACATTTTCATCTTTACTTCCAAAGTAACAAAACTCAATTTCTTCACAAATATTCTTGACATCTATTTCAGAACCATGCAAAAGAGCAGCACATAATTGTTTAAGCATAATTGCTGGACTCTTAGCATGATACAACATTCTCACTAATTTCCTCACTTTATTATGATGCACTGCTAGCATCCTGAAATGATGAAAAACACTCTGGCATACTCTCCTGGAAAGACAAGCCAGTGAATGACCACGCAAACCTGTCATTTGTCTCACTTTGCAAGGATCTAATTCTTGCAACAACTTCATTTTCTGCTTCAAACTTTTCCTATTAAATGTCCGTACAAAATCACAAAGCAAATTGATGGAATCCTGTCGCACACTGCAAATAGAACTACACTTCCAAATGTACACAGGACCTTTAGGACGTCTTTCTAAAACCTCATTACCTAACACCTCTTCTATCTCTGTTGTCACAAGTTTTTCTTTTTCAACTGGACAACCATCCTTCACTTCATAAGCTCGACCACTGGTGTCAACTGCAAACACCAAATCATTATCCTGAAAATAACTCTCCTCATTAAAAAATGCCTCACAACTTGAACTATGCATCCATTCTCCGGAAAAAACTTCACAAAAGTTACTACGATTAACTACTCTCTTCCATCTACTATTTGATTTGAAATCAGAAATTACCTTGTTTAGTGTTCTAATTCTATTGATTACCAAAATAAACAACTTTCGCTTAATTTCGAAAGCATGATCAATAATTTTCTCTACATTTTTCTTTTTCTTATAAAATGCCACTTTCTGTTGGCCTTTCTTAATATTTTTTAATAAATTAACTATTATCCTGTTGCGGAACATTCGTTTTCGAATGTCCCTAAACTGTTGTTTCCTTCTACTATCATGCACAGAGTTATCTCTTGCACTAGCAGTAACATTTTTGATTGGTCTTTCCTTTCCATTTAAATTGCTTCTCTTTTTCTGGACTGAATCATTTTTTGTTGAAATACTTTTTTTACTACAAATATTTCTTATGAATGATTTCGTGCTCTTACCCGGAGCTTTCTTGGTGATTTCACAAGTTTTTTTGGGAGAGGACTGCTGCAATAATAGATGATCCTGCTGTCTTTGACGTTTTCTAGCCTTTCTAATTCGATTCTTAGTTGGCATTTTTCAAATTTTGAAATGATCTGCAGTTGAATCTGTGGAAAAATATAATAAAAAATGTTATTAACCACTATTACCAAACAGTAAATGAATAACAGTCATCAAAAACTTAACACCCTACTTATTATTTAACATAGCAAATCTTTTGCACCACCACTGCGTCACAAAAGTGACGCACAGTGGTACAAAACAGGTATACACCTATCATAAATCTCTCCCTAACATTTTAAATGATTGATTCAGGATGACGATAAGGTGTGGCCTATCTAGAGGTTTGTTTGGGCCCAGATCTTTGGACTGGGGTGAATGTGTGACATTGATCCACATTCGGTCCATCACCTGTTTTGTTTGTTTGAGGTGAGGCCAACACACGGTTGCAGATGAGATTTTCGCTTGTTGAAGAAAACAAAGGAAATAATACATGTGAAGGCCTACCAATGAAGTAAGTCATGTCCACTTCACTCTTGAACAAAGGGCAGACCTCTTTTGAATCTGTGGTCAGACCTAAACTTCATCTGCACAATGTCATTCATAAACTTAGGAAACACTAGTGATGTAATTGAAAAATGTGGAGTTTCTTTTCCTCATTTCAGAATTACATCACCTGTGTTTAATCATTGACTTAAAATGTCCTTAAGACACATGAAAGCGTTTTTTTGATTGCCCTTGCACCATTTTTGGGTCATTTTTAACATGGCTATGTAACTCCCATAATCAAAATCTAAATTTGCCAAGCACAGGTGGGAGCATATTTACAAAAAACTTGCCCCATGGAGAAAGCTCTTCAATTTAAATGGGAAAAATAACATCATAGACACTCAAATGCCTTTTAAATATGCTCCAAACAACCTATGAAGCTCTAGCAGTACATATCCAGAAATGTAATTGATTTCAAAAAACGTTTTTGAACACAACATATAAATCAATTGTATACCTACATTCAAGAGGAACTGACTGAAAATGTCCTTAAGACACATAAAAGCGTTTTTTTGGATTGCCCTTGCACCATCTTTGGGTCATTTTTAACATGGCTATGTAACTCCCATAATCAAAATCAAAATTTGCCAAGCACAGGTGGGAGCGTATTTACAAGAAAGTTGCCCCATGGAGAAAGCTCTTCAATTAAAATGGGAAAAATAACATCATAGACACTCAAATGCCTTTTAAATATGCTCCAAACAACCTATGAAGCTCTAGCAGTACATATCCAGAAATGTAATTGATTTCAAAAAACGTTTTTGAACACAACATATAAATCAATTGTATACCTACATTCAAGAGGAAATGACTGAAAATGTCCTTAAGACACATAAAAGCGTTTTTTTGAATGCCCTTGCACCATTTTTGGGACATTTTTAACATGGCTATGTAACTCCCATAATCAAAATCAAAATTTGCCAAGCACAGGTGGGAGCTTATTTACAAGAAAGTTGCCCCATGGAGAAAGCTCTTCAATTAAAATGGGAAAAATAACATCATAGACACTCAAATGCCTTTTAAATATGCTCCAAACAACCTATGAAGCTCTAGCAGTACATAACCAGAAATGTAATTGATTTCAAAAAACGTTTTTGAACACAACATATAAATCAATTGTATACCTACATTCAGTTGGAAATGACTGAAAATGTCCTTAAGACACATGAAAGCGTTTTTTTGAATGCCCTTGCACCATTTTTGGGACATTTTTAACATGGCTATGTAACTCCCATAATCAAAATCTAAATTTGCCAAGCACAGGTGGGAGCGTATTTACAAGAAACTTGCCCCATGAAGAACGCTTTCCATTTAAAAAGGGAAAAATAACATCATAGACACTCAAATGCCTTATAAATATGGCCCAAACAACCTATGAAGCTCTAGCAGTACATATCCAGAAATGTAATTGATTTCAAAAAATCGTTTTTAAACACAACATATAAATCAATTATATACCTACATTCAAGAGGAAATGACTAAAAATGTCCTTAAGACACATGAAAGCGTTTTTTTGAATGCCCTTGCACCATTTTTGGGACATTTTTAACATGGCTATGTAACTCCCATAATCAAAATCTAAATTTACCAAGCACAGGTGGGAGCGTATTTACAAGAAACTAGCCCCATGAAGAAAGCTCTTCAATTAAAATGGGAACAATAACATCAGAGACACTCAAATGCCTTATAAATATGGCCCAAACAACCTATGAAGCTCTAGCAGTACATATCCAGTAATGTAATTGTTTTCAAAAATCGTTTTTAAACACAACATATCTGTTTCAGCTTACATGAGAGACCATGGAATGGGCTCCATGTACAACAATAACTTGTGTTACTGCATGCCAGATTTCTACACAGAATATACAATTACAATTTCTCAAAGAAACAAAATCTATTTGTATATCACTTGAGACAAAGCCACATTTTAAAAACACAGCTTTCTTCATCATTTTCTCCTTAAATCATACTATTCTCTATCTAAATTAAATAAATCTTTTCTCACCTTAGCAAATACTTTTTGAGTTTCAAAACAGTCTCAAAAATACACCAAATTGTCTTCAGCAGAACAAAGAGGATGCACTCCAGAGGCTGCAGCTATAGAAAGCACAGAAATGCTGATATTCATTACACATATCTCTCATATTAGCCAATCATAACTCTTCCCTCACTTTTTTCAAATCAAAACCCTTCCCCCCTCTGCCCTCTCTGCCTTTTTTGCTTAGCAACCACCTCCTGAAAGACCTCTCATGTTTGCAAGTTCACACAACAATGTTTCAATTGAACTCTGAACTCTCAGTGCACCTGCGTATCCAGTGCAATCTTTCATTAAATGTTTTTTCCTTGACCATTCAAATTACATCTTTCAAAGAACACATCCATGCACCCTAACTTTCTGTTTTCAGAAATGGAAATGCACCAATCACTGCTAATGAATCATTAGCACTGGAAATCCACAGTTTTTAATCTTTACAAAATCCTACTGTTTCAACTGCCCTTTCATTACCACACTTCATCTGACTGCAGCACAACCTTCTCCCACCATGTTTAATGTCTGGATTGTTGGACATAGTTACATCTACTGGGCTCAAAGGTATGCTGAGAACAGAAATTTACCTAACCTCAATTTACAAGATGTGGAAATTAAGTGGTTGGGCCAAAGAGGATTAAAATGTCACCAATTGATACCATTGGTGAAAACCTTTATGCATTTGCCAAAACCTGACCTGTTAATTGTGCACTGTGGAGGTAATGATTTGGGCACTTTGACTGGGGTAGGTCTGGAAATGCTTTTAAAGGACACCTTTGAGCAATTAATGGCACTTTTTCCTCAAACTGCCTTGGTATATTCCAATATATGCCAAAGACAGAAATGGAGGTGGTCCAACCAATTTTGTCCACAAATTGAGAAGTCGAGGAAGCATGTAAACAAATCTGTTTCAGCTTACATGAGAGACCATGGAATGGGCTCCATGTACAACAATAACTTGCATTACTACATGCAAGATATCTACAGAGGAGATGGAGTTCACTTCTCAGATGAGGGCAACAGAATTTTCATTTTGAATTTAAGACTGTGCATTGGTACCTACTTATAAGTACCTAAATGTACCATAAACCCAAAAGCTCTTCTCAGAGCTACCCTACATCTGATCACTCACATTTATTATTTTTCTCTAACTTTTTTCTCTAATTTTCAACAAACTACGCTCCCCGGAGCGCTACCCGGTACGCGAACTGGAAGCTAACCGCGCAAAATTAAAAAAAAAAATGTTTTTTTCCCGCACATATGGTCCTCCTTTGCCACCCTCAGAAAACCTAGGGGGTCAAGATACATCTACCGTGCCCCCTTCTACCCATTCTGAACATTATTTGCCCTCCATCTTGTATCTTGATTCGACCGAAACACAAAATGGTGGACTCCCGTAATGCTGCTGGTTCGCGGACCGGGACGCATACCGGGAAGCGGTCCAATAAAAAAGGTGGGAAAGTAATTCACAGAAAAACGACTGGAGACACTCTCACCAAATATACATTAGCTCATACTACATAACAATCCCTTTCATTTTCACAAATTTGATTGAAATTCCATTTAGCCATTAAGCCTGTAGACCTCTCTAAATACCGTGAGGTAAATTACTTCACAAAACACATCTAAAGTGTTGGAATTGACAACCAATGAAAATGTTACTTTCATTTTCTACTTTTATTACCTGACATTTGATTGGTTATATACCTGAATATATATAAAGGAAGAGAAGGAAACACAGCCATTTTGACTGCTACTTCTTGTTGTACATTACAATTGAATTATCACTAAACTCTTCAACTTGTTTGTAAAGGTAAGTTGATATTTTTAAAACTGAAGTATATTGTGCACTATAAGTTAATATGGTAAACTTTTTCTGATAGTTATATACTATCCCTCTGTAGTAGTTATAGATTTAGATAGACTTCTCTGTTATAGTTATGGATGGAGTTAGGCTTCTCTTGGTTAAATCACAGACACTTTTTTATATTCCTACTTCCACTCTGATACTATACACTGCCAAAAGATAAATTCACTGATAAAAACTGCCTATCTAAAATTAATCCCAACAGTGCCCTATCTCTACTAATATGTTTTTTTTTTTATCCAAATTTCAGGCAAAATGGAAGGCGAACAGAAAGTTGAATTTAAAATTGTCCTGCAAGAGAGCAGCCAAGAAATCATTGATCAAAATGAAAATGAATTTATGGATGAAAGTAGGGACCAGGAACTACTGCAATGTGTGGAAGCAGTAGATAACCTCCTTAAAAATGAGGACATTTTATACCCTCAAAGACTACAAAGTATATTCAATGAGAATTATGAAATTTCTGACAGTGAAATGTTAGAAAGTTTAATAAATTATGAAACACAATCACAATAAAAAAAAATGCTTAAAAAATAAAGAAAATAAAAAATAATCAACAAAAACAACAAACAATTAACATACAGTATTTGAAAAGTCTATCATTCTTTTTTCCTTATAGTACGCTGCCCAGAACGCTTTCCGGTTCGCGGACTGGGCGCTCACCACGCAAAAAAAAAAAATTTATTTTTTTTTGCCCTGCTGGGCCCTTTTAAAACCTCCACATAAAACCTAGGGGGTCAACGAGGATCTACTATGCCCCCTTATGGTAATTTCCCCCTTTGTTTTGGCCTCCTCTTGTCTCTCGATCCTACCGAGAGACAAGATGGCGGCCGCTCCGGACTGTTTAGAATGTTGACAGACACCGGAGAGCCAATCAGCTTCGCATCGCAAAGTTCTGTTACGCGAAAAGTACGCGAACCGGAGCGCTACCCGGAGCGCTGTTACAGATATATATCTTTTTTTGAACGTTAATTTCTCAAAATCCACTGAAGCACATATATTGAGACCTAGCAAAGACACATCGGGCTAACAGTCCCTACAATTTTGCCAAGTTTCGTGCAAATCCATTCAGCCGTTCGGGCTAAAAGTGAGGCCAACCGCCCTATGGAAAAATGAATGGGAAAAACGCGTTTTGGGACCCCCCTTTTTTCTCGGCCCCTCCTTGACGAAACCCCTCCCAAATTTTAAGGGGCTGCTCAAAAACAAAATGTGCCATTTTCCTGAAAAAAAAAATATATATATATATATATTACCTACTGGCGGTCGCCAGTAGGTATATATAGTTAGGATTTTTTCTCTATGGAACTTTTGAAAATTCTATGTCTAATAACTTTGGCGTTTGTGGACGGAATCGGTTGAAATTTTCAGGAAAATGGCACATTTTGTTTCCGAATAGCCCCTGCAAATTGGGGGGGGTTCGTCAAGGGGGGGCCGAGAAAAAAGGGGGGTCCCAAAACGCGTTTTTCCCATTCATTTTTCCATAGGGCGTTTAGCCTCACTTTTAGCTCGAACGGCTGAATGGATTTACATGAAACTTGACAAAATTGTAGGGACTGTTAGCCTGATGTGCCTTTGCTGGGTCTCAATATATATGCTCCAGTGGATTTTGAGAAATTAACGTTTAAAAAAACAGATATATCTGTGACAGCGTCCCGGATAGCGCTCCAGTTCGCGTACTTTTCGCGTAACGGAGCTTTGCGAAGCAAAGCTGATTGGCTCTCCGGCGTCTGTCAACATTCTAAACAGTCCGGAGCGGCCGCCATCTTGTCTCTCGGTAGGATCGAGAGACAAGAAGAGGAGAAAAACGAAGGGCGAATTTAATGAAAGGGGGTAAGGTAGACCCTTCTTGACCCCCTAGGAATGATGTTGGGGTTATTAAAGGGTCCCGTGGGGCAAATAAAAAAAATAAGATTTTTTGCAGAAGAAGCGCTTTCCGGTTCGCGAACCGGGTAGCGAATCGGGATGCGAAATGGGAATTCTCCATTTTGTGTTTCGTTTTAATTAAATTACAAGATGGAGGAAAAACAATATGAGAAATGGGTATAAGGGGGTACGGGAGACGTACCCTGACCCCCTATGTTTTCTGAGGGTGGCTGAGGATGCTCATATATGTTGATACTTGTCTTCCAGCGGCTGCGCGTGAGCGTTTATTTTTTTTTTTGCTGCGTGACGTCTGTTAACGTTCGATTCGAAGGAAATCAGGCAGTGTTGACCGCCATTTTGACACTTCGAGTAAATATATTGTTAAAAATAATTGTTATAAATTAATCCGTATTGATAAACATTGTCTGCGCCATCTTGCTTTTTTTCCAATGCCACACTTTTGTCGTGCACGGCAGCCATTTTAGATGCCTTGACCAGACCCACTCTCTGCACGATGCCGATCGTGACGTCTGTTAACGCTCGATTCGAAGGAAATCAGGAAGTGTTGACCGCCATTTTGACACTGCGAGTAAATATATTGTTAAAAATAATTGTTATAAATTAATTCGTATTGATAAACATTGTCTGCGCCATCTTGCTTTTTTTCCAATGCCACACTTTTGTCGTGCACGGCAGCCATTTTAGATGCCTTGACCAGACCCACTCTCTGAATGCCGCCGATCCTCAGCATGGCTCCCCATCCTCGCAAGCATCTCCCCCACGCACTGGTCACCCCCGCTCTCTGTCTTATGCATGGGCCATTACCCTCCCCCCATCTGCGCTGCTCTTCCCTGAGAATCACACCCTGTGCCCGCCCGACACCACCCTTTCACCCTATTCACTACCGCACCCTCTGACACTCCTCTTCCTCTGTGTGTGATTGTCCAGGCTGGTCACAGGCTATCACCTAGCCCTGCGGATGTAGTTTATGGCCCCAACTGTAAAGAATCACCCCTCTTCAAAGGAGTTACAGTAGATCAAGGCCCCCACCCCATGAGATCCGTCACACCACACGCGTTCCTACTATCTGATAACGATCCTGTATTGTGATTGGGGAGGGGATTCTCACTGTAAGGGTGTGTGGGACCGAGCCTGAAGCGGAAGATTCCAGGGATGCCGTTTTGTGCATCAAAGTCTTCACAATTATGTGTCACATTAAAAATATATAGCACTCCAACAAAGTAGTAGGATTATAACACTTTAATAACTTATAAATATATACATCGCAACAAAAACAGTAAACACCTTAAATTTTTTTATTAAAACAGAAGCAACAATGGTCAGTAGCGGTCTGTTGTGCGAATAGTTCCAAGGCAGCACAACGTGCTGAGTTCTGGACGGCACCCAGGTGAAGAACCATCCCTTCTTTAAACCCCATGGTGACCAACTATAGTTTATTCTCTATTTCGTTCCCTTGCCATAACAAAATAAAAGTCTTGGGTTATTTATGGAAGGGAAGACTTTTTGTTTCTTCCAATTTCTTTTTAAAAACAAAGGTTTAAGGAAAGGCAACCCTTAATGTGCATGCTTTCCACAGAAATTTGCCTTTGAAAACTAGAGGCCATAAATGAGGCCGAAATCTGTATTTTGTTTTTGGATACACATGTTATTTGTGTCTGTGTATTCATTTTTATGCATGACTTTATATGGAATGGTTAAAATAACTTATGATGCAACTTAACAGACGTTCCAATGAGTGCTATGTCCCAGGTTTTACATAAAGTAGTGTTTACCTAGAGTGGTGCTGTGTAGGACACTCTGAATGGAAATTAACCAGAACTATAACCATCTACTTCCAATAATATAACTTTTATGCCCAAATTAAGCAAAGATTTAGCTAATCTGCTAAAGGGGGGAGTCGCCATTTCTTTTGATAATTTATTCACCCATCCGTAGCCTCTCTAATCTCCATTACAATGTGTTTGTTGCTGTCGCTAGCTGATGAAAAAACTAAAGTGACAACTTCCTCATCCTTAATTTGTCTTTCTTTGTTCCTTAAGATGTCATCTGTGTCAACCTCTTCCGAGAATGCAGATGCGTTAGGAATTTCCTTGTGTTTCTTAATAGCATTGGTGTCCGCACACTTCTTTGTCAATTCTGTGAACATGACAGCTGCTTCATAGACAGACGATATCTTTGTTAAGTCATTAGTGATAAGTGTGTCTGAAACTACAGTGCCCTTCTGTTTTACTTTCCTCAGACACTACAGTTTTGTGTGTTGTTCTTCTGAGCGACAATTATTCCAGAGGTTTCAGGTTCACTTGCTTTGTCCTGCAGTGAGTTAACAGCTTCAGAGACTTCATGTTTATTTGCTATGTCCTGCTGTGCGTGAACTGCTTCAGAGACGTCAGCCTCATTTGTTATGTTTGACTATATCCTGGACCTGCCCGGCCGCGCCCAAAATGGCGCCGGTATAAATGGGACTCGTAACTCCTTGTTGTGTACTGGTTGCCCAACCTTGATATCACGAGATACGTATGCAGTTTTGAAGCACATGGCGAGCAGGGACGAGAATTGATTGAACATTTTTTCATCCCTATTGATATTAAGTTCTGATGTGTTATTGATTACTGTACTATTGAAAGTTCGAATTAACATCACCCATGGTACTTGCCCGCAAATGTATATCTAGATAATTTTATTGTAACTGGCCTTGTCGTACTTTAATTATAAAATGTACGTCCACCGATTCCGTGAATGGTAGACACCTTAGTTCTTGCAATCTAATGGGTCGCCCGTTACGTTCTTCTACAGTGTAAATGTGCCCTCAACATATACGATTCCAGTTTGCTCCGTGGCCGGCCCACGTGGTTATAGGCCCGTATTTGTATACTGACATTTTCACAATAAAGGTTTTTAAAAAAAAACATGGTAGTAGTACCTACATTGGTAAAGTTTTGAATAATAGCCACTATTTTCGAATCAGTAAAAGGCAAGTGAAATAAAGCAGTCCAATTACATGACTGTTAAAAGGTATAATACGCAGGAACGCAGTAAAGAAAAATGGTCAAGGGCTGTTGTGTTTTCTACTCCTGCAACATAAAGTGATCGATAAGAATCTGATATTCATGCCTATCAGCGACTAAGACAGCAGGCCGAGCCTCTTTTGCTCAACGGCTCCCTCATGGGACGAAGAAACGCCCTTTTTCTCGAAAAAGGAATATTTTACTTGCAGGACAGTTGTAAATTTCCCGGGAAAATACATTAGCCTGGAACATTGTAAGTGATAAACTGTAAATGCATCTGGGTCCTTTGCTTTACAAGTCAGAGTGAGAAAAAAAAGGTGGGGCTTTCATCATTTGGGAAAAAAAAATGTTCGAAAGCAATGAAAAGCGTTATTTTTAGGTCATATAACCAAGCCTTTCATCATTAGAATAACAAAGGTAAAATGAACCAATGAAAAGTTTTATTAACAAGTCACATGACCTGTTATGCTTACGTTACGCGCTGCGCGGCCCGCTCTGGATCGTTTCCGGGAAGCTGCGCCTTGCGCACCGGAGCACTTCCGGGTGCGCTAACGCGGCGCGTCATATGACGCATTTCGCAACAACGCAGGTCCAGAATATAGTCAAAATGTCTCCACCAACCAGCGGTCGGAATACAACCCCTTTCAGCAGTCCAAAAAGTTCTGTTAAATGACAAGAGAAGGGACAGGCAACAAGAACAATCAGTCAAAGAGGAGAGGGCAAGTTCTTCTCTACCGGGTCACGTTGGGGCTCCACCGGAACTGATTGAATTAGTAGTCTACAGTGTTTCTGGATGTTTCAGATTGAAGCTGGCGTCAGCATGAGGGCACCCAATTCTAAAACAGTAAATGCTTGGATAACAATCAATCAAATGTAGAGGGAAGCAGGCACGACGGGTTACAATGGGCGCAAAGGCTTACGTTATCTACCCTTCACTATCTGCAAAGAGAGAATACTCCTAAAAGAAAAGAGGAGGGGGGGGGGCAGCGTTCAAAGCACATCAGCGTGCATAAATACGAAAATATTTTTACCTACCACGTACTTGACATTTTACTGCTTTTGATATTTGCTATTAAAAAACCATTGAAATTCACTGAAAAAACCAAAGGTTATAGACCATATATAGTTAGGAATTAGCATTTACAAAACCTTAATTTACTCGCACAAAACCATAGAAATTCGCATATATAGTTAGTTGCAATAACTATATATCGCGCACCCGAAATCCACTGCTGATGATGTCACATATTACATCATTCATGACATGGTCAGTGACATCACTGATGACATCACTGATGACATCATCCAGTGTTTGTATGTTTCTGTAAAGTTAAAATATGTCTTACATATTGAAGAATGAGTGGATGTATAAGTGTCTGGATGAAGGTTTTAGTAGGTGCATGACTGACTGTATGAGAGAGTGATTAAACATGTTTCACTGAGTGCATGGGTTAGTGACTAAACTGTCTTAATTTGTGCATCATTATGTCTGTTGTTCTGTAAACTGCTGCATGTGTTAATCAGTAGCTATATGAGTAACTATATGGGTTATTGATTGGTTGCCCAAGTATTTGTATGGGAGACTGAGTGTGTGTGTGGGTGGCTGGGAGGTGTATGACTCTGTGCATAGATGTGTGAGCAGTTGATTCACTAGATGTATGGGTTCAAACGTGCATGTGGAAGCAGCTGTATGGGCAGTTGACTGTGTACATGAGTGTATTGGTGAGTGAATGGATATCTCAGTGCTACATGTCAAAGTAAGTACATATGTAAAACACAGTACATGTGAGAGTTGACATATATAAATAACTGAGCATAAGAGCCAGTGAATGTGAGAGTGGCTTTATGAATCATTATGAACTTGTATCAGAGATTGTATAAGAGAGTAAATATGTATTAGAATATGTTTGAATTAGTAAGGTGTGTATAACTGTATAGTTGAGGAAATGGAGGAGTGATTGATTCTTTTCATGATTGACTAGATGTGTGAGTAACTCCATGGATGAGTGACAATCTGTGAGTGTCTGTTTACACTGATTGTATCTAAGGTTATATTAGAGTCTGAAGAGGTTCATCGTATTATCACATGAATGATATTATCAGTGATGTGATCAGTAATGTCAAATGAGATGTCATCAGTGATGTCATCAGTGATGTCATCAGTGATGTCATCAGTGATGTCACTGACCATGTCATGAATGATGTAATATGTGACATCATCAGCAGTGGATTGCGGGTGCGCGATATATAGTTATTGCAACTAACTATATATGCGAATTTCTATGGTTTTGTGCGAGTAAATTAAGGTTTTGTAAATACTAATTCCTAACTATATATGGTCTATAACCTATGGTTTTTTCAGTCGCCAGTAGGTTGTTATAGTTAGGATTTTTTTCAATGTTAAATCTCAAAATTCTATTTGGAATACCTTTGGCGCCGGTTGACGAATCTGCCTGAAAAGTTCCTCAAAATGGCCTCGTCGAGCTCCGGTCCTTCCCTGAAAGTTTGGGGGGGATGCGTCAAGCGGGGGCCGAGATAAAAGGGGGTCCCAAAACGCGTTTTCCCCATGTTAATTTCCATAGGGCGGTCGACCTCACTTTTAGCCCGACCGGCTGAATGGATTTCCACCAAACTTGGCAAAATTGTAGGGACTGGTAGCCCGATGTGCCTTTGCTATGTCTCAAGATATGTGTTCCAGTGGATTTTGAGTAATTTAGGTTAAAAAAAATATATATATCTATGGCAGCGCCCCAGTATGCACTCCGGGGAGCGCTCCGGGCGCGCCACGCGACTTGCGCACAGAAAGCTGATTGGCTCTCGGGTGTCTGTAAACATTCGAAACAGTGCGGAGCGGAACCCATCTTGTGTCTCGGTAGGATAGAGACACAAGAGGTGGAAAAAAAGGGGGAAATGACCATAAGGGGGCAGGGATAGACCCCCCTGACCCCCTAGGTTTGATGTGGGGGCCATAAAAGGGCCCAGCGGGGCCCCAAAATTGTTTTTTTTTTAGTTTGCGCGGGGGAGCGCCCGGTACGCGCACCGGGAAGTGGACCTGGGAGCGTACCATGGGGAAAAATGAATATTAGAGTTTTAAAAAATGTAGCCTTTTTTTAAATTGGAGGTAGTTCTAAAAAGAACTGTTTTTTTTCATCTTTTTGGTGTTTTATATTTTTTTTAATGTTTTTTGAACCATTTTGTACTTTTTTGGGGTTTTCAGAACACTTTTATATTGTTTTTGTATTTTTGGAGGGGAGAAACGAAAAAACAGGGAATTGAAATGGCTCAACTGGAGCGAAAAAAAAAGAAAATAAATAATTAGGGTTGATTGGGGCATTTGTGGTTGTCCCCAGCAAGGACGATGAGCTTTACGCTCTGTTCTCCGTAGGAGATGGTCTTCCCACAATATTTACATGTGATTCTGAAATCTGCGAATCGGGGCTGAATGCACGGCATCGTCTCACTTTCCTCTGGTGCAGACGCAGTGGGTTGCTTCCTTTTTGAGCTGGTTCTTGTTGATTGGGGAGGGTTACTGGCCAGTTCCCTCATCTCTGCAGCAGAATAGTTTATAGGATGCTTGCGCTGCATGTGGCTCATCGTGTGATTTCCAAAGGAATATTTTTTATTAGGGTTCCCCCTAGAAAGTTCCATGTCACAGATCAGGTAAGTCACCTTGGCTGCATTTACCTTTTTCTTCCCCAGTGGAACCGAAAAAAACTCCCAAATAATGTGTGGTCTGGGCTGGTATGGGGTATTTTGTTCTTGGAGAAATGTTCTCCTCCCTTCTTCCTCCTCCTCCTCCTCTTCCTCCTCTTGTTGACCACCAATGAAATCTTGTGGTGGTCCTCTTGGTTGTTGTGGTGGTGGTGGTGGTGCAGATGCACCAGCTGCTGCTGCTACTGAAGCCATTATAAAGATCAAAATGGTACAGAGAGGTACAAGCAGGTCTTCCTCAGTCAAAGGACAAAGTCAGAAAAAGGAAAAAAGGTGGGGTCTTTCATCAGAAGGAAAAAAAAAATGTTTTGAACCAATGAAAAGTGTTATTTTCAGGTGACA
The DNA here is from genome assembly GCF_964263255.1 of Lissotriton vulgaris. NCBI lineage: Eukaryota > Metazoa > Chordata > Amphibia > Caudata > Salamandridae > Lissotriton > Lissotriton vulgaris. The sequence goes on from NC_141685.1 coordinate 1,970,101,217, forward strand.
TGACCAGTGGCTTCATTATTATGAAACCAAAACTGTTATGAACCAATAAAAAGTGTTATTTTCAGGTCACATGACCCGACGCGCTTACGCTACGTGCCCCGGGGCGCGCCCGGGGGCGCGCTCCGGGTTGCGTAGCGTAAGCGCGTCGGAAGTTTACGATGCGTGATCGTATTCGCACGAGTGCTTCCGGGTGTGCTTACGCTGTGCGTTTCACGCAGACGCGGCTACGCGATACGTCACGATCATTTTTTCGTTCGCGATAATGCCGCTTACGGGACGCTACCCGGTGCGCGCCCCTGGGCGCTTCATATAATTACGATTTCCGGTGCGCTCCCCAGGGCGCGCACCGGGAGCGCACCAAGGCAAAAAAAAAATATATATATATATATTAAAAAAAACTTAGGAAAAAATTGTAGGGACTGGTAGCCCGATGTGCCTTTGCTATGTCTCAAGATATATGCTCAAGAGGTTTTAATGAAAGTTAACTTTGAAAAAATATATATTGGGCTATATTGGGTTATATATATGTTAGAGCCCAATGTAGCCCAATGTAGCCAAATGTAGCCCAAAGATGGCCACCAGAGACAAAAAAAACAAATGTAGCCAAAATATTAGCCAGATGTAGCCCAAATATAGCCCAATGACAGAATGTCCCAGAGTGTTCTAAAGAACAACTAGTGCGCTAAAAGTCTTACTTATAAACTGAGATTTATAGTTAGGAATTAGCATTAAAAAAACCTTTGAAATTCACTGAAAAAACCATAGGTTTCACACCAGTTATAGTTAGGAATTTGCATTTAAAAAACCTAATAAATTCACTGAAAAAAACCATAGGTTTCACACCAGTTATAGTTAGCTGGAAATTTTACTGACATAAAACCAATGAAATTCCCACGTTATAGTTAGTTGGACTCACTATACCATGCACCTGCAATGCACTGCAGATGACGTCACATATTACATCACTCGTGACATGGTCAGTGACATCACTCATGACATCACTGATGACACCATCCTTGTGACATAGTGACAGACCTACTTTCACTGTAATGTAACTGAAAAAACCATAGGTTTCACACCAGTTATAGTTAGCTGGAAATTTTACTGACATAAAACCAATGAAATTCCCACGTTATAGTTAGTTGGACTCACTATACCATGCACCTGCAATGCACTGCAGATGACGTCACATATTACATCACTCGTGACATGGTCAGTGACATCACTCATGACATCACTGATGACACCATCCTTGTGACATAGTGACAGACCTACTTTCACTGTAATGTAACACTTGAAACACATATTCAAAAATAGAAACTACATTTTTATGAAAAATTGAGATACCCATATCAGTTACAACAACCAATTCAGTAATTCCACTATCTATATACACATCCACTCATTCACCAACAGTTCTATATAGTCACTCATACATATACTCACTCATCATATGAAGTGATACACCTATACATCCTGTTACACACCGACAGTCATCCAAAAGTTACTTACACACATACTCACAGATGCAAATAAACTATTGAACATCCATTTATTTGCATACAGAGCAATACACACACTACCACCTTACTTCTATTGAAAATTACACATATTTATTCTCTTAAACAATCACTTTTCGAAGCACATACTTATTTAAACAGGAACTCTTACAATCTCTTACTCTCACATATACTCACTTATATGCATCAATATTCACATATTCTAGATTAAAACATATGTAGTTACTGTTTAAAACAGTAGTGAGACAGTCATTTACTCACTAACATACACATATACACACTATTCAACCATACAGTCCTGCACATATGTAGTCTTCAAAATACATACAAAAAAAGAGTCAGTCACTCATGCATCAATGTTGTAAGTAATTCCAACACTAAACAATACAAACACTCATACTGATACTAATAAAACATCTAATAACCCATGTACACACACACATACCTACTCACCAACCCATGCAGCTACTTATACACAAAGTGAAACACTAATACATATATTTAAAAATGTAAACATTACTCACTAATATTTATTTTTCAGAAAGACACACATTCACTGTCATCAGTGATGTCATGAGTGATGTCACTGACCATGTCATGAGTGATGTAATATGTGACGTCATCAGCAGTACATTGCACGCGCAAGTTATAGTGAGTCCAACTAACTATAACGTGGGAATTTCATTGGTTTTATGTCAGTACAATTTCCAGCTAACTATAACTGGTGTGAAACCTATGGTTTTTTCAGTGAATTTATTAGGTTTTTTAAATGCAAATTCCTAACTATAACTGGTGTGAAACCTATGGTTTTTTCAGTGAATATGTATATATACATATAATATTCACTGAAAAAACATAGGTTTCAAGCAGGTTATAGTAAGGAATTATCCTTTAAAAAACCTTTGAAATTCATAGAAAAAAAACATAGGTTTCAGGGGTGTTATAGTTAGCTGGACATTTCACTCATACAAAACCATGGAAATTCCTCTGTTATAGTTAGTTGTACTAACTGTAACTCTGGCGCCCGCAATCCACTGGTGATGATGTCACATATTACATAATTCATGATATGGTCAGTGACATCACTGATGACATCTCAAATGACATCACTGATGACATCATCCAGTGAATGTAATTTGGTTTGTTATTTAAATATATATCATATATATAGCAATCAGCATTTAAGAATCAGTGAATATATACCTATCTTGAGGAAGGATTTAGTAGTAGTGTGATTGACTGGGGGCACTAAACGCTGAAACGCTGACATTGACAGACCACTGCTGCTTGAGGTGGAGAAACTGTGCAGGCTGCCCTCTATCCCTCTGCTGAGGGATACCGCCGCTTCCGCGCTACAGCTCGCAGCACCCGCTCTGCGGGTGCCGCATCGCGGTTAGCGGTGAGGGGCAGACGCTGCTTGGGCAAACCGCTGAGGAAGAAAGATCGGAGGAGCCTGGGAGGCGGAGCGCGAGCAGGGACTCAATAGACCAGGAGTCCCTGCGGTGACCAGGTGTTGCTGGACGCGCCACCTGGGAGACATGCCCCACGCTTGTCCAAACTTAAGGCGGGATCACCCGGAGTTCGGCGGGACACTAAACGCTGAAACGCTGACATTGACAGACCACTGCTGCTTGAGGTGGAGAAACTGTGCAGGCTGCCCTCTATCCCTCTGCTGAGGGATACCGCCGCTTCCGCGCTACAGCTCGCAGCACCCGCTTCGCGGGTGCCGCATCGCGGTTAGCGGTGAGGGGCAGACGCTGCTTGGGCAAGCCGCTGAGGAAGAAAGATCGGAGGAGCCTGGGAGGCGGAGCGCGAGCAGGGACTCAATAGACCAGGAGTCCCTGCGGTGGCCAGGTGTTGCTGGACGTGCCCCCTGGGAGACACGCCCCACGCTTGTCCAAACTTAAGGCGGGAGCACCCGGAGTTCGGCGGGACACTAAACGCTGAAACGCTGACATTGACAGACCACTGCTGCTTGAGGTGGAGAAACTGTGCAGGCTGCCCTCTATCCCTCTGCTGAGGGATACAACTGCTTCCGCGCTACAGCTCGCAGCACCCGCTTCGCGGGTGCCACATCGCGGTTAGCGGTGAGGGGCGGACGCTGCTTGGGCAAACCGCTGAGGAAGAAAGAACGGAGGAGCCTGGAATGGCGGAGCGCGAGCAGGGACTCAATAGACCAGGAGTCCGTGGGGTGACCAGGTGTTGCTGGACGCGCCCCCTGGGAGACACGCCCCACCGCTTGTCCATACTTAAGGCGGGAGCATCCGGAGTTCGGCGGGACACTAAACGCTGAAACGCTGACATTGACAGACCACTGCTGCTTGAGGTGGAGAAACTGTGCAGGCTGCCCTCTATCCCTCTGCTGAGGAATACTGCCGCTTCTGCGCTACAGCTCGCAGCACCCGCATTGCGGCTGCCGCATCGCGGTTAGCGGTGAGGGGCAGACGCTGCTTGGGCAAACCGCTGAGGAAGAAAGATCGGAGGAGCCTGGGATGCGGAGCGCAAGCAGGGACTCAATAGACCAGGAGTCCCTGTGACCAGGTGTTGCTGGACGCGCCCCCTGGGAGACACGCCCCATGCTTGCAACGCCGCCTACATGAAGGTTAGCTCAACGCTTAGCGGGACGCGAGCGGTACGCCGAGCTAAGCCCGGGCAGAGGGCGGGCCCTCTACGGCCCTCAGCGGAAAGAAGAGGCTGGGCTGGGGCACCCCCCTTTAAGTCATCGTGTGAAAAGGTAACTGTGCACTTAGTACATTAGAACGAAAAGTAAAACTTTTTACTCTGTGTTGATAAGCTACCTATTATGAGGAAGCTGGCAAAAAGTACAAGGATGCCTACACTAAGGTCGAGCACTAAACAAAAAATGGACATCCCTCAACCAGTACTAACTCTAACTGCTATTAACAAAATGCTACAGCAGACAATAGGGGTTGTAGTTGATTCAATAGCAAATACGGAGAGAAGGATGTCCCTACCACCGACAATTATCATTCGAGACACACAGGAGGGGGCTACGGATATTTCTGCAGCTACTTTGGATGCTATAGACGAATCAGATATCAGTTTTGGTGTCACTTCTTCTTCTTTTGTGGATCTCCTGTGTGCTCAGGCTGCTACTGAGAACATGAAGGAGACAACGAACATAAATACAAAAAAGGCGCAATTAAACAACATAAAGGGAAAAGGACCCAAAGATCACTTAAACCATGAGGGGAAAAAAGTCCAAAGTAAAACTACAAACCATAATTTAGTGGCACCCATAAACCGGCCCACACCAGGAATCCCCTGCTGGATTACTAATATGGTGGCTGATCTGAAAGCTGATAACCTCTCTGATAAATAATAAGGGAGTTGGTCCAGCAAGACAATTGGCACAGGATGATGCTTCAATAAAAGCGAGACAGGATGGGGGTTCACCCAAAACAATTTTAAAAGACAAGGTAACATCAATAACTGAACTGGCATCAAGTAAACCAAAGAGAGTAAAACAAATGAACGCTCAAGATGCACAAAAAGCCCCAATATCTCTAAATCTTGGCAGTACTAATGAGACAACACAGGCCCAATCCAAACAACAATGTCAAGGAACTGCTCAAGTATCAAATGGAAACAAAGCTCAAATTCCAAAAGATAATCCTAAGCCAAATCCCACCCGTTAGCAAACGCCCCGGAAAACAAATCAACATCGACCCGTTTTAGGACAATTAATCTTCCCCCTGAAGCTTTGCCCTTCGTAGTCATGTTGACAGGAGTTCCACCATTAAGAGAGGGCAAAAGGGAAACACATCTGGAACTAAAGAACAAATGTGTACAGTGGTTGCAGATAAATAGACCTTTACCCCATAACATTTGTGGCAAAATCCTCACAGTAAGGAGGGGGGAGTGGATTGGGAGAGGAACAAAAACAATAGCAGGGGATATAATAACAGTTAACTTTAGAGACATTGCAGCAGTCAATTATATATGCAATGCACCTCCTAGCACATCTCATACCCAAATCCGTCCCGTACATTTATCATACTTCTATCCGTATACACCACAAAGACCTGTGCAAAGATCCCTATGAATAGGGCCCATCAGATGGAATCCCAGTACAGACCGGCCCAATGGCAAATGCTATATCAAGCGACCCCAACCTATGATCATTTTTTAACTCAGTATGCGCACTGGAATAGGTTTAGGCACTTGAAGAGGTCGATTGACATGCACAGGAAAAATCTAGTGCTTTTGATACTCCCATAAGATCTCAGGAGGAAGGGCCAATTGCAACAGAATTAGGAACCCCTAGTATTATAGGATCTAACAATGCTAAGGGACCCAGTAAAAAGAGTTTAAAGTCAAAAAAAGGGAGAAATAAAATAATAGAACATTTAGCTCATAAGAAAACCCCTGTGTCGAGCAGACAGGCTAGTGACATCAGCCCAGAAGTCTGTACCCATATATCAACTATAGAGGTAGACCAGGAGGAACATTCTCTAAGGGGCCTAAAAGAACAACGTATGGGGGATAATCATGAAAATGTCCAAATTATATCTTGGAATATTGCAGGACTTGCAGCCAAATTTGATTCTCAGGAATGGCATAATTATATTACTAAATTCCAAATCATGTGCCTACAAGAAACATGGGCTGTTGATCCCAATCCATATAGTTTAGAGGGGTACAAATGTTTTGCTGTCCCGGCCATAAAAATCACCATCGGGGAGAGCCATGGGAGGACTAATAATGTATGTAAACCTTCACATTCAGGGAGTATGATCTAGGTATAACTGGGACTCTCATAATATACAAGCTGTCGGATTTCGTTCTAAAAACTTCAGTCTTATTTTTCTAAATTGGTATAATGCCGTCGGTACGATGGGAAAGGGGTCCGTTGTTAAGGAACTGGACTCCTGCTTAGAAAAGTGAGTTCTTCGAATGAGACACCAAACCCCCCAAGTATAATACTCTTGGGGGATTTTAATTGTCATCTCTGTGATAATTTAAAACCATTCAACAGAGATTGGTCAAGATGCACTATTGTGAAAGGGCCACACTTTGCCCATGTAACGGAGGGATGAGATCTAGAGAAACTAACGAAAAGGCATAATTTGGTCCATACTTTGGACCTCGTTAAGTTAGGTGAAAAGGGAGACCTCAACCCAACATTTAGAGGAAGAAGCTGCCTGTCTTATATCAACTTCATTCTAGTCTCACCCCTACTAAAGAGAAATATCAGTAACATTGCTATAGACACAAGCATCTTTAGTGACCTTAACCCCCTGACTCTTGCGTTAAAAGGGTTTGTTTTTAAAAAATCTACTAAGAGATTAAACATCACGGAAAAGGCAGTGGATCAGGGAAGAAGGATTAAGTGGGCTAAGATTGACGGAGACAGATTTTACAAAAAACTGATAACAGAGGGTCTACATGCCATAAATGCATGCCTTGATCCTCTAGTGGAAGGAGCGCTAGTGGTAAGCGCATTTGAAGAAATCGCATGTTACGTAGATAATCTTCTGAGGACATCTAAAAATAACAAAGTGCCTTCCACCCCACGGTGGTTCGATTCTGTTTGCACTAAGGCGTACAAAAAACGGAAACTTAGCCTCCACGCCAAACCCAGAGATAAGCTGATAATAGCACAAAACAGAATTGAATACAAAAAAACATTGAATGAACGGAAAAAGAGTCTACAAGATCAAGCCTGGGAGGATTTAAGGGAGGCTGCAGAAAGGCGAGATATCTCAGCTTTTTGGAAGGTCATTAATACCCCATGTTTCCAGGACCCAGAAGCACCTAAAATAATGAATACTATCTTACCTGAACAATGGCAGACTCATTTCCAGAGTCTTTATAACTACACAGGACATTTAACCCAAGGGGAAGGACCAAGGTTAACACAACACCCAAAATTGGACTTCTCCCTGGAAGAAGTAAAATTGGCAATAGTAGGGCTCAGCAAGAACAAAGCACCCGGCCCTGACGGAATAACCCCTGATCTTTACTTGAGTAATATAGATCTTTGGGCACCGCTGCTTACGAGGGTTCTGAACGAGGCAGTGGTGGCAGGACTGCCTCGCTCTTGGTCAACAGCAACTATAGTGCCGATCTACAAAAAGGGGAATCGTGATGACCCCCAATGCTATCGCCCCATATCCCTTATAGATGTGACGGCGAAAGTTTTGGGATGTGTCATTTTACGCCGTTTGCAGGAATGGGCTGAGGAGCACCAGGTCCTATCAGATGTTCAATATGGCTTTAGGGAGGGTAGATCCACCACTGATCAATGTTTGAACCTGTACCTACTGGTAGCAAAATATACCATCGCTGGTAGTGGGAATATATACATTGGGTTTATGGACCTCTCCGCGGCCTTTGATCGTGTAAACAGAGAAAAACTTTGGTCAATATTGTTATATCTAGGAGTGGATCAACCCCTTGTAGATGTCCTACAAACTTTACACTGGAATACGTCTGCAAGTGTGAGATATAACCAAGAGGGAAGTAAGACCGACCCCTTTGTATGCACCAGTGGAGTGAGGCAGGGCTGCATCTTAGCGCCCTTCCTATTTTCTATATATATAAACCTCCTGGAAAAAGAACTCCTTAAGTTACAGGTAGATTCGCCCCAAATTGGCCATCGCACGGTGCCGGTATTACTATATGCCGACGACGCGGTATTGCTAGCCAGAACCCCCTTGGGGTTGCAGAAGTTGATTGATGGCTTTGTTGATTTTATGGCCAAACTTGATCTATCAACAAACCTGGAAAAATCTTATATTATGTCAGCAGGACCAAAAGAAAAAGGGAAAATTACTCATCATATCGGTTCACATAAAATTGGCCAGGTTAACACTTTTTCTTATCTTGGCGTACTGTTTGACAATCAACTGACTTATAAACCTCTGGAGAAACATGCAACTAAACTGGCGGCGTCATCAGGCGCTATCATGGGGTTCGGGAGAAGACTGGGCAGATGGTCCCCAGAGCAAATATTAAATCTGTATAGATCAATATGCTGTGCCAAGGTCACTTACGGTGCAGAAGTTTGGGGTTTTATTGATAAAAAATTGCAACAGATACAGGTGAAAGAAAATAAGTTCTTCAGAAGAATTCTGAAATTACCAAAAAGTGCACCGGCCTTCATCAATCATGAGAAAGTTGGAGAGTCATACATTGAAGATCGGATTAGAATTAAACCTCTCCTAGCCTGGGTTAAAATCTGGACCAACCCTGATGCCTCCCTCACAAGGCAAATTATAAAAGACTGCCTCAAACGGGATAAATGGGCTCATATACCTTGGCTGAAGTACATCAAGGACTCTATGGAGGATATTGACTGTAAAAACTTCTTTGCAGCCCCAGAATCCCTAACTACTGAGAATAACACAATGGTTAAAAGACTTTTCTCAGAACGGTTAAGTACGATCAGGGCGGAGAGGGAAAGACGTACGCCCACTGTCTCATCCTATTGCCAACTAACAGTGAAGCAAGGAATGGAACCATACTTTTTTTTATTTTTTTTTTAATTTTTTGGAAAACCTTTATTTTCAAATCAGTGCACACAGCTATTTAGCCTTACATCCCGGAGGCTAGGCAGCATAGTATCAGTCAATCGGCTGGTGTACAGTGAACATGTTACCAAATCGTACAAAGTTTTGTTTTACATTTTTGAAGAAGAACTAAGATGTAAAAAGGAAAAGCACCAAACTAGTGCTAAGAAACAAGGCAATTAAACATTTGTGTAGCAGAGCCCGATCATAGGAAAGGCTAGGCCCAATAACATAAAAACAATGTGAACAGCACCAATTTCAAAACCATGGAGGGGGGGAGGATACAGGAGACATCAGCTAATAGGATGCATGTTGGAGCTATAGGCTACGGGGACATTCGTTCTTCAAGGGGGGCGGTGTCAGGCGGCAGGCAAATATCACCCCTATACTCGTTCCAGGCCCCCCATATCTTTTGCCACTTTTTGGGTTTACCCCTGGCCATGTACACTGTCTTTTCTCGAAACTTGCACCAATCCATGTTGGCTTTCCACTGTACCACCTTTGGGGCTGTAACAGCACCCCACATCTGAGCAATATCTCGTTTCGCGACCATGTTCCCCAAGGTGACCCATTGTGTTTGTGCACTATTATAATCAGTAGGACCCCACACATTCAGAAGACAGCGCCGGGGCTCTGCCATAACTTCTACCCCAGTCTCCTCACTCATGATCATATGTACACGCCTCCAGCAGGAGGCGACCACCTGGCACTCCCAGATAATATGCATGAAGGTGGCCAATGCACCACAGCCACGCCTGCAGAGGCCGTCCACTGAATGACCCATGTGTATCAGCCTGGGACCCGTCACGTACACTCTATGAAGAATCTTTAATTGAACCAGCCGCAACCTGGCCGGGATCGCCACCTCCTTGGGGGAGGACACTGCAGATTGCCAGTCTTCATCATCCAGCTCAATCCCATCACGCACCCACTGGTCTTTCACCCCAAGGAGGAGGTCCGTACGGACGTTGATGAGTTTTTTGTATATTAAGGAAATGGCACTGTCCGGCATGTGACCGTCCAGCACTCTGTCCTCCAACGGGGAAGACTCAGGGATCTTCTCGCCCGCTGGCATCACTGCCAGAATGGCATGACGCAGTTGGGCGTACCGGAAGTATTCAGTTTCACCCAACTGGAACTCTGACTGTAAAAGAGGGATGTACCATGTTACAACGCATACTATTACAACTACCTACTGTTACAACGCGACCAATACAACGCATACCATTACAACGCATAGCGCTTTGAGGTGCTGGATAGTGGTAAGTATAATTTACTATTCTAACTCGAGTCCCCGTGGACCCTAGGGAAGGTGTTGGATAGTAAATTATACTTATTCCCTATCCTAGAGCGCCCCCCAGCGCAATGCGTTGTAATGGTATGCGTTGTAAAAGTCGCGTTGTAACAGTAGTGCGTTGTAACAAATGCGTTGTAACAGGTGTATACCGTAAAAGAGTAAAGGACTTTATCTCCCCCTTCACAATCATATCTTCCATCTTGGATAGGTCTATCACGTCCCACCTGTCGAATCCTTTCGTGTGTCATAATTTGCCCAGTATTACAGATTCAAAGAGAGGAGTTGCCATCGTAAGCCTACCTTTCCACCCCTGTGACTTTGTGATTGCCCGCCATATATGTACAGCTGTTTTCGTCGGTCCCGACATCCTACCATCCAGAGATCTCGAGTATAGCGGTCTATGATACTTCCCGTCGTCCAGGAGCCACCGATCCATGGCACAACCTGGGCTTACTGCTGGACCGTAGAGGCCGTGATTAAGGGCCGCTAGCTGAGAAGCCCAATAATATTTCCGGATGTCAGGCAACGCTATGCCTCCGTCATACCACAGGAGTGTAAGCTTCGTAATAGCGATGCGTGGCCTGCCATCCCAGAGAAGGGCCCGCTGCAAACCCTCGACCTCTCTAAAGTAACTGGATGGGACCGGATCCTGGGTATTTTGAAGAGCATACAGGAATCTGGGCAGGGACATCATTTTAAACAATGCAGCACGCCCAGGCAGGGAAAGCGGGAGCTTCCGCCATCCCTCTACTTCACGTCGGAGACGGGCGAGAGGGGGGAGCAAGTTATTCGTGTAGCGTACCTTGGGATCCGTTGAAATATAGATCCCCAAGTATTTGAATCCCTGCCGCGCGACCTGTATGTTGCATTCCCTTGGAAGCCGCGGCGTCCCACCTCTCAGCACGTATAGGTGTGACTTTGACCAGTTAATAACCAGGCCTGAGTGCCGACCAAAAAGACGTAGCACATCACACACAACGATGAGTGACTTACAAGGAGAGGTGAGATATAGCAAGATGTCGTCTGCATACAGCGACACACGGTCCTCGAATCCAGGGGACCAGCGTATTCCGTGTATATCCGGGTGGAGTCGCAGCCACGCCGCCAGCGGTTCAAGCGCCAATGCAAACAACAGGGGCGACAGGGGGCAACCCTGTCTGGTGCCTCTGCGGAGAGCAAAGGACGCAGATACACGACCATTAACCGTTACGTTGGCAAGAGGGCTAGCGTACAGGAGCTTGACACATCCTATGAACTCCGGACCAAATCCGAACTTCGCCAACACTGCCCACAGGTAGTTCCACTCGAGGGAGTCAAACGCCATCATAGCATCCAAAGACGCCAAGACTGCAGGCTCCCTGAGCGTATGGACCCTCGCGAGGGCCCCATGTAGTCTCCTGAGGTTAAGGGCAGTGTTGCGGTGTGGAATAAAGCCCGACTGGTCTGGGTGAACCAAGTCGCTAATCGCTCCGACCAAACGGTTGGCAAGAAGTTTAGCCAGAATCTTGGGTTCAGCATTCAACAGAGAGATTGGGACGATACGATCGACAAAGGTCTCTGGGCTTCCCTTCCTTATGAATGACCACAATGGTGGCCAGTCTCTAGTCCAAGGGAAGCATACCTGCCTCCCGCGCCTCCAGGAACATGTTCCGCAGGGGCAGGGAGACGGCATCAGGCTTAATCTTGTAAAGCTCCACTGGTATACCATTGGGGCCGGGCGCTTTGCCAGATCTCAGGGATCGTATTGAGAGGGCAATCTCATCGGCGGTAATATCCCTATCCATGTCGTCCCGCTCAGCTTTCGAAAGGCACGGGAGCTCCGCTTCAGCCAAGAGCTCCCCAGAGTCAGTCTCGGACATGTCGGAGACTGAGGTGTAAACGGTCTCGAAATAGTCTGCAAATGCCATGACTATGGCACTCGGGTCGGTGACAGTCACGCCGTCCTCCCCCAGCACCTCCGGGACAACACGGCTGGCTCTCTCCTTTTTATCCAGCCAGGCAATGAGTTTGCCCGCCTTGTCCCCGACATCATAGATCCTACCCTGTTGCTCTCTACCCATGACTTTGGCAGCATCGGTAACAGTAGCTCGATACTCTGACTGTTTAAGTGAGAGAACATGGAGTAGGTCCGGTGTCGGGTCAACTGCCAATTGAGAGTCCAGATCTTCAATTTCAGATTCAATCCACACCACATCCGCATCCCTGCGTCTCCGAAACTCAGCTATAAGGGAGAACGCCTCACCCCTCAGGACCATCTTAAAGGCCTCCCACAAGGTGATAGCCGCTGTAACTGACCCCGAGTTTTCAGAGAAATAAAGCTCAATAGCCTTAGCCATGAGTCCACAAGTCTTGGGGCTGCGGAAGTACCACGGATTAACCGGTACCACCCTCTCGGTCGCCACAATGTCGAAGTCAAAGGACACCCAGACCAGAGAATGGTCCGAGATGCCCCTCACCAGTACTCAGGCCTCAGAGACTGCCGACGCGTGGGCCGCTAGAGCCAGAACATAATCGATTCTGGAGAGGCTTCCATGTGCCCCTGAGTGGAATGAGTATTGACACTGGGTAGGGTGCATGAGCCGCCAGCAGTCAATAAGTCCCATAGTGTCCAGGAAGTCGGGAAGCCAGGATTGCGAACCTCGGAGCTCTCTGGATGGATGTCTGTCTAGGGTCCCCGAACAAACTGCGTTGAAATCCCCGCCTATAATAAGCAGACCCTCAGGGAGACCTAAAATGGCGCCCCCATGTCCTGAAACGTGTTGTTTTACAACCCAGGGGGAACATAAACCGAAACCAGAACCAGGGACCGTCCCTCCCATCTCCCCAAGACGGCAACGTACCGCCCCCTTTCATCGGCAACACTAGAGTCAATCTCAAATGGGAGAGACGCGCGCACCATGATCCCCACCCCCCTGGATCCCGAAGAGAACCCCGAGTGCGCCACCATCTTGAAACTCTTCCTGTTAAGCGCTTGGCACGTGTGCCCCACCAAGTGTGTCTCTTGTAGCAAAATAACATCGGGCATACATCTTTTAAACAGTTGCAAAACCACACCTCTCTTTATGCGATCCCCGAGCCCATTGACATTCCAACACAATACTTTTAGGTTCCTTACCCCCCATCGTCGAATTGTGGGCCTTCGCCAGTCCCGGCAGGCATCATAGTTACAGAACCAGAAGAATTACAGTTTTTACATTGCCTTGGAGAAGAAAAAGGGAAAAAAGGAAAAAAACATACAACCAACAACCAAACCACCCCCCACCCTGCACCCCTGCATCAGACTAAGTAGCCCCCCCAACTAGCAGTGTGCCTGTCGCCCCAGAAAACTACGCTACAAAAAGACCCTAGAGGAGAATGGAGATCACGCAGGCCCCCCCGCCACCCTCCATAACCAAGTGAAGGATATTCATTATAAAGTGCAAGAATGTGATACCTTTTGTCACCAGCAGTCCCATTGTCCGACAATGTTCCGAAGATAGACTCTACTCCTGTTGCTCAGGGCCTCCCAAGGCGCCCTCCGATTGTTCCTCGCGTTCATCATGTCTCTGCCGCAAAGTGTCCAGCCACTCGCTCACCACTTCAGGCAAATCAAAGAATATGGAACGGCCATCATGTTCAATGCGCAGTTTCGCGGGAAACATCATCGAGTACTTCATACCCAGTTCTCTGAGTCGCCTCTTCACCCCCGTGAAGCTTTGTCTTTGCCGCTGTACCGACCGAGTAAAGTCCGGATAGAAGTTTACATCCGCATTTTGGAACTTGAGGGGCCCATGTCTTCTTGAAGCCTGCAGGATAGCATCCCGATCCCTGAAGTTAAACAGCCGCGCTATAATGGGCCTCGGCGGGGCACCCACTTTTGGGCGTCCCCCTGGCAGTCTATGAGCTCGTTCAACTGAGAAGAAACGGCTGAGGCCCGCAGGGGCCAAATGAGTTTGTATCAGGTCTTCCACAAAAAGATCGGTGGCTGAGTCCACTGCCCCTTCTGGTACGCCAATGATTCAGACGTTCTGTCGCCTGGCACGTCCTTCAAAATCATCCAGCCGTCTCGCGAAAAAATCGTTGGCCGATCTCAAGTCTCGGACCTCTGTTTGTAGGTCCGATACATCAGTTGTGAGGCTCGCGGTTTTAATGTCCAACGATTTGACCCTATCGTTGGTCTTACCAAGATCGGCTCTAATCAAGTTGACCTCAATCGCCAGGGTGTCGACTTTATGCGTCAGGACCTCATGTTGTTTATGCATCTCCGTTTTGATGCCCGCAATGGCTCCCATGACGTCCCGGAGTGTCGGGTCCGACGTGTCTGGCGACTCGTCCCGATGTAAGTCCTTAGGCCGGGCAGCTGCACCCAGCGAGCTCTTCTGCTGGGCATAGCGATCCATATTGTTCGATTGGGAATACGTAGTTTTCCTACTCCAACGGACTCTCGCCTTGTCCGACTCGCCTCTGCCCGCCATGATGGTTTTGGGGACCAGTACAATGGATCACACACCGGGGCCACACCGGCTCTTTGATGCGACTATCAGGCGCTGTGAACACCGTTGCTGATCAGCACCGTCCCACTCCGCAACTCCGCGTGCTTCGTCGGGCCAGCGGAGTAGTCCCTCACACACCACACCGCTTCCGTGTGACAATGCCACCGTCGTCACCCACATCACGGGCAGTAGCGCGTCCCTGTCACGAATTTTCTACACCGTGTAACTCCACCTAGGAGTGTCGGATTTGGAATCGGACAACGAGTCCCGCCTCAGCAACCGTTCACCCACAATATTCCACTGTCGTGGATCAGGATTCTCATCAGGATTTATGTGGAGGATCGGAGGGTCTCCGGAGCTCCGAGCTTACGCGGCCATCTTGCTTGCCCACGAAGCTCCTCCCTGAATGGAACCATACTTGAGGGTCATGCATAATGCTCAGGATCGTTATCATATGACCCGTTTGAGACTGAATATGCTCCACCACTTATTTGCGGTTCCCCCTGGGTTCACTCTTACAGTGGAGGCGAAGGGTACCTGCGGCTGCGACGCTAGGTCTCCGCAGGATACCCTTCACGCAGGCCCCCCCGCCACCCTCCATAACCACAATCCATAAGTGTGGCTGGACAGATCTTTATCCTTCAATGTGCAAGCCACAAAGCTTTCAGCCACCTTCCCATGGAAGCCAAACAGGTAGCCATTCAAGGTCTCATACAATCACGCCTTGATTTTAATAATGTACTCTACCTCGGCGCCCCAGAATATACTCTACGCAGGCTGCAGATTGTACAGAACTTCGCAGCGTGTCTTCGGCTCAAAATCCCCCGTAGACACTCAGTGAGGGTCGGACTGACCAGCCTTCATTGGCTACCAATTCGGCAGAGAGTTTTGTTCAAGGCATTATGTATAGCCTATCAAGCCTTCTGGAATATGGGCCCTAGTATCACCCGTGATCTGGTCACTCATTACATCCCAAACCGAAGTCTTCGTTCCAGCCAGACCTTCTTGGCAGTGGTGCCAAGAATAAAAAGATCTAGATCTGGCGGAAGGATGTTCGCATATAACGCGTCCAAGACTTGGAACACTCTCCCACTCCATCTCAGAACCAACCCGAAACTCACGGTATTTCGCAAGCAATTAAAGACTTTTCTGTTCACATCCTCTTACTAACTGCCTGTCCCCCTCCTTTGCCTATCAGTAGGTTTGTGGCTTTCTCAGCGCTTGGACGCCTCCGGGCAACAATTCGCGCTATATAAATCTGCAAGTTTACAAGTTTAGAAGTTTACAAGTTTACTTTGTTCTGCTATGTCCCTTTTACTCTGCCCCAAGGCGTAAGTTTTTATTAGGGATTCTGAAAGAAACAAAACTTAGACAAGCAAAAATGGCCTTGAAGTTCCTACAGGAAGCCTCAGCTGCCCATACACTGTTCTGTATTGTGAACTTCATTCGAGTTGCATTACGGTTAAGGAACACAAGAGAAAACGGACTCTAATACCATTTAAACCTGTATAGACAACTCCTTTTCCCTAGCTTAATGAAATATGTGTTTTTAGCTGATTTTTAAAAACAAAATGTAAATGTTTTTTTTGTTATGTGTATATTGTGTATGTGCTTTTATGGTGTCTTTTTATGTACCGAATAAAGACTAATAAACCGAACTTGAATTGACTGTTTACTTGGCTAATTTATAGTGTCTCACTAAATAAATTGGATAGTGACTAAACTGTGTGAATATCTGTATTATTTTGCCAGTTGTTTATAAACTGCTGCACCAGTTAGTTACTAGCTACTTGAAAGTCTATATTAGTTATTTGTTAGATAACTGATTATTTGTATGGCAGAGTGAAACTGTGTGTGGTTCAGTGGGGGATCTGTGACTACCCAAAGATATGTGAATAGTTAATTCAGTAGTTATATGACGTTAAGACTACATGTTATAATAGTTGTTTGGGTGAGTGAGTATCTTTATGGGTGTGGTCTTGAGCAAATATATTTCTCTATGGTACATGTCCAACAAAGTAGAAAAAAATTAAAGGCAGTGTATGTGACACTCGTATATAAATAAGTATAGATAAAACTCATTAATTGCATGAGCAACTGTATAGATAACTGTATACTTGTAATAGTGATTTCATAACACACTAAGGGCCAGATGTATCAAAGGGTTTTTCCCATTCTGTGTCTATGGGGAAATGTGTTGATACATATGGCCCTAAGTATCAGTGACTATCTATGTGAATAAATTAAGTGCTATTAGTATAAGTGTGTAGCTGAGTAAATGTAAATTTGATACATTATTTCCAAAAGTGAGTAGGCTAACTGCATAAGTGAATAGGATGTGTTCTGATGTGTAATGTCAATATAGGTGTATAAGTATATTTGATAGTGTTGTATTGATCATTGACAGCATGTGTGAGTGAATCTATAGGTAATTGATTAGATGTGTGTGTAGATCTAGAAATCACTGAGTAGGTTTTTAGATACTTGTATTGGTGTGTCAATGGATTCAAATATGATACTCCTTATTTTTCAGTGAGTGATGATAGGTTATACTAGTGTATGATGACGTATATCTGATTGTCACGTGGATGATGTCATCAATGTTGTCATCAGTGATGTCATTTGAGTTTTCATCAGTGATGTTGCTGACCATGTCATGAATGATGTAATATGTGACATCATCAACAGTGGATTGAGGGCGCGAGAGTTACAGTTAGTGCAACTCACTATAACGGAGGAATTTCAGTGGTTTTGTATGAGTGAAATGTTCAGCTAACTATAACTTGCCTGAAACCTATGTTTTTGTCAGTGAATTTCTAAGGTTTTTCAAATGAAAATTCCTAATTATAATATTGACCACTTCCCCATATTTTCAACAAGAAACTAAATCTGCAATGCTACCTAAAAAAACAGGCAATAGTTCCACTTACCACTAACAAATTAACATCAACATTTAACTAGTATAAGGACGTTGACTATGTACTGCGTGAATTACATCCAACTCACACCCAAATTTAAAGAGCAATATGTGATAGAGGTACTAATTATACAGTTCCAAAACCAAACAACATCACAAAACCCAGCGCCACCACCACTACAACCACCCCTCCTAACCCCTCCCCCTCTAGTATCTCAGAGGCAGCGCAAAACAGGGCAACGGACCTTCCCAAAATAATGCATCCCCTCAACAGCACACTAGCTAAATGTTCAGAGATGTGGCAACCAACTATTTATAAGGGAGGAACTCGCACACCAACAATAATTTACACAATGCCAAGACTACCAGTGAAATGCTATACACAACTCACTATAGAAACCAAAAACTTTTTCGTGTGTAGATATACTATTGATACATGTACTGTACTGCATAGTGGACGCAACCATATTATCTCAAACACTGGGCAATATTTCGGTCAAGTAGCTCTGTTTCCCCCCTCATGAAGCAGAAGCAGAGTGGGCTGGTCCAACATACCCAACATCAGCGTAAGACTATAAATAATTAGGCTACGCCTTGGGGGTGGTTCACTTCTGCTAAAAGAAGAGACTCCACCACAGTGAACGTCCTCACCCTGCCATGTGGCTGCCGCCATGACCACGTGCCTCCTCAATACAGGCCTATGGTGAACTCAACGCCACAGCATCACAGACTTATGTTTATATCGACTACTGCCTTCAATCTACAGTGCGGAAAGCAGGGTTCACAACGTAAATTCAGCTTTGGATCTACACTACGGACAGCATTGTAGTTAGCCTTGATTTATGTAAGGCAGAGACAATTGTACTCTACGTCCTCAGACTTTGTTAAAATAAGTGACAAAAATTATTCGGCAATATCTGTGCTGACTACTGTCTACGATCTACAGTGGGGTCAGTAGAGTTTACAACTTGATACCAGTTGCGGATATGCACTACAGACAACAATGAATTCAGTCTTGGTTTATTTAAGGCATAGACAATTGCACTATGTCGTCAGATTTTGTTAATGTATGTGACAAAACAGCATTCATCGATATCTGTGTCAACTACTGCCTTCGATCTACACTGCGGACAGCAGGGTTCACAACTTGAACTCAGCTTTCCATGTACACTACGGACAGCATTGACATTAGCCTTGATTTATGTAAGGCAGAGAAAATTTTGGTAAATGATGCAGCAAAAAACATTCCTCAATGTTTGTACTGAGTACTGCCTTCAAATGTACACTGCGATCAACAGTGTTTACTACTTGATACCAGAAGTGCATCAGCTCTACAGGCAATATTAAATTCATTCTCGATTTATTTAAGGCAGAGACAATTAAACTGTGTCCTCAGATTTTGTTAGCTGTGACACAAAATCATTCATCGATGTTTGTGTCGACTACTGCCTTCGATGTACACTGCGAACAGCAGGGTTCACAACTTGAATTCAACTTTGCATCTACACTATGGACAGTAGGGAATTCACCCTTCATTTATTTAATGCAGATACAATTGTACTGTATGTTTTCAGCTTTTGTTAAGCTAAGAGACAAAAATCATTGGTCCATATCTGTGCTCCATACTGCCTTCGATCTACAGTGCGGACAGCAGAGTTCACAACTTCAATTCAGCTTTGAATCTATACTACAGACAGCATGAAATTTAGCCTTGATTTATTTAAGGTAGAGATAATTGTATTTTATGTCTTCAGGTTTTGTTAAAGGATATGACAAAAAGAATTTCTTGATGTCTCTGCTGACTACTGCCTTCGATCTACATTGTGAGGGCTCATGATTCAGGTGGCATGGCGATTGAACACGAAGCATTCCAGTAGGCAAGAGACATTGTACCAGTGCAACCTGCCCAAACCACGAATCATCGAAGGGTGCGCACACGCAGAGTTTTTCAGGTACCACTAACTCGCTGCACCACAAGTAATCTCCCCATGGCCATATTAAGGCAGAATTCACTAAGCAAAAAACATTGCTCCTAGTGCGGCCACGCATCATCCCAGGTTACGTACATGCTCAGTGCCAAAACTACTACTAACTCAGGGCACCATCATTCATTGCCTCGTGACCGTATTGAGTCAGATCTATTATTTTGAAGAAAACATATCATAGTTTTTGGACATCTACTGCAACTTACTCCCTTAAAAGGACAACCAGTATTTATAAGAAAACTTGATTTTAAAAAGTTTGCTACCAGTGCGTCCTGCTTGGAGCACGCATCATCGCAGACTCCATAGAACCTTGTTGATTCAGGTGCCACTAACTCTGTGCACCACTTATCATCGCTGGCTGCACACATACTAAATTACCAATACTGCGCAGCTCTACTCAAAGCCACGTGGCCGTGAGCTCTTGCAAACCGCTGCCTCCTGCCTACACTGCGATCATCAGAGCTCACAATTAATTAAACTGTTGATGCATTATTTGCAGAGTACAATACCAAACTAAGTATAACATTTATCAAACCCTAGACAATATCCTTTTAGTATGCTTCCTTTCTGAACTTCTTTTATATCACTTAAAGATGTAGTTGAATAATACAATTCACACTGCAAGTGCAAAGGCACACTGTGGACAGCATATGTAACAATTTGAACCTCACTTTTTCTTCATTGGTAACCTGAATTTCTTTTTTGGAGACAGAAATGGCTATACCACTGGAAGAATCATCTGATTCTGATCATTTTGTTGCTGAAGAATTGATAAACATCCATTGTATTTTTTTTCCTCTCAAAGTACCTGCAGTTCAGTATGCAACAGTCAGTACTTTGAGTGCAGCCCGTGTAGACCAGGCATCCTCGCAGGGTGAGCACACGCTAAACACCAGACGTACCACTAACTCAGTACACCATAAATAATCACCACAAGGCTTTATTAAGGCAAAATTCAGTACTCAAAAAACATTATCCCCAGTACGGCCTGCCTGGCCCATCCATCATCACAGGTTATGTACACGCTCAGTCCCAAAGTTAATACTAACTCAGTGCGCCATAATTAATGGCCATATTCAGTCATAATTCAACTGATTCTTCATCCATTATTTATAGAGTGCAGTACCAAACAAAGTATAAGGTCCCTCAAACTTACACAATATCCCTTTAGTAGCCTTCCTTTAAAAACTTCTTTTATATCAGTTCTAGGTTTAGTTGAAAAACAAAATTCACGCTGCAAGTGCAAAGGCACACTCAATTGTAGTCTACACTGTGGACAGCACAGGTCACAACTTGTACTATAATATCTCTAAAACATACATATTTCGACAATGTATTCCATACATGTTTATTGTTTTATTTCAATCATGATTACTGATCATGCAGTCCAGTAGGCAACACGCTGAGTACCATACGTACCATTAACTCAGTGAATCATAAATAATCGCCATGTGGCCTTATTAAGGCAAAATTCAGTAGCCAAAAGACATTCTTACAGGTGGGGTCTGCCTGAACCACGCATCATCGCAGGTTCCACATAAACCGACCCTACCTTAGTGCACCACAACTCATGAACCCTTTACGATAGAATATTCTGTGTATTATTTCACATGTAGTGCTCCTACCTTTGTACAGCAGAAGTCATAAACCGTTTACGATTGAATATCTACGTATGATATCATGATTACTATTCTACTTGCTATCAACAGCAACGTAATAAAATGAAGTTGAGCACACGTGCCCGTTTGCACTTTAACTATCTATTTTTGTCTGTGTATTTATTATGTTTGTAAAATGATGCTCCTGCTCCCTACCACATTATATTGTGCTGTAAATAACGTATACAACCATCTTACCTCTGACAGTAAGTGTGGGCTATTCCTCCTTTTTTTTTTAGCATATTTACATAGCGCAAAGTCAACCCAAAACTATATCAGCAATTTACATGAGCACCGTATTTACAGTACATTTTCAGGCACGCGTAGATTACGTCATTACTCTACAATAACAGGATGTGAACGCAACTCCGAACGTCGAACACTGATTTCCAGCACCAAGTTCGACAGTATACCTGAATGACCACATACGTATATATATTATCTGCCATTCATGTGCCAAAAACTGCAACTTAAACCCTTCACAGCCATGTATTACTACAGCTACAACACTCCACTGAATGTACAACAAACATTCATATTCGCAGAAATATATCATGTCAACCATCTTTTATGTGTGCAACTATGAATGAATATAGGGTTAAGGATACCCTGTACCTTTCATGTTAGCCATATTGTGGGACTTTACAGATATAATGACACATTTGCGCGTAAGACCAGGGTGACGGCAGAACTAAAACACGGACACCAGAATCAGTTGATTTCTCATATAGCTCACAACGGAACCACGCCCATAGTTAGACCCTTGCTTCTACCGAGGCACAAAATGGCTGCCAACACTTCCTGTTTTCAAATGTTAGCATTCAGCATGTGATTGGGACAGTGTGCTTATAGAGCATGCAAGATGCGCGGATCCACCGAGGCCATATATATATGTACTTTTAATTATAATTTTCTCAGAAACTACGGAACGGATTTACACCATTTAAGCAAAAGGCACAAGTCTGAACAGAGGACAACCCCTTTGCCAAATTTGGTATAATTCCGTTCAGCCGTTCGGGCTGTAGCCGTAATGAACGGTTCCTATGGAAAATTGCATTGGGAAAACACATTTTCGGACCCCCTTTTTCCTCGGCCCCCGCTTCAAACACAATATTTTAGATCCTGGGATTCCTCCTTCCCACATAGCTAATTTTTAAACAAGCACCGGAGCCCGCGCTTCGTTTTGATTTTTTTACGGCGAATCCATGCACCCACTGCACATTTCTCAGTTTTTTCAAAAAAATCGTTTTTGGGCCTTAGGGGTTCTTGTGGGACCCCCTAAGCAGGTCTAGAGGGTCAAAATATTTCTTACCTGCCCCCTTTATACGTTTTAAATGCTTGTTCCACTAATTTCTAGATCCTCGCTTCTACCGAGGCACAAAATGGCTGCCAACACTTCCTGGTTTCGAATGTTGACAACCACTTGACAGCATTGACGTTAACCAGAGGTTTCTAAAGATATACCGTGAAAGAAAAACACTGTGGTGCCCAATGAAGTATGGGAAAATTAGCTGTCCCTACAGGGACCCAATGGTATCGCAAAATCCCTATAATCCCCCGTAAAACAATGATCGTTCCTAATTGTGATATTAACTTATATTGACAACAGAAATGTAACTTTGTAACCTAAATCAGGTCTTTCACATTTTGTTTAACATACCAGTGTTACACATTCACTTTATAATTTGAGCACAAATATTTCTTTTGTAAATGAGAGGGGCTTTTAGCACTGTAAATACGAGCACTACATTTACTATCATGCCCCATGTGATGATGTAACGTAATGATTACATGGTACCTTTAAATGTGATTAGAAACATGAGGGAGTTACCGTGAGCAAGATTTCAGAGGGAGATCGAAACGTGTTGATGTTTTTCATGTTTGGAAACCTTGCGAAATAAATATTTGCTATCCTGTAACCAGTTGCTGGAGTACGACCCAATTCTTTCTGTTGCAGAAGGAGAGTGTGAAATATATATATATATATATATATATATATATATATATATATATATATATATATATATATATATATATATATATATATATATATATATATATATATACATACATACATACATACATACATACATACATATATATATATACATATATATATATATATATATATATATATATATATATATATATATATATATATATATATATATATATATATATATATATATATATATATATATATATATATATATATATATATATATATATATATATATATTCACAGAAAAAACCATAGGTTATAGACCATATATAGTTAGGAATTTGCATTTACAAAACCTTGAAAATTCACTGAAAAAACCATAGGTTATAGACCATATATAGTTAGGGATTAGCATTTAAAAAACCTTATTTTATTTGCACAAAACCATTGAAATTCCATATATAGTTAGTTGCACTAACTATATATCGCGGACCCGCAATCCACTGCTAATGATGTCACATATTACATCATTCATGACATGGTCAGTGACATCACTGATGACATCACTGATGACATCTCAAATGACATCACTGATGACATATATATATATATATATATATATATATATCAGGATATACTAGTTCTGCAAACAACAAGCAAGGAATGATTAGATTTTGGGTATACAAGGAAACAGACATGCAGAGAGTGCTCTCTGACATGTCCATTTAAATAAATATATATTAACACAATACCTATAGATAACCTAGCCACAGTAGTCAGTGTCATTGGTTAAGCCTCTAGGACTGCTAACATGTTGCGCTCAGAAAAATATTAACATTAAAGTACAATAGAATTAATTAGAATGATGGAATATACACACTCTTGCGAAAGCTTTGTTAAAAGGTTGATGTTTTTCGCTGGGTGAAGAAGACCAAATAAACATATTTAACAATTGCCAAATTGTTTATTTTATTTATCCTCTCAGCAGGAAGAATGGTACAAACTTCCCATGTTTCGCATTTTTTCCATGTTTTCCTGTATTTCTGCAGCATGATATTCCTTGCTAAGTATGCTTTCTACCCTCCTTGCAGATGGTGGCTTTCAGGAGAGTGATAGATGTATGCTGTTGGTCTGTGAATAGAATCTTCCTAATCTTCCCAGACAGAGTTGGGGGATGATTCTGAACACTTGGGTCTTGTTGAGATCAACAAGTATATCACATTTGAGCATTTGCCCGCCATCTTACCTTATATCTGGGGCAATTTTGATCTTCCTGCTTCTGAACTCCAACCCAGAAATAGAGAGCCATTTTTCACCAATACAAGACTAGTGTAGAAATGTTCAGCTGTACCTGGTGGTCAAAAGCTTGGTATTTGTTAATGGTATGATAATGATGATAAGCTTTACTATAGAAAATTTGACACTCTGCACACCAATACGAATCTAAATTGAATGTAAAATATACAATTTACAATATACAATTACTCTTAATGGTCACTTGGTGCTGCCGCTTAGACTGACTGGCTCACGTCAGTGTGACAACCAAAAACGCAAACAGAGACTATCTGAAAGCAACGCACTGTGCACAAGCCCCCGTGGGATGCTCTAGTAATGTTATTGTGTTGTCCACAGCCAAAGAACACGAGCGGCAAGACTAAAACGGAGTTTAACTATACGGGACAACGCCAACCAGAAGAGGTAGGCGGTATTTTGACACTGCAGTGTTTTCAAGTAAATAAGGTATAGAGTCAGCAGACAGTCATGAGCTTTCATTTATTTATTTTTTCAGGAAAGCGATAAACATTTCCTACAAGTTGTCAGCTATTTGACTCATTAGTCAGGTATGCGTACTTTAGATTATTCACTTGGATATGGTCACAGAGTGTTACTCGTTGGTTCTGAGATTAATGTTCACAGGTACTAAGGTGTAGGTAGAGATGGGACTCGTTATGACAAACTTGCACCAGTATTCGCATGCACACGAGGTGGAGTCTTTGGCTCCCTAATTCTAAGTTTTGATTATTGTTATTGTGTTGGCTTTAATTACAGTACTCCCCTGATGAAGGTATTCCAATACCGAAATGCATTGGGATTAACTGCACATGATGTTAAGAGGAACAGATGTACATGATGTAATATACTAAAGGAAGAAAGAACAAGCGCAAGAAAGAAAATTGACATTAAAACAATGATGTCTTCCATTTGATTCTCTTTATTTTGTGACAATAATGCAGAGGAGCATGAACAATATTTTGGCAAAATGAACTTTTATTTTTGAAGCATTTGACATGTGGCATTACATTTAATTGAGGTTAATAGAGTATCCCACGGGGGCTTGTGCACAATGATGATAAGCTTGCCATTCCCAAGTTTCCAAGTGTATCTCATGAGTCTGTCCTCTGAGGTGAATTTCTTGAAGCTCAGACAATGATTACCACGTCGTCCAACCTATTGACATACTACCAGAATATTGTGTTTCAAATATTGCCCAAAAAAATATATCTAGAATTCCGACTGATACAAAATTGTCAAAGTATGTATATTAAGGCAAGTTTCTTGATGTTACACCTTCAAGAATCTCCGCGATTCACTTCATTCAGTACCAGTATCTTCTGTTTAATAGGGAATTTTTATTTTCAGTGTTGTATTCTTTCATGCTGACTAAAGGCTGCTCCACATATCTTCATTGCTCTGTTGATGGAGCTGATCCCCAACAGGATAATCTCTCCCCACCCCTAACTAAATGACAGGATGATTCTTGTGCCTTAATCCTGTAATGTATTACGTTTTTCACTTTTAAGGTTTTTTTCATCAACCTGCCCAAGTTCCACCTCCAACATTCTCAGGACCTCCAGTGTATTGCTGCGCTGTTGAAGACAGACTTATGTGCTGTGTTTCTGCACATGGCTCAGGTGATCAATTTGCAAAATAACCTGCAGATTCTTCTTAATGGGGGGCAGATATCCTATTAGCTACTGGTTGCAGGCTCAGGTTTACATGGTAGGGGTTATCAGTCTTCCTCACCAATTCGATTTCTGGTATAGTTGACCAACTCTGGTTTGGTTCTTATAGTAATTCCTCTATTTCAGGTTGCTATGATCTTTGTGACATATTGAATGAAGTAGCATCTGGGTCTGGTGTTCCATCAGATTCTTTGCCATTTGGCCTGATGGGTCTCTTGTTTGGTGCCACATTCCCATGCCGTTTCTGGCATCTGCAGGGAATTACAGTATGTTTTGGATTTGGGAACCTGCCCAGGGATGTGCAACTGCTCCTTCTACTGCCTGTGTCACCAGTGAGACTGATAAACCTTTTAAACCGGTGGGGATTTCTCCTCAAACGTAAATATTAATGGACATTCTTTTTATGCTTACTACCTTAGCACTCTCATGGCATAGTAGGTTTGTGTTAGTCAAGAGAAAAAAATGTGACCGACATGAGCCAATTGGGTATCAAGTCCAGGACCCTGGAAGCAGTGGCTATCCTGATTTACTCTTAGGTTCATTGTTATTTGTTGAGTGAGGTACATGTCAATGTTATGTACAACCTATTAGTAGAATATTCCAAAGTTAAGTCTTTTGGTCTACTTATAGGTCTTGTCTCTCACAAGATGCATTATCAGACTTATGCGAGTGCTTCTGAGTTAGATATCTGACCTAATTTACATTGAGGGAAAATGCCTCCCTATCCCGGAGCTGTACTCATGTCTACAAACTGGGTATGTTGGGGATGGAGGTTTTCCTATAACCTTGGCCATAAAGCTTTCTCTATACCCATGAGCCCTTTCCTCCCATTTGTTATGTTATGTTAAATAGTTTTATGGAGCACGCTATAAGCCAAAAATAGGCATCTTGGCGCTAGTGGCAAGACCTCTCAATATTGTAAATAATCTGAAAAACCAAAGCAAATCCATATTTTAAGGGGCACCAGCCTGCTGGTCCATGGAGAAAAAACAGGTTTTTAGATCTTTCCTAAATTTCAAAAAGTTTGGTTGAGGTCGTAGGTGATTCGACAATAGATTCCACCATATTGCTACCATATAGGAAAAACTTCTTCCTCCCCAATGAACTTTCTTTATTCTGACCATTTGCACTTTATTAGCTGTACTATATCTTAAAGTACTTGGGGGAAAATACCAGTGGAAAACGTCCTGGAAAAATAGTGCACCGTAATGATGTAAACCTTTATGCACCCAGCAAAAGGATTAGAACTTGATCCGCTCCCTAATTGGAAGCCAATGAAGTTCTGTGATGGATTTAGAAACTGAGCAGAATTTTTGTAGCTTCAACAAAACTCTCACTGACGCATTTCGCAGAGTCTGAAGTTCATTAGGAAGCCGTGCTTGACACCCCACAAATAGTGCATTACAATAATAATCCTTGATAATACCAAGTCAATGATTACTGTTTTCCTGTATTCTAATGATAAGAATGGTAAGATCGTTTTAAAGATTTTGAACATGAAAAGGCAGGAGGAGGTCACCTGGTTTGAATGTTCTATGAAGGTTAATCTGTTGTAAAAAATGACACCCAGATTTCTCACCTTTGGGTTGGTGTTGGCAGCGGCCCCAAATTAGATGCCCACAGGGTGGAATTCCAGAAAGTATTGTTGTTGCCAAACATTACCACCTCCTTTTTATTAGAGTTAAGTTTAAGAGAGTTCAGTTGCATCCACTGTGGAATACTATTCATGCATGTGCTGAACTGAAAAGCTTCGTTTTCTGGTTTGGATGAAATTGTTACCAGTAGTTGTGTGTCATGGGCATAAGAACAGACCGAAAAACCATGTGCTCTAATTTGCTTAATACGTGGAGTGATGTATGCATTAAAAAGAGTTGGACTTAAGGAGGACACTTATGGGACCATACAGGGAAGTTTAAAAGGAGTAGAGGTAAATCCTTTGAGCATCGCTACTTTCTCTCTATTATTATGAAAGGATGAAATAAATTTCAGAGCCTCTGGTCTTGCATCTTGTTTGGTATTAGCCACAATTCAAAAGGAGGGGGTAGTGGCACTATTATCAGTGTCTTGTTGGAGGCAGAGGAAGTAGTCTCCTTTCCTTTTCCAGCTGTCATTTGCCAGGGAGTGGGTTCTTCCTTTGTCCCCCTGTCCATTCAGCTCCATAATTATTCACACAGAGACCTCACAGATAAATCAGCTTTCAGATTGGAAGTTGGCTTGCCCTAGTATCCAGTTGTAGCAGTTCAGTCCACCCATTGTTCTTCCACCTTGACGCAAGATGACCGTCATTGGACCTAATTAAATTTTGGGTCCATCCTTTAGTGTTCATCCGTGGGACTGTGTTACCAATCTGATTTTGCAGTTTCTTCAGGAAGACTCACAATCTGTGTTCAATGGGTAGCTAGATGTGCCTTTCTGGAACCCCGGGGTGGGGGGAGCGATTTTGAGTCATTGGCTGCCATTCTCTTGAATGGGTTTCCCAGATCCAATTTTTGCTTTATGTCTCCTTATCATGTATGGAAATTGCTCCTGGTTCTTGGGACATTGCTGAAAACTCCTTTTAACCCCCCAGTTAACCCCTTCACTGCGGCGGCTATTCCGCCGCAGTGCTGAGGGGGCGGGGCGGCCGTGCGGCGGCCGCATGCTGGTGACGGAACCGCTCCGTCACCAGCGTCGGTTGCGCTGTGCTTATTACGGAGCGGTTCCGTCATGGCCCGCCCCGCTCAATGGAACGCTCTGCACAGGTGCGAAATTCGCGCCGCGCAGGCGCTCCGAGCGGGCCATGACGGAACAGCTCCGTCATCAGCACAGCGCCACCGCAGCTGATGAAGGAGCAGTTCAGTCATCAGCAGGCAAGGGGTTAATAGCCCTCTATAGTTTTTATTTTTTTAAGATTCTATACCTGGTATACATCCTTTTAGCCCTATACTGGGTGAACTGACGTCCTTCTCATCTGCCTCCATTCAGGGTGCACCTGGATCACTTCATTCTTTGCTATTGGCGAGGTTTTTTTTTAACCAAGGTTGAAGTTTCCTTAAATCTTTTGGATGAGATTATCCTTCTTGTATCATTTCTGCCCCCTACTCCTGAAGTGATTTATCTGTTTGTTTTTTATGTCCAATGGGTAGTAGTCATCCAGTTGGAAGCATCTCGTCATGTAGCTAATGCACTATTTTGGTAACTTAAATCCATCTAGGCCTGAGCTAAAGCTGTCTCTATTCATTTTTAGTCAATGACTTGGGCCTGTTAATTCTATGCCACATGTTGTGTCCAGGCTTCCTGTCCTGTTGAGTGCTGGGCCAATAAATTAGAGACCGAGCCACCAACTGAGATACTTGCAGCACTTGATGTTCCCCTTCTACTTTGTTGCTCAGAACCTGCTAGAGGTAGGATTGGGTCAAAGGTAGGGTTTTAGTTCTTGTGTGCTGTCTTCATGTTGCCTTCTGGAAGGAACTTATGAGTGGGTTTTTTACTTGGATAACAATGTGTGTGCATTTTAGCCTTTCTTTTTCATGTAGTGTATTTCTTGAATGACATATGTCTATTTTATTTATCATTGTACTAAATTAGTTTGTTGATTGAGTGGGGTTTTAATTCTGCTCAAGCAACAGCCCCAATCCCTGTCAGGGTAAACAACAAAAGTCACTAAATTAACCTGTGCTTAACCATCTGGTAGCACAAAGGCAGTTAGGCTTAGCCTTAGAGGAAATGTGTAAAGTATTTATGCAGGACACACCACTAACAAAGTGAAGACACAATGCAAGAAAAATCCCACAACAATTTATAAAAATAGAGCACACTTTAATAAATCATTTGACACAAAAACAACAAAAATTCCAGAAGTAAAACTGTTGCCTAAAAGATCAAAGCGCCAATCTCGGACATCCAGTCACACAAAACCCAGGGAACACAGCATACATCAAAGTCCCTCTACTTTCCTTGGCAGGCACAGCAACTGCAGGCCAACCCCACACAGCACACAGCACAGGGGCAGTACTTCTCCTCAGTGTCTCGAGTTCTACTCCTTGGTAAAGGGTCCTTTTGAATTCCAGGGATGATCTAAAAGTCTAGGGTTGATACAGTAAATCTCTTTGTTCTCTCCTGGCCCAGGGCTCTGAGGCCAGTACAAACCAGTTATGGGGGCATTTTGTAAGTGCAGAACAACCTCCATTGTCTGTGTGAGCCCT
This sequence comes from Lissotriton vulgaris, assembly GCF_964263255.1. Classification (NCBI taxonomy): domain Eukaryota; kingdom Metazoa; phylum Chordata; class Amphibia; order Caudata; family Salamandridae; genus Lissotriton; species Lissotriton vulgaris. The sequence goes on from NC_141685.1 coordinate 1,970,131,690, forward strand.
GGCTCCAGACACACAATGGGGGGGCGGAGCCTTCAATGTGGAAGGCAGGCACAGCCCTATTCAGGTGCAGGTGCTACTCCTCCTGCCACTCCAAAAGCAGACAAGGCCTATTCAGCTTAGCGCTGACTCAACCAGACTCTCTGGAGCCACTGCACATCCCCAGCTCCTGTCACTCCAAAGCCAGACAGTCAGTACACATCCTAGCTGTGGCACCCTGGATGGCTAAGCAAGAAAATACCTACTTTCTAAAAGTGGCCTTTTCAAACACAGAATGTAAAAATCACCCTCACTAAAAGATGCATTTTAACATTCTGAGTTCAGGCATTCTAAACTTTATTTGCCTGTCTGGTTTCCAGGGGCAGTTATGTTTATAAGATGATATAAGCAAACTCCCTGTTCTATCCTAGGGGAATAGACAGCCTTACAATAGTGAAAAACTAATTTGGCAGTATTTTACTATCAGGGCAAGCCATACACATCAGGGAATGTCCTACCTTTCACATACACTGCACCCTGCCAACAGGGGTATCTTGGACCTACCTTAGGGGTGACTAACATATAAGAAAAAGGAAGGTTAGGCCTGCCAAGTGGGTGCTCTTGCCAGGTCGACATGGGAGTTAACAAACTGCACACAGGCACCGCAGTGGTAGGCCGCCTGAGCCATCTTTTCAGGGCTACTCATATGGGTGGCACAAATAGTGCTGCAGGTCCACTAGTAGCGTTTGATTTACAGGCCCTGGCACACTTAGTGCACTTTAGTAGGGGCTTAGCAGTACATCAAATATGCCAATCATGGATAAAAAATGTTATCAACAATTTACACAGAGAGCATAAGCATTTTAGCACTGATTAGCAGCGGTAACGTGCCCAGAGTCCTATAGCCAACAACCACAAGTCAGGAAAAATTGGAGGAAGAAGCAAAAGGTTTGGCGATAATCCTGCAAAAAGGAACAAGTCCAACATAACCCCCTTCCAGTCTAAAGCCAAAGACCAGTCCATAACCCTATGGGCTTCCCTGCTTGGGGCAATAGAACATGGAACCTGGCCCGCAACAGCAGAGGTCTATTCCCATTCTACGCCTTCCTGAACCTAGCTAGATTCCATACTTTCAGGGCCCTTTAAGCTGACCCATGGGGACCCTTCTCCTGTGGACCCCATCTGTGCAGCGTCTAAACTTAATTCGCTAGCAGATGTGTCCCAACAGGCAGACAGTACCCACTCAGCCAACACTGTGGTATGACCCAGTCCAACCCCGGGGTGTGACTCCTGGCCCCTCCCCGGGGCAACTCTATCCACCAGGACAGCAACCCACAGTGGCCACTGACAACTGTCAGTGATGAGAGCCAGGCGTCATGCTTTTCAGGCCTCTCTAACCTCGTTGGCATCAGAGAGTGGGGACAGGAGCCTCAGTTGCCTGTTACCCTTTCTCCACTCTCACTACTGCCAAGCCAGGTATGGCATCCTGACACTGACCCACCAGCCCAGGGTCTGTACCCTGTGACTGGACAGGAGATTGGGGTGGGCTCTCCCACACCCGGTCCTCCCACCTGGAGCGGTACTCCCAGACTCCAGAATTGTCAGGGCCCTGTGAAAGGTGTTCTGCACGATTCTCCCACCAGTTCAGGGGTGCTATCCTAGAACTGATCAACCAGCCCGGGGTCTGTACCATGAGTCTCTGCACAGGACTGGGGTGGGTTACCCACATCCGGTCCTCCTCCCTGGGGCTCCACACCCTCCCACCTGGAGCGGAACCCCGAGAAGACAAACTGGTAGATGGCACTGTTAGTAGTTGCCCCTTCCTCAAGGTCAGGGGGGACACCCTGAACCTGGCCCTCCAACCCAGGGTCTGTACCGTAGTCTGAACCTGTGCCTGGCAACTCAATACTTCCGGGGGAGTACACCAACCCCCACAAGGGACATACACTCCTCATGAGTTGTGCGAGAGTCTTCAAGGTACAAGTCTCCAGCCTCCTGTCCACCTGACAGAGCATGAACACCACCCAGGCCAGAAGTTGCCTCACCAGGGTCAATCCTGGGGTGCTCTGACCTCAGAGCTGGCAACTCCTGAACCACTAGTCCTTCCACTGGGGACTGCAGCCCCCCTTCACCCTTTTCCCTGGACTCATGCGCCCTCCCCACGGGAGCAGTGCTGCCAGACACTAGACCCACCGGTGGGATGGGTGTTACAGTAGTCTGTGAGAAGGTGGCCTGGTATATGCTGTCCACTATTCTAGTTGGCACCTTGCACCAGTCCAAACGACCCTTATTGATGATAGGTTAAAGACAACCTTTATTGAAAGCTATCCTAGTAGTAGCTATGGAGAGCAGCCTTCAGGCTAAGTCTTGAAGGAATGTAAAGCATCTTGTTTTATCAGTCTATAATCTTGTGAATGACCAAATGAAAGGAGAACCACACCAGGTATATATATAAAATATATGTATTTATTCTAAACACATCCCACTAGTCTCTTTAAGAGGCTAGAGGCAAAAGTACATACAGAAAACTTTATAGCACACAGTAAATTAGCACAATATACGTTGAGCCCTAGGGGCGTACCAAACCATATATTAAGAAAGTGGTATAAGAAACACAACTTGACTAGACACAAGGCCTAGAGTCTGTAGAAGTCCTGGGGCCACAAGGAGCTCCCCAAGGTAGTTACACAAAGTGACCCACAGGGGACGCTTGCAGTGTCTGAACACAGCCGCGGATTGCCATTAACTTTTTAAAAAAAATGTTTTATTTCAATATAATTTTTATAATTTTTTACAACATATAACATATAATAATCAACGCTTTGCCATTACAGGGTTGCAGCCCAAACTGGCTGTGTTAATGGTAGAACAGTTTCACATTATAAATGCTTTGCTGTCCCTCTATCCCCTGTCTCCGCAAGAGGAAAGGAATGAGTGAAAGGTGAAAGGATGGGATTTAATGTAAAGAGAAAAGGAGATAACATAAAAGAAGTTTACTTTCTTCTTGCTAGTATCTCGAACCTGTGGAGTTGTGATTTCGAGCCAATTGTTTCCTTATGTTAGTACTATTCATGGCGGTTCGTATGGGTCTAGGAGTTCATCCAGTGGTGCCCACGTTCCCCTGTAGGGGTGTCTCCATGGTGAGATACACAGGGCAGTGTTGTCAGCACCTCTAAGGTACGTCACCCAATTGAGCGACCCCTTGAAAGTTGCCTTGGAGGTGTCTTTCCATTTGGTGAGTACTATTTTAACTGCCGCTGTTAGTAGGAGATCCAGTGGGTCTCTGTCTTGTTGTGAGTCTACCTCTGTTGTCATAAATGCGGTGGTGCGGGCAGCAAAGTCTGCTTTTAGTGTGCATCCTAGCGTTTTATTTATGAAGGTGAATATTTTATCCCAACATTTTTTAACTTTAGGACAGTGGTATATAATGTGTGCCAGATCCCCCTTTTCCTTGTCGCAGTTCCAGCACTGGTCATTTTCCCTCACGTCCAGAGTCGCCAGGCGAGCCGGGGTCCAGTAAGTTTTATGTAGGAGCCAAAATTTTGTCTGTGCTAAAACAGGGGAGATTTTGTTTTGCGTGGGGGAGGTCCAGAGGATGTGGCGTTCCTTCTCACTAAGTATGGAACCGAGTTGTTTCTCCCAGTATGTCATTGTTTTGTTGTTAAGATTGGTGGAGCTGGGTCGTAGTAGTCTGTGGAGGTGTGATACCTGGTGGCCTATTCTATTGAGATTTGCCATGTATTGGATGATTGAGGGCTTGTGCTTTGTGAGTTTCGTTTTGGACAGGGTTGTTCTGATTTTAAGGAAGTTGTACAGTTCTATGTCTGGTATATTGTGCTTTGTCTTTAGCATATTAAAGGTGGAGAGGCTTTCTCCCTCTTCCAGTTGGGCTGGATAGGAGATTCCAAGTCTTTTCCATGTTTCTATGGATAGAGGTTTACCCCTGTAATTTATCTTTGTGTTTGCCCATAGTGATTCCCACTATGAGTTTTTTATGCTGTGCTCCATCTCTTTTAAGCAGGGCATGTTTTGTGTTTTTGAGTATCGTGTTTGCAGCCTCTGCCTGTTTGTTGGCTGAGAGGAGGGCTATTGGCTCAAGGTTGTTTAGTATGGCTCTCTCAATTGTAACCCAGACTGGCATATACTCCTGGTTAGGCAGGACCCAGTAGGCCCCCTGTTTCGCTATGAAAGCAGTTTGAAATGTTTTGAAGTCTGCCACATTTAGTCCTCCCAGTTTCTTGTCTAGCCATATTTTTTTAAGGCTTAATCTATGTTTTTTTTCCCGCCAAAGGAATTTGTTTCTCATCTTGTCAATTTTGCTGTGGAACTCGTCCGTAAATATCAGAGGGAGCATACCCGACAAGTAGTTGACCATTGGAGTGATCATCATCTTTACTGTATCTATCCTCCACCACCATGTAATAAATTTGAATGACCAGGCCCCCAACAGCGTCTGTGTCTTTTCTAACAGTAGCTTTTCATTTTGGTCGAGTGTGCTTTTGAGGCCTTTGCCGAAATGTATCCCTAGGTATTTGATGAACCCGGTTTGCTAGGCTAGGTCTGAGTTCCGTAGTATCTCTCTAGTGGTGTGGTTGTTAAGTGGCTTGCACTTTGACTTGTCCTTGTTTAGCTTGTATCCAGAGTGGCTTGAATACTTTCCTATGGTCTCCATGAGGGCAGTGATGGAGGCGTTAGGGCTCTCTGTGACTATGAGAATGTCGTCCGCTTACGCAGCTAGTTTGACTGTGACCTCATTGATGTTGATACCCCTCATCCCCACATTGGCCCAATATCCCTGATCAGAGGTTCCAAGACCAGCAGAAACAGCTAGGGGGACAAGGGGCAGCCCTGTTTTGTCCCTCGTTGTAGGGTGAAGAATTCTGAGACCGCCCCATTGGCTACTATTCGAGCTCTGGGGGTTTCGTATGCCATTACTTTTGGTGTGTACGATTCTCCCAAGTTGTATGCCCTCATGCATTGCTCTAGGAAGTACCAGGTACCCTGTCAATAGCTTTCTTGGCATCTAGAGTGATAGTCACCGCTGGTTTGTCAATCTTGGCGGCCCATTCCAGTATGTGGCACAGGAGTCTGGTGTTATCATGCGACATGCGGGTCTTTAGAAATCCTACCTGTGAGTTGCTTATCAGTTGTGGGAGTACCGTGTTTAGTCTTGCGGCCAGGATTTTGGCGTAAATCTTGCAGTCTACATTGATTAGTATGATGGGCCTGTAGTTTTGGGGCAGCTGTGTGTCTTTGCCTTCCTTCAGGATAGCTATTATGTTTGGCTCTGTCATGGTTTGTGAGACCGCTCCCCCCTCCTTGCAGTGCTTGAACAGTTTTTTCATAGTTGGGTGCAGGTGTGTTAGGAACGCTTTATAGAAAGGGGCCGTGTATCCGTCTGGCCCGTTGCCTTATTGTCTTTGTGGGACTTAACTGCCATCACAATTTCGCTGAGCTTATTTCCCATCCCAGTGTCTGTGCTTCCTCATTCGTTATCTTTGGGAGGTTTAGTCTGTCTAGGTATCCTTTACAGCCAACCTGGTCTAGAGATTGGTCCTTTCTGTAGAGCTCTTGCGAGAACTCACTGAATGTTCGTAGGATCTCCTTGTGTTTTGTGTGCGTGTTGTTTTGTGAATTGGTGATTGATGAGATGGAGTGCTGCCTTTGTTTGTGTTTCAGGTAAGAGGCTAGGATCCTCCCTGCTTTGTTTGCCTCGCAGAGGTTAATTGCCTTATATTTGTTTACCCACAGGCCGGCCCTCTCGCTCAAGCTTTTGTTGTATTCGTATTTGTTTTTGTAAGTTCTGTTAATACGTTACTGTTCTTAGTGCCTGTGATGGGGATTGATTCTAACCTTTTGATGTCCCTTTCTAGTTGGGCCAAATTCAAATTAGCATTTTTGTTCATTTTGGCCTTGATTTCTATTATTGTGCCCCTGACTGTTGATTGAGAGCGCCCCATATGATTTTGGGGTCAGTGTCTAGTGTATCGTTATGTCTAACATAGTCTTTAATGGCTTCTTCTCTTTTGTTTTTGTTAGCCTGATCTGCCAGGACTTCACTATTGAACCTCCATCTACGTTGAAGGTTCTTCTTATGTCATCCGCTCATCATTAGACTGATGCATGAATGGTCAGAGATAGTTCTAGTCGCAATGTTGGTGTGTTCTATTAAGTGAATGTCTGTGCCTGTGATTAGTATGTAGTCTATCCTGCTGTATGAGTTGTGCGGGTTGGAGTAGAAGGTGTAGTCTCTAGTGTCGGGTTGTTGTAGTCGCCAAGGATCTTTGAGGTTTGATTCTGGTGCATATGTTTTTTAGTATGCTCTGTGCGTTTAGGGGGAGTGGGTGGCACTGTGATTGTCTGTCGAGTGTGTAGTCTAGCGCTATATTAAAGTCGCCTGCCATCACTGTTAGGTCATTTTGCCTCTAGTCTTCGAGACTCCCTAACAGAATTCGGTGTTGTCTGTATTAGGGCCGTAGATGTTCACTACATGTATTGTTTCCTCTCCCCTTTTCAGTTGTGTTACCAGTATCCTCTCTGCTTCGTCGCATTGTTGAATCTGTATTTTTATCTTGGAGTCCTTATTTAACAGGATGATCACCCCCCACTTTTTCCCTGCTGCAGGACAGCAGGCCACTTGTCCGATCCACCTCGCTCAAAGATAGCCTGGTCTCCTGCAGCAGGAACACGTCTCCTTTGGTCTTTGCCAGGTAGTCTAGGATTTTTTTCCTCTAGACTGTGTGGTTGAGGCCCTTGACATTTAGGGAGACTATCTTTAGGTTAGACGCCAAGGAGTTTGTGTTGTTTTGTGACATTTGCTATAATGGGTGCTCGCTGTTCTCTATTAACCCCCCTTGTGGTGTGTTCGCCCCCTTCTTTCTTGCTTGGGTTTTCTGCCTAGTTGGTGGGTGATATCTATGACTCCCCCTGTTGTTCATTCTGTTCCTCCAACCAGATCTTGGTTTCATGTTCCTTCTTGTATGTAGGAATGTAGCTAGAAGGGTTAAGATAGGATGGAAGACAGTGGATAGAATCAAAGTATATAAACAAGACAGACAGTACAGACAAAACAGACACTCCCTTCCTCCCTTTTCACCCTCCAGCCCCTCCCGCCCTGTTCCAAACCATCGTATTCTGGACATGCAAAGGCAAGATCCCCATTCTGTCCCCCCTGGGAGGCTTAACTTCTCACGCTGGCATTACCAATACTGTTCCTCCTCCCCCCATTTCTGCCCTGCATTCTGCTTTCCTTACTTAGCATATGTACGTTTTGCCTTGTTTTCCCCTTTTTGAATATTCCGTACCCCTTGGTTCTTCTCCCCCTTATCCAACCCCCCCAGATGTCCAAATCTATACCAACAAAAAGGATATGAAGTAGATGATACTTGGTTCTTTGGTCTGTTTGTGGTAGATACGCTAGGTCATTTTGTTCAGTCTTGAGGTAGAATTTTTTTTATTTTTTTCCCCTCCTTCTCCTCTTAGTCCTGAGGTTGTTTCCTGTGTGCTGAGGTAGATACTGTTTTGTTCCTGAGTGTACATTTTTTGGTCTTTGTTCCTCTTGGTCATTCCACTCTTGGGTCTGGCGATGCTCTTCTTTTGCTCGTTCCTGCTTGTGAGGTTTCCATTTCTTGTTGCGACGGGCCTTGTAAATATCTGGCAAGCTCTGTTGGGTCTTCGAAGACGTGCGTTCTTCCTTTGTCGCTAATTCAGAATCTTGTAGGGCCCACAAATGAGAATATGATGTTCTCCTTCCTTAGCGTGTCCCGTAGGGCCAGGAACCCTTTTCTTATGTCTACTGTGGGCTTGGAGTAATCCTGTGTGAGGATTATCCTATGCCCGTTCCATTGTATATTTTGGGCTTTTCCTTGTCACTCAAAATATAATCTCTTTATGTTGTGATCGGAGTGGCTTGCTTATTATTGGGCGTGGGCACGCTCTATTCATAGCTTTGTAGGCCGGTACTCTGTATGCTTTGTCCAGCTCGAAAGGGTGGTCAAAGTTGATGTTCATCATTTTGGGGATCATTTCTTCGATAAGTGCCATGCACGACCCCGTTTTGTCCTCCTGCCCCTCCCGGACACCTAGGATTCTTATGTTCCCAATTCTTACGATCATCCAGTTCCGCTGTCTGCCTTCGGAGTATTGCCATTGTCTTGGTTAGTGCCATAGGGGCTTTATTTGTCTGTTGGTCTCCGTCTTCTTTGTCGCTAACCCTCTGCTCCACCACCGTCAGTCTGTTGTTTGCCACGTGGATGTCTGCTCTGACCGCAGCAAGTTCTAGTTCGATTGCATCCATAGTTTGTTTTGTTGTTTTGGCTAGGTCATGGACCTCTGCCAGTTTTTTCAGAATCATGTCCTTTGTGCTGTTGATATCTGGTCCTTTTTTAATGGGTGAGTCTGTTAGCGTGTCCCCCTTGTTTTTCATAACTGCTGCGTGATTTTTCCTTTGTTCCCAGTCATGATTGGCAGGCCTCTCTTCGCTTGTTGAAGCTCAAATTTTCTGCCCTCTTTTTGCGCTCTGGGTCGGTATCTCCACACTTGCGAGAGTTCGTTTTGGGCCCTTTTGGCTTTCTCTTTCAGCTGCGTCTGTTGTATGGCTTTGCCCTGTTATTTTGTTGGGCTACCTTGCATCCCTCTTTCTTGGGTTGGTTGTGGGATCTTGAGGGCCTTATCTTGATCTTGATCTTGTTCTTGTTGACTTTGTGATGCTCTTGTTGACGCCACCCCTCCTGTTTGCAGTATATAGCCATTGTCCATATGCCGGTATAAACTGTCCTTCGCTGGGGGTACTTGCGCCTTTTGGGCCTTTATGCACTTTCCTGTGTGGTCTTTGTCTGTTACAGTCTTGTTCCCTATGAGCTGCCCCCCTACACTTGGGGTATGCCCGCTGTGTTCGTCACTAAGATGACTCTTTTGTGTCAAATCAGGATTGTAGTCCTGTAGCACAGGTTTGGTTCCTAAGTGGCAGGCATTTGTGTGCGTTTGGGCGGTCGCGTAGCAGGCCAAGCTTTGTATGTCGCTAGGGTCACAATCTTGGTGGCCTTTTTCCTTTTTCCTGGAGTCACGCGTGTCTGAAGTGACTACCTTTGCCTGGTCTGTGTTATTCGGGTCAGCGTGTCTTTAACTCTGCTAGAGCTTCTTTGCAACCTTGTTCTCTGCTCCTCTAGCTGGCTGGCATGGCCCCTGTGCCCACTTGGGGTCTCTTGGTGAGCTATGATTAGTGGCCCCCCTGCCGTTTGCACGTGGCTGGTCCCTTGAGATCTGGGTAGTTAGTGTAGTTCTTGGCTCCCTGTTTGTCTCCTCCTTGTGGTCAGGTGCTCATCAGTGCACTGCTGGCCCCTTCCGAGCTGGTGCCCCTTGGTCCTTATGCCTCACCGCCTGTTTTCGCTCTTTTTGTGCCTCTCTTTGTGTCTTTTTCCTGGCTGGCTGGATGTACCTCGTTACTAATCCCGAGTTCAGCATTGTTCCCCACTAAGCTCTGCACCCCTTGTCTTGTTTTGTCGTCCTGCGTTGGGATCGCGCTGCCTTCCTTGCGCGTCTTCAGCTTTTTTTTCTTTTTTTTAATGATGGTCCCCCTGATCAGTTATGGTTTCTCCTCTTTCCTGGTGCTGGTCGCTTGCAGGGGTTTGCCTTTCCCTTTCTCTGCTGTCTGTGTTCTTATTCCTTATTCCTTTGTGCGCCCTTGTTTGTCTTTTGTGTACCGCTCTTCCTCCCGTTCTGCCCCTTTTTTATTTTGTTCCGGGGTTCGCGCAGGATTTATTTTCCCGCACCCAAGATAGCGGCCCCCACTAAACTGCTTCAGTTTTGTTTTCTCCTTCCCAAGGTTAAGAGGGACGGCTCTCCTCTCCAACCCTCTCCTGGGGTATCGTGGGGGGTCGGGGGATGCAGCGGGAGGCTCCAGCACCGACCTTGTTGTCGCCCGTGCCATGCCGAGTGAGGCAGCCGTTCCAATGCTCTATTTTGGGGAGCAGACGCAGCGCCCTCAGTTATTGGGCACCATCTTGGGGTCTCTTCTACACCTCGGAGTTTTCTCAGAGGTTTTCCCAGGATTTTCAACGTTTCCCTTCGCAGCAGGTTTTCGCTATCCAGCTCTTCTTCTTCGCGGACCCTTCCGACGTTCTCTGGTGGGGTTCTTTCTTCCTTTAGTGTATCGCTTGTTAGTTAATTTCTCGCTCGCTCCCAGGATGTGACGGAGCTCCGGATTCAGGCAACTTTCTACAATGCCGTCCAAGCCACACCACTTTCCACATTGCCGTCCAAGCGACACCGGACCGCCGTTAACTTCAATGAGGAAAGTCGCGGTTGGAAATTTAAAGTAAAAGGACACTTCGGAGTGAACTTTGAGCAAACCCATTTAGACTTAAGGGGTTATAGGGCCAACACCCATGGGAGCAGTGGAGTACTCAAGTTACCTCACCATGGGAAACTGGGTCCATAGGTGTCTTTTGATGTCGGGAATCGTGGTAGTTTTCAATGGCGATCTGCTTCAAAGTGCTGCTGTCGTCGTATAGGAAAGTGTCCGGTTGGATCCAAGCCTGGATCAAAGATGAGAAGAACCTGAAAGCATAGGGGACAGAGTCTGGGTCACTAGCCAGTGACCAAGAGCACAATAGACGGATGCCCACCGATGTTGGGTGATTTCACGTGAAGATGGTGCAGCTTGACTCTTCAGCCATGAGGACCAGGAGGCAATGACGACAGCCAGGATCTGGAATTGAGCTGTCCCAAAAAGGTTGTCGAGTGCTGCAGTGCTGGTGCCTGTATTGGACCCAACAAGCCTTGGCAAGAGCAATCAACGTAGGAAATAAAGAAATGCTTTGGTGCAGACCAGCAAGGTCTGAGGGACTCACCACGCGGTTGGGAGTCAGGGCACGTCTGGAGCAACTAGGAATGCCCAAGGAAAATCAGAGTTGCCTTCGTAGGGACCCACCAGTCGACGGACCAGGAATCGCGAAATAGACTCAAGCGGAAATGCAAGAAGCGGGCTCACGGAACACTTGTGGAGTGTAGGCCCACAATCTTCGGTGCAGATGGTGCTCAGGGCTTGGGCTACAAGTAACTCATAGCACGTCGAGAAGTTAATGCACTAGCAAATGTGCACGGTGTCCAAGAGTTTTGGTTCCACATCACTCACGAGGGCTGCAGGTCTCCGCTTTGCTGGGGACTAGGGTCGGCCTCTGGGAAGTCTGGCTTCCGGTAAAATATTGAAAGGGCCTGAAATGTCAAACGCAATTTTATTCCAAGGAAATTCTGGCCATTGCACAGCTTTGAGCGGTGGAACCTGCACTTTAAGCATTTTGTCATTAGCACAACACTCACTACACTCCCTAACTGTGCGGTCAACAAATCTGTCCATCCCTGGCCACCAAAAATGTAATCTTATTAAGCGCTTCATGGCTGAAATCCCAGGATGGGTCTTGTGAGCTAGCTTAAGAATAAGATCTTGTATCCCAACCGGTGGAATGCATTTACCAGATTTGAAAATTAAATCACCTTCACACCATAACTCATCCACCACATTATAAAATGGAATTAAATCATCTCTAACACTGGCTTTATGAGGCCAACCTTCAAGAAGATATTTCCTCAACAAAACCAACTTCTCATCATCATCTTGATATTTCAACCAACATTGCTCAGTGATGTCCTGGTACTGAGGAGAAACAAAATCAGACAAACCTAGCACAAAATCAACCTCCCTGAAACAATTAATTTTGTCAACAGTACTCTCACAAGGTAAACGTGACAAGAAGTCAGCAGTAACATTTTTCTTTCCAGGAATGTATTCCACTGTAAAATTGTATTCCTGTAATTTTGTTGCAAGACGTGCAATTCTTGCCGTGGAGTTCCAACCTCCACCCACCGATAAAATATGTACCAGCGGCTTATGGTCTGTTCTAAGAACAAACTTACTGCCCCATATGTAAATTCTAAAGTGTTCAATAGCCCAGACGCAAGAGAGCAATTCACGTTCAATGACTGCATACCTGCGCTCTGTCTCACTCAACGTCCTGGAAGAAAAAGAAACATTCCATTCTATGACACCGTCTGTCTGAGACAACACACACCCAAGCCCATACAGACTTGCATCAGTGGTAATAATACATTTTTTACCCATTCTAAAAGGTTTCAGAGTTGGCGAATTTACAATATCATTCTTAATATCAGCGAAAGCTTTTTACTGTTCATCTTTCCAAACAAACTCATTACTTTGTCTTAGTAACCTCCTTAATGGTTCCATCTTAGTAGCGAAGTTTACAACAAATTTACTGTAATACTCGCACATGCCCGAGAATGACAGTAGTTGTTCCTTATTGCTTGGAGAAGGAGCCTTGAGAATAGCCTCAACATTAGATTTTTTAGGAATCAAACCTTCCCCCGACAATGTATGGCCCAAATACTCCACAGACTTACTAAACAATTTACATTTGTGTGCTTTGAGAGTAAGACCAGACTTTTCTAGCCTCATGCGCACTTCACTTTAGTGTGTGGCATGCTCAAACTCATCCGTAGAGAAGATCAAGATGTCGTCTTGAAAACATTTAACAAAAGAGTCAAGGTCTCTAAAAATTTGAAACATAACCCGTTGAAAAACAGAGGCAGCAGATGCCAACCCAAAAGGCATTCTTCTATACTGAAAAAGACCCATGGGAGTGATGAACGCTGTATATTTTTTAGATTCCTCAGTGAGCTCAATTTGATGGTACGCAGATCTAAGATCTAAGGTGGAAAAAATCTGCGCACTATCAAAAAAGAGAAACAAGCTCATTAATATTTGGAAGAGGATGGCAATCTATAATTATGTTTGAATTAAGTGCCCTCAAATCAATGCAGACTCTTAATTTTTGATCAGGTTTCCGTACCAAAACTATGGGCGAAACCCACTCTGATGACTCAATGGATTCAATAATGTTATCCTTAAGTAGATCATTCAACATTTCTTTTAACTCATCTCTAACATTGAGAGGGACTCCTCTTAATCTTTGTTTAACTGGGAGTGCACCTTCCTTCAGTACTATTTTATGTGAAAAATTCTTTAATTTTCCTAACTGGTCACAGAAAACGTTATCAGATTTGTTGCTCCAGAAGGAAATATCATTTTTTTAACTTCACTAGAACAAATGGCATTTAACATATCTTGCTCACTACAGAGTGAAATAGGGTCTTTAGCACGTGGATTTAACATGATACCCAGTTCCCATTGGTCATGCCAACCCAGAACATTAACACCTTTAACAGCAATATACAATTTGATATGGGCTAATCTTCCCCTAAAGCTTAAAGGAACTTTGAAATAACCTTCCACATCAATTTTGTTCCCATTGAAACTTTCAGCTAAAATATCAGATTGTTGAAAACAAGCAACATCACATACATCTTGTAATTTTTCATTAAAATATTCTCTAGTAATTATAGTCCACGGGGACCCAGAATCCACCATAAGTTCAATAGCAACATTAAAAGCATGAAAGATACATTTTGGTGATTTCTTGCTGGTCAACATAACACAACCATTTTCAACAATAGATACAACAAAACCTTTGTCAAGATTTTGTTCAACGCACTCACTGCTACTGCTACCAATGGAAGAAACTTTTGCGGGAGTAATGTTGTGAGAGGATGGGCGTGTCTGTCCTGTTCTCAATTGACTATTAAAACGCCTCTCTCTACAGACATTACTAAAATGTCCTATTCTACCACAATTGTTAGATGTTTTATCAATAGCAGGGCAACCTGGAAAAGACGCAATGTGTGATTTGTTGCCACACCTGTAACAGGACATAAAAGTATTACCCAATTCTGTCCTTCTATTGTTGATACCATACTGATTCTTGGTTCTCACTTGTGCAGGAATAACATTTTTGTTGTCAGTTTTAGACTTTACTACACATACCTCCTCTTCAGAAGAAGTTTTACTAGGATTAGAATTTTGTTTGACAACAACATCCATCCATTTTTCTGATAACTCAGTGGATTTAGCGATGGCAATAGTTTCCTCTAAATTGGGATCGCCAATACACCATAATTTATCCTGAATTTTTTTGTTTTTAACATGAACAATAATCTGGTCACTAATCATCTTGTCAGACATAGCTCCGAAATTACAATGTAACGTTAGAGCCCTTAGGGAAGTGAGAAAATCATCAAAAGATTCTTCTTGCTTCTGTGCCCTAGTGTAAAATTTGAATCGATTTAAAGCAATGTTGGCTGTAGGTTTGAACCTTTTTTCCAATCTATTAAGTGCTTCAGTATATACATTCATAGTATCGCCACTACCCGTAGGGACTGACAATTGTGGTAAAGTTCTGAAAATTTCCTGTCCTTCAGAACCTAAGCAGTGTAACCGAATACTTTTTTTTCTTTCTGCACCCATTCGCTCCCCATCAATAGCCCTCATATAATTGAAAAATTCCTCCTTCCATCTGGACCAGGGCATGGGAGGATCACCCTTAATCTGTAAAAACTTAGCAGGAGGGTCAAACTGCATTATGATAAAAGGTACACAATAACAATGGAGAGAAAATAGTGTAACCAATACAAAATAGAATTAAATAGCACAAATGAAGAAAATAACAGTGTATATCAAACTGTAAAAAAAAAAAAAATCTGAGATTAAATATGCCAGTAAACAGTATTTGTGAAATATGTAAATAAATAAATAGTATTTATGAAGAAATATCGAGTTTTGAATAATAATGTATCCAAAGTTTCCTCACAGGTTGTAGAATTGTATTAAGTTTGCCTGGGTAAAACGCGAGTAATTCCAAAGGAAATGCAAGCTTCATGTAAATATCCGATGCCGGTGGTTATTTCTGAACTCAGTGGTCGCTTAGCAACGCTGTCGGTGACTGAAATGGCCTGCAAGAAATGATAGGATAGACGCGCTCACGTCAGCGTCGTCAGAGCCAATGAGGAGCCTCGTGGGAGAAGAACGCGCTTGAGCAAACGCGAAGAAAGAAAATAAATAAACAATGAATGGCTCACGAAGGCGATCTCATATGCAGGCAGACTTCAATGTACCACAGAAGAACATGAAATGCGAGGGCTTCGAGAGTGAGGGCTTCGGCGATCAATGAAGCGTGGAAGCGAACCGGCACAAGAATGACGTCAACTCGAGAGCACTCAGGAAACAAAGCTCGAGCAGAGACGGCGTTGTAGGCAGGTAACCAGGCAACAGTAAATTAAAAGATGCTATTCGTAGAAACACCAGAATTTGAAGTAAAAAAAGTCTTGAATCATGCAAAATGGATTCCAAATGAAATATCCTTCACAAGGAAACAATGTAGAAAGATTCTTCCCATATAAGCTTGAAGTAAAATGGAATGAGAAGTTGAAAATAATCCAGAAAGGTAGAAAATAAGTAAAATGGGTCCAAAACTCCGCTCATGTGCTGTAAATGGCTGGAGTAAGGTTGTCCTCGTCGACAAATTTTGTAATAATCCAGGAAAAGGCTTGAATTTTGAAGGTTTATTCAACAGAACAGCATAAGGTCCTTGTACAGCTGGATCAAGGTTAAACTGACATATAATACAGAATGCTACATGAAGAAAGCTCTGTTCAGAACTTGGAATGCAATCAGAAACATAACATGTCTCATTCAATTAAAGGAACAGTCTACAAGGCTAAATCATAAATGAAACTATAACAGAATGTAACAGGTCCTCTTGAATTTCAGGGATGATCTAAAATTCCAGGGTCTGGGCCCCTCTTTTTATACAGTAAATCTCTTTGATCTCTCCTGGCCCAGGGCTCTAAGCCCAATCCAAACCAGTTCTGGGGGGCACCTTGCAAGTTCACAACAACCTCCATTGTGACTGTGAGCCCTGGCTCCAGAAACGCCACAGGGGTGCGTAGCCAACATTGTGGGAGGCAGGCACAGCCCTCTTCAGGTGCAGGTGCTACTCCTCCCACCACTCCAAAAGCAGACCAGACCTATTCAGCCTAGCGCTGACTCATCCAGACTCTCTGGAGCCACTGCACATCCCCAACCCCTGTAGTCCAAAGCCAGACAGTCAATACACATCCTAGCAGACGCACACTGAATGCCTAAGTAAGAAAGTACCTACTATCTAAAAGTGGTATTTTCAAACATCGAATGTAATAATCACCCTCACTAAAAGATGCATTTTGACATTCTGAGTTCAGGCATACTAAACTTTATTTTCCTATCTGGTTCCCAGGGGAAGTTATATTTATAAGATGTTATAAGCAAACTCCCCAATCTATCCTATGGGAACAGATAGGCTTAAAATAATGAAAAACTACATTGGCAGCATTTCACCTTCAGGACATGCCACACACATCAGGGCATGTCCTACCTTTCACATACACTGCACTTTGCCCGCAACAAAACCTTGGGGGGGATTAACATGTAAGAAAAGGGAAGGTTAGGACTTGGTAAGTGGGTGCTCTTGCCAGGTTGACATAGCAGTTAACAAACTGCACACAGGCACTGCAGTGGGAGGTATGAGACATATTTTCAGGGCTACTCATGTGTGTGGTACAAATAGTGCTGCAGGCCCCCTAGTAGCATATGATTTACCGGCCCTGGCACACTCAGTGCACATTACTAGGGGCTTAACAGTACATCAAATATGCCCATCATGGATAACCAATTGTAACAACAATTTACACAGAGAGCATATGCACTTTAGCACTTGTAGCAGTGGTAAAGTGCCCAGAGTCCTATAGCTAACAACCAAAGGTCAGGAAAAAAATAGGAGATAGAAGCTACATTTTGGGGATAACCCTACAAAAAGGGCCAGGTCCAACACCCACAATGGGGCACAAGTTGGATACAAGAAGTTTATTGGATCTGGTTAGTGCTTACCTTCTGACTTAGAAGAAGTTTTGACAAAAATGTGCTCGTGAAGATAAACTTCATCAGGGCAAGGATGCAGGTGGTGTCAAAAGAGGAGTCGTCAGGGAGCTGCTAGACACATTTGTGGCGATGATTTGTATGTTCAGTCTCTTTTTTTGGAAGTAGAAAATCTCCAGCGGGAAGAGGCTGGAGACTGTAGCCGAGAAGAGTTTCACAAGGCCAGATAGCCCTTTGGCGAAGGTCCGCTGAACAGGATTTATTGCAAAGAAAGTAGACGGAGCTGACCGGCAATGCACATTGGGCAGATAGATGAGCAGGATGGTCCCAGTCTCGTCTTGGTTCTCAGAGCAGATATTAACCAAACATTTTCTAAGTTATAGGTTTTGCATTTCGTCTGTCTGGGCACCTTTAGTACCACAGCCAAGGGCCCAGGACTGGAAAAGTACTACTTGGGGAGTTTAAGACACACTCAAGATGGGTCCAGGTGTGGGTTCAAGATGGCTGGAGACTTTCTGTCCTTGATGCTCGGATCAGGAGCCAGCCAACTACTCTGAAGGTACTCTGCTTGGCCTGGGATCAGCAGTTGTAGTAGTAGTAAAATCTTTATTCGGTTTCAGTTTTACATGAAAAACCATAAAAGCATTTATACATTTCATTTACATACATTTTAGCAGAACTAATACGTATTCAATTCATTTAAAATTTGTGTCACTGTTACTTAATCAAGATGGTGAAAAAGTATTATTTTGGAGATTTACTCTATGTTTAAAAACACATTTTAGAAAGGTGCTTACAACTTTACATATATATTCAGAACTTAAAAATTGTAGCCACAACATGGCAGGGCGACACTTTCTAAAGCCTAAATTTCTCAACAGGGGGGTTAGCCAAAGCTTGCGGTGTGCGGAGTAATATTTACAGAACAGTACGGTATGAATTGTTGACTGTTCGGATAGTTCATCACATAGACAAGCCATTAAACTTTCTTCCCAGCTATTTCTGTTAGGAAAGGCTACAACCCTGTGGAAGATGTTCAGCCTGAATCTTGCTAATAAAAAAGGCTCAAAATGCGAATCAACGTAAGTTAAGTATGGTTCCATTTCCAGAGTAGTCGTGACAGCTAGAGAGTGTTGTACAGATGGTTTCTTAATCTCAACAGTAATACGTAACTCTTCAAAAGGGCTCAGCACCTTTGCCTTTAGCTCTTTTTTTGGAATTTCAGTAATCGATCCAGGGTTGTGATAGTACTTAGCCATCCCTAAGTCAGTAGGAAGATTTTTTACGTATGTTAACCAGTCTATTTTTTCAACACGATCTAGAGTCATACAGTCCGCAATAATCTCTTTGGTAAGAGTGTTTTTTGTTGACACCCATATTCGGCGCCAAAGGAGTACAGGTTCTAATTTAGCCAGGTCCTCGATATGTGGCAGTCCCAATTCTGCATGACAGGCAAAGGTGGAAACTCTTTTTGGGACTGCCAATAAGAATCTCATGAAGATATTCTCTGCTACCTGGAGGGCTTTTGTGTTTTTATGACCCCACAGTCCCGCCCCATAAAGTGCGATGGAATGGCACTTGGCTTTATAGATCTGAAGTAGTTCAACCGGAGGCTTTTTCCCTAGTTTCTGGGCAAACTTCATGAGAGCAGCAATAGAACGCAAAAGTTGATGTTTACGCGCTTCTATGGCCGCTCTCCAGTTGAGCTTCTCATCTATCGTAATCCCTAGATAGGGGTATTGGGGGGTTGAGTCTAGTTTTTCATTATCGAGGAAGATGCTTTTTCGATGTTTCTTAACTTGGCCTGCTACCATAACGTATGTCTTCTTTATGTTTATGTGTAGGTCTAGGTCACTCATGAATTTAGCGTAGCTGTTCAGAGATTTTTGTAGCTCTCGTGGGGTGCGTGCTAAGATCACCGCATCATCTGCATACAAGAGCGCAGGCACCAGTCGATCTTTCACACGGGGCAAGTCCAAGCCCCCCCTCAACATCTCTACCTCAAGACCGTTGGTGTAGAGGGAGAAAAGGAAGGGGGCAAGGACACATCCCTGCCTGACGCCGCGCTCTACAGGGAAAGAGTCTGACAGTTCACCCTGTACTCCAAAACGCACCCTGGAGGAGGCGTTGGAGTAAAGTTCTCTGAGGAAGGTCACAAGAACCTTGTCTATTCCCATGTTGATCAGGACCGACCATAATTTTGCGTGGGAGACACAGTCGAAAGCAGCGGAAAGGTATACCATGTATACCTTCTCGCGCTTTGCCGACACATACTTTCCCATCAACAGGGCCAGGTTAAGGGCCTGTTCCGTTGTTCCGAGGCCTTCTCGGAAGCCATACTGGATATCCGAGAGGGTCCCGGTATCTTCCGCCCACTCCTGTAGACGCTGGAGAACCACTCTGCCCAGTACTTTCCCCAGTGAGTCCAGGCCTAGCAGTTGAAAAGGGCACAAGTAGCCGGTTTCAATGCAGGCATCAGGCAGCAAAGCCGTCACCTGAAGTTCACAGCAACCACAGCAGCAGGCAGTCCACTAAGAGTTTTTCCACAGGTCCCGAAAGTGACCTGAAGAGTGGGTCTGAGGGTCCTATTGTTATACCTGGGGACTTCTTTGAAGTAGGAGAAGTTTCTAGAAAATTCCCTTTAATGCGACTGAAGTTTCCTGACTCCCCGGTCCTGGTTCCTAGCTGTCCGCATGTTCAAAGCAGGAGCGACAAGCCCTTTTTGTGAAGGCAGAGGACAGACTATTCAGTTGCAAGAGGAGTTGTTATCAGCTCTGCCCCCCAGTTATGGCCCACCCACGCCAACTAATCTTTCTCATTTATGGCTGCCAACTACACCCAGTCAAGTGACCCAGGACAGGCTGCTGGCACCAAATGGTTAGGGCAGGAAAATGCAATTTTCTAAAAGTTGCATTTTCAAAATTGTAACTTACAATCTGACCTTATAATTAAATAAGGTTTTAAAATACAATCTCTCAGACACCAAATATGAAATGTTCACCTGTTCCCAATCAAAAGTTCGCATTTATTAAATGTAGTAAGGCAACCCAATGGTATCCTATGGGAGAGGTCCGTCTCATAGTAGGGAAACATAAACATAGGGGTTTTTCACTACCAGGATATCTAAAACTTGAAAGTACATTGTCAACCTTTCAATTACAATGCACCCTGACATATGGCTTAACTCAGGCATACCTTAGAGGTGACTAATAAGCACTAAAAAGGGAGTTTAAGGCTTGGTAAGATCAAGTTGAAATGGCTGTTTAAAACTGCAATCAGGCTACAGTAACAGACCTGAGACCTGTTTGAAGGGACTAGTTAAGCGTGTGGCACAATGGGTGCTGCCGGTCCACTAGTAGCATTTAATTTTAAGGACCTGGGTATATGGTATACCACTTTACTATGGACTTTTAAGTAAGTTTAATAAGCCATTCAGGTGTAGGCCAGCTTCACCATGTTTGAGTGAGTGAGCACAAGCACTTTAGCACTGGTTAGCAGTGCTAAAGCGTACTGAGTCCTAAAGCCATCAAAAACTAGTACAGCAAAATAGGAGGGTGAAGGAAAAAGTTTGGGGGAAGACCACCCTAAGACTAACAGGTCTAATAATTATCATGTTGCTAAACAATGGGATGAGAAGTGGATGAGGAAGTAATGGCAACTTACATGTCCCACTCCTTACATCTCAGCCTTTGTTTCTGTTTCTGAACTGATTTATGTTTTTGTCTGTGGGAGCTAGAGTAGGCTACTCCGAATCTGGGATAGTGTAAGTCCTGGATTAAAGTGCATACAGGGGGTAGATCTTCTTAACTGAGGACCCTGAACATTTGTATACCATAGTTAGACAGCCTAGTTTCTGTCTGAGAGAGGCAAGCATCTTATGTTTGTAAAGACTGGTATGAGAAGAATGGAATCCATGTAATGAGATTAAAGATAAGTAATCAAAGCATTTGAATTGGACTATTACTAAAATAGGGTTGTGGGAGGCTGATAATGAAGAATGTTCATAAGAGGGTTGATAGAATCTTCGCCTTGATTTTGAAGAGGCTGAGCCATAAACCAGTGGGGACTACATTCTTCTATCCATGTCAGGATAAATTACTGTAAGCATGTTTAATCAAATATTTATCAAATAGGGGCGTAACAAAAGCCCCTGAAGTGGGAGGGGGGGAATCCTTCAGGGGCCCCTATCCAGCCCAAGGCCAAAGTATATCTGCGGTGACTCAAAGGCACCTCGCCATATTCTACAGGCATGATGGCATTATTTTGCCTTTTTCCACTGTGTAAAACGTGGAGGAACTTGATGAAGGGATGTAATTGTCAATGGGGAGACAGGATATCAAAGTTGTTTGCTTTATCATTTGTTATCTTCCCCTGCTTCATCTAATTTCATTTAGGTTTTCACGTCTCTCAAGCCAGAAAAAACAATGCGGCAATAGAATAAGATGGTATGCATGTATTAAGTTAAATTAGAAGACAAGAAAACCAACCGAACTTTAGTTTCTTCATACATTATTGAAGCTAAATGAGGAGGGTTCCCAGGATGGTGAACTGCTCGTATCTGCAGAGTACGTTATACAAAAACAGGGTTAGACCCAATAAAGTCAAAAGGACCTGGGTAATTGTCAGTATGAAAGGAAAGGGGTCCTAGACACAAATAAAGTAAGTCACGGAAACGTAGTCGAAACGTAGACTACCTATTCAATGACCAACTCCGACCCCAATCAAGACATTTACGACTTTAGCGGAGTTAGGTTCTTTGTTCTACAACTCTAATTTGGACTCTTTGGAGCCTCATGGTGTGGCCTTTGTTATTAAGGACCACGTTTACATAGTCTTTAAATTGACAATAAGACTTGTCACTGAATGAATCAGATTATCCTTACCTTACCCCCGACACACTCCCCCCTCCCGTTGTGAATGTGGGATCTTAGATGTATCGAAATTTGTTATAATCCAAATGTGTTATGAGTTTCTACTATTGAATAGGATGTAAATGCAAAATTTGAATTAAACTCTTTTGCATCCAATAGCTTTGCTCTTTTGAATTAATTTAATACAGATCAAATAACCGTGACTTACTTTATTTGTGTCTAGGACCCCGTATCTGCAGAGGCAGGTTTTTTATAGTAATGGACAAATAGAACATTTGACATTTCTTCTATTACTGTGCGTGCGGTTTCGATTGACTATGATTCTGAATAAGCACATTAAACTCCAACTTGGTACCAACTTTCAATGAAATTCCTTATATAAAACCTGCACTCATTCCTCAATGGACAAACCAGAGGTCGTACGGGAAGTGTGACAAAGTGTACATGTATTTCTAATTTTTACAAGATATTGGTAGAACAGAAGAATTTAGATAATAAAAGTTAATCAAAAGAATATGTGCAGTTGAACAAATGTGCTTTTGTTGAGTGTTTACTATATGGAATGTGTACAGAGCTTCCACGTGTAGTCAAAACAGGAGTCAATACTGCACAAGCATGCAGACATAATTTGTAAGTGGGTTGAAGTTGACTGAACACTTGTAAACTATGACTACATGAAAAAGCAAATTATTGTAGTGTCACGCTCTAGTCTTCACGCTGCGACGTGATGACGTAGAGCGTGGCGGCCATTTTGGGTGTGAGAGAGAGAGCGAGGAGCCCGCGAACATAGCGGACGTCTCCAGGTGCTCTCCCTGCCAGTAAATAAATAGATGTGTATCTACCTGCCACCAAAGTGAGTTTGAGTTTCCTTAATAAAGGAAACTGAAACTTTACAACTGGCTACGAGGACGGGACGCAAAAAAAAACGGAGAAAACCCGAGGACCACGTGGAACCCAGGGCCAGTGAGCCAGCCTGGAACACACAAGCAGACAGGGAGTGGCAACATGCTACAGACAGGTCCGAAGCAAGCAGAAGAGCGCGGCAGAGGAAACGCCCGCAGTCACTAGCCGCCAGCCAAGCGTAGAAGCAGCCCAGAGATCAGCAGCTGCAGCCAAGGCCGACTAAAGCCAGTGTGGCCTGTCCACAGGACGAGCAAAGGGGAAGGCATAGTCACTACACACCACCCCGCGCTCACGCCAGTAAGTGGCAGGCAACAAACACTGCAGGAAGCTGCCACCCATAGATGAGAAGAGGGGCAGAATAAGGAAAGGACCGTCGGGGTGCAGAGTCATCTGGTACCACGTGCAAAAAGGGTAGTAGGAAAGCCTGGGGAACTGGCGGAGCAAGCGGAACACAGCACAGGGAGCGGGTCTGTGTCATAACAGAGCCCCCCACGTCTGCACAGTAAAAGTGCCCCAGGCAGTCCCAGAGGTGAAGAAGAGTCACCAGAGAGAAGAAGGGAAATGTGTGCCCAAACCTCCTCGCTCACAACACCGATCCCGTTCCTACCCAAACCGAGGGATCCCTCGATGAAGTTGGAGGACTGGAGGGAATACTTCATGAACTATCTAGAGGCCCTAGAGGACGAGAATGGAGAAGCATTTCCCAGCAAAAGAAGGAAGAGGATATTGCTCCATAACCTAGGTCCAGAAGGCATCAGAGTGTTCCAGAATCTAGTCCCGACACCACGACAAGCGGCTGATGACGACGTGTTCCAGCACGTGATCGACGATCTGAACAAACATTATAGACCAGCGGCGTGCACGTCCATCGACAGGTACAACTTCCAACAAAGGAAACTAGCAGCAGGGGAGTCCATAGATGAGTACGTAGCAGCGTTGAAGAAATTGGCAATCATGTGTAAGTTCGGGCACCTTACACAAAAAATTAATTAAAGACCAAATAGTAATGCACACCACGAACTCATCGATCCAGTACAAGCTGTGTGTAAATGGAGACACGACCCTGAAGAAAGTCATAGCCATAGTGAAGAAAGCAGAGCTGTCAAATAGATTCGCGGTGGCGGCAAAAAGGGAGACCGCCACCAGGCCCATGGTTAACAAAGTCACAGAAGCAGAACCACCGGAAAGAGGCAAAGTAGTAGCAGAGGACACTAGGACAAAGGCCAAATGGATGCCCAGACCAGCACCGGTGAAGAAACCTGGCAATAAAGGCAAGAACATGTGTTACATGTGCGGCAGTCTGTCTCTTGCGGCCTATGACAAGCGGTGTCCAGCCTTCCGTGCAAAATGCATGTTCTGCAATATCGTAAAGTGTGTTGCCGCAAGCAAAAAAGACCGGCAGTCAAGTATGTCGCACGAGAATCAGACGTAGAGGGAGAAGATGAAGAAGAAGAAGACAGCGTGTTGTGCATAGAAGAACACTTACTGGGGATCAACTGCAACCGCTCTAAGAAACCTCAATTCGACCTGGTGATAGGAGGAATACTGATAAAGATGGTAGCAGATTCAGGATCCCCGTATACTATAATACAACGGACGGTGTGGGATGAACACTTCAAGAGTCAGCTGGGACACCACCTGGAACCTCCAGATATTCGACCAGTCACGTTTACAGGAGAACCCATTCCTATGGTAGGATACCGAATACTGAAATTTGAATTCAAGGAACGGAGTGCAGAGTGCAAACTATACGTGGCGGAGAAAGGTCCCTCAGTCCTGGGATGGACCGACCAAGGAGACCTAGGCATACATTTGAACCCGGGTGGCACCACACAAGTTCTGATGACCTGCGACGAACAACAACCGGACATCACCAAACTGAAGGAGGACTTCCCTACAGTGTTTGGAGGCAAAGTAGGCAAATTGACTAAATTCACGCACAAGATCAATCTCAAGACAGAAGCGAAACCAGTGTGCCACAAAGTGAGAAACATCCCGCTGGCAATCCGAGAAATGGTGCAACAGTAATTACAGAGGCTGGAAGACAATGGCATCATAAACCGATAAACAGTGCGGAGTGGTTGGCACCGTTGGTGGTAGCAATGAAGACAAACGGCAAGGTTCGTCTGTGTGTGGACCTGAGTGAATTAAAAAAAACATAATAGTAGAAAAATTCCCACTACCAAGAATAGATGAGATGCTGGCAAAAACGAAGGGGGTGAAATGGTTCTCCACCTTCGACCTCACCTCAGCCCACCATCAAATAGCCCTACACCACACATGCCGGAAATTGACGTCGTTCATAACCCCCTTCGGTTGCTATCAGTTTCTCAGAATGTCATTTGGACTGGCCTTGGCAGCAGCCGTATTTCAGAAACTTATGCACAAGCTGTTCAAAGAAGTGGATGGAGTTCAGTACTTCCAGGACGACATCTTGGTGATGGGCATGAACACGGCAGACCATGACGCTAAGTTGTCCAAAGTCCTGCATATCTTGGAACGCAATGGACTCACTGCAGAGTGGGACAAGAGCAGGTTCTAAATGGCGTCGGTCACATACGTAGGCCATGAGATCAGCGACCAAGGCATCACACCCAAACAGACCAACGTCAAAGAAATATATGATGCACCACCGCCGAGAAACAATGAAGAAGTCAGGTCATTCCTAGGCCGAGTTTTACAGTAAATTTGTGCAGCATTTCGCCACCAAGACACACCACTTGCACCAACTCCTCCGAGACAAGACAACCTTCGAGTGGATGGAGGAGACACAAGAAAAATTCCTGAGGATCAAAGCGGACATCAGCACAGCAGTTCCCCTATATTGATTCGATCAGCAAGCATGATCAGTACTAACAACGGACGCAAGTGAGAGGGGCCTAGGAGCGGTCCTGATGCATGAGACGAAAAAAGGAGAGTTGGTTACCCTCAGCTTTGCATCCAGGTCTTTGTCACCCACGGAGAAAAAGTACAGTGTGATAGAAAAGGGGATGTTGGCAGCAGTCTGGGCCATGGAGCTGTTCCGCCTGTTCTTATGGGGCACGAGATTCAGGCTAAGAACGGACCACAAACCGCTGGTCAAAGCTCTCATGTCATTGGGACATGCAAATGCGACCCCTGCATCGCTAAGATGACCTTGAAATTGTTGGACTACAGGTATGACGTAGAACACATCCCTGGAGCCAGAAAAAAAGTAGCCGATTATCTCAATCGAGCCTCAGCCATGGAGGAGGCGCCTCTCGGTTCCGAAGATGAGGATACCAGAGTGGCGTTCATGGAGGATCACGAAAGTGTGATAAGCGAACAGGAGTGGAAGGAAGCATACAAGAACGACTCAGACATCAGGACTGTCAAGCACTTCATACTACGAGGATGGCCAGAGAAGAGGCATGTGAAACTCTGAAGTGAGAGAAGAACTATCAGTGGGTGACCGAGGGATCTTCCTGCGGAGAGGAGAAAAGGTAGTTCCTCCCCATTCGTTGGTGCCACATTTACTCGCCCTTATACATGAAGGGCACCTGGGTATTGTAAAGACGAAGCTCAGGGCAAAACAGATGTACTGGTGGCCAGCAATGGATAGCCAGATAGAAAGGCATGTGCAGGAGTGCGAACAATGCAAAAGAGCTGACAAGTCCCAAAGCTTGATGCGTCCACCCTTAGGAAAGTTTGACTACCCATTCAACCCAGGGGAGGATTTGTCACTTGACATTTTAGGTCCAGTATTGGATGCTCAGGGAGTCCAGAAATACGTAGTAGTGCTCATGGACAGGTATTCCAAGTGGCCTGAGATCGACATACAGGAAGACATGTACACAGACAAAGTATTAAAGTTTCTTATGGCCATCTTCCTTAGGGAAGGTATTCCGCGCTCCATTCTAAGCGACAATGGGCCTCAATTCACGTCGGAAAAATGGAACGCTTACATTGAAAGGAATGAAGTATAGGTCAAACACACATCTATATATCATCCGGCGGGGAACGGTCTAGCCGAAAGGTTCAATAGAGTCATCATGGGCTCTGTACAGTCAGAGATAGGAGCAGGAAAGGACTGGGAAAAAGAATTAAAGTGCACCTTGTTTGCCTACAGGATCACCCCGACCACCACGGGATACAGCCCATTCCAGATCCTAAGAGGTCGAGACCCCTTCACTAAGGACAATGTTGCATGGAAGGAGCGCACCATCACGAGCAAGTGGTCTCCAGCAGTAGTGCACCACAATTTGGAAAAGGAGCAAAGGATATAAACAGAACACTTTAACAGAAGATGTAACGTCAAGGAGATGGAGTTAGAGAGAGGGGAGTGGGTTTGAGTCAAACTAGCCCAATTAAGAAGGAAAGGTGACAGCAAGTTCAGTGTCCCTATGCAAGGGAAAGAGGTTTACAACCGAGCGGCCCTGCTGAGCGATGGGAAAGTTTGGTCTCAGGACAGGATGTCCAAATGCAACAAGATATTGCAATGGAACGAAAGAGAAAATGGACAGGCAGAAAATCCCCAGACTCAACGCACTGAGGTCGTACCGATGGAAGAAGGTGTGGGAAATTCAAGAGTGAGTGTGAGAGAAGAGGAAGTGGAGATGGGGGGTGATCCCGGCGCCATGGAACTCTCGGGAAGCACCAGTGGAGCACCTCAAAGGGAAGTTCCCCTGAGTACAGAAAGAACTGGAGTGAGAAATCCTCGAGAGGTTACCGTGAGCACGTCCAGCACTCCTGTGAGACGCACCCGTACCGGCAGAGCTGTGGTAAGACCGTCGAAGTACAGAGACTTTGAGATGGGAGACGGGAATGAGCCTGCCATAAAGGAGAGAGATATGTAGTTTTGCGCTCTAGTCTTCATGCTACAACGTGATGACGTAGAGCGGGGCGGCCATTTTGAGTGCGAGAGAGAGAGCGAGGAGCCCGCGAACATAGTGGACGTCTCCCGGCGCTCTCCCTGCCAGTAAATAAATAAATATGTATCTACCTGCCACCAAAGTGAGTGTGAGTGTCCTTAATAAAGGAAACTAAACCTTTACAATTATTAATCTGATATATTACAAGGGTTTTTGTGTGAATCAACATCATCTTCAAAGACAACATGAGTTATTTTTCTGCGGATAGGCTTTCTGTTCTGAAAACCATACAAGAAATTCAAATTGGGTTCTGGCACTAGAGGTTTTAATTGCAAAGATCTCATATTAATGTTCTTTGGTGGTGAGACATTGTGTGGGACAAAACACAGGCCATAAAACCCCCCTCATGGTACTGGGTTTACCAGAGAACTCTTAAAGTCATCCACATACACTCAACTGCCCAACACGCCTGCTAAATTTTAAATCAACACAGTCTGAAGATAACAGGCACAAGGTTGGTTTCAAAATTACTAAAACTGGAAATGAATATTTTATACAGATTAAATAGTTAGACTTTATGGAAAGGTAGCACTCTCAGCTAAGCAT
Source organism: Lissotriton vulgaris (assembly GCF_964263255.1). Classification (NCBI taxonomy): domain Eukaryota; kingdom Metazoa; phylum Chordata; class Amphibia; order Caudata; family Salamandridae; genus Lissotriton; species Lissotriton vulgaris. Next base: position 1,970,159,694 of record NC_141685.1, read on the forward strand.
TAGAAGCTGTAAGGTGGACATCACCATTGTTCAGGAAGCTACTTCCGGACATTGTGGAACCTGTATTGCAGGACATAGCCACTTGAAGGCGAGTCAAGAGAATGCTGGACAGCAATCCCTTTACGTCTCAAACCTATCATGTTCTGGAGTTGTAGACTCATTGCAAGCCCCTGCTATCCCTCATTACCTACACCATTGAGCAAAGAGAAACTCACATCCAGACAAAGGTATTCTAGGGAGAAACAGAGAAGGGAGTTAGAGAGAAATCCTAGACTGGCGTCCACATTCCTGCAAGGTCCATCTGTTTGAAGGGACACCACCACTCTCTCTAGATGGTATGTAATCGGGAGATCTACACAGATTAAAAGACAGAGGACAGATGATAAGTGATCAGTCCAGTGTTGGACCTGGCCCTTTTTGGCAGGTTCACCCTGAAACTTTTTGCTTTTGCCTAGCCTGTTTCTGTAACCTGGTGTTGGTGAATTTTAGGTCTCTGAGCACTTTTTCACTGTGGTCCAGTGTAAAGTGCTTGCGCTCTGTGTGTGTGTGTGGTGAGAGTAACCTGCCCTCCCATAGGAATGCATTTGTGAATATGTGTGACCATGGTAGTTCCTGATGTGTGGGGAGTGCAGGGTCAAGTTTGGTATTTGCGAACTTGTGAGATTGAATGCTGCGCAATGATGTATGCGGCATTATTGTGTCTAGTGTGGAAGTGCCACTTCTAGAAGTTGGCATGTTTGTGTAATTTGTGTCTGGCGTGTGATTGGCTGGTGAACCTGGCTCCAGGAGTCAGGATGGGTCTGCCCCAGTGGTGAGTGTTGAGATTAGCATGTTGATGTGAGGGAGGGGCTGCACCTGGGACCTGAATAGGGCTGGTCTTTCCCCACACAATGCTGGCTCCACCCCCTGTTTTGCGTCTGATGTCTCTAGCCTGGCCAGTGAAAGGTAGTTCCCCATAACTAGTTGTAGCTGGTTCTCACATTGCCTGCACCCTGCTAGACAAAGGATTTTGATGTATAAAAGAGGGGCTGTGACCCCATGTTAGTGTTCTTGTTTTTCCTAACTAGAATCTACCAGGGGCGTGCTGCTGATGGGGCCCAGGGGAAGGCTTGCCTCCCTGGGCCCTGCCCAGCCCCTGGATGGACTTGGATACTGGAGGACTTTACTTTTTCCTTGGGAGCTGCTTGCTCCATATTTTTGGTGTCCAGGACTGCTGAAATCATTTCCTTTCTAGAGAATCTAAAGGATTCCTTCTTTCAGGGTTTGTAATTACCATGCCCCAGTGCCTGGTGGGCTACCCTGTGTTTATGCCCAGTTTGTTGTTTCATAGCAGGAGCCCACCCTGCTGTATCGCCAAAGTTGGAGGGAGCCTACCCCTCATGGCGCTCTTTGACCAAAGCCGGTGCCCACGCCGTGTTTCACTGCCGCGACCCGAGCTGTGTTGAAAGCCTGCCGCGTCGTCCGCGGCCTGCCTGTTTGTGGGCAGGGCCAGTGGGACGGAAGCGGGAGGAAAAGCGTGGCCGTAAGAGGCCGGCGTGTGCTTTGGCGCGGGGCTCCCATGCTCTAGGGAGAGCCCCACGATTGTGGCCAGAGAGACAAAGCCCCGGGTCCCAGAAGGGGGCCCGGGTGAAGAGAAGCAGCGCAGAGTTCCCGTAAGGACCGGGAAACCCCACAGGTACTGCAGACCTAACAGCGGGATTCCTGCGGGGGGGCGTGAGGCACAATGCCGGTGTCTGCTCCCGCCGCCTCCCAGAGAAGAGTACCGCATCCGAGGAGCACCCCTAGCAGCCCGGTGAGTGTTGAAGGGCTGGGGGGGGAAGCTCCGGGCGTGCGATGGCGCCAGGGCATAGTCAGCCTTCAGGGCAGCCCCGGGTGGCAGTGGGCCGCCCTAACGTTCTTCCCAGCCAGAATGGCTCCACCAGAAGCCACCATTGATTTTAGAGTCCCCGTAAGGGGATGGGGCCATATTTGTTTACTGAGTCCTCCAACGGAGGCTCCAGAAAGGGCACTGTTTAGGTGTTTAGAGAGCCTGTGAGGCTCTGACTGGCCCCTATGTGTTTAAAAGGCCCAGAGGTGTCCTGAGGGCCAGAGGGGCCCGTATTCTTGCCCCTGAGGGCCCCAGTTTTAGGGGGCATACTTGTTTCAGGAGCCAGTGTGCTCCTAGGGTGGTAATTGTATTTCAGAGCCTAGTGGGCTTCCCCAAAATGCCCCTGATTTGTTCAGAGCCTAGAGGGCTCCAACGTTTTGGCGCAGATGTCTTCTAAAGGTCCAGCGAGGGCTCTGTCACAGTTATGCTGATACACAGCTGCCCAGCAAGTAGTGGGCAGCTGCACTGTTTAGGATTGCGCCGGTGGCACACCCCTGACTGGCGCTGCGTGGCAGCGCGCCCTGACATTCTGGACACAGGGCATTTAAGCCCCTTCTTGGATGGCCAGTAGGCCAGGGGGGCTGGTATGTGGTAGGGCGCAAGGCCTTAATGTGATTTTTGCGCAATGTGATTTTACTATCTTTATGATGGTAATTGCCTAATGTGATTTTTGCGCAATGTGATTTTACCATGTTTATGATGGTAATTGCCTAATGTGTTTTATGGGCTAGAGTGATGTGGTGCTAGGAAATGTAATGCATTTAATATGTTTTACGCACCCTGTATTGATACCTCTTGATATGGTTTTTCCTGTGGAGGTTTGTGTTAGTGAGATTGTGTTTCACTATGATTTACGCCCCTAAATGTGAGTCATGCTTAGGGGGTAGGGTCTAATGAGTTTAGACTAGTGCGGAGATTGCCTACTGTATTTTTACTGGTCAGGCCTTAACGTGAGTTAGGCGTAATGTGCAATGCCATTATGCCTGTGATACCTCTAACTGTGTTTTCATGTTTAGGAGGTTGTTTTGCCTAGTATAGTTTATACTAGAGAGGTTATGTGTCCATGCATGATCAATGCCTATGGTTATTAGTATTGCGTAGTGTGTACCTATCTGTTACCAGTGGTTACTGGTTGTGATCTATAATTGTTATTTGGTGTGACAGTTATTCTAAGTGCTAGTTCTACTAAGTGCTGATTCTGACAGTGGCCCACGTGGCCCTGTCCTGATGTAAATAATCCTGTGTGAATATTGCCCATGCCAGTTGGCACAATGTATATTGTGTGATTACTATCTGATGTGTTTTGACAATACAAAAGTTATTTTTATATAACCTTGTGTAGAGTTCCTTTGTGGTGTGCCTAGGATGTTGTTGCTTTTGTGTGCGTGCACAAATGCTTTACACATTGCCTCCGGAATAAGTCTGTCTGCTCGTGCCAAGCTACCAAGGGGGTGAGCAGGGGTTATTTTGGCGTGTGGCTCCCTTGCCCTGACTAGAATGGTGGTTTCTGCCTGGATTTGGTGCAAGCCTTAGCCAATCAGAAATCCCAGTTCTAACATCCAGCTAGTAAACAAACAATATAGCACAGATGTAATTAAGCAGAACAGTTCTAGGAGCTGGTAGTGTTGTTATGAGTCCAAAGCTGATCAGGATACAAGCAGGAGCCCTAGGCCACTGCAGCAACACAATATTAAGACTCTACAGAAAAATTACTCCAGCCTCCTCGAACCTGCCATTCCCTGAATACACACACAAACCTCCACAATAGTTTAACCACAAAACTTTTTCCATGATCCGACCTGGGGTGAAATCTGCACCCAGACTAGTTGGTATCAGGAGATTTAGCAGTTATCATCTCTTGTGTACTTTACTCACCGCCTGAAAGAATTCACCATCGTCAGCCACCACTACTGTCTTGATCTAGAGGCTTCGGCCTAGATGGATGAATTGTTTGATGGAATGTAGGTCATGCTTACCCCCCACCCCGCCTCCGGGAGTTCATAACACCAGCCTACTCCTAACATACAATCACTCCATACAGACATTCACCGCCCAGCCCTACTTATGTACCGTGATCTGGCTCATAGTCCACACAGATATACATTTCTTGTATTTCTACATTGTATGGTTTTATATAGGGGTAGCACTGATCAGAATAACAAATTAATTTTCAGTAAGCATCACAAGCAGCAGGTGACCATATCAATCTTGAATTTACCAATATGAGGATGGCAATGCAAGCTTAGAACCTTGACATAGACCAATACACACCAACATTTCCCATTTTTTGCCGGTGTTCTAGATACCATGATTGGAACTGAAAACAATCAAGTTGATTGCCAACTTCTTAGGACAACATATCACATTCTAGAAAGGCCTGATGAGAAAGGCATAATTTTTCCTGCATTTGGCACCCTCTTCCTAAAATCATTGAATATGCATCATCAGAAATGGCTCTGGTGCTGGGACCTGCGATGCGTCAGGATCTCAGGGAAATGCGAAAGTTCCTATCAATGCTTTGGGGTTGATGTGTTGGTTTCTTGGGTTGCAGCACCAAACATTCACTTCCACGAGCCCAGGGCTGGATTTGGCACCACTTGGCAGAGTAGGACGGACAGCAGAGGAGTCCAGTTGCTGATAGCAAGATGCAGGTGAAGTATTTTATATTCCTGAGACTTCAGGAACAGGAGGCAAACCCAACAAGTTCTTGGTGAACCTTTAGAGCTGTAGGATGTAGAGAGTCAAGTCTAGTCCTCTCACTCCTAGGCAAGAAGCAGCAGGCAGTAGGCTAGCACAGTAAACCTAGCAGCAAAGTGACAGTCCCTCATGGCAGCAGGGCAGCTATTCTCGCTGGCAGAATGCCCTCAGTTCCAGAAGTGTTCTGAGTATATGGTGTCATAAGTCCAGTACTTATACCTATTTTAGCCTTTGAAGTAGGGAGACTTCAAAGAAAGGACTTTGTAGTCCACAAGACCTAGCCCTTTCCTGCCCTGGCGTCAGACTCACAACAGGGGGGTAGGCAACCCTTTATTTATGTGAGACAGACATAGCCCTATTCAGTTACAAGTACCAGCTCCTGCCTCTCACTCTAGCCCAGGAAGACCCATCAGCCTGGTGATGGGCCATCAGGATGTGAGTGGTACTGTTCAGCTTCCTTTGTGTGTGACTGCTAGAGGGTATGCACAAAGCCCAGCTGTCACCCAACGCATACGTGTATTCCAGAGACAGGCAGAAAGCACCGAATGGTTAAAGTAAGAAAATGCCAACTTTCTAAAAGTTGCTTTTTCAGACCTGCAATTTAAAAAACAAATTAACTGAAAGATCTGTTTTTAAGTTGCGAGTCCATAGTCACCAAACTTGCCCTTCCAATCTTTTCCCAATTGGAAGTTACACTTGTAAAATGGTACAAGGCATCTCCCATGCTAACCTATGAGAACAATAGGCCTTATAGAAGTAAAAAGCAAATGTAATTGTTTTCCACTAACAGAATGAAAAACTTAAAAGTACATGTCCTACCTTATAGGTGCACACACCCTGCTCATGGGCAGTCCATGGCCTTCTCTAGGGGTGACATATGTTTAATGAAAAGGAAGGTTTAGGCCTGACTTAGGTGATTCCTAAGGCGGAAAGCTGGGAATCATAGCCCTTCAAGTTTTTAACTTTTTCTTTCTTAATATTTTAAAATTGTACTGCAGTGTTTGCAGCACTACTTCATATTTTGCACCGCAACCAACTAGGAGCTGCTGGGGGACATTGGAAGGATTTACATGCGCAAATGACTAGGCGCCATCTTGGGGGGAAATGGAATTAGCGGGCTAGTTCCTTCCTGCACTGCCTGCCCTCAGTGCATAAAATGATTCCTTTAGATCGTACGCGCAAAGGACGCGGCCAGCGGGCACGCTGTCCGCGCCAGTTCGAGTCGGGAGGCGGGATATGCTGCCCAACTCGCTCGTAAGTCCCTGCCTGAAGGTTTCCTCTACTACACGAGAGAGGCTTTACAGGAGGTAAGAACTCTGGCCTCTAATAAACAAGAGATGATAAATACTTGTTCCACTAAACTCCAGCAGTATTAGAAGGACCTGTAACATGTAATACCTGTGAGTTTCAGTTCCTAGTGAACGTTCTGTTGATCTCTCGCAAACATACACTGGGCCATGCTATATTTTATGTAATGTCAGATCCCTGGTAAAACATTCTATTGAAATCTGGGATATGCTGTCCACCTACTACCCAGATATATGCTTTTTAACAGAAATATGGCTAACCTCCTACAACTGCCCTGTGATTAATTTAGCTATTCCTGATAACTATAAGTTTATTCATTTGGATAGAGGGGGAAAACTGGGAGGAGGTATTGGGCTAGCTTTTAAAGATCACCTTAAAGCCCAATGGTTGTCGACTATTAGTAATGACACAGTGGAACTGGGTATCTTTAGGGTTTCCATGTCCCCTACAGAAACATGGGACAGAGCAGTGTGGGCCCTTTTAGGTCTCAAAAATTCCTGCTAGATAAGGGAGTACCACAGGGGTCCTGCTTGAGCCCTACGCTCTTTACCGCCCACCAAGACCGAAATTGAATTTTGTCAATTATTTGACGGAATTCATTGCTATGCAGCTCCTGGCCTCCTGTAATTTTATTCTGCTGGGGGATTTTAATTTTCATGGAGAAGCTCTGTCTGACCCATATGTTATCCAGTTGACCTCTAGTCTATATGATTTGGGTTTAATGCAACAGGTGTGTGGTCCCACGCATAGTGCAGGGCACATGTTGGCTCTTATTTTTACGAATATGGAACATTTAAAGTTTCACTTCACATGAACTCTGACATGGACGGATCACTATTTGATTTTATTTTCATGTCCCCCTAATACTGGCCCCTCCAACGGGAAGCCTCCAAACCCGTCAAAATCACAAAGGGGTAGACCCTGGCAGAAGCTCACTTCGGAAGCGTTAAAGGAGGCGTTTCCATTCTATAATACGGACCCTGGACAAAACTCGCTGGATATATCCGCTATGTTGGCCAGATTTAATTTGGCTGTGACACAGACTCTGGCTGTAGTTATCCCTGACTGTAATAAGAAGCCTGCTACTCGACGAATATCAGCCCCATGGTATACTGGGGACCTAAAAATTGACAAGTCTTCATGTAAAGCCTTAGAGAGACGTTGGAGAAGAACTAAAGATGAGGCGGATAAATAAAATTGTAAATCAGCTTTATCTCGCTACCGTCAAAAAATTAAAACGACTACGTGCACATTAATACAGCTTCAAATAGAACAAGCCGGAAATTCATCTAAGGCACTGTTTGATATTGTTAAAGATTTTGCTTCTCCTCAAGCATGTAAACAGTCATCTTTAGAAACACAGAATTTCTGTGACTCTTTAGCGACATATTTTCAAAATAAAATCTTATCGATTTACAATAATTTTCCTACCAGGAGTACTAACTATATCGGACCCACGGGGTTTACTGATATCTCTATGACAGCGCATGGTTGTCATCTTAAGCACTTTGAACCCATCTCATTGGAGGATACTAATCATCAACTGCAGGCAGCAAAATCAGGATCCCCAGGTGATATTTGTTATCCCATTATAATGGCCCTTCTTGCCTCCATCTGTGCTCCACTAATTCAGGAAATGTTTAACTCTTCCATTTCAACGGGCTCTGTTCCAACAGTTTGGAAGGAAGCCTTTGTTCAGCCAATCCTTAAAAAAACGATAGCAGATCCTCAGGTGCTGAAGATCTCCTGGGCTACTACTGCCTCCCCCATCAAGCGCCCGCAAGGGAGCCGGGTACGGGGCGTGTGATCCTTCCCCTTCATGTTCTTCCCGGCTCCCTTTGCCATGGTCCTGGACAGGAAAGAAAAATTAAAAAGGAAAGAAAGAATAGGGAAAAAGTAAATAAAAGAAAAGAGTTCAAAAAAGTAGTTTTAAGTAACCAAAAGTAGAAAAAAACACAAAATATAGATGTAGAAAAAGAAAGAGATAGTTAATGAGTAAAAAAATTAAAACAAAGTTCAAAGAAACAAAGGATTGCAAAGATTAAGGGAGGATTGAAAAAGCATGCCCAGAACCATAGCAATGAATGAAAAACAAGATGGCCGCGCCCATTGCGACCGCGTGGGTAAGTTCACGCGATATTTCCCCCGCGAGCAGGCAAAACCGGACGCGAACACAAAATTGCGGCCCGCACGTAGGAAATGCACAACGCGAGCATGCAACTGGCACCCAGAAACGGAAATACGCAACGCGAACACTGACAACAAAATGGCCACGCCCTTGTACGACCGCATGGGTAACTTTGCGGTCACCCCGCGAACACGCAAAGCACCCCACGAACACTCAAAAATAAAAAAATCTGCAAATTCGCACAAATTCGTGGATTTTGCAGACCGCGAATTCATGTACCGCGAATTGGCAAATTTCGCCCATACTTATAGACTGCACACAGATACTGCAGTGGCTGATCGGAGTTACATTTGCAGGCTGCTTGTGTGGGTGGCACAATCAGTGCTGCAGGCCCACTAGCAGCATTTGATTTACAGGTCCTGGGCACACACAGTGAACTGTACTAGGGACTGACTAGTAAATCAAGTAAGCCAATTATGGACACTCCAAAACATAACAACAATTTACAAGGGGAGCACTTGCACTTTGGCACTGAACAGCAGTGGCAAAGTGCCCAAAGCATCTAGACCAGCAAAACGTAGTCCAACACACAGCAAAAACACGGGAGGCAAAGGCAAAAATACAGGTGAAACCCACACCAATTATGCCAGCTCAAACAGTTTACATATCCTAATTTTAAAAACCAAACACCCTGCCTTATAGAGATCTAAGTCCAAATAAGGGCTAACTTATTAAAATGTAAAAATGTTTAGGCCTGTCAACGCAGATTTTTTTTTTTTAAACAAATCAGAACTGAAGTTTTAAACTGTACAAACAGGCTACAGGGGTAGGCTTGAATCATGTTTGCACTGTCACTCTAGTGCTGGAATAATTTGTTCTGCAGTCCACTTTTTCTGTTTTGTATTCTGCAGTCCACATTTAACTTATAGGCTCTGGGTACTCTTTGGACCATATACTAGGGACTTTTAGATAGACAAATATGCCAATTAGGAGCATAGCCAATTGGACATGTTCTAATGGGTCGAAGCACATATACTGGGCATTGAACAGCAGTATCTCGATGTGCCGAGTCCAGAAACCAGCTATATAATCTCTGAAAAATTGATGGTGTCAACGAAAAAAGGGACATTTTCCTACAATAGTTATGTGCATGTCAATGGTGAGGAGATGACAAAGTAACCAGAAGGGGTTCAGTTAAAAAGTGTAAACCTTACGTCCAACTAAACCATAGGGTCAGAAAGAGTTCTCCTAAAACAGGGTAGTAGCCCATACTGGCACAGACAGGTGTGAAAAGGGGCCCTATAATGAAGAATGTCAACCAAGGACAGGTGAGGATTTTCGTCCTTTAAAAAGAAGGCTTTGCAGGTTCACTGACCAATACCAGAGATAGGACATGCACACATCATTGTTTTAATTATGTTTCTATAGACACACAAGTGCCTATTGTTGAGAGTATGTAATATACCAGGGAGGATACAGAATGGGTAACATTCCTTCTTAAACTGTAGATCATATGATATGCAGAATGTGGAACATACTCTAGTATCAGAAATGCGAGGGAATTATCAAATTGTGGGTATATCTATCACAAAGACAGCCAGAAATTGGCTTACTGTAGAAGTCGTAATAATTTCCCATTTCAGTGCTTTACTAGAAGATATGATGCAGAACACATCTGCATCTTTTTAGCTTTTCAGACATGAACATGTAAGGTAAACAAATAATCTAACAAAGCAATTATTGTGTGGTTTGCATGGATATAATGAACATTGTGGATATTGGACACACTACAAAACAGACATTTATTTCTCATACTATGTACTAAGGTTCAATGAAAGTTAGCTTTGCACAGTTGTTGTGGTGCCATATCCATAAAGTGTGTCACATCATATCCAGAACAAGCAAATAAAAGGCCAAGAGCTGCAAAAGATAAAATAAAAATACTATAACAAATTGCACATTTTAAAGCAAAGAAAAAAGCTAGAAAGGGAAATAGTGATCAGGAAAGCATATACCTGGGAACATTTATGCAAAACAATATTCCCTATGTTTATCTGTGAGGACGTCTGATTCTCTGTTGTTATACTATGGCCCAAAATCATTGAAATCCACTGTAAGAAAATGGGATATTAGTTGGGGAGGATTTGAGTCCTTCCCACAGAGTAGTTCCAAAAACCTATCAGGTCCAATATACCAACTCAATAAATAAATCTGGGCTCAAAACCCTGGTAGCTATGGCACAGAGAAGACAGACAACCTAAGGAAAAAAGTGTAGAGTCGTTTGCAGTACCAAAAAACCTAAAAATTCAGAACACAACACAATAAAAATCCCACAGCTGCTGGCTGACCACAATTAAGGGGAGGTCAGATTCACCAAGGGGGTTGTCTCGGGCAATGATTTTACCTTCTGTCATAGTCTCTAAAATATCCTCCATAGGGACAAACCTGCAGGCTGTATCAGCAAAGTCCTCTCCAGGTTGGATAGCTATTAGACAAGGTCCCAATAAAGCAATTTGTTCTGGCAGAAAAGGCTCAGAGTAGGGAAATGCAGATTTCAAGCCCGCTGAAGTGCTCTCGTCAGGTGACTTAGGTTCCAGTACTCACTCCAGCAGAGGCCTACAGCAAGATCCAGTCTGGATCCAGAGGGTACTTCAGGGAAAAGGCCACTTATTTCTTCTTGCATGCCTCTAGCCACTCAAGAGGTCAGCCAACTCACCCATGTAGTCCAATTGTAAGTCCTGGGTACATGTGGGAGCAAGTCCAGCTCTTCTGGTATCCATAGAGGTCACAGAGATCAGGTATTGTCCTCATCTGTTCTTCATCAAAATCCAGATGTGTGCTGATGAGCTGTGACTGACACTCCACAACCAATGAGAAAAAAGTTACCTGGGGCCAAGCACTCACACTTTTGCATAACATCATGTCTGCCTTACTGCAAAATTCCCCACAGTGAACTATTCCAAGTAAAATCCAACATTTCAGCACCCTCCTGCACTTGGAGGCTGCTGGTGTACCAGCCATGGGTGTGTTTATGGAAATGAGCAGTCCCAGCCACCTCAGCCATACGAAACTTGTTCTGGGACCAGCTTCCCCTCCCACTGGGCTGGTGCAACGCTGGTTTCATGTGGCCCAAGGAACTAAGGCTTCTCTTCCATAGGTCTTCCATAACAATTAACTATAAATGGACAAACCTCAGCCTGGCCTCTTTCAAGTTAACAAAGATCCTGGACCGTCCCAGATGCCCTTTCTGAGGCGAGAGGAGTTCCATTCCTTGCACACAGACCTTCCTGCCAAAATGCCACAGCCGTTTCTTCTCATCAAAGGGAAACACTGGCAGGGCTCACCTTCTGGAAAGCTAGTACTAATTAGCCCACTATAGGTTCAGACAATCAAAGCATACCATTTTAGAAGTTACTATTCATATGTATTTATTAAAAAAACAACCATCTGCGAATTAGATTTTTAGTAATCATTAAAATAGTGGTTGATCATTTCAGCAGCTTGTCTCAAACCAAATATAGTAGAATTAATATTTAATCAGAACTTTAGTCTTTCTCACTGGGGTAGCTACATCCTTACACAGTGAAAATAGTATTTGGGGGCTAGTTACTGTAGATACAGACCAATTTTGAATTATTTCATATACCAGTTTTAAATACTTGGCACCCTACCTTGTGGGCTGCAAGTGACTTTTTTAAGTGATTATAACTGTAATTGTATTTCAATAGTGCTTACTACACCGTAGGAGGCGTTGAAGCACTT